>NC_052074.1:29460610-30892276 GCF_015852505.1 Tachyglossus aculeatus | reverse complement strand
ACGGTTCTAGTTGCTTGAGCCTCGTCATCAGTCATCTAATGCATGGTAATTATTGAGCACTTACCCTGAGCCAAGTACTGTGCAGATTCTGGATAATCAATTCTCTACACAGAGTTGAAGTGCACAACTCAGTGCTAAAATAAGCTGATCAAACACAGGCCTTGGCCCACATCTATCTCCACGGTAAGGGGCTCCGACCACCTAAGGGGATTATAATCACTTGCTAGGGGTTATTAAACATTTTCTTTAGGGGATATTCAAAATATAGACAACATATTAAGAATCAGCAAATAGTTCATTTAACTAGAAGAAACCCAGAGGAATTGCTGTCTGGTAGTTGTGGAGATTCAGAACTAGAAATAGTTTGGTTTTTTTTTAATTATTCTGATCGTAGCATTAAGCTGTTCATTTTGTAGAACCCCTAATACTTTCTGTATCAATTTCAGTGTCTTGAACTGATTATTATACATAGATGCTTTAACAAGACTAAATCAAAATACATTTAAGGCAATAATCTAAATAGTCTTAATGAGTTGCTGTATCCGTTTTAAGGTCATTAAATATTGTCCTTATTTATATGTTTGTTTTTTTCATTAGGCTCTATTCTTTTGAAATTTCAGTTGACTTCCAAAATGATCTTGAGAAAAAACTAATGACTCAATAGGATGACAGCAATATTATCTCATTAATGGTCCAAAATTATTTGTGCCAATTCATTAGGCTGCACAACTCCCTTTCCTTGTAGGAAGTAATACATAGCAAGATAAACCAACTTTTAGCGAAGCATTCGGAAACAACCTTACCCTGTGCCCTTGGAGGCAAAACAGTTAGAAAAGGAGGCTTGAGGTTCATTTCAAGTCTCCTTTCCAATACCTTAGGCAAGACTCAGAAAGGAAGGGCTTTATCAAATTACTTGGGGGGGGGGGGGGGGGGGGGAGTGCCATGAAGTGACTATGTGGGTGGAGATATCTAGACTTTTAGAATCTACTACGTTGTTTTCATTTGATTTTATGCTTAGACAAGTGAAGTCATCGTTAATTTTTCCAAAATATTGCTGGTAGGCCTTGGCGTGAGTTTTGTACATTGCTTTCTGTGTGACCTTGGCCAAGTCACTTAACTTCTCTGTGCCTGTTTCCTCAACTCTAAAATGGGGATTCAACATCTGTGCCACTATTGCCACAGAGAGACCAGTATGTCCCAGAATAATCAACCCTATTTCTTCTGGGGGGCACGGAGCAGGGGAACAACTAAGGTAGAGGCTCGTCAAAGGTATCCTAGCCAGAAATGGAAATCAGGAGCCCTGGACACTTTATATTGCACCCTAGCTTTACTTCTTCCATCAATGAATTGGGTTTTCACGGTCATTTGGTTCTCAAATAAGATTTAGAGGTAGGGAGCGGAGGAGGCTGCTAGCTGATTTATCCCTTTCTTACTCATACTTGCCACATTAATTTGACTTCACTTTATTCTCAAATATTTTCTCCAGAAAGACAGAGAGGATTCATGTCAAAAATGATCATGCAGTGGCAGCAGCTGAGCTTTCTGCGTATCAAGCACAGCAGAAATGTGATTGAAGAATAAGACTCTTTCCTCTGTGGATGACTTTTTAATACCATAAAATCTACATTCCATGAAATGTAACATATGGTGACTCAAACACTTGAAAAAAAATCCAGAAAGTAGGAATTATAAGTCTGATATCCCTGAGCTATGAAAATAACAATGTGCTTTCATTTTATGTTGGTGACTTTTTAATTCTGTCTCCCATTCAACCCCCACCTCTCTATCCAAAGTTGATAAACACAAAAGAATGTGATTAAGGAGGCAGCAGTAAAGAGATTTTTGACTTTGTCACACAGATGTTCCTTTTATAAGGTTGGAATGAGGTATGCTTAGTAAAACGGTCTTCAGTTCGTGCTGTCACTCAGTACTCTGCAAAATGAAAAGCTATTCTGTGGTGTGCTTAGACTTTGAGGGCAGTTTTCTCTTGCCTTTGAAACATTTTCTGTTGACTATTTTCCTTTGTGAAACATAACCCTACAGGCAATACAGTACAATGTTGATTGGCAAGCCATTTAGTTGTGGGAGGAGGCTGATTGTGGTGAATGAGGGTGGCTGCTACTTGTCGGGTCTTAATTCAGGTCATTTTTTTTGGTGTTTAAGTGCTTACTAGGCAGCAAGCGCAGTACTAAGTGCTGGGGTAGACCTAAGCTAATCAGGTTGGACATAGTCCCTTTTCCACATGGGGCTCACAGCCTTAGTCCCCATTTTACGGATGAGGTAACTGAGGCACAGAGACGTCTTTAGTGACTTCTTCCCCTCTAGACTGTAAGCTCGTTGTGGGCAGGGAATGTGCAGTGCTTTGCACACAGTAAGCGCTCAATAAATACGATTGACTTCAATCAATCAAAGAAGAAATATAATGGATGGCACAGTAATGTAGTGGGAAGCCCTTAGTTCCACACTGCATTATACACTGGGAATATTGTCAAATACCCTTGTCATCTACAAGTATGAGAATGGGCTTTTCTTCCTGGACCTCTCAATGCCTCACTCTCCAAACCTGAGTTGGAATGGGAAACCAGCCGTTTCATTTTATATCCTAATACCTGGCAGATAAATTGTCTATTAAAATATCCAGGTTGAGATCCAGGGAGCCCAGGTGATCTGACAGTTTCTGGATCTTCTGAATTGCCTGGCACATAGGAGTTAGTAACTATGATGCTGTGCAAAAGAAAGAACCAGCATCTTTCTTAAACCAAGCAGGGGATGCATCTGTGCATTCTGTAGATCATCTGTCTGGAAGCATATCATTTAAAGTCTCGATTTCTAGATTGTTTCAAGCATTTTTATGGTGTAAATGCCCATTATTGTATTAATCCAGAAGAGTTTAAAAAGATTAGAGTCCTACTCCCAGGCATAGCTGACGTTAACTGATCTTTTCCTCTGCTTCCCTATCTCTAAATCAATCAATTGGGAGTATTGAGTGATCACTCGGTGCAGAGCATAGTATTAGATGCTTGGAAGAGTACAATAAAGTTAGTAAACACAATCCTTGCCCTCAAGGGGTCTACAATCTAGCAGGGGAGATATTTGGTCTGTCAGTGTTTCCAGGTTTGGATAGAAACGAGATCTTCTTCAACAGGGAGCAGTGTTGCCTAATGAATAGAGCAAGGATCTGGAAATCAAACAGATCTAGGTTCGTAATCCGGGCTCTGCTTCTTGTTTGCTGTGTAGCCTTGGGCAAGACACTTGATTTCCTTGTGCCTCAGTTACTGCATCTGTAAAATGAGGGTTAAAACTGTGAGCACCATGTGGGATATTGACTGTGTTCAAACTGATTAGCTTGTATCTACCCCAGCATTTAATGCAGTACTTGGCATATAGTAAACACTTAAGAAATACCATTAAAACAAATAAACAAAGGCACTACTCATTATTGAGGGTCTGAGTACTCTGTCCAACCCGATTTGCTTGTATCCACCCAGCGCTTAGTACAGTGCCTGTAACATAGTGCTTAACAAGTACTACAATTATTATGATTACTATTATTCAGTATTGTACTGGGTTTTTGGGAATAAATTCCGATTTCATTTATCCCCCAGGTGATCACTGTAAGTTCTTCATGATATGGTTCTTCAGCTATTCAGTTTTAAATTGAAAAGTAGATGGGAAGCTACAGTGTTGTTTCTTAACTTCAAAAATTTTAGTTGCCATTGTACCACTTCGTTGTATAATGTGAATCTTATGGAAAGGCATGCCTTTGTTAGAATCCCTGCTTTCTCAATAACATTTACTTTCAAAGTTGAAGGAGGCTGATTTTCTTTTAAAGTAATGCAGAGAAAATGAGGGCAGAGATGGAGATTCTTTAAAAAGTGATCAGCCATTAAATTTCAGAATTATTTTTTCCCCAGTATTTTCATCAGGAACACACGAGCTCTTTGGGTCTGCATTGGGCGACTATCTGCATTTAGCACATAAAGAAAGCAGTGAGAATAATTGCTTTGCTTTTGCTCCTAGCAGGGACTTGGGAGCCAGGCCATTTGTATCTGATCTTTTCAAAAGCTGACCATTCCTCTGATTTACAACTGACCTTCTGATTTGTATCCCATGAATGCAGGTGGCATATGGGCTCACTGGAGTGTGTAGTTCGTTTATTCTTCTTACAATTTATGCTCCCTAAAGTATCATCTACCTGTCCTTCCACTGGGTAACTTTGAAAACAGAATTCATTTTATTTTTTCCGTATAGGCATAGGGAAGGGGGTCGGGGAGATGACTCTATTTCCACATATTAACAAGAATGTGCCCTGACTTAAAGGCTGGTGGCACAGAAATAATTGGAGGTAAGAACTGTGAGGCCCTTAAGATAAATTTTTGACATAAAAATGTAGGTTGGTTCATAAAACGTTCCAGTGACAATAGGTTATAGTGACAGCTTTTCAGCAACTCAATAAGCCTCCAGATGGAAGGGAATTTGGCTTAATGAATTATGAGAATCCTGGTAACACAAGATGCCTTTATAGGAGCAGATCTGAAGGGGAAATAAAGTTATTCACATTGGCATGTGTTAAATAACATCATTGTTGGGGATATGGTATTGAGAGGGTGAAATCTTTAGCGGCTTAAAGACTCTGAGACTAATACTGAAGGACATTCTTGTTCCAAACTAGTTATTGAATATATGTTGTTGTTTCTGAGTCCAAGTGAGTATCTTTATCAACCCACTGAAAAGGTGGAGAATGAACTTTTGTCTGGAAGCCCTCTGGTGAAGACCCTCTTGAAATGGCCTTCCCCAAGTCATTCACTATGAAGTTCCTTTTTGCCTGAATTTTTCCAAGATTTTGTTTTCCTTTAGAGGAGCAGCAATTATTACTGAAAGAAAACTGGACAGTCCCACTTAGAGATTTGGAAAGAATGTGTGGGCTCCTTCAAATTCTCACCAGTCCAACACTACTGAGAACACTAAGAGAACACTACTGGCTACTATTTGATCTTCTGACAAACACATTCCCAAGAAAAAGGAACACACAGGCATGATGGAGATTTCATTTAGATTTCATTTAGATCTAAGGAGGGCAATTGGTTGAATGGATAGTCCATGTTTTCTGCACCTCTTGCGGGTCACACGGCAATTTCTCTGACTGTCACGGTGAAAAACCCATGAGGACCAGGGGAATTCAAGAAACAGGCAGAGAACAGATTGTCGTATCAGACTTGTTGTTGCCTCGGCCACAAATTTACTCAGAAATCTCTAGTGTCCAAGCTACGCTATTCTTGCCCTATTTAGAAAGATGTTTTATTTCAGGATACTCTTTAGCCAAGAAGAACAGTAATTATAAGCTAGGGGATTGAACCCAACTCCAGAAATGTAGTATTCCCCTCCTAAAATCACATCTCGTCCAAGAGGCTTTTCCTGAAGTCTTCCCCGCTTTCCCCTCTGCCTCACCTATGCACTCAGTTCTGTACCCTTTAAGCACTTGACTTTCACCCCACCTTCAGCCCCATAGCAATATGTACCTGTTTATTATGATATTTGTCAAATAATAATAATAATAATGATGGCATTTGTTAAGCGCTTACTATGTGCAAAGCAATGTTCTAAGCGCTGGGGGGATACAAGGTGATCGGGTTGTCCCACGTAGGGCTCACAGTCTTCATCCCCATTTTACAGATGAGGGAACTGAGGCTCAGAGAAGTGAAGTGACTTGCCCAAGGTCACACAGCAGACATGTGGTGGAGCCGGGATTCGAACCCATGACCTTTGACTCCAAAGCCCGGGCTCTTTCCACTGAGCCACGCTGCTTCTCCAATAATGGCATTTGTTATGTGCTTACTATGTGCAAAGCAGTGTTCTAAGTGCTGGGGGGTGATACAAGGTGATCAGGTTGTCCCACGTGGGGCTCACAATCTTAATCTCCATTTTACAGATGGGGTAACTGAGGCACAGAGAAGTTAAGTGGCTTGCCCAAGGTCACACAGCTAAGTGGTAGAGGTAGGATTCGAACCCACAACCTCTGACTCCCAAGCCTGTGCTCTTTCAAATGCTCATTATGTGCCAACCAATGTTGTAAGCACTAGGGTAGATACAAGTTGATCAGGTCAGATAGAGTCTCTACCCACATGGAGCTCACAGTCTAAGTAAGAGGGAGAACAGGTTTTGAATTCCCATTTTACAGTTGAGGAAACTGAGGCACAGGGAAGTTAAGTGACTTGCCTAAGGTGACTCAGTAGACAACTGGCAGGGCAGGGATTAGAACTCAAGACCTCTGAGTTCCACCCTGTGCTCTTTCCATTAGGCCACACTGTTTCCACTCTTACATTTTCCCTTTCTGTAATTTATTTTAATGCCTATCTCCCCTCTATATTATAAGCTCTTTTGGCCAGGGACCACATCTACCAACTTGGTTGTGCTCTCCCAAGTGGTTAGTACAGTGCTCTTTACACAGTAAGTGCTCAATAAATTCTACTGGTTGGCAAGATCCAACCCATTTTGTCCTCTTCAGAGAGAGAAACTTAAATTCAAAAGTGGTGATTGCTATTTCCATCTTTGAAATGGCAAGAAATACTGATTAATGTAATTGAAGGGTTTAACGTGAATCTTAAGCAATGTTGAGATCTTAACCTGCATACAGTTGAGGCATTCTAAATTTCACTTCGCTAATCTGAAAATTAGTAACTGTCAAAGGAGTAGCCTCTCGACTGGTTCTCAAAAGAAAATTCAGAACTGCATTGTAATGAGATCTTGTGTTACAAAGACTTCTTAGATCTAACCAGATAGTTGTTACAGTTGAGGATTCAGGACCTTGTTTTGTGTGTGTTTTTCATTTTCCCCTTTTCAATCAAATTTGTTCTTTCTTTGTGTCTCAGAAAAATGTCACAGGGATACTGGCCATTGTGTACTACAGGCAGATTTAACTGTAAACAAAACATTCTCCTTAATTGGGCCACTTTTCATTCTTCAGAAATCAGTGGAGGGATTCTTTTTTGAAAGGAAAAATCTTTTTTTTATTATTTAACTCAGTCCTCCTGTTAGAGTTGTGTGAAATGAGAACCTGCCCACTTTTTTTTAGCACATTAACTAAAACCCAAACAGAGAGTCAACTCTATGTCAACACTTAAAATAGGCACTGCCAATTTAGTCTCTGATCTAAAAAGCGCAGGGAGCGAGGTGGTCTAGTGAGATTCATGTGAGAGTTGAGTACATTTCAGGGGGCAGCAGGAAAGATCAACAAAAAAAAGGCAGTCTGAAGGAATGACAGCAGAGAGGGGAAAAGCATAGACAGGGAGAAAAAGATGAGAGCTAATCGCATATGTGATATTCACATAAATAAGAATCTCAATATTCCCTTGTTTCAAAAAATAACACGAGAGCCTAGCCTTGTGCCTGTGTGGTACTGAAAAGGGCAGATTGACTAAAACCCTCTTTAGCATTGTGTGCCTGTTTAGAGAGTGTTATTTGTATGTGAACATAATTTGACCCAATTGGAGCCTGTTTTGTTTTTGGTTTTGTTATTTTTTTTTCTTTTGACATTGCCTCTTAGTATCCCAATCTCTGCACAGCTTCTGTTCCTGATAGCCACTGGGGTGTCTGCTGGGATGGTCTCCCAACCATTTCCATCACATCATTAGAGCCTGGGATTCTCTATATATCTCAAATGTCTACAGTCACCCCGCTGACACATGTTCCATTTCACTTATGCAAGAAACTGCTATATGGAGAATTAGTTAATATCATATCCTATCCGACAAAGCTCTGTTCCTCTGCCTGTTGGCCCAGTGGTGGGAGTTGACTGTATTGTTGCAGCTTACTCTGTCGCTTGAAGGTAACACTGGGGGAAATGCTCCCATTGAGGGAAGTGGATTTTAGAAGAGAGTAGATGTAGGTGAGTTAGCAGGGCTGGGATTTAGGAGAAGCAAGGTTGTCAAACATGGAATGCTTTGCTCTCCTTAGATGGCCACCTTGTGTTTCAGGATCATCAGTCATCATCAGTGGAATTGATATCACTCAATAAATGACATTTCGTGGGTGCTTACTGAGTGCAAAGCACTGTACTGAATGCTTGGAAAAGTATAATACAAGGGAAGCCTTAGTGATTACAGTAATTAGGGCAAGAGTTTCTCCATCTCTGTTAAAACTTGAGCAAGTCATTCTGCTACAAAAAAATGACAAAGAATAATCTGTTCTGGTCAGTTTTTTTCAAGTCAATTTTTTTTTTTAATAATAGTTAAGCACTTAATATGTGCCAGGTGCTGGACTAAGCAGTGGGACAGATTTTAAAAAAAAATCAGGTTGGACACAGTCCTTGTCCCACATAGGTCTCACAGTTTAAGTAGGAAGGAGAACAGACATCAAATTACCATTTTACAGGCAATGCAACTGAGACACTGAGAAGTTATGTGACTTGCCCAAGGTCACACAACACACAATTGTTGGAGCTGGGATTAGAACCCAGGTTCTCTGACTTCCCAGCCTTCATTTTATTATTACTGCTTCTCATTGTAATAATAATAGTTGTGTTTAAGTGCTTAGTTCAGCCAATCACTGTACTAAGCACTGGGATAGATACAAAAATCAGGTCCCACATAGGGCTCACAGTCTAAGTAGGAGGGAGAACAATTATTCAATCTCCATTTTGCCGATGAGGGAGCTGAGACTGAAAAATGAAAGAGCAGCTGCATTCTATCCTTTCCCTTGCTGCCATGACCACAACTCTCTCATTAAGCTCGGCACTTTTCTTTATTCTTGTGCATAAATTCCCCACTATATAATACGATCTCAAATGACCAGTAGTTCTGTAATGAAATTAAGAAATTAATCAAGTGCATTAGGAAATCCTGGACTTGTAGAAAGTCCAGTCAGTGACTGCCTCTCAATGGCGAATTGTTGCTCTAAATCGATTATATGAATAGTAAATTTCTATTTCGGTCCCAAACTACCTCTTTTTCAATCCAAATCCAGCCAACTAAATGCAGTGACCTGTGCCTAGGTTAAAGCAGGATTTGGATTAAGCAAAGGCATGCCAATGTAAGTATTCTGAACTGGTTCAGGGGCACCGGAGAATAAGCCACTATTTTAGGAGCTCATTGCCAATTGTCACCCGTGTGACTTAGGGCAAATCACTTAACTTCTCTGTGCCTCAGTTACCTCATCTGTAAAATGGGAATTAAGACTGTCAGCCCCCCATGGGACAACCTGATCACCTTGTAACCCCCCAACGCTTAGAACAGTGCTTTGCACATAGTAAGCGCTCAATAAAATGTCATCATTATCGAAAGCCTTAGTGGGAGAGAGCCCACATCCTCTGGGGAATCTCAGGGAAAGCAATGAGAGCTTACTCAGTTGGTCTGATCTAGGATGTACCCAAATGGGTAGCTGAGTAATGTGATGATTTCTCCCTCTTTAAATCAAGTAGGATATATACTTGGAGAAGCAGTGTGGCTTAGTGCATAGAGCAGAATTGGGAGTCAGAAAGACCTGGGTTCTAATTCCAGCTCCGCCACATCTGATATGTGACCTTGTCACTTAGCTTCTCTGAGCCTCAGTTAGCTCATCTGTAAAATGGGGATCAAGACCGTGTCCCACCTAATTAACTTGTATCTACCCCAGCTCTTAGAATAGTGCTTGGAACATAATATACACTTAACAAATACCGCAATCATTAATTAGTATTATAATATATCCCTAGATTGACTGGTGAAGTGAACCAGCTCTAAGCAGTGATACACAGTGCACTCCTTGTTCCCCTGGTCCTAAATAATAATAATAATGTTGATATTTGTTAAGCACTTCTTAAGTGCCAAGCACTGTTCTAAGCACTGGGGGGGATGCAAGGTAATCAAGGTTGTCCCACGTGGGGTTCACAGTTTTAATCCCCATTTTCCAGATAAGGGAACTGAGGCACAGAGAAGTTGTGACTTGCCCAAAGTCACACAGCTGACAAGTGGCAGAGCTGGGATTCGAACCCACGACCTCTGATACCCAAGCCCATGCTCTTTCCACCGAGCCATGCTGCTTATGTACATGATCCCTGCCCACAGGAGTTTACAGTCTACCCAGTGCTATTTGCAGAGCAATTCACTTCTTATCCATTGGGACTATGCACATGGACAAAGAGGTGTTAATTTAGGTATTCTGTGGTGTCCAATCTAGTTGGAGGTTCCCTATGGTCAGATAAACAAGTGAATTCTGTTTTTTTCAGAACGGCTTTAATTACAGTGTTGGCCCCGATCAATTTTCACCTGCTGCTAATCTGAACAAGGGACAATAAGCAACTGATTAGCAAAATCAGGGGTTTTTTTTAGGAGCCAAGATAAGAATTGAGGGAGATCAGAACCAGGCTTTATCAGGAGGGTGATGCTACTTAGGGCTGCTAAGGAGAGGTCCCTAAAATCATTCCAGTATCCTACAATGTTCTTGCAGCTTCCTTGATGCTCCACTTTAATTTTGAAAGGCTTTAAGAAATGAACCAAGAAAAAAACTTCAGTGTCTCTTCTAAGGGAGGAGGAATGGGCTAGACACTCATGCAAATTTAAGCAGCAAAAACATTTTCTTACTGAGGGCTGCAGCTTTAGCTTTAAATTCAAGTAACTCAAGGGGAAAACCTTATAAACCATAATGAGACTGGGGTGGGTTTTTCCCCTTCTCAATTGGATATTGTATCGTGGAGACTTGAGACTCAATTCCCCGTTCCTTTGGAGCCCGTATGTTTATTACTTATATATTAGAGGGACTTGGTTGATGTGGTAACGTGTGAATTCCAAAGGGAAATAAAGTCTTTGTTTTCGGTTTATTATTGAACAATTGTGCTGGTGTTATTCAGCAGGCTCCTTGAAATAAAAAAAAAAAAAAAAACATTCCTTTCTTAGTGTTTTCCTTTCAGTTTCCATCAAGGGTATTTTTGTTTGTTTGTCCTTTGCTTTCCAGTATGTGGAGTAGAGAGATGTTGGCTAACTTAGTTTCCACAGCCATTTGGGGGCTTTTTTGGACTGAAAACATGGGTCAAGGGGGATCAGTGGCTTCCTATCACAGGGATGCAGGGGTGAGCACTGAATGTGATGGCAGTAAGTAAACTGAAAACTGTTCAGCCCTCACTAAATGCTCCTCCTTTTAAAATGGTCTTTGTTAAGTGCTCACTATGTGCCAAGCATTGCATTAAGAGTGGGCGTGGATACAAGCTAATCAGGTTGGACAAAATCCCCATCCCACTTGGGGCTCACAATCTCCCTTGGATCAGAAACTTGAAAAGGGGGAAAGGGAGACCACATTCCCTTTCAGCAGAATGTAAGGCTGCCCTGCAACTAACAGTCAGTCAGTCAATCGTATTTATTGAGCACCTGCTGGGTGCGGAGCACTTTACTGAGCACTTGGAGTACAAAAGAGAATGTCTTTCATTCATTAATTAATCGTATTTATTGACTGCTTACTGTGTGCAGAGCACACAGTACTAAGAGCTTGGGAAGTACTAGACTGTGAGCCCGTTGTTGGGTAGGGACCGTCTCTACATGTTGCCAACTTGTACTTCCCAAGCGCTTAGTACAGTGCTCTGCACACAGTAAGCACTCAATAAATATGATTGAATGAAGTCGGGAACATATAGAGGCGGTCCCTACCCAAGGGCGGGCTCACAGTCTAGGAGGGAGAGACAGAAAACAAAACATGTAGATAAGGTGTCATCAGAATAGAATTAAAGCTATATGCATATCAACAAAATAAATAGAATAGTAAATATGTTGAGCAATCAAGCAATTGTATTAATTGAGAACATATGGTATGAAGAGTACTGTACTAGGTGCTTGGAGAAGTACAAAAGAGACACAAGACCACTTTAATCAGTTGTATTTACTGAGTGCTTATTGTGTGAAGCACCCTGTACTAAACACTTGGAAGAGTACAGTGCAATGGTTCGTTCATTCAATAGTATTTATTGAGAGCTTACTGTGTGCAGAGCACTGTACTAAGCACTTGAGAGAGTACAGTACAACAATAAACAGAGTTAGTGGATATGTCCCTTGCCCACACAAACTTGCAATCAAAGCTGGTTTCCTGATGTTAAAGCTTCCTCCTTGACCCTCTTGGAATTAAGAATAACAATAATAATAATGATGGCACTTATTAAGCACTTACTATGTGCAAAGCACTGTTCTAAAGCGCTGGGGAGGTTACAAGGTGATCAGGTTGTCCCACGTGGGGCTCACAGTCTTCATCCCCATTTTACAGGTGAGGTAGCTGAGGCTCAGAGATGTTAAGTGACTTGCCCAAAGTCACACAGCTGACAAGTGGTGGAGCCGGGATTTGAACCCATGACTCCAAAGCCCGTGCTCTTTCCACTGAGCCACGCTGCTTCCAGCGTGCTGAATTGCTTTTCAGGAGTGGCTTTGCTACTGTTCATTTTCAAGGAGTATGATGCCCACGAATTGACAGAGCCAAAACTAGGATGAGGTGAAAGCACGACACGCCATCCCACCCCAAACTGGAAGGGTGCCCTGTTTTACAACCACAACCATGTGCCTGTGCCTTTAAGAGTGGCAAATGTGCTTTCTGGATTATTCATCCTTTACTGGGCACATTCAAGACAAGATGTTTAACTGTTTCCACGAGGATTTGGGTTCTAATCCCAGCTCCGCCACTTACTTGCTGTGTGACCTTGGGCAAGTCAGTGCTTTTCTCTGTGCCTCAGTTTCCTCATCTGCATAATGGGGATTCCATACCTGCTGTCCCCCCTACTATGACTGTGATCCCCATGTGGGACCTGATTATCTTGATGATGATGATTTATTAAGCGCTTACTATGTGCCAAACACTGTTCTAAGCGCTGGGGAGGTTACCAAGTGATCAGGTTGTCCGACATGGGGCTCACAGTCTTAATCCCCATTTTACAGATGAGGGAACTGAGGCAAGAGAAGTTAAGTGACTTGCCCAAAGTCACACAGCTGACAAGTGGCAGAGCTGGGATTTGAACCCATGACCTCTGACTCGAAAGCCCATGCTCTTTCCACTGAGCCATGCATCTTGTATCTACCCCAGCACTTAGAACGAAGCTAGGCACATAGTAAGTGCTAACAAATACCCTAATAATAATAATACTAGCTCAGCTGAGGAGTGAGAGTCCGGCATAGTGGGCTATAGGGGCAAATCAGTCAATCAATCATATTTATTAAGCATTTCCTGCAGTGGAAAGAGCCCGGGCTTTGGAGTCAGAGGTCATGGGTTCAAATCCCAGCTCCGCCAATTGTCAGCTGTGTGACTTTGGGCAAGTCACTTCACTTCTCTGGGCCTCAGTTCCCTCATCTGTAAAATGGGGATTGAGACTGTGAGCCCCCCGTGGGACAACCTGATCACCTTGTAACCTCCCCAATGCTTAGAACAGTGCTTTGCACATAGTAAGTGCTTAATAAATACCATCATTATTATTATTATTACTAAGCACTTGGGGAATACAATATAACAAAAAATGGACACATTCCTTGCCCACAATAAGCTTACAGTCTAGAGGGGGGAGACAGACATTAATATGAATAAAGAAATTACAGATAGGTACAGTGAAACAGCACAGTAGCAAAAATATCTGATTTAGGCTTTGGGTTACATTGTGCTTCCTCAAGGTGGGTGGAAGGAGTGAGAAAGGCACCTGACGGAAACCCCAGCCAAGTTCGAATTGCTTCCCTGCTGCCAACACAAGTCCTGGGTTTTCTTCTGCCAAAAGCGCTTAGTACAGTGCTCTCCACACAGTAAATGCTCAGTAAATATGATTGAATGAATTGTCTGTGCCACCATCTTGCTGGGAACCAAATGGTTCCCCAACACCTAGATGGAGGTGGGGGTGGGCGAGGGTGGGCAGGGAGGCAGGAGGGTCAGAGAAATTGGCAAGAAATGAGGCAGAATTGGCAGGTAGCAACATTCTTGTCTACAGCTACTGCAAAGGCTCCGGTGCCAGAACAGAACTGTTGGTCAAGGTAGCCACTCCGTGATTCAATCGTTGGTTTATTTCTTTTATGGTACTTCTTGAGCACTTATTATGTATCAAACACCCATCTAGGTGTTGGGATAGGAACAACTTAATTAGGTCGGACACAGTCCCTGTCCCTCATGGGAGCTAACGTATCTGTAATTTATATATTTATATTAGCATCTGCCTCCCCCTTTAGACTGTAAGCTCCTTGTGGGTTGGGAATGCGTCTGCTGATTGTTATATTGTAGTCTCCCGAGCCCTCAGTATAGTGCCCTGCACACAGTAAGTGTTCAATAAATACAATTGAATGAATGAGTGAATAATGGTGGTATTTGTTAAGGGCTTAATCTGTGTCAAGGACTGTTCTAAGAGCTGGATTAGATACAAGCTAATCAGGGTGACAGAGTCCCTGTCCCACATGGGGCTCACAGTCTTCATCCCCACGGAGAAGCAGCGTGGCTCAGTGGAAAGAGCACGGGCTTTGGAGTCGGAGGTCATGGGTTTAAATCCCGGCTCCGCCAACTGTCAGCTGTGTGACTTTGGGCAAGTCACTTAACTTTTCTGTGCCCCTGTTACCTCATCTGTAAAATGGGGATTAAAACTGTGAGGGGCAACCTGATCACCTTGTAATCTCCCCAGCGCTTAAAACAGTGCTTTGCACATAGTAAGTGCTTAACAAATACCATTATTATTATTTTACAGATGTGGTAACTGAGGCCCCAAGGAGTGGACTAGCCCGCATCGCACAGTAGACAAGTGGCGGAGCCGGCATTAGAACCTTTTAAATCCCCATTTTACAGTTGAGGAAACTGAGGCACAGAGCAGTTAAGCGACTTGCCCAAGGTCACACAGCAAATAATTGGCGAAACAATTGGCAGATCCAGGGTTAGGATCTAGGTCCCTTGATTCCCAGGCCCGTGCTCTTTGCAGCTGGCGTTCGGTGGCACCGCGGGAGATCAGCGTGGGGCAGGGAATGTAGCCTGGCCTGGGTGATGGAGGCAGTGGCAGGAGAGTGGAGATGGATTTGAAGGATTCCAGATCTCTGAGATCTGCCATCACCGCCATCAGAAATCTCCACTCTTTGACAACAGGCCGGGTTGCAGAATGATCAGCCTCATCCCTGGATTCATTCTGACTGTGCAGGCAGGATAAAAGAATTCTTCTATATTGGCCAAAGGGAAATGGGTCAGACTTTTCAGAATATGAAAGCAAGTTGACCTCTCTGATAAAAGCATCATCGGTTACCTGGTTTCTCTGAGGACTGGTTTCTGGGTGAGGGATTCTAAGAGGATTTGGTTCATTAGAGGGAAAATTAATGAGGGAATGACGAAGTTTAATGGAAGATTGTGTTGTTCAGTGGCTTCAGATGAAAGCTGAGATGTGAGTTGGAAATGTTAGTATTAATGTTAGAAATGCTAGTGGAAATGTTAGTTCTTTGTCCTGGCCCTGCTATCGGTCAGTCAGTGGTATTGATTGAGCACTTACTATATGCAGAGCACTGTACCAAGTGCTTGGGAAAGTACAATATAACAGAATTAGAATTATGATCAGAACTAGGATTACAGTAGAATTAGAAGTAGGAAGCTGCATTGCCTACTAGATAGAGCACAGGCCCGGGAGTCAGAAGGACCTGGATTCTAATTCCAGCTCCGCCACTTGTCTGCTGTGTGACTATGGGCAAGTCACTTAGCTTCTCTGTGTCTCAGCTACCTCTTCTGTGAAATTACGATGAAGACTGTGAGCCATATTTGAGACAGGAACTGTGTCCAACCTGATTAGCTTGTCTCTACCCCATCGCTTAGAACAGTGCTTCTTGTGGTAAATGTTTAATAAATACCATCATCGCCTTCATTCATTAGCAGACATGTTCCCTGCCCAAAATGATCTTACAGTCTAGATGGGGAGATAGGCATTAATATGAATAAGTAATTCATAATTAATTAAAAGATATGTATACAAGTGCTGGGTAGTTGGGGTGAGATGAATATCAAATGTATACTATATGAGTCTAACCTTCAGTAGCTCAGTTTCCTGTCCCTAAAGTGGGTAGAGCAAGTAACTTTTGGTTTATTTTGGTTGATCTTTTAGTAATATTTGAAGTGCAGATAAAAACGGTGTTGCATAGCTCGGTTTTTCCTCGTCTTGCAACTTGTGTTCTGGCCAGCAGTGAGTCTTAAGCTCAATCAATAATATTGATTGAGCACCATAGTAGGTAACTGGAAGAGTACAGTAGAATTAGGAAATATCCCTGCCTTCAAGGAGTTTAAAATCTAACCAGGCAGATGGAAACTAAGATAAAATCCAGATTGGGGGAAGTCATTGGGTAGATGAACTACTCACCGAAGAATGCCGGGGCAGTGTGATTGCTTAAGTGTTTTGGTGGTGTAGAAATGGCGGGAAATTAGAAATTAATCAGGGAACGTGTTCTAAAGGAAACGGCATTTCAGAAGGGCTTTGAAGATGGGGAGAACTGTGTCTGATATGAAGGGGGAGGGGGAATTAGGGATGAGAAGGAGGAAACGAGGGAGTGGTGGTGGCGGGAGAAAGATGTTTTAGAAAATAAGCTAGGCAGCAAAGTAAAGGTTGACTTGAAGAGGAATAGAGACTGGAAGAAGGGAAACCAGCGAGAAGGCCAATAAAACATCAGTTTGGCTAAGACCAACCGGTGCCTGGACCAGAATGATGGCTGTTTTCAGGAAGAAGGGGAGGATCATGTAAATAGTGTGAATATAGAGACAGACTGAATGTGAGAGTTTGCCATAAATCCTGGCCAGTTGCCAGATGTGATCCCAGGTGTACTTGCAGTCATGATACATCCCATCCCCTGGAACTTGGGAAACTTGCTTTTCCATACAAATAAGGAAAAAAAATGTTGAAATCTAGACCAGGCCCTTTCATACGTTTGAATGCTTTGCTACACTTTTTTTATTCTTCATTCATCTCTGTTCCGGGGAATGGTTCTTATTTTGTAAAAACCATTGATTATGCAGTATCTGTTCTTTCTCTTTTAAGAGCAGCTGTGGCATTGTCTTATTCACAGTGGCTTCCTTGCATTTTATTGAATTTGCTCTTGAATGATTGTAAAATAAGTATGCCTTGACCTTCTTATATTGCTTGTGACTCCTAGTTACAATGCATTATTGCTAAAATTAATATTATAAAGGGACAGTTGCGATCCACATTAGCCAGTTTTTTATTTATTTTACAATTTTGCCATCAGCTCATAAATACTTCAAAACAAAAATGGCCCCATCTGATTTTTTTCAAAATTTTATATCCCTAAAAGTTCTCTAACTTTCTATTTGTGTAGGTCCTACAAAACCATATTTTATCATCAACCACAAGAAACTAGGTGATAAGACGTAGCAAATCGCTCAGAAAGATGTTTTGACAAAGGTTAATGGCCATGGCTATTCATGATCTGGGGTGGGAATTCGTTTTAATTTGTAATTTGATTTCATTAATTCGGCTCTCATTCGGTGATGAGTCCTTAGTGACAGACCTAACACATTGGCCCAGTGATAGTGTCACTAAACTTGTCTCCAAAGTAAAAGTATTTTGCTGCTGTATGCTAATAATAATGGTATTTGTTAAGCACTTACTATGTGTCAGGCACTGTTTTAAGTGCTAAGGTGAATACATGTAAATTGGGTTGGACCCAGTCCCTGCCCCATAGGGGACACAGTCTCAATCCCCATTTTACAGATGAAATAACTGAGGCACAGAGAAGTGAAATGACTTGCCCAAAGTCACACAGCAGACAAGTGCAGCATGGCTTAGTGGATAGAGCATGGGCCTGGGAGCTAGAAGATCATGGGTTCTAATTTATCCTCTTTAAGTCTTAATTCCTAGCCTATAGATTGTGTAGAACAGGGACTGTGTCCAATCTTATAACTTCTTATCATCTGGAAAGCCCTTAATAAATTCAATTTATATTTTTCATTATTATTTCTGTTGCTACTTGTTGGCCATGTTACTTTACAAACTTCCACTGACCTTTGTTACATCTTGTGCATGATGAATAGCAGGGTTCTGACTGTGCATTTATTGCTGTTCAAGGTTTTTTTTCTTTTAGGTCTCTGATTCTTTTTTGTGCATTGCTGTTCTTCAAGGGTTTTTTTTAGGTCTCTGATTCTTTTTTCATCAAAGTGATATCAATGGTACCAATTTGCATCACATTAATTAATGGCATTTATTGAGCACTTAATATGTGCAGACCACTGTACTAAGCGCTTGGGAGAGCACACTACCACAGACAATGTTCCCTGCCCATGAGGAGCTTACATTCTAGAGGGGGAGACAGACATTGATATAAATAAATTATGAATATGTCCAAGAGGCCTTCCCCAATTTAGCCCACATTTCCCTGATTCCCTCTCCCTTCTGCATCATCGCTGAACTTGGATCTGTGACCTTTGGGCATTTGATAGTCTCTCTACCCACCACCCCATAGTCTTTATCTTTAAATTGCAATATCAATTACTTATTTATATTAACGTCTCTCTCTCCCTCCGTCTCTGTGAGGGGTTGGCAGTGAGACAAGATCAGGGCACAGTAAGCAAGCTGGTGCCCCTCTGCGAAGCACTGGGCCGACGCACTCTTGAGAGGAGGGTTTCACCCCCGGCTTTGTGGATGAGGAAACTGAGGCCCAGAAGAGGGGAAGTGACTTGTGCAAGGTCACCCCACAGGTGGGTGGCAGAGACAGGATTAGAGCCCAGTGCCCCGGCTGCCCGGGGTCTCTGCACTTGCTCCCTCCTCTTCCTCCAGCCGGGGCTGCGGACTTCCCCAATAGTAGTCATAATAATAATGGTATTTTCTAAGCACTTACGAAGTGCCAAGCGCTGGGGTAGATATAAGGTGATCAGGTTTTGTATCTATACAGTTTGAGGTTTTGGCGAGACATCCATGTAGAGACCTCTTGAAGGCAGGAGAAAATGTGAGACTGCAGAGAAGGAGGGAGATCAGGGCTGAAGAGGTCTCATGTGAGCTGATGGCCAAAAAGAGGTCAGCTGACTATCAGGTAGAAATATTAATTGAATGGAAATGTAAACTGTAACTCAACCTTCTAAAAATGTACTTCTTAATGCCCTGATGCTTGCTGTCATTGGCCAGCATCCTTATGGCTCAGTATCCAAAAAGGATTGGTCAGAATGTTATAAATTAGCAAATGGTTTTGGGAAACTAATCCATTTCTAACACATTTACCAAGCAGCTTTCTCCTATGACTCGAGGGTTGCGTATCTGCGAAACCTTGCAATAAGGAAAACTTGCTTTACTTGTCCATTCTGACATCCCAGGCATACACACGCACTGCTGCTTTTATATTGCAGCAAACCTAGCCCACGTCAGAGGCTTTCTAATTCCCAAATCTACTCAAAATGCATCTAGAAAACCCACATTGGAGCAAAATTGAGGGGACACCTTCCCGAATATGTAAAGAGAGGGAAAAAAATCGATGAAAAGTTCTAAAACTGAAGAACAGGTGTAGCAGTGAAACAATTCATGTGATTGGCAACTGAGACACTACCAATACGCATGGTTGCAACTGAGACATGGGGTTGTTCCTGCCAAAAATGCACTCAGTCGGAACACTTGCTGTTGTGCAGAATTTTTGTTGTGTGATTAAATCTGCTCCCAACAGGGTAGGCACATCTGTGGAATGAGTTCTGAGGTCCTCTACAAGGAATAAGCTATATTCTATCATTAGGAGGAGGAGCTACCTTTCAAATAAAGTCAAAATCACAGTCCGTCAGAATATGGAAGCCTTTTCAATATCACCTGATATACTGAGCGGGTTTGATCTACTGACCAAACCTGAATTTGGGTGACCACTGTGTCGTCTTGACAATTTACTCTACATTTTCAATGTGCCTTCACGTGTTTTCTCATTTCCGATCTAAGTGGCGTAGGGTTGCGGTGCAAATCTCAACAGCTGCTACACTTCACACCAGATGTGGGTAAAATAACTGGAGAGTTTATTGTTCTCAAAAGTGTGATGGGTCCTTAAGGATGTGACATGTTTAGATAGTAAACCTAAGAAGGATACTCACTTTTATGTGTTGTGCTGACTATATCACCCTTGTATTATTTAAAAACTAAAAATTCCTCAAGATTGTTATATTTTATTGTGAGTGCTTTAGTGCCCTATTTTATTTATCATCATTAATAACAGGAATAACAATAACAATAATAATAAAACTATCCTGCATGTGATTAAGGTGTAGATAAGCAATTAGACAGAGAATTTATGTTTTATTGCAAGTTCCACTCCGGGAACTACAATAGAATAATTAAAAACTAGGTTACCATCGTGCCCTCAGCTCTCTGTGTTTTGCATCGTGTGAATTTTAATACCTGTCCTGAATTATGCTTCACTGGGTTCTGTTTCCTGTCTGTCTTGTTTGCAGGCCTCCTCTGCCTCCTGCACTCTAAAAGTGGGAGTCCTTCAAGAGTCAGTTCTGAGTTCCCTTCTATTCTCTGTGTACACCCACTCCCTTGGAGAACTCACTCGCTCCCATGGCTTCAACCCCCAGCTCTATGTGGACGATGCCCAAATCTAAAACTCCAGCCCTAACCTCTCTCCTCTTCAGTCTTTCATTTGCTCCTGACTTTTGGAAAGCTCCTACTTGGATATCCCACAGATACCTCAAATTTAACATTTCCACCCAGAACTCCTCATCTTCCCATCCAATTCCCATCCTCCCCCATCTTTCTCATTACACTAGACAATACCACTATCCTCCCTGTCTCAGAAACCCACAACATTGGCAGTATCAGACTCATCTCTCTCATTCAACCCACATATTCAATCTGTCACCAAATCCAATCAGTTCTACCTTTATAACAAAACTAAAATCCACCCTTTCCTTTCCATCCAAACTGCTACTGTGATGATCATATCACTTTGGAGAAGCAGCTTGACTTAGTGGAAAGAGCACGGGCCTCCAAATCAGAGGTCATGGGTTCTAATCCCAGCTCTGCCACTTATCAGCTGTGTGACTTTGGGCAATTCACTTAACTTTTCTGTGCCTCAGTTACTGTAAAATGGGGATGAAAACTGTGAGCCCCACGTGGGACAACCTGATTACCTTGTATCCACCCCAGAGCTTGGAACAGTGCTTGGCCCATAGTAAGAGCTTAACAAATAGCGTCATCATTATTATTATATCCTCTCTGACCTCCTTGTCTCCTGTTACTCTCCAGTCCATACCTCACTCTGCTGCCCAGATCACTTTTCTAAAATAAATTCAGTCCACATCTCTTCAATCCTCAAGAACCTCCAGTGGTTACTCATCCACCTACACATCCAACAGAAACTCTTTACCGCTTTAAAGCTTTAAAGCACTCAATTAGCTCGTCCCCTCCTACCTCACCTCACTAATTTCCTATTACAGCCTCGCCTGCACACTTTGCTACACCAACTGACTCAGTGTACCTCATTCTCATCTATCTCACCACTGACCCCTTGTCCTTGTCATCCCTCTGGTCTGGAACATTCTCTCTCTCCATAAATGACCATCCACCACTCTCCCCACCTTCAAAGATTTATTAAAATCACATCTCCTCCAAGAGACCATCGCAGATAAAGCCCTTTCCCCCCCCTACACATTCTCTCTTCTGCATTGCCTATGCACTGGGATCTGTCCCCTTAAAGCACTTTATATTCACCCCACCCTCGGCCCTACACCAATGTGCATGCATTTATTTATTTATATTAATGTCTGTCTCCCCCTCTAGACTGTAAGTTCATTGTGGGCAGCGAATGTGCTTACTGACTCTTGTACTGTACTCTCCCAAGTGCTTAGTACACTGCTCTGCACACAGTAAGTGCTCAATAAATGCCATTGTTTTACTCCTAGAGAACCATGAACATCTGATTTTCTGCCAGCCTGACATCCTGACACTCCCAGGCCGGACATGTTGGAGACTCTTTGGTTCATTTAGGAGCTTTCAGAAAACACTAGGAATGGTTCATTATGAGGTTGAGCTCATTGGACATGAAATTATATAACCCTCTGAATTAAGCAGTGATTTTTCTATTAAGCCCTCTTTTTCCTCTTGCTCAGAAGCTGGCTTTTAGCAGCTGAGTGAAGCAACATTATACAAGCTATTCTCTAGCATAGAACTAATGATTGTGATTTCAGGATGGCAGTAGCTTGAGATGGTGTGAGGGGGTTCATCCGCAGTTTCCCACCCTTGACAGAATTATCAGGAAAAGAAAACTGGCCAGGTTGAGACATGAGTGGAAGACTCATTGGTGGAATCATCGTAGTCCTAGAACCGATGCGATTTAACCTCAGTTTACTGTTGCTTCTGAATATTTCTCGTCGCTCCCCTCCTAATTATTAATTGAACCTGCTTTATCGCACTTCAGACTTTTGAGGGATTTAAACTGGTCAAACCAGATATTCCATTTGAAAGCAGCATGGCACAGTGGCTAGAGCTCGGGCCTGGGGGGTCAGAAGGTCATGGGTTCTAATTCCAGCTCCACCACTTGCTGTGTGACCTTAGGCAAGTCACTTCACTTCTCTGGGCCTGTTACCTCATCTGTACAATGGGGATTGAGACTGTGAATCCCATGTAGGACAGGGACTGTGTCCAACCCAATTTGCTTATATCTACTCCAGTTCTTAGAACAGTTCCTGGCATATAGTAAGCACTTAACAAACACCACAATTATCATCATCATTATTATTATTATCATTATTGATTTTGTCTGTGAGTGTGAGAATACACTTTCTCTGGGAAAGGCCGCTGTTTTTTTTGTAACGATTCAAGTGAGGTTTTCTCCTCATTTCAGTTGAACTAAAATGTAGTGACTGCTTTTTGTCTGTTGGGCACTTTGGGCAGAACAAATCAGGTTGGATAAAGTCTGCGTCCCACATAGGGCTCACATTCTTAATCTCCATTTTACGGATGTGGAAACCGAGGAACAGACAAATGAAGTGACTTGCCCAAGGTCACATAGCAGGCAAGGAGCAAAGTCAAGATTAGAACCCAGGTCCTTGCGACTCCTAGACCTGTGCTTTATCCACTAGATCAAGCTGCTGCTTGAAACTATTTTGATACATTCCAGATGTTCCTTAATAATAAAGACAACGATCTTTCCAGGACTCAAGGCACAAAGAAGTACAACCACATTAGCTTGGGCTCAGCAGCTCCTTGTCCTCCCCAGCTAGCCTGTCTCCCACAGAGTTGCTTAGGATTCCTTTGTGTTATTTCACTTTAGCCTTTCCTTGGGCTTCCTCCAGCATGCTGTGTAAATTCTTTGTCCTCCCCTTTCCTGGCGCTGTCACACATTTAGCAGCATCTTCACTTCTTCCCCTACACCTTAACTCACTCTTGGGTGGCAAAAATCCCTTCCAAGCAGCCGTCTTTCCCTGACTCTGGGCCTCATTGATTGTTCATTTGATTTCAAAGCTTGGATAGAAGCAGCTCTGGCCCCTCCCCCTGCATGTCCTCCCTTTATCTTCCCTGATGCCGTTATTTATTGTTTTAATTCCAAACCAGCCTTTCTGTCCTCCAAGGCATTTTTAGATGAAGGGCACTATGTAGAACTAAGCCTTATTGTCTTTTAATGATGGAAAATCTGAGGGAAGGAAGACCATTAGCAATTCCTGTCTCCTTTGCCTTACCGTTGTTCAAGTTGTTAGCTCTCTCATCAAGTACCCCGTGGTGCAGTAGAGTTAATATTGGGATCTTCCAGGCAATAATCCTGCCTAAGTAGGTACATTGCTTTTTTGGGGAGAGAAAGCTTAGTGGAAAGAACACAGACCTGAGAGTCTGTATTCAAATCTCTGCTCCACCGCTTCCCTGCTGTGTAACTTCAACTTCTCTTTCCTTGGTTTCCTCATCTGTAAAAATGGGGATGCAATTTGTGTTCTCTCTCGTATTTAGATTGTGAGCCCCATATGGGAAAGGGACTGTAACTGATTTGATTACATTTTATCTACTCGAGTGCTTAGTACAGTTCTTGGCAAATAGTAAGCGCTTAGTACCACAATATTAGTAGTAGTAGTATTGTCTAGAAGGTTTGACTCTGCAAAGAGTGAAGGGAAAAAAAATTTTGGAGGAAAGTCAGGCAGAATTTTAATACACACAAAGCAAGCAGTTCTAATTCCACAGGACCCTTTTTCTTAGTTTTTTTAAAGCTGTTTGGGAAGTGATATACAAGAACTTTGTCCATCTGTTATCTTAGTTTTATAGAATTTTGTCCATCTATTATCTTAATTTTATAGAATGTGGCATGATAAAGAATACCTAGTACTTTAATTATCTATGTGTTGGATGCGTAGCAATTATTAAGTTCTTACTATTGTAGCAGCAGGTCCCAGCAGACTGCTCTGTGGCCTGAATCATCCACTTCTGCTACTTTTGTGATCAAATAACCAGAGTTACCACCAGGACCTTCTCTTTCTAAGACTGATGCAGATTTGTTCTTAGGGGACCCCCCTAATGGACCCCAAGATTGTGCTTGTAGTTTGCTGCCATCAACCCTTGACTCTGATTTTGAATCCCCAGCCAGGATGGGAAGCAGCTAGAGATCAGCTTGCCAATCCTGTGCCTTAGGGAAGTTTTAAGGCTTTGAGGAATGCAGATCTGCCACCACCACCTTCAGTGAGGAGCTTTCTGGAACTCTGTGAGCTCCACACAGAGATGATACATTCTACTCTGACCTCATAACCTTCAAATTTGGATCTTCATGAGAAATTTCAGAAAGACTGTGATACAGAAGAAAAATTAGAACCTTCAAAGGGAACAGTAAATAGCAAACGTACCAACACAGCATGTTCCCTTCGCATTAAACAAAAAAGTTTTACCACTAACTTATTCCCCTGCTTATCATCTTCATTCCTATCAAGCCCACCTCCTAACTGCACTCCATTCTTATCTCCCCTTCCCATCCCAAACATGTTCACACTCTTACAATGCCCCTGAACCATAACCCTTTGCTACACTGGTGCATTTGCTATTTGCCATTCCCTGTGATCATTCGAATTCTTTCTCTGTATCATAATTTTTCTGAAATTGAGAAGCAGCGTGTCCTAGTAGATAGAGCATAGCCTGGGAGTCAAAAGGACCTGGGTTCTAATCCCAGCTCTGCTGCTTGTTTGATGTGTGACCTTGGGCAAGTCACTTCACTTCTCTGTGCCTCGGTGGCCTCATCTATATAGTGGGGATTAAGAGCGTAAGCCCCATGTGGGACAGGGACTGTGTCCAACCCGATTATCCTGTATCTGTCCCAGTGTTTAGAACAGTGCCTGGCACTTAGTAAGTGCTAATCGAATGCTTCATTTATCATCATTATTAAATTTAAAAATTATCCTAATGAAGAGCCAGTGCTTCCTTACTGCAGCGGGCAGGGCTAGTTATTGCTGCCCACTCCTGGATGCTCACCACTAAGCAACATCTTCTGAACTTTATTGATAAATAAAATAATTGAAAATCCAGTTAATCCTCCCTAAGCCAGTGCATTTCTCATAAAATATGGGTGTTGTGCCTTAAGTCCTAGGTTAAGGAAAACTTGCTTTATAATGTACAGGTCTTGACATGTTACACATAGGCGCCCAACCACAATGCATTGTTGGAAGAACATTCCCCAGCTCTCCCCACCAACATCTGTCGAAAGACACGATGAAAACACGTATTATGGGAAAATTGACATCCTGGTTCATTCAGAATGGTCTGAAATTCACTACCACTGCTGCTTTCACCCAATTTGATGACTTGTTGTCTGTGTAGTAGTAATGTTCCCCTAAAGTCCTCTCACTTCTGCCTCGTCTATGCACTTGGTATTCACCCCACCCTCAGCCCCATAGCAATTATGTGCATATGCATAATTTATTTATATTAATATCTGTCTTCCCCTCAAATAATACATAATGATGGCATTTATTAAGTGCTTACTATGTGCAGAGCACTGTTCTAAGCACTGGGGAGGTTACAAGGCGATCAGGTTGTTCCATGGGGCGCTCCCAGTCTTAATCTCCATTTTACAGATGAGGTAACTGAAAAACAGAGAGGTGACTTGCCCAAAGTCACGCAGCTGACAGTTGGTGGAGTTGGGATTTGAACCCATGACCTCTGACTCCAAAGCCTGTGCTCTTTCCACTAAGCCATGCTGCTTCTCTAATAATGGCATTTATTAAGTGCTTACTATGTGCAAAGCACTGTTCTAAGTGCTGGGGTGGTACAACCTATGATTTGTGAGCTCTAGCTGGTTCTTCTTGATGTCGATCCCAAGCCCGGAAGGAAGAGCAGGGTATTAAAACTCCCCTCCTCTTCGCCCGTTCTTTCCACTTCCCTATCCTTCGCTTTTTCCCTCCTCTCCCCCCTCTTTCCTCTCTCTCCTTTTCCTTTCCTGCTCCCTTTCCATCCCCTTCTCTTATCCCCATCTGCCAGAAACAGTGGTAGCTATGAAGCAGTTGCATTGCACAATGTCATCACACGACATAATGACATCACTTGTCATGTGGCGAGCCATGAGAAAGCAAGTAGCTCCAGACGTCCCTGGGGCTAGGGGTGTTGTTAACATAACCCAGCTGCTGAGCAGGAGTTGCATAGGGACTGGGGTGAGGACAAAGCATTTAAACCTTTGGAAACATGGTGAAGTTAGTTACTTTAATGTGTGTTGGGCTCTTTGTGTTTCATTTTGTTTGGTGGTTCTGCTCAAAAACCTTGCTAAACTCTGTCCTATAAGAACAGTATTCAATCTAGCTCAGACAAAGGCAGGACTTTATGACAAAACCCAAGTGACTCTTAGGGAGGATGGAAGGAAAAATGTGGAATAGGTACAAATGGAGGAGAAGAGGAGGATCCGGGCCACCTTAGTCGACCACAAGTTGAATATGAGCCAGGGAAGTATGTATAATGCTGTTGTTTTAATAAGGTAATGGGATGTAAGGATGAAGTAATGGGTTTTTGACATGGAGGGCCTAAGTGATCTTTCTGTTACTCCCCACAGTGAAGTGCTGTGTCCAGATTGGTGCCACAGCACTTTGAAAAGGCCTTGAAGCCCTAGAGTAGAACCACTCAAATGATTGAGTGCACAGGAAGTAAATCCTACGAGGAAAGGAAAAAGGAATGGGAGTTGCTTAGCCTGGAGTGAAGGAAACCAAGAAGTAACTTTCAGTAGGTGAAGTGTTTGTGGAGGAAGTATGTTGGCTAATTGTTTTCTATGTCCACTGGGGATTGAACAAGAGGATTGAAAAGGAGGTCTAGGCTATAAGGACTCCCATTTGGGGGAGTGGGAAAGGGAGGAGAAGGGGGGAAAAGTTCCAGGAAAAGAATAACAGTCATCCAACGATAAGAGCAATTCAGCCCTGCAGGGAGGGAATGGTCTTATGATATTCTATTACTTCCAGCAGCTGCCCATGAGGCACCTTGATCCAAAAGACCTGGGCATCATTCGATCAGTCAATCAATGGTAAGTATTGAGCACTTACAGTGTGCAGAACACTGTACTAAGCACTTGGGAGAATACCATACAATAGAGTTGGTAGACATGATCTCTGCCCTCAAGGGGCTTATGATCTAGTGGAAGAGGCAGACATTAAAATAAAGTACAGGTAGGGGATAAATCTTCAAGATGCAGGGTTACTCCCCAGCAATAACAGGCAGGGTTTTTTTGGGCTGCCCTATCTGATCCCCCTGCCACTTTCTCCTCAAAGATGTGGGCTGCTTCCTCTTAGCCATTTTTAAAATGGCATTACAGAAATCATGTGATGCTGTGGTTATGTCCCTCCTTAGTGCTGGGAGTCTTGCTGCTAATTATAGGGTTGCTTTTTTTTTCCTGGCTTGAACAGCATTCTCCTTATATAAGGTCAGGGTTTTCAATTATCCCTGTCCCTCTGGATTAACTAATTGGCTGTGCCTCCCAAGTTCATATCCCAAACAAAGTTGCAGGTCTTCCGGTTCATACAGACCAAGCCCTTTTGCACGACACGCATTCAGTTTGATTTGCAGCCAGCCCTTTGTAAGTGGACAAGTCTTTTCCTAAAATGAAATGTTTGTAAAGTAACATTTCAGATGCCAAATTCCATTTTCCCACTGATTTTTCATTCTTTCATTCATTCAATCATATTTATTGAGTCCTTTTGTATGCAGAGCACTGTACTAAGCACTTGGGAAAGTACAATACAACAATAAACAGTGACATTTCCTGCCCACAGAGAGCTTACAATCCAGAGTGGGGAGACAGACATTAATACAAATAGATAAAATTTCAAATGTGGACATAAATAGGGTGGGATTTCGTTCTCGCCTGTCCCGCCGTCGACCCCCGGCCCACATCATCCCCTGGGCCTGGAATGCCCTCCCTCTGCCCATCCGCCAAGCTAGCTCTCTTCCTCCCTTCAAGGCCCTACTGAGAGCTCACCTACTCCAGGAGGCCTTCCCATACTGAGCACCCTCCTTCCTCTCCCCCTCCTTCCCCTCTCTATTCCCCCCCATCTTAGCACCTTCCCTTCCCCACTACACCTGTATATATGTATATATGTTTGTACATATTTGTTACTCTATTTATTTATTTATTTTACTTGTACATATCTATTCTATTTATTTTATTTTGTTAGTATGTTTGGTTTTGTTGTCTGTCTCCTCCTTCTAGACTGTGAGCCCACTGTTGGGTAGGGATTGTCTCTATATGTTGCCAACTTGTACTTCCCAAGCACTTAGTACAGTGCTCTGTACACAGTAAGCGCTAAATAAATACGATTGATTGATTGATTGATTGGGATTGGGAGGGGGGAGAGCAAAGGGAGAAAGGATGATGCATAAGGGAGTGGGAGATGAGGAAAAGTAGGACTTCATCTGGGAAAGCCTCTTGGAGGCTGTGTGCCTTCAACAAGGCTTTGAATGGGGGGAGCATTCCAGGCCAAAGGCAGGATGTGGGGTTGGGGACAGTGAGAAGGTTAGGATTAGAGGAGCAAAGTGTGTGGGCTGGGTTGTAGTAGAAGAGCAGCGAGGTGAACTAGGAGGGGGCAAGGTGAAGGAGTTTTTTAAAGCCAATGGTGAGGAGTTTTGTTTGATGCGGAGGTGGATGGGTAACCATTGTAGTTTTTTGAGTAGTGAGGAGACATTTCCTGAATGTTTCTGTAGAAAAATGATTTGGGCAGCAGAGTGAAGTCTGGGCTGGAGTGGGGAGAGACAGAAGGCTGGGAGGTCAGCAAGGAAGCTGATGCAGTAATCCAGGCTGGATAGAATGAGTGATTGTATTATCATGGCAGCAGTTTGGATGGAGAGGAAAGGATGGATTTTAGCGATGATGTGATGGTGGGACTCACAGGATTTAGTGATGGATTGAATATATGGGTTGAATGAGAGAGAGGAGTCAAGGATGATGCCAAGGTTACAGGCATTCATTCATTCATGCCATCTACAATGATGGGAAAGTGTGGGAGATAGTCAGGGGAGGATAACTGAGATTCGGTGTCAACTAAGACAGTGATATCAATAAAGAGTTTGATTAAGAATGAGGCATAATCCATTTTTCATGTCTGCTTCATTCTTTCCCTTCTCTGTTGCCCTTAATCTGTTACCAATACTTTGGAGAGAGGAGGATTTCCTTGATGGGTATTTTCCTAAACGTTATTGGATTTTTGTATTATGTGGTATCAAAATGTATGTCTTTTTTCTTTTCTCTTCAGAAGAAAGTCTTGATTTATTTTTTAATCGAATCTGTAGCGCGCCCTAAACAGAAAATCAAAGACCCTCAAACTCTGCAGTTTTTTTTTCCACCCTCTTAAATACAACAAGGTTTATCCTGCTTTTTCTCTTTTGGTTACATTACCTTAGAGTGGAAGCCTGTTTCTTGGAAAGTATGAACTTTTAGGAACTTGGATCATTACTGAATTATAAACAGGGGTTAACTGAAAACTGTGGGAATGTGGACTGAAAATTTGATGGCCTGAATCATCCGTTTCTACAACTGATTTTAACCGAAGTGATAAGGAATGAAAATGAGGCTGCTCTTATCTTTCGCCTCAAACTTCAGTCTGGATAACATAATTAGCAGCAAAGGCTACTTGTGACAGATTGGAAACATCTTTACAATTTTTTAGAGATGCAATCTTGAGATGGTCTACTGAACATCTTTGATGTTGCGTGAAATGCAGAAAATAGCTGTTTGGTTACAAGCCCGTAAGCAGTGAGTTTGGGTCCAGGATCAACCCCAATGGAAGAAATTATAGGGGAGACTGCACAGTTTTGAGTAATGGTCAGGGAGCTAAATGAAATAATTTACAGTGGCCCATGTCGATACGTTAAATGCTTATTGAAAAGAAAAATTGAGATTTCTTAAACTAAGGACTAATTTTGAATGTATGTATGGTAGAGAGATGGTGGGGGAGAGGGAAAGAGGAAGGGGAGAGAGACTGCATGCTTAAGTACACATCTGTAATTTATTTATATTAATGCCTGTCTTCCCCTCATTGTGGGCAGGGAATGTCTGTTAATTGTCATATTGTACTCTCCCAAGCACTTGGTACAGTGCTTTGCACACAACAAACACTCAGTAAATATGAATGAATTGGGGGGGATCGTGTGATGCATTGGGTGAGGGAAGCTGGGGAACAGAAAATAAATCTTTCCTTAGGGGAGCATTTTAAATCAGAGATGTATCTGTCCAAAGGCATTACAAAAGCATCTGACACCATCAATCTGGGCTCTGATGATTATTGAAAAATTTGACTCTTCCTGAAAGTTTATCATGACCCTAACAGTGCTCCATTATAATGTGGCTTACCACTTTTGAGTAGGATTGACTCTGACAGATTATTTCCCCATAACCAGTGGAGCAAAGTAGGAGGTGAGCTGTTCCATTGACATTACACCGCCAAGCTCAAGAAAACAGTAATGGATCTGGAAGGTGGAGGCAGAATCCAATTACCATCCTTGGGAATACTGTTTCAACTCAGTGGATCATCACTAAAAGTCCTTGAACTAAACATTCCTAAATCTGATTATCATGTGTCTACCCCAGCACTTAGAACAGTGCTTGGCACATAGTAACCTCTTAACAAATGCCATCCTTAGAATTATTATTATATGCACAGGGTACCCAACAGATATTAGCAAAGTGATGATGATAATGCTAATTCCTGTTCACACCTGACAAGTCGTACTCCCTATAGACAGTTGGATCTGGGAACTTTGAGCATTTGATATTCGCTGCACTGCAACCCCACAATAATTATGTACATTCCTATAAATTATATATTAGAAGTTATAGTAATGTCTGTCTCCCTCTCTAGGCTGTTTTGTTCAGGGAACATGCCTACCAGCTCTTCTGTACTGTACCTTCCCAAGCTGTTAATACAGTGCTGTGCATACAGTAAGCACTCAATAAATACCATCGATTTATTACGATCGATAGTTTAGAGGGAATTTTTTTTTATTAGAAGGAAGGATTTTCAACTTCTGGCTGTACAGTACATTTTTATTTTAAGAGTTAGGGCTGCCAGTTTTGGTTTCAAGCCAAAGATGAAGACCAAAATTTTCCCAATCCTCAACCAAAGTAACTCATCTATCCCAAATGGTTCCCAGTGAGGTAACTAAAGGGCCAGCAGCTATTCTAAATGTTGGGGCCATTTTTAACTTCAGTATCAGTTTCATTGCTTCATAGATCTCTCCATAGCCTCACGCTCACTCTCACTGTCACTGAATTGGCAGTTAACCGCTGGGAAAATTGCAGACCATAAAAAAATACATTAAGGAAAGCTCTAAAACTACACAGAAAAAAGGAGGCAGAACTAAGTTGACAACTCCAGCATGACCCCTTCCTCTTCCTGTCTTTGTGACCCCCATCTGCCCTGATTCCCTTGAAGATGGTCAAGTTTTTTAGTGCCCCTGGCAAGATTAAAGGCCATTTCCTTTGGGGAGTTGGTGTTGAGAGGATATGATTCTGATTCACTCAGCGGTGGTGTCAAAAATGTCCCTGATTTCCCTCTGGAAATCTAAGCTCCGTCTGGACCTGTTTTCAGCTCACACTCTTTGTGCTTCTCAAAGGGAAGCAGCATGACTTAGTGGAAGGAGCACAGGCCTGGGAATCAGAGGACCTGGGTTCTAACTCCAGCTCTGCCACGTGTCTGCTTTGAGACCTTGCTAAGTCACTTCACTTCTCTGTTCCTTACTTCCCTCATCTGTAAAATGGGGATTAAGACTGTGAGCCTCACATGGGACAGGGACTGTGTCCAACCTGATTCACTTGTATCCACCCCAGCTGTTAGAAACAGCGCCTGTCACAAAGTAGTACTCTAATCGTCATCATTAAGTGCTTACTTTCATTCATTCATTCAATCATATTTATTGAGCGCTTACTGTGTGCAGAGCACTGTACTAAGCGCTTGGGAAGTACAATTCAGCACCAAATAGAGACAATCCCTACCTACAACAGGCTCACAGTCTAGAAGGGGGGAGACAGACATCGAAACAAGTAAACAGGCATCAGTAGCATTATTATAAATAAAAAGAATTACAGATATATACACATCATTAATAAAAGTGAATAGAATTATAATTATAAATGTGTATATATATACACAAGTGCTGTGGGGCAGGGAGGGGGAGTAGAGCAAAGGGAGTGATTCAGAGCTGAGGGGAAGGGGAGCAGAGGAAAAGGGGAGCTTAGCCTGGGAAACGAAATGTGCAGAACACTGTACTAAGAATTGGGGCAAGTACAGTACATCAGAGTTTGTTAGACATGTTCCCTGCCCAGAGCAAGAAAGATAATCAAGTTGGTTACAAGCCCTACAATGCAATAGAGTTGACTAACAGGTTTCTCGCCCTCAAGGAACTTACCCTGTAAAAGTTCTTCCAGAAATATTTAATGATGATATTATCATTAATCCTGAACAGGTCTTTCTACAAAGGTGTAAATGGTATTTATTAAGCACTTTTTGTGGTCAGAGCATTGTTGTAAGTGCTGAGAAGACCCGGGAGGGAATTAGACATGTTCTCTGTCCATTGGGGGGCTTAAAATCTAAACACAAAAGGGGGGGAAGGGGAGTGATGACAACAGGGCAGCTGAAATAAAGCACAAAGGCTACATAAAGGCAAAAGCAAAGATCAAAAGGATACAGGGCCTAGAGGACCAATCATATTTATTAATCACCTACTCTGTGCAGAGCACTGCATTCAGTGCTTGGGAGAGTACAATATAAGAGTTGGGAGACAAGTTCCCTGCCCACAGTGAGTTTACAGTCTAGAGGGGGAGATAGAGGGAGGGGTGAATAAATGGAACAAATCCAAGTGCAGAGGTGACAGAAGAGAGTGGGAAATGGGAAAATGAGGGCTTAGTCAGGGAAAGACCTTCTGGAGGAGATGTGTCTTCAATAAGGCTTTGAATGAAGGGAGAGTAATTGTCTGTCAAATATGAAGAAGGAGAGCATTCCAGGCCAGAGCCAGGAAGTGGGCAAGGGGTCAGCAGGGACATAGATGGGATCAAGGTTGGCATTAGAGGAGTTTCATTTGAATTTCAAGCTCATCATGGTGCAGAATCCACAGTCACAGAGGTAGCCACAGTGAAAGCTGTGGCACCATCCTCCATTTTTCCCAAGCTTTTGTGGGGGCAGTACCAGCCTGAGGCCACTTTTCTCTGTCCCCCTGGGCTGGTGCAAGGTAGGTCAGGATGGAGTCAGTCAGTCAATCATATTTATTGAGCGTTTACTGTGTGCAGAGCACTGTGCTACGCACTTGAGAGAATACAGGTTAACAGGAAACAGACACATTCCTTGCTCACTAAGAGCTGACAGTCTAGGGGGGAGACAGACATTAATATAAATAAATAAATGATAGATATGGACAAAAGTGCGGTGAGCCTGGGAGGGGGGATGAAGGATGACGGGTCCTCGATGACGTGGAAGACAGCCGGTACGGGGTGCGGAGAAGGCAATGAGGAGGACCGACAGAGGATGCTGCGGGCCCTGGGAGTTGAGATTGTGGGGGCGGCAGTTTACTCGGAAGAATTGTGCAGCCATCTGGTGTGAAGAGAGACGTGGAGAATGCTCAGCCGGGGCCGAAATCCACGTGGGTTGGTGATGCTCAGGGCGTGATGGGAGCAGATCCCTGGGAGCCACAATGGGCCTCTGGAGGCAGGTAACTGGACTTGCCTTCTGGTAGAGAGAGAAGGTTTATTCGACACTTCAAGCCATGATGCTCAGAGGCAAAACAGAAAGTGTTACCAGGCTCTGTAGATAATACATGCAGTGTCACAGGGACAATGCTATGCACAATGGAAAAAGCAAGGGCCTGGGAGTTAGAGGACCTGAGTTCTAATCTCAGCTCCGCCATGTACCCGCTGTGTGAGCTCGGGCAAGTCACTTAATCTTCTCTGTGCTTCAGTTCCCTCATCTGCAAAATGGAGATTCGATGCCTGTGGTTCCTTCTACTTAGAATGTGAACCTCATGTGAGACCGGATTATCTTGCTTGTATCCCAATGATTAGTTCAGTGCTTGGCACGTAGTCAGTGCTTAGAAAATACCATTATTATTATATTATTATCATTGTTGTTAGTAGTATTGTTGGAAAGATAGAGAGTGGAAGGGTCAGTGGGGTCAACTTCAGCCCTCCCCCCCAAAAAAAGGGCCGAGGGGAAGAGGAGAGGAAGGGGGGGGTGGGGAAGCAGAAGTTTAGGAAGACTGAATGAATAAAATACATATACCTAGCTTGAGATAAGCTTTCTCCACTTTTTCCCAAAATGTACTTCTAGAACCGGGACTGTATAACTTTATTGAATTAGCAAATAGATTGCTATTTGAGTTGAATTATTGCATGAATAACTTGAGATTGAAGTTAGGGAAGAGGAGAAATGTTAAATCTTTGCCTGACTCTGAGTTTTCCATCGGTTCAGTATGGACTGTGATGGAACAGAAACAGCCAGAGCTAACTGGCAGTGACAGTCAGGAGAGGGGTAGCTCTCGTGGAGCAGAAATTTTGGGGACATGGGTTACCAAAAATCAGGTTTGAAGGCACGTATACAATATTGGTGTTAGTTCTGTGTGAAATGGATTTCTAAGAGAAGCAGGTGACCTAATAATAATAATTATAATGGCATTTGTTAAGAACTTACCATGTGCAAAGCACTGTTCTAAGCACTGGGGAGGATACAAGGTGATCAGGTTGTCCCAGATGGGGCTCACAGTCTTAATCCCCATTTTACAGATGAGGTAACTGAGGCACGGAAAAGTTAAGTGACTTGCCCAAAGTCACACAGCTGACAGTTGGCGGAGCTGGGATTCGAACCCAAGACCTCTGACTCCAAAGCCTGTGCTCTTTCCACTGAGCCACGCTGTTTCCAACTTGTATAAGTTGCCAACTTGTACTTCCCAAGCGCTTAGTATAGTGCTCTGCGCACAGTAAGTGCTCAATTAATATGATTAAATGAATGAATGAATCTGCAAAATGGGGATTAAGACTATGAAGCCCATATGAGGCAGGGACTGTGTCCAACCTGATTTTCTTCTACCCACAGCGGTATTTAGTATGGTGCCTGGCACATAGTAAGCACTTAATAAATACCACAAATATTATTATTATAGAACTGTGTAAATAACTTTATATTCTATTATTTCTCCTCTCTGCAATTTAACAATAATAACAATGATTATGGTACTTTTTCAGCGCTTTCCATGTGCCAGGCACTGTACCAAGCACTGGGGTGGATACAAACAAATTGGGCTGACCGTAGTCCCTGTCCCATGTGGGGCTCACGGTCTCGCTCCCCATTTTCAGATGAGGTAACTGAGGCACAGAGAAGTTACGTGACTTGCCCAAGGTCACCCAACAGACTTGTAGCAGAGCTGGGATTAGAACAAGGGTTCTTCTAAATCCCAGGTCAGTGCTCTATCTACAAAACCATGCTCACGTTACTCATTCCTCAGTTGTCTTTTCAGCCTCATCCACATGCGTGAACAATATTTCAGTACGGCTTTGAAGATAGAACATGGCCCTGGAAGTCAGAAGGACCTGAATTCTAATGCCGGCTCCACCACTTGTTTGCTGTGTGACCTTGGGAAAGTCACGTAACTTCTCTGTGCCTCAATTTTCTTATCTGTAAAATGTGGATTCAGTCATTCACTCAATCATATTTATTGAGCGCTTACTGCGTGCAGAACACTGTACTAAGCGCTTGGGAAGTAGAAGTCGGCAACATATAGAGATGGTCCCTACCCAACAACGGGCTCACAGTCTAGAAGGGGGAGACAGGCAACGAAACAAAACTGTGAGCACCACATGAGACATGGACTGTGTCCAACCTGATTACCTTCTTAGAACAGTGCTTTGCACATAGTAAGCGCTTAATAAATTCCATCATTATTATTATTAGCCCAGCACTTAGAAGAGTGCCTGGGACATAATAAGCGCTTAACAATTGCTATTGGAAAAAAAAATGTTCATCTGGTAATGAAAGTCTGCTTGTGTGTAGAGTTCTGTGGTGTTGGAAGAAACAATTTGTCCATGTGAGCATGTGTATGGCTTTGAATGCTATAATTTCCCATTTCCGAAATGTGGGTTTTTGCAGGTCCCCACTTCATAAGAGTTTATACTTCATGTGTTTGTTTTTGACAGACAGCATTCTGGCAGATCTTGGGACAGACTATGGGAATAATAATAATTATGGTATTTGTTAAGTGTTACTATGTGCCAAGCACTGTTCTAAGCGCTGGGGAAGATAGAAGATCATCAGGTTGTCCCACGTGGGGCTCAAAGTCTTCATCACCATTTTACAGCTGAAGTAACTGAGGCACAGAGAAGTGAAGTGTCTTGCCCAAGATCACACAGCAGACAAGTGGCAGAGCCAGGATTAGAACCCACATCATCTGACTTCCAAGCCCATGCTCTTTCCATTAAGCCACAGTCCCTGTCCCACGTGGGGTACTCAGTCTCAATCCCCATTTTACAGATGAGGTAACTGAGGCATAGAGAAGTGAAGTGACTTGCCCAAGGTCACGCAGCAGGAAAGTGGCGGAACCAGTTTTAGAACCCATGACCTTCTGATTCCCGGGTCCGTGTTCTATCCACTACACCATGCTGCTTAAGGGTGGGAAGGTATCACTGAGGAAATGAACTTGGATTTGTGATTCAGTGTTTCGAAAGTTGACTTAAGTGATTGGGGGGGGGGGGGGGGGGGCTTTTCCAAGTGTGTTAATTGCTGTATGTGAAGGCTCAGAGGCCAGATAAATCCTTAATTTCACATTATCAAGTATTCAACTACTCAGTGGGGCAGCTTAGTTATATTCCCTTGCCCACATCTCCCTCTGGCCTCTCCCTCCATATACAGCATAATGCCACTCTCCCCACCTTCAAATTTTTATTAAAATCACTTCTCTTCCAAGACACCTTCCCCAATTAGGCCCTCTTTTCCCCTACTCCCTCTCACTCCTGCGTGACCTACGCACTTGGATGTGTGCCCTTTAAAAACTTGATAGTCACCCCACCCTCTGCCCCACAGCACGTATTTACGTATCTGTAATTAATTTTAATGTCTTTCTCTCCTCTAGACTGTAAACTCCTTAAGGACAGGTAATGTGCCTACCAACCCTGTTGCATTGCTCTGTTCAGTGCTCTGCATACAGTAAGCACTTAATAAGTAACATTGATTGATTGCTCTTTCTTGACTATAAGAATCAATCAATTTCAATCTGGCTTGTCCTTTCCCGTTTCTTAATGTAATATATTTTGATGCATAGTAATATTCAGCCTATGAAAATGGGAGTTGAAAGCAGGCTATGTCCGAACTGATGAGAGACATTTCCAGTAGATGGGAGTAATCATTTGTGCAAGACAGGCCCATAATGAATTTTAGAGAAGAGTTAGGGGTGTTAGAAGGTACTTCTCTAACCATTAAAATTGTTCCCCCAAAGGGCATCATGACATCATCTCTAAGGATTCTTGATGCCACTGTCAGAGACAGAATACGGGGCTGAGTGGACTGCTCGTTTGGCCACGTAATGACTTTATGTTCCTAGGGAACTATTCTATACTTCACTGTCCTGCTAGATAAAAAGACAATAATTTAAAATTAGCAATGAAGCTCCTTGGAAAGTAATTCTGTTTCTTTACTAGGGTTTCAGCGGTGCATTATATTATTCTATGAAAATCCATATATACCCTCAGCAAATATTAATGGTAATTGGTCCATGAAGTTTCCAGTGCTGGCCAAGAAAAAAGTTACTGAAGACTAATCCGTGAACGAGAGCCATTCATTTTCATTTTTAGTGGGTAACAGTTTCAACTTGAAAGAATGAATTTAGGTAAGGCCTTGTTTTAGAGCTGCTTTTGGTGCAATTTGTGTTCATTTCTGGTTCCTCACTAATTGTTTAATAATAGCTAAGATTTTGCTGTTACCTTGGAATTTTTCAAGAAAGGGAGGAAATAAGGCTTTGCTACACAAACACACACACTTATCTTCATTCATTCAATCGTATTTATTGAATGCTTACTGTGCAGAGCACTATACTGGATATATGATTTATTAAGTACCTATAGTGTACAAAAATAGCGTTTAAATACTGGAAAGAAATTCGTGGATTAAATGTAGACATCTTTTCTGCCCCCGACCCCTGGGGCTCACACTCTAAGAATAAGGAGGTGTTTGGGCAAGTAAGGACAGGTAAAAGATTTAAATTAAGTATCATGATAAATTCAGGAGCCTTAGGGTCAGTGGCTAGAGGAGCAGAGTTTCAGGAACACCTTTGCCCAATCTAAGCAGCTGCAGCCATGGGATTCCCGATGTTCTAAAATTGGAAAAAGCCACATGGAGCAAACAAGGATTGCCTCTCCCTTTCCAGGCTGGTGCAGAGTCTGATGGGATTCCCGTTGCTGTGGGTTTGAGCAGTTTCTCCCACGTTGTTCTCTCTTCCTCCACAAGTTTCCACCTCTTCCCCCTACAATCCTTCCAAATATCTCCAGTTGGAGGCTTGGAAGGATTTCTCAGCTCCTGTCAAAGAGGGCAACTGTCATGTGACCTCTCCGAGTATCATGTTGCTTCTCTCAGATGAACTGTGTTGCCTGGGTGGGGTATGGGTCTTACCCATTAATGTTGTTAATTTCTTTCTCGTGTTTTATGTTCTCGCTGCTGCATCTGGGTGGCTGGATTCTTTTTCAGGAATGCCTTGCAAAACATTTTCAAGCACTTTATAGCGTTCACTGAACACTCTTAGCAGTCATACCAGGTATATAAAAACAAGTATGGAAGACCAGCAAACTTGCTATTGCTGTTGTTCCAGGTTTTTCCATGATTTTATCAATGTTTTTGTGCTATTCTGAGAACATCTACTGTGTTAGTGACTGAACAGTTTGTCTCTTTTGAGCAGGGAATTCAGCTGGGAGTTGTTTGCTCCCTGGCTGTTGCATGAAACCCTGAATGATCCTTGTTTCCTTATATTCTCCATACTGAAGATGATAATAATAATGGTATTTGATAAGCACTTACAATGGTCAAACAGTGTTCTAAATGCCGGGATAAATCCAAAGTAATCAGTTTAAACACAGTCCCTGTCCCACATGGGGCTCAGTCTTAATCCCCATTTGACGGATGAAGTAACTGAGGCACAGAGAAGTTATCTGACTTGCCAAAAGTCACACAGCAGATGTGTGGCGGAGCCAGAAGTAGAGCCCTCATCCTCTGACCCCCAAGCCCATGCTCTTGCTACAAGGCCATGAGACTTGCAAGTGAAATGGTTGTGTGATAGTCTATTTTCAATTGGAATAGACAAGATATCTGTCAGAAGCCTTGGAAAGGGCTGAATTAGGGGGGAGAGTGTTATCATGCAAATTGGTGATACCAAACAGTCCCAAGTATCTTCCATCCCTCCAGGATTTAAGGGTGGGAGGCAGAATATTAGGGTAAGCCTAGAGAGTCTGATCCAGTGTCTGTCCAGGGCTCACCTGACCAGATTTCCAAAGGACCCTAGGTGTAGGCATTTCACATGCCAGGCACAAGGGAGCCAAGCCGAAATAAGTCCCTCGGAACCAAGCTGACTGAAAATCTTGCTTCCCCTTCTAGACGGTAAATTTGTTGAGGACAGGAAATTGGTCTGTTCATTGTTGTTCTTTCCCAAGCGCTTAGTACAGTGCTCTGCCCACAGTAAGCACACAACAAACACGACTGAATGAGTGAAAGGACCAGTTCATTATGGACAGTGAGGAAAAAAAAAAAATTCCCTACTCCCACAAAGAGCGTGCTTTTCCTGAATCCTTTGCAGTTCACCTAATTGTTATGCTACAGAGAACAGGACAGTGATTCTGCTTTAACCTCCCATGATGCCTCAGTCTGATATTTGTGGGAAGATATTTCTTTTCCAAAGATAGAGGCTGAAGTATATTACGAGTGAAACCTAAGAGGCAGAAGCTTCTGAATCAGGATATATTTAATACCATCCTTCACTGCCGCCTCCCCAGCCCCCACCAAACATACGAAATGTAATTGAAAACAGACATAAAATGCAAATTAAAATCGAAGGGGAAAAACAAAAAAGAATCCCTGGTTTTTAGACTGCAGGAAAGATTTGGTAGAGAATTTCACATGCTTAGTGAAATTTTCTTGTTGCGAATTGAATGCCCAGCTTCCTTTCTCGTCAGCTGTAGGTGTATTATTTAGTTGTAAAATTCAGAGATGGGGCACCTCAGATCAGGGTGAGTGGAAGTGTTTGGGTTGGGCTAAAAGTGATAGAAGAGTGTGACTTCCATCATTCGGGTTCTGTATCTCCACTTTATATGTTCGGCGCACATTTGCAAGCAGCCGGCGCCATTTAAAAAATGCGGGCGAGACATGTGGGACTGAGGAATGCCCGGGGTTGTGTGGTGACAGGGGAGATTAACGTCTCCCAGCATTAACTGACTGCCAGGTTGCAGAACACAAAGAGATAACTTCCTCCCTCTTGGCAGAAAAATCAATATATAATGTCAAGACTGTATATCGACAGCTGGATTATAAAGGATGGTGAATATGCTTAACCCCAAGGTAGTACTAGAGAAGGTTAGGCCAAGGCCTTTCCAGAGTATCAATCAGACTACCCCTTCCCTGTTAGCATCTCTCTGAGTCACTTCTCTGGCTAACAATGTTTTCTTCTTTCTGCACTCCCCTGCTGTGGCTTTCAGAAAGTCTGGGATCCACCAGGGACCCGTCTGAGGGCTTATCAGTGGTTGGCAATTTGATGATACTTGCACTGTGTCAGTAGATATCAGGAATCCTAGGAATTATTTGTGTGTCAGCCATGGGTTAGTTCTCAGGATAAACTCTAAAGGAAGCATTTAGCTTGTCAGAGTATCCCTTGCCCCTATCTGCAACGTGGGGACACAAGTCACCGCTGATAATGTCATCAGTGGTTTTGATGACGACAATACAGAACCACTTCCAACTCTCATTCTCCAAATAGTGACGGATATGAAAGACTTCTCCCAGGCTCCGCAAGCTTACGGAGAAGGGCAGAGAACCAGAACTTGGGTTTTCGGAGTTTGAGTCCCAACCCTATGATAAGCCAATAGGTCAGTCGTCTTTCCTTGAAATAATGAATTTGCTGTTGCGCTGGGGTATCGTGCTTGGGAGAGTTCCAGTTTTTCTTTACATTAAAAAATTGTCTTTATGAACTTATTGCTAGATTGATGTTTGGGTGCATGTCTTCATATATTTTACTCTGACACTATCTACTGTAAAGCCATCTCCCTTGCTCTCTATCGCCCAATCCACCATTCTATCTTCTTGCAGATAATCTAATGTAATTCACACACACCCAAAACACACACACACACACACACACACACACACACACACACACGACTGTCAACTCTTTGAGAGTAGGAGTGAGGGAGCTGAGTTCAGGGGAGAGGATCGTGTTGAGGCTGTGAATTTGTGCAACAAGATGGTAGTTTGGGTATGGGACTAACTGTTGGGTAGGGACTGTCTCTATGTGTTGCCAACTTGTACTTCCCAAGCGCTTAGTACAGTGCTCTGCACACAGTAAGCGCTCAATAAATATGATTGATTGATTGACTAAATGGGGCATGACTCCAAGAACAAAGAAACAGACCCGATGGGATCATCCATAACAAATCAATTACACAAAGAGACTCTTCACTTAAGTCTCCAGTGGTCGAAATTATTCAAACTGGCTTAGAAACCTAAATGCAGCAAGGCAAAAGGTAGGCATTGCACACACACACAAAAAAAAACCCAGAGGGCTAAAACAGCTAATTTTAAGGGTATGTGCAAAATATGATTATAATTTTGAGATGTTCCCAAATGGAGGAGAAAAATGAAAGAAGCTTCCACTAGGATAAATTCAAAATCATGCCTAGAGGAAATTTTCTCTTTTTTTTGGTGGTATTCTTCAGCGCATATGATAATATGCCTGGCACCGTGCTAAGCACTGGGATAGATATAAGATAATCAAGTTGGACACAGACCTTGTCCTACATGGGGCGCACAGTCTTATTCCTATTTTACAGATGAGCTAACTGAAGCGCAAAGAAGTTAAGTGACTTGCCCAAGGTCACCTAGCAAAAACAAGTGGCAAAGTCGGGATTAGAACCCAGGTCCTCCAGGCCTGTGCTCTATCCAGTAGGCCTGCTTCTTCCCTATTTCTTATTTCTATAGCTTGTTTACCAAAGCCAATTCCAAAATACCCAGCCTTGTAATCAGAGTCAGAGGTCATGGGTTCAAATCCTGGCTCCGCCACTTTCATTCATTCATTCAATCGTATTTACTGAGTGCTTACTGTGTGCAGAGCACTGTACCAAGCGCTTGGGAAGTACAAGTTGGCAACATATAGAGACGGTCCCTACCCAACAGTGGGCTCACACTTATTTGCTGTGTGACTTAGTACAGTGCTAAGCGCTTAGTACAGTGCTCTGCACACAGTAAGCGCTCAATAAATACGATTGATGATGATGACTTTGGGCAAGTCACTTCACTTCTCTGGGCCTCAGTTACCTCATCTGTAAAATGGGGATTAAGACTGTGAGCCCCCCCGTGGGACAACCTGATCACCTTGTAACCTCCCCAGTGCCTAGGACAGTGCTTTGCACAGAGTAAGCGCCTAAAAATGCCATCATCATCATAGTACTTAAGAAACGGTGAAAATCAGTAATTGTAGATTCCTGCTCTTGCCGTATCATCTGTTAGCTGATAGGTTCCTCACCCTTAGAAGATTTTGAGCCCCTTGAATGTAGTGAGAAGGTGTCATGCTTCTGTTTTCCTCACCCAATGTCCAGTGCTCAGCACTCAGTAAGTGCTCAATAGGTATTATTGATTGATAGATTTGGAATTTTGGTTAGACGATATACTGGAACGGTACATTAGGTTTTGATACAAATAGAATCAGAAGAACCAACAGTTGGCTGAAAGAAAAGAAACAAATGGTTATTGTGAGTGGAAGTTGCAGATTCTAGTATGGGTCTTACTTCCTAATCTGTTACAGTGCTTGTAAATGCAATTTGAAGGTATTGCAAATACCAAGGAAGATGGGCAAGGAGGTTTACCGTATTGAGAGAGGAAAGAAAGGAGCTTGCTCATGGAGAAACACAAATTCATTCATTCAGTTGTATTTATTGAGCGCTTACTGTGTGCAGAATACTGTACTAAGCGCTTGGGAAGTACAAATCGGCAACATATAGAGACGGTCCCTACCCAACAGCAGGCAAATAAATACGTTGAGAGGAAATTCTCTCATCTCTAGTTGTTGATCCTAAATCTTGTTTACCAAAGGCAATAAGCTGTGATTAACCCATATTTATGTAATTAGTACACTCTGTTCGGTTAAGAAAGTGGTGAGCAAAGAAAACAATATAGTTTAATCAGTAAAATTCATGTTTTAAATGGGTATAAGTCCTAAGGGGATTTAAAGCCATACAGAGAATTTACACAAGGATGGTTTGATACTCCACTGAAATGCCACCACCTTTAAAGCTGGAAATTAAACAGCTTTGAAACCCAGGGCTTATTCATTAACTCAGAACAGAAAGTGACCCAGGTTTGGGTTTTCTGGTGGTTAGCTCAAGGGTGATGGCACCAAAATACTTGTTCAGTTCCCAAGGTCTGGCATTCATTACCCATCAGTTTGTGTCCCTGATTAGCAGAGAACTAAAAATGGTAGAATTAGCTGAGGTTTCACAAATCGTTTAGAACCTTATTGCTAGTTCAAACAGTCCTAGAATTGGGATACCTTCCTGAAAGCATCTGTCCTATTGTGCAAACTCTCTAGCTGTCCAGAGAAAGAGGGCATGAAGTTTAGCAGCCTGAACATAGGATTTGGAGTAAGAATTCTTTCTGCCCCATCCATGTTTTCACACAAACTTGCTTCCTGGCCTTGGGCAAACCACTTTAACTTCTTCAATTTTCCTGCGTGAGTGATAATACCCAGCAGGCGTTTATTAGTAATACTATTATATCGAGAGGCCTACAAATTAAATTCCTAAATCTCTTCAGCTTTTAAATCACACCCCATTAGAGTATATCACAGCTCTATGCAACAATATGTTGGTTTGCCCTTAGTAGATGTATTTGTCTTTATTTCCTTCTCTTATAATTGTTACCATCTGTTTTTCCCCTCCTATCATGTTTGTTGATATTTTCTTGTTTTAAGCTGAAATGAATAGAATTTGAGGCTGATTTAGGAAATTGCCTTGTGGTGAACTTCAAAGCGAACATCAGGGACATTGAGCGTCTTGCATTTTTCAGTTAACTGTAAAGCCTGATTCAGTAGCAGTCTCTTTCTGCCCTTGATGCGCTTTTACTCATCCAAAGGCAGCATATAAAAACACCTGCTCTGCCGTCGCAGATCCGAAGAGAGGGCTGAGCCAAGAATGTTAAATCCTTCAGCCCGGTGGAGTCTGAGAGGGGTTTGGAACCTATTCCTAGCCGTAGCCATGACCTCATGGGCAAACTTGGGAAAGTATCTCACAAGAGCGGGACTCATTTTCCCCATTTATAATTATGGACCTTGGAAATGTCTGCCTATTAGTCAAGGCTCCGTATGAAGATTAGTGACAAGTTATTCTGAGATCTTGGATGTGCATGCACATCCATTTGCAAACACCAGTAACTCAAGGCTGGATACCTTGTTACCATTTACGTGCATAATATCCTTTAGTGCTCCACATTTCCCTTGTAAAAAGCCAGGTGGAGTTCAACCACGACTAGTCATATAGTTACACATGAACATACTTCGCATCTTTCGCGGCTCAGAGGAAAGAACATGGGCTTGGGAGTGAGAGGTCATGGGTTCTAATCCCGACACCGCCCCTTGTCAGCTGTGTGACTTTGGGCAAGTCACTTAACTTCTCTGTGCCTCAGTTACATCAGTGCTTAGAACAGTGCCTTGCGCTTAGTAAGCACTTAATAAATGCCATTATTATTATTAAAATGGGGATTAAGACTGTGAGCCCCACATAGGACAACCTGATCTCCTTGTATCCCCCCAGTGCTTTGAACGGTGCTTTGCACATAGTAAACGCTCAACAAATACCATCATTATCATTATTATTATAAAAATTGATACATGTTTTCTTCTAGAGGTAAGGCAGAATTTGGCTGTTAGAAATGTTTACTCTGCTTTCCATTCTCTTTTAAACACGTTAGACCAGATTCTTTACATAGTACCGAGGTAACCTTCCAGATTTAGTGGAGCAGTATCACATAAGAATCTGGGCCAATCTGCCTATAAATTGTGCTTCCAAATGAGGATTGGTTGAGTTTTCAAACTGCAAAGTCAACAAATGATTTGCTTTTCAGTCATCTTTGTGATATCAAAACAGTCCCTTCCCTTTTCCATCTTCTCTTGCCCCTGCTTCCATACTAAAATAATTCACTCTTCCCACTATATGTTGGTCAGTGACTTATTAAAACATAACCAAAAGGATCTCCTTGAGAGGTAGCTGTGAAATGGGGCAGCATTCTGATTACCAACAGGTGACTAACCCTATCAAGCAAACAGTTTTCCTCAGCATCCTTCTGTCCATGTCACAGAAGCTCTGAAAGGGGTTCCTTGAACTAATCTGCAGTGCAACTGAGTATTGATGACCTTTAAGAGATTCTCTCTAACCTTTAAGGTCGTGGGTGCTACCTGAAGAAAATATCAGGACTGATTGTTGAGAATGAGTGCAAAATCCAAGACCTACTTTTTTTGGTATTTAAGCCACTTACTATGTGTTAAGCACTGTTCTAAGCTCTGGTGTGGATACGATTCAGTCAGGACACTGTCGCAGCACACTGTCCTGTCCTACCCTACCCTTATATGCCTAGGCCAAATAGGAGGTAGGTAGGTATCTAATCCCCCATTTATAGATGAGGCAACTGAGACCTGAGAAGTTAAATGACTTACCTGACGTCACACAGCAGGTGTGTATTGGCAGAGCTGGGATTAGAACCAAGGTCTTCTGACTCCCATGGCTCTTTCCACTAGGCCGTGCCACATTTCATGCTTTCGCTGCCACTTGCAGTAAAACAAAGTCATCCATAATAATAATAATAATAATGGCATTTGTTAAGTGCTTACTCTTTGTGAAGTACTGTTCTAAGCACTGGGTTGGATACAAGGTGATTGGATATCTTGCTGTTATCCTGACGTGAACAAAAGGGATGTTTATCAAAGTCTATGCCAGGCAGTGAACTAAGAAATGGCATGCACAGTGGTGGCAGGCTAAGGTTGAAGAGATACAAGACTATGCACAAAGAAACTCAAACAAGGAGCTACAGGAACCCTGAAGACAGGGCTTATTGATGATGATATTCATTCATTCATTCAAACAAATTTTTTGAGTGCTTACTGTGTGCAGAGCACTGTACTAAGTGCTTGGGAAGTACAAGTCGGCCACATATAGAGACAGTCTCTACCCAACAACGGGCTCATGTTCTAGAAGTCTAGAAGATTATATGCTGCCACCTTTTTCATCACAGTCAAAAAATGAATCCTTGAAAGGCCAACTACACTTGACTGATCTCTATAACAAAAGAATCACCATTGAAGCCAATCCCTTATATGGCATATCTTTTATTTATTGATATTAATGTCCATCTCCCCCTCTAGACTGTAAGCTCATTATGGGCAGGGAATGTGTCTGTTTATTGTTGCATTGTACTCTTCCAAGTGCTTAGTATAGTGCGTTTCACACAGTAAGAGCTCAATAAATATGATTGAATGGAATTGAAAACCTTTAAGCTGCCAGCATCTGAAAACATGACTTTTACTCCAAATAATCTTAGTACTCTTACCTCACACAGTCATGTTTGCAAGTGCAACCAAGGAAATAGAAGCTGGTGAGAGAGTTTGATTCTAATTCTCTGGGGGACTCCTCTAATTCAACAAACTGGGGGAATGATCCTTGAATCACTAATTCTGGTGCTGGGCTTTTGGCTTTTTTTGTTTTTGTTTTTTTAATGGTGAGGTATATGCATGTTTATTCTGATGGTTTTGACACCTGTCTACATGTTTTGTTTTGTTGTCTGTCTCCCCTTCTAGACTGTAAGCCCATTGTTGTATAGGTACCGTCTCTATGTGTTGCCAACTTGTACTTCCCAAGCGCTTAGTACTGTGCTCTGCACACAGTAAGTGCTCAATAAATATGATTGAATAAATGTTAATCAGGTCGGACACGGTCCCTGATCCACATGGGGCTCACATTCTAGGAGGGAGAATAGTACTGAATTTTCATTTTACAGTTGAGGAAACAGGTACAGAGAAGTTAAATGACTTGCCCAAGGCCACACAGCAGGCAAGTGGCAGAGTGTGGGTTAGACCCCAGGTCCTCTCACTCATAGTCTCATGCTCTTTCCCCTAGGCTACACTGCTTCTCTATGCCATTAATGCTTTTATGCAATGACTGCCGAGAAGACACAACCAAGAGACGTTTAGGTAGTTATTAATCATATCTCAGAATTAGCAATCTGGCAATCTTTCTGGGCCAGTCAAGGATCCCTTCTAGACTGTGAGCCCATTGTTGGGTAGGGACCATCTCTATATGTTGCCAACTTGTACTTCCCAAGCGCTTAGTACAGTGGTCTGCACACAGTAAGCGCTCAATAAATACGATTGAATGAATGAATGAATGATCTTTGTTGGCCACAAACCCAAAAAGCTCTCAATGGATACTGCCACCAAGGCACACCACTCTTCAGTGATGTGAAGTTAAACCTAGTCAAAAACTAGAAAAGTCTATATTCTTATGCAAACTGTTGGACAGGATAACTACAGGATTCAATCCAAACTGACGGTCGATAGACAAAAGCTCTACCAATGCCACCTATGTGCAATATTTAATGTCAAATTGCACCGCAGGATTATAAACCTGAGGTCATGAAGTTCAATCATTCTAGCACAAAATGCTATTTATCCCCTTGCTCTTTCCCTGGGTAAGAAAAGTACCACCACAGGGGTAGTGGTGATAGACCTACTCTATTGTAATCTTCCAAACACTTCATTCAGTGCTCTGCATAGAGATGCCCAGCCAGCACTAGGGATCGATTGGTCAATGTGAGGACAATGATGCTCAACAGCAGGCTTCCCAACTGTCCGCTCAAGTGAGCTGAAATGGAATAACCATAAACAGAATGAACAGAAGAAATACTTGAAAGATACAGTTAAGCAAAACCTCCAACCAGTTTGGCAGAGGGAGGTAGCAGGAGAGCCAGGCAGTCTTAACAGTAATTACAAATGGACTCTTTAGGATCTCAGACTTGGGCAAGGTCAGCATGCCAATGCAGAGAAATGAAATGGGTGCCAGCCACCATGAGCAACAGTTGTAGCTGGGCGGCAAGGGACAATCTTTAGTGCACACAATGTGGAAAATACGGAACACAGTTCATTGGTTTTAGCCACATTTTCACCTGCCTATTAAAAGAAAAAACAACTCACCATCCGCATTGTTTTCCAAATAGAAGGATGCCACTTTTTTAAAGTGTTAACTTTTCACTTTGAATTTGGAGGGATTTTAGGAGCAGTGGAAAATAGGGAATGGGAGAGAATTGACTTTGAAGGGTTTCAGACGACTATTTTGGATCTCTTCAACCTGAATGAAAGCTTGAAGGCTTGAGATGAGCAAGACCAGTTCAAAAAGTTGTATACGCAGTTGCCCCCATGTAGTTCACCCTTATGTATATGTGCATCGACACAGATCTCTCTCTTGGCAGTTTAGAAGAGTGCAAGGCATTCTCTCCCTGCTGTATAATGTGCCTAACTCTCTGGTTATGGAATTCATTTAACTTGGTCAAATATTTCAGATTCCTAGAAATGAAACCGCCTATCTGCATACTTCAGAACCTTTATTCATAGAAACCAACTGTTCCTGCACAAAACAATGCCCAAAACTTTTAAAGGAAATTAAAGCACAACAACTGAAAATTACACTGGCGCTTAGAGGATTCTACGGAGAGTAATAAAACGAGCCTTAACACAACATTAGAGAAAAGAATGAAGACTGTGTAGATTATGCTGCAGGAGCATGAAGAAAATTATCAGAAAATTAAAATGAGACCTTAACATGGGAACTGCCTACTTTTCATGTTTATATTTTCATCTCTCCAGTGAATATTGTAAAGAGGATTCTGGAAAACAGCCCCATCTCCTCCCAGAAGCCTTCCCTGATTGAGTCCTCTTTATCCCAGCTCCTTCTCCATTCTGTCATCTCTCCTCATAGAGCTGTATCCTTTCAGCATGTAGTATTCACCGCACCCTCAGCCCTACAATATGTATGTGCATATCTATCAACTATTTATATTAAGATCTGTCTCACTCTCTAGATGGTAAGCTCCTTGTGGGCTGGGACTGTGTGTGCCAAATCTATTGAACTGTACTCTCCCAAGCACTTAGTACAGTGTTCTGTAAACAGTAATAATAATTGTAATAATTGTGTATTCATTAAGCTTTTATTATGTGTCAGGCACTATATTAAGTGCTGGGGAGGATACAAGCAGATCAGGTTGAACACAGTCCCTGTCCCACATGGGGCTCACGGTCCTAATCCCCAGTTTTTGCAGATGAGGTAACTGAGGCCCGGAGAAGCGACGCAACTTGCCCAAGGTCACACAGCAGACAAGTGGCAGAACTGGGATTAGGACCCAGATCCTTCTGACTCTGTATAATCTGTCAACTAGGTCATGCTGCTTCTCTAAGTAAGAACTCAGTAAACTCCATTGATTGAGAATTCACAGGATATCAAAAAAAAAACCCTCCAATTGTTCGATTTGCTATCCAGGTCGACACACAAAGAAGTCAGTTTTAGTGGCTCACATTCTTCAGGGGAGAAGAGTCAGTAGTCAATTCCTGGGAAGCTCTTGAAAAGCTCAGCTGAAAACGGAAAATATTCTTTGTGTTGGGAAGTTATTGTGGTTCCAGCAGAGTAGGTAGCATCTTCATTAATTCTCTTGTACTCTACCAAGCACTTGATACAGTGCCCTACACAGAGACAGTACTCAATAAATACTGCTGATCGTGTTCACGTGAAAAATCACAAAACGAAGAGATTTTGTTTTACAACTAATCCAAATAATATGGAAGCAAACTTCCCTCCATTCAGATTGTGTGATTTTTCTCAAATTGCAATAGTAAGTGTCCTTTCCTTTCTTCATCTTCTTGTTGAAGATATGTCCATTATGTCTCAAACTAGAAGTTCCAAGTTCAAGGAACTCTATTATTCTAGGCTTAGAACACAGGTCGAAACCTTTTCAGTCTTTTTCACTGGCTCTTTTCTCTGCCTCTCATTCCCTAACTCTGCATGTCCTTCAAGGCTTTGTTCTGGAGCCCCCTTCTCGCTCTACCCTTACCTCCTTGAGGAATTAATCCATTCCCTAGACTTTAAGCTCTATGCGAATGACTTCCAAATCCAGCTCGCTAGCCCCGACCTTTCTCCTCCTCTACAGTCTGGCCTCTTCTTCCGCTTACCTGCATGTCCCCACTGGCACTCAAAGCACAACATGTCTCAAAATGTATTCTTCATCTGATCTCCCAAATCCTCTGCCCCCCAGAATTTTCCATCAAACTTTGAGCCTTATGCTGAAATTTAAAATAAATATATAACAGGAAACCCCTCTGCCACCAAAATTGTTATTCTGGGACTTTTTTTTTAAAACCGGAGCAGTGTTCTAGCTTACTTCCAGCAATGCTATATTCGCCACTTCACCACCATTACCAAGAAGGAACAAAGGCAAGAACAAATACCCTTCTAAATCCTCATCTTTCTTTTGCTGAATCCCAGATCTTCAGCATTGCCTGGAAGTCAACGAACAGGGGAAAACAATGATCCATTTATATGTACAGACCTCTAAACTCTGAAAACAAGACTCATTTATGTCTTCTATGTGAACTGGAGGCAAGAGACAGGGTTTTGACCTGATTCTCTTGAGGTTCTCCTCTGGAGAAGAATTTTTTCTTTCATTTCTCGTTTTGATTTCGTTTGCTGATCTTGTTATAGGGCAGTGGTGTAAAAAAAAAAGTAAATTCCTCTTTATGACTTTCCAGCTTATTTTATGAGTATTCTCCGACTAATAGCCCTACAGGTAAGTAAGCTGCAGACAAGGTAGAGAACGTTTAATGAACTGAGAAATTCATTGTCAGCATACATCCTGTAAATGTGTTTTGAAGATGACTTCTCTCACTTGTTTTATAGATCAAACCCATATCCTGCCCCAAATCTCTTGATTCATATGATTTGCACAAACTGTTGCAAAGAGAGAGCAGAAATTTAACCCCACCAGGGGAGGGTTAATTCCTACACTTTCAAGCATGAAAGTAAATGTATTTCAACCAAATCCTCCTTTCCAGGGCTTTCATTTATCCCTTACTTGGCTCTTTCTTTACTGTGCTAGAGAAAATTGTAGCCCAGGTATTTTGCACTATATGGGGGCCAGTGGAGCTGTTTTTGAGATTGCAAGTAGCATTGTTATTGTCTTCAAACTTTGTAATTTCTGCAGCATGTGTTGAACTCATACGTGGGTGGCATTTATAGGATTTCTTTCATCCTGCTAAGGAGACCGACATTCTTTCAATTTTTGGAAAATGCATGGAATTCCTTTGCCAGGAGTTAGTAGGAGCTTCCTAAATTGCCAGAACTGTCTCTCGGACAGCTAAGCCCCAGTTGGGTGGAGCATTTTGAGAATTGTGTGTGATTAAGGAAAACAGAAACTAGCAATGCCCTATTTTGAGTTTCTAATGTATCCATTACCTCTGAAAGCAGCTAAAAAATAAAAATACCCATAGAGAAATGATTGGAAAACAAGGCCGGAATGTCTTTTAGCCAAACTAGTAGTCAACATTCAGGATAATGCTTAGCTTTCAAAGCTGGAACTTTTGGGACTCTGAAGAGCCAAATCCATGGATTCTGTAAGATAACCCACAAGAAATGTGGGAAAACACTGTGTTGTTATTCATAAAACAGAAGTTCTCGTAACTTTTCATTGAAGGAGAGGGAGACAGAAAACATGTGGAAAATGCTGCAGTAGTTTCCTAATTCTGTTACATAAGGTTTTGGGGAAAAAAAATCTCATTGCTTTTTTCTCATTTTTAGTTATTTTTCCCTTTGCATTGCCATTATGCTTTTTTTTTCCTCTCGGGTTCTTGGGACTTAAGTTTAAAAGGCAAATTGTATTCCACTACTGCGCCTCAATCCCCATTCCCATGTTTTCTGGTCTGGTTGTGAAGATTGCTTTGCCATCATTAAAAGATGATCTGCAGGGAATGGAAGGGGTTACCAAGTTAACTTGAAACTATTCTGTGGTAATTAAAATGTTGACCCATTTATTAGGGAAGAATAAAAAACTCCAGGAACTCAATTCCTGGATCACAGAGAGAGGTTACATTCTGGAAATAAACACAATGGATAGGTGAAAGGGGGAAGTGACTTTCTCGATATTATAGTCAGAAACTGATGTGGAAACTGAGTAGTGGCTATTCTGTAATCTTTAGTCTCTGCCTCCTTAATTGATTTTGGTATTTGTAATTATGGTATTTTTCTAGAGACACTGGGGCTGCTTCAGCATTCCTCAATGTTTTCTGACACTCATCTGTTAATATTATTTATTTTTACATGATGAGGGTAACTTTTAAAAAGTAGTTCTGGAGTTCAGATATATTTTCATTGTCTTATTTTATTCATTAGCTAATGAATGGCTTCTAACTTAGAGTGCTCCCAGAGCCGCCTTCTTCCTCTGCTCCTGGGGCTGTGTTCACCTTGTTTAACTTGTACCTAACCCGTTGCTGTGAACCGTGCTTGGCACATGTGCTTAAAAAGTACCATAATTATTATTGTTATTTTCTCCTCCTCTTCTCTCTACCTCTTCCCCACTGCCTGGATGACACTACTGACTACACACAGTATAATTTCTTCAATGGCAAGACAAGATAGTGAACGTTTAAGTTCTGAAAAGCAGTCAATGAAAATTGCGAAGCTATGTTTATCTTAACACAGCTACAGTGGGTGAGATGCAAAGAGAATGAGAGACAGCAAGATACCTAAACTACTACTGTGTGGAGAGCTGAAATTGGGAAACCAAAAGCGTTTTAGGGAAATGGTCAAATAATCCCATGGGCAATGCTGCATCCAAGGAGCAGCATGATGTAATGGATAAAGCACTGGTGTGGGAGTCCGAAGGTCATGAGTTCTAATCCTGGCTCCACCACTTGTCTGCTGAGTGACCTTGGACAAGTCACTTCACTTCTCTGGGCCTCAGTTCCCTCATCTGTAAATGGGGGGATTGGGACTGTGAGCCCCATGTAACGAAGGGACTGTGTCAACCTGATTTACTTGAATCCACCCTGGTGCTTAGTACAGTGCCTGGCATACAGTAAGTGCTTAACAAATACCACAATTATTATTATTATTATTATTATCCCAGCTGAAAACTCCTATCAGGAGAGGAGTGGCTCTCTTCAAGCAAAAGCTTCATAAGAGCAAGAGAAGGGAGGCAGAAGAGAAAAAGTTCTAGGCACCATAAACATTAAGCACAACAATGAAAGGAACAGCCTTTTTGTGTGTACATTTGGCCAGGGCAATGGTTCTACATTTGGCTTTTCAGCCAAACATATCAATTATTCAATCGTATTTATTGAGCGCTTACTGTGTGCAGAGCACTGTACAAAGCGCTTGGGAAGTACAAGTTGGCAACATATAGAGACGGTCCCTACCCAACAGTGGGCTCACAGTCTAGAAGGGGGAGACAGAGAACAAAACAAAACATATTAACAAAATAAAATAAATAGAATAGATATGTACAAGTAAAATAAATAAATACGTAGAATCATAAGTGAATTTCACCATCAGTGGTGTCATCTTCAAATATGAAGGAAGTTTGAGGCTCTTTCCTCCGATGCCCTTCCCATTCCCACCATCTCAAACTGGCTCTGAAATGGTCACCTGGACTGCTTTTGGAGCTTGTTTTCTAGAATTGTCCAGATCCTTCGGCATTCTCCTATCCTGATCGTCTACTTTCCCAAGCACTTGGTACAGTGCCGTGCACACAGTAAGAATAAAATAAACACCTCTGATTGATCACAGTCCGCTGGCTTCCCCACTGAGGACTGTTTATCACCTTTCTTCGTGGTTTGGTTCTCACAGTATTAGACTCTAATTCCCCAAATGATGTTCCAGAAGATCTAGTGGGCTGGTGTTGAATGGGCCAGTTTTCATCAAGTAATTATTTAAGGGCATTCAATTTTATAATGTAAGATCAGCAGCAGTATCACTCACGCATTCACAGCATACCTGAAGATCGCTGATGGTGTAGGTACCTGTCTAATGTTACATTCTACCTTCACCAGAGTCAGGCTCTCTACACCCCTCGCTACAGTCTCCTAGATGGCAATTAGCCTTGAGATGACTTTTAGGATATGGAGAGCCAGAAAACTATTTTTTTAATTGTTTAAATGGCTTCTCAATTGTCAAAGTATCTGAAAGATGTCATTGTGTGTTGGTGAACATTTCATCGTCTCTTGTTCTCAACCTCTCCCCCCACCCCACCCCAATTTCATGTCTAGCATTACATTCAGCATAGGTCATAGGTCTGAATGAGTCCTCATATTTTGAGACATTTCACTCAGCCTTGACAGAGTACAATATGTCCTTAAGACCTTGCAATAAAACTATTTTAGTTCCTTCAGCTGTGCAGTTCCTTCTAAAGAACCTGACTAACTCATGCTGAACTGTTTGTTACTTTTGTATCTTCTCTGACCCCTGATGTGATTGCTACAATGTCTTCACTTGTTAGGGCTCTAATGAGGTACATGAAGATGTCTGTTTCAGAATTCTATTGCTTGTAGTTCAAATCAGATCCTAAGTCGATTTCAGGTTTTGTGAACCAGTATAGGGTGTGGGACTTGTAAAGATTGTACTTGTGGGGAGGGGAAGATAATCTTATCTATCACCAAGCCTTTGGAATAGCTGCCGTATTGGCAGCAAGGTGGGTGACTCTGGAAGAGGAAAAAGTCTTTTACTGAAACACACACATTGTGCATTAAAAAGGACTCGCTACAAGCTGGAGGCCTTAGACTACGGACTATGTATGAGGGTAGCAGCACTGCTAAGGTCATCTGTTTCAAACTTGCTCTGAGTAGCAGCAGCCAAACTGAAACCAAATGAAGACTGGGTTAGTGACTCTATGAAATTCACGGATCCAATTCCTAGCAAATGAGAACCTACAACTAATCAATAGACAGTTTTCTACCTGCCTCCCAGAGTTGTTGTCAGGGTAAACAGATAAACAATAATAATAATCATTGAGGTATTTGTTAAGCACTTACTGTGGGCCAGACACTGTACTAAGTAATATGAGAGGACTTTGGGAGTAAAAGCACTATACAAAAGCCAAGGCACTATCCGACATACATTTTGATGATATTTAGGGGTGCACCTAAGGATGTTTGGGCCCCAAGGCAGGTCACTTCCCCAAAGAAGCCTTCAGAGTTGTGTGCCTCTTGTTCTTTAGACTGTAAGCTTGCTGTAGGCAGGGAATGTGCCTGTTTATTGTTATAGTGTAGTCACCCAGTCACTTAGTACAGTGCTCTGCCCACAGTAAGTGCTCAATAAATCTGATTGACCGATTGGATCAATCAATCAATCGTATTTATTGAGCGCTTACTGTGTGCAGAGCACTGTACTAAGCACTTGGGAAGTACAAGTTGGCAACATATAGAGACAGTCCCTACCCAACAGTGGGCTCACAGTCTAGAAGGGGGAGACAGAGAACAAAACCAAACATACTAACAAAATAAAATAAATAGAATAGTTATGTACAAGTAAAATAAATAGAGTAATAAATATGTACAAACATATATACATATAACAGGTGCTGTGGGGAAGGGAAGGTGGTAAGATGGGGGGATGGAGAGGGGGCCGAGGGGGAGAGGAAGGAAGGGGATGCTCACTGAAGACTCACTGCCTGGATTACTAGTGGTGGGGCAGAAATTGAAGATGCCACTGCTGCTCTAGGTTTCTCTGAGAACAATATAACAACTTTGAGAAGCTTTGAGTTTACTACTGAGAGAGTGACTAAGAGTGCCGCGGGATCTCGAACCTTTAGTACGTGAGCAGGTTAGCCCAACCCAGGTAAAAGTAGTCCTCTGTGCCTTTAACTCCAAAGAATATCAGGTGACTGATTGATGGCTGATGGTGGACTCAGAGAAGGGGCAAGACCCAGCTCAGAATAATGTGCATCTCAGAACTGAAAATAGCAAAGCTTTGCAATTGGATTTGCACCCTTAATCACCCTCAGGACTCATCTGCAGATCCGCAGTTTGGTTATAGTAGTGCCTGTCTTCCTACTCTAGACTATAAGCTCCTTGTGGGCAAGGATTAATAATAATAATGATGATGGTATTTGTTAAGCACTTACTACGTGCAAAGCACTGTTCTAACCGCTGGGGGATACAAGGTGACCAGGTTGCCCCATGTGGGGCTCACAGTCTTAATCCCCATTTTACAAATGAAGGAACTGAGGCCCGGAGAAGTTAAGTGACTTGCCCAAAGTCACACAGCTGACAATTGGCTGAGCTGGGATTTGAACCCCTCACCTCTGACTCCAAAGCCCGTGCTCTTTCCACTGAGCATGTGTCTACCAACTCTGTTATATTCTCCTAAGCGCTTAGTACAGTGCTCTGGTCACAGTAACCACTCAGTAAATGCAACTGATTGACTGATTTTGATGACTGCTTCTGGGCTAATCTTTAATGAGGTGCTTGATTAAAGGTAGGATCATCCCATGTAGCTCCAAATTAGCAGAACTGTAGACTTGGAACTTCACAGTGGTTCCATCAGAGAACAAGAGTTGGATCTTCCTTGTTTTCCTTTGAGCCTTAAGGAAAAGAATAGGCTGGTTATCCTGAGCCAAAAAAAGGAAACCCCCCAGTGGGTCTAAATGTGAGGATGAAAGGGGCAGAAAGAGGTCTTGGCCAGCAGTGGATTTGTGATTCGTCTGCCTCCACTTGCAAGTTGAAGTGCAAGATGATTTGACTGATTTGGATGAGAGAGAGGGTGCTTTTGATCCTAGGGGCCCAGAGGGGGTTCAAAGACACATCACAAGGATCCGGGCTCACGTGCTCAAGTGTCCGTCTCTCTGTTTCCGCCGGCCTGTGTGAGTCTCTTCTGGCATCACAGGCATTCGCTGAGAAAAACCATTGCCAGTCCCTGGCATCTGTCAGCAGAATAAAAGAAAAAGAAGAATCATAGGCAAAGGTACTGGGAAGAAGGAGCTCTTTCTTTTCAAAGACAATCCGGTCCTGTTTTTGTAGGGTGATCTTATTTCAAAGGCCCTTTGAAAGTTTTGGGTTTTTTGCTAGATGAAAAGTTACTTGGAAACAAGGAAGAAGAACTTTTCAATGTGAAGTGTTGGCAGAATTGTTGAAAGCTTTGATTAATAAAGCACTGGCAAATAGCATTGCCTTTTTTCATAGAATATGTTACGTTCAGGGTAGATTTGGAGATTTTTGGAGAGGAGGAAGGATGGTCTGCTATCCAAGGTAGCTAATGCCATGCCCGGCTTGCCATTTAAGGAAGATTATCGGTAGCTGAACTTCTAGTTTAAAATGTATCAGAAACACAAATATTAGCTTCAGAAAATCCAAGAAGCAAATACTAGCATTAAGCCAGAGTCAGTCTAAAGACAACGACTATAATGTTCTGATTTACCTAGAGATATGCAAGAATTAATTTTATAAAGTTCAGCTTTAAAGAAAAGTCAACAGTATTTCCAATCATGTTTAAGCTGAGAAAGCAAACTTAACCTTCTCCCGCATGAGGAAAATAAAATATCAGTCAGAGTTTTCAATTAATTGTAAGTTGCTTTTTTTAATAGCTGATTTTTGGTCCGTCTAAATCCATCTTATTTGTTGGAATATTTCTGAGGATAGGTGATGATCAGGTGAAAAGTACCCAGATGTCATGAGCTTGAGACCAAGAGGCTCAATCTTCAAGGAGGGAAGTTTATAGTTCAAATCTAAGGGTGGGTAAAGGTGCCTGAAAGGAGAGGGAACAGTGTGGGGATGTGGGAGAAAAATCCACTACCCCAGTCCTAGAGAAATCATTCCATCGCTCTACTGAATATGGCAGCTACCATAGAGAGCCTCACAACAACTGATGAACTCTTCCTCAGTGAGGGAAGGAGATCATCACAGATTGGACAAAAGCACCCCCAGAAAGGAATTGACTGCACTGAACTAGAGATGGACAACAAGTGATCTCATAAAAGGTCATATGTGGAGGAATTTTCCACGATTACTTGAATCGAATGAGTGGAGACAGTTGGCTGCGATAGGAGAAAAAATGCACTGTGTTTGTGGTGTATTACAATTTGAAGAGAAGGATCTTAAATCTGTGGGTCCCATCTTTCACTTAAATGATCATTTCAAGGCATCATGGGCAGTTAGTTGCCCCTTTTGGGTAATTATTAGGATTCACCCTTGTTAAAGCTCTTTGGGATTCTCCAGTATGAAGGTTGATCCCTAAATAAAGTTGTTAATCCTGAAAATTTTATGCTGTCTCTCTGCTCTCTTCCTGTACACCAATGTGCACCCTTCTCCCACTTCACCCCAGCTCACACTCTTTGCTCTCCTGAGATTGACCTTTGTTGCATTCATGTCTCACCAGGCTCTGACCCAGGGAGTCAATCCTTTCTCCATGCAACGAATTCCTCTCCATCCCTATTGTAAACCCACTCAAAGCCTCCTAAGAAGCCACTACTTCCAAGAGGCATTCCCTGATTAATTCACCCCCTCCCTGGGATTAGAAGTTGAATAAATGCTATTGATGACAGTTCTCTAATGGGGAGCGAAGAAATCAGTGGGCATACAATGTATGAATACAACTGTATAATACATGGTGCATTATATTACCCGTGATCCTTTTCTCTTGGTCCTTAGGTGGGTTTTTTTTTTTACAGGTGAATTCTTCTTATGCTCCTTCCCCCTTCCTCCCTGTCATTTTTATGCAGTTGATTACCCTCCGGAGACAGGCTTGTATTCTGCAGTATGAATGGAATTTGATTATATATTTAAAATGACATGATTGAAATTAAAATTTAAGCCACGTGCTATGTTTTTTTGAAAGTTGCTCCAAAAGCAATGATTTAACAGTAAATTGAAAAAGAAAGGTAAGCAAAGATCCTTTAAATCATCGTGACGTTTTTGGCATTCAAGCTAGAAGCGTCTCAATTTAACACTTCATTGGTTAGTATTATTAGCAATTTCACTGGGTTTTGAAGCGTAGGGTGGTTATACTCTAAAATTGAAAGCACAGAGATCCAGGCCTTGTTTTTCAGGAGACATTGATCAGTAGGCAGCAGTGGACAGGCCTTGTTAATAAGCACCAGCATGTTATCAGTGCTGGAGAGGGAGAGTTTTAAAAGTGCTTTATTTATTTGTTTATAGTTCAATAGCAATCATAGAATAGGAACCAGAGCCCAGTAAATGCCATTTGCTCTTCCTAGTATAGCATATATTTACAGCCCTTGCTGTATCTTCTCCCACTGTTCCACCTTTCATGCTTCAACAAGGGTCAAAAAGGAGTGACTTAAGTCATTAAGAGCCATCTTAAATTAGTAAGGTAAATTATACCTTGGGGAACATCAGGGGAAGAATTGTGACCTTCATTTTGATTGTTCTATTATGATTTCTAAAAATAAGGCAGAAGTAATCTGTATGTATTTTTTCATAACACAGCAAAAAAACAAAATTCTAAAACTGGGTGGGAGGGAAGAGACAAGGTTTTGGTAGATTTTTCAGGGGGAAAGAAAGGTTGGGCTTTTGTTGTTGTTTTTAAGAGAGTGCATCCTCTAGACTGCACGTTCACGGTGGACAGGGAATGTGCCTACCAACTCTGTTGTATTGTAATAATGATGGCATTTATTAAGCGCTTACTATGTGCAAAGCACTGTTCTTAGCACTGGGGGGATACAAGGTGATCAGGTTGTCCCACGGGAGGCTCCCAGTGAATCCCCATTTTACAGATGAGGTAACTGAGGCACAGAGAAGTTAAGTGACTTGCCCAAAGTCACACAGCTGACAATTGGCGGAATTGGGATGTGAACCCATGACCACTGACTCCAAAGCCGGTGCTTTTTCCACTGAGCCATGCTGCTTCTCATTGTACTCCCCCGAGTGCTGAGTACAGTACTCTGCACCTAGTAAGTGCTCAATAAGTTCCATTCATTTTTCTGGAATGGCAGCTTAATTTGGGAACTCCAAAGCATGAGGTGATTACTACAGTTGAAGCTGTCCTATCTCTTCACTTGCTAGAAACACTTGTAATTTGTACTATTTGAAAGTTCTTAAGTACCTAGTTTGTTTTGCAGCCAATGCAGAGGTTGGTTGTTACTCTACTGACTTGGTTTCGTGTGTAAATGATCAGAACCAGAATCATCTGAGAGGAGTACCCCGAGTGATTGCTTATTCATTCATTCATTCAATCGTATTTATTGAGCGCTTACTGTGTGCAGAGCACTGTACTAAGCACTTGGGAAGTACAAGTCGGCAACATATAGAGACAGTCCCTACCCAACAACGGGCTCACAGTCTAGAAGGGGGAGACAGACAACAAAACAAAACATGTAGACAGGTGTCAAAATCATCAGAACAAATAGAATTAAGGCTATATGCACATCATTAACAAAATAAATAGAATAGTAAATATGCTTATCCTAGCCATAGGGTGTTAGTGCTTCAAAATCCTTAAATATCATGGTTCTTCAACCCCTCTCTTCTTTCCACATTTAGTTCTCCTGCTAGCAATGCCACATGATCGTCACTGATATTAATCGAGCGCTTACAGTGTGCTGTATAGTAAAGTGCGTTTAGTATATGCTTGGGAGTTGGTAGATATGTTCCCTGCCCACAGAAGGTTTACAGACTAGAAGGAGAGACATACAGTAATATAAATGCAGTGGGCCCAACCAAATCTAGACAATTAATCACATTTAATGAGTACTTACTATAATCAATCAATCAATCAGTCGTATTTATTGAGTGCTTACTGTGTGCAGAGCACTGTACTAAGCACTTGGGAAATACAAGTTATACTATACCATAATATATATACTATATGTATGCCATATATATATATACTATATATAGTATATATATAGTATATATCTATCTCTATATATAGATATATAGAGATAGATATATACTATACCGTACAAAGCACTTGGGAAAGTACAGTAGAACAGAGTTGGTAGACAGGTTCCCTGCCCAAATCGAGCTTACAGTCTAGAGGGAAATAATGACAGTTGGAAATGACAGTAACCTCCTTTCTAGCTTGACATAGAATATTGATCCTTTTTTTCAAAATATTAGGAATCTTATGTGTTTCCTAAGTTTAGTCTTCAACTCAGTGGAATTTGCTCTTTATTAAGGTGCTAGCCCTGGTAAGCTCCGGGCCCCAGCCTGGTGGTGAGCTCAGAGAAATTATAAGGAAGGGGCAGTAATGTTTCTCAATGACCTTGGTTGCACTCCTGCTAATCCTTCAAATTGCCACCACATCCACTCAAAACCTGCCCTCCCACCCCCAACCCCAGGTCGATCAAATGACAGGGTTAAACACTAATATCGAATGAGCATATTAATATAGAGAAGCAGTGTGGCCAAGTTGATTGGCCATGGGCCTGAGAGAAGGACCTGGGTTCTAATCCCGACTCCACCACTTGTCTGCTGTGTGACCCTAGGCAAGTCACTTCACTTCTCTTATTCTGTTACCTCATCTGTAAAATGAGGGTTAAGACTGCAAGCCCCATGTAGGACAGGGTCTGTGTCCAACCCGATTACCTTGTATCTTCCCCAGTGCTTAGTGCCTGGCACATAGTAAATACTTAAAAAAACATAAAAAGTCACCGTATAAATGCTTATAAACATACTGTACTAGGTATTTGTATACAGCAGCATGGCTCAGTGGAAAGAGCACAGGCTTGGGAGTCAGAGGTCATGGGTTCTAATCCTGGCTCTGCCACTTGTTGGCTGTGTGACTTTGGGCAAGTCACTTAACTTCTTTGGGCCTCAGTTACCTCATCTGTAAAATGGGGAATAAGATTGTGAGCCCCACGTGGGACAACCTGATCACCTTGTATCCTCCCAGGGCTTAGAACAGTGCTTCATTCATTCATTCAATCATATTTATTGAGCACTTACTGTGTACAGAGCACTGTACTAAGCGCTTGGGAAGTACAAGCTTGCTGGGGTGGATACAGGCAAATTGGGTTGGACCCAGCCCCTATCCCACGTGGGGCTTACAGTCTCAATCCCCATTTTGCAGATGAGGTAACTGAGGCACAGAGAAGTGAAGTGACTTGCCCGAGGTCCCACAGCAGATAAGTGGCAGAGATGGGATTAGAACCCATGACTTTCTGGCTCCCAGGCCTGTGCTCTGTCCACTATGAAATACTCTCTTATGGACCTGACCCTCAGCCGGCAGTGGGCATCTGTCACCAAAGGCCTCTCCTCCTGATAACTGGAACTAATAGTAATAATAATGTTAGTCGTTATGCTATTCGTTATGGCAGTTTACCAAACACTGAACAGAGTGCTGACATAGATTCAGTAAAGGCAGGTCTGACGTAGTCTCTGTCCATCACAGAACTCACAGGCTAAAAAGGAAAGAGAACAGATATTTAAATCCCCATTTTACAGATGAGGAAACTGAGGCAAAGAGAAGTGAAGTGACTACCCCAAGGTCACACAGCAGAAAAGTGGCAGGGCCAGGATTAGAACCCAGGTCAGAAGGTCTGTGTGCTTTTCATTAGGTACACTGCTTCTACCAAGTACCCAAGTTCCACAGGAGTCATGGCACAGGAAGGGATGGGGGAATCATAGATTGGGAGCTCCTTATGGGACAGGATTCTTATCTAATTCCCACTTGTGTGTTCTTTCCCACCACTTAGTACAGTGCTCTGCACACAGTAAGTGCTTAATAAATGCTAAGGGGAAATTGTGACATGAGAAAGCTGTACAAATTTACTAGAATTAATCTTCTTGGAGAGAATCTGTGGTTCTCTGTCTGTCCTGTTTAATATCAATCAATCAATCGTATTTATTGAGCGCTTACTGTGTGCAGAGCACTGTACTAAGCACTTAGGAAGTACAAGTTGGCAACATATAGAGACAGTCCCTACCCAACAGTGGGCTCACAGTCTAAAAGTCTTTCTCTCTTGTTGGAGAGACTGGCTTTCCCTGACCACTGGGGTGAAAATCTCAATAGCCATGTCAGCTCTGACCAATTTCCCACAGGGTGACCAGTGGGGCCATTCAGAAAACAAAAGGAAATAATGTTTATTTTCCCTGCCTGGCAGCCCAGACATTAATGCAAATTACTTAGGTTAGATATCACAATAGAAACCAAGATTGTCTTAATGTTTTTCCTCTAAAGCCATTTCCTGCCTCAGTCCCCCCTGTTCCCCACAACCCAGCATCACTCCATGAGTGACTGACTCTAACTCATTCACCCGTTCATATTATTGAGTGCTTACTGTGTGCAAAGCACTATACTAAGCACTTGGGAGAGTACACTACAACAACAGACACATTCCATGCCCACAACAAGCTCAACTGAAAGGAATGTAAGTTTGCGTGTAGGTTTCCATATAAATATATAATGTGGAATATAGGTTTTATTCATATACACCATATAGATGGGTTATATTGGTTTTGTAAACTCTTTGTGGGCAGGGAGTATGTTTACCAACTCTATATTGGTACCCTCCCAGCACTTAGTTCAGTACTGTACGCACAGCAAATGCTCAGTCAATACCATTGATTGATTCCCTGAAACATAAAGCTTAGTGATCTTGCTTTGCACAAGGTAATCTGTAATTCACACTTGCAGAGGATGCTTTGAATTGAACATTTGTATTTGAAAAGACCAAATTCCAAGATATGTGATATTTTTTCTTTGCCTTCTGTGGGATATGAAATTGGTGTAAGCGTATACAATGTACATATCACAGAGTTAATTGTTTTATCTTGCGAGAGAGTTTTCCTTCATCTTTCAGATGAAATTTTATTTTAAGCACAAAGCAAAGATTCTTCATTGTTGTTCCTTGTGAGTGAAAAAACCAGGAGGATGTCAGTGATCTAAAAATGTGACCTTTTTACAATTTACAAAAGCCTGGAGTTGAAAAAGCCCCAATGCGATAATCACACATGAAATTAACATCTAATTAACTGAAAGCTGCCAAGAAGATCATGATTTCCTTGAGTCCTTTGACTGCAAAGTGGAGCCAGTAAACAGAATGCTACTGCTGATCCGGTTGCTTTGAAAATGCATCAGGCTGGTTTGATCTCGTCTCAGGATGAGAATGCTCTAATCTTCATTAAGAACATTCTCTTGAGAGCTGGATACTATTGTGAAAAGAGAAAAATGAAATCAATGGGCACACGGAAAAAGACCTTGGTGTAATGGCTGTATCAGCAAAGCCAAGGTACTAAATCAGCAGCATCGTGTATCTCTGAGCATGTGCTTCTTCTTCCCTCCACTTCCTTTACTTTTAAAAGGAGTCCTGCTGTGGAGATAGGACTCTGCCAAAAATAGAATTTGACCCTAGAAGCAATGAGCTCAGAGAGAGGGCTTGTTTTATGGTATTTGTTGAGTACTTACGATGTGCCAGGCACTTTAATAATAATAATAATAATAGCATTTATTAAGCTCTTACTATGTGCAAAACACTGTTCTAAGCGCTGGGAAGGTTACAGGGTGATCAGGTTGTCCCACGGGGGGCTCACAGCCTCAATCCCCATTTTACAGATGAGGTAACTGAGCCACAGAGAAGTGAAGTGACTTGCCCAAAGTCACACAACTAACAATTGGCAGAGCTAGGATTTGAACCCATGACCTCTGACTCCAAAGCTCGTACTCGTTCCACTGAGCCACGCTGCTTCTCACTGTGGCTCAGTGCTTCTGTGATTTATTTTTAATGTCTGTCTCCCCTTCTATATGCTCTTTGTAAGCAGAATTTATTAATAATAATAATAATGGTGTTTTAAGTGCTTACTATGTGCCAAGCACTGTACTAAGCGCTGGATCCAACTTTAGCATTTTAACTTCCCCAAGCGCTTGGTATAGCACTCTGTACACAGTAGGCAGTCAAACACCACTGATGATGAACTTTGTACTGCACTCTTCCAAGTGTTTCAGTACAGTGGTGCTCCGCACACCAGAAGCGCTCAATAAGCACCACTGATTGACTCCTCTGCTACTTCGATCAATCGTATTTATTGAGCGCTTACTGTGTACAGAGCACTGTACTAAGCGCTTGGGAAGTACAAGGTGGCAACACATAGAGACAGTCCCTACCCAACAGTGGGCTCACAGTCTAGAAGGGGGAAACAGAGAACAAAACCAAACATACTAACAAAATAAAATAAATAGAATAGATATGTACAAGTAAGATAAATAAATAAATAGAGTAATAAATATGTACAAACATATATACATATATATACAGGTCCTACCCCTGGGCTGAAGCCCGGCCCTCACCAAAATGGGCTTTCAAAAATGTTTTCTCCCCATCCTTCTCCCCACCAGCTCACAATTGAAGGCCCCTTCCGCCACCCTAAGCCTTCTTTAGGTTTCCGTCCAATGTCCCACCTCCAATAACCGGGGGGCCAATCTCGCAATCACCGAACGTTGGGCTAGATACCAGATAAGTGAGTTGGTTGGATGCAGTCCCTATCCCACATGGGGCTCAGAGTCATAATCCCCATTTAACTGAAGCCCAGAGATGTTAAGCAGCCTGCCCAAGATCACACAGCAGAGAAGTGGCAGAGCCAAGATTTGAAACCAGGTCCTCTGACTCTCAGGCCCGTAATCTACCCGCTAGGCCAGGTTGCTTTTCATGCTTTTGCATTTAACATTTGTCTGATGCACAGCAGAAGATGAATGGCGCATCATCAGAATTATAGGGTGTGGATTTGTAGAGTTTCTAGGTTTGGGAATGTGGGGGGAGGGATAAAGGAAGAACAGAGGTGTGATTTAGTGCGTAATTATAGCCGTGATACATGCTGATGGTGTCATAAAAGAACAGATGATTTACTTATCAATCTGATCCCTTTCTGGGAATCCTCCGACATTATTGTGCTGACTCAGAAGACCATACGCAGTGTTGATTAGACACCTGGGAGTCTGTGTACCTGCTAATGGATGCTAAGGTTCTCTTCAGCCCTGCCTCAAAACTTTCCCACCTCTAGACTCTAAGCTCAGTGCAGACAGAGAACGTCTGCAAGCTCTGTTGTACTCTCCCAAGGGCTTAGTATAGTGTGCTGCACATAATATGGACTCAATAAATACCAGTGATTGATTATAACTCGGGGAGAGACCAGCAATCACCGCCAGTAGCTGCAGAAAGAGCCCAAAATCAATAGCTCCTTGAAGCAAATCTGGAACTATTATTTGGGTCTTCTCCCAACCCGATTTGGGGAGAGGCATTGGGCCCAGGGAAAGAGAGTCCTCGTGTCGACAGCCTCTCTCCCTTCCGAAGCTCCCCAAATGTGGCAGTTTTCACACAGGTGGCTGCAATTTTCCTTGTAGTTGTAGTATCATGTATTGAGTGTTCACTTCACCAGGTACTTGCAAAGTAGAGAATGAAGTGAAGAATTGAAGACGCACGCTTCTACGATGGAAAGGATGGTGTTGCCGATTGAAAGGGTGAAGTTGAGGGTGGGAGAGGGTTCAGGAGAAAAGTGAAGAGTTCTGGTTTCCTTTGAGATGCCGGAAAGGCATTCAAGTGGAGATGTTCAAGGGGGGGAGAAGAGATGCAGGATTGTTCATCAGATGAGAGGTCAGCGCTAGATACATTAGGGACTGTGAGCCCACTGTTGGGTAGGGACTGTCTCTATATGTTGCCAACTTGTACTTCCCAAGCGCTTAGTACAGTGCTCTGCACACAGTAAGCGCTCAATAAATACGATTGATTAAGGAGTCCTCCCTGTAGAGGTGGTAACTCAAGCCATGTGAGCACCCTGACAGTGAGTGTAGAGTGAGAAAATGAGAAGTCCCAAGACAGAGCCTTGGGTTCACCCAGGGTAAAAGGATGAGAGGCAGAGGAGGAGCCACGGAATGAAGCAGAGAAGGAGCTGTCAGAGAGGTAGGAAGAGGACCATGTTAGTGCTGTTAGCAAAACTGAGTCTTTAATAAAGTTTTGAAAGTGCCAAAAACAGAAGAGAGGTCAAATTGGATCAGGAAGGAGGACAACCATTTGCACTTGGGAGCTCATTGATCACCTTGGAGAGAACCATCTCAGTAGAGCGAAGGGGCCGAGAAGAGATTTGGCAGGGAGTAAAATAAGGTCGTGGGTCTACATGACCCGTTTTAGAAGTTTGGCTAGGAATGGGAGCAAGGAGATGGAGTGGTAGCTAATTGGGACCGTGAGGTTTAGAGGACTTTTTGTTTTTAAATGAGGGAGACTTATGCATGTTTGAAGAAAGAGGTAAAGGAGCCATCAGGGAGTGAGAGGTTTAAGATGGCAGGGATGACTGAAGACATAGTCAGTCAGTCGTATTTATTGAGCAATTACTATGTGCAGAACACTGTACTAAGTGCTTGGGAAAGTACAGTATAGCAATAAACAGACACATTCCCTGCCCACAATGAACTTACAGTCTAGAGGGAGAGACAGATATTAATATGAATAAATAAATTAGAGATATATAAATAAATTAGACTTACTCCAGCTTGATCATACCCTTATGACCTGGAATTCCCTTGAGCAGGTGGGTTCAGGAAGGCTTAAAGAAGCTTTCAGTGGTCGAAGAGAATTTTCCTCCTGGATTCCCAAGAGGAATCAGGGCCTCTCCATCCTCTATGAATGCAACAGGCCATGAGACATTCAACAAAGATTCCATCCACTAGAGTATCAGCAGCTGGCATCTCCTGAGGGAAATGCAAAATAATATAATAATTGTGGTGTTTAAGTGCTTACTCTGTGTCAAGCACTATACTAAGCGCCGGCGTGAGTACAAGCAAATACGGATGGACACAGTCCCTGCCCCACATATGGGGCTCATAGTCTCAATCCCCATTTTACAGATGAGAGAACTGAGGCAAAGAGAAGGGAAGTGACTTGTCCAAGGTCACACAGGAGACACGTGGTGGAGCCGGTATTATTACCTATGACCTTTGAACTCCCTGGCCCATGCAAAACTTTTCTCTGGAGTTTAGAGAGAGCAGTATTTATTGATGGTGAGATTTCAGCAGTGGTTCTAGCGAAGCTGATGAGACCAGAATGAAACCAATAATCCATTCCACCTTGAATATAACCAAAGGTTTTCCCATGCTGGGATGCTCTATTATCTCCCTGCAGCACCCAATGCTCCTTTCAAAACTCCCTGAACTGAAGACTGGAGACTAGGCAGAAGGCCAGTGATCACGATGATGATGATGGTATTTAATAATGATGGCATTTGTCAAGTGCTTGCTATGTGCAAAGCACTGTTCTGAGCCCTGGAGGGGGATACACTGTGATCAGGTTGTCCCATGTGGGGCTCACAGTCTTAATCCCCACTTTACAGATGAGGTAACTGTGGCCCGGAGAAATCAAGTGACTTGCCCAGGGTCATACAGCAGATTTGTGGCAGAGCCCGTGCTTAGAATCTGGGTCCTTCTTACTCCCAGGCCTGCTCTATCCACTAGACCACACTGCCTCCCTGTGTACTGCCAGTGTGTCTTCCTCCTAAGCTAGCATAGACATTTTCCAGCAACAGCAATGCAGTCCATCTTGGCAGAACCTAGAACTCGCCCCCTTCCATAGTGCACAGCTCTGGTCAGGCCAGCATTTGAGAGGTGTCAAAGGTGTGATGTGCTTACTTGATGGTTCTCCCACCCCCATTTCAATTAACTTGTAAGGTGGAGGTGATGGCTTTAGGGTGGAGGAGAGGCGCTGCTGAGAGGTGCCGTGACCATATGTGGTATCATTTCTTTCCCCTTGCAGGCTCCAGTGCTTAGAAAAAGAAACTCTAATTTCATGCCTTTCCCAGTTTGGCTCCAATGTAAGATTAGTGAGCCCTGGGCAAACAGCTTCCCACATCTGCCACACAAGCCTGGTTTCTTGCAAGACAATCACTGTGGTGTTCGTGCATTACTGCTCTGGCTATTCATCTTGGGGTTTTAAGACATTCGATTACATCTTTCTCCCCAAACACTGCTGTTTCTCCTCCCTGGGCCACCCTAAGGGTGGTTGCAAGAAACGGATGAGCGGAATCCTTTATCCATTTTAAAGATGGAATTGTCATTCCTTAACAGCTTGCTCCAGTGTGGGCCTGGAGCAGAGAAACCCGAGTTCATTTTTCAATCCAGGACTCCTCTTGCTGGAGCATAGTGGAGTCCAGCTGCCAGACACCATGATGGGTCTGAACTACGTGACAACAGCCCTCCCCGCCCTACGGAAGATAGGCAAACTGAGAATGATCTCACCATGTGTTCAAGGATTGGGATTTCAGTAGTAATGATGGTATTTGTCAGCGGTAAAATGGGGATTAAACTCTTCTCCATCCTGCTTAGACTGTGAGCAGGACATGGACTGTGTCTGACCTAGTTAAGTTGTACCTACCCCAGCTCTTAGAACAGTGTTTGACCCAGGGAAAGTGCTTAACGAATACCATTTATAAAGTAGGGTTTAAATTATTAATTTGAATAATTGTTATGATACAAATGCATTATTTCTGAAGCATAATCGTCCTCACCAAAAGCTGTACAGAAGTAGAGTCCACCAGAGTTCAGGCACTTGGATCACCTAAGTTCAGACACTTGAGCGTGGCTCAGTGGAAAGAGCCCAGGCTTGGGAGTCAGAGGTCATGGGTTCTAATACCGACTCCACCACATGTCTGCTGTGTGACCTTGGGCAAGTCACTTAACTTCTCTGAGCCTGTTACCTCATCTGTAAAAATGGGGATTAAGGCTGTGAGCCCCATGTGGGACAACCTGATCACCTTGTATTCCCCCCCCCCCCAGAGCTTAGAACAGTGCTTTGCACATAGTAAGAGCTTAACAAATGCCATTATTATTATTGTTGTTATTATCATTACTATTGAGCACATCTAATTGAACCACATGACAACCATGTCTGAACAGATAGCATCCTGTTAGGATCCTTCCTTTCTCAAAACTTCTGCAGAGCCACCTGATGGTCTGCTTGGCAGGCTAAATACCCATGCTGCTTCATAGCAAACTGCTACTTTGTTGGGTTACTTGAAATTTGCTTTGAGGTCATGAAGTGTTTTAATTTTTGTAAAGTGGCACTGGGGTAGATACAAACTAACCAAGTTGGACACAGTCACTGTCCCACAGGGGGCCCACAGTCTTAATCCCTATTTGGCAGATGAGGTAACTGAGGCACAGAGAAGAGAAGCGACTTGCCCAAGGTCACAAAGCAGTCAAGTGGCAGAGCTGGGATTGGAATCCAGGTCCTTCTGATTCCCAGGCCCATACTCTTTCTACTGGGCCAAGCTGCTTCCTCTAGGCCACGCTATTGAAGGGACGGTGACAATGCAAAACACATTAGCTGTGTGGGTTGGTCAAGGGTGGCTATGCCAGGAGTGCCCAAAGGGCAAATGTTGGCTGGTAAAAGTGTATTTATGGCAAAATAAGGGGATCACTACTGTAAAATAAGAGAATGCTGTAAGAAATAGCAACGTTATAATGCAACAGCACTGTAATGTAAAAGAGAAAAAAAAAAGTGTTACAAGAGGGGATTGCTCTATACCACCAGAAAGGGTGTCCTCTCCTCTCCCGGCTGCATGAAGTATAGCCAGGTTGTTCTGGGGCTTTCTTCTCCTTCTCTATCAGATGCTCATCTGTTCTGCTGCAGACAAAATACTCAGCCAGCCTGTCTGGAAACATCATTGCTTTCCACTGGTGAGCTGGAGGTCACAAACTCTCCTTTACACCAGCGAATCTGGGAAAGATGAATCAAAATTCATCAACCAGTTAGACAAACTGGCACCCCTGCCATCCCCACCCCCATGGCCCCGAGTAGGCTGCAAATGTCTTCACACACTGCCTGGTTCCTGGCAGTGCATCATCCTGGGGCTGGATAGATTAGGGGGAGAAGGTGCTAGACATTTTCTGACTGGGACACTGTGGCACAGCAAAGCTATTCCTCACTACCTCCCCTCTCTTCCCCAGAGAGGCTTCCTGCTCAAATCTCTAAATCTCAACTTAAGTCTGACCGACAGGTATTACCAGATCCGATAATTAAATCCATGTTTTATGGCCACACGATGCTTCGCACCATCTTTTCATCATGTCTCTCTTTGCATCGTGTCTGTGCTCTTGAGTTGGTGCTTCCTTTAATCATTTTAAAATGGAAAAGGGTTGTTACAGCATGTGTTTTCCATTAAGCATCATCCCGTCATTCTGACTTCCGGTTTTATGTGTTGCCTTGTTTTCACCAGATCAGTGAGATTGCAGGTTTATTTTTGATAAAGTATCAAACAGGGATAAACTGTGTTTTGTCATCTGACAACTTGGAGAAGCGAGAAGCTGGAAGAGGCTCTGTCAGGATTTAAGAGGGGATGGAGAGGGATTCAAATTCATGTCTGGTTTGACAGGTAGGTAATCACATTCAAATTGGGATCATGACCTTGATGGTGTGATCCCAAGGCGAGGCAGACCAGTCTAGAAGCCAAGCGGGCAGGGGAACAAGAACTACCCTTGCTGTCACCTTCCTGAAAAGGCAAGCCAATGGAATTGTCCCCTTTTCTTTGAATACTCTTCCTCCTGGCCTGGCTTTGCATCCCTTTACCTCTTTTCCCATGGTTTAAGAGGGTAAGTTGGTTTGGAGAATACTGGACTCCTAAAAGCACAATCCCCTCTCAGGGTCGCACCTGAAGGGTTTGCAGTGCTCTACCAGTCTCGACTACGGGAGGGAGAGTCAAGCAGAGGCCTACCCATCCCATTCTGAGCTTGTCCAGTGGCTAGCAAGTGGAAGGCAATCTGCTACAAGTCAAACTCACCTGTGCTGGGCAGCAGCCATGTGGGAAAGAGTCGAGGGTGGAAACTCAAATTTACTGTTCAGAAGGCGGCAATGGTAAACAAACTACTTCTGTATTTTTACCTAGAAAACTCTATGGATACAGTAACAGAACGATTTCAGACGGAGGTGGGGCATTCTGGGGGAGATGTGTCCATGGCTATGGGTTGGAGACGCCTCAACAGCATAAGATAAGACAAACGCACAATAGATTCCTGTTCATAGAAACTGCAGCCTAGGACTCCTTGATTTTACCCAAAACAAATGGGAAAGCATTCCTCCCCCTACATGGGAAACAGCATGGCGTAGTGTATAGAGCATGAGACTGGGAATCAATAGGTCATTTGTCCTACTCCTGTCTCTGCCACTTGTCTGCTGTGTGACCTTGAGTAGGTCACCTAACTTCTCTGTGCCTCAGTTACCTCATCTGTAAAATGGGGATTAAGCCTAATGTGGGACAGGGACTGTGTCCAACCCAATTTGCTTGTATCCACCTCAGCGCTTAATACAGTGCCCTGGAACATAATAAGCACTTAAATAACACAATTGTTATGATTAGGGTGTCTCTTTAAATTGCTGCCCTTTGCAGCCTTTGTAACTGCAGCTGCCTTAGAATTCCCAGCCAAATTGGATCTTTAAGTTATTAAACTGGGATAACTGAAGAAAAGGCTAAAGAGAAAATTTCATAGCACATTTAGCAGTACTGCCAGGTATAAGCTCCTTGAGGGCAGGGTTTGTCTCTACCTAATCTATTACCTTCAAGCTCCTTGTGACTTGAGAGCAAGTCACTTCTCTGTTTTGTAATTCCCAATCCCTTTATATGTGCATTCCACGCACTGGGTTTCTAAGAAGCACTCTTATTACTCTTTCTACTTTCAAACCCTAGGGGAAAACCTCTGAACATGCAAGCGTTTTTGCAAACAGCTTTGAAGGTCATTTCAGCATGGAGAAAGGCTGGGGAATACCACCAAGTGCTCTACCTTGTTTTCCTGGAAAGAATAATAGTATTTGATACCAATCATAGTTCTGCCACATGTCCTGTTGCATAATACGTTCATTCATTCGTTCATTCAATCGTATTTATTAAAAACACCTTGAGATCAGCTTTCTCACGTCTGAGGCTGCACGATGAATTAATACCTAGTTGGAGAATGGTTAAACAAGCAAACGATTATGCCCATAGAGTTCAGGGGCCATTATTAATGTGAGTAGTTACATGAAGTGGAAAAACATAGGGCCTTTTGTGAGTTGGGGACAAAAACAGGCCTCTCAGAAGTTTTCCCCTCTGTCATAGAAATGGATATTGGGCCCTCATAGCTAAAATGTCTTCCTGATGGATTTCTGTTAATGCTTTTCACTTTTTATCATGTGTTTCTTGTTTAATTCAAATAAGCATCTGAAATGAAAGTCCAAGATAAAAGCGCAATCTAATACAATTACCTTCTGTGAAGTCTGAAGAACATTAATGGAACTTGCCTCTTTGCAGTGCACAGCTTGCCTAATGCAAGTTTTTTTTTTGTCATTTGTATTATACATTAAAAGACTCGAGTGATTCTCCACCCTCGCCCCTCCCCCCACACACTCACGCTCGCACCTGAACTATATTTGATAGATAACGCAGGGAATAATTAAGCTTTTTCAACTTTGCAAAACAGTAATTTCTGCATCAAGTTAGATATGTGTAATGGTTGTAACCCTCTGTCAGAATATACTGTGGAATTTAGATCGGAGTAAAAATAGAAGTGGCAAGCATTTTTTATAAGCTTCTCTCTCCCCTCCCCGTGGCGTTCCCCTGACTGTGGCCTGTGGAGGCCTAAGGCGACTTCATCCAGAGTCATCTAAAGTTGTTGTGGCATTTCAGTTAGAATCTCGAGGACGTTCCTATTCCCTGCCTTTATCTTTTCTGTCTCATTTTCCATTTCATTTCTTACTCCCTCCTTTGCTCTTTGCTCTGCTCCGGCTTGTCTGCCAACTGTTTATCGTTTCCCCGCTTTTTCTGCTTGTCCTAACTTATTTGTCCACTTTGTCCTGAATGCCTGGGATGATCTTGCTCTTTCATGCTCTCTCCCGCTTTACTCTCACTCTCACAATCGCCCTCTCACTCGTTCGATCTTTTTCACTCTTGGTGTCTCACTCTCTTGCTTTCACTCTCTCACTTTCTTTCTCTCACCTTCTCATTCTCTCCTGCCAAGGCAAACTCATTACCCCTTTCAAACCTACACTGGCAACAAACTTCTTCAATCAGTGCTTAGAACAGTGCTTTGCACATAGTAAGCACTTAATAAATGTCATTATTATTATTAAGTCTTGTATTGAGAGTCCATTGGTAGGGAAAAGGGGCAGAGAAGGGAAATGAAATATGGAAAGGATAAACAAGCCAAGAATCTCACTCCACTGAGGTCTCTCCACCTTCTGAGTTTTGATTTTCTGATCTGAGTTTAATTTCCTCATCCATCTTGATTAGATTGTAAGATCATTAGGCAGTGACCCAGTCTTCTGCCGAACATAATGCCGGGTTCACTGCTGGCATTCAGTAAATAGCAGCATTGAGAGAGACAACCACTTCTTCAAATTAACAACTGCATCAAGCCATTAGGAAACAGTTTTCCTGTCCACCCTGCCTTGCAAGAACTTTAAGAAGGTTTTTTTTCCCCCTCACAATACCAAAAACAGCATGGCTTGGTAGAAACAGCACAGGACCTGGGTTCTAATCCCAGCTCCTCCACATGTTGGCTGTGACACCTTGAGCAAGTCACCTAACTTCTCCATGCCTCAGTTACCTCATCTGTAAAATGGGGATTAAGAATGTGTGCCCCTTGTGGAACATGGACTGTGTCCAACAGATTAGCTTGTATCTTCCCTAAGTGCCTGGCACATGGGCGCTCATCAAATACCAAAAAAAAAAGGGAGGGGGACCGTTCTGCCAAAACACTAATTTCACCCACTTCTATATTGCCTAAAACAGAATTATTTAGGGATCCTAATGTCCAGTGTACACTCAGGAGCCATATTGTTTGAGTAGCACAAATTAAATACCTGCTAGCTCTAGCCTTCTGAACACAATGGCCCTTTGGAGATTATGTGGGAATGAATAATATTTCATTAATGGAAGAACCAACTGGGATTTTATAACCTTCTATTCCTGTGATTTACCAATATTTTTTCCAGTCAGTTTTCCTTCCAAGGTTCTGTTCCAACAATATATGGGAGTCCTGTTAATGGGTATCATAAAAATTTGCTGTGACCTTAAAGTATATTTACCTGCTGTGATATTATTTTGTTTCTCTAGTGAGTTTTATGGCGCCTTCACCTTAAATTTACTGGTAGCAGTAGCTGATAGGTAATAATACTTCCACCTTTGGTTTTGTAGTAGCCCAAACTCTTCAACTGCTGGGCACTTTGACATAATGTAGTATGGCCTAGTGGCAAGAGCACAAACTTTGGAGTCAGAGGACATGGGTTCTAATTCTGGTTCTGCCACTTGTCTGCTGTGTGACCTTGGGCAAGTCACTTAACTTCTCTGTGCCTCGGTTACCTCATCTGTAAAATGGGGATTAAGACTATGAGCTCCATGTGGGACAACCTGATTACCTTGTATCTACCCCAGCACTTAGAACAGTGCTTGGCACATAGTAAGCACTTAACAATTTCCATCATTATTATTATTATTAAGTAAATTCAGAGGTTTCTAGAAAGCATGTCGTGTCCCCTGGTGTCTTGCTTGAGGGCTGGGCTGAGGTGTACCAACTCTATTTTACTCTCCCAAGTGCTTAGTACAGTGCTCTGCACAAAAGTGTTCAATAAATAGCATCGATTGGTCAGTTGAAAAAAGCTCACCTACCCTGCAACAGGTTATCAATAATAGTAATAACAGTATTATATCCCTCCACCTGGATAATATAAGAAGCTCACTGTTAGTCGGAAAATGAGCCAGCACTTGTGTTCTTGTTTTCCCAAGAAAGCAAAATTTTAAAGTAAAATTTGCATGTCATGGATGAAGAATGTTGGGGTCAGGGAATGGGTCTTTATATTGTTGCACTGTATTTTCCAAAGTGCTTTGTACAGTGCTCTGCACACAGTAAGCGCTCAGTAAATACGTAAGCATTCAATAAATATGATTGATTGAATGAATGAGAACACAGGTTCTCACAGGACTCTACATGGAAGGAGCCTAGAGTTTGAAGTCAGAGGACCTGGGATTCCTTAGACTGGGAACCCCAGGTGGAGACTGTGTCTGACCTGATTGACATATCTACCCCTGTGCTTAGAACAGTGCTTGACAGAAAGTAAGCACTTAAATTCAATAATAATAATAATAATAATCCTAGCTACTCCACTTGTCTGCTTGTGCAATTTTGGGCAAGCCACTTAACTTCTCTGTGCCTCAATTGTCTTGTCTTAATGCGCCGAGTCGTCTTCGACCCATAGTGACGCCATGGTCACATCTCTCCCAGAACACCCCACATCCATCAATAATCGTTCTGGTAGTGTATCCATAGAGTTTTCTTGGTAAAAATAAAGAATTGATTTACCATTGCCTCCTTCTACACAGTAAACTTGAGACTCTGCCCTCGACTCTCTTCCATGCTGCTGCCGCCCAGCACAAGCGAGTTTTGACTTTTAGCAAATTGCTTTCCTCTCGCTAGCCACAGGCCAAGCTAGGAATGGAATGGGTATGCCTCTGCTTGACTTTCCCTCCCATAGTCGAGACTGGTAGAATACTGGAAACTCTCCAGGTGCGACCCTGAAAGGGGGTGCCTCAGTTCCCTCAACTGTAAAATGGTAGGATGGGGACGGTGTCTGACCTGATTGACTTCCAGCTACCCCAGTGCTTAGAACGATGTTTGACAAATACAATACTAATGATAATCCCAGCTAATCCCCTAGTCTGCTGTATGACCTTGGACAAGTCATTTCCTCTTTCCCCACCTTCAAAGGGAGGATGAAATACCTAATCTCCCTCCTATTTGAACTGTGAGCTCCAGGTGGAAAAGGGACTCTATAATTTGATTATCTTGTATCACCTCTAGTGCTTAGTAGAGTGCTGGGCACATAGTGTTTAAAAAATATTATTATTATTATTAGCTAAATTCTAAATGTGAATCACTCATTTTGCAGACAGAGCTTTGCAGAGAGCATAATAATAATAGTGATAGTTAAGCACTTACTCTATGCTAGAAACTCTACTAAGAGCTGCAGTGGGTACAAGCAAATCAGACTGGACACAGTCTGTGTCCCACTTGGGGCTCACAGTCTTAATCCTGATTTTACAGATGAGGTAACTGAGGCACAGAGAAGTTGAAGTGATTTGCCCAAGGTTACCCAGTAGACAAGTAGCAGAGCGGAGATTAGAACCCAGGCCATTCTGAATCCCAGGCCCATGCTCTATCAACTAGACCAGGCTTCTTCTCTTGGTAACTTTGTAGGATAAGTAACTTTGTCACCTAGGAGGCAAAAACGTTGGACTTGAGTTTCTAATCCCAGCTCTGCCAATGATCTGCTGTATGACTTCGGGCAAGTCACTCGACGTCCCTGTGCCTCAGTTTCCCCAACTGTAAATTGGGATTAAATACCTGTTCTCTTGGATTAGAACCCAGGTCCTCTGAATCCCAGGCCTGTTCTCTTTCCTCTAGGCCACACTGCTTCTCCCGGTAAATTTGTTGTTCTTTGTGAGAAGGTGGGCTCGCGACCTCTATTCCTTTAAAATCATTTTACCAAGGATTTCCCATATATCCGTTCACCAGTGGAGGGCTCAAGGAGCATCTCTTCTCCCAAACCTTCCAAGGAGAACTGGCCTGAATGGGTGGGAACGAGGTGAAGCTGAAACACTCAGAATAAACACCTGTAATGTTGGGACGGTCATGCCTGTTATCTTCTAGACTGACAGGCCGCAATAATGCGAAAGGCTGTGTTGTCTAGTGGAAAGAGCCCAGGCCTTGAAGTCAGAGGACCTTAGTTCTAATCCCAATTCTGCCGCTTAACTACTGTGAAAACTTGGGCCTGTGCCTCAGTCACCACATCTGTTAAAAGGGAATAAAATATCTTTTCTCCCTCCCTCTTGGGCTTTGAGCCCCATGTGGGACAAGGCCTATGTCTGTTCTGCTTGTATTATATCCACCCCAGTGTTTAGTGTTTCATTCATTCGTTCGTTTGTATTTATTGAGCATTTACTGTGTGCAGAGCATGGCATTAAGCACTTGGAGAGTACAATACAACAATAAACAGACACATCCCCTGCCCACAATGAGCTTACAGTGCTGTTCCAATGCTTAGAACAGCACTGCGCTCTTAATAAGTTTAATAATAGTGATGACCCCTCTCAGGGTCGCACCTGGAGAGTTTCCAGTACTCTACCAGTCTCGACTACGGGAGGGAGAGTCAAGCAGAGGCATACCCATTCCATTCCTAGCTTGGCCGGTGGCTAGCGAGTGGAAGGCAATCTGCTACAAGTCAAAACTCACCTGTGCTGGGCAGCAGCAGCACGGGAGGGAATCAAGGGTGGAGACTAAAGTTCACGGCGTGTAAGGAGACAGTGGTAAATCACTTCCAAATTTTTTTACCAAGAAAACTCTACAAATACACTACCACAACGATTGCGGTGGAGGTGGGGCGTTCTGGGAGAGATGTGTCCGTGGCATTGCTGTGGGTCACAGACGGCTCTCCAGCGTAAGACAATAATAGTGATGATCCTAAAATGATTCCTTCATTTTTGTTTTTTGTTGCTGTTCTGGTTTTCTTGTGTTATTTTGCTCTTTTCGTCATTTCATTTCTAGAGGGTAAGCTCCTCGTGAGCAGAGATGGTATCTACCAACTCTATTGTTTTGTACTCTCCCAAGCGCTTAATACAGTGCTCTGCACATAGTGAGCGCTCAATAAATACCACTGATTGATTGAGGGGGAGGAGGAGGTGGCACACATACAAAGAAAGATTGAAATCAAAAAAGCCAGTTTATTGAGCGCTTACTGTGTACAGAGCACTGTATTAAGCGCTTGGGAGAGTCCAATACAACAGAATTAGCAGATATGTTCCCTGCCCACAACGAGCTCCTTCTGGAATTGTGAGCCTTTGCTTTCCCTAGGGAACAGATCTAATTTTCCTCCGTTGTACTCTCCACTGTGCTTCGTTCAGTGCTCAGCACACAGCAGATACTGTTTGCAAACTAATAGATATGGGAATTCACCAACTAATAGGTGTCTTCTGAATCTGTGATTCATTTTGGGTGGGTCTGTGGTCAATTGCAAACATGATGTCATCACCTATTCTTGCACTCACATCGGACTCTAATTTGTTCCAGAATTAGTAGCAAAAGAAAGTTGTTTGTTGAGATGCTGCTAGCGTGCATTTATTGTTAGGGGAAAAGGCCAGTTGTGGTTGTGACATTTTGAGGCAAATAAAAACAATTGATTTCAGCCTCTGATTTTCTAATAATATAAGTTGAAGCTCCAGTTACTAGGCACTATCATGATTCCACCTAGTCTTAATTCTTTCATTTTTACTTCTTTCTGACAGGCCCCAGGCATTTCTAAGACTGAAAATCAGTCTCAAGGACTTGCAACCAGCGTGAGGTGGGGACAGACCCCCATAAATCAATCCACACCCTGGGACACGGAAGAACCTCCATCTAAACAGATGAGAGAGACTGAAAATCCAGGTATGTTTTTGGTCCTGATTAGTCATTCTGTATGGACTCAGAGTATTCAAAGCTAATCAGGGCCAGTCCTCTTTTGGCCTTCATGAATTCGATTTTTCCCGGAGAGCTTTGTTCTCCTAGCAGCTGGATTTGCCATTCTCTTGGTAAGATCCCCAGTTCTTCCATCGACCACCCAACAACTTCTAGACCAGGGCTGTTGGAACCTTGTAAAGCTGACAGTAATTGCGTTAATGGGTGTTTCTCCCCTCTTCTTTGATCGCTCAAGTGAAAGGCATTATGTCTCTTGAAGATGACCTTTCCATGCAGAGCCACAAGCAATGCTTGCCTGTTTCCATAAGTATGTGGTGTATTTTTCAGCAAATCCAGGTTGCTACTCACCATCTCTGGAGCTGGGGTGGTGCGGGGGGAAGAGGGAGGGATAGAGGAGGAACAGGGAAGGTAACTGGGGTGGAGCATGGAGAAAATTTCAGGGAGCTTTAACAGCATGGATGGTCTGAAGGGAAAGGTACTCATGAAACTATGAATTTTGAAATCAAAAGAACCTGATTCTAATCCCCTTCTGCCACTCGTCTGCTGTGTGACCTTGGGCAAGTCACTTCACTTCTCTCTGCCTCGGTTACTTCCTTTGTAAAATGGGGATTAAGACTGAGAGCTCTATGGGGGACAGGAACTGTGCCCAACCTGATTAACTTGTATCTATCCCCGCGCTTAATACAGTGTTTGGCACAGAGTATTTTCGCCTAACAAATATTGTAAAACACAAACAAGTCAAGAAACTAGAGGAAGGAGCAAGGGCCTGGGATTCAGAGGACCTGGGTTTTCATCCCAGGTCAGCCCCTTGGGCTGTTGTGTGACCTTGGACAAGTCACATAACTTCTGTGGGTCTGTTGAATGGGGGTTCATTCATTCATTCATTCAATCATATTTATTGAGTGCTTGCTGTGTACAGAGCACTGTACTAAGCGCTTGGGAAGTACAAGTTGGCAACATAGTCAACACCTGTCCTCTCTCTTGCCTAGATTGCAAGCCCCAAGTGGGACTGAGACTGTCCGCTCTGATTACCTTATATCTACACTAGTGCTTAGTACAGTATAAAATTAGCACTTAACATGCACCACAATTATTAGTAGTAATTTTCCTGAATGATGAGTTTCAGCCCAAAATGAGAGAAAACCCATGACCTGAAGATATTTCAGTAACACGTCATAAAATAAATCAATCAGCAATATTTGTTGAGTGCTTACTGTTTGCACAGCTTGGGAGAGAACAATGCAACAGAATTGCTAGATATGTTTCCTGCCCTCAACAAGCTTACGATCTAGAGAGGGAGAAAGATATTAAGATAGTTCACAGATATTAATCGTATTTATCGAAAGCTTACTGTGGGCAGAGCACTGTACTGAGCCCTTGGGAAGAGTACGATATAACAGAGTTGGAAGACACATTCCCTGCCCACAACGAGTTTACAATCTAGAGGAATGAGCTTACAGTACATAAGTGCTGTGGGGCTGAGATTGGGGTGAATATCAGTTAAAGGGCACAGAGCCTACTGCACAGGCAAGCAGAAGGGACAGGGAGTAAGGGAAATAAGGATTACACCTCTTGGAGGAGGTATTAATTTTAATAAGGCTTTGAAGGTAGGGAGAGCGGAGGTCTGTTTTATATGAAGGGAGGAGGATAGGTGTCAGCAGTGAAATAGATGAGATTGAGGTTCCGGGACTAGTTTGGCATTAGAAGAGCGAAGTTTATGGGCTGGGTTTTAGTAGGAATTTAGCAAAATAAGTGGGAGGGGACAAGCTGATTGAGTGCCTTAAAGCTGATGGTAAGGAAGATGATCCAGACTGTACAATAAAGAACAGACTGGAGTGGGGAAAGAGAGGAAACAGGGAGGTCAACAAGGGGGCTGATGCAGGAGTCAAGGTGGGCTATGGTAACTGGTTGGATCGGTATAGTGGCAGTTTAGATGGGGAGGATGGATGTTAATGTTGCGGTGATGGTAGAACCAAAAGGCTTTGGTAACAGATTAATATATGGGGTGAATGAGAGAGAAGAGTCAAGACATCAGGAACCCTGAGAAGGTTTGGAAGACCTCCAGATTCCTCCACCTTTTCCATGTCAGAAAAGATACCCTCCTAGTGGATAAGAAGCACTCAGGGAGTGAAATGGTTTCTTGGAGCCAAATTTACATCATAATAATGGTATTTTTAAGTGCTTACTATGTGCCAAGCACTGTTCTAAGTGCTGGGGTAGATACAAGGTAATCAGGTGGTCCCATGTGGGGCTCACAGTCTTTATCCCCGTTTTACAGATGAGGGAACTGAGGCCCAGAGAAGTTAAGTGACTTGCCCAAGGTCACACATCTGACAAGTGGTGGAGCCGGGATTAGAACCCATGACCTCTGGCTCCCCAGCCCGTGCTCTTTCCACTGAGCCACGCTGCTTCTTTAAAACAGGTGGTGCTTTCTGTGTATATGCACCCCTCTCCCCTGCCACTGGTGTTCGCCTTACTACTCTCCTACTCACCTCACTCCTCTCCTCCTACAACCCAGCCAGCACACTTCGACTTCGCTCCTCTAATGCAACCTTCCCACTCTACCTCGATCTCATCTGTCTCTCCACCGACCTCTCGCCCACATCCAACCTCTGGTCTGGAATGCCTCCCTCCTCATATCCGACAGACAATCACTCTCCACTCCTTCAAACCCTTACTAGAAGGCACATCCGCTCCAAGAGGCCTTCCCTAACTAAGCCCTTCTTTCCTCTTATTATAATAATAATAATGATGATGGTGGTATTTGTTAAGCGCTTACTATGTGCAAAGCACTGTTCTAAGCGCTGGGGAGGATACGAGGTGACAAGGTTGTCCCATGTGGGGCTCACAGTCTTTATCCCCATTTTACAGATGAGGTAACTGAGGCCCAGAGAAGTTAAGTGACTTGCCCAAAGGCACACAGCTGACAAGCGGCGGAGTGGGATTTGAACCCATGACCTCTGACTCCTAAGCCCGCACTCTTGCCACTGAGCCATGCTGCTTCCCTTATCCCACTCCCTTCTGCATTGCCCTGACTTGCTCCCTTTATTCATCCCCCCCTCCCTACCCCGCAGCATTTATGTCCATATCTGTGACCTATACTGTAAGCTCATTGTGGGCAGGGAATGTGCCTGTTCTGTTGTACTCTCCCAACCGCTCAGTACAGTACTCTGCTCATAGTAGGCACTCAATCGGTACAATTGACCGACTGACTGACTTGCCAAATGTTCTGTCTTCTCTGTCTGTTCCAGGCACTGCCCCGTGGGTCACCACGGTGACCGCTGGGAGCCAGCCAGCCCTCATAGCTCACTCGTACGGGATGACCCAGCCTCCCACCTTCAGCCCCGCGGTCAACGTCCAGGCCCCCGGCATCGGGGTGACGCCCTCGCTCCCTCCCCACGTGGCCCCCCAGCTCCCCTTAATGCCGGCCCACTACCAGCTCCCGCAGCAGCCTTCTCAGCCTCTGAGCAACATGGTGGTCAACTTGCAGAGTCAGCCTCTCTACACCAACAGCCAGCCCATCACCCTGTCCTCCATGACCGCGGTGGGCCAGGTGAACCGACCGGGCCACGCCGCTGTCGGGAACGGTCACATGACCTGCCCCATCCTGCCTCCACCCCCTCCGGCCATGCCCTCCGCCACCCTCCCCACTAGCGTCCCGGCTACTAACGGGCAGGCGGCCACCCCTGAGCTTCCTCCGGCCCAGACATCCGGCCAAGAATCTACCAACGGGGTGCAAATGTTGCGGACGATCGGCGTGGGGAAGTACGAGTTCACCGACCCCTGGCATCCCAAAGGTAAGTCGACCTGGGGCTCTGTTTAGGGCGGAGTTGGGGGGGAGAATCCCGTGGCTCTGGAGCAGGGCTAACGTCTCGTAGCGATAAAGGATGCTCAGTTTTCAAGTGAGAAAGCGGAGTTAGGTCAAGCAAGGCAAGAGCGTGACCCTCCGCCAAAGAAAGCATCTCAACTCGCAACTTGGGGCTGCCAGTGTTCAGGCCTCAGAGTCCTGCTGCTAAAACTTTCCCGGTTTGTGAGGGGGTGGAAAGATGAACCAAGTCCTCGAAGGCTGCTTTGATTTAAAAGATCTCTTACCTAATGCGCTAGGTTCACACCTCCTCAGTTCTGGCTACAACCATGGTGCTGAGGCTGCCCCTTTCTCTTTGTCTCTCTCTCTGGCTTTCTCTTTCTGTGCAGACCTGGTGGGGTGGGGGGAAACTTAGCTTTCCTAGAAGCCCGTCAAACCTTATCTCTGCAGGGACGAGCAGAGCCGGGGCCAGAGATGGTTCTTCTTGTTTCTTCTCTGACTCCCATCCCAAGAGGAGCAAGACAAGGGATGTTGTCTCCCTCAAGACTCGGGTTCTGTGAGATAAGCCCACCCCCACACCGAGCCCCAGGAGTGTCAGCATTAATTGAACACGTTGACCCCTTGCGGGGCTGCAAATGAGCGGGTCCCTGACCATTAGTTGTTTATGCCTCGGCGTCTTTCCTTTTCTCGATTCATTTACCGAGATTTGAGGTCAGGCAGGGGAAATAATGAACTGAGATTTTTCACAAGCGGGGAATTAAGGGTGAAAGGGGCTCTTTCAATTTTTCAGCCCGATGCGCCAGCATTTGAAATTGATTTTTCTGCCATTTCTTGCACATTTCTAAGGGCTTTTTATTCAAATTGCCATTTGTTTGCTTCACCTTTGGAGCTCCAGGCTCCTGCCGCAGTAAAGCCTCCAGCAGGTGGTTCCTGTATTGCCAAGAGCCTTGGATCTTTCTTGGCCAGTGGAAGACATTGATTTCTACAATGGCTAGGACCTTTTTTAGGGAAATTTAAGTGTTACTGTGTGTCTGGCACTGTACTGAACACTTGGGTAGATACAAGCTAATAAGGTCAGACACAGTGTATGTCCCACATGGGGCTCGCAGTCTTGGTGTATTGGGTAGATTTCTGGACTAGAGGTCAGAAGGTCATGGGTCATAATCCTGGTTCTGCCACTTGTCTGCTCTGTGACCTCGGGCAAGTCACTCCACTTCTCTGGGCCTCAGTCACCTCATCTGTAAAATGGGGATTGAGACTGTGAGCCCCACGTGGGACAGGGATTTTGTCCAACCCAATTTGCTTGTATTCACCCCAGTGCTTAGTACAGTGCCTAGCACATAGTAAGCACTTAATAAATGCCATGATAATAATGATAACATTATTATTGTTATTATTAATCCTATTTTATAGACGAGGTAAATGAAGCACAGATAAATTATGTGACTTGCCCAAGATCTCACAGCAGACAACACCTGTAATCCCTCATAGCCCCTCACCCTGTTGCCTGTCTTCCTATAAGGAAAGTAGTAAATAGGCCAGGTAAGATCACTCAGAGGGATAAGAGCATTAGTTGGCTCCCAGATGATGTGGGGCCTAATGAAGGAGGAAGCAGTCAGTAGCCTCCTTGCTGCCTCCTATGCAAGGCGCTAGCCGGACTGAGAGAGCCATCATTATTGATCAAGAACCCTTTTAAGCCAGCCAAACTCAGTTTGATTCCATCATCCAAACTGGGAATGGTGTGAAGCTAGTGAGTTTGAACAGTGAGCATTCTACTGTAATACGTTCAGTACTCAGAGAGATGTATACACTCTTTCAGGCTCCCGGTTTTACCACAAAGTGCATCACTGCAGCAGGCTGTCGCAAGGTAGTGCATCTATCAGTCACGTGTTAATATAAATCTCTCCCCCACTGCCTTTCTCCCCAGGAGAGACTTGAGACCTGGGGAGAATAGACAGGGTTAATTTGGAAATAGAATGGAGAACAAGGAAAGGGAAAGGTTTCTATTCACATATGGAGAGAGAGAGAGAAACAAGGACAGGAATAAAGACAGAACACTCGTAAGCATGCTTCAGTACTCATGCTGAGATTTCCTCTCCAAGCATGGTGGTGGCTGAAAGTTATTGTCCCATCCATACTGAACAGCATCTGTTCTAACACCTTCCTGATTGGGATGAGCAATCGTTTCCACAGTAGAGCTGCTCAGATACCAGTGGTGCTGCTGCCCTTCATTCATTCTTTCAATCGTATTTATTGAGCGATTACTGTGTTCAGGGCACTGATGGTGGGCTACTCAGTCATCCAACACCCAGTCCCCCTGGAGAGAGTAGCGGTAAATCAGTGTAGGGTGTGGTGGACACAGTCTAGATTATAAAATCCCTTATTAATCAATCAATGGTATATACTGAGTGTTTACCCTGTGCAGAGCACTGTTCTAAGCACTTGAGAGAGCACAGACCAACACTGTGAGGTACTTGAGAAAGGGACTGGTTGGAGCTTTTATTTTGGTCCTATATAAGCACTTAGAACAGTACTCTGCACATGGTAAGCCATCAATAAATACCATTGATGGATTGATTTTATATCCCCAAGAGTCCATTAGCAGACTGCCTACTAATGGTGCTGATAAGAATAAGAATAATGTTGATCAACAAACAGAAAGTTTCTGCAAAGCCTCTTCCCCAGGAGAAAAGGCCTGTGTCTTCACTGCTGTGCCTTTGAGAGCCCTCATTATTGCACAAGGCATGCATAATAGCACAACCCTTACAAAATAGCACAACCCTGAAGATTTGCAGCCTTGGCTTCTTATGAAGCATGTAAGGTACCCATAAAACGCAAGTCATTAGGAATCCAACCTTTTCAGAAAGGGCAAGAAAATTGGGCTAAAAGGTCAGAGGTCCAGTAGTTTCCCTATATTAAGTGTCTATTTTTGAACAGCTTCAAAATGCATATTATTTAAATTATAATATGCCCCTGAAGCCGTTAACTTCTATAGTGTCCTTCTCTATTAAAAACCCTTTAAAGAAGTAAAAACTTTAAATCAGCCAACTAACTTTGTCTTTTCGGCTCTGTGAATCTCTCATTTTAGCATTTTGAGAAAATCAAGTCAAGGTTCTTAAAGGAAATTGAAACAAAATCCTGTCTTAGATCACAGTCACAGTTTGGCATCCCAAACATTATTATGGCCAGTTGGGAGCTGGTTGCCTTCTGATTTTCCATGGTTTTGCCAGTCACAGTAGGTTTAGATCACAAAATTCTAAAAACAGCTCTTCTAAAAATGGTTAAATTCCGAGGTCCTTTTAAAATATACAAATTGTTATTGTTGTATTTAAGCTCTTATTACCTATCTAAGCACTATTCCAAGCACTGGGGTAAATACAAATTAGTAAGGTTGGACACAGTCGCTATCGTACAGGGGACTCATGTCACAGTCCAAGTATCAGTCAATCAATCAATCGTATTTACTGAGTGCTTTCAGAGCGCAATACAACAGAGTTGGTAGAAACATTCCCTGCCCACTCGGAGTTTACAGTCTAGAGGGGAAGACAGACATTAAAATAAATTACAGATATGCTCAGTAGTGCTGTGGGGTTAAGGTGGAGTGAATAAACAGTACAAATCCAAGTGCAAGGGTGATGCAGAGGTGAGAGGGAGTAAGGGAAACAAGGGCTCAGTCGGGGAAGCACTCCTGGAGAAGATGTGACTTTACCTGCACACAGAGTAAGTGCTCAATAAATACAATTGAATGAATAAAAGTAGGTGGGAGAACAGGTAAATTGCTGCTTAGATCACTTTTTAATTTGGGTGTAGTTCATTTTTCCTTTCTGAAACATAAATAAGGACCCCAATGTCAGAGCAAACTGTTTGGACATTTTATAAGACTACTAAGCTTTGACAAATTGCTACCTCAGGTTAACATTTCTTAAATCCCAATGGGTAGGAAAATTCTCTGCTATAAACTCATGATTTCTCAAAACTGAGGACACACACGTAGTTTCTATTCCAACCCCAACTGCCACTAACACTTTCATTATGTATCTACAGTATTTATTGAGCATTTACTGTGTGCCAAACACTGTCCTAAGCTCCGTACTGACCCTTGGAAAGATGAAAATGAAAGGGGGACTCTGTTTGTTTTACTTGGAGGAATTAGACCCTAATTTAATCTGCCCTCTTTATGATCGCCTGTAGGCAGCCATGAAATGATGTTTTCCTAGTCAGTTTTGGTTTCTTACCCACCAGGGTAATGGAATGGTTTCAGGCTAGGCTGGTCATGCATCCTGTATTTTGTAGGCTGGTCCCAGGAAATTTTAGAAAATTATACAAGCATCTCAGAATTGGAGCTGCTCTAGCTAAACTGACCATTCTCCCTTGTTTAAGAACATAAGCATCTATATCCAGGTTGAAGCATGCTAAATATATGTTCAGCAACAAGCAGTTGTACTTCCGAAGTGCTAAGTACAGTGCTCTGCACACAGTAAGTGCTCAATAAATACAATTGAATGAATGAATGAATAATAATAATGGTTATCTATGTTAAGCACTTACTACATACCAGGCGCTGTACTAAGTGCTGGGTTGGCTACTAGCAAATCGGGTTCCCACATGGGGCTCTCAGCCTCAATCTTTGCAGATGAGGTAACTGAGGCCCAGAGAAGTGAAGTCCAAGTCTGTTACTTGTCCAAGGTCACACAGCAGACAAGTAACAGAGCCAGGATTAGAACCTATGACCTTCTGACTCCTAGGCTCGTGCTCTGTCTGCTATGCCATGCTGCTTCTCAGTTTAGATTCCGGCCTAGAGATTAAGCTCACTGTGGGCAAGGAAGGTGTCTACCAACTCTCTTGTATTGTACTCTCCCAAGCACTTAGTACAGTGCTCTTCACACAGTATGTGCTCAATACTGGTTGATTGATAATGTTCGGAAATTTGCATTCTCTGCTGTTAACTCACGGTATGAAATTCATTCATTGTCACATTTTTTGAGCACTTACTGTGTACAGGGCACTGTACTAAGTGGTGCTACACTTTATATGTTCCTGAATTCTGGAAAATTTTAACTCTACATTTCCCTTCCCTGCAGTCTGACAGTTGCCTAGAGCTTGGAGTAAAAGTTGTGCATTTTGAGATGACACTCTGATACCCCAGAGTGGTCAGACTATTTCATGAAATTCAGATAGCATGGCCAGTATAAAGAGCAAGGGCCAAGAGTCAGAAAGCCCCAGTTCTAATCCCAGCTCTGCCACTGACCTTCTGTGGGATCTTGGACAAGTCACTTACTTACTTTGAATCTCAGTTCCCTCATCTACAAAGTGAGGATGAGATTCCTGCTCTCCCCACCCCTTAGATTGTGAGCTCAGAGTGAGGTAGAGATGTGTTTGAATTTGTTCTTTACCATAGCGCTAAGCCCAGAATTTTGGCACGTATGAAGTGCTTGATAAATACTAATCTAAACTGGAATCCAGAATCATCTCACCCCAAATCAAGCATTGGTTGTAACTTTGAGAAGCAGAATGTCCCAGTGGATGGAGTCAGGAGGACCTGAGTTCTAATCCCAGCTCCACCACTTCATTCGTTCATTCATTCAATCGCATTTATTGAGTGCTTACTGTGTGCAGAGCACTGTACTAAGCGCTTGGGAAGTACAGGTTGGCAACATATAGAGACAGTCCCTACCCAACAGTGGGCTCACAGTCTAGAAGGGGGACACAGACAACGAAACAAGACATATTAACAAAATAAAATAGAATAAATATGTACAAATAAAATAGAGTAATAAATATGTACAAACATATATACAGGTGCTGTGGGGAGGGGAAGGAGGTAAGGCGGGGGGATGGAGAGGAGGAGGGGGAGAGGAAGGAGGGGGCTCAGTCTGGGAAGGCCACCTGGAGGAGGTGAGATCTCAGTAGGGCTCTGAAGGGAGGAAGAGAGCTAGCTTGGCGAATGTGCACCACTTGTCTGGTGTGTGATCTTGGACAAGTCACTTCACTTCTCTGTGCTTCAGTTACCTCATCTGTCAAGTGGGGATGAAGACTGTGAACCCCATGTGGAACAGGAACTACGTCCAACCCGATGTGCTCGTATCTATCCCAGCGCTTACTACAGCGCCTGGCACGTAGCAAGCGGTTAACAAATGCTATATTAAAAAAAAAAACCTGGAAGGCAATCCTGTTCCTGTTTTACCAGATACTTGTTTGCCAGGCATCCATGGTGCATCCCTCCTCCCTCTCCCCAGTCCCGCTGCCTACTGGGCACTCTTCCAGTTGGAAAGAGAGCTGACTGGAGTGGCCATCAGAAAAAAAATGCTCTCTCCTTGTCTGGGTGCCTGCATGATAAATGAAAGATCTTGGCAGTGAGAATTGACTGGGATCAAATCTTGATTTGGGAGCAGGGCTGGGTTAGACAGAAGGTGTAGAGAGGGTTGGAGAGGCAAGGCTGTATCCGTTTCAGAAGTCCTCTGTAATAATAGAGGTGCAATTTTGTTAGGGACCTGAGGGAGATTGACAAACAGGAGATAGCCTCACACTGTTATTCTAACCCAGTGACAACCAACGACCCTTAATCTTGCTATTTTTCAATAGTAGCCGACGAGACAGCTGTTTTCCCAGGAATTAAATTTAACCAGCTTTCTTCCTTAGAGTTCTCATCAATTGATTTATCCCCCATGTTTAATGCTGAAGAGAGACAATGAGGCGTGCATATACAAATGCCACCAAAGAGAGCCTTGGTTTTTGAAAAGTAATTTCTTCCTTCATTTCTAATCTTAAAAGCCTTTATTTCTGAAGCTATAATTCTGCTGTCAGAATGGATGTCAAACAACTTCATAATTTGGAAAGGAAAAAAAAAACCATAACTAAATCTGAAAACTCACCATGTTAAAATCATTTTTCTGACAAAATCACGTGCTTTTGAATGTAGGTCACTCTATTTTTTTTTTAATTTTCCCCATAGGGATTTTACATCTCTAAAGCCCAATTGATTTCACACCCTTAAATGATAGGCAGCTGGCTCTGTGAGGAGGGATGGAAACCCAGCGTGATAATATCAAGCTGTTCAAACATATAAAATCAGAACTTGTGCCGTGCTCCTCTCTTTTTTTAAAGCTCTCCTTTTTCTCTCTTTTGAAACCTAACCCGGGCTTATAATAAGATCCACTGTAACTGGGCTTGAGATCTTTCTCATTAAATTCCCGAGGTTTCCGATTTTATTGTTTGACTTGACAGTCTAGCCTTGCCCAGGTTTCTGAGTAATTACTGAAAGATCTCCTAAGTGAGACCACCATAGGTCTTGCCAGGCAGAGTGATCCGGAACTGATATTTTTAGACTTCATTAAGGCCCTGATTTGGAATTTCACATTTGGTTTCTTGTAATTATCTTCCATTTGGTTGAGTTGCATTCCAGTTGGGGCTATAATAGTCGATTCACCAAGAAGAATACTGGAGTCTTAATTGGTTACTTGGAAAATGAACCAACTGAAAAAGAAAGGTAATGTTGAAATGCTGTTTGATTTGCAGTGGGTCAAGCAATCTTTTCTGATTCAGGCCGTTCCTCATGCACTTCAATGAAAGTTGTTTAAATTCACCGACTAGTCGATAGATTTTTTTTTCGATCTTCTTTCTAAATCTTCTACTGAGAAAGATATGAGGGTGGAGGAAATCTGGGACTTTGTAACATATTGAAAGTTAATTAAAAATGGATTCTATGTGTAGTAAGAAGAAAGACTCTTTTTAATTTGAAAATTTTCTTTAAATGCATGAAATCCATGAGTACTTCATTCTGCCCCACTGAAGCACAATATCAACATGTTAGGGGCCTGATTTGGAAATTTCCATCTCATGGGAAGAGGTTTATGGTAACCATCCTAGTACTCTGTTGTCATCCAAAGCAACCTGTCAGTGTCAGCGAATCAAGGAAAGCGTGTCAGCTTTAATTTTATCCTCTTTGGGTCAGCCCGCTATGGGTGCTGTGCGCCATTCTCGGAGAGAAGATTTGGTTGTTTTAAACCCATTAGCTGGGACTTCAACCGTGGCATGCCCATTATATGCTGCGGCAAATGCCAAAGGGCACTGCTATTCCTAGTGTTTCTGGTTAGCATCTTGGTCAAAGCAAGATTGCAGATCATCCTGACCCAAATTATTTTAGGATATTGAGCCCTCTGGCAGAACAATAAATCACAGAAAGAGCTCTTAGGTTCTGCCTGACAAAATTGTATCCTTGGCTCAATAGCTCTTTATTTTATTGGATTGTGGGAAAATTAGCGGTGGCAAAATAGACGAGTTTTGCCAAACTGAACATTCTGATGGGTAGGCTAATCTAGCTCCAAAATTCCCTATAACATGTAAGAGGTCACCTAGGGCCCTGCCTTTAGGAAACACTCGGTTCCCAAACGTGAATCGGTTGTTAAAACCTCTGGAGGACAGTGGAAGCCGGTTACAAAAGAGTTCATTATGCTAAAAATACATTTAATGGTGCAGAAAGGCCCACTTAGCGAAACTCGGTTTATCAGGTGGGCCAGTAAAGTCATGTTAATGATCCCTTCCCAAACAGCAAGAACATTTTGTGGAATGCAGACTTGCATGGAGTTTTTCAAAATGATTCCACAAGGCTCTGAGCGTAAATCAGCAGTAGTGAGCAGCGTAACTGGTTGCTTCATTTCACAGATGGACGGAAAATGCAGGAATGTCTTCGGGGGCAAGAGGATTATGATGGGACTGTGCTGAGCACCAGAAGGTGCTCCACACACACATATTTGCAGATTTTAATCAGTCAGTGGTATTTATTGAGCACTTAACTGCATCCAGACCACTGTCCTAAGTATTTAAGTTTAGTTGCCATTTCCAGAATTTGACTTGGAGAGGGATTTGGTTGGAAAGCTAGACTGATTCTAGCCTCCCGGATCAGTGGGCTAAAAAGAGTAGTTTTCCTAAAACCAAACATCTTAGATCAGCTGTCACGCTTTCAGCTCCAGTTGGAGGCTTGGGATTTGGAGAAGTCATGAAAGGCAGCATTATTTTAGTGGAAAAGAGCCCGCTGGAGTTTCTGGGAGAAGGGAAGTTGCTTATGATAGCAGCCAAGGATCTCGTCACCAAAGGAATAGGGATGATGCATTTCGTGGCAGTTCTTGCTGTCAGCCTCCATCACCCCATTAGCCCGAGTGGGTACATTTTGGGAAAACCTGCCTCCAGGCCTGCCATTCTGACATTCTCACCCCAGGGGAGGCAGTGTGGACTAGTGGATAGAGCACGGGCCTGGGACTCAGATGGGTTCTAATCCCAGCTCCACCACTTGTCTGCTGTGTGACTTTAGGCAAATCACTTCACTTCTCTGGGTCTGTTACCTCATCTGTCAAATGGGGAATGAGACTGTGAGCCCCGCATCGGAGAGGGACTGATCTGCTTTATCCACCCCAGCATTGAGTACAGTGTCTGGCACAAAGTAAGTGCTTAACAAATATCACAGTTGTTATTATTATCATTATTATTAGACTCTAAGGCTTCAGTAATGTCCTAATCCCATATTCTCCACCCCAGGGGATTACATTCCCTAGGCCCTCCTTTCAGTTGGTGCTGAGAATAAACAGCTGCATTGATCCTGTGAAATCCCAACTCATTTAAGCCTTGATCACATCATATCTGTAGTAGTAGCAGGACCCATAGTCAGAGCTGCTATTTTGGAATCAATCAGTCAACAGCATTTATTGAGCACTTTGGGCAGAGCACTCTTCTGAGCACTTGGGAGAGTACAGCACATTAAGGTTGGTAGGCTCAATCCCTGCCCTCAAGGAGTTTACAATCTAGTAGAGGAGCTTCAATCTTGTGGAATCTGAAGGCTATCTATAGGTCTGTGTAAGGAATGGATGTCTTTGCCAATGTAATTAGTAAAGGGTCAATTTGGGAGAAATTGGGGCTCTTCATTAAAAAAAAAATTAGGCTTGGTAAGTGCTTACCACAAGAAGCAGCATGGGCTACATGGATAGAGCAAGGGCCTGGGAGGTAGAAGGACCCAGGTTCTAATCACACCTCTACCACTAGTCTGCTGTATGATCTTGGCAAGCAACTTCTTTGTGCCTCAGTTTCCTCATCTGTAAAATGGAGATTAAGACTGTGAGCCCCATATGGGGCAGGGACTATGTCCAACTTGATTAGCATGTATCTACCTCAGCGCTTACTACAGTGCCTGACACTTAGCAAGTGTTTAAGAAAAACCATATTGAAAAAGTGCTTACTATGTAATAAGCACTGAGGTAGGTACAAAATAACCAGGTTGGGCACAGTCACCTGCCCTACATAGGGTTTACAGTCTTAATCTCCATTTTACAGATGAAGAAACTCAAGCACAGAGAAGTTAAGTAACTTGGCCAAGGTCACACAGCAGACAAGTGGCAGACCTGGGGTTAGAACCCAGGTCCTCTGATTGTCAGGCCCATGTTTTTTCCAACTGGCCATGCTGCATTCAGATCATGCTGTTTTTGTGATCCAATCAGGAATGCAAGCCAAGGAAAAATTCAGACATAATATTCAGAGCATTTGCCCTGCCAAGAAAGTGTTCTCAAAGCTAAGAACCCTAATCTCTCCAAAAATATATCAGCCGTCCCATGCTACAAGTGGAAACATGCTTCTGATTTTGGGCTTTATCACCACCACCAATTTCATCTCTTTGATGGCACTTTCTTCAGGCTGCAAGTGCAACCAGAAAACAGACAAACTAGACGGTTGTATCAATCAAAGCCCCCCACTCCACTTTCCCCAGGGAGACAATGGGACTGAGAACATCTCTTTCCATTCAGTGTTAGGTCATTGCCAACTGTTGCTGAAGTAGAGATTCCACCTCCCATCTCTCCATCCAAACTTTCAGAACAGACGAGAAGAAAAATCGATTGGCTGAAGTGACGGCTCTTTAGTAAAGAAAGTCAAGTTAGGGAAAACCTTTGGCTTTTGCAAGAGCTTGTAGAGAAGGCAGTTGTCAGAGGGAGGGACTGAACAGAAGTACAAAAGCCAAATTCATCACCTGAGATTGTTCACTAAAGATCTGGGAGCAGAAGGAGCTGAGCTGAGCACCAAAAGTGACCAATGGAAGGCCTGATTATCAGGGTAGAGTTGAGTGATCTGAAACAGCTGGGGAGCAACAATGAAGCAGCTCATAAGGGCAAAGATGTAAGATTTTGGGCCTCCTTTTCTGGGTATCCCAGGTGGGGTGGCATCTAGGTGAGATGTTATAAATCTGGAATTCCTTTTGTATCCTGCATGATAAAGAAGGAACAGCCTCAACGTTGGTTACCTTTAGACTCAAGCCACTCACCTCTGACCATCTGCAGCCTTGTCCACATTATCAAAGCCCTCAATTCAGAGGAAACCTAGTAGTTTCTGTCCTGTGCTGATTAGACTACCATGAGAATCTGAATGACTACCTAGCCTGGAAGGTAGTAATGATAGCATTATTGAGCACCTCTTGGGCACTATACTAAGCCCTGGAAAAAAAGACACAGTTGAAAATTAGACATGATCTCTGACCCCCAAGGGGGCTCAACACCTAAGAATAAAGAGGGAAGAGGGGACTGGGGTCCAATACACAAGGAACGATGAAGCTGTAAAGACCCAGAAACAGCCAATACGTCAGGATGTTCATTCATTCATTGTCGTATTTATTGAGCACTTACCATGTGCAGAGCACAGTGATAAGTACACGAAAGAAAGGCACAAAGAGCCATAGGAGACCATCTCAAAAATCAATCTCAGGCTCCTAGCGGCTCCAGGTCCAACAGTCCAACAGTCATAGATGCAGCCACTACCTCTGTGCCAACTGTCTTGCTGGCACAGGGCAGACCAGGAACATCACATGCTTTTTGAACGTTTCTATTTCCATAAGTACCAATCACTTATTGGGATTGTGCTTTGATATCGGGAGTAAAGCACTTTTGTTTCTGAAGGAAGAGTATAGTTCCTGGGTCCTTTTTTGGTTGCTTAGGTCTCTGGGCAGATTTAGTTGGACAGAGACTATGGACTGTGGGAAGTAGAAGTAGCATGGTATAGGGGATAGAGCACAGGCCTGGAAGTTGGAGGTGCATGAGTTCTAATCCCAATTTCTCCACATGTCTGCTGTGTGGCCTTGGGCAAATGACTTCACTTCTGTGTGCCTCAGTTACCTCATTTGTAAAATGGGGTTTGAGACTGTGAGCCCCATGTGGGACAGGGACTATGTCCAACCCTATTTGCTTGTAGCCACTCCGGTGGGTAGTACAGTGCCTGGCACATAGTAAGCATTTAACAAACGCCACAATTATTATTATTATTGCATGAGGAATCCTTGAACTGTGAATCTCTGGAACTAATCTGGGCACTTAAAAAGGGAGATTCCTCAGGGCCGTCAGGTTGCTTTTCCCTTCAGGCTTTTCCTCTCTCAGCAGTGATAACTGAATTTCCAGTCAGTGACTGTTATGTGGACTTATTTCATTAAGGATTAAGGTCGGGTTGGCAGGTGAATATGGAAAGTAGAATACCTCAGAGAGCAAGTTTTCCTCTGGGAGTTTCTGAGACATGGAAAATTACAAACTAGTTGTTTGGGGTTATTTAAAAAGAATACTTTGTCTCAGAGATGCTAACTCCTGTTGTCTCAAAATCTTGTCTATATAGGCAACTTTCTCTACTGCAAGCATTAAAGGGTGAGAAATTTTCCATTCTATCATTAGTGCTCAAGAGTTATGTCTGATAAACTCACTTTTCCTGACTTCTATCATTTTTGTTCTCATTCACCTAATTAGAGAGGGGCCATTTAATGGGCTGAGAGAAACGAACTGAAAATGACCCATTAGTCATTTCTTCTTTTGCCTAGATATTGACATCTGTAGAAGGGAACAAAAATCATTGAAAAACCACGCCCGTTAAGTTTTCTTGTTCGAGGTACTTTCCTGGGTTAGAATATGGTTAAGTTCTCCCACTGTGCAGGCCACTTTTCATGATAATTTGATTCAAGTGAATATGAAGCAAGAGAAGCAGCCTGGCCTAGTGGATAGAGCATGGGCCTGGAAATCAGAAGGACCTGAGTTCTAATCTCAGCTCTATCACTTGTCTGCTGGGTGGTCTTGGGTGAGTCGCTTATTGTCTCTGTGCCTCAACTGTTTCATCAGTAAAATGGGAATTAAGACTGTGAGCCCCATGTGGGACGTTGACTGTGTCCAACCTGCCTAACTTGTAATTACCCCAGTGCTTAGTAATTGTAATAATAATAATAATTGTAGTAATAATAGTAATAATAAGCACTTAAATATGATAAAAAATATGGGAATGAGTAAAGAAGGTAAAAGTAGAGAAGATTGTGGGTTAGAGCAGGAGAGGAAGAGATGGCTTTTTCTTTGGTAGAAAACTCTATGGATACACTACCAGTATGACTGCAGATGGAGGTGGGGCGTTCTGGGAAGGATGTGTCCGTGGCGTTGCTATGGGTCGGAGATGACTCAACAGCATGACAAAGACCAGACTGAACTGCCTTCTCACTTTTAGACTGTGACTAAGTTGATTAGTAATTTCCTGTCTTAGTTCTTGAATACTTTGAGATCCTGGAATGAAGAGGGGTATACATATATATTACTTGATTTCTGCATGGCTACACGATTTGTTAATCTGGAAGGCCATCACTAGACCAAACAATGGAAGAAACTTCTTCCTTTTGGCTTCTCAGATATTTCTTTGACACTAGTTTCAGATAAACCAAACTGAGGAGGGAGAGAAAAAATATCCCGCTAATCTAGATGTATTTTCAATCTTCCTCCTGTTTTGGGTCATTACCCATTAAATGACTAAATGACAGTCTGGGATGAAAGAAAGTTTTGCTTCATTTCTGAAATAATGACAGAGGATGTAATTTTGTATCATCTCAGTTGTGGGAAGAATAAAGACTTTGCTGGCTCTGTTTGTGTTCCTTCTGCCCTTAACCAGGACACTGTGAGAGAATTATAATTGTTTGAAAATGAAAAGGAGTGCTTTTATCTTGCCCTTTCAGAATAGCTCAGTGATATAACACAAGAATAGCCAGTATAATTTATGCAATGTATTCATTTTCTCCTCTGACCCTGGAACTCCTTATCACTTCCTATCTGATAGTCACCACTCACCCAATCTTAAAAACACTCCTAAAATCAACGTCCTTCAAGAGGCCTTCCCAGATGTGACATTTACATCCATGTCCGTAATTTATTTATATTGTCTGTCTCCCCTTCTAGACTGTAAGCTCACTGTGGACAGAGAATGTGTTTACCAACTCTGTTATATTTTACTCTCCCAAGAGCATAGTACAATGTTCTGCACATAGTAAGTGCTCAATAAATACCATTGATTGATTGAGGTAGAAAAGGGTCACTGCTTTTAGGAAGTAAATTTTAGGAAATATTTATGCTCCTCATTTGGTAGAGACCTACCGAAATATCACTGAGCTGCTTTACCCCACTTCATATTTTGTATTTTGAAATAAAGCTTTACAGAATATAAAGCAGCATGGCCTACTGGAAAGAGGATGGGCTTGGGAATCAGAAGACTTGGATTCTAATCCCAGCTCTGCCACTTGTTTGCTGGGTGATTTGGGGCAAATCATTTAACTTCCCTTTGCCTCAGTTACCTCATCTGTAAAATGGAAATTAAGACTGTGAGCCCCAGGTGGGATACAGACTGTGTCTAACCTGATTATCTTCTGTCAACCCCAGCACTTAGTGCCTGGTGCAGATACCATAAAAAAAAAAAAAGTTTGCTCCCTAGACTGTCATTTGGGCCAAACCCAGAGCATATAATCCAGCCATTTAAATCCAAAAAGGGAGATGATGAGAAGGTGCAGGCACTATATTTTGTGATTGATATCTCCCAGACCCTTAGAGAAATATTTCAAATGTAAAACAGCTAATGGAGCTAGCCATCCAAGGAGAGAGAAAATTCAGTGCAAATATGATTCATTTTCAAAGCTAATGAGGTCTTTTAATTGAACTTTTTCCTTTTAAAAGGAACACGTTCTCAGAAATCTACCTCAAACCCTCTGTTTTTGTTTGAAGGTTGTTATTTATGACTTGCACTGCTATCATCGCTCAAAAGTGAGTCACCGATGCAGATCTATGGAAAATTATCTTGCCAGTGACATTTGCCACAACCTTCAACTCCTAATAGTCTTAGGAGATTGTGCCTCTGTCGCTTCACCTGTTCAGAATGACCAAATTCAATGCCCGATGTCCTCCTCTTGTCCTTTAAAGATAGTATTTTCTGCAATTAGCCAAGTGTAATAAAGCCAGAGAAATGGCACAGCGAAGACTTAAAGGGTGGGCGAGGCTTGCGTCTCTTCAGCCCACCTGCTCCAGACTGAACGAAAGAGTCTTTGAATGGTAGTTCCCGGATGCTACTGGCTTCCATAACCTTCAGAAAGGTGCCAAAGCTGAAGTTTCTGGGATTTTTAACTTTTAAGAGATGTCTTGAGAATCGTCTACCCTTCAAGTATGGGGCACAGCCTCTTGAACGTGTATGAAAGTACAGTTTTGGAAACAGTGGTTGCTCCAGCAGCTCTGCTACTTTCTTTTGAAAACAAGAGAAGACAAGTGATCTTACACTCACATTGCTCACTAAGCTCGTTGTGGGCAGGGAATGTGGCTGCTTCTTGTTATATTGTACTGTCCCTAGAGCTTAGTACAGTGCTCTGTTCACAAGTATGCTCTCGATAAATATGATTGAGTAATAATAGGGCACTGCAGATTCAACCTCAAAAATAGCAGGGGTTTGCAGTTCCAAGAGGGTCAAGCTTGAAGATTTGCTACAATTGTTGCCTAAGGGTAAACCTGTCTTTGATATGTCATGAAATGTAGAGGGGCTTTTTTATTGCACCGAGGACCTGGAATTATCCCCCTTTTGGGCAGGGAATGGGGCATGTTTTACCAATATCAAGGCTTTGAAAGCAGGAAATACTTGAATGGTAGAGTTGAGGGGATTTCGGAGTCATTTTGTCCATCTTGTGCCTCCAGGCAGTTGAAAAGCTAAATCACCCAAAGCAAATGAATGTCTAGTCTTTTCTTAAAGATGTCCTGGAGTGGAGCCGTCTTTTCCATTATGTGATCCTGGCAGTCAAGAAATCCTTCCTTGTGCCCAGACCGAATCTCTTGAACTTGAATTTAAATCCATTTCTTCTTGTGGGGGGAAAAAATGGGGTGGACATTAAGCAAAGTTGGGGATTACAGAGAAGGAAGACCCAGTGATCATTTCCATGCTCTATGTAGGAAAGAAGCAGTAGCTAAAGCCCACCATCAGTTCCCTGACCATGGGATTCTTATTTAATTAATCTGTCTGGAATCCTTGGGTCGTGTTGACATCCCAGACCATGCTGACTCTATAGAGGCACAGTGGCATTGATGCATAAAATCAGAGCCCCAAAGTGCATGCTAATGTTGCTATTATATGGTCAGTGATGTTTGGCTTAGTGCTCCCTTTGTTAGACACTGTAAAGGGTGTCCTGGAGAGATGTATTTGAGCATGACTTAGGGGATTTTCATTTTTCTATGATTAGAAAACCCCAAATTAAACTCTAACCACCACCACCCCAACACAAAATAAATGGCAACAACCAAGAATAGTCAACTAGTTAGAATTAATCAAACATCTTAAGATACATAGCACTCTTCTGGGAACTAACTGTGGCTTCATACTTGTCCTTTAAGCATTTGTTATTCACCCCACCCTCAGCACTTATGTACAGATAGTAATAAGAATAATATTTTTTAAGTGCTTACTATGTGCCAGGCACTGTACTAAACGCTGGGGTGGGTACGGGTAAATCAGGTTGTACACAGTCACTATCCTATTATGCAACTCACAGTCTTAATCCCCATCTTACAAAGGAGGTAACTGAAGTACAGAGAAGTGAAGTGACTTGTCCAAGGTCACACAGCAGAAAAGTGGTGGAACCGGGATTCGAACCTAAGTCTTTCCGACTCCCAAGCCTGTGCTCTATCCATTTGTCTGTGCTAATGTGTGCCTCTCCCTCAATACTTTAAGCTACTTATGGGCAGGCAATTTATCTACCATCTCTGTTGTACTCTTCCAAGTGCTTAGTTCAGTGCTCTTTGCACAGTAAGCACTCCATAAATACCACTGATTGATTGATTATCAGTATCTCAAGGAGAGTGAAAATATTAAATCAAATGTAGTTTTAGATGGGGAGGACTGGAAACTAGTTACTAAGAAGTAGTGTGTCCCAGTGGAAAGAACCCAGGCCTGGGAGCCAGAGAATATGGATTCTAATCTCGGCTCTGCCGCTTGCCTGCCATGTGACCTTAGGTCACTTCTCTGGACCTCAGTTTCCTAATATGTAAAATGTGGATTAAATACTCAAATACTCTCTCTCCTGCTTAGACTTTGAGTCCCATATAGTACAGGGACTATGCCTGACCTCATCATCTTGTGTCTAGCCCAGCACTTAGTACAGTGCTTGGCACATAGTAAGCACTTAACAAATGCCACAATTAATAAACCACCCACCCCAAGCACCCCAGTGTCTGGTAATTCCCAATGACGAATCCTCCCAAACTCTAAGAAAACTCTTCCTCTGCCAGCCCAATGCCCCACCATAATCACCTCGCCCCCAGCCCCACAGCACTTATGTCCATATCTGTAATTTATTTATTTATTTTAATGTCTGTGTCCCCCTCTAGACATTAAGCTCATTGTGAGCAGGGAGTGTGTTTGTTTGTTATTTTATATTCTCCCAAGCGCGTAGTGCAGTGTTCTGCATAGAATAAACACTCAGTAAATACAACCTCTTCTCAGTCATTCAGTGGGATTCAGTGAAGGCCAACTTGGGGGACTAAGGTGCTTGTTGGGGAGAGGATTTTTCTCTCAATCTCATTCATTCATTCAGTTGTATTGATCGCTTACTGTGTGCAGAGCACTGTACCAAGCACTTGCAAAGTACAGCTCGGCAACAGATAAAGACAATTCCTACCCAACAATGGGCTCAAAGCGGAAAACAGTGTCCTGCTACTGCAGTAACTATTGCCCATAGTTGCAACCTTTTCTAGCCAGTGTAAGGACAGTCCTCTTGAAGTAGCCACAAGCAGCTCACTGAATAATAATGATGATGATGATGGCATTTATTAAGCGCTTACTATGTGCAAAGCACTGTTCTAAGTGCTGGGGGGATTACAAGGTAATCAGGTTGTCCCACGTGGAGCTCACAGTCTTAATCCCCATTTTACAGATGAGGTAACTGAGGCACAGAGAAGTGAAGTGACTTGCCCAAAATCACACAGCTGACAATCACAGTCACACAGTGGTGGAGCCAGGATTTGAACCCATGATCTCTGACTCCAAAGCCTGTGCTCTTTTCCACTGAGCCACGCTGCCGAACAGATGGAAGATTTACTACTTCTAGGCAGTCACAAGCTTTGCCCCCAAATCCTCTGGCCCACTCCCTCCCCTCGAGTTCTGTAGCTAGATAAGTGTGCCTGCCATCTAGCTAAATACAGTGCTGAAAAATGATAATAATCATGGTATCTGTTAAGCACATACTGTGTGCCAAGCTCTGTACTGAGCACTGGACTAGATAAAAGCTTATCAGGTCGGGCACAGATCTCCATCCCACCTGGGGCTCACAGTCTAAGAGGACAGGTGTTGAATCCCCAGTTTACAAATGAAAAAACTGAGGCAGAGAAGGCAAGTGACTTGCCTATAGTCCTACAGCCGACCAGTGGTGGAGCCAGGTTTAGAACCCAGGTCCTGTGACTCCCAAGCCTGGGATCTTTCTATTAGGGGAGAGCAGGGGAGAAGCTCCCCTCTGGAAAGCCACAGGCCACCACAGAGTGTGACAAAATTCCCTCACCCCCTTCCCTACCCACTATGGGCAAATACTGACTGATTTTCAGCACTGTGGTCTGGCATAAGGAAGGAGATGTGCTGGATTTGAGCTGGAATATTGGTGCAGTCTGTGACGCCAAAAAATGTGTAATGGCAATCTGGTCTAGTGTGGAAAGAGCCTGAGAGTCAGAGGACCTGGCTTCTCATCCCAGTTCTGCTACAAATCAGCTGTGTGTGACAATATGACTAGTCACTTAGCCCCTTTGTCCCTCAGTTTTTTTGTCTGTAAAATGGGAAGCAGTCAATCAGTGGCATTTATTGAGCACTTACTGTGTTCAATATTGTATTAAGAGCTTGGGAAAGAACAGTACAACAGATGTGGTAGACATGGTTCCTGCCCACAAGGGACTTACAGTCCAGAAATAATAATATCTGCCTCTCCCCATTTCACAGGGATGTGGTAAGGACAAATTGTGGTTAGTATTGGCAAAAACTCTTTGGAAAAATAAAAGCTTTCTGGGAAACCAAAGCATTCTTTATAGCCACTACAGTATAAAAAGGATTGTTGACCATGTCTTGGTCTTTTCAACAGCGCATTAAGGGTAAATTTGCCCTCTCTAATGTCATCTTTGAAAATGAAGGGTGGCATGCTAGAATCCCAGGATGAAGGGAAGCAGCGTGGCTCAGTGGAAAAGAGCACGGGCTTTGGAGTCAGGGGTCATGGGTTCAAATTCCGACTCTGCCAATTGTCAGCTGTGTGACTTTGGGCAAGTCACTTCACTTCTCTGTGCCTCAGTTACCTCATCTGTAAAATGGGGATTGACTGTGAGCCCCCCGTGGGACAACCTGATCACCTTGTAACCTCCCCAGCACTTAGAACAGTGCTTTGCACATAGAAAACGCTTAATAAATGCCATTATTATTATTAAGGGAAGTAGATGTTTCATGAAGAAATTGGATTATCCTGTTAACACTTTTAAGATGCAAAGCAACCCCTGACACTTTCTTCAAAAGACCCCTGAAGCTTTCTTCCAAAGTGAAATTCTAGCAGGGAAACTCTTCTTCAGAACAGCAGGGCTCTATAGATTCATCAGAAAACTTGGGAAGCCTCAGACCATTTGAATGAAGGAGGTTACAGCTTGTTAGTTCTTGTTGGCAGTAAATGGGAAAATTGTATGTTTTTTTTTTTAAATAGGCACAATATATGTATTTTGCACACCTCACAAAGGGGCCAGAATGAATTACACTAATCATGAACGACTCATTTTGTCTTCAGGAGTTCATAATATGTAACTTGGGAGGCAACCTGACCAAGTGGAAAGAGCACAGAACTGGGAGTCAGAGGACATGGGTTCGAATAACAGCTCTGCTAATTGCTTGCTGTGTGACCTTCAGCACATCACTTAACTTCTCTGTTTCTCAGTTTTCTCGACTGTAAAAATGGGGATTATTGAATCCCTGTTCTCCCTCCTACTTAAACTGTGAGTCCTATGAGGGACAGGAACTGTGACCTACCTAATTAACTTGTACCTACCTTAGTATTTAAAACAGTGTTTGACACATAGCACTAACAAATACCCTAAAAAAAAAGACATTTGTTATAGATTAACCCATTTAATGTCGAGGACCCTATAAGCGCCAAAATAGGTGCAGCATTAGCCCTGATGTGTGGCTGATGGGCCTTTTAGGCTGAGGCTGCGGCTTCCCTGTCACCTGAACATGCATTGAGGGAAGAAATTTAATTGGTTCCCTGATCAATTTAATAAGTAGCTTCCAGGGAATAATATAATCCTCAAGAAAGAGCTCTTGACTTTGGTCAACTTTTAGGGAACTAGCAGGACTTAGTAGAGCACAGGCCCAGGAGTCAGAAGGACTTGGGTTCTAGTTCTGGCTCCACCACCTGTCTGCTGCGTGACCTTGGGCAAGTCACTTAACTTCTCCATCCCTCAGTTCCCTCATCTGTAAAATGGGAACTGAGACTGTAAGCCCCATGTCACAGGGACTATGTCGAGCCTGATTACCTTATACCTACCCCAGCTCTTACTGGCATATAGTAAGCACTTAACAAATACCATAAAAAACTTTTATAATGATCCACGTCAGTGGAAAGAGTACAGTGCTCTGAACAAAGTAAGCGCTCAATAAATACAATTGAATGAATGAATGAATACAGGCTAATCAGGTTGGACATAGTCCATGTCCCACATGGGGCTTGCAGTCTTCCTCCCCATTTTACAGATAAGGGAACTGAGGCACAAAGAAATGAAGTGACTTGCCCAAGGTCACACAGCAGATAAATGGCAGAGCTGGGGTTAGAATCCAGGTCCTTCTGACCCCCAGCCCTTACTCTCTCCACTCAGCCATGCTGCTTCTCAAATATTATTGTTGCTATCGTTCCTGTAGAACATACAGCTGTCCTTGGACCATAGAACATAACTGTCTAATCCACATGTACAAGTGTGGATGAAAAGACTACGTAGACCACACGCAACAGTGGTGTAAAAACCAGTTGACACCCCAACAGTGCATGTTGCTGCAGAGGGCAGAGATGTTCTGTCCCATGATATACAATGAGAACAAAATGTCATTTGTAATAATAATCATTGAAGTATTTTTTCAGGCATTTACGATGCCCCAAACACTGTATAAAGGGTATACTGTGGACAAGATCGGACACAGTCCCTGTCCCACCCGGGCTCACGATACTGTGTTATAAATGGGGCAAGGTGGGGATGACTTTGTCATGGTGGACGTGGCTTAGAATTGGTACCAAATAGTTTCAAATTCTACCCGGGTACTTCAATACTCATCAGTGGGGTGAATGTGTTAGACTTGGTGATGCTCTGGCAAAAAACAAAGTTATAGAACATTATGCCCATGCTTTCTCCTCCAATTATGGGTCTCTTGAATAGCATAGACACAGAAAGTGCTCGTAAAAGCAACTACAAGAGGCCCTATAGATGATGATGATGATGATGATAATAATGACAAGTTGCAGAGCCAAGATTAGAACCCAGATCCTCCCCTCAGGGTCACATCTGGAGAGTTTCTAGCACTCTACCAGTCTCGACTATGAGAGGGAGAGTCAAGCAGAGGTATACCCATTCCAACTGTAGCTTGGGCAGTGGTTAACGAGTGGAAGTCAAAACTCACCTGTGCTGGGCAGCAGTGGCATAGGATAGAATTGAGGGCAGAAACTCAAGTTTACCATGCAGGAGGGGACAAGTAAACCACTTCTGTATTTTTACCAAGAAAACTCTGTGGATGCACGACCAGAACGGTTGCAGGTGGAGGTGGGGAGTTCTGACAGAGATGTGTCCAAGGTGTCACAGTGGGTCGGAGACGACTCGACAGCATAAGACAACAACAACCACCTCCCAGGTTGATTCTCAGGCCTGTGCTCTATCCACTAAACAATGCTGTTTCTGAAGAGTTGGAGATCTGCTCTTTAGGTAGTTCTGTGGCTGAAGCCATGTGACATGACAAAGTCATCTGTCATATGCACATGGGGCCAGCTGGGTTTGAGCTGCAGGTGATTCCATTCCCAGGTTCAATGGCAAGTCACCATATTGATGCCAGTTGAAACATCCTTTTTCTGTTCATTGTCTTTTTTTTCCTCTTCTCAAATTCCTTTAGCTTTACACTAATCATTACACTTGGGAAGACATATAAGATGCAAGCTTCCTCTTCTGCTTTCCTCAAACCCTTAAAGGCAGCCCTCATCTATATTTTGCTAATAATTTGCTGGGGACACTGTGGGAAGTAAGATTACCTCCAGCTCAGCTCCTCTTATTTCAAGTGCCAGGCGGTTTTTTCCCTTCTCTCTTTGAAATGTCTGTGCCAAGCCAAATGTCTGCCCCCTGGTTTGTGACATTGTTGAAAGATAAATAGGTGTAATCTGCAGAGTAGAACTCCTTGTCTCCTAGTAATTGAGATGTGATACTATGTCTTCATTCTTTCTGAGCATTCAGAGGGAAGCCTAAATGGAAAGCTAATTACCCACGATTTTGATAGCAGTAAGGGTGGATGAGATTTCTTTTTTCCACCCTCCCCAAATGTCATTGTGTCTGTCAGGTGAATACATGGTAAAAGAAGTGGTTCCTTTTTAGAAATTCTCCCTGCTCACAGCTTTAGCAAGATTCTGATTTCCTCTATTCATCCCCACTCCCAGCCCTACAGCACTTATGTGCCTATCTGTAATTTATAAGTATTAATCTCTGGATCTCCCTCTCTGAACCGTGTTTGGTGTGGGCTGGGAATGTGTCTCTTTGTTATATTATGCTCTCTTAAGCTCTAAATATAGTGCTCTGCACAGAGTAAGTGCTCAGTAAATACCACTGACTGACTGATTCTGTAGATTCAAGAGTGCAGCCTGTAAATCCCCAACTCCTGCACTCGTCTCTTGTCAAGACGTGGGAAAGGTAGTTTAGGTATGGAGGCTAAATGGAGCATGGTGACTTGCAAAAATTGAATGGGGTCAAAAGACCACTCATGGTTTGTCTGGCCCTCTAGCTTCATCCCCTTCCTCTTATTTGTAGAAGAAACTGCCTTATTTTCACACTTTGGGAAGCTTTCTACTTCCCCAAGCACTTATTATCATGCTCTGCGAATGGGAAGTGCTCAGTAAATCCCCTTGATTGATAGATTCCACAATGCATGCTGAAGAATTTGGCTTTCCCCACTGAACCCAGAATCACTTCCGTAGATTCTAAGAAAATCAAAGCCAGTTGTACGGAGAATTTGACTTTTTTGACATTTGCATCCCAGGTTGCTTTTAAATGTACCCTTCTTTGACCTTTTCTGCCACCATACAGATTAAGCACATATTCTGAGTCTAAAGGAATTCAGAACAGTGTTAAAGGCAATCAAATTTATGGAGATTCAAATGAGGTTGAATGTATTCTACTTCCCCTTTAGAATCTCCTTATATTTAGATTTCATGCAAATTTGTTATTGTGGGTGTTTGTTATCAGTGCATCTTCATCAGTGTTATTTTTTGAGCACTTAATGTGTGACAGGCACTGTTTTAAGTTCTGGAGGTAGATACAAGCTGATCAGGTTGGACACTGTCCATGTTCCAAATGGGGCGCACAATCCCATTTTACAGAGACGAAACTGAGACCCAGAGAAATGAAGCGACTTGCCCAAGGTCACACAGCAGACACATGCAGAGCCAGAATTAGAACCCAGATTCTCCAACTCCCCGGCCAAGGCTTTTTCCACTGGGCCACACTGCTTCTCTGTCCCTGTCCCACCTAAGTCCCTGTCCCACATGAGGCTCACAACCTAACAAGAATGGATCCAGTTATGGGAAATGGAGATGTTAAGCTTCAACTAAAACATTTAATTTTTCAAAAAGCTAATTGGGCCATCAATAAGGCTTTGAAGTTGGGGAGAGTAATTGTCCAATTTGAGCGGGGTGGTGGGGGCGGGATCCAGGCCAGAGGCAGAATGTGAGCGAGAGGTCGGCGGCGAGAACATAAACTTGAGTGTACATTAAGAGATGTCCTAAGTCCTATTTGTCTTAATTGTTATAAGTTGTAGACTCACTACCTTGCAAAAATAAGGACCTTTATTATCAGGGTTGGAATGGTAGGTAAGTTCAATCTGGTTAACCCCGTTTCAAAGTTTACTATTAAAATAGAATATAAAAACTTAGTGAATTGTTCCAAGTCACACAGTCTTCACCGGGGAGATGTGTGATGTTGATTTTTGAAACATGAGCTCCTCCAGAATTGGATTTGGAGATGTTTGAAATGATGTGTTAGTTGAAGGAAATTGAGGTGTTTCTGTGGAGGAGCATGAAGACTTTAGTGCTCTTTCTCTCACTCTGCCATCCCTCATTAGTTTTCTGTGAAATCAGTCCTTCCTATATCCTACAGCGTAACCCATTCTTGAAGGCATTTTCAGAAGTATCTGTTTTCTTGTTTTTCTGGTGGTATTTTTAATATTCCTCAAAGTTAACAATAATTGCAACTGTTTGAGAAGAGAAAGCAGTGCCTATTCTCCCCCCGGAGCATCTGTTGCAGACAAAATTTTATCTTCACTTCAAAAAATCAGTCTTCTTTTGGAATTTGAGGATGAAGTGTACATTAGGACAGAATACATCAGTAATGTATTTTGATAGTGGTATTTACTGAGCACTTAGTGTTCACAGTACTATATTATGTACTTGAGAAAGTACTATCCACAAGGAGCTTACTGTCACAGGGAGAGAAGAATGAGGGGTGGCTCTGGAAAAGGATAATAGGCTTGAGGAGAGAAAGGGGAGTGGGGGTAATGCAAAGGCTTGGATGGGGGGGTTGCTGGGAAAGGAAGACAAGGATGGGCTGGTTAGAGGGGACATGATGGGGTGAGAAAAGTTTAAGGGTTATAGGTGAGGTTATCAACAGCAATAACTGCTTAATCCAGTGGTTCTTTGAATATATTGCTGAATTCAGTAATAGTGCTGGTATTTGTTAAGCACTTATTATGTGCCAGGCACTGTACTAAGTGCTGGAGTGGGTACAAGCAAATTAAGTTGGGCACAGTCCCTGTCCCACGTGGGGCTCACAGTTTCAGTCCCCATTTGACAGATGAGGGAACTGAGTCACAGAGAAGTGATTTGCCCAAGATCACACAGCCGACAAGTGGTGGACCTGGAATTAGAACTCATGACCTTCTCACTTCCAGGCTTGCATCGAGGAGGATGCCAGTGTTATAGGCTTGTGAGACAGGAAAGATAGTGTGTGGTCAACAGTGATGGGAAAGACAGTGGAGGATTGGGTTTGGGTGGAATGATGAGGAGTTCTGTTTCGGGCTTGTTTAGATTGAGGTGTTGGCAGTGTTTTAGAACAAGAGAAGATATATCCTGCTGAGATAAACATCACAGGTAGAAATGCAGCCATAGATCACCTCCCTAAAAGCAATATTTTTAGAGGGAAGTGCAGTTCTTCCCCGGGACTTTATACAGATGCTTTGACCTCAATCAGTCCAACCAGGAACTACTGATAAAGGGTTTGGGTTCAGGGGGAGTGGGGAGGAGTGAAAGAATGTTGCATCTGAAGGTAGCTCAGGAAAACTTCTATATCAGGGAGACTTTGTAGGTGTCACTGCCACTCCCAGTGAGAAACTCCCTGTCACAGTTGTTATCTGAGAAAGGAGTTTTTGTCTGTTGGTTAACAGGAGAGGGTGGCTGGATTGAATTGAGAAATCTGGGACAGGATTGATGCAGAGTGAATGGGGATGGGGAGACAAATTAAAGTCAAATAGGGCAGATTTGGGGTTCAGGGTTGGGAAAGATAGATTCAGATGGGGTAGTGGGGGGGTTAAGTATGGATGGGATCTTCCCAAAGCTGAATGGGTAGGGATATAGACAGGGGAGAAGAAGTAGGGGTAACAGAAAGACAGGTAGCTCATTGTGGGTGGGGAATTTGTCTGCTTATTGCTGTATTGTACTCTCCCCAGCACTTAGTACAATCAATCAATCAATCGTATTTATTGAGCGCTTACTGTGTGCAGAGCACTGTACTAAGCGCTTGGGAAGTACAAGTTGGCAACATATAGAGACAGTCCCTACCCAACAGTGGGCTCACAGGCTAAAAGGGGGAGAGTCTAAAGTCTAAAAGGGCTGTCTCACAAGCCTGTAACACTGGCATCATCCTCGATGCAAGCCTGGAAGTGAGAAGGTCATGAGTTCTAATTCCAGGTCCACCACTTGTCTGCTCTGTGAGTACAGTGCACTGCACACAGTAAGTGTTCAGTAAATACCATTGGAAGAAAGAATGAAAGGTAAGGTGGAGTCAGGGAGGACAGTAGCGACAAAGTGACTCAATTTGCACCATTGTACAGGTACTGTTTAGGGCAGCACAGCAGAAATACAAGGAATGGGATGAATTTCCATAATTCCTGATGATACTGTTTGAATACCTGCACCCGAAGGCTGTAACTGTTACCGTGACCTTGATTTCAGTCCCTGAAGTCTTCCCTAAATTGAGTCCTCTGGACATTGAAAACAACAAAGGAGTTAAAATGGTAATGCAGAATGAAATGAATCATTTGAGTTTCTCTACATTTCCTTTTATAAACAGACCTTGGTAGTATCAGGAAGTCATCCTAAGCAAGTCACGGTCCTCGCCAAATCCCCATCTGAATGTCCGAAACAAAATTGTTCTGGACGAACTCCAGTGGAAACCATGGTTCGACAGCCTCCAATTCTTTGCTTCGAGAACAAGGCTGCGATAATTCCTACTGTTAGGTGCATCCGGCATAGGGACGTTTTGAGGAACTCTGTATTGATTCAGGACTATGCCTACCCCCAAGTAGTGATGGGGGCCATTTCTGTTCTTGGAATCAAAACCTACTGCAGAAGGGCCCCAAAGCAGAGCTGTGAGCTGAGAATTACTCTCACAGCCTCCAGATTGTAAGCCTGCTGTAGACAGGGAAATGTGTCTGTGTTATATTGTTGTATGCTCCCAAGCATTTAGTACAGTATTCTGCCCACTAGAATGTGAATCTGTTGTGGGCAGGAAATGTCACTGTTTATTGTTGTATTGTAATTTCCCAAGTGCTTAGTACAGTGCTCTGCACACAGTAAGCACTTAATAAATACGATTGAATGAATGAATGAATGAGCAGTCAATAAATACGATTGACTGATTACTCTGAGCCCTGTGTGGGACAGGAACCGTGTCCAACCCAATAATCTTGTCTCTACCCCATCACTTAGGACAGTGCCTGCCACATAGTAAGTGCTTAACCCTAATTATTATTATTATTATTACTCACTAAATATGAGACCCTGCCAATCCAGTGGGAAAGGGGAAGTGCAGTAAGCCTCATTTGCAAGAGGCATTCCTAGAAAAGCCTGAGGTTCAAAGATGAAGGGTTTATGCACCTCCACTGGGCAGCGTCCATCCTGTCCAGATAGTTTGTGGTTTGACAGCAATCTGCTTAGGAGATGAGACCAAATTAACTTCATTTAGGAGTGTTTGTATCCCTCCTTGGGAATAGGAGCTCCACAGTCTCCAAGATTCCTCAAAGTAAATTCCCCATCTCTCAATCCTCCCCCAGCCCTCCTCCAGGAGGAGGAGTCTGATTCCTAACTAAACTGAAAAGAGGAGGCTCAGACCACTGAGATTGACCAGGCTGAGTGCTGCTAAATTACTTCTTGCTCCTCTGTGATAGGATGAAAGGGGTCAGTATAAGCTTGCGCTGTAATTGTCTCCCCAGTTTTAATAGTCATAATAATTGTGGTATTTGTTAAGCACTTTCCATGTACCAAGCACTGTTCTAAGCACTGGGGAAGATACAAGCTAATCAGGTTGGACCACAGTCCATGCCCCACTTGGGGCTCACAGTCTTGATCCCCATTTTACAAAAGAGGTAACTGAGGCCTACAAACTATCTGAACTGGATGGAGGCTGCCCAGTGGAGGTGCATAAACCCTTCATCTTTGAACCTCAGGCTTTTCTAGGAATGCCTCTTGCAAATGAGGCTTATTACACTTCCCCTTTCCCACTGGATTGGCAGGGTCTCATATTTAGTGAGTAATAATAATAATAATGATAATTATGGTTAAGCACTTACTATGTTCCAGGCACTGTCCTAAGTGATGGGGTAGAGATAAGATTATCAGGTTGGACGTGGTTCCTGTCCCACACAGGGCTCAGAGTAATCAGTCAATCATATTTATTGACTGCTCATTCATTCATTAATTCAATCATATTGATTAAGTGCTTACTGTGTGCAGAGCACTGTACTTGCCCAAGGTCTCACAGCAAATAAGCAGTAGAGATGGAATTAGAACCCACATCCTATGACTCCCCACTAGGACACCAGTGTTCTCCAGGTGAAGATAAAGAGAACCTTGACAAAGTCCATCATTGACCGTAGTTGAGCCCATTGTTGGGTAGGGACCGTCTCTATATGTTGCCAACTTGTAGTTCCCAAGTGCTTAGTACAGTGCTCTGCACACAGTAAGCGCTCAATAAATACGATTGAATGAATGAATGAACCTTTCTAAACACAACTATTTACCCCAGATTTAAAAATAAGATATTTGAGTTTTTCTTTGCCTTAGAGCCATCTCGGAAACTCTAAGCATCGACTCTGTCTTCTGCTTTTCACCAACAAGGGCAGTAATGGGGATTTGCCAATCTTCAAGAGCGTCAGTTTTAGACTTTTGACAGCCAAAGTCTGATCCGCTCAGAAATTCTGGCCCTGACGCATGGGAGTGAGCTCTGCAAAGATCTCTCTAGGTTACTTATTTTGTGTTAGCTTGCCATTTCCACAATGGAATTGAAAAGACAGTAAATGGATTTAACATTTACATTTGTTGGCAGTGGAATAGAGTATCAACATTATATTACATTCTCGTTACTTGTGTAGCACATGAAAGGGAACTTCAGAACTTTAAATAGTGGAAAATTAAACTAAGCTGTTTTGAAGATTCCTTTCTGTGAGGGGGGTACCTTTTGCCCAAAAGTGTCAAAGCACCTTTCTAGTTGCTCTAAGAACCATCATCATCATCATCAATGGTATTTATTGAGCACTTACAGTGAACAGAACCCTGTACTAAGTGCTTGAGAAAGTCCAATACAACAGAGTGGGTAGACGCTTTCCCTGTCCATAATGACCTTACAGTCTAGAGGAACCCAGAAGTGAATTCTCTCTGTTTTGCTGATAAGGAAACCAAGTCACCACAAGTCAAATGGTTGAATCCGTATGGGCCAGGGCAGCTATTGAGGACTTACTTTTGCTGGAAAATAGTTGGTTTTGATTCAGAGCTGCCTGGAGCAAAACGAAGTCAGCGAATCAAATAAATGGCTGCAGGGCTTGGACTATGCAGACAAGAGAAATCATGGCCTGGAGGAAAAAAAAAAACAGAACTGGGAGTCAGAAGACCTAGGTTCCAATCCTGACTCTGCCACTTACCTGCTGGGTGACCTTGGGCAAGTCATTTAACTTCTTTATGCCTCTGTTTCCTCATCTGTAAACATAAGGTCATGATATAAGGTCATGAGAAGCAGCGTGGCTCAGTGGAAAGAGCACGGGCTTTGGAGTCAGAGGTCATAGAACAGTGCTTTGCACGTAGTAAGCGCTTAACAAATGCCATTATTACAAATCCCGACTCTGCCCATTGCCAGCTGTGTGACTTTGAGCAAGTCACTTAACTTCTCTGGGCCTCAGTTACCTCATCTGTAAAATGGGGATTAAGACTGTGAGCCCCCCGTGGGGCAACCTGATCACCTTGTAACCTCCCCAGCACTTAGAACAGTGCTTTGCATATAGTAAGCACTTAATAAATGCCATGATTATTCTTATTATTATTATTATTATTAATCCCAGCTCCACCACTTGTCTGTATTATGACCTCGGGCAAGTCACTTCGCTTCTCTGTGTCAGTTATCCCATCTGTAAAATGGGGATTAATACTGTGAGCCCCATGTGGGAAACAGACTGTGTCCAACCTGATTATCTTGTATCAACCCCATTGCTTAGAACAGAGCTTGGCATATAATGAGCACTTAACAAATACCATAAAAAAAAATAGTATTTACCAAAACGCAGCACTAGGTTCCCTTACAGAGTTTGTTCCCCAGACTCCGCTTTTCTGGGAGAAAGTAATGTGTAAACACCACCTTCCAGCAAAAAAAAAAGTTCTTTTGGCCAGCAGAGGAACTATAAATGCAATGCTCCTGTCTCCAATTCCTAGACTCAAAGCTCAAAGTGAGGTCACAATTTAGACTTCCGTGTAAAAATTGACACTGACGGAGTCCTTTGTAGGTGGATGGCGGAGACCTTTGAATGGGTCCTAAATGGCAACATAAAATCAGCACCTTTTAGACGATTCCTGCCTGGCATTACTTGCTGAACACTGAAAGACATAACACTTTCATTAAGAGCCCATTGATTGAAGTCATTCATAACTGGAGTAGGCATTGACAAGCAGGAGCCGCGGGTTTCAATAGGGGTAGACTTAAACTGATCAGTAGATTTGGGAAATATGTTATTTAGATTGTCCTGGTGGGGAGCAATGGTGTTTATTGAGCACTCGCTTTGTCAGAGCCCTGTAGTAAGCGCTTAGGTGAGTACAATACAGTTGGAAGACATGATTCCTGCACCCAAGGAGCTTATGGTCTGCTTTGGGGGCAGGGTTTCCCCTGAGGTGTGAGAAGCAGCATGGCTTAGTGGTAATCAATCAATCAATCGTATTTATTGAGCACTTGCTGTTTACAGAGCACTGTACTAAGTGCTTGGGAAGTACAAGTTGGCAACATATGGTAAGAGCACGAGTTTGGGAGTCAGAGGTTGTGGGTTCAAATCCTGCCTCCACCACTTGTCAGCTGTGTGACATTGGACAAGTCACTTAATTTCTCTGTGCCTCAGTTACCTCATCTGTCAAATGGGGATGAAGACTGTGAGCTCCACATGGGACAACCTGATTACCCAGCGCTTCGAGCAGTGCTTGGCACATAGTAAGCGCTTCACAAATACCAACATCATCATCACCATCACAGTCTGCTTGTGCTTAGTACAGTGCTATGCACACAGTAAGCACAATAGCACTAATTGACTGTTTCCACAATCCTCAATGTTGGTTCCCAATAAGTACAGCTTATTTCCAGTTGCTCCACTATTCCACCAGAGGAAGGGTTGATTCATGCCCAGTAGCTGGTTGCTTTGTAGATCTTAATTCTTTACCACCTTTGAGACTCCTAGGAATCAATTGTATTAGGTGCTTACTCTGTGCAGAGCACTGTACTAAGCACTTGGGAGAGCATAATGTAACAGAGTTGGTTAGAACAATTCCCTGAAAGACAAGTGGGTAGTAACATGCTTTACATACTTGTACAATTGATTTGTGTGAATGAGGAAATAGGTCTGTATTTGAGGAATAGAAGAAAACAGTTGTTTTGTTTTTTTAGAAAAAGATCAATCTAAGTTTGTATATCCGTTAGGGTATATATATATATACATACACATACATGGTTTCCTATATAGATGTATAAAAATATACATCTATATAGGAAACCATGCCTGTGCATATATATGTGTGTGTATATATATATATAAATGTGTGTGTTTTTAAAAGCATATATATATATAAAAGCATGTAAATATGTGTTGTATGTAAATATATTAGTACCTGTGTATGTACATGTCTATATAATACATATATACAAATGTAGACATATATGTATATATAGAAAGAGTACCAATTTGTAAATGGATGTATAGTGATATTGTAGAGAGATGAGATACTAATTTCTCCCATTTTCTAAAAAATTGCTTTTTCTATTTTTAAAGTACATATGCGTAGTTTCAGTAGACATTTATAGAAAGTATGAGTAGATAACCACTTAAACATGTGTATGCTGGAATTTTGTGTTTTACAAGAATGTTCAACATGGTGAAGCATTTCATGCATACTGTCCCCGGATAAAGAATTCACCCCAGATGTGATCCTCTGGTTTTGACCTGTTACACTCAGAGGTCTTTGAAAATCTAGCTGCTTGTCAAGGGTCACATTTCCGAACCTAAGTGAATCCATTAATCAGAGGCCTTTTTCGAGCATCTACTGAGCGTGAAGCATTGAACTAAGTGCTCCAAAGAGAACATCAAAGAACTCACGATCTAAATAAGGAGACAGACAAAAATTATGTACACGTAATACACAAAAGGGGGTAAAATAGTGGAGTTTTTTTCTTACGGTATTTAAACATTTACTATGTGCCAGACACTGTACTAAGCACTGAGGTAGATACAAGAGAATCATGTTGGATACTTTCCCTGTCCCACATGGGGCTCACAGTCTTAATCCTCATTTTACAGATGAGGTAACTGAGGCACAGGAAAGTGAAGTCACTTTCCCAAGCTCACACTGCAGATAAGTAGCAGAAGTGGGTTTAGAACCCAGGTCCCTTGACTCCCAGGACTGTACTTCCTCCACTAGGACATGCTGTTTCTGTAGTTGTTGTTGTTGTCTTGTGCTGTCCAGTTGTGTCTGACCCACAGTGATGCCATGGACACATCTCTCCAAGAACCCGCCACTTCCATCTGCAATCGTTCTGGTAGTGTATCCATAGAGTTTTCTAGTAGCTCAAGTATATCTGGTTGAAATGGCAGAGTAAGTAGTTGAACACACAAAGAAAATAAAAAAATCCATATATAATAAAGTGCTGAAAATAGAGGTAATAACACTCAAGTGCTAAGAGCAGCTGTTGGACTGATGCAACTAGAGCATTGTGAATTCTCCAGGGAAGGCTTCCTGGAGGAGGTGGGGGACTAGGAGGGCTTTGAAGATGGAGAGAGTCTGAAAACTTGGGTGGGAGTCAAGGGGTAAATCTGAGGGGTAAATCACACTAGTGGTTGTGGGTTCTAATCCTGGCTCGGCCACTTGTCTGCTGTGTGACCTTGGGCAAGTCACTTCACTCCTTCCCTTCCCCACAGCACCTGTATATATGTATATATGTTTGCACATATCTATTACTCAATTTTTTATTTATTTATTTTACTTGTACATATCTATTCTATTTATTTTATTTTGTTAGTATGTTTGGTTTTGTTCTCTGTCTCCCCCTTTTAGCCGGTGAGCCCACTGTTGAGTAAGGACTGTCTCTATACGTTGCCAACTTGTACTTCCCAAGCGCTTAGTACAGTGCTCTGCACACAGTAAGCGCTCAATAAATACGATTGATTCTCTGGGCCTCAGTTATCTCATCTGTAAAATGGAAATTGAGACTTTGAGCCCCAGGTGAGACAGGGACTGTGTCCAACCCTATCTGTTTGTATACACCCAGCGCTTAGTACGGTGCCTGGCACATAGTTAAGCACTTAACAAATCCCATAATTATCATTATTATTAGTGTTGCTTAAAGTTGAGTGTAGAGCTCAATGGGGAAGCCTTGAGTAGCAGGCCCATAAATTGTTTCACTCGGTACAACATTTGGGAGCCCCTGCAGCTTTGACCACAGTTTCTTCCTGGAGGTACTTTTTTGCCCGATAGTTCATGGGACTTCTATGAAGATCATCATCATCAATCGTATTTATTGAGCGCTTACTATGTGCAGAGCTTTTGTCTGACGTAAGATTTGGAAGAGGAGTCGGTAGTTTGAAGTTAAACTGCAAATTTGAGGTGAGGTGGCAGCTAAGGTCCAGAATGGCAGAACACTTTCAGATCCTACTCAGCTAAAAGAGGCAGAAGCTCTCCTGTTGAGCCCCAGAGGGGCTGGCCATCCTGTGGGAAGAGTTCTAAAGGCCGTGCTAAAGTGTGCTGCGATGGGGCTCTGGGAGTGGAGTGGAATATTCTGACAAGACTATATATTTTGACTTTCTGAGAGGTGGTTGAGTATGGGGGAGGAGCTGTGTGTGTGTGAGAGAGAAAGAATGAGTGGTATGTAAGTGAAGAGGTGTTTGGGTGAGATCCCACTCCTCTAGACTGTAAACTCATTGTAGTCAGGGAATGTCACCGTTTATTGTTGTGTTATACTTTCCCAATCACTTAGTACGGTGCTCTGACACACTAACCACTCAATAAATACGATTGAATGAATGAATGAATGTGGGAAGGAGATACAGGCCTATCAATCAATCAGTCGTATTTATTGAGTGCTTACTGTGTGCAGAGCACTGTACTAAGCGCTTGGGAGGTACAAGTTGGCAACATGTAGAGACAGTCCCTACCCAACAGTGGGCTCACAGTCTAGAAGGGGGAGACAGAGAACAAAACCATACTAACAAAATAAAATAAATAGAATAGATATGTACAAGTAAAATAGAGTAATAAATATGTACAAACATATATACATATATACAGGAAAGTGTGAAAGTATGAAAGTGTGTATGAGACAGGAGTACTGGGGAAGAGGTGTATGACACAAAGGTTTAAGAGAGGTTGTGAGAAGTAGAACTTGTTAATAATTGTGGTATCTGTCTAAACCCGATGTGGGCAGGGATTAACTCTACTGCTGAATTGTACTTTCCAAGTGTTTAGTACAGTGTTCTGCACACAGTAAGCGCTCAGTAAATGATTGAATGAATAATAATAAGAGTAATAATAACTGTGGTATTTGTTAAAGCCTTACTACGTGCAAAGCGCTGTGCTACCCACTGGAGTAGATAATGGAGTAGCTATTACAAGATAATGAGATGGGATACAGTCCCTGTTCCAAATGGAGCTTACGGTCTAGCGGGAAGGGAGAACCGGTATTGAATCCCCATTCTACAGATGAGGAAACTAAGACTCAGAGAACTTATATGTCTTGCCCAAGGTCACCCCGCCGGCAACTGGCAGAACTGGGATTTAGAATTGAGGCCCCCTGAATCCCAGATTCACAGTTACAGAAAAAGGTGGGAAAGGGAAGACAAGGGTTTGAGGAGGTAAACGCACTTGAGGGAGAGTCGTTTAGTAGTGGGGAAAAGAAAGGATGGGAAAGATATGCAGAGAAGTTGGGGGTTGACACGAAGGAAAGACAGCAGTGTACAATTTAGAGAAGCGGTACGTGCTTGAGAAAGAGGTGAGAATGAGAAACATGTGGGGTGTGTGTGTGCGCGCACCCATGTGTATGCATGTGCAGTTGGGGAGAGAGAGTGAGATTAGGATATTTATTTTGCCTGAAAGCAAAACACCCCAAATAGACATAAGTTATTTTTTTGAATTTTTTTTTACCCCAACCTCATGTGAAATTCCTTTTCTTCTACTTCAGCGTCCCCTTCATTACACTAGGCTAATTTACAGCTATCCTGGAGGTGTTTTGAGAACTATAATCTTGGAGCTTTCATCAGTTAGGAGGCTGAAGTGCTCTTGGTGGTTGTATAAAGGTCTCTTTGTTATGCATTACTCCTTAATTATCATCAACTTGTTGCTGCCAAAGTGGCAGCAGTAATTTGAATTTGTACAAACATGTGGCTTTGAATGTGTCTGGGTATATTTATTTGCAAATATATGTAAGGGTTATTTATAACTTCTCTTTAGAAAATTCCATATTATTGATGTTTTTAAGTGACTTTTTGAAGTTGTCTTTTTCTTAAATGGCCTTTTGATTTTCCAAGTGGTAGCAGTGATATTATTACATTGCTGTTAGCTATTGACGGAATGATTGCTGTTTTGTTCTGAATGTGCTGATGCTGAGAATCTGGAATATAAATAAACTTCCTCTGGTAGCATCATTATAATAGCCCAAGCAGCAGAAATTTATGGAAAGAACAGATTAAATGCTTAGACTTAAATTCTTCGGTGTGCAACTCCGTTTAAACTGCTGTGTCTGAATTTTGGGCTGCTGAATCAGGTGGAAAAAATCAAACCGACACATCGCTTGTCCGTGCGTTTTTACTATGATGTATTATGTGGCTTGAAGAAAAAGCTCAAAACCTGCCATTGATAATCCTAGCCAAAACTTGGGACATAAATTATTAAGATGTGTAGTTTCTATTCAAAATGGTCTGGGGCTCTGTGCACATATCACGGTAAAGAAATATAACATCAATATGTGCTTATGCATTATAATGTGGGACATTTTTATGCTTGTAATAAAGCATTCAGCTTACAAGTATGTTTATGAAAGCAACCGATAGGACGATCCATAATTCCGTTTAATAGAGTTAATCACCTCCTATTGGAACGTTTTAAAAGGCTTTTAATTGCATGTTGAATAACTATAATTAATGTCCCAGAATGTGTCAGTTGCCAATCAGTGCTGTACGGTTTGGCAGTTAAGAAATGATTTTGCCATAATCTGTCTGCGTGGATTTTCCAAACCTCAGAGAAGGCATGGCTTTGTTTACACTCTCTCTGGATTAGCAATGACCTGTGATCGTGAAGGGGAGGAGATGATGGTTATTGGGAAAAAATACACTGGAGAAGCTGAGTGATAACAGCTTCTTTGCTTTCTCCAGCTCCATAGTTTAATCATTCATTGACTCATCATATTTATTGAGCGCTTACCAAGTACAGAGCACTGTACTAAGCATTTGGGAAAGTACAATACAACAGTAAACAGTGACAGTCCCTTCCCACAATGAGGTTACAATCTGGGGATGGGGAGGGGAATCTGGGGGGGAATTTTACTTAGTTGAGGGGACAAAGAAAATCGGTCAAACTCTCCCCTCTATCCCTCAGGTCAGGAGGTCATGTCTTCTAATCCCAGCTCCATCACCTGTCTGCTGTGTGACCTTGGGCGAGTCACGTCAATTCTCTGAGCCTTTGTTACCTCATTTAGAAAATGGGGGTTAAGACTGTGAGCCCCACATGGGACAGGGACTGTGTCCAACCCAGCTTGCTTGTATCCACCCCAGCCTTTAGTACAGTGCTTGTCACATTGTAAGTGCTTAAAAATTCAAAACTAATAGTAATTATTATTATTGGCACATAGCAAATAGCATAACTTTTATTATTATTGGCACTCTGAGAGAGACAGCCATATCCAGGCTGTTTTCAATCAATAGATCAATTAATTGAGTATTCATTGAGCACTCACTATGTGCAGCAGAGCACTGTACTAATTGCTTGGGAGAATACAATACAACAGAATTAGCAGACACGCTCCTTGCCCATGGTGAGTTTATAGTCTAGAGGGGTGCAATATCAGGATCTTGCCTGTCTAGTTGCAAATTTCAGGGTGGCATTGTCCATTTTATACACTATGTCATGCTTCGGGTTTGTATCCACTCCTTGATCTTTTCTGCATTTTTTACCTCAAGTTACCTATCACACATACACCCAGTAAAAGCGTCCCAGATATGCCAAAAGCACGGGAATTATTAAGAATTAATTCCCGTAACAGCACATGTCCCATTTATCTCTCCGAATCGCTTATCTCTCAGCCCACAGAGGGACCTAGTCACAAGCACATTCGATTAAAAGTCCAGAAAAAGGTGAAGGGTTACTATGAAAAATTTTAAATTAAAATCACATTTGATGAGGATGTTCCTCAAAGGGGTATTTCCAACAGAGAATTTGCAGTTGCCAGGAGTGAGCTATCGCCTCATCAAACTTGCCCCAAGCAGGCAACGCAACTTAGATAGGGAGCAATTTTGGAATTGGGGATAATATGTCAGGGGAAGGAGCGGGTCCTTGCGAATTGGGGGAGAAAAACAATAATTTTGAATGAATTTTATTTTTACTATTACTACAGTTTAATATGAGCTTAAACTGGCCCCAGTGAATGCCGTTTGCAAGGGTGGCACAGGGCAGACTATAAATCCTTCAGTCACCTATCTAAAAAGCAGTCTGTTGACATTGGACTTCCCCTCCTATGGAAGTAATTGCTAATTTTCAGAATTACATTGCTCTTTCAGCCCTCTCTGATAATCCACCAAATAGAATCCATGTCTCGTATTATGCTGTCGCGTCGTCTCCGACCCATAACGACGCTATAGATGCATCTCTTCCAGAATGCCACACCTCCATCTGCAGTCATTCTGGTAGTGTATCCATAGAGTTTTCTTGGTAAAAATATGGACATGGTTTACCATTGCCTCCTTCCGCGCAGTAAATTTAAGTTTCCGCCCTCGACTCTCTCCCATGCTACTGCTGCCCATCACATATGAGTTTTGACTTGTAGCAGTTTGCCTTCCACTCGCTAGCCACTGGCCAAGCAAGGAATGGGATGGGTAGACCTCTGCTTGACTCTCCCTCCCGGAGTCGAGTACCGAAAACTCTTTGGGTGTGACCCTGAGAGGGAAAATAAAATCCTAGAGGCCTGAAAGAGGTAATAGACAATACATTAGAAAAGCAATGTGGCCTAGTGGAAAGATAGCAGTACTGGGAGTCAGGAGACCTGGGTTCTAATTCTGGCTCTGCCACATTTCCTGGGTAACCCTGGTCACAACTTCTCTGTACGTCCATTTCTTTCTCTGTAAAATGGGGTTTCATTACCTCTTTTCCTTACTACTTAGACTCTGAGCCCCATGTGGGACAGGGACTCTCCCAGCATTTAGCACATACTAATTGTTTAAAAATATCTCAGTGGCTATTAGTTGTAGCAGTACTATTGTTATTATTCATAATTATGAGTCACCAGTCTCTGAAGCAGGCTTTAATCCTCTTTCAAGGATAGCAGTGCTGGAGAGGAGGAAAGAGGAAGAAAGAAGAGACAAGGAACACCCAGTAGAGGTCATTAGATTTCCCAAGGCATTCCCCTACAAGACATACATTTAAGGATTTTAAGAAATTTATTGAGTCTAATTCAGTGGGAGTGTAAAAACAAAACATGCTTACGAAGAAGACTTAAGTTCCTTAACAGACATGGTGATTAAAGCCTAGTAAATTACATCATCCACAGGCAAAGAAAAGTGCAAATAGCACAAAACATCCTGTGTTGATGTCCTAATTTTTCATCTCAGCACAACCTGACATTTTCTGTACCCATGGATCTTTCAGCAATCCTCTGTAGAGCTGGGGAAATGGGACACAAAAGAGAAAGGCAGTTAAGGAAGCCCAAGGAGTTAATGACAGCAAAGGAAACTCTAAGAGGCTCTTCTGAAAGCAAAATGGAGCCCAAGCTGACTGAAAAATAAGCAGAAGGAAATGGGCAGCCGAGACAGGTTGAAAACCAGCTGGCTTTGGAGAGTCGGAAACATTGTGTTAATAAATTGAGATTCACTCTGTCCAAACCAACCTAATGTACTCAAACCCATACTCCAGTTCAAACACCCGAAGGCTAAGAAAATCCTGGAAAACTGTAGCCATGAGAGTGACTCACATAGCACCTTTCCTCTGAAAACCTCGATTTTGTGTCCGCTCACTCATTCACCCTCATGTTCTGTCCTTCGTTATATAACGCCTTCTCCCTGAAATGCCCCTTCAGAATACCCCAGGACATCTTTCTTCTTCTAGAGAATTTAACGGTGTAGAAGTGCAGTCATTTGGGAGGTATATATTCAAAAGGGAGGAATGGAAACTTCAGATCCTGCCATGTTTCAGCCATACCCATCTGAGTACTCAGTGATGGGTTAAAGGGAACTAATATTTTCCATTTTAGTGTTTGTGATCCTGAACTCATCCCAGCAATGCAATTATCTGTGAATAAGGGTGTGGGTGTTTTCAGACAAGTAACTAATGTGCTTGATGTACGAGTGAAGTAATTAGTCTTTTTAAGTTTAACTGTTTTTCTTTCACTAATGAACATGTTTATGATGTGATATATTTTTCTAGGGGGTTCAATCCATCATAACAACAGAAAAAGATATTGGAGACAAATGCATTCCTTTACTTGCAAATTGCGCAGAAAATTTCTAGCCAATACATTAAGCTGCTTTTATTGCCTAAATTGTGTTCTTATTTTACTTAATTTTCATTAATTCTCTTTTGGCTCTGGGATAAGTAGAATATATAATTCTTTTCTCGCATCTGAAGGATTCTGGGGCTGCATACCACATGTACTGCTTGATGAGAAATGTGATTTGTACAGTTTTGTAGCTCTATTACGGAAAATCAGTACATGGCCCTCAACAGTAAGTGGCTATTATTTTTGAAATGGGCAGAATGTAGGTATACTAAATAAAGCCCGAAACCAAACCAGGTGTAACAGATTAGAAGATTATTTATATCATCAACAAATTATGTTCTAGTTGCAGTTGGCAGATTGTCAGTGTAGAGTGTTCAGAATCGTCCCAAAGGAAGTTTTCTTAGTGACTCATACCGTGGTATTCATATTTGAGAAAATAAACAGCGGATTAAGCACAGCCACCTGCTCATATTAATGTATAGGAAGTTCTCTGATTTTCAACAGAATTGGTTCCTGCTAACTGCTCCTTAAATCAAAACATAAATTGGAACCAGTTTTCCCAAAAGGAAAAATAGCACAAGTGGGGAACTGGTTCCTCAACTAGTCTTGATACCATATATTTTTTTTTTACCATAACATCAAAGCATTTTATGCTGTAAATAGCAATCATATGGACATAAAACTCAGAAGTTAAAAGCAATTGCTATATTATTTCTGATACTGATGATTATAAGGAACGAGTCAATACAGGTTTTACCCAATTTATATCTGGAAATGTTTTTTATATGAAACAAACTGGGTGTGTGTGTGTGAAGGAAATGGCAGGGGAGGGGGACTGAAAAGCTACGCATGGCCTGAAACCCCTTCTGTGTTATTAATGATAATAATAATGTTGGTAGTTAAATGCTTACTATGTACCAGCCACTGTACTAAGCACTGGGGTGGATACAAGCAAATCAGGTTGGACACAGTCCTTTGTCCCACATAGGGCTCACGTTCTCAATCCCCATTTGACAGATGAAGTAACTGAGGCACAGAGAAGTGACTTGCCTAAGGTCAAACAGCAGGAAGTGGCAGAGCAGGGACTAGAACTCATGACCTTCTGACTCTCAGGCCCATGGTCTATCCACTATACTATGCTGCTTCTCTAAGCAGCCTATTGTGTAAGCTCTAGGCTCTGGCATGCTCTTGGATCAGAAGTTTGTAACCATTTTTGAAATGCCAAGATTACTTGGCTGGATCTTCATAATCAAAGGGCATAGCCTCTCCCGACACCCTTGCATTTGTTGTCTTAGCAAAGAGCAGCATCAGATCTAAATTGCAGTTCTTATAGTGACAGGAAAATTGAACTATAATTGTTATTGCTACCATTACTGTGGTATTTTTTGAGCCCTTACTGTGTGTCAAGCACTGTTCGAAGCACTGGGGTTGATATAAGTTAATGAGGTTGGACACAGTTCTCGTCCCATATAGGCCTCACAATCTATACAGGTTTCGGTTGGAGTGGTGTGGGGGGAATGTATGGTATGTATTAAGCGCTTGCTATGTGCCAGGTACTGTACTAAGCACAGGGTTAGATATGAGCTAACCAGATTGGACACATGTCCAAGTTCAGCATGGGACTCACAGTCTTAATCGTGGCTCATTATAAAGAGCCCGGGCTTTGGAAGTCAGAGGTCATGGGCTCAAATCCCGGCTCTGCTAATTGCCAGCTGTGTGACTTTGGGCAAGTCACTTAACTTCCCTGTGCCTCAATTACCTCATCTGTAAAATGGGGATTAAGACTGTGAGCCCCCCCGTGGGACAACCTGATCACCTTGTAACCTCCCCAGCACTTAGAAGCGTGCTTTGCACATAGTAAGTGCTTAAGAAATGCTATTATTATTATTATTATTTTACGGGTGAGGTAACTGAGGCACAGAGAAGTTAAGTGATTTGCCCAAGGCCAAAGAGCAGACAAATGACAGAATTGGAATTAGAACCAGGACCCCAGGCCCATGCTCTATCCACTAGGCCAGTGCTTCTCATTGCATCCCCATTTTACAGATGAGAAAACTGAAGCACAGAGAATCGAAGCAACTTTCCAGGGTCACACAGCAGGCAAGTAGTGGAGCCAGGATTAGAACCCAGAAGATATGGTGGGGGTGTGTGTATGCACCATGGGGAACATCCAAGGGAGCAATTAGAGATAAGTTTTCTAATTTTTTCAGCAAACAAGATTTTGTCATCTCTAAAGGCAGCCAGCCGTACTTTGAAATTTGTAGTTGATTTGAGTGCCATTGAATGAATTTAGGAGAGCACATCTGCTGGTGTTGTTTCCAATTCAGTGGGCGTACAGTGGTTTTGGGGTGGGAGAGAACAAATTTAATGCACTGCTCCCGATTTTTCCAGGACAAATAGAATACGTTTTTCCCAGGAGAGACTGTAACAGATGGGAAAATAATGGAGGTTTGTCTTAATTTAACACTTTTCATTTGAGCAGTTTGTCAGTGTTATCTCATCAAGCCTTTCAGTTTCCTGTCAACAGCTTCTCCTTTTTAGAGTAAACAGGCCAGGAAACTTACTTTGGGTTCTTGAGGGAATCAGAAGCAGAGATGAAAAACAGAAGTCTGGGACACTTGGATCATGATTCCCTCCTTTACTCATTCACTCATTTAATCATATTTATTGAGCACTTACTGTGTGCAAAGAACTGTACTAAGCCCTTGGGAGGATAAAATATAACAATAAGCAGACATATTCCCTGTCCACAGCGAGGTTACAGTCTAGAGGGAGCTTAATAATGAGTGGGGACAATTTGATTTGATTCTTAGAGGTCATTTCTGTCTATAAAATCCAAAAGGGGAGAAAAAATAGTAACAATTGAGGTATTTGCTAAGCACTTACTATGTACTAAGCATGGTGTAGATACAAGATAGTCAGGTTAAGCAGAGTCCCTGTCCCAGGTGGGGTTCGCTGCCAATGTAGCACGGAGAACTGAGGTCCAGAGAAGAGAAGTTGACTTGTATGAGTTACACAGCAGAGAGGAGGCAGAGCTGGGATTAGAACCCAGGTCCTCTGACTCCCAAATCCATGCTCTTTCCTCTAGGTCACTCTGCTTCTCTTGTGAGTTACATTCCTCAGAGTAATTTTTGATTTTGATATATGATGAGTTCTCAAATCTTGCATGAATTCTTGAGGTCTCCATTGTAATCCATCTAATATAGAACTTGGCATCCAGGAGTCACTCATCAAATACTTGGTGATGGGAGTCTAGATTTGGTCTAAATTCAGGCCATCTATATGTCTAGGGGGAAGTTACAGGTTCAATGGCATTTGACTATTTTCTTGAGATGCTAATTTTAAACATCATTATTAGTTTATCTTCTTACCTAAGAATTATGAAATAGCCAAGTACCATTAAGTTGGAAATTTCACTATTGATGTATAAATAGCCGGGATTTCAACCACTTCTAGACCCTCTTTAGTGTCATTGATATCTGCTGAGCTCACACTTGGTTCAAAGCCCTATATTAGGCTCTTAGGAATGTGGAATACAAGTAAAAGACAGAGGTTTTTGTCCATTATCACTTAGTCTAATAAGTTATGATTTTTCACTGAAGGACACCCCATTAATCCACCCACATAGGCAATGACTAGTCTGACAGTTTCCCAGAGCCAAATACTTAGAAATTTGAATTTCCCATTTACTTAGCAATTATAATGATGGTATTTTTAAGCTCTTGCTTTATGCAGAGCACTGCACTAAACTCTGAAAAAAATAGAATTGCCAACCTGCTGTTAAATGGGAGGTCTAGGCACAAAGTGTTGTCTTGACATATCTTGAGGTAGTGTGGAAAAATAGAATTGTGGGTTGAACGATACTTCTGGTATTGGAGGACAATTTAACCCCAGTCCCTCTTGCTGAAGTCAGAGGGAAAAAGAGTCTGATTCTCTGAAATAAGCATACCCGTAAATAATCTTCCTTGACATTTTTAGTCCATAGACTTCTGTCATCACATTTAGTTCCAATCTGAAGTCAGCCTTCAAGCCACAGGTGGCAATTATGTGTCTCAGGTAGCTGTACACATTACATCAGCTGAGCTGACATTTCTTGAGTTTTAATGATGAACTTACCTTGTAGTGCAGTGTTTTTGAAAATTGGATCAGACCCTCCAGTGGATGGAAAATATTTTCTAATTGTTTTGAAACAGCCTCCTAATTTTCTTAATCAAGTGCTGGCTGCAGTTTCTCCCAGGAAAGCTAATGGGAAGTTTTCATTTTGTTTTGTTTTTAAAGCATTTACCATGTTCCAACCACTGTACTACGTGCTGGGGTAGATACAAGATGATAGCATTGGACTCAGTCGACGTCCCATGTCCAGCTCATAGTCTTAATCCCCATTTTACAGATGAGGTAACAGAGGCACAGAGAAGTTTAGTGACTGGCCCCGGGTCACACAGTAGACAAGTAGTGGAATGAGGATTAGAACCCAGGTCCTCTAATGCCCAGACCCTTGCCCTTTTCCCTAGGTCACACTGCTTCTCTATAAGGATCCTTAAGAGGATACATTGAAGGGTGAGGGAAGACTCAGTGTGATTCTTAATGTTCTTTGAAATAAAAAATATCATTGAAATGAGAAACACTCATGAGAAATCTATCAAAGGTGGCACTATTTGAGTAACAGGCCTTTTGTAACTTTGGAATAGAAGGGAGGTATTCAGGAAGCAGTGGTGGCCTAGTGGAAAGCGCACAGGCCTGAGAGTCAGAGGACCTGGGTTCTATTCCTGGCTCTGAAACCTACCTCCTGTGTGACCTTGGGCAAGTCACTTAACTTCTCTATGCCTCAGTTTTCTCATTTGTAAAATGGGGAATCAATACCTATTCTCCCTCCCCCTTAGACAGTGAGCCCCATGTGGGACAGGAATGGTGCCCAACCTGATTAGCTTGTATCTACTGCAGCATTTAGTATAGTGCTTGACATGTAGTAAACACTTAACAACTAGCAGGTCAGGCACTGTCCATGCCCCACCTGGGGCTCACAGTCATAACCCCCACATTACAGATGAGGTAACTGAAGCCCAGAGAAGTAAAGTGACTTGTCCAAGGTCACACGACAGACAAGTGGTGGAGTCAAGATTAGAACCCAGGTCCTCCTGACTCTCAGGACCGTGATCTGTCCATTAGGCGATGCTGATTCTCACTGCTTTCATTCTCCCTGGCAGAAGCCACTTTGCGCTCTCAGATTCTCTCCAATCTTTCCAGTGTTTTCTAATGATGATGATACATGAAAGTAGGCATCGTGGGAAATGGGGAACTGAGGCGGAGGTTAGTTCTCAACCATTCAAACATCTTACCCACCTGAGTCCCAGTGTGCAGCAAAACAATTATCTTTGCTCTCGTCTGCGGCGGTTGTTTACAGGTAATCCATGGATCTCGCAATTATGCAGGCTTCTAAAAGCAAAACCTCTAAGAAGTTCAGGATCCCTGCCAAATAAGACTTAAGGCTCAGATGACCTTGAATTGCTCTTGTGAAAGAATAAATATGCTGGGCAGGCTGGGCCTCTGAGGCTTAAATCATTCAGTGCCCCTCCTTGGGCATTAGTGTCAGTTTCTGTCCAAAAGATGCAAGCTGATTTCTCTTCCAGGTTTCCTCCATTCCTTTGTCATCTGGTGAGCTAATTAAATTACAGCCCATATGTCAAAGAAGGATTTTGGTGCTCTGGGGACACCTGGTCTTTCATGCCTATAGGGGTCTACTCACCCCTAATTCTCCCAAAAGAGCACATAATTCACTCTCCCTACCGCATTGCTTGTTGGTTGGATGTGTGACTTTGTCTATGCCTACATAATGGGAGAAATAGGGAAAATGCCACGCAGGGGAAAATGAAGGAAATTAGGTTTTTTGTTATCAGGATTCACCCATTTTTTAATATACTGAGATTGAAAATCCCGAATTAATGAGCACAGTTGAGAGCAAAAAAATAAATTAACCATTCTAATGTTCAGGATATAGGGTTTTGATAGGTTTTTTTAGAACTGTAAAATGCAAGTAAATGACTTCAAACAGGGAGGTGGAATTGCCACAGATTAGAATACCAACCAGAAGTAATGGTATGTACTAAGAACTTACTGTGTGCAAAGCAGTGTAAGAAGCCCTGGTAAAGAATGCACGGATGAAGATTAGAAATGGACGCTGACCCTCAGGGATCAAATGATGAAAGATAGTATGTGTGGAGAGGGTACTGACAACAGACACATGGAGAGATGAAACAATAAAAAAGTGACATCAATCATATTTATTAAATAATTATGGTACTTGTTATATGCTTACTATGTGCCCCACACTGTTCTAAACGCTGGGGTGAGTACAAGCAAATCGGGTTGGACACAGTCCCTGTATTGCATTGGGCTCATACTGTTAATCCCCATTTTTTAGATGAGGTAACTGAGGCACAGAAAAGTGAAGTGACTTGCCCATGGTCACACAGCAGATGTGGCAGAGCCTGCATTAGAACCCATGTCCTTCTAACTTCCAGGCCTGTGGTCTGCCCACTAAGCCATGCTGCTTCTCAGGTTATGGGCTTGTGAGACCGGAAGAAGAGTGGTGCTGTCTACAGTGATGGGAAAGTCAGGGGAGGGGCAGGGTTTGGGTGGGAAAATAAGAAATTCTGTTTTGGACATGTTTAAGTTTGAGATAATAATAATAATAATGGTATTTGTTAAGTGCTTGTTATGTGCCAAGCACTGTTCTAAGCACTGGGGTAGATACAGGGTCATCAGGTTATCGCACGTGGGGCTCACAGTCTTCATCCCCATTTTATAGATGAGGGAACTGAGGCACAGAGAAGTCAAGTGACTTGCCCAAAGTCACACAGCTGATAATTGGCGGAGCTGGGATTTGAACCCATGACCTCTGACTCCAAAGCCCATGCTCTTTTCCACTGAGCCACGCTGCTTCTCTACAGAAGGAGGTCCAAGTGGAGGTGTCTTGAAGGCAGGAGGAAGTGTGAGACTGAAGAGAAGGAGAGAGATCAGGGATGGAGAAGCAGATTTGGGAATTGTCTGCATAGAGGTGGTCGTTGCAACCATGTGAGCAGATGAGTTCTCCATAGGAGCGGGTGTGGATGGAGAATAGAAGGGGATCCAAAACTGAACCTTGAGGAGCACCCACAATTAGGGGGTGGAAGGCAGAGGAGGATACCATGAAAGAGACAGAATCAGTGACTAGAGAGTTAGGGAGAGGGCAGCATCAGTGAAGCCAAAGTTTGATAATGTTTCCACTAAAAGGAGATGGTGGACAGTGTCTGAGGCAGCTGAGCAGTAGAGAGGATTAGGATGGAGTAAAGGCCATTGGATGTGGTGAGAAAGAGATCATTTCTGACCTTTGAGAGGGTGGTTTCTGTGGCCTAAAGGGGACGGAGGCCAGATTGGAGGAGATCAAGGAGAGAACTGGAGGAGAGGAACTTGACAGTGAGGGTAGACAATTCGCTCAAGGAATTTGGAGAGGAATGGTAGGAGGGAGATTTGGCAATAACTGGAGGGAGCCATGGAGTCAAGGCAGGGTTTTTTTAGGATAGGGGAGACAATGGTATGTTTGAAAGCAGTGGGAAAGAAGCCACTTGAGGGCTAACAATTGAACATAGTGGTTAGGGAGAGAAGGGAGGAAGCAAGTATTCCGGTAAGGTGCAAAGGGTTGGGATTGAATGCACAGGTGGAAAGGGGTGAATTTTGAGGGGAGGCAGGAGGTCTCCTCTGGAGATGCTGCTGGGATAGATGGGAGAGTTGAAGGAGGGGCTGGAGGAGGGCGGGACTGGGGAGGGGCAGGAGAGATTTTAGAGGGATCACACCTGATAACTTCAATTTTCTTAGAGTAGCTGGCCAGGTCACTAGGGGAAAGAGATGGGGGAGATGGGAGAGGGGGTGGACAAGGGTTTAAGGATGGAGTTAAATGTCTGGAACAGCTGGTGAGGGCACTGGGCATAGGTGTCAATAAGGATGGAAAATTATTTTGCCGAGCAGAAGAGAGGGCAGAGTTAAAGCACGTAAGCATAAATATGAGGCAAACGAGGATGACCTGATAGCTAGATTTCCTCCAGCGGTGTTCGCTGGGTCTTGCCCAAGAGAGGAGGAGGCAGACTGTGGCGGTGATCCAGAGTTGTTGGTTAGTGGTATGAGATCAAAGAAGAAATAGGAGAGCGATTGAGTTGAGTTCAATAGAGACAGTGTATTTAGTGCATTAATTTGGTTACCAAGGGAAGGTAGTTTGGTTATGGAGGCTAAATGGGGCATAATGAGTTGAGAAAATTGGATGGGGTCAAAAGATCAGAGGTCTCTGTCTTCCCCTCTGGACTGTTAGCTCACTGTGGGCAGGGAATGTGTCTACCAACTCTGTTGTACTCTCCCAAGGGCTTAGTAATAATAATAATATTAATAATGGCATTTATTAAGTGCTTACTATGTGCAAAGCACTGATCTAAACACTGGGTACAGTACTCTGCACATAGTAAGTGCTCAATAAATATGATTAATGGTGTAACTAGCTGCATGGCTTTCCATGGATTTGTAGTACCAAAGAATTAGTTGTGTGACTGAGTGTGTGTGCTCTGATTAATTGATATAAGATGGTTCCTCTTGAGTAATAATTTTCAGGGAAGGTCTACCAAAACAATTTGTCACTTTGTCATCAAGTATAAAAAGTTCAAGTTCACTTAAAAGCTGACTGAAGTGTCAAATGCCTGTAGATGGGATCCAAAAGGGGGAAAAAATGAAAAAGCTCAGCATTTTAGAATGGTTGACTCTAAACTATGGAAATACACTTTATTTCTAGAAGGCTAACTGACATAATATAAGTACACTGAGGGAAAAATAATTTAAATTATGAAGACAGAAGAAATTCCTGTTATAATTGGCAAAAGAAATGACCTCACATTAGTCTCCCCTTGCCTTACAGTCTGCTGAAAGACATGCTGCTTTTTAAATTCTGTTTTTTCCCTCTCCATGCATCATTGGACGCAGTATGGCCCAAGTAGCAGAATTCAGTGATTACGTTCAGCGTGGGAAATGAAAATCTTGGGATATGTATAAAGTTTCCCATTTGTAAACTCATAAATTGCTTCAGTTTTCTTTACTTATTGTCAATCCATAGTTCTAGACTGAGAAGAACCAAGAATAATAATAATAATAATGGTACTTGTTAATCACTTACTATGTGCCAAGCACTGTTCTAAGCACTGGAGTAGATACAAGTCAATTCGGTTGGACACAGTCCCTGTGCCACATGAGGCTCCCAGTCTCATTCCCCAATTTCCAGATGAGGAAACTGAGGCACAGTGAAGTGATTTGCCCAAGGTCACACAACAGACAAGCGGCGGAGCTGGCATTAGAACTCATGACCTTCTGATTTCCAGGCCCGTGCTCTATCCGCTATGTCAGGCTGCTTTCCTGATAATTCATCTAGGATGTGTATTTGTATTCAGGGAGAGTAGAGTACTTGGAAAAATATGTAGTGTCTGAAGGAAGAAGTTTCCTTCTTTCTCCCCTTACCAGACCCTAGAAAGAATTGTTTCTAGAGCCAAGACCTGAGCCTAAATGTGGTGTGTTTGTTTACTGGAAGCTAATGAAGGAAAACAGGCAATGAGCCATTGTCAAGATGCCTAGAAGAGTATAGCAGAGTAAGAATTAGACAGAAGAGGTCTTTTCCACATTTGGCAAGGGAACGATGTCAGAGCTTTATGGTAGGGTTGTTGAATTACAATTCGAAGTACCCAGGGCCATCTAGACTGTGAGCCCGTTGTTGGGTAGGGACCGTCTCTATATGTTACCGACTTGTACTTCCCAAGTGCTTAGTACCGTGCTCTGCACACAGTAAGCACTCAATAAATAAGATTGAATTGAATGAATATGGAGACTGCCAAATCCAGGAGTTAAAAAGTATTAAGGGGCTGGTGGGACTGACTAGAAAATGAACTGATCAAAGAACATACTAGTTAACTTTTTTTAAATAGTTAATAATAATTAATTCATTTAAATAGTTTGATAATGGAATTATATGTCCCTCCCCACACCCTGAAAAAAAAAAAAGAAAAACTAAGGGACATGTGAGAAGTCTTTCACTAATAATAATCAAGTTGGAGCTGAAATAACTTGTGCCACACCATGGAATTTACAATGTCCTTTACAGCGTCAAGTAGTTACTGTGTCCAAAGCAGCCACCCTAAAGTCTAACTGGAAGGTGGGAAGTTTTTTTTTTATGGTATTTGTTAAGCACCAGGCACTGTAAATAATAAATAATTATGGTATTTGTAAAGCACTTACTGTGTACCAAGCGCTGTTCTAAGTGCTGGGATAGATATAAAGCAGTCAGGTTAGACACAATCCCTGTCCCACATAGGGCTCATAGTTTCAATCCCCATTTTACAGATGAGGTAACTGAGGCATAGAGATGTTAAGAGACTTGTCTAAAGTCACACGGCAGACAACTGTACTAAGCACTGGGGTAGATGAGATAATCAGGTCCTACAGAGAGGGCTCATGGTCTAAGTATAAGGGATGTAACTCGTTGAATCCTCATTTTGCTGATGAGGAAACTGAGGCAGAGAAATGTTAAGTGACTTGCCGAAGGTCACACACAGACAAGAGGCAGAGCCAGGATTAGAATCCAGGTCCTCTGATTCCCAGGCTGTGCTCTTTCCACTAAGCCACGTTGCTTCTCTAAACTTATTTAGCATGCTCTTTCATTGCAGTGTGATAGATTGTTCTTTTTTTCTGAGCAGTAATTAGATCTCCTACTGTATTTCAGACGAATCATCCAAACATTTGGACAAAAAAGGAGGCTTGTTACATCTGCCCACTGCCATGTTTCCTTAGCAAAGGGAGAATGCTATGTTAATCTCCTAATAAGATGAAGAAAGGGTGGTTATGGTGGCTTTGGAACAAAACCATTTTGAATTAATAGTATAACTGAATATGCCATGCTTCCTGGGAGCTGTCGTTGTGTTCAATAATTGGGTTGGGGTGGCTTGTGTGAGGGTAATCCATGCTTTTTAATCCATCAATCATATTTATTGAGCGCTTACTGTGGCTGAGTACTGTACTAAGCACTTGGGAGAGTACAGTATAACAGAGTTGTTAGACACATTCCCTGTCTAGAATTACACTGAGGATCTTAGGTTTTTTTGTTTGTTGTTTATGGCATTTGTTAAGCCAGGCACTGTTCTAAGTGCTGGGGTAGATACAAAGTAATCAGATTGGACACAGTCCATGTCCCACATGGGGCTCACAGTCTTAATCCCCATTTTAGTTGAAAATGTAGTCCAAGTGACTTGCAGAACATTTTGATCAAAGATCTGAAACACTAATCTTTATATGGACTCAATGGAAAAACTTTCTCGATTTTTCCAGTCTCCGTTCCCCTTATGTATATTATGTTATCCTCACTATTCTTTGTGGGCCTGGTAACAATAGGATGAGTTCCTGATGGTCATTTTAAGAGTCCTGTTATCAACATTATGCTTTTTGTCAGGTAATCATTATTTCCTTATCCTGTCGCCAATTCCCTCTGTAGTAAAATAAAGGCTTGAAACTGCAAGGTTTGGCACAGAAAGAAATTCCCTATGTTTTTAAAACTCCTCATAAACACCTCCCATCTATATATTGTTCCTTCTCCTTGGATACATTGGTAAATACCAGAAAGACCACGAAAGCAAGCGTGTCAAGAATACTCGATTTACGTGGTATTTTTTTCATATTTTTGGTGTCCTGATGAACGAGTTGTGTTCAAGATGCCAGTTTGCTCACATTTATAAAAGCCTGTAATGTATTGATTTGCTTGCTGTTATTACTTGCCTAGGAACTCTTAATGGAAGAGAGAGAGCAGCAGTATTGAACTACATAACCAAGTGTAGATATTGGTCACCATATCTTGTCTAACCATTGCTACAAAAATTGGCCCGTAATTCACCACCAGAAAAGGGCAAAAAGCATTTGTATTCTGCGATCCTATTCAGAGCAAATGCTTATTGAAAGTGGAATGTTTGCAAAAGTCCTAGCGCTCTCTTCTTTTTGGTATATTTCTTATAATTTAACTATGCCTTCTCTCTTTCTTGGTATTTGCTCTTTCTTTTCATTGCATCATTCTCAGACCATGTAGAATTCTATAATTCAGTCATGGCATGGGGCACCAAGATGTAGATTGTCATGCCTCTGGTTATTACCAAAGATGTCCTCCAATTATTAAGTATTGCCTCATACCTGTGGTGGCAGTGTGGCTTAATGGAAAGAGTCTGGGAGTCTGAGGACTTGGGTTCTAATCCAGCTCCACTGCTTGCCTGCTGTGTACATTTAACTTCCCTGTACCTCAGTTCCTCACCTGTAAAATGGGGATACAATACCCGATCCCCCTCCAGTTCAACTGTGAGCCCCATATGGGACAGAAATTGTGTGCAACCTGTTTATACGGAATCTATCCCAGTGCTTGGCACATAGTAAGCACTTAATAGATGTCACAATGATTATGTCTGGAATAAATGGCCTTTTTCAAAGGACTGACCCTGGTAGCTCTCTGTAGAAATCAAGTGAGTGCCACTGTGGTATTTGTTAAGCACCTACAATTTATCATCATCATCATCATCAATCGTATTTATTGAGCGCTTACTATGTGCAGAGCACTGTACTAAGCGCTTGGGAAGTACAAATTGGCAACATATAGAGACAGTCCCTACCCAAAAGTGGGCTCACAGTCTGAAAGGGGGAGACAGAGAACAAAACCAAACATACTAACAAAATAAAATAGAATAGATATGTAGAATTAAATTAAATAAATAAATAAATAGATAGATAAATATATAAATAAATTTATCAAGCTTTGTACTAATCACTGGGGTAGTTACAAGATAATCAGGTCTCATATAGGACTCAAAGTCTTAGTATGAGGGAGAAAAAGTATCCCCATAGGGAATAGGAACAAAGAAAGCATGCAAGCAGGGGACGAGCAGGTTGGGAGTGAGGATAAATAGTGGGGAGAGAACAAATTGAGTCGCTCACATCAGCAGTCGGGGTTTCCTCTATGCAGAGAGGAATGGGCAATGAACTGCAGGATTTTGAGGGGTGGACTGATGTGTGCAAAATGATGTTTTAGAAAGCTGATCCCAGCAACAAGGTGAAGTATGAACTCCAGATAGAAGAGGCTGGAAGCAGGGATCCAATGTAGAGCTGGAAAGAAGACTGCTCCTGACTTGCCCCTTTCATTCGTCCTCCCTCCCATCCCCACAGCACATATGTATATATCTGTAATTTATTTGTTTATGTATATTAACGTCTGTCTCCTCCTCTAGACTGTGAGCTCCTTGTATGCAGGGAATGTGTCTGTTGTTGTATTGTACTCTCCCAAGTGCTCAATTACAGTGCTTTGCACACAGTAAGTGCCCAATAAATATGATTGAATGAATGAGAGGAGGAAGTGAGAAAGGAAAGTTTTAAAAGATGATCCTCAGGCTTTCACCTAATTGGAAGGAGAACACTAGGTGATCATTTGGACTAAATTGGTCATTCAGATCACATTACAATGCCGTGTCTGGAAATTCCGTTTGTGGGTAAGAAATCTAACGTATTGGCAATTTAAATAAATGATGAGGTTAGAAATCTCATGGATACTCAGAGGAAAGCTAGTGAAGGAATCTTAAAAGACAGAGTTATCCCACAACTGGGATAAAGAGAGCAAGATCTATTTTCCTAGGTCATCCAGTGCATATTTGGCCTGAGGAAAAGTCCATTTTCATTGGCTTTCCTATCCCATATCTGGATCCCAAGAAAGCTGAAGCCTCAAAATAATTTACATTTACTGAGCTGTAGTCAGGGGTTTTGCCATTTCCCCTGCATTCCTACAATTTATTTCCTGTCAAATTACAATCAAACTCTGGGTGTGTGGCTGAAATAACGTTATGTCAGAGTGACTTGTTGAATCATGGTGGTGAGAATATTTGTGTGTGTGTGTGTGTGTGTGTGTGTGTGTGAGAGAGAGAGAGAGAGAGAGAGAGAGATGAAAGAGGTAAAACTGCCCCTGCTGATTTGAGGATTGCTAATTTCCATTTAAAGATGCCTCATTTGAAATTGATCCCCCCCCCCCCCTTTGGTTGAGATAAAATTGTCAGACATTTTCTTTTTTTGGGTAGTAATTCTTGTTTTGTTTTTGTCTATTCAGTGACGGTAAGCTTTGTATTAAGTAGGGTGGAAGGACAGCTGTTAATTCCATGCCCAGTTTAGCAACATTCCTGTTAGATTGCAGACTTAGACTTATTGTAAGCCTTTCTACAAGAGAGCTTTTTTGGTATCAGCTGAGCACAGCAGTTCATCTGACATATCAAGTTCTAGCATCTTGCTCCATACTCCTCAGGTTGCATTTGATGACCCCTCACCATAGTCTAGACTGTAAAAGTCTCTTTCTATATTGAGAACCATAATATCTTTTCAACTTACCCTGCCGTCTTTAACTTTCAGGATAGAAGGACACTTTTAAACCACTTGGCCTGTGACCATGTCAGACCTGGCCCTTGATTTTCAGTGATGTTAAATGTGAAATCCCAATCCATAATATAAGAATATCCTTAGTGAAAAGTGTCAGTGGGATCCCCACCATGGGACAGGGACTCTGTCCAATCTGATTGCATCTTTCCCAATGCTGAGTAGAGTGCTTGGCACATAGTAAGCCCTAAACAACTATCACAATTATCAGGTGCTCAGCATAGCCCTTGTTCACCATAGGATCCCAACACTGCTCACATATGATTCCTGACTTCCTTCAATCATATTTATTGAGTGCTTACTGTGTGCAGAGCTCTGTACTAAGCACTTGGGAAAGAACAATCCTCTCCCCCTCCTCTCCCTCCCCATCCGCCCCACCTTACCTCCTTCCCCTCCCCACAGCACCTGTATATATGTATATATGTTTGTACGTATTTATTACTCTATTTTATTTGTACATGTTTATTCTATTTATTTTATTTTGTTAATATGTTTTGTTTTGTTCTCTGTCTCCCCCTTCTAGACTGTGAGCCCACTGTTGCGTAGGGAACGTCTCTATATGTTGCCAACTTGTACTTCCCAAGCGCTTAGTACAGTGCTCTGCACGCAGTAAGCGCTCAATAAATACTATTGAATGAATGAATGAACAATACAGTAATAGAGACAATCCCTGCCCACGACGAGCTCACGGTCTAGAGACTTTATCGTCTCTAGGTCTCCCAACCGTATCAATTATGGGAACTACAAGTTGTCAGTGATAGATTCTGTATTTGGTTGCAAATAATCTTTTCAATCAAACTATCTTAGTAGTTTCCAGTTTATGATAGGCAGACTTGCTCTGTTCCCCCTTCATCCGCAGTCCTCAGCTCTCTCTTCTCCTCATCCCACTGCATTCCCTGAGCACATGCCCTTGGAAGAGGAGCTTGGGGTACAGTATTAGGTGCCCTGAGATCGGTGGGAAGAGGCCCAGGGACCACAAGAAACAATAAGCTCCATTCCTCTCTCTTTCATAAGGGACCTGAGCATTAAGAGAATTAGAGTTACCTAGTGGAAAGAGCACTTTCCTAGTGGGCCTGGGAGTCAGAAGGACCTGAGTTCTAATCCTGACCCCACCACTAGTCAGTTGTGTGACCTTGAGCAAGTAACTACACTTCTCTGAGCCTCAGTTCCCTCATCCGTAGAATGGGGATTAAAACTGTGAGCCCTACGTGGGACAGGGACTGTGTCCAACCCAATTATCTTGTATCCACCCTAGCGCTTAGAACGGTGCCTGGAACATAGCACTTAACAAATACTACAATAATCATCATTATTATTATTATTAAAGAGTGAAATATAAAGGTTTTTAAGAATCCTTTAAAGCAGGGCAAGGGTTGGGGTTGCCTTAACATTTGATGTGTAGTGTTTGATTTTTGTTTTGTTTTTTGCAATGGGGGTGGAGGTTAATGCAGTTGAAAATGTTATTTAGATTCAGGGATTTTTAAAATGGCTGAAGCAATTTTCCCGCAGATAAACACCGTATTTAAGTTTCAAGTGCCTTGTGATTTCCCACTATCATCACCTAAAAAATGACTTGTTGCTCCCGTGTATTAAGCTAAGGACAATTCCCATCTGAAGCACTGAAGCAAAACTTGAAAGTGAACTGCAGAGCTTATGGTATTTCTAAGTTAAAATCTCTGAGTTTGCTTGGCATTCCACGCCAGTCTCCTAGGAATCACATGGCGCAAACGTTAATACCAGCAAAACTGTCCAACTTCGCTCAGGAATAGGAAAAGAACAGGAAGAAAGAGTCATCACACACCTTATGAACCACACACAGCCTTACGACAGACATCCCACCTACAACTTCCAAACACTCAACACCACCCCCTGGATACACACCAACAACAGGGATGTCCACAAGTCTAAAGACACGGCTTCCCCCACAACACACACACACACACACACACGCACACGCACACACTCCTCCCAATCACCACATTGAGTGATGCAAATATACTCACACACCTACCCAGGTCCTTCTGATTCCTAGTCCTGTTGCTCTATCTCTAAAAATAAAAAGTACTAGCAGAGGTGGAAGAGGATGGCAAGATGGGTTTGGGGGGGCATGTTTAATAATAATAATAATAATGGCATTTGTTAAGTGCTTACTATGTGCAAAGCCCTGTTCTAAGCACTGGAGGGATACAAGGTGAGTCCACATGGGGCTCACAGTCTTAATCCCCATTTTACAGATGAGGTAACTGAGGCTCAGAGAAGTTGTGACAGCAGACATGTGGCAGAGTTGGGATTTGAACCCATGACCTCTGATTCCCAAGCCCAGGCTCCTTCCACTGAGCCACACTGGTTCTCTAAGCGTGTTTGGGGTGGGGGTGGAGGGGAGGGATGACTGGAAGGTAAGAGTAAGGAGTGATTGACAGTGTCATTTTTACTTATCGGTGAGGCCTGGGGGTAGTTCTGGAACAGAACCTAGCTAAATGCCTACAGGAAAACCTACCCCACGATACATTCATTCACAATACAGCTGCGTTTTTTGGTGAACATATTTCAGACATGTCCTGGGGATACCTGTGTATTTCATTTCAGCTGCAGGTAAGTCTTTTCAGATTGGGAAGCAATCTTAAACCTTTCCACCTAATAATATTTTAATACTGTACCAGCAAGATGGAAAAAATGTGCTTTAAGACTGGCATTTAGCTATTGTGACCTTTTAATTTAAATGACAGCTCCTTGCAACCCTTTCTGAGCAAATCCTAGAGCCTGTTATTTCAACATTGTCAAGGCTTAAATTTAATTAAATGTACTTTAGTGTGGTTTACACACACATCCTCCCCTCCTCTTGCCCTTTTTCCCCCCCTCACACTCTCGACTAGCCTCAAAAGGCATCAGAACACCCATTACTCTGCTGTCTGAATTTAAATGCCTTCTTGCCTCTCCAGGATTTTATGGATGGGGAGGTTGGTAAAGGGTAGGGCAGCTTTGTGGGGCAGGGTTTAGTCCCTAAGTCTGTGCAGCAGTAAACATCACAGTCAACTGTCAGTCACAAATTCAGGCTTCAGGAGAGTGCGGGAATTCTTGCCTCGGTTTGCCATGGGCAGTGTTAAGAGATGAGATGTGATCTGCCCCTGGAGACCGCCAGGCGATCAAGTTTTTATTACAAGAGCTAAATGAGACAATGCGCCAGACCATTTTCAGAAAGAGAGAAAGAGCAAGAAGCTAGCTCATAGTACTGTTGTAAGTGAACATCAAATAGGAAATGTATCACATCTGATCTGCAAGATAAACTTAAAAAACCTTGATGATTATTGTAACAATAATGCCATGTGTTTAGAAAATAGCTCCGGCCTCTTAAATTCTCTTCAAAGATACTCTCATCACTTTTCACCAAATTATTTCCAGTTTTTCATTTCCAGGCCCCATTTGGTTTTATGGGAGTAACAATGATTTGCATTCAGTCTTGGGATTCATCCTGGCTCCACCACTTATCAGCTGTGTGACTTTGGGAAAGACACTTAACTTTTCTCGGCCTCAGTTACCTCATCTGTAAAATGGGGATTAAGGCTGTGAGCCCCACGTGGGACAACCTGATTACCTTTTATCTACCCCAGTGCTTAGAACAGTGCTTGGCACATAGTAAGCGCTTAACAAATACCAACATTTTTTTTTTTTGGGGGGGGGGGAGTTATTACGAACTTTGAGATTAGAATCTGACTCTCCTGCTTCCAAGTCTGGTACCACTGTTGAAGTCATCACTACCACCATCATTTATTAGGCTCCTATTTGCTCGTGGTCTGCCCTAAGTAGTATTTAAAATAAGTTGAATGCAGTACAATCATTTCCAGAAGCAAGCCGTATTTTTAGCTGGTGTTCTGTTTGCTTTTAAATTCTAGTCATTAGAGATAGTTCAGAAGTTCTTTAATGAGACTGCATTTTGTTTTGTTTTTTATAGTATATGTTAAGTGCTTACTATGTGCCAGGCACTGAATTAAGCTCTGGGGTAGACACAAAATAATTTGGTTGGACACAGTTCCTGTTCCACAGAGGGCTCACAGTTTTAATCCCTATTTTACAGATGAGGTAACTGAGGCACATAGAACTGAAGCAACTTGCCCAAGATCATACAGCAGACAAGTGGCAGAGCCGGGTTTAGAACTCAAGTCCTCAAACTCCCAAGCTCATGCTCTATCCACAAGCCCACTTTGCTTCTCTCCCGAAGATACCAAGATGGATACCTTTGCCCTAATAATAATAATAATAATAATAATGGCATTTATTAAGTGCTTACTATGTGCAAAGCACTGTTCTAAGCACTGGGGAGGTTACAAGTTGATCAGTTTGTCCCACGGGGGGCTCACAGTCTTCATCCCCATTTTACAGATGAGGGAACTGAGGCCCAGAGAAGTGAAGTGACTTGCCCAGAGTCACACAGCTGACAAGTGGCGGAGCTGGGATTTGAACCCATGGCCTCTGACTCCAAAGCTCAGGCTCTTTCATTCATTCAGTCATATTTATTGAGCGCTTACTGTATGCAGAGCACTGTACTAAGCACTTGGGAAGTATAAGTTGGCAACATATAGAGACAGTCCCTACCCAACAACGGGCTCACAGTCTTGAGCGGGGAGACAGACAACAAAACATGTGGACAGGTGTCGTCATCAGAATAAATAGAGATAAAGCTAGATGCACATCGCAGCGTGGCTCAGCGGAAAGAGCACAGGCTTTGGAGTCAGAGATCCTTGGTTCAAATCTCAGCTCCGACAATTGTCAGCTGTGTGACTTTGGGCAAGTCTCTTAACTTCTCTGTGCCTGTTACCTCATCTGTAAAATGGGGATTAAGATTGTGAGCCCCACGTGGGACAACATGATCACCTTGTATCCCCCCAGCACTTAGAACAGTGCTTTGCACATAGTAAGCGCTTAACAAATATCATCATTATTATTATTATTATTAGCATTAACAAAATAAATAGAATAGTAAATATGTACAAGTAAAATAGAGTAATAAATTTGTACAAACATATATACAGGTGCTGTGGGGAGGGGAAGGAGGTAGGGTGGTGGGGTGGGGAGGGGGAGAGGAAAGAGGGGGCTCAGTCTGGGAAGGCCTCCTGGAGGAGGTGAGCTCTCAATAGGGCTTTGAAGAGAGGAAGAGAGCTAGCTTGTCAGATGTGCAGAGGGAGGGCATTCCAGACCAGGGGAAGGATGTGGGCCGGGTGTCGACGGCGGGACAGGCGAGAATGAGGCACGGTGAGGAGGTTAGCGGCAGAGGAGCAGAGGGTGTGGGCTGGGCTGTAGAGGGAAAGAAGGGGAGTGAGGTAGGAGGGGGCGAGGTGATGGAGAGCCTTGAAGCTGAGAGTGAAGAGTGTTTGCTTGATGGTTGACTGGTAGCCACTGGAGATTTTTGAGGAGGGGAGTAACATGCCCAGAGCATTTCTGCACAAATGATCCAGGCAGCAGCATGAAGTATAGATTGAAGCAGGGAGAGACAGGAGGATGGGAGATCAGAGAGGAGGCTGATGCAGTAATCCAGTCGGGATAGGATGAGAGATTGAACCAGCAGGGTAGCGGTTTGGATGGAGAGGAAAGGGCGGATCTTGGCGATATTGCGGTGATGAGACCGGCAGGTTTTGGTAACGGATTGGATGTGAGGGGTCAATGAGAGAGCAGAGTCGAGGATGACACCAAGGTTGTGGCCTTGTGAGACTGGAAGGATGGTAGTGCCATCTACAGTGATGGGAAAGTCAGGGAGAGGGCAGGGTTTGGGAGGGAAGATAAGGAGTTCAGTCTTGGACATGTTGAGTTTCCACTCTTCCACTGAGCCACGCTGCTTCTCACAGCCCAATCATTTGTGTGGCTTGTATCACAAACTCCCCCAACTGACTCTCCCCAGAGTTGTTTACTGCACTTCATTTTCCATGTAAATGAGCTCTGGCAGTGTCATTTGTCGTGAAAGTTATTATGAGGGTGATGATTATTGATTTCTTCCTGTTACTCCAAAGAAGTCATTTAATCATTGCTTTTTCCTCATTGTACAATGACTGTCTATTACGAACATCTGGAATTCTTGTTCAACACAATGAGAAAAAAGCCTGGCTAAACCGTAGCCAAAAAGAACCCTGATAAAGAGTGTGGCGTCCGCTCCATGTGCTTAAGGTTGCTGTTTAACTCACTCTCTCGGGCCCTGTATATTTCTTGAGCAGAATGCTTGTCTTTGGAATTTTCCTCACTCAGTAGTATTTGCTGGATGCAGAGAACTGTTTCAAGCGCTTGTGAGAGTACAACAGTGACAAAAAACATCCTGTAAGCAAGGATTTTACAACCAATGAGTTACTTATCACCTGAATTCCCGAATTCGTTTTGGTTCAGATTGAGTTTTCTGTATCATTTAGCGGTTCTTAGTTAAGCGGTAGGGATAACAGACTGCTTAAAGTTTGGACGAGTCACTGGAACTTTCTACCAGGAAGCTGGTAGGGAGCTAAGCCAATTTAACACCTTAAGGTGTCAGATTCCCAGATGAAGTGAAAAATAACTCGGCCATTCTAATTGTGCTGCGGTGCTGGAAGGAATAGCTGCTAAGATTGACCAGTCCCGAAGTTAAGAGCGTCCAGTCTTAGTACTTCTAAAGGAGGAAAAGTGCCACTTGTCTTCATTTTTCAGGAAGGACTCTGGTTTAGAATACTCTTACTTAGCCAGGGTTATCTCCCACAGGCCTGGTTCAGTCTAAACTGCTCGTTACGTTTTCTGTCTGTAGAAAGTGGCTTTGTAGGAAAAGGCTTAGAGCTGAAAGCCAGTGGCCCTCGAACTTATGTCCATCGAAACTATTGGCTAGTAAGAGTCAGTCCTATGACACACTGTGCTCCAGTGGGACTCGGATATTCCTCCCCCGGCCCCTACCTCCAGCCCACCCCTCATCCTTCACCAGCTTGGTCATTTTGATCTGTGGTCCATACAGACTCAGAAATTCCCAACTCTCAGAGAAGGCTTGCTATCTGGGCCAATTCTCAGATCCCTCTGCTGAGTCTCCTTACTGCTAACCGAAAGGCCGTTGATTGGTGCTGTGTTTTTTCAAGACGGTTTTGTTTTTTCCTTTTGCAGTAAGATTAAGGAATATGATGGCAATGACACCTTGCTGGGGCGTCTGAGAGGGATCAGGAATGTAGTATCCCTGAGCTGGGAGGGTTTTAAGAGATGGTCTAATCCGGTCCCTTGCCTCCTCAGAAAAAAATAACGAAGTACTTAGACAACATGATTTTAATTCCACCAAAACACTCTTTTTGAGGATACGGCCCTTTGTGGAATGCCTGTTTCTGAGTTACAGTCTCGGATGTCTTGTCAAGTGGCTCTTTTGATTCTCTGTCCCTCTTGGAAGTTTTGGAGCATTGTTTTGACTTAAGTCTCTATTTTTAGCCCAGTTATTCATGGTAAGACAACTTTCCTTCTGAGAAAAATGGAAGGACAAACCACATTTTCTAATTTATTTTGAAAACTGGAAGCTTTCCTTTCTTTACCCCATGTCCATGGCTACTTTTAGGTCTCCTTTTCTTCCAGGAAAGCATATACAGACATTGTGGAACTTTCAGCAGAGTCAATATATCTGTTCTTTTTCTCTAGACTGTAAATTCATTGTGGGTAGAAAATGTGTCTGTGTGTTGTTGTATTGTATTCTCCCAAGTGCTTAGTACAGTCCTCTGCACAAAGTGTTCAATAAATACAATTGAATGACTGCCAGGGGCCAGGGAAGGAATTACACAAATTTCAGGCTTTGCCCCTCAATTTCAATCATTCAAGGAACAGTGTGACCTATGGAAAGAGCACAGGCCAGGAAGTTAAAGGACCTGGGTTTTAATCCCAGTTCTACCACTTGGCTGCTGTGTGACCTTGGACAGGTTACTTCACTTCTCTGTGCTCCAGTTTTCCCATCTGTAAAATGGGGATTAAATCATATTCCCTCTAATTTGAAATGTGAGTCCCGTGTGGGATAGAGGCTGTGTCCAACCTGATTATATTGTATCTATCCCATGCTTAGTGCAGTGTTTGGCACAACATAAACACTTTAGTAGCATAAAAAAAATTAAGAAACACTTTATATTTAATTTGATGTGTTGACTGGATGAAGAAAGAAATGATTTACATTTGTGAATTGGAAAATTATCCTGAAAACTTCAATTCTAAAAAAAGTATTCTGAGGCACAGAGATTTTGTATGTTTAAGCGACTTGCATGAAATTATTGGCTTTTCCCAAAAATCAGGCAGTTAAAAGGGCTTATCCAGTTCTGCAAAGTGTACAGCCCCATTGATGCAGGCAGTTTAAAGGGCAGCCAACAGTATCCTCAATTGTGTTGTTCTGACCAGGGCAGCTCGAAATTCCTTCTCGTGAATTTAATGCTTTGTTAGGTCGATAATCTTTATTTGTACGACAGCAAACTCGGGTGCCAAATGCTTAAGAATAGCTAATTTGGGGGATTCATCACCACCGCACTTACACAGATTCTTTTCTGTTTTTGCGATAGTATTTTTCTCATATAAACCCATGATTCTCATTCTATTCTCCCGTTGCCATTTGTTAGTCATTTAATGATTGCTAAGTGTAGTGATGATGATGATAATGATGATGGCATTTGTTAAGCGCTTACTATGTGGAAAGCACTGTTCTAAGCACTGGGGAGGATACAAGGTGATCAGGTTGTCCCATGTGGGGCTCACAGTCTTAATCCCCATTTTCTAGATGAAGTAACTGAGGCCCAGAGAAGTGAAGTGACTTGCCCAAAGTCACACAGCTGACAAATGCCGGAGCCTGGATTAGAACCCACGACCTCTGACTCACAAGCCCGGGCTCTTTCCACTGAGCCACGCTGCTTTTCTATGCTTACTATGTGCCAGGCACGGTTCTAAGTGCTGGAGTAGATACAAGCTAGTCAGTTTAATCAGTGTAATGTGTCTTCATCATCATCAATCATATTTATTGAGCGGTTACTGTGTGCAGAGCACTGTACTAAGCGCTTGGGAAGTACAAGTTGGCAACATATAGAGACAGTCCCTACCCAACAGTGGGTTCACAGTCTAAAAGACTAAGACTAAGACTGTGTCTTGGTGGCTAGATCACAGTCCTGGGAGTCAGAAGGACCTGGGTTCTAATCCCTGCTCTGCCATTTGTCCACTATGTGACCTTGAAAAAGTCACTTAACTTCAGTGCCTCAGTTACCTCATCTGTAAAATGGGGATTATAGCTGTGAGCCCCACGTGGGACAGTGACTGTGTCCAACCTGATTATCTTGTATTGACCCCAGTGCTTAATACAGTGCCTGGCACCTAGTAAGCACTTAATAAATGCTATTAAAAAAATTAGTAATCATTGGAGGCTTACAAGGAGAGAGAAATGAGAGCTAAATGATGAGCAAGAAAAGTGATCCAGCCTGCAGAATGAAACATAGAAGTGTACTAGGTTTTCCCTGACTCTCTTGGCTTTTGTAGTCAGGGGCAACTTAGTCCAGTGCTCTGCACACAGTAATAATAATGATGGCATTTATTAAGCGCTTACTATGTGCAAAGCACTGTTCTAAGCACTGGGGAGGTTACAAGGTGATCAGGTTGTCCCACAAGGGGCTCACAATCTTAATCCCCATTTTACAGATGAGGTAACGGAGACACAGAGAAGTTAAGTGACTTGCCCAAAGTCACACAGCTGACAGTTTGCAGAGCCAGAATTTGAACCCATGACCTCTGACTCCAAAGCCCATGCTCTTTACCACTGAGCCACGCTGCTTCTCACAGTAGGCACTCAATAAATACAAGTGACTCACAATGCATCTTCTTTTCATAAACCAAAAATTAGGGGCCATTGGCAAGTGGCCTTGGTAGAAAATGCTCAGTTAATCCAATCAATCATATTTATTGAGCAGTTACTGCTTGCAGAGCACTGAACTAAGCGCCTGGGAGAGTACAGCACAACAATGTAACAGACACATTTTCTGCCCACAACGAGCTTACCGTCGTCTCTGTAGAACATACCTATTCTCTGTTGATATTGTGAGATGTTGCCTACTGTTACCACAAAATTACAAATTTGGAAAACAGACCAGTCCCGCTAGGAATCCATTACCAAAAGGACCACACACCAAGATCATGGTTTTCAGTAAATCCTCTTTATTAAAGCGAGCCACTAGCCCCACATGTCAGGATGTGCTGCCCCAGCATCATCTGCTAAACATACGACATACAACAATTCATGTCCTACATGTGTCTGACCCTCCTTTTTCCCTTCTAGAGGTTGGAAGCTATACGTTTAGCAGTTTATGCCCTACTGACTGTATTAATTCCTGTGTTCAGACAGGTTCTCTGGATGGAAATGCAGCATGTTTTAGTGAAATAGCATAGGATGTGCTGCCCCAGCATCATCTGCTAAACATACAACATACAACAATTCATGTCCTACATGTGTCTGACCCTCCTTTTTCCCTTCTAGAGGTTGGAAGCTATACATTTAGCAGTTTATGCCCTACTGACTGTATTAATTCCTGTGTTCAGACAGGTTCTCTGGATGGAAATGAAGCATGTTTTAGTGAAAGAGCATAGGATGTGCTGCCCCAGCATCATCTGCTAAACATACAACATACAACAATTCATGTCCTACATGTGTCTGACCCTCCTTTTTCCCTTCTAGAGGTTGGAAGCTATACATTTAGCAGTTTATGCCCTACTGACTGTATTAATTCCTGTGTTCAGACAGGTTCTCTGGATGGAAATGCAGCACGTTTTAGTGAAAGAGCATAGGACTCAGGTTCAGGAGAGCTGGGCTCTAATCCCTGTTATGTCACTAGCCAGCTGTGTGACCTTGGACAAGTCGCTTAAGTTATTAGATCTGTATAGATCTGTGATTTATTTATTTATCTATTCATTTTAAAGTCTGTCTCCCCTTCTAGACTGTGAGTTTGCGGGAAGGAATGTGTCTGTTGTTATATTGTACTCTCCCAAGTGCTTAGTAGAGTGCTTTGCACCGTAAGCACTCAATAAATACGATTGAATGAACGAATGGTTGTGCCAGGGTGCACATACCAACATAATCAGGTAGATGCACAGTTTTAAAGTAACAGTTTATGCTTTTCGTAGCTCAATAAATCCCAACTCCCAGATGCTTCCCAGATTTCTCCCCTTAGTTCGCCCAATAAATCCCAACTCCCAGATGCTTCCCAGATTTCTCGCCTTAGTTCTCAGTTCAACAAAGACTCCTTCTAGGTGAGCATGTTCCTCCTTCCTTTTGCTGATGGTTTAGGGGGTGGAGGGTCGGGGGAGCATGAGGTAATCTCTTCTCAAGTGGAAACTTCCTCCAGGAATCTCAAAGGGAAGCAGCATGGCTTAATGGAAAGAGCCCAGGCTTGGGAGTCAGAGGTCGTGAGTTCTAATCCCGGCTTCGCCACTTGTCAGCTCTATGACTTTGGGCAAGTCACTTTCATTTAATCGTATCTATTGAGTGCTTACTGTGTGCAGAGCACTGTACTAAGTGCTTGGAAGGTACAATTTGGCAACAGATAGAGACAATCCCTACCCAACAACGGGCTCACAGTGTAGAAGTGGGGAGACAGAAAACAAAACAAATAGACAGGCACTTAACTTCTCTGTGCCTCAGTTACCTCATCTGTAAAATGGGGATTAAGACTGTTAGCCCCACGTGGGACAATCTGATAGCGTTGTATCTATCCCAGCGCTTAGAACAGTGCATGGCATATAGTAAGCGCTTAACAAATACCATCGTTAATATTACTTAGCACATAATGATGCTTAGTACATGACATACTTTTTTTGAGAAGCAGCATGGCTTAGTGGAAAGAGCACGGGCTTGGGCGTCAGAGGTTGTGGGTTCCAATCTCGGCTCAGCCACTTATCAGCTGTGTGACTGGGCAAGTCAACTTCTCTGAGACTGTTACCTCGTCTGTGAAATGGGGATGAAGACTGTGAGCCCCACGTGGGACAACCCGATTACCTTGTATCTACCCCATCGCTTAGAACAGTGCTTGGCACATAGTAAGCGCTTAACAAATGCCATCATTATTTTGATGATGCAAAGAGTACTGATTGCTCCCTCTCTGTTGATATGTGAGAATACTTTCCTTGAGAGATCTTTGTTTTGATGTGAATATGCGTGAAACTTCCCCTTGAGCAGTTCCAGAGTGATAATAGTAATAATTATGGTACTTGTTAAGCATTTAGTATTTGCCAAGCTCTGTTCTAAGTGCTGGGGTAGATACAAGTTAATCAGGTTGGACACAGTCCCTGTCCCTCATGGAGCTCACACTCTTACAAAGAAGGTAACTGAGGCCCAGAGAAGTGAAATGACTTGCCCAAGGTCACACAGCAGACATGTGATGGAGGAGGGATCAGAAATCAGGTCCTTCTGGCTCCCAATCCCGGGCTGTATCCACTGAGATACCAGATCATTCCTCCTGGAGTGATGCAGGCGTGGTGTGGGTGTCTTGCGGCAGTTATTCAGCAGCTGACACACCATGTGCCCAGGGGCCTCCTGAACACCTGGGAGCACCAAGAAAAAAGTAGACAAAGAGAAATTTGGCCTTCCACCCAAACATTTAAAGACACAAAATTCCATATTTCTCCTGTTTCTAGTGGTCGGTGGTTTGAACAAGGTTAGTTTTTTGGCACTGTGACTGATGGTTCACAGAGGATAGAGGATTAATTGGGAATCAGCATGGCCTAGTGGATAGAGCCCTGGTCTGAGAGTCAGAAGGACCTGGGTTCTAATCCTGGCTCCGCCACTTGTCTGATGTGTGACCTTAGGTATGTTACTTCACTTCTCTGGGCCTCAGTGACCTCAACTGTAGAATGGGGATTAAAACTGCAAGCCCCATGTAGGACAGAGACTGTATCCAACCTAGTTAGCTTGTATCTCCCCCAGTGCTTGACACGTAGTAAGCGCTTAACAATTACTATTATCAGGTACATGAGGAACAGGGCAAGTAGGCATGAGAAGCAGAGTGGCTCAGTGGCTCTTCCGAGCATGGGCTATGGAGTCAGAGGTCATGGGTTCAAATCCCGGCTCGCCACATGTCAGCTGTGTGACTTTGGGCAAGTCACTTAACTTCTCTGTGCCTGTTACCTCATCTGTAAAATAGGGATTAAGACTGTGAGCCCTCCGTGGGACAACCTGATCACCTTGTAACCTCCCCAGTGCTTAGAACAGTGCTTTGCAAATAGTACACGCTTAATAAATGCCATCATTATTATTATTTAAAGTCTATACCTGCTGTTTAAAGTATTTAGTATTTTCAGGTCCTTTGTTGAATGAAGGTACTTCTAGCAGAAATATCCTTGCTTCGTGGGGCATGGCAGGGGAACACAGATGGAGGCAGGCTGACTTGGAAGGGGTGGGGATGTGAAGATGAGGGAAGACATAAGCCCCCTAAGACTGTAAACTCATGATGGGCAGGGAATGCATCTTTTTATTGTTGCATTGTATTCTCCCAAGTGCTTAATACAGTGCTTCACACACAGTAAATGCTCAATAAATACGATTGACCGACTGATGTGTCAGAGGCATGGAAGAGCCGTGGAGAAGCACACTGAGGGAGAAGTGAAAGGAGATACTGATTCAGAGTTGCCCCTACCTCCATAGGGGTGATGGGGCAAGGTTCCCTTCAGCTGTATCAACTGGACTACCAGATTGGCTCATGCCAAGTCTCTACTAGACCTGAGAGCCAGGGCTGAGGAGATCCAAAATGGTGGCTTTACAGCCTGTTGCCTCTTTGACATCTGCTCCCTCTCACAGGCCCCACCCCTACTAAAACCCCTGGTTAATTCATTCATTCAGTCGTATTTATTGAGCGCTTACTGTGTGCAGAGCACTGTACTAAGCGCTTGGTAAGTACAAGTTGGCAACATATAGAGACGGTCCCTACCCAACAATGGGCTCACAGTCAAGAAGCCTGTTCCCTGGTCCTTTTTTCCTTTCTCCTTCTTTTGTCCTTTTGTCCAGTGAAAATTTGGCACCTATGCACGGACTGGTACATGTTCTGCTCACTGACATCTTCCCTGCCTCCGTCTTGCCTGCCAAAATTAGCACCTGTAGGGTTTCCACCAGCCTTAACCGCCATCCTGGACCCGCTCTTAAGAGGATGCTGACCCAGAAGGGTGTGATTGCAGTCCCTCCACCCAACCCTTAAGGACTATTTTGGTTGCAGGAGAAGGGGATATACTGAGGCACTGGGAAGGAGGGGGGGTGCTAGTTGGATCCCACAGGCCCTGACCTGTCCAGGTGATTTCTCCTGGAAGCTGTCGCATAGGCAATCATAGTGCTTCAATGTGCCAACCCAGAGGGCTACAACTCCTCTTGTCTACGTCCCTGTAAATGAACAGGAAGGAATTAGGAGCCTTTATTGACAGACCTGGGCTTTTTTGATCTGTGAAAGGAAGTGATCTGGCTGGAGGAGCTAGTTCAGACAAGAGCTAAATGTATCGCTTTGCAATGAAGCTCCTGCAGGTCTCTGCATTTGTATATTGACATCCTTTGTTCTTTACTAAAACATTAGCTGACTCTTTCAGTCTGACCTTCGTCAGCCCATTAGTCTTCCTGACGTGAAGTGTGTTGTTTAGTTAAAAGAAAAAAAGAAAGTTAGAAGTTGGCTAGAACTTCATCTTCAATCTTTCATTTTTTTATAGCCTGGCAGCCCTTTAAAATAAAGTTTTCAGCCTACATACTGAATCTACCCAGTCTCCCTTTCAATCTAAAGCAATTCAAGTCAGGAGAAATGCTGCAATTACCCAAATCATTTTGCAATGTGATTTATGATTTATATAGATCAAAATCTGTCAGTTGAAGCGGGGGTGGCGGGGAGGGGCGTTTAAACGGGTGGGTGTTACAAAATGGAGACTGTTCAATGAAAAGTTTTAATACTGGCCCCAAACTAAACTAAAAAAACTCCAGATGTAATTAATTAAGAAGATAAAACTGAAACCACTCCACATTCTGAGCTGCTCACTCTTGTGCTGCCTCTTTCACCATGTAAAAAGAGAGAGAGAGAGAGAGAGAGAGAGAGAGAGAGAGAGAGAAAAGAAGGAAGATAAAGAAAAGAAGGAAACGAAAAGGAAAAAAAAAAGACGTTGGACTTAAGATAAGCAGCAGAGCAGACGGGGGAGGCACTTGGAATAAGAAAAAACAGCACCCGTTGTGGCATGAACCCCATCCCCACCAATGGGAATAATAGCAGGCATACTGTGCTAGCCAATAATTGCAGGCTCATTGTGTCACTGTGTGGCTAAAGTAGCAGAAGAGACCTGGCATCTGGGAAGATTAACATGCAGGGCATTTCTTTCTACCCTCCCAGGCATCGGCTTGGGAGTCAGAGGTCATGGGTTCAAATCCCGGCTCCGCCAATTGTCAGCTGTGTGACTTTGGGCAAGTCACTTCACTTCTCTGTGCCTCAGTTACCTTATCTGTAAAATAGGAATTAAGACTGTGAGCCCCACGTGGGACAACCAGATCACCTTGTATCCTCCCCAGCACTTAGAACAGTGCTTTGCACATAGTAAGTGCTTAACAAATGCCATTATTATTATTACTTTTACCCTAGATCTTAGTGACACCCATGGAGTTAAAGGGCATCAATAATCTCCCCTTTGAAAACAACATCAATATCATAATGGACATTAACTGAGTTCCTTGTGTCCTAGCGGAGTAAAGTATACCTCCCCATCCTTGAGGATCTTGCAATCAAATAAACACATACATATACAAACACACTCGAAATACACAAACTTGAATGTGCACACTCACACCACCCTCTCGACTATACACACACACACACACACACACACACACACATACACACTTTAACTAAATTCTTTTTTCTTACCCTGGCAGATAGCACAGTGTGTAAAAGGAAATAGTGGGGGGTGAACTGGACTAAAATGTCCAAAACCCATAGTATCCTGGGGGTTTGGGTTACCTCTAGGAAGCCACCAAATATAGCTCAAGTCAAAATCAGACCTAATCCAGACCAGTGTCAAATTTGAGAACTGGGAGAGGGAGGCAAAAACCCCTTCAGCACTGCTGTCCCAGGACATTCTATCTTCCCAACTACCACGCCAGCATTTTTGCATCTCCACCAAACAACCACCTCTTCCATACATTTTGACTTTTGCCATCTTTCCGCCATCCTCCTCTCTGTAATTTGTTTTGTGTCTGTCTCCCCAGCTACATTCTGCACCCCTAGAAGCAGAGATCATGTTTTCTAACCCTGTTGTACTCCCCCAAGTGCACAGTACAGTGCCCCATGCACAATAGGTGTTCAATACTATTGATTGGGTGTTTCGGTCTCCTGGCTTGCTTAGAATAATAATAATAATCATGATGGTATTTGTTAAGCACTGTTCATCGCAGTGGAGGGATACAAGGTGATCAGGTTGTCCCACGTGGGGCTATCAAGCTTAATCACCATTTTACAGATGAGGTAACTGAGGCACAGAGAAGTTAAGTGACTTGCCCAAAGTTACACAGCCGACAAGTGGTGGAGCTGGGATTAGAACCCATGACCTCTGACTCCCAAGCCTGTGCTTTTTCCACTGAGCCATGCTGCTTCCCTAGAACTATCCTTGGAGTCGGTTCAGTTCTGAGGAAATAACCCAAGTCCTCCTGGGGGTCCTCAAAATATTAACAAGCCCAGGTCACAGCAACTGCAACTCTGGGATTCTAGCCAGGGGAGAATAGGTTCTTAGGGGCTCCCAGAGGAAAATAAGTCTCCACGTGTAGCCCTTCTCAGCTAGGATAATAAGCAAGACCCCCCTTCAGTGCATGATAAACTACCTCTGCCCCCACAGAACTGGAGTTGACCCAGGTTTGCTGGGTTTTGCAGCTTGTTAGCCCTGGCAACAGCTGCCTTGCTTTCACCAAATGGTACTTTCCTAGTTCTCTTCCTTCCTTTCCAACTACAACTTCTGAGTCCCCTTTGCTCAGACAGTCAGTTGTACCTAGTGAGCGTTTACTGTGTGCAGAGCCCTGTACAAAACACTTGGAAGAGTACAATATAACAGGCACACTCCCTGCCCATAACAAGCTTACATTCTAGAGGGGGAGACAGACATTAATATAAATAAATGAAATGACAGATAAATACTTAAGTGCTGTGGGGGTGGAAGGGAGGATGAATAAAGGGAGCAAGTCAAGGCTGTGCGGAAGGGAGCGGGAGAAGAGGAAAGGAGGGTTTAGTCAGGGAAGGCCTTTTGGAAGAGATGTGCCTTCAATAAGGCTTTGAAGGTGGAGAGAGTGCTTGAGAATAATTTGTTGACCCATCTTCCTCCTCACACCCTTTAACTGTGGGTGTCCCCAAAAGGTTTGTTCAGGATCCTCCACTGTACATGTGCAGTGTATATTTTTTCAATATATGTTCCATGTGCAGTGTATATTTTTTCAATATATGTTCCAATGGAAAGATGATGATTTCCCTGTAGGTATAAGATGGGAGTTGGGAATTGGGAAGCAGCATGGCCTAGTGGAAAGAGCACAGGCCTGGAAATCAGAGGACCTGAGTTCTAATCCAGGCTCTGCCACTTACCTGATGTGTGTGACCTTGGGTAAGTCACTTCTCTGTGCCTCAGTTACCTTATCTGTCAAATGGGGATTAAGACTGTGAGCCCTATGTCCAAACTGATTATCTTGTATCTACCCCAGCAGTTAGTATAGCGCCTGACACATAGTAAGCACTTAATAAATACCGTGAAAAAATTGGGAGATCTGGGCTCTAATCCTGGCTCTACAAGCCTCAAATGCCTCCTGGAGTTTTGCCATTAGTGGTGAAGGTTTCTGACCAAAGAATGCTGTGGTTTTGTGTTTTGCAAAGTGGACAGGTCCAGAAAGAATCCCCTTAAAAACCTGTCTAATGGGGGTAAAAAAGAAAATTACAGTGGTTTCCAAGGTGACTACCACCTGCTGGGTCATGGTGCCATGGTCCAGTATCAGTGCTAGCCTGTGGACACTCTGACCGTCAGGTTTCACCATGTGCTTCTTGCCTGCCCAACTACTCTACCCTCTCATGCATTCCATGTCCCAGTAGGTCACAATTGACAAGAGCAGGAGAGAGCAAGTAGCCCTGAACAAACTCCTACCACTATGATTAATTCTCCTGGGAAGGATCATACCCCAGAAAAACCATCTTCCAATATGAAGGACAGTGCATTTTTATCCATGTTGTGTTTTCACTTTCTCTCTCACTCTCTCTGCCTATCTATCTCTCTCTCTCTCTCTCTCTCTCTCTCTCTGTTAGACAAGCATGTATTTTTATGCATAGCTTGTGTATTAGAGAAATATTAAAATACCTCAGCCCATTTCGTACAGAACTGCCGAAAGAAATTTTCCATTAATGCATTTGTTCCTGAAACTCTGAAAACAGGAAAACAAAACCTAGTATTAGCCATTTCCTTTTTCTCTACTTTGCTGTTGTGTACAGAGTCAGGGATTGGAATGGGACAGGGGCGGCTTCCTTTTCCAAACAAAAATCTAAATCTTATACCTACAGGGAGATCAAAATCCTTTCCTTTTGACTTCACCGTCTGGGGCCATGGAAACAACTGAGGTCATCATTACATTATTCATGCAGGATCCAGTCGTTAGCCAAAATGATCTGTGAGAGATCAGAGGCAAATTTTCCAAAAGGAGACCTAATTCTACTCCCAGAAGTTGAATTCGGCTCCCATCCTGGGTATGATTTAGAGGTCTGGTGACCTTGGAGGTTAGAAAATTTGTTCAAAAACTTGGTGTTGAAATTTTGGAAGGTGACATCAGTTGGAAATTGATTTAATTTCTTTTAACATGTGAAAAATAGGGACGGGGCTTTTGTAAAGAAGGTAATGAAGCAGAATGACTTTATACATATATAAGGATAGGATAAGATCACTTGTTTATCTTCACAGTGCCTTATAAATTTGGGCCATTAGTGCCCGGCTGTGATGGACTACTTCTGAAGTGTCCATCACGTAACTAGAAACAAAATTGACAAGGATGAGTCCTGTTTTGTGGAGAGGTATGGATTTCAACTGGCCTCGGTTTTCAACCTGTGGGATTGAGGGAGTTTCTCTTTAATACCTTGGAATTGAGGTTTATCCGAAGAAGACGTCATCTTGGTAAACTTAGCTTTCCCAAATGAAAACACATCCCCTTCTCCAAGCTGTTATCCGCCCGATTCACAGGGGTGTCCGCTTTCTCCCCAAGCTGAGCTAGCCAGCTCAGGTCTGCGGCAGTAAAGTACAGAGAGGCTTGTTGATGGTACTATCCATTTCACAGTTAGACGCTTCCCGTTCAAAGACTTCAAAACCCAAATTTTCTAGTTCATATAGAGAGAGCACTAAAAGGTCTAAAAGCTTCTGCTACAAGCAATTAGGATTTAAAGAAAACCTGCCTGGACTCTGGCCCTGATAGATATTTTAGCCACCTCTTTATGCGTTTGTAAGTATCCAGGCCACTTGGCTTGCTACTGGAGTGATTTGGATGGCATGCAGTTTCGAGACAGAGCATGATTTAAGGTTTGTCAGCTGTTGGGGTTCATTTTCCTCACCCCTCCCTTTGAGAACCATGAGTGGGAGGAGGAAATGCCTGCGGTCGAATGAACCAGCCTCCAGAACAAGCAATCGGTCCTCATTTTCATGCAGCTGAGTATCTCAACAGCTTGAGGTCCGTGGTGACTAGGCAAGAAACAGAGGAGTCATGTGGCCTTTTTCACCTACCTCCTGAGAGACCGAACAAGGAGCCCTCCTAGATCTCCTGACCTCTAGCACGGAACCTCCTCTATTGTCGGGATCTCGCTAAGCCACAGTGGATCTGATTTTAATTTCATCAGACAAACCGTGGAATCCAGAAACCTTTGGGATGTCCCATCAATGCAAGAGAAGAGTTGACGGATGGGGATTTGTGGAATGCATGAAAATGATTGTTTTCTTCTTGCAAGCGGGTAGGGTTGCAGCAGCTGTAATTCAAGATCTCAGACTAGCAATCGAGGGGTTGCGTGGCGCATAAGTGCACTTGGGCCTATTTTTAAAGGGACACTTTATCAAATAAGGGGTTAATTAAAGGTTCAAATTGCTTTAATCCCACCTCACCATATTTAGGGCTCAGAAAGACAAGTGTCCTGAGTTGACATTATCCAAGTCTCTGTGGTGCTCTTCGTGGGCAGGGAACGTCTCAGACAACTCTGTTGTATTCTCTCAAGCGCTTAGTACAGTGCTCTGCCCATTCTCAGCACTTAGAACAGTGCTTTGCATATAGTAAGCGCTTAATAAATGCCATTATAAAAAAAACTAATAGCATTGATGGAATATGTTGCCGACCTGTACTTCCCAAGTGTTTAGTACAGTGCTCTGCACACAGCAAGCACTCAATAAATACGATTGAATGAATGACAGGCTTTCAGATGCAGAGAGACTAGGATCATTTAACTCTATAGAACAGAAAAAAGTTCTGTGCCAAGAGTCATGGAAGCTTACAGCTGCAAATAATTATTCAAATCATCGAGGGATAGGTGTATAGAACATTTTCTCCTCCACAGTTCAGAGACAGGCTCTGTGTTTGCAAAGAAGCTGTTTAAAAGGAGATTCTAAGGCTACCCGATTTGCTTGTATCCACCCCAGCTCCTAAGTGTCTGGCACACAGTAAGCACTTAACAAATACCACAGTTTATTATTATTATTATCGTTATTATTATTATTATTATTATTATTATTATTATTATTATTATTATCATCATCTCCAAAGGTTGAGGTTTTCCAGTGCTCTGGCCCAGCAGGTGAGCTGATTTCAGTCAGGCAATTAACAAATCATATTTATTATGCACTTACTGTGTGCAGAACACTGTACTAAGCCCTTGAGAGAATACAATATGACAGAGTTGGTGGACACATTCCCTGCCCACAGTGAGTTTATAGTCTACATTTCTAGTGAATGGAGAGCTGGCTTTGAGGGGCGAGGCGTTGGTCAAGAAAATAACCCCTGGAATCCCCGGAGGGATTTGGGAGCCCTCTCAGACCCATAGGAATCATCTGATCCCAAGAAGGGGGAAGCAGCATGGTTCAGTGGAAAGAGCACGGGCTTTGGAGTCAGAGGTCATGGGTTCAAATCCTGGCTCTGCCACCTGTCAGCTGTGTGATTTTGTGCAGATCACTTCACTTCTCTGTGCCTCAGTTATCTCATCTGTAAAATGGGGATTAAGACTGTGAGCCCCATGTAGGACAACCTGATCACCTTGTAACCTCCTCAGCGCTTAGAACAGTGCTTTGCACATAGTAAGCACTTAATAAATGCCATTATTATTATTATTATTATAGTTCCTTAAAGTGGAAGCCTTGAGGCCGAGTGCATTGAGCTGGTGAATGAACCCATCTCCCAAACACCTGTTTTTAGAGCCTAAGAGTGCTTGGCACATAGTAAACACTTAACAAATACCATCATTATTATCATTATTACTTGTGGTATTAATAAATGGTCATCTTGTTGTAACTGTGTACCACAATGGTATTTTGATGGAGCATCAGTCAATCATATTTATTGAGTGCCTACTGTGTGCAGAGCACTGTACTAAGCACTTAGAATACAATAAAACAGACACATTCCCTGCCCACAATGATCTTACAGTCTAGAGGAGGATACAGGCATTAATATAAATAAATTATAGATATAATAATAATAATAATGGTATTTGTTAAGCACTTACTATGTGCAAAGCACTGTTCTAAGCGATGGGGAGGTTACAAGGTGATCAGGTTGTCCCACGGGGGGCTCACAGTTTTAATTCCCATTTTACAGATGAGGTACTGAAGCACAGAGAAGTTAAGTGACTTGCCCAAAGTCACACGGCTGACAGTTGGCAGAGCTGGGATTTGAACCCATGACCTCTGACTCCAAAGCCCAGGCTCTTTCCACTGAGCCAGGCTGCTTCTCTATGTGCATATGTGCATAAATATGTGCATTTATGTGCATAAATGTTATGGGTTGAGAGGGAATGAATAAAAGGAGCAAGTCAGGGTGACATAAAAGGGAGTCGAAGGAAAAGAAAAGAGGGCTTAGGCAGGGAAGGCCTCTTGGAGGAGATGTGCCTTCAATAAGGCTTTGAAGGCGGGGAGAGTAATTGTCTGTTGGAAATGAGGAGGGAAGGCATTCCAAGACAGAGGCAGGATGTCGGTGAGAGGTCGGGGGCGAGATAGACAAGATTGAGGTACAGTGAGAAGGTTAGCTTCAGAGCACTAGCATTTTCACATCAATGAAATGGATAGAAAAACTGAAGGCAAATTGGAGGATTGAAAGCTCGGGCCAATGGCAACTGGTCCTATTCTGAGAGACCAGTTTGGTTCAGTCTAGCTGTGGATGTGCTGGTTTCAAACCGATGGAGAGGGCTTATCCATTCGCGTGCTTGTTATTTGACTTGATCTCGCACCTACAACTATTGGTTTCACCCTAGACCCATTTCAGAGCAGGTCTGAGCCTCCTGACTGACCCTGAAATTACCGGTCCTATTCATTCAACCGTATTTATTGAACGCTTACTGCGTGTGGGAGCACTGTACTAAGCACTTGGAAGAGTACGATACCACAGTAAAGAGACATGTTCCTTGCTCACAGCGAGCTTTTAGTCTAGAGTCTAGAACGCTCTACACTATATATAGTTTAGAGTCCGTGTCCCAGTGACATGGGAATTGTCCACAACCCCCAGCTTAATGGACTAGATTGTAGACTGTAGAAGCGGCGTGGTGTAGTGGTTAGAGCACAGGCTGTTCTAATTGCAGCTCTGCCACTTGTATGCTGTGTGACCTTGGGCAAGTCACTTAATCACAATTATTCATAATAGCCATTCATAAATAATTCATAAATAATCATTAATCATACAATTAATAACTGAGCTTCTCTGTGCCTCAGTTACCTCATCTGTAAAATGGGGATCGAGACGGTGAGCCCTGCTTGGGATGGACTGTGTCCAACCCAATTTGCTCGTATCCATCCCAGCGCTTAGTATAGGGCCGAGTACATAGTAAATGCTTAACAAATACCATTATTATTATTATTATTATTAGATTGAATCCCACAGGCCCACTGCCCAGCTCAATGGGCACAGGTCGGGGGCTGGCAGAAGCAAGGTTCCCATCACTCCCTATGCAGTTACAACATTCAGCTCATTAAAATGAGGACACGGAGTCGGGTGTGACTGGCCTTCTTTGCCATAGTGAATGGGCCTCTAACCCAGGGCCAGACTCCAAACCAGCTCTCTACGCTACACTGTGCAGCTTTACCATCCACAAAGCACGTTGATCCCCTCACTGTCTCGACTTCCTCTCCTCCAACTCCCTTCCCGTTTCTCTACAATCTGGTTTTCCCCTACCTTCAGTACGCTTAGACTGCTTTCTTGAAGATCACCAGAGACCTCCTTTTTGACAAATCTGTCAGACTCTACTCTGCCCTGATCCTCCTATATCACTAAGCTGCTTTTGACACTGTGGGCTAATCCCTTGACCTGGAACTGCTTCCTAACTTTGGCCATGAGAAGCAGTGTGGCTCAGTGGAAAGAGCACAGGCTTTGGAGTCAGAGGTCATGGGTTCAAACCCCGATTCCGCCAATAGCCAGCGGTGTGACTTTGGGCATGTCACTTAACTTCTGTGTGCCTCAGTTACCTCATCTGTAAAATGGGGATTAAGACTGTGAGCCCCCTGTGGGACAACCTGATCACTGTGTAACCTCCCCAGTGCTTAGAACAGTGCTTTGCATATAGTAAGTGCTTAATAAATGCTATCATTATTATTATTATTATGTTTCTCTCCTGTTTCTTCTCTTTTTTCTCTGGCTGATCCTTCTCAGTCTCCTTCACCAGCTCTTCCTCTGCCTTCCATGCTCCAACTCTGGTGTCCCTCTGGGTTTTAATTGGGAATTCCGTTTCTCTCCTAAGTGTAATTCCTTGGGGGTAGATAATCCCCTCTCATGGCTTCAACTACCACCTGCACGTGGATGAATTCTAAATCTGCCTCACTGGCCATAACTTCTCTCTCTCTTTGCAATCTCAGATCTCCTATCGGCACCTCAAACCAAGCTCCTCATTTTCCTTCTCAAACCCTCTCCTGTGCCCAACTTTTCCATTACAGATGACAATATCACCATCCTTCATAACTCTCACTCCAGTAATCTTGGCATTATCGTTGAGTCCTCCCTCTTTTGATCCCTATATTCAGTCTGTCACTAAATCCTGTTAGTTCTTCCTTCAGAATCTGCTCCTTCCTCCCCATTCAAAAGGTCATCATCCTGGTCCAGGCCTTTGAGTATTGATTGCATCAGTCTCCTTGTTGACCTTCCTACCTTCAGTCTTACCCATCTCCATTTCAAACTCTACTGCCCAGATCATTTTTCTGAATCATTGCTCTGCAGACTTGCTCGCCACTCCTTGAAAAATACTGAAAGTTGCTCCTCCCTCTCTGCCTCAAGCAGAAACTCCTCACCATTGGCTCCTCACAGTTGATTGGCTCAACCAGCTCTCTTCCTCCTATGTCCATTCATTCAATCATATCAATTGAGCGCTTCCTGTGTGCAAAGCAATTGTACTATTAGTACAATGCAACAACAGACACATTTTCTGCCCTCAGTGAGCCAACAGTCTAGAGGGGGAGACGGACATTAACATACATAAATAAATTACAGATATATACATATAAGTCTACTCTCTTCTCCCACTACACTCCTGCTCATATGCTTCATTTCTCACAAGCCTACGTACTTCCTGTCCATCGTTCTCATCTCTCCATGTGCATCTCTCATCTCATCTCTCATCTCTTCTGCTCATTCTCTCCTTCCTGCCTAGAATTCCCACAACCTTCACATCCAGGGGGCCATTGGCCTCTCTATCTTCAGAGCCCTTCTGAAATCATATCTCCTCCAGGAGGCTTTCCCCAATTAATTTCTCATATCTTCACCCTAAATTCCCCCATCTGCCACTTCAGCTCTCCTGTGTCACCTACGTTCTTGGATATTCACACCCTGTGCCCCCCCAGAGCAATTATGTGTATATCTTTATATTCAGTTGCTGCCTCCTAAATTATTTTAGTTTCAGTCTAAATGGTAAGTCATGGAAGACAAGGATCATGTCTGCTAATTTTGTTGTTCTCTCCCAAGTGTTTAGCACAGTACTGTGCACATTACTAGCTCAATTGATATGTTTTATTGATCAAAGAGTCAACTAGGTAGCCACTTTCTAACTGCTTATCAGCCCATTTTTCAAACATCCCCCACCAGAAATGTATTCTTGTCGGGCCATACTCTCACCTTGAAAATATTGGTAGCGATGGTTGATTCTTCAAGAATTATTTTCTAGTAAACCGCCCACTCCTGCAGGATGGATATGCATCCATCTTCATTTTTGAAGATGACCCTACTGATGGTGAAATCTCAACACTCCTTCTATACAGTTGCCTGCATGTAAATCTAGATCCTGGCTATACTAATGGATTTTTCCCGAAGTATTTGTCCCTGTTTGTGAGCCAGCCTCTAGATCTGCCTAATCTTTCATAAAGCTTTGCCCAAGGATAGCTCTTCTTTTTCCAATTACTGCCCTCCAGGCTGGTGTGTCTGCTGCAGTGTTCTTCCAGTCTGTTGCTCTGAGTGAGACTGTGTTTCACTATGCCTTTACATTGTTCTGTTCTGCTCTCCCAGCTTGTGTGTACCATCTTTCCATCCCCATTCAACAATGATCCCAGTCTCCTGCTGTCATCTATATGCCTCACATAACCCACCAAGAGGAGCTGAGTTGCCTTGAGCACTACCTCAGTGCTGGTGAGCTGATTCTGTCCAGGATAGTCTTGTTGAAATTAGATCGACCGTGCAACAAACACAGAGGAGAAAGCTGACTCTTCCCTCATAGAGGAGAGAAGGGCGTCTAGGAGAATCCAGCAAACAGATTCATCTTTCTTACACTTTTCCTGCCTAAGGGAGGAAGTCACAGATGGCCCTGGCAAGATGGAGACTCTGAGTGCCTCCTCTCAATGAGAATCCATCAGTTTGGTGAATGCAGAATGTGGCAGGCCTTGTGGAAGCGAGATAGCTTTCTGCAAAGAGTCAGAGAAACTGGATGAAAAGATGGCCAACTGGTAAACCCCAAGGCAGACTGGCATCACTCCTCACTGCCCTATCCTTGCCACTGTGGCTGTGGTCACGTCCCTGGTCCCCTTTAACCAGGAGGTGGAGGGAAGCAGCAGTAGGGGCAGATGGCTGGACACCTGGTCCTAATCCAACAGCGTGACAGTCTTTGTGTGTTTCCAGATTCTGGGCTGGATTCCCACATTCTGCGATCTTGTTCATAAAAGTTGCAGCATCTGTAAAGGAACTCAAAGCTTGGAAGCTCTCAAGGCCATTGAGAGGCAGTGTAGCCTAGTGGAAAGAGCACAGGTCTGTAGTCAAGGACCTGAGTTGCAATCCCGGCTCTGCCACTTCAATCAGTGGTATTTACTGAGCACTTACTATGGGCAGAGCACTGTACTAGGTGCTTGGAGAGAGTCCAGTACAATAGAGTTGGTAGGTACAGTCCCTGCCCACAAAGAGCTTACAGTAAAAGAGCTTTTCTTCTTTGTGTTCTTGGGCAAGTCACTGAACTCTGTGCCTCAGTTTCCTCATCTGTATAATAGAGATTCAGTACTTACTTTCCCTCCCACTTAGACTTTGACCGCATGTGTCCATATGTCTGTCCTCATTATCTTGTATTTACTACAGTGCTTGGAAAATACCATTATTATTATTATTATTATTAACCTGACCTCACAGCAGGGAACTTGTTGTTTCAGCAGCCCCAGACAGATTTTACATTTTATGAGGATGATGAGCTGATGGTCCCAGATTAGGGAAAGTGGTACAAAACAGTTGTCGTTCCTGTGTCATATCCCTGGTGATACTCTGATAAGTTTTGTCACACAGCAGTTGCCAACTGGGATTGGTGCCTGTCTGGCAAAGCTCCCACATATTTAGAACAGCAGTGGCAATGAAGAATAGAACTGAATTACCTGGAGGAGGAAGAGAGCACAGAACCAGAAGAGACTACAGAATGAAACTTCCTAAAAGATTGATTCTGTAATCTAAATGTGGTAGCCACAGTTACTGGTCTTCCACTCCCAACTTCTGACATCCCCAACCTGCAAATCTCCTCTAGTCCCTGGTTTTGTGAGCACACAATTCCACAGGAAAACACTCCTCTGGAATTTCTTGCAGCATCCTGAAGAAAAACAATATATGCATGGCATTAGATCAATGCTCTCATAACCCACTTTCCCTCTAGAGAACCATGTGAGCTAACACAGTTTTGTTCTTACCTCCCTAATACTAGGAGTGAGCTGTGGGAATATTTATTTATATTAATGTCTGTCTCTCCTTCTAGACTATAAACTGGTTTCAGGCTGAGAACATGCCCTACCAACTCTGTAGTATTATATTCTCCCAGGCACTTACGTACAGTGTTCTGTACACAGTAAGTGCTCAATAAATGTGATTCATTGATTGATTAGGGGAGGGAGAGGAAATTGTGGAAATGGGAGAGGTCAAGAGGGCTAGAGGTGAGGAAGGAGACAAGAAAGAGATCCAAATGTGCCTCCTTTATTCTTAATCCCAAAATGTAGCACTTATTTCACACTTGATCTGCCTCTGATGTTCAAAAGTCTTTTCCACACTGCAGAGACCTCTGGGACCAGGGAGCGTGTCAAACATGATATCGGTGACATGTTGTCACACACCACCTCCAACCAAAGGCTCTAATTCTTAGGCCTCTGAGTCAGAAGAAGCTTTGAGGTGTTACATTGGCGGTGGAAGAGAGTTGCCAGCTGAATTTTGTGTGCACAAGCCTGAGAAAGCAGAAAAATTCCACCCAACCATGTGTGAGTAGTAGTAATAATAGTAGCAGTAGTATTTATTAAGCACTTATTGTGTGCAGAGCACTGTACGAAGCACTTGGAAAAAGAATACACTCGTCCTGTTGCTAAAGGATTGCTGTTCAAATCTCACAAGCCCGTTTTTGAGTTTGGAAGGACTTTTCAAAGAGGCTGTAGGACATGATCTGCTTCTCTTTGTTTCCATTTTGCAGGAGCTATATAAAGGGCTCAGTGACCCTTTCCATTCTGAAGATGATCTGGGTGCAGGTGTCAGGAGCTACTCCAGGGTGTCGAGGCTGCTGGTTACATCTTGACCCAAGAATGCATTCTTTTCCTTTCCTCATTACTTCACCTTAGTAATAATAATAATAATAATGGCATTTATTAAGTGCTTACTATGTGCCAAGCACTGTTCTAAGCACTGGGAAGGTTGCAAGGTGATCAGGTTGTCCCTTGAGGGGCTCACAGTCTTAATCCCCATTTTACAGATGAGGTAACTGAGGCCCAGAGAAGTTAAGTGACTTGCCCAAAGTCACACAGCTGACAATTGGCGGAGCAGGGATTTGAACCCATGACCTCTGACTCCAAAGCCCGGGCTCTTTCCACTGAACCACACTGCTTCTCACCTTCACCTTTTCACCTTCCTCTCACATCTTTCTCTTTTGGAGGTACTGATTCACCCTCCAAAGTTCCCAAGGCCTGGCTTTCCTTTGGCAGCCCCCACTATCCAGGACTTTCCAGCGATGGGCGAGAGGGGCAGGCAGATGGTTCCCTAACTTACCTTGGAAAATCCTCAGATCACGTCTGCTCTGGGCATCTGATTGGCTTGGTTTGGGTTTTTGAAAGGGGTTTTCCAAGGGAAAGTGATTCCTTTGGCCCAGAGCAAACTAACGTTAAGCGCCAACCTACTGTAAGCGAGGATTGCCCTCCGCAGACGGGATTCCTGGTTCTGGAACTCTCCCCTCTCACCATCCAGATCTGTCCCGGGACCCTGGCTGATTGTACCTTATCTGCCTGAGATTATTCCGAGCTTTCCCAACCCTGCATCTTGTCCCTCCCTCCTTCACCCTTCCCTCACCAGGTGAGGTGGGGAGTGGATACCTTCAAGCAGCAGTTGTCAATCCAGAGGATTCTGGGCCAATCAGGAGGCATGACTGAAGACAAGTTCTTGTGCAACTACAACCTGAGACAGTCTGTCTTTCCCTGATAAATAGAAGGAAAAGGTGCCAAGAGCCAATCTCTCTCACAAGCTGGATCACCAAGTCCATCAGGGGTCTTTCTGAACCATGAGGACCTGCTGATTGTTTGGGCTCCTGGGATAAGATGGAGCCAGTACCTTCACCTCTTATGTGACATCAGCTTTACCAAGTCAGGGAGTTAAGATATTGCCATCCAGCATCCTGACACAGAGTCAGAACGGGGGTGAACATAGGGCAAGGGCCCCCGAGTCAAGAGTCTTGTTCTCTCGTGAATAGCACCAGGTCATGCATGTTATCATCATGCACACATGCTGGTAGTCACGCTTGCATCATGATTGCTATTCAGAGCCTTTCAAGGTGCTAAAGAAACTTCCCAAAAGACTGGATGAATCTTATTATATAAAATCGCTACAGTTACCAGCTTAGTGGTTTTAAAAGAGCACATTACTCTAGCAGATTCCTTTAGGAATAAAATGTCTTTCAAAAATACTCAATTGGTTTTGAAGCTCAAAAGAAATACGAATTTTCTGGTCAATTAATTTTTTTCTTCAGAGATCACGTCTGTCCTCATCTGAGCAGGGGACTGTGCTCTTGTGTGGGTTACCACACATTTGCAATGTGAAGTGGAAAGTTGTTTGCAAGATAATGGGACCCTTTATAGAGAACCAGTGACATTTGGATGAAGTCTGCACACTAGCGTGGAAGCAGTACTCAACACCACATAGTTTGGCTGGACATGCGTGTCAGGTGACTAGAAGAGCAGTTTTTCCAAGCAACTGCAGTGTGGTGGGCTGAAAGTAAGGAGGACAGAATAGAGGAGTGAACTGTTGAGAGAAATACTTGTGGACGTCATGAGAGGGGTTGCTCTCCCTAAACAGAAGCAGGAAATTCAAAAACAGGGATGGGCACAGCAGAGACATAATGCAACAGCCTGATGGAGGACAATCAATCAGTGGTACTAATTGAGTGCTTACTATGTGTGGAGCAGTGTACTAAGCACTTGGGAAAGTACAGTACAACAGAATTATCATCCACTTTCCCTGCGCACAACAATCTTATAGTCTAGAAGGCAGTTTTTAACTTCCAGAGAGTGTTAATCACTCTTTTCAGCTTCATAGAGAGGATCTCAACTATCAGCATCAATGTACATGAAGGGCGGATGTGAATAATAATTATAACAATAATAATGGTATTTGTTAAGCACTCATTATGTGCTAAGCACTGGGATAGATAGAAGATAATCAGGTTGTCCCATGTGGGGCTCACAGTCTTAATCCTCATTTTACAGATGAGGTAACTCAAGCACAGAGGAGTTAAGTGACTTTCCCAAGGTCACGCAGCAGACGAGCGGCAAAGGTGGAATTAGAACCCACGGTCTCTGACTCCCAAGCTTTTTCCACTAAGCCACGCTGCTTCCCTGGTCAGGCATTTCACTATCTGGGGACTAATTGGGAAGGAGGACGCAGTTATCTCTGTCCCATCTGTCTGTCCGATTTGTGTGATCTTCATTCTGGCCCTTTCTCTTTTTGGAGTCAGGTATCACACTGGCTCTTAATATTCAATATTAGTAAAGATCCTGGTGATCCTGAAGAGTTGGGAGCCATAGAGTGTCCTAGAATAGTTTATCCCTCCATCCCCAGATTGACTCAGGAGACATCACACCTTTTAGAGGAGGTTGGGTTGTTGTTTGTGTAACTCAGAAATGGTGCCAAGGCAGCCGCCCCTGGACTGTGTATCACTTGGCTGTCTTGGATTGGGCTAAAGAATTGTAAGTTGGGAAGGCACAGGCAACTCCGAAAGGCAGTCACACCTGAGGGAAGGATTGGTTTACTTGATTTCTTTGTGAAATCAACTACTGTTCCTCCGCTTTAACAAATCAGACAGGAAAGAGTGACTGCGAGGAGACTCAGGGTAGAAATGAAGTGAGGATGGTGGGGGAGAATTTTTAAAAGAAGACACCTATGTGTAAGGAGTGGGGAGAGTTTGGAGCATAGGACTGGTAATAATGATAATAACAACCTTAACAGTAGTGATATTTGTTGAGCGCTTACTTTGTGCCAAGCACTAAACTGTGATCTAGGATAGATACAAGATAATCAGGTCAGACACTGCCATTGGCCCACGTGGGGCTCCCAGTCAAAGGGAGAGAGAGAACAGATACTGAGTCCCCACTTTATAGATGAGGAAACTGAGGCACAGTGAAGTGAAGTGCCTAAGGTTACACAGCTGGCAAGCAGTGGTAGCCAGGGTTATTAACTCATTCAATCATATTTATTGAGCACTTACTGTGTGCAGAGCACTGTACTAAGCACTTGGGAAGTACAAGTCGGCAACACATAGAGACAGTCCCTACCCAACAATGGGCTCACAGTGTAGAATGGGGAGACAGACAACAAAACAAAATATGTAGACAGGCATCAAAATCATCAGAACAAATAGAAGTAAAGCTATATGCATATCATTAACAAAATAAATAGAATAGTAAATACATACAAGTAAAATGGAGTAATAAATCTGTACAAGTATATATACAGGTGCTGTGGGGAGGGGAAGGAGGTAGGGTGGGGGGGGGGATGGGGAAGAGGAGAGGAAAAAGGGGCTCAGTCTGGGAAGGCCTGCTGAAGGAGGTGAACTCACAGTAGGGCTTTGAAGGGATGAAGAGAGCTGGCTTGGCGGATGTGTGGAGGGAGGGCATTCCAGGCCAGGGGAAGGACTTGGGCCAGGAGTCAAAGATGGGACAGGCGAGAACAAGATACAGTGAGGAGGTTAGCGGCAGAGGAGCGAAGGGTGCGGGCTGGGCTGCAGAAGGAGAGAAGGGAGGTGAGGTAGGAGGGGGCGGGGTGATGGGTCCTCAGATTCCCATGCCCAGGCTCTTTCCATGGAGTAGGGACCAGGGTTAGGGTTAGAGCTAGGGTCTGATACAGGGATTGGGGAGGCACAGGGATGCAGGATATGAAAGGATGTGGGGGTGAACAGGAGGAGAGGTAAAGAAAAAAATCAAAGGCTAACCTGGACAAGAGGTAGCAATGAAGGAGTGGATGTTTGCTACTAACATGAGCAGCATCAAGAAAAGACAAACATCTGCTGCCCACCCACACAGCTATGATTTAGAAACCAAGGGGAAAAGCCAAGATGACCAGTCTTTGTGCAACAATTTGGCTGAAGAGTGGTTCTGGTTATTAAGTTTCTTCTGCTTTGTCTTCTCCAAGCCAGCATGTATACTTCAGATAAATTTCATATACTCTCTCTCTCTCTCTCTAACTCTCATATATGTGTGTGCACGCACACACACACGCACTCACTCACACTGTTGTGTTGGGAAGGACTCCTAAGCATGAGTGAGGATGTTGAAGGGGTAGATATGGGGGAATAGGACGGGTCACCAGCCTAGAAAAGGAGATAATCCACTCAAACCATCTCCCTACCCACTACTTGAAAGAAAGAAAGAAAACAGCTTCATAATAGGAGTAACCCCCAAAGGCAGGTGGCTGGGATGCGTATGGTCAGGCCCAGGCAACTTTTAATTCTAAGGATCCAGGCAAAAGGGACTCCCAGCCAATTGAGAAGCAGTGTGGCCCAGTGGAAAGATCATGGGCCTGAGAATCAGAGGACCTGAGTTTTAATCCCTGTTCTGCCACTGTCTGCTATGTGACTTTTTTTTTTTTTTGATGGTAGTTGTTAAGCATTTACTATACGCCAGGCAGTGTTCTAAGCACTAAGGTAGATTCAAAGTAATCAGGTTGGACACAGTCTCTGTCCCATAAGGGGCTCACAGTCTTAATCCCAGCTTTACAGTTGAGATAACTGAGGCACAGAGAAGACAAGTGACTTATCCAAGGTCACTCAGCAGACAGCAGAGCCAGGATTAAACCCAGGTCCTTCTGATTCCCAGGCCCGTGCTCTATCCATTTGACCAGCTGCTTCTCAAGTCACTCACTTTAGTCATTCATTCAATCATATTTACTGAACACTTACTGTGTGTAGAACACTGTACTAAGTGCTGGGGAAGTATAAATCGGAAACATACGTATGCTAGGTGACCTTGTGCATGTCACTCCACTTTTCTTTACCTCAGTTACCTCATTTGTACAATGGGAATTAAATCCTCCTCCCTCCAGCATAGGCTGTGAGTCCTGTGTGAGACAGGGACTGAACTCAACCTGATTATCTTGCATCTATCCAGGCCTAGAACAGTGCTTGACACATAGTGCTTAACAAATGCCATTAAAAAAGTGTTTCAGTAGTCTGTTGGAGTAAACTCTGTGCTGAGCTCAAAGCTTATTCAATCAATCGGTCAGTGGTATTTATTGAGCACTTACTGTGAGAAGAGTACTGTACTAAAAGTTTGAGAGAGTACGATAAAGTTAGATATAGTCCTTGCCTCGAAGATCTTACAGTTTAGTCCTTTGTTTTGCTAGGACTCTAGAATGCCTATGACATTGGTGATCTCTCTGCCCCAGTAACATAGCTTCTAGAGTTTGCTTAAAACAAATGATGAATTTTCAAGCAATAATAACGATAATAGTAATTGTAGTATTTGTTAAGTGCTTAGTATGTGCCAAGCACTGTTGGAAGCGCTGGGGTAGATATAAGATAAGCATGTCCCACATGAGGCTCACAATCAAAGTAACAGGGTCAACAAGTATTTAACGCCATTTTTCAGATGAGGGAACTGAGGTACAGAGAAGATAAAGGGATTTTCCCAAGGTCACACAGGAGAGAAGTGGCACAGCAGGGATTAGAATCCTAGTCCAACAACTCCCAGGCCTTTGCTCTTTCCGTTAGACCATATTGCTTCTCAGGCCCCTTCCAGTTTCCCTAAATGCCAAAAGGAAGCCTGGTGGGAGTGGGAAAGGGGATGTTTGTAGAAATGACCAGTGTTTTTGGAAAATGCAGCTATAACAGACTCCCTCATAGTTTGCCTCATAAGTCTGCACTTCTGCATATGTTCGGAGGTCAAATCCAAGAATCTCTGTGTTAGCTCTAACACTGTTTCAAACTCCTGCAGGAATGAAACAAAATTGGGAAAAGCTTAACCTTTCCCAGACATTCATTCATTCAATCGTATTTATTGAGCACGTACTGTGTGCAGAGCACTGTACTAAGTGCTTGGGAAGTACAAGTTGGCAACATGTAGAGACTGTCCCTACCCAACAGTAGGCTCATCTTCTGGGGCTCTGTACTAAAACGGGACAATATCTAAACTCCTCCGAGGAAGATGTGAACTTATTTTCTTTCTGCAATGTTGATTTACTTTTGCCTGAGCGATTTATTGCTGTGTTTTCTTAGCTAAAGTGAATGCTTTAAAAATAGCAATTGTGAGGCCCCCACAGGACAAAGTGGTCTATTTTCCTCCAATATAGATCTGACACAAGCTTGCTGTTATTTCAGTGCCCTCTCTAATGATCTGCTTACTCTCTGGAGAACACTGACCCATTTCAGTGTCGCATAATTAGCCTTTCAGACACTACTGTGTTTCCATTAAATAGATCTAAATGTGCAAGGTGGCATTTATTTACTTCGGGCTGAAAAATGGGCCTCCCAGCTGTTCCTTGGTTTTTTTGTTTGTGGTTTTTCTTCTCTCTGTCCCAGAAGAGAAGCAACTTCGTTTTCTAACAGTTCAAGCTTCCCTTTTCAACCTCTCTCTCCCATCCTGTGCTGGTCTGCTCAGAAAGGAGAGGGAAGAGAGAGAGGCTGACTAGACGAGAAAAGACAGTCACAACAGGGGGTGGAGTTAGGGTCACTGCAGTTCTTATTCATCCTACTGTGGGGGGTTAAAAAAAAAAAAAGACCACCAGTATGAAGAAGGGGTAAAAACTAAATTTGAATGATTCACTTAGCAGCATTTTTCTCTAAGCCACTGGCTTTCTCTTTCCCACCTCCTTGAATCTCTTTGGGTATTTTGGGGAAGACAGGAGGTAAATGGTGTCTGTCACCACTCTGTTCTCTCCAACACGTTATTCTTCTATCCCCATACTCACCTTGGGGAGCACAGGTTGCTTGGGGCTTGTTCCACGACTTTAAGTCACATTCATACAAAACGCCTGGGAGCCTGTGGGGCAGGAGACATTGAACAAGATAGGTGCTATGGCAGGACAGAAGTATCTGGCAGCGTTAAGATCTGGTTAGCTCTGGTGCAAGTTGACCTCCAGGAAACGAAGAGCTCTAATCCCAAAATGCAAAAGCACTTGGCGTTTTCGAGGGGGAAAATGCAAATCCTTGGACGATAATCTAGGGAGACGGTAGAACACGCCATCGTTTCTGGTGCATTTTGGATCACCTGAGAACACTCTGTGTGAAAATCATATGCTACAGATTCAATGACAAGTGTAAAAAAATTGGTTATGGGCTATAATCCTTTTTAACAGCATTGTCTTTTGCTCTTTGAGAGCTTTTACACACTATTAATAGGTACAGATTTAGATTATGCAGTTTTGGGGGTCTTATGGGTTTTATTCCTTTGAATCATTTTCAGTTCATACTGCACCATTCTGCCATGTTTTACTTGGCATCCGATACATCAGAGCCTTTTGCATTTGGAGAGAAATTTTATGTAGCTACTCTATTCTGTTATAACAAACGTTTTTAACTTTTCTGTGATGATGCATTCTCCGTGTTTCTGATTTGTCAGTACTGAAATCTTTATTTTTATGTTTGTTTTTTAATCCTCTCAAATTTAGGATTTATGTTTCTGCTTTTTTAAAAATGATTGTTCTTTGAGTTTAGACCCTCCTGCTTCCTGCTTGTTTGACACATTATGTTTGTGACTTCTTTTGATTGTCAGTGTTGAGCCAGTCTTGCCAAGAAACAATAGCAAGTGATTCCTATTTCTCTACTTCTTGACCAAAAAAAAAAAAAAAATCAACCAAAAAAAAAACTCTTAATGGGAACCCTGGTACTGTCTGTCTTCTCTGTTCTGCAGAAATGTTGAAGGAGTTGAACCAGCAACGCAGAGCGAAAGAGTTTACAGACCTGAAAATTATTGTTGAAGGCAAAGAGTTTGAAGTCCACCAAAATGTTCTAGCTTCCTGCAGCTTGTATTTCAAGGACCTGATTAAAAGGTTTGCCTTCCTCCCAGCTGTGATCTGGTCTGTTCTTTTGTAGGGCGCATTTGTGTCGCTTCTCTCCTCCCCTCTCTTGCAGGTTTCTGAAGATTTGAATCTGCTGTCACAGAGCCAGTAGCCATTCTTTTCCCCTCCTTTGAACGTGCTCTCAAACTGAAACTCAGATCCACCCGTTCCGTCCCGACGCTGACGACGCGAACGTTTCCGATCACTAGGTCAGCTGAAGAAAATGCTCCGTCCCTAAGGACTATAAATTTAAAATGACTCCTGCTAATTATTATCCTAATCCAGGCCACGAGATGGGCAGAATCCATGTCACCCTGTTGAAGGGATCCCATTCCCGCTGTCCAAAGCCTAAGCCCGAAGCAGAAGGCTCTCCAAAGCCGCCGTCATTGTGGGTGACGGGGAACGTAGAGCTAATGGAATAGAACGGCCATGTTGCTATTTAATGATGAGTGTGAAGCAGAGCTCCCCAGTCTAAATTTGGAAGAGACGATGGGACCCAAAGCCCTTTTTGATCTGCATGTTTGATTAACTGTACTCCTTTGCATAAACAGCCCGGCTGTAGTCTAAGTGTAGCTCTACATTTCCTTAACACTGTGTCTCTGCCTTTGCATTCCTTCCCCCCACCCCGTCCCCACCTCCCCTCTGTTTTTAGCTGATTGATTCTGAGCAGTGCATGATAATCTTTTTTTTATTCCATGACATTGATTTTTCAATTTGTATGCTTCATATCCTTGCAAAGAAGTCAATGGTCACGTCTTCTAGGATTAGTAAGTTAGCGTAGCAGGAGGAAAAAAAAATCCTGGGATAACTTTCATTTTTCTCCCAATCATCAGCAAATTAATACAGCTGCCCCTTTTGCCTTGCAGTATATTCTCCTGAGCAGACGCTGAACCTGGACTGTTCTAGAAATGGGATTAAGCGAATCCTTTGCTTGCTTTCCAACTCCATATTTGAATTTACTTACTAACCCGGGGACGAATGGATTTTATTTCAGGATGGCATAGTGACTGACATCTCCTCTCCAATGAAGTATGTCCTTTCATATAAAGTGCTGTTTTTCTGTATGTGGTGGAGACTTGCTAAACTCTGATGTAATCGTGCAGTTTGCATTATCAATTACAGGGCTCAGAGAAAAATCTGTGTTGGCTAGCAAGAAAGGCTCTTTTTCCCCTCCTAAGTATGTCTGATTCCAGAAGCCAGTTCTCTGTAGTTCCCCACCAGAATAATAATGATGATGATGATGATAATTATTATGGTATTTGTTAAATGCTTATTCTGGGCCAGGCACTGTACTAAGCACTGGGGTAGATACAGGCAAATTAGTTTGGACACAGTCCCTGTCCTTCACGGGGCTCACAATCTTAATCCCCATTTTACAGGTGAGGTAACTGAGGCACAGAGAAGTTAAATGACTTGCCCGAGGTCCCACAGCAGACAAGTGGCGGAGCCAGGATTAGAACCCAGGTCCTTCTGGTTCTCAGGCCCTGGCTGTCTCCACTAGGCCATGCAGTTTCTCTTCGCTCCTCTCTTCTTCTTATCACCTAAATTATGTGCTCCAACTCTACGAGAGAGGAGAAATACAGAGCCTATGGAGGTAAGGGGTATGTGATTCCATTTGCAGAAATTAGGCATTTGACTAGCCAAGGAGTACCAATGAATTTTTAATGGGAGGGCCTTTAAAAATGTCACTGGGAGCGATCTAAGTCTGGGTGGCAGAGGATGATTTTGGACCACGGTTTGTTTGTTTCTGCCTAATCAGTAATTTGAGATGGACTGCAGATCAATTAAAAAGCAGAAAACAACATCTGATGTTCAGGCGGCAGCTTAAACCTTGAAAACAGTGTGTTGCTCTTTTTTTGACCCCTGGCTCAAATGGAGCGCCAATAGGTGACTCTTGTTAAGCATTCTTTCTGGGAATCAGTTCAGAATTTCTGGTCAGTTTGACAGGGCCTAAATGAAATGGTTTTTCTTGCCTTGAAAATAAAAAACACAGAGACTATCAGGGTTCTTTCTGGCCCCTGCAGGCCAGTATTTGATGCTCAGAGCTCCCTTCCAGCGTCTGCGCAGAAAGTGTAAGTAATGAATTTGGAAGTCTGTGGGGCCTCACACAATTTCCATCTCAGAGACGGTCTAGAAATGTCTGGAGAATCCAGGCCGACCTTTCCTATAAGTTGACTCTCTGTGGTTTGTTATTAGGAAGTGTGTATTTTTCAGACCTAGGGTGTGTGAGTCTTGTCACTGAGACAGAGGAGAAGATTCATCTCTTAGCTTATTGTGGGAAGGGAAGGTTTCCACGAATTCTGTTGTACTGTTCTCTCCCAAACGCTTAGTACAGTGCTCTGCACGTAGCAAGCTAACAGCCCTCTGGTGCTTCCTCACCTTTTTCCGTGACTACTACTGGCTGGACTCCCATGGTGGTCCAGGGGAAGAATAGTCTATTCATTCATTCAGTCAGTCGTGCACTATGTGCACGATATGCTGAGCACTGTACTAATAACTGTTCAGAGCACTGTTAAGTGCTTATTACGTGCAATGTGGTCTTCCTTATTTCAGTTGTTCATACTCCTTCTGCCCATTTGCTTAAGGTTAATTTGTTTTCGGTGTTTGGCCTCCTGAGCCTGGCAAATTGGTATAGTTGATCTAGTGAGGGGACTGATATGCTTTGTGGGGCGCAGCTTCCTGATCAATGAGAGCTCTTGGTTGACTTGATTTCCCCAGGGCTCTCTTCCCCCAGATCCTCTGACTTGCCTATTCATCATTATACCTTCAGAAACAAATTATTCCAATAATATGCATTATAATGATACCTTGACATCATACAACCTTTTTTTATTTTTCCAAATTATTTTTAAATTCTTTCATTTTGTCCACCCAGGGAGGCAGTGCGGGAGAGGCAGCTTTTACTTTCCCCATCTTCTACCAGAGGAAACAGAGGCACAGGAAGGTTAAGTGACTTGCCCAAGGTCATCCAACAGGCCAGTGGCGGAGATGAAACTAGAGCTTTTCTTTTGAACTGGTAGAAAAAGCCTGCTCTCAGGAGGAGTCAAAGAAAATTGCTGTTCTGGTCCTGGCTGGGGCTCTGTCATCGGTAGCAAAAGTTCCTGCTCAAAGAACCAGAAGGTCTTTCTGTGAGGAGGACAACCTAGCAAGAATCCTAAGAAATAACTGGCTAATGTGTTAAACTACCCAGTCACTACCAGGGCATCCACGTAATGTTCCTGGAGGGCGGAAATCATCTCCACCAATTCTGTTATATTGCACTTTAAGAAAACCCTAAGTACGACGTCCTTCACACAGTAAGCATTCACTAAGTGCCATTAGTTGATTGATTGGGATTTGGTGCCCTGGCACAATATTGACACCATGTTGCAGTCACTTCAGCAGTAGTAGAAGCCGTAATGGTATTTATTGAGCACTTCTTGGGTTGCAGAGCTTGGGAGAGTACAGTACAAGAGTTGGCAGACATGTTATTGAGTGGGCATTGGGTGTAATACATTCTACTAACAGCTTGGGAAAGTACAACAGAAGCATGAGGTAAGCTGCCTGCCTACAGTGAGCTTGCACTCTAATGGGGAAGAAAGACACAAAAATATTTTCGAATCGAGTTCTGAACATGTGAAACTCTTGCTTGTCCTTTGGTTTGTCGCAGCCTTGCTTGGTGTGCTTGGTGCCCACTGTGACCCTTTGGGAAATTGACTGGCAGGAATCACGGAGTGCAAATGGCACTGTGCAAATCAGTAATCAAACAATCGATCAGTCATCATAATCTATTCCTTCATGTGTGTTCCTGCTCCAGAATCCCAGGCCTGAGATTTGGTCATCATTCTCCATCATCATTATCTTGACCCTCTGAATCTTTTGACCTTGAATACCATGCCTTTGTCTCCTCATTTGTCTCTGCATACTCACTGTGTTGGCCAGATATTGCCCATTTATTAGCACATTTGCCTTTTTTAAAATATTTTTAGCTTTCCTATTTCCTCAGGAGCGAACGAGTCCTCCATTAAGGTCTCTGAGTCATTGTGTAGTGGTGATTTTCAGTCTGCTTACATGCCCTCCTGGCCTACTACTGCCAGGATTAACTGAAATCTCAGAGTGAGGGATTCCACTGAGAACACTGAGTAACTGGCTTCATGGCCTTCTTAGCAGGATCAGCCCACTTCTTAAAAATGTAGCAAGTGACGCAGTGACCAGCCTGGGTCCTAACACCATTTAGGTTAGTTAAGATAGACATTTGGTAAATTGAAGTATAGTGATAGGGGTTTAGTCTTTGGAAAGGGGAGCAGGGAAAGGGAAATGAGAGGTCTCAGTGGCATTCGATAAGATACAAGTAAGAGTCTCAGCGTTTTGGTTTTTGTGCACATCATCAGCTTAAAGACTTGGAGGATCTCTGAGGTTCTCCAAGGCCCAAACCTCTGGAAGATAAGGAGTTGGCTTCCTTCTTGCTCCCCAATACTACTCTTGCCTAATCCCAAACTCTTCATCCTTCTCTTTCCCTTCCTTTGAATGCCATAATTGCCTACCTCCATCACTCACTCCAATTACTTGTCACCATTATCTCTGGCCCCCCAGGGCCCACCTCCAACTTTGTGCACCATTCCGATCCCTTTATCACATTCCTTCCCATTTCCTCTGAGCTTAAACTGATCCTCGAGGACTTCAATATTCACAGGGATATTCCCGAAGGCCTTTCTGCTGTCTTCTCATTCTTACTCCTCAACTCCACTGGCCTCCTGGTCCACCCCAACTGACCCATTCACCAAGTTGGACACCCACTCTATCTCATCACTGCTAGGTCCTGAAAAGTCTCCAACCTCATCAATTTTGAAATTCCACTCTCCAAACACAACCTCTTTTTACTCAATTATATTTACTGAGGTCTTATTATGTGCAAAGCTCTGTACTGACCTGCCATCACCCTTTGTGGGCAGGGAATGTGTCCACCCACTCTGATGTATTGTGCTCTCCTAAGTGCTTAGTACAGTGCTCTGCACACATTTTCCCGCTCACAAACCCACCACAAATCTATCCTGTCTCCCCATAGAGATCACCGATCTTGTGACCTGTTCCAGTTTTCCAAAGCCATCTTATCCCATTTGGTCTCCTTACCCAACAACCTTCTCTTGTTATACAAATCCACACCCTTAACACCACACTCTACACTGAACTCAATTCCCTTACTCCTCTATCAATCAATCATTTGTATTCATTGAAAGCTGTGTGCAGAGCACTATACTAAGCACTTGGAAGAGTACAGTGTAACAGAATTGGTAGACATGTTCCCTGTCCACAATGAGCTTGCAATCTAGAATATAATAATAATAATTATTATAATGGTATTTGTTAAGTGCTTACTATGTGCCAAGCACTGTTCTAAGTGCTGGGGTAGACACAAAGTAATCAGGTTGACCCATGTGGGGTTGACAGTCTTAATCCCCATTTGACAGATGAGGTAACTGAGGCACAGAGGAGTTAAGTGACTTGTCCAAAGTCACACAGCTGATAAATGGTGGAGCTGGAATTAGAACCCATGACCTCTGATTCCCAAGCCTGTGCTTTTTCCACTAGGCCACGTTGCTTCTCCCAGTGTCACACCACAGGACGTTCACCTCCACAAGACGCTTCTCCCACAGCTCTGCTTGAGCTGTGGAGCACTGGTGGTGGAAGTTCGGACACCAGGCCAATTGTGGGCATCTCAAATCATCCTCACCTGCTTCTACTCTGCCCTCTCAACTTTCCAGCAATAATACTTCTCCAACCATATTGACTCCCATTTCCGATGCCCATGACAGCTGTTTTAGATTTTAATTACCGCCTCAAACCCCTAGTCTCCCACCCCCATTTCTTGCACTTAATGACCTGGCTACATACTTTGTTGAGGAAAATTGAAAACATTAGGCATTATCTCCTAAAATCTCCCCTGCTTCCCTCCAGGCCCTTCATCCCCTTGCTTCACTTTGACTCTCCCATCCTCCTGTTTCTCCCCTCACCAGCACATACTTCATTCTGCTGCCCTGATCATTTTTCTGGTAAAAAACCCCATTCCATTTATATTTCTCCACTTCTCAAAAACTTCCAATGGTTGCCCATCCACCTCTGCATCAAACAGAAATTCATGATCATCCCACTTAAGGCACTCAATTAACTCTCCACTTCCTACCTTGCCTCACTGATCTCCTATACAATCCAGTCTCCACACTTCATTCCTGTAATACCAACTTTCTCACTGTAACTTGATGTCATCTATCTTTTAATGTCTGTCTTCCCCTCTAGACTATAAACCTGTTGTGGACAGAGAACATGTCTACCAACTCTGCTATACTATACTCTCCTAAACACTCAGTACAATGCTCTACACACAGCGAGCGCTTAATAAATTCAGTTGATTGATTGATCGACTACAGAATTTAAGGATATGAACTGAATTGCTGTTGGGCAAATATGAAGAGCTTAATAGATATGAAGAGCAAGGGCGTTTCAGGAGGGAGGCAGGACATGGGCAAGGGGTTCGTGGTGAGAAAGATGAGATCAAGGTACAGTGAATAGCTTGGCATTGGAGGAGCAAAGTATGTGGGCTGGGTATAGTGGGAAATCAGAGAGATAAGATAGAAGGAGACAAGTTGATTAAGTGCTTTAAAGCCTATGGAAATGAGTTTCTGTTTGATGCGGAGGTGGATGGACACCCACTGGAGGTTCTTGAGGAGTGAGGAAACATGGATTGAACTGTTTTGTAGAAAAATGATCTGGGCAGCAGAGTGAAGTACGGGCTGAAGTGGGGAGAGATAGGAGGTAGGGAAGTCACCAAGGAAGCTAAAGCAGTAATCAAGGCAGGATTCGATAAGTGCTTGGATGAATGTGGTAGCAGTTTGGATGGAAAGGAATGGGATGATTTTAGTGATTCTGTGAAGGTTAAACCAACAGGATATGGTGACAGATTGAATAATTTATTTCAGTGTTTGTCACCCCCTGTAGACCATGAACTCTTTGTGGGCAGGGATCATATCTATTAACTCTATAGTATTGTACATTTCCATGCACTTGGTGCAGCGATCCACACATAATAAGGCACTCAATAAATGTCATTAGCTGACAAAAATTTTCAGATTTCTTCCCCAGACCTCTCCAGGTAGATTAACATTAACACAAAGGATTTATACCACCAGTCACACTCCCTGCCAACATCTCCATCCACCTAAGCCTGATAGGATTTTGTGACCCTGTGGGTTTTATTGTTCATTTTCAATGAGGTTTAAGGGGAAGAGGAATCCGACCTGAGGATCATGAGAAATGGCAAGCAGAGCAGAGGAGTATTTCTGGCCTCGACCCTCACCTACAGAGTGTTTCTAATTCTCTAATCTTTGGACGTTCCTTCTTTCTTCTCTTGAGAGTCTCTGTTGCCTCAGGAAATGTTTAATGGCCCATTCTATCTCTGGTCTCTTGAAGTTTTCTCAGTGGAGTTGAAGACTCTTGCTGCCTTTCACTGAATATTTAGGGGCCAGTCTTCAGATTAGGATGCTGTTGTCTTCATCACCATCAGTATTTGCTGGAATGTCTACTATGTGTACAGCAAGGTACTAAGCATCTATTTTGTGCGGAACATTCCACTGAAGGCCTATAATGTGCAGAGTCATATATACAAAATACTGTACTGGTCCCTACTACAGTGCTCCAGCACTTAGAACAATGCTTTGCACATAGTAAGCACTTAACAAGTGCCATCATTATTATTATTATTGAGAAGCAACATGGCCTAATGGATAGAGCACAGGCCTGAGAGGCAGAAGGACATGGATTCTAATCCTGGCTCTGCCACTTGTCTACTGTGTGACCTGGGGCAAATCACTTCACTTCTCTGTGCCTCAGTTACCTCTTCTGTAAAGTAAGGATTAAGACTGTATGTCCGATGTGAGACAGGGACTGTGTCCAACCCAATTTCCAGTATCCCCATAGCGCTTAGTACAGTGCCTGGCATATAGTAAGTGCTTAACAGGTGACACCATCATTATTATTATCATCATTATTATGTGAGCCTGTTGTTGGGTAGGGACCATCTCTATATGTTGCTGATTTGTACTTTCCAAGCGCTTAGAACAGTGCTCTGCACACAGTAAGCACTCAATAAATATGATTGAATGAATGAATGAATGAATTTAGTAAAAAGCATGAAACCTTGCTCTCAGGGAACTGTGGTTTAATGGAGAAGAAAGGTGAGCACAAATTCTATGCGTACAATTGAGTAAACCATAGATACAATGGATGAAATGGAAGGAGAGCAAAAATGAATGAATCAATCAAATAAATAGAGATGCACAAGAGTGCTAGGAGTGGTTAGTGGGCTGACATAATCAGATAGGAAGGGGTTAGTCCAAGAATGCATCTAGAGTGTATATTCTTTAAGAGGCGAGAAATTAAACTCAAATAGTGAAGCCAGATCAAAGTTGGCAGAGTTGCAGTGTGGACAGTCATAGAAAACAATGTGGCGGCAACAGGAACATTGCAGAATCCAATGTTGTCAAGATCTGGGGCTAGGGGTCCAAGATTTTTCCAAAGTCTAATGTTTTCATGTTGCAGTGTAAATGGATGTCCCCAGCTGCCGCTAAAACTGGTATATTGGAAAAGAGCTTTGCCTTTAAAAAAAATTCTAGTGGGTTTTTGTTGCTTTTTAAATAGCCCTTTAGATTTTTTTTTTTGCACGATGCTCTGAATGATGATGGGAGGTCAAATTGTTATTCACTTCCCAATTTGAATGGTTTGCATTTTTGTACTGAGATCCCAGAGATGTGCTTTCCATGAGGCTGCAGTTCAGAGAAGTTCACATAGCATAGTTCTGCCTTTTAAGTATTTAACGTTCATTGTCCAAAGATGCTTTCTCTCAGTCATCATCGTCAAGGGAACTCCAGGGTTCCAGTAGCTAGAGTAATGGCCCCACCCGAGGTGGTTAGCTCACCACGCGTGGCTTTTGGATGAACAAATCCTGGCCAGACTGGCCCTCCCTTTCTTCTAGAGGAAGGAAAATCCAGTCAAGTTTTGGAACACATTTTTTCCAACACCGACTTGTGCTTTTCCCCATTGTTTCATTTCCCCAAGTGAGGTGAAAAATCCTACATTATAACCCCTCTTGCACCAGCTGTGGGAGGCAGGAGGGACTGGAGGAATTTCTTTCAGTTGCTCTTCTGGCAATCACGCTCTGTTACCGTGGGTGGGTCTCTCTTCCTCCTCCTCTTCCTCCCCCTCTTCCTCCCGCCTCTTCCTTCTCCATCAAGGGACTGGGAGGACGGGCTTGTTGCCGGGCTCACTGCAGGGTTAGCTTTCCCTAAGAGCCCAGCACACCCCTCCGAAAGTGGAAAGTCCCTGCTGGGGCACAAGGCAATGTTAGAAGTGTCAGCAGGGATGTGGAGGTGGAGGGAGCCTGAACTGGCAGAGACTGTTCCAAGCCATCTGGAACCATTTATCCAGCCCTGCAAACTTCTGTCGGAAAACCATCCACCTCCCTGAGGCCAAGCTGGTGAGAAGCCAGAGGGGAGGGAAGGAATCGCACATACCACAAAGGCGCAAACTTTAGGGTTTCATATCCAAGGAGTAGTCAGGGGTCTAGCTTGGCCCCTTCCCCTCCTAAGAGAGTTTAGGCAGCGCATGGAACAGCCCCTCTCCCCTCAGCATGTGAACAAAGAGTTGTTTGTTTCAGGAAGGGTTCACAAATCCAAACGTGTTGTTCTTCCGGACTATAGCAGCATTGACTAGGCGAGAGTTTCAGGCTTCAATCGGGTGAAATCTTATGAAATTTCCCATCTGGTCTGTTTGGCCGGGAAAAGGCCTGGGATTTGTATATTCGGCTAGACAGAGTGAAAAGGTCCCAGGGCCATTTGCTTTTACTATTGAAGATTTACTTGTAACAGCTTGGCAAGGGTGCAGAATCAGTCAATCAGGGGTATTATTGAGTGTTGTATACAGTGAGCACTGTACTAGACACTTGGAAGAGAATAATAGAATAGCTAGTTGAAGGAAAAAACTTGCAAGAGATGGTCTACCCTACTCCCAGTATTCGTCTTCTCAAATAAGCAGCTCCTGGGCCCAGAGTCTTGAGCTTGGAAGTATGTTGTTGCAGGTGGCCTTTCCCTCTTTCCCTCCCATCTTCTGCCTCCTTCTTTAACCTCTCTTCTTTCCCCTGTAGTCTCTGGTGATCTGTTCATTTCTTTGAGACAGCAGCCATTCCCATCCCTGAAATGTTGTACAGCTGTTAGACCCTGGGGCGGAGAAGCAGTGGGAGATACTGGAGTCCTGACAAAAGTTCACCTCTAAGGCAGACTGGATGTCTGTATGGTTCTAGGGTAGCAAACGGGGAACACGTAGGAGGTGGCCTAGAGTGCAAAGCTTCAGCTGACTGGGCCCTCACTCGACAAGTCCTGGGTTGGCAGGGTGGCCAGTTGAGACGGTTCCTTGCCTCAAGCTGAGAGATAAACCCATCCCAACTCGCAGGCCAAAGAGGTCTAACTGGAAGAGAGGAGATGCTGACTGGTTTCCAAAAATCAGGCTTAAGGTTCAGAGCAATTACAGAATGGAAAGGCCTTACACACTGCAGTTCTAACCTCCTTCCCTCCTCAGCAGTTACTCTATTAGCCATGACTTGACACGTGTTCTCATAGTCTCCCCACAGAGCCCTACAAATGCTCCCAACCACTCCTGTGACTTGGTTGGGAGTCAGGTGGTTGCCTGTCACTTGGTCTATGCCTGGGGGGATCTGGGCCCCTGATTTACATTTCCCTTCCCTCCCAGCCTTGGCCTGGGTTTGTGTTCAAGATTTTAGATTTGGGAATTAGGATTATTCTGCTACCTAGCTGGGGGAAGGGAATAGTGGAAAGGTGTAATGGTTTATGAACAGAAGGCCAGGGGTAGAAAAAAAAATACAGAAAATATATTTTTAAAAAAATCTCTAGATCAAACTCCATAGCAATGGAGTAGTAGTGATGACCCCTCTCAAGATCACACCTTGGAGAGTTTCCAGTACTCTACCAACTCGACTATGGGAGGGAGAGTCATGCAGAGGCCTATCCGTTCCATTCCCAGCTTGGGCAGTGGCTAGTGAGTGGAAGGCGATCTGCTACAGGTCAAAACCACTTGTGTTGGGCATCAGCTGCAAGGGAGAGAGCCAAGGGGGAGACTCAAGTTCATTGCATGGAAGGAGGTGATGGTAAACCCCTTATATATTTTTACCAGGAAAACTCTGTGGATACACTACCAGAACAATTTCAGGTAGAGGAGGGGCATTCTGGGAGAGATGAATCCGTGGCGTCGCTAGGAGTCGGAGACAACTCGAGAGCATAAGGCAAGACGAGATAATGATGACTTAAAAATTAGCTGTAGCCAGTCCAAAAATTAAAATCACCATCTGGATCAATCAATCAATGGTATTTATTGAGTCCTTACTAAATACAGAGCACTGTACTAAGCACTTGAGTGAGTACAATATAACAGAATTAGTGAACGCATTCCCTGCCCGTAATGATGGGAAACATTTATTTCCTCCGAAAATGCACTCATCATTGGCAGAATACTGAATAGTGGCACCAGAAGCCACAAGGCTCTCAACGCCTTTTCCAGACAGACAGTGAGCCCCTTAGCAGACATTCAAAATACACCACATTTGAGAAGGAGGGAAGCCACTAGGAAAGCCAGGCCTCCCTGCCCTCCAACATTTGAGGGAAATGAAGGAAATTTAGGAGCTCAAGAACCAGAGTGACCCAGTGAATAGAGCATGGGTCTGGATTCTAATCCTGGCCCTGTCACTTGAATCAATCAATTAATCATATTTCTTGAGCTTCTTACTGTGTGCAGAGCACTGTACTTAATGATTGGGAGAATACAAAACACCAGTGTTACAGACATATTCCCTTCCCACAACGAACTTTCAGTCCAGAGGGATTTGTTTGCTGTGTGACCTTGGACAAGTCATTTAACTTCTATGTGCTTTAGTTTACCTCATCAATCAATCCTATTGATTGAGTGCTTAATGTGTGTAGAGCACTGTACTAAGAGCTGGGGAGAGAACAATATAACAGTATAACATAGTTGATAAGCATATTCCCTGTCCACATCAAGCTTGCAGTCTAGGGGACGAGTTTACATCTGTAAAATAGGGATTAAGATTGTGAGCCCCACATGGGATGTGGACTGTGTCCAACCTGATTAGTTCGTGTCTACCTCAGCACTTAGTACAGTGCCCGACACATAGTAAGTGCTTACAAATACCATTTAAAAAACTCAGAAAAACCCACATAAAGAGTAAGAGGTTTGCTCAGAAAGAAAGAGGATTTTTATTAATGTTCAGATCTGTAAAATCTACTGAGGATCCCTTGAAGATGGAGAGTGTGTGGGAGAGAGAGAATGAAAGAATATTTTGTATTTGGAGGAATTGCTCCTTCTTTTGAATACCCAAACAAGCATGCTAATTCTTTTTTTTTTTTTTTTTTTTTTTTTTGCCTTCTCAACCCTCTAAAGCCCTATGGCTTGAAGCACATTTTGTTTTACACAGCTGCGTACTTCGTTGTGAACAAGTTAGTAAAGCTTGTTGGAAACTCTAGCACCTATTGATGCCAAGGCAGTGCTTATCAAGCTTCACTTAGGCTTCTTTGCAAGATCCTGAGAGGGACTCCCTGCATCCTCCAGGCAAAGGAAGGGGCCCTCCCTCTCCAAAATCGGGGACTTTGACCCTCCCAAGTGTAGTTGTCTCTTGTGTCTACCTTTAGCATTTGTCTTCTTTCTCTAACTCTCTTTTGGTGAAACACAAGCAATTTTTCAGTGCAGGCTGGGCTCTCAGCTTCTGTGGGCTACATTTTCTCACACTTATCCTGCTCCAATTCCTGCAATATTTGTAGAGAATTTAGATGTTATCCAATATTTCAGTGTAGTAGGCAGCTCAGAAGAACACACAATCTTCTTCTTCCTGATTTTTTATTTTTCTTTAATAATTTTTTTTCTACGTTCAATCCCTTGGCCTTCTTTCCCTGCTGTTGCTGTTGGTTCCTGGTTTTTTGATGGATCGTCCAGATGGAGAATGAGGTTCTCCATTACATTTTTGTGTTTCCCAAATGTTGCCTTTACTGTAAGATCACATTGTCACTCCCATGGTTTTTCATCCCTTTCCTCTCTTTTGTGAATTGGAAGGAAAGTACCTGGTAAAGCAGAGGGTGTTCGTTTCTTGGGAATGCTCGAAGAAAGTACGGATGTGCCAGTTAATGTTTTTGAAATGACCAAAAATAATGTTGGAAAAAGAAGTATTGCTAGCTTTTTTCTAAACTCTCTATTTCATAATAATAATAACAATAATAAATAATTATGGTACTTGTTAAATGCCTACTATGTGCTGATCACTTTCTAAGCACTACAGTAGATACAAGTTAATCAGGTTGGACACAGTCCCTGTCCCCTATGGGGCTCGCACTTTTAAACCCCATTTTATAGATGAGGTAACTGAGGCTGAGAGAAATTCAGTGATTTGCCCAAGGTCACACAGCAGACATGTGGGGGAGGCAGAATTGAAACCCAAGTCCTTCTGACTCCTAGGCCCTTGGTCTACAGTATATTATTTCATACATGCTCTTTAGCCTGTAAACTCTTTGTGGGCAGGGGAATTGTCTACCAACTGTGACTTGGGCAAGTCACAACTTCTCTGTGCCTCAGTTCCCTCATCTGAAAAATGGGGATTAAGACTGTGAGCCCCACGTGGAACAACTTGATTACCCTGCATCCCCCCAGCACTTAGAACAGTGTTTGGCACATAGTAAGTGCTTAATAAATATCATTATTATTATATTGTATTCTCCCAAGCACTTAATATGGTGCACACAGTATGCGCTCAGTTAATGTGACTGATTGATTATTGTTTTGTGAATTTCTTCTATTTCCATTATATCGATGGCTGACCACCTCACAGCTATATATAAACTCCAGAAACATAATAAAAATAACATAATGCTACTCTACATGGTCCTGAAAATCTATTATTATGTGTATTTTGCACATGATTTGTCTGAGCGTACCTGCATTATGTATATTTAATAAGGGAAGGTGTATACATAAGTGAATCGGCCATGTATTTACTCACTCCAATCAATCAGTGGTATTTATTGAGCACTTACTGCTTGCTGAGCACAATACTAAGTGTTTGGGAGGGTACAATATAACAGACTTGTACACAGAGAGACTAAAGGTGCTGGTAAATAGAACTTGAGCACCTTTTACTAAATATTTGGAAAAGATCTGTAGAAGGTAGATGTCAACCCTCTGTTTCTTTTGCCAAAATGAATAGGTCCCTGGTTTTCAGAATGTCTTATCTCTTCCAAATTTGACATCACCTGAGAAAGGAAGATAAAGTATCTGCTTGCTCCTTTCATCTTTTGCTTGAGGTGTAAAGTTCTAAAAGCTCACTCTCCCCAGTAAATAAGTGAATCAGCCCAAATTGTAGAGACCCAAAGGGAAGTTTTAATGAGCCCAAGACAAACAGGTGTTTGAGTCCTTTTGAGAAGGTGCCTGCAGCTCTTTACTTTGGGAATCAAAGCAATCTGACAAAGATAAAAGCAGCTTCATTAGCAAAGAAAGAACTTTGTCTTTTATTCTAATCTCACTTTCCTGCAGCTTTTAGAGTCACCAAAGGTGGCCAGGGAACAAGGCCATTCCAATTCCTGTGTTTGTATTTGTTGGGGTGCTGCGATTGTGTTCCCGTTTTTGCATGTTAAAAAAACATGTAAATATCAGTTTTAAATAGCACCCTGTGGTAGGAAACCTAGACTGTGAACTTACCTTTGACTGGGCTTTGAATTCTTAGGCTTAGCGGCCTGATGCCACGTGTCTGCTGAAAGATCTTGGGCAAGTCACTTGACTTCTCTGTGCCTCGGTTCCCTCATCCGCAAAATGGGAATTCAATACCTGTTCTCCTTCCTACTTAGATTGTGAGCCCCATATGGTACTTGATTATCTTGTATCAACCTCAGTGTTTAGTACGGTGCTTGGTACATAGTAGGCACTGAACAAATACCACAATTATTAGGGGAAAGGTATGAATAGCTGCTCTCAAACAAAATGATTTCTCATAAAGCTGAAATGATTTGCCTGCATCAACTTAAATGAATATGTCCTACATCTACATATTGTAAGTCATTCGAAGGGACCTGGGCTGTTGGCAAAACACATTCTTTCTCACCCCACCTCGACCCTGCTATGCTTTCTTAGCAGTACTCTTTCCCCATGGACATTTTGCTCTAATTTGGGTCTTCTCCACCCCCTCGTCTCTGACTATATATCCGAATCTGCTTTTCTTCCGTTCTTGTTTCTCTCTCCCCTGTTTGGCTTTATTTTGCTCCCATCCTTTCCCTTCCCTTCCATTTTCTCTTTACCTCCTCTCCCTCTTTTTTGCCACCTTTTCCCCCCATGCTTCTGCCTCCCCCCACAACTCAATTCAAATTGACCTTCAGAAATAAACTCACCATGCCCTTCTACTTTATCACCCCATCATGACCTGCTAGAAAGCCTGGGTCCTCTGACCATCTGCATTTTATTTGGGTTTCTTCCAGTCAGTTCAATCCAGTCCTTCCACAGATGGTCACTAAAAGGCAGCAAAGAGCATCCCATTTTTTAAAATTTATTTTTTAATGGTATTTGTTTAGTGCTCACTGTGTGCCAGAATACTGTTCTCAATGTTGGGTAGATCCAAGGTAATCAGATTGGACACAGTCCATGACCCACGTGGGGTTTACAGCCTTAATCCCTGTTTTACAGATGAGGGAACTGAGTCACAGAGAAGTGAAGTGGCTTGTCCAAGGTCACGTAGCAGACAAGTGGCAGAGCCGGGATTGGAATCCAGGTCCTTCTGAATCCCAGGCCTGTGCTCTATCCACTAGGCCACACAACTTCTCTCAGGAGTGGCTGCCTCTTGGCAGTTACTTCTCTCCATAGGCATTAGGGCATTGTGTTGCCGATTTGTACTTCCCAAGCGCTTAGTACAGTGCTCTGCACACAGTAAGCACTCAATAAATACTATCGAATGAATGAATGAATTAGGGAAAATGGGGGGGGTCGTGAGAAAAACTCAGAACAAGCTTGGGACCTAAGTCCATTTCCCTCTGTAGGGTAAAACTTCTTTTGAAGGGGGACACCCATACTAATGCAGAAATCTGGGCTGTGAGACGAGTCTATATTTAGCTCTATCTGTCCTGTATTCCTTTTACACTTAGTAAAGAATATGCCAAAGTAAGAGGGGGAAACTGAAGTATCTGTAAGCTCATTGTGGGCAGGGAACATGTCTACCCACTCCTTTATATCGTACTGTCCCAAGTGCTTAGTACAGTGCTCTGCACACAGTAAGTGCTCAGTAGGACTGATCGATTGCTCTCCTGAGACTGGCAATATTGCTTTAAGGATGAAAAGGGTTCTTCCCAAACCACGACTGCTTTCTCTGATCACATTAGCAGGAGACAGTTGGTGTGGAGAGCACCAGCCCAAATGTTCCCAGTTTGAAATGTGCCATTTGCACAAAACTTTCACCATCTTTCATGTTTATTCCTTGCAGATGGATCTGTTTGAAACACTTCCCATTTGTTGGTGACTCCTTTATGACTCCTTGCCAGTAAACAGAAGAGTGCAGAAGTAGCTTGAGCTGGTTTTCTCACCGGCTGGGGCAGGTAGCTCCTCTCCCTTAAAGAAGAGCAGCTGTATTTCTTTGTTCTTGGACAAGAAGCAGCATGGCCTGTGGGTAGAGCACAGGCCTGAGAGTCAGAAGGGCCTGGGTTCTAATAACACTTGTCTGCTGTGTGGCCTTGGGCAAGTCACTTCACTTCTCTGGGCCTCAGTTCCTTCGTCTGTAAAATGAGGATTAAAACCGTGAGCCCCATGTGGGACATGGACCAGTTTATACAAACTGACTAGTTTGAATCTACCCCAGCGTTCAGTACAGTGCTTGGCATATAGCAAGCACTTAAAAAATAGCATAAAACAATATTTGTCATTTGTAGTAATATTGCAAACCAATGAAGTCCAGCACACTGTATGTCAGCAGTCAGCTCTTCCCCCAACCCACTCAGGATAACTGTAGAATCCACCCCTTACTGAGCTGTACCAGTAGAGTCCAAGTGCTGCTGTGAAGCTCAAAACCCCTCACTATAACATTTTTATTTAAGCACTTCCCACAAAGGTGTTTTTTCAGAGAACATCTTGAGAACTATACAGCGTGGATACATTTTCAAGGATAGAGGCACAGAACAAACTGAAGTCCACATTCAATGTAAAACACAGCCCCAAATGTTCGTCTGGAAGCATTAGATACCAGGAAATGCATTTCAAGGGTGAGTTAAGAAGAAGAAGGTGGCATCTGTTCCAGTGAGCAAGCGCACGCGCGTGCGTGCATGTGTGTGTGTTTCCACATAGCTTAACAGCCTCTGCTCCTTGCAACCTTCCTAATTTGGAAGACAGCAAAGATTTTTCCTGGGCAATATTGACCCCTCTGTAAGGTTTGTAATTTTTTTTGCTACTGTGTTGGTTCTCCTGATGAAAGGGAGCATCTCTCTCTCTCTCTCTCTCTCTCCTTTTTTTTTTAAGGTCTACAGCATTGTAAAAAAAATCATTTAAATACCCTCATTGTGCTTGCCTGGGCTTTTCCACTGATGCCGTACCAGTTGATAGCACTTGTCAAAGGCCCAATACCAAGGCCCTTTGCTGACCTAGTGATTCTGACCAAGTTGAAAGGTGTTTGGTTTGTTTCTTAATGTTTCAGCTCTAAAGGCTGCGTGCGCTCTCCTTTTGAGATGTCCATAGGACTTTAAGTCACTCTCAGTAATAATAATAATAATGATGGTATTTGTTAAGCGCTTACTACGTGCAAAGCACTGTTCTAAGCACTCAGTAGTAGTAATAGTATTTATTACTGTGTGCAGAGCACTAAGCACTGGGAAAGAGTTTACCACTCAGAACAAGACATGGATCCTGTCCTACATGGGGTTGAAGGGCTTCCAGATTCTTTCCGCTAGGAATTATAAGATTTACAGGCCACCTAGAAGAATTTTCTGACACCTATGATAAAATCCATCCATTAAAGGTATTTACTGAGCACTTACTGCGTGAAGAGCGCTGTACTAAGCACTTGGGAAAGTACAATAAAGTCCACACTTCAAGGAGCTTCCAACCTAGTGAGGAGTTAGCAATGTAGAGAATCAGTGTGCCTAGTGGGTAGAGCATGGACCTGGGACCCAGAAGGACCTGGGTTCTAATCCCAGCTCCACCATTTGGCTTCTCTGTGACCTTGGGCAAGTCACTTCACTTCTCTGTGCCTCAATTACCTCATCTGTAAAATGGGGATTAAGATTGTTACCCCATGTGGGACATGGGCTGTCTCCAACGTAATTAGCTTGTATCTACTGCAGCAGTTAGTACAGTGCCTGGCACATTGTAAGCACTTAACAAATACCATGAAAAAAAAAATGTAATGTTATAAAAAAAAGTTCTCCAAGCTTGTTAAAAAGATTTCTTGTGACTTTTTCCAAGATAAATTTCTTTTTAAAGATCTGTTCATTTTTAAACCACTTCTTCATTTTAATTAATTTCTACATCAAGGTGGACCAGATTGCTTCCTTCAGGAGGCCTGATAGGGTCTGAAAGACCTTTATCATTCATTCCACATTAATCTTCAGAAGCCCAACTTCTTTTTCCCCCAGGCCACTGGGAGTTTTATTGATTCACTGCCTCAATGTGAAGTGTTTGACCTTTACAATATCAGCAATGATGAGGATACCCAAAAAAGTGACATCATTTTTACTTAAGCTTTACAGTTCAAAAGGCAAATAGTAAATGGGACAAAGCACTGGGGGTCAATAACTATAATAATTATGGTATTAAGTGCTTACTTGGTGCCAAGCACTGTTCCAAGCACTGGAGTAGATACAGGGTAATCAAGTTGGACACAGTCCCTGTCCCCATTTTACGGATAAGGTAACTGAGGCATAGAGAAGTGAAGTGACTTGCCCAAGGTCACACAGCAGACAAATGGTGGAACTGGGATTAGATCCCAGTGGCGGAGCCGGGGGAATTGACCTATTTACATTGATCCAACACTTTCCTATCGGCTTAACTGGGATGCAAGACCAGGAAAGCTCAGGCCTGGATTGGAGCCTTCTACCTCACAGACAGAAATGCAGACTGACCAGTCCCACCCCCCAAAATTTTAACCAGCCCTTGTTGCCCCCCAGAAAAGAAAAGGCAATATAGATGTTTAACTTGGACCTGAACTAGAGAGTTGCTTGTGGTATTTGGCCTAAAGTGTTTTGTGAGAGAGAATATATATGCACATTCTCTCTGTGTGGAGAGAGAGAGAGAGAGAGAGAGAGAGAGAGAGAGAGAGAGAGAGAGAGAGATGGATGTACTGTATGCAAGATTTTTGTACAACTCTATCAAGGAATTACATCCCATTGTGGGAAGCAGTTACTCAGAAAATTCTACTGTGAGTTCCTAATAGTTCCTACATACATACATTGAATGATGATCTTTACAAAGGAAAAGAGGAATAAAATGACATATACTGCTAAATTGATAAACTCCTTTCCTCTCCTCATATTAACCATCCTGCTGCTTCTCTCCCCATGCTTCATTGTTCAAGCTTTCTCCAGGCTCCATTTCCTGCTGCCACTGCTTGGATCAAAAAGAAAAGCAGTGACGATGTGGCAGTGCCTTCTCTCTAGATGCATTTCCCCGGAGATTTGGGGTGATTAAGGAGTCTTTTGGGAGAAAGTGAGGAAAAGAGAACTGAGGGTCAAGGGGACCAGAACAGGGAGATGATTTCCCCTCCCACCCACCCACTTCCTCCTCCAGAGGAAGAGGCCATCCATTCTCAGCTTCATCGTCACTTGCTCTGGAATCACCTGGCCTTTCCCCACCCATAATGGTGGTCCTTTACCTCCTCTTTTTCCTTATTAGCCATTACTTGGAGGATGAGTTCTGTCTGTTCAACTCCAAAGGGACAACCATGGAGAAATGGGTTCAACCTGCAACATGGTGGAGAAAGGCCAAGGAGGGGAAAGAATTTTTGGACAATACTTACCCAGGAGGGCTGTGGAGGCATTGTCTTAGGTGGATTCTGAAGCAATCTGCTATTTGTGGATAAGGGATGTTCTTGCAGAAGGGAAAGGAGTGAATAGGAGACCTCCCAAGTCCCCTGGCATTTCTGGATTCTATGAACAGGAATATGGTGGTGGATAAATAAGTGTTGTAAACAACAGCATCATCATAATAATAATAATTGTGATATATGTTAAGTGCTTATTTTATTCATTCATTCATTCAATCATATTTATTGAGCGCTTACTGTGTGCAGAGCACTGTACTAAGCGCTTGGGAAGTACAAGTTGGCAACATATAGAGACAGTCCCTACCCAACAACGGGCTTAAGCAAGGCACTGTACTAAGCACTGGAGTAGGCACTAGCTAATCAGGTTGGACATGGTCCCTGTCTCACATGGGTCTCACAATCTTAATCCCCATTTTACAGATGAGGTAACTGAGGCACAGAGAAGTGAAGTGTGGAATTAGAACCCAGGGCATTCTGACTTCCAAGCCCATACTCTATCCTCTAGGCCTCACTGCTTCATCAGAAGGGGATGGAGCATGCATGAGGAGGGTCAACTGGGGAATGGGTGCCCACACTCCAAACAGTTTGGAGAAGTGGAATCCTAGAAATTCCTATGGCCTCAGTAATAACGAAAGCCAAAGGGTGGGTAGGAGAGGAAGGGTTGTGAGATGAGAGCACTAAAGCAGAGCCATGCTGCTGTGAGTGTCCCCACTGACACCCACAGGATTGGTGCTAAACTGAACTCCCGGAATACCGGGAAAATCCAGGCCTGAAAAGGGCCAGAGTGTTGCCCACAAAGTGAACTGCATTGTGGAGGACTTAGTTCCAGATGGTTTCTGTACTACCTGATCCTATAAAGTTCATCACCTCTGCCACTTCCACACCACAAGGAAGCATCATGGCATAGTGGATAGAGCACAACCCTGGGAGTCAGAAGGCTGTGGGTTCTAATCCCGGCACTGCCACCTCTCTGCTGGGTGAACCTGGGTAGGTCATTTCACTTCTCTGTACCTCAGTCACTTCATCTGTAAATTGGGGATTGAAACTGTGAGCCCTACATAGGACAGGGACTGTGTCCAACTTGCTTTGCTTGTATCCACCCCAGTGCTTAGTACAGTGCTTGGCAAATAGTAAGCGCTTAACAAATACTATTATTATTATTGTTATTATCATTATTATCGGAGGAAATGGCTTCTCCACTTCTTCACCAGTCCACCCAGGAGAAGAAAAAGATACAGGATTGTCTTCTCCATATTCTGGTCTAGGCAGCATCGGTAATCTCTTTTGCTCTAAATTATTCCCGTAATCAATGGCTCTTGCCATTGATTAAACTCCCCGGCATTTAAATCAATCGCACCAGCGGCCGATTGCTCGATGTAGTACAAAGCATTAGAGATTATTGCTTAATTATGCTGGGGATAGCATGCTGGAGACCTTGCTAACGCTGTGTTTTCTCTCTGCTAACCTTCTGAGCTCACTGGTGCTTTCCCTCCATCTGGACTGTGTTCAGCCAGCTCCTGGGCTCTGAATAGCTGCGACCTCCTGCTTTGTCCTGGACTCGCCAAGAAGAATAAAAGCCTGTAGCATGTGCAAGCAGAGTGAAAGGTGGAAAGAGCCAACAGCGTCCCATGCCGTGACCGGGGAGGGTGGGATGTTACGAGGGGATATCTGTTCTTCCTTTAATCGATTCACAGGATTTCCTCAACGAGATCAACCAGAACGGCTCGCACGGGTGAAAACCGAATGGACCTCTTCGTTCTCATAACCACGTACAGGCTTGTGATTCTAAGTATCTCTCTTCCCCCTCTCCCCCACCCCCGAAGGGGGCAAGGCCAGGAGAGCCCATCAAGAGGAAGCAGGGGGAAAAGGGCTTCCGTCTCCTATCCTATTTTGTCACCTGCCGGGAGTTTGTTGGGTCCTCACCAGTCGCCTGAGCTGCCTGTTTGCTGGCCCAAGGCCAAAACAGCCAAGTAGAGAATGATCTTCATTGAAAAGTGAACCGAAATGGAAAGAGCCAGGCCTGGATTATTATTAGTACTATGATGTTATTATTGTGGTTACTGATTCATCCAATTGGAGACCGAAGTCTTCCCTAGGATAGAGCCGAATTGTTTCAATCTGTTTGGAGTTTGCTTTGTGAATTTTAACTGACATTTCCCCCCGCCCCATCCCACTCTCCGTTCCCGAATTTATTTTTTATTTCTCTCGTTTTGTTTGTCTTTCAGGTCCATCACTAACTTTGCAGCTTCCCCGCTTTAAGGAACTGGGACCTTTCTCCTGTGGTCCTTTTTTTTATTCTTTTACAAACCCAGTAAATATACACATATATATATATTTGTTCACCAAGTTCCACAAGCATTCATTCACACCTCAGATGCAGGCGATACTTTGACTCCCCAAGTTGTTTAGCACTTTATTCCGGAAATATCCTAGGCCACGACCAGGAGAGTCATAGAGGATGGCTGCTGGCTTCCTGTGGCAGAGCTGGTTGTGTTCCCTTCCCTTCTTGGCTCTAACCATTTTGTCTGTCAACCTCGTCCCGTCTTCCGTTTTTCAAAGCAATGTCATGAAGGGCTTCCATCCAGTGCCTAAAAGGGAACAATACATTTTTAGGAAAACATGCCATTTTCCTTCTATTAGAAGCTTTTGGTGATTACTGATCAATCGGTGGTATTTAATGAGCACCTAATATGTGCAGAGCACTTTACTCAGCACTTGGGAGAGTACCGTACAATAGAGTTGATAGACATGGTCCTTGCAAGGAGCTCAGGGTCTGGTAAGGGGTGTGATAATCAGTCATTCATTTAATCGTATTTATTGAGCGCTTACTGTATGCAGACCACTGTACTAAGCGCTTGGGAAGTGCAAGTTAATCAGATGAAGGTGGACTGGGACCACTTTTCCCTGATGATGATTATTCCGGCTAATAATACAACCCTGAAATGTCCATTGTATTTTAATTGTATTTGTATTTTGTACTCTACCTGAGATGCTTTCTCAGAAATCTCAGAGATTTTAGCTCGGCCCTTCCTCCTGACCTGTGACTCAGAGGATAGAGCATGGGCCTCGGAGTCAGAAGAACCTGGGTTTCTAATCCTGGCTCCACCACTTGTCTACTGCCTGACTTTGGGCAAGTTACTTCACTCCTCTGTGCCTGAGTTACTTCATCTGTAAAATGGGGGCTAAGACTGTGAGCCCCATGTGGAACATGAATGTATCCAACCTGATTAGCTTGTATTTACCCCAGTCCTTAGTAGAGTACATGGCACATAGTAAGTGCTTAACAAATACAAAAAAATCAATTGCAAGAGTTGAAAATTGGGTACTAAGAAATGTATTGTTTCCCTTAAAAGCAAATCCTCTTTCTCATTTACATCACTGTCGGCTCATTCTCTTTTGTTTGCACCCTTTTTTGCATGCAAATGAAGAGTAGTAATAAACAGATTTCATGAGCAGGACTTTGCTTTTAAGACTCTTCTCTTTCAGATCGTGTTTTTAAAGCCATTTGGTTCAGTTGTATTCTTTAATTGCCATGTTGGATTCCTTTAAAAAATGAAGAAAGTTAATGAAGGGTCAGGTGTTTTTCCAGCCCTCGCTTAAAAAACAAAAAAATGGTGAATGTAGGAGCCCAGTTGGGAGACCTAATGTCTGGTAAGAATTTTATGATCTGCTGTCACCAGGTCTCCGAGGGACGGGAGCAGAGGAGTGGAGAAGCTGGAGCTGAGCATGTCAAACCTCCGAGCGGATGTCCTGGAGCTGCTCTTGGAGTTCGTGTACACGGGCTCTTTGATTATCGACTCGGCCAATGCCAAAACCCTTCTGGAAGCGGCCAGCAAGTTCCAGTTCCACACGTTCTGCAAAGTCTGCGTGTCGTTTTTAGGTAAGACCCCTGAACCGCCCAGGGAGTCCTGCCCCAGGACATTGAGAAGCAGTGTGGCCTAGTGGTTAGAGCACGGGCCTAGGAGTCGGAGGAGTCCTGATCCCGGCTCTGCCTCTTATCACTTAATTCATCCAATCTTATTTACTTAGCACTTACTGTGTACTAAGAGTTTGGGAAAGTACAGTATGGCAATAGAGACAATCCCTGCCCACAAGTAGAGAAGCAGCGTGGCTCAGTGGAAAGAGCACGGGCTTTGGAGTCAGAGGTCATGGGTTCGAATCCCGGATCCTCCACATGTCTGCTGTGTGACCTTGGGCAAGTCACTTAACTTCGCTGAGCCTCAGTGCCCTCATCTGTAAAAGGAGGATTAAGACTGCGAGCCCCACGTGGGACAACCTGGTCACCTTGTATCCCCCCAGCCCTTAGAACAGTGCTTTGCACATAGTAAGCGCTTACCAAATGCCATCATCATCATCATCATCATCATCACAACAAGCCCACAGTCTAGAGACTTCACTTCTGAGAAGACTTCATTTCTCTGTGTCTTGGTTACCTTATCTGCAAAATGGGGATTAAGACTGTGAGCCCCATGTGAGACAGGGGCTGTGTAGACCTGATTAGGTTGTGTCTACCCTAGCGCTTAATACTGCGCCTGGTGCATAGGAAACCCTTAATAAATACCATTAAAGGAAAAAAAATAATCCATATTGGGCTGCGGATCTCCCTGACTCGAGCTTTGCTTCTGGGGAATGGAGGGACCTCCCTTTTCTGGGGAGCCCGGAGCCCCCCAGCTCTATCCCATATCATTCTGCTCCCTGGGATGTCAAACCCTGAGCCTGTAAGCTCCTTGTAAACAGGGAACATGTCTACCAACTCTGTTATACTGCTCACAGTCTTAATCCCCATTTTACAGATAACTGAGGCCCAGAGATGTAAAGTGACTTGCCCAAGGTCATAACAGCAGAAAGTGGAAGAGCCGGGTTTAGGACTCGGAGCCTTCTGAGTCTCAGACACAGTTCCTGTCCCATATGGCGCTTGTAATCTAAATAAAAAGATAAATAATCAATAACAAAAAAAATCAATAAATAGATTAGGGGGCTGAAGTGACTGAAAGTAGGGGTATTAATGAAATAATGCCTCTTGGAGGTAATGTTTTAAGAGGGGCTTTGAAGTAAGGGAGCAGTGTGGTTTGTGAAACTAAGGGTGTTCCAGGGATAAGGAAAGATGGTAGCAGTGAGCTAGAGGCCATGGACTCGAAAGTACGACGTGGTTAGAAGCTTTGCTTTTTATTAGGCCGTAAGGCCTAGTGGAAAGAGAATCTGGGAGTCAAGGGACCTGGGTTCTAATCCCATCTCTGTCCCTGACCTATTGTCTGACCTTGAGAAAGTCATTTAACCTCTCTTTGTGGCTTAGTTCCCTCTTCTGTAAGGTGTAAACAGAGTAGCTGCTCTCCCTGTCTCTTAGACTGTGGGTATCATGCAGGACAGGGAATGCATCAATTCCAGTAATAATAATAATTGTGGTATTTAAGTGTTTCCTTTGTGCCAGGCACAGTAGTAAGTGCTGGGATAGTTATGAGGTAATCAGTCCCTGTCCCACAAAGGGCTCACAGTCTTCATCCTCATTTTACAGATGGGGAAAGCCATGATGAGCGTGGCTTAGTGGAAAGAGCGCGGGCTTGGGAGTTAGAGGTCGTGGGTTCGAATCTCAGCTCCGCCATTTGTCAGGCACAGAGAAATAAAGTAACTTGTTCAAGGTCACACAGCAGATAAGTGGCAGAGCAGGTATCAGAACCCAGGTCCTCCTGTCTCCCAGGACTGTGCTCTATCCACTAGATCATGCCACTTCTCTGTGCTTGACTCGGTAACAGGCACAAAATAAGCCTTTTAGTGTTATGGCTCAATGGTTAGGGCGATGGACTAGAAATCCATTGGGGTTTCCCCGCGCAGGTTCGAATCCTGCTGACTACAGTTTCTGGTTTTTTGGGTAGCAACGTGGCTTCGTGGAAATAGCCCGGGCTTGGGTGTCAGAGGTCATGGGTTCTAATGCCGGCTCCGCCATTTGTCAGCTATGGGACTTTGAACAAGTCACTTCACTTCTCTGGGCCTCAGTTACCTCACCTGTAAAATGGGGATGAAGGCTTTGAACCCCACGTGGGACAACCTGATAACCTTAGATCTACCCTAGTACTTAGAACAGTGCTTGGCACATATTAAGCGTTTAACAAATGCCATCACTATTATTATCATTGTTATTATTATAACTGCATTATTATTATCAAATCTCGTTGTTCTCTTTGCACACTGGGCTTCAGAATGATGTGCATAATGCTAGAACAGTCCTTCAAATTGGGGTTTATGGGGAAGTTCCAAGGAGATCAGATCTCAGACCTGGGGTGAATGGGGTGAGCGCTTTGTCCCTTCCCATCCAAGGCCTTCTCACTGCAATCCCTCCTCCCTCCCTCCCAACCCTCTCTCCCAGCTGTTAACAGCTGCTTCTACTCCGTGCCAGGGGTGACAAGTGATTCACTTTCCTATCTCCGGGAAACCCCTGTAAGAAATGGCAGCTCAGTTTTCCTTCACTGTGTATCACAGGATTCTGCCAGAGCCTTCTGGGACCTAGTGACAATGGAAATACCCCACTGCTTTGGACTTCCAGCAAAAGAGATTACTCCTGTCACCTAGGCACTTTGGAAAAAAAACAATCCTGAATCTATCCATCAATCATCGTGGCTCAGTGGAAAAGAGCACGGGCTTTGGAGTCAGAGGTCATGGGTTCAAAACCCAGCTCTGCCAATTGTCAGCTGTGTGACTTTGGGCAAGTCACTTAACTTCTCTGTGCCTGTTACCTCATCTGTCAAATGGGGATTAAGACTGTGAGCCCCCCTTGGGACAACCTGATCACCTTGTAACCTCCCCAGTGCTTAGAACAGTGCTTTGCACATAGTAATCGCTTAACAAATGCCATCATCATTATTATTATTATTAATCAACGGTATTGATTTAGCACTTAGAGTGCGCAGAAACACTATACTGAGTGCTTGGGAGAGTATCATAGAGTTGTTAGACACAATCCCTGCCTTCAAGGAGCTTACAATCTAACAGGGGAGACAGACATTACAATAAATTACAGGAATCTATCAAATTTATTGAGCGTTTATTGTGTGCAGAGCATTATGCAATATAACGAAGTTGGTAGACATGTTCCCTGCCCACAAGGAGCTTACATTCTAGAGGAAGGGGAAACTACAGAGTATTAACAGGTGCAATACATGCTGTGGAAACCAGAGTTGCAAGTGGAAAGTTTCTCAGTTAAATGTTCCATGGTCAGTGACAGCCCATGGGTAAAGAATGGTTGACTCATTCATTTTTCAAGAGTTATGCAATGAGAGGGAAAGCTGGTGGGAAAGGAAATTGAGCCTTGTGAATTTGGGATGCTTCTCTGAAAGGCGGAGGCAGTCCCGGTTTCACAGATCCTGGGTGTAAGGGTCTGTCAAAAATCGGCAGAAGGGCTCCAATCTAGACTAAACTGGAAGGCGGAGATGGATCTCTCTACTGCATATGGCCTTGTCCTGGTACAAGCGGCCATAGAGGGACAGTTGAGGGTGTGCCTATACCCTCAAGGAGCTCACCTCCTCCAGGAGACCTTCCCAGACTGAGCCCCTTCCTTCCTCTCCCCCTCTCCGTCCCCCCCATTTTACCTCCTTCCCTTCCCCATAGCACCTGTATATATGTGTATATGTTTGTACATATTTATTACTCTATTTATTTTACTTGTACATATCTATTCTATTTATTTTATTTTGTTAGTATGTTTGGTTTTGTTCTCTGTCTCCCCCTTTTAGACTGTGAGCCCACTGTTGGGTAGGGACTGTCTCTATATGTTGCCAACTTGTGCTTCCCAAGCGCTTAGTACAGTGCTCTGCACACAGTAAGCGCTCAATAAATACGATTGATTGATTGATTGTGCCTAGACTGGTTGGCAAAGGCTTGTAGGAGTTCTGCCAGGGAGTGATTCTCTGCTTGAGGTAGCCAGACATCTGCTTCACACAGAGACTAAAGGAAGGGATGAACGAGGTCGCTTCCCCTCCCAGACCCTCAAGGGTATGTGGCTGTACTCCCGGGGACCGTGGGATGGATGGATCGTGGGCAGTTCTAAAAGTACAACAAAAATCATGATGTCCCCTTGGGATTTTCATATTCAAAATCCTATTAATAGCACAGCTATTTCCCAACATGAGACCAGTGGCACGGTGGAGGTTGGCCTCTGAGCTTTTCTAATTGTCTTGGCTCTTGATGCCAACCTTTGGGACTGTCGTTACTCTCTGGATGATAGTACTAGTTCATTAAGGTTATTTGGGAGAAGGGCCTGAGGCATATTTCATCAGCCTTATGGAAATTTCCAAAACAGTCTGAGTTGCCAAACGGTGTGGCCTACTGGAAAGAGCGTGGCCCAGGGAGTCAGAGGACCTGGTTCTAATTCAGGCTCTGCCACTTGTCTGCTGTGTGACCTTGGATAAGTCAGTTAACTTCTCTGTGCTTCCATTGCCACATCTGTAAAATGGGGATTGAGAGTGTGAGCCCCATGTGGGACATGAACTGTGTCTAACCTGAGTCTTTTGAATCAACCTCGGGGATTAAGACTGTGAGCCCTCCCTGGGACAACCTGATCACCTTGTAACCTCCCCAGCGCTTAGAACAGTGCTTGGCACATAGTAAGCGCTTAATAAATGCCATTATTATTAAGAGAAGCAGCGTGGCTCAGTGGAAAGAGTATGGGCTTTGGAATCAGAGGTCATGGGTTCAAATTCCGGCTCCGCCAACTGTCAGCTGCGTGACTTTGGGCAAGTCACTTCACTGTGCCTCAGTTCCCTCATCTGTAAAATGGGGATTAAAACTGTGAACCCCACCATGGGACAACCTGATCACCTTGTAACCTCCCCAGCGCTTAGAACAGTGCTTTGCACATAGTAAATGCTTAACAAATACCATCATCATCATCATTATTATTATTATTAGTAGTAGTAGTAGTAGTAGTAGTAGTAGTAGTACAGTGTCTGGCACATAGTAAGTGCATAAAAATACCATAAAAAATTGGGTCGCAGGAGTTTCATTTTGTGCACAAGAAGATAATTTAATGTGTAGTAGTGGTAAGAGCACGGGCTTGGGAGTCAGAGGTCATGGGTTCTAATCCCAGCTCTGCCACCTGTCTGCTGTGTGACCTTGGGCAAGTCACTTAACTTCTGTATGCCTCAATTCCCTCATCTGCAAAATGGGGATTGACTGTGAGCCCCACGTGGGACAACCTAATTACCTTATATTTACCCCAGCACTTAGAACAGTGCTTGGAACATATTAAGTGCTTAACAAATACCGTCATTATTATTACTATTACTGCTACCATTATTTATTGAGCACCTTCTTGGTGCAGTGCTCGGAACTAATCCCCGGCTCTGCCAATTGTCAGCTGTGTGACTTTGGGCAAGTCACTTAACTTCTCTGTGCCTCAGTTACCGCATCTGTAAAATGGGGATTAAAACTGTGAGCCCCCCGTGGGACAACCTGATCACCTTGTAACCTCCCCAGCGCTTAGAACAGTGCTTTGCACATAGTAAGTGCTTGATAAATGCCATCATTTGGGAGCTAAAAAGCAAAGTGACACATTTCCTGCCCACAACAAACTTACACTCTAGGAAGAAAAAGATAGGAAATCCAAACTAGAGCCATGCCACTCCACACTCGTAGATATTCAGGAGTCACTGAACACAAACTATTTCAACTTTAGGAAGCAAAGTTCCTTAGATCCCCAAGCCAAGACCTGAACATGTGTAGTCACAAATAGCACATGACAGAGTCTTCAGTGTAACTAGTGGTGCGACTTAACTGCAAGGTAGGAGAAGCAGAGAGAGAGGCAGAGGAAGTCAGAGAAGGAGAAGCAGCATGGTCTAGTGGTTAGAGCACAGGCCCAGAAGTCAGAAGGACCTCGGTTCTAATCCTGACTCTGCCACTTGTCTGCTGTGTGACCTTGGGCAAGTCACTTCACCGTGCCTCAGTTACCTTATCTGTTAAATCTGTGAACCCCATGTGGGGCAGGGACTGTGCTCAACCTGATTACCTTGGATCTACCCTACGGTGTAAAACAGTGCATAGTTAAGTGCTTAACAACTACCGTAAAAACACCAAAAAAAAAAAAAACCTCCCTCTCCAGAATTTTAAAGGCTCAACTAGCTTGATCCGCTTTCATTTCCAGGCAACTCCAGGAATTGTAGGCCTTCACTTTCTGGAAAAGGAAATTACCAGGCAAGATTTCTACGTCGGTGTCAGCTCTTTAGCTCAGCTTTGCCTATAGTAAATGTCTGGACGTGGTCACAGCCAAGTTTAGCCAACACCGACCCGGTAGTGTGGGGATGGATATAAGCTTCTGCCCACTTAAGGTCTATCTATATGCTACTTGGACAAGGTTAGCACCCATTTGGTATCACGGTCTAGTGGAAAGTGGGAGTCAGAGGACCTGGGTTCTAATCCCACCTCTATCACTTGCCTGCTGATTGGTCTTGTTCAAATCACTTAACTTCTCTGTCCCTCAGTTCTCTCATCTGTGAAATGGGGATCTAATGCCTGTTCTCCCTCCTACTTAGTCTGTGAGTCCCATGTGGGACAGGGATTGTAAGCGACCTGATTATCTTGGGACTCAGTAGAGTGCTTGAAACATAAATAAGCACTTAAAAATATTGTCATTATTGCTAATAGTAATATTACTAATAATAATCACAGTGATGATGGCCAAGAGGTTATCAAGTGGTTCTTGGTCAGAACAGTAGACAGTCCATCTCCATTCATTCATTCATTCAATCGTATTTACTGAGTGCTTACTGTGTGCAGAGCACTGTACTAAACGCTTGGGAAGTACAAGTTGGCAACATACAGAGACAGTCCCTACCCAACAACAGGCTCACAGTCTAGAAGGGGGAGACAAACAACAAAACAAAACAAGTAGACAGGTGTCAATACCGTCAGAATAAATAGAATTATAGCTATATGCACATCATTAATAAATAAATGGAATAGTAAATAAGTACAAGTAAAATAAATAGAGCAATAAATCTGTACAAACATATATACAGGTGCTGTGGGGAGGGGAAGGAGGTAGGGCGGGGGGAATGGGGAGGAGGAGAGGAAAAAGGGGGCTCAGTCTGGGAAGACCTCTTGGAGGAGGTGAGCTCTCAGTAGGGCTTTGCAGGGAGGAAGAGCGCTAGCTTGGGGGATGTGTGGAGGGAGGGCAATGGGAATGCAGGAGCATCTGTGGTGGATTTAAACCTCCAAGTACCTTTTTAAAGTCTAAATAATTTTGGAACTTTTAAGCACTTGCTATGTGCCAGGCACTGTACTAAGCACTGGGGTGGGTACAAGCAAAGCGGGTTGGATACAGTCCCTGTCCCTTATGGGGCTCACAGCCTTAATCCTCATTTTACAGATGAGGGAACTGAGACCTAGAGCAGTGTAGTGACTTGACCAAAGACTCAGAGCAGACAAGTAGTGGAGCTGGGATTAGAACCCATTACCTTCTGATTCCCAGGCCTGTGCTGTATTCATTCAATCGTATTTATTGAGCGCTTACTGTGTGCAGAGCACTGTACGGAGTGCTCTATCTACTATGAAGAGATCCAGCATTAAAAAAGAAAAAGTGAAAACAGGCCTTCAGGCGTAACACCTTTAAAAATGCAGGCACACAAGCTAAGCATTGCCCATCATTTCACTAAACGTACAATTTCCAATATTTAATATTTGTGTTCAGTGAACCATATTGTGGCATGAAATTGGTGCCGGCTCTAAGTGCAGTGATATACAGCTGGTCACTGTAGCTCTGTATTCTCATTAAAGGCACTTAGGAAAGGTAATTGCTTATTTTTATTTACTGCCTCGGACTGACTCCTGAGTCAGACGGCATCAGCAACCTGTTTGATTCGTCCCATTTCTCCCCCCTTGCCCACTCTTGGCTCCTTCACCCAGGAACAGTCAGTTTTCCTTGTGATTTCTGAGGGCCCCAAGATAAAGCAAGCACAACTTTTGAAACATAAGATTAGCTCCTGAAACCCAGCCTACATACTTTGCTCCTCTGGTGTCAACCTATTCGCTGTACCTAGATTGCTCTATCTCTCGCCCACATCCTGCCTCTGGCCTGGAGCGTCCTCCCTCTTCATAATCAACAGACAACCACCTTCAAAGCCTTATTAGAATACATCTCCAAGAGACATCCCCTGACTAAACCCTCATTTCCTCTTCTCCCACTCCCTTCTGTCACCCTTACACTTGGATTTGCATTCACCCCTCCCTGATTCCCACAGCACTTATGTGCATATCCATAATTTATTTATTTATATTAATGTCTCTCTCCCCCTCTAGACTGTGAGCTTGTTGTGGAAAGGGAACGCGTCTCCTGACTCTGATATATTGTACTCTCCCAAGCACCTGGTACAGGGCTCTGAACACACTAAGCACTCAATAAATACCATTGATTGACTGATTAATAAGATGGTTCAGAAAAAGCCTCTCGTCAATGCTGAGGGACTATCAGGTGGTTTATTCTGGGGATCGCTCCAAATTTCCTGGCTCTTGAAGGATCAGATGGGTGGTTTGCAGCGAGGTAGTGTTGGACTTTGACAGAATCCTAGTTTCAGTGTCATCACCAGAAGTAATTACTTATTGACGGAATTCAACCAAGACTTAAGGGACATTTGCCAAGTTGAACAGGTACCTGACTGCAAGGAATTGATCATTACAAAGGGCAGACAAGATCTGTCATGAGCGCTTTTTTAGACAATGTATCAAAAACTCATACTTGAGGGTATATTAGATCAATCAGTTCATATTTCCTGAGCCCTTACTGAGTGCAGAGCACTGTAGTTAGAGTTTGGGAGAGTACAGAGAGTTGGTAGACATGTTCCCTGCCCACAGTGAGCTTATAGTCTAGAATATGAATATTCTATTAGTGTGAGTAATTATGAATATTTACAGAAGTGTCGTGGGGCTGAGGGAAGGGTGAATGAAGGTACAAATCCAAGTGAAAAGTCAATAATACCGAAGAGAGTGGGAGAAAAAGAAATGACAGCTTAATGAGGAGAAGCCTCTGGAGGAGATGTGCTTTTAATAAGGCTTGGAAGTGTTGAATTAGCATGTGGGTAGTAGGAGCGCTTAGAACAGTGTTTTGCATATAGTAAGTGCTTAATAAATGCCATTATTATTATTATTATTAGGAGATTCTGTGAACAAAGAGCTAATGGGTTTTAGTGAGTTTTGAAGGATGGGAGAGGTAGAGGAAGGGATAATCTATCAATCGATGTTATTTACTGAGGAGTTAGTGTGGCTTAGTGGAAAGAGCACAGGCTTTGGAGTCAGAGGTCATGGGTTCAAAGCCCGGCTCCACCAATTGTCAGCTGTGTGACTTTGGGCAAGTCACTTAACTTCTCTGGGCCTTGGTTACCTCATCTGTAAAATGGGGATTAAGACTGTGAGCCCCCCCCATGGGACAACCTGATTATCTTGTAACCTCCCCAGCACTTAGAACAGTGCTTTGTACATAGTAAGTGCTTAATAAAGGCCATTGTTATTATTATTAATATTATTACAGTATAAATTATTACATTATAAGTATAATTCTGTATAATTATTATTATACAGAAGGGAGAATGAGCCCGGGAAATGAAGGCTTAATCATGGAAGGCCTCTTGGAGGAGATGTGATCTTAGGAGGGCTTTGGAGGAGGGGAAAATGGCGGTCTGTCAGATATTCAATCATTCATTCAATCGTATTTATTGAGCGCTTACTGTGTGCAGAGCACTGTACTAAGCGCTTGGGAAGTACAAGTTGGCAACCTATAGAGCCGGTCCCTACCCAACAGCGGGCTCACAGTCTAGAAGGGGGAGACAGGCAACAAAACAAAACACATTCACAAAATAAAATTAATAGAATAAATATGTACAAGTAAAATAAATAAATAGAGTAATAAATACGTACAAACATATATACATATATACAGGTGATGTGGGGAGGGGGAGGAGGGGATATGATATGATATGAAGACTTTTAGACTGTGAGCCCACTGTTGGGTAGGGACTGTCTCTATATGTTGCCAATTTGTACTTCCCAAGCGCTTAGGACAGTGCTCTGCACATAGTAAGCGCTCAATAAATACGATTGATGATGATGATGAAGAGGCAGGGAGTTCCAGGGCGGACGAAGGATGTAGCCTTGAGGTCGGTTGCAAGATAGATGAGATCAAGGTGCAGTGAGTCTGGAGAGGCTGGTCTGGAGAGGAGTGTGCGGGATGAGTTGAAATAGGAGACTGGTAAGGTAAGATAGGAGGGGGCAAGGTGATTGAGTGCTTTAAAACCCATTGGCTTTAAGAAGTTTCTGTTTGATGCAGAAGTGGGTGGAGAACCACTGGACGTCCTTGAGGAGTGGGGAGACGTAGACTGGAGGGGTTTTATCTTAGAAAAATGATCCTGGCAGCAGAGTGATGTGTAGACTGGAGTGGGGAGAGACAGGGGGCATGGAGGTGAGCAAGAAGGCTGATGCATTAGCCAGTGGAGGATAATTGAATGTGAAGGAGGAAAAGACGACCTCTTCCCTTCGCACAGTTTGATCGAGTAGTCTTGGCCTAGTGGAAAGAGCACGGGCCCCGGAGTCAGAGGACCTGGGTTCTAATCCCGGCGCTGCCAATTGCTTGTTGTGTAACCTTGGGCATGTCACTTAACCTCTCTGTGCCTCAGTTCTCCTGTTCTCCCTCCTACTTGGAGAAGCAGCATGGCTCAGTGGAAAGAGCCCGGGCTTGGGGTTTCTGATCCTGGCTCCGCCACTTGTCAGCTTGCGACTTTGGGCAATCACTTAACTTATCTGTGCCTCAGTTACCTCATCTGTAAAATGGGGAGTAAGACTGTGAGCCCCGTGTGGGGCAACCTGATTACCTTGTATCCTCCCTAGCGCTTAGAACAGTGCTTTGCACATAGCAAGCACTTAACAAATGCCATTATTATTATTATTATTATTATTATTAGACTGTGAGCCCCATGCGGGACAGGGACTGTGTCAAACCGAATTAACTTGGATGTACCCCAGCACTTAGAACAATGTTTGACACGTAAGTGCTATATAGATATCATAAAAAAGTCTCTATGGAGCTGTTTTCATTCATTCATTCAATCGTATTGAGCGCTTACTGTGTGCAGAGCACTGTACTAAATGCTTGGAAAGTGCAATTCAGCAATGGAGAGACAATTCCTCCCCACAATGGGCTTACAGTCTGTTTTGAATAGTGTAACTTGAATAGAGATTGCTGTCTAGCCTGGTTCAAACGTTATTCATCTCACAACTGGAAAGGATGAAAAGCTTCCAATATATATATATATGTTTGTACGTATTTATTACTCTATTTATTTGTTTATTTTACTTGTACATATCTATTCTATTTTATTTTGTTAGTATGTTTGGTTTTGTTCTCTGTCTCCCCCTTTCAGACTGTGAGCCCACTGTTGGGTAGGGACTGTCTCTATATGTTGCCAACTTGTACTTCCCAAGCGCTTAGTACAGTGCTCTGCACACAGTAAGCGCTCAATAAATACGATTAATTGATTGATTGATTGATTCCAAGTGGGTCCACACCCAAACCACCCAGAAGCGGTTGGGAATTCTCCCCTGTTTGAAAAGTCCTGCAGGCAATTAAGTTTGCCCAGTCTCCACGGGCAATCTGTGTCTTTATTTTAGCAATCCCCTCAGCTGGAATTTTTCCTTTATATCCCTCTTGCTGCTGTTTCTCCTCATTTTGTCATAAATTGGGGTGGAGAAGGTCCACAGGAGCCATTCATATATGTGGTATGGTAAGAGATCATCTCCCAGGTGTATTTTACCTTTTGTTACTTGTTAAGTGCTTAATATGTGCCCGGCACAGTTCTAGGCACTGGGTAGATACAAGGTAATCAGGTTGTACCTAATCCATGTCCCACATGGGGTTCACAGTCTTAATCCCTATTTTACAGATGAGGGAACTGAGGCACAGAGAAGTGAAGTGACTTGCCCGAGGTCACACAGCAGACAAGTGGGACTAGAACCCAGGTGGTTCTGACTCTTTGGCCCATGCTCCATCCACTAAGCCATTCTGCTTCTCGTTATTCTCACCAAGGCCCTGGATTTGAAAGCCCCACTTCCCTTGCATATAGGGGGATGCAAACTTCTAGGCAAGTAGTTACGGATACTGTAGACATTAAGCTCCTTGGGGGCAGGAATTGTGTCCACCAGCTCTGTTGCATTGAACTTTCCCAGGCACTTAGAATAAGGCTCTGCACATAATAAGCACTTATTAAATCAATCAATCAATCGTTTTATTGAGCGCTTACTGTGTGCAGAGCACTGTACTAAGCGCTTGATACCATTAATTGATTGGATATGCAGAAGACTTTCAGTAGCCAGCAATTTTATGGAGTGTGTGGGTAGCGGAATGAGTTCAGAGGATGGGAAATGATTGCTCTCTGGGACTCAGAGCACTCAGCAGTTACAATGAATTATATTTACATATAATATATGTAAATATATGTATAATATGTATGTTTGTATAATATATGTATTATTGTAAAAATAATAATAATAATGGTACTTGTTAAGTGCTTAATGTGTGCCAAGCACTGTTGGAAATCCTGGGTTAGATACTAGTTAATCTGTTGGAGACAGTCCCTGTCCCATTTGGGGCTCACAGTCTAAGTAGGAGGGAGTAGGATTTAATCCCCATTTTACAGATTGAGCAACTGAGGCACAGAGAAGTTAAATGTTCAGAGAAGTTAAAGTTCAGTTAAGCCACGCTGCTTTCTGAGCAAAGCAGCATGGCCTAGTGGAAAGAGCATGGGCCTGGGTTCTAATGCTGGTTCTGCTGCTTGGGCAAGCCACTGAATTTATCTGTTCCTCAGTTTCCCCATCTGCAAAATAGAGATTCAATCCTGTTCTCCCTCCTATTTAGACTGAGCCCCACCTGGAACAGGGACTGTGTGTCCGACCTGGTGATTTTGTATTTAGTACAGTACTTGACGCATAATTATCCATTGCTATTTTCGTGTACTTTTATGTGCTAAGTATTGAGGTAAGTACACGATAAGCATATTAGATTACCTCTGTCCCTGCCTGAGCCGGGGCTCTCAATCTAAGCAATAGCGAGAGCTGATATTTTACCCATATTTTAGAGCTGAAGAGATCAAGGCCTTGAAAGATTAAGTGACTCGTTCAAGGTCACAGAGCAGGTCAGTGGGAGAAATGGGATTAGAACCTATCCCAATCCCCCGCTCTTTCCACTGGGCCACACTGTCTTCAAGGCAATGGCCTGGGTTTCCAGGCTACTTGTATTCTACCTGATATCTCCTCAATCATCATCAATCGTATTTATTGAGTGCTTACTGTGTGCAGAGCAATATCTCAGCCATAGAGGAGTGCAGGACTTTCCAAGCCTCTCCGAGCCTCTCCAAGCTGAACCCCATCTGGAAAGGATCTCAGCCCGGCGCGATGCTATTAAGAATTGAGGTCAGAGAAGCCTCCATCAGAGAAGAACCACCCAGTCAGACAAGAAGGCCTACGAAGCCTGAGGTTCAGAGAAAGGGCCAAGTTAGGCCATGGCCGTCAAGGACAGGATGGGATTTGGGGGCGGCTAGCGACCAAGCTGTTAAATCAGATCCCACTGGTTGTGCTGCCTTCAGCTGACTGCTCTTTTAGACTGTAAGCCCACTGTTGGGTAGGGACTGTCTCTATATGTTGCCAACTTGTACTTCCCAAGCGCTTAGTACAGTGCTCTGCACACAGTAAGTGCTCAATAAATACGATTGATTGATTGATTGCTCTTCTTTCTTCTTGCCCTCCTACACGCCGAGAAGCAGCATGGCTTAGTGGACAGAGCACGGACCAGGGAATCAGAAGGACCTGGGTTCTGCAAATACCATCATTATTATTAATCCTGGCACTACCACGAGTCTGCTGTGTGACCTTGGGCAAGTCACTTCCCTTCTCTGGGCCTCAGTTCCCTCATCTGCAAAATTGGGATTAAGAGTGTGAGCCCCATGTGGGACAGGGACTGATTAATTTCTATCTACCCCAGTACTTAGAACAGTGCTTGGTTCGTAGTAAGTGCTTAGCAAGTACCGTAATTATTATTATTACTAATATTCACACTGTTTTTTAATGATATTTATTAAGCGCTTACTATGTGCCAGGCACTGTACTAAGCACTGGGCAGATACAAGGTAGTCAGGTTGGACAAAGTCCCTGCTTAGCAAGTACCATAATTATTATTATTACTAATATTCACACTGTTTTTTAATGGTATTTATTAAGCACTTACTATGTGCCAGGCACTGTACTAAGCACTGGGCAGATACAAGGTAGTCAGGTTGGACAAAGTCCCTGCTTAGCAAGTACTGTAATTATTATTATTACTAATATTCACACTGTTTTTTAATGGTATTTATTAAGCACTTACTATGTGCCAGGCACTGTACTAAGCGCTGGGCAGATACAAGGTAGTCAGGTTGGACAAAGTCCCTGCTTAGCAAGTACCGTAATTATTATTATTACTAATATTCACACTGTTTTTTAATGGTATTTATTAAGCACTTACTATGTGCCAGGCACTGTACTAAGCGCTGGGCAGATACAAGGTAGTCAGGTTGGACAAAGTCCCTGCTTAGCAAGTACCGTAATTATTATTATTACTAATATTCACACTGTTTTTTAATGGTATTTATTAAGCGCTTACTATGTGCCAGGCACTGTACTAGGCACTGGGCAGATACAAGGTAGTCAGGTTGGACAAAGTCCCTGCTTAGCAAGTACCGTAATTATTATTATTACTAATATTCACACTGTTTTTTAATGGTATTTATTAAGCGCTTACTATGTGCCAGGCACTGTACTAAGCGCTGGGCAGATACAAGGTAGTCAGGTTGGACAAAGTCCCTGCTTAGCAAGTACTGTAATTATTATTATTACTAATATTCACACTGTTTTTTAATGGTATTTATTACATGCTTACTATGTGTCAGGCACTGTACTAAGCGCTGGGCAGATACAAGGTAGTCAGGTTGGACAAAGTCCCTGCTTAGCAAGTACCATAATTATTATTATTACTAATATTCACACTGTTTTTTAATGGTATTTATTAAGCGCTTACTATGTGCCAGGCACTGTACTAAGCGCTGGGCAGACACAAGGTAGTCAGGTTGGACAAAGTCCCTGTACCAAATTAGGCTCACAGTTTACAGATGGAGTAACTGACTCATAGAGAAGTGAAATTTGTTCATTCATTCATTCAATCGTATTTATTGAGCGCTTACTGTGTGCAGAGCACCGTACTAAGCGCTTGGGAAGTACAAGTTGGCAGCATATAGATACGGTCCCTACCCAACATTGGGCTCACAGTTTAGAAGGGGGAGACAGAGAACGAAATAAAACATATTAACAAAATAAAATAAATAGAATAAATACGTATAAATAAAGAGTAATAATAAATAGAATAATAAATAGAGTAATAATAAATAGAGTAATAGAGAAATGACTTACCCAAGGTCACACAGCAGACAAGTGGCAGAGCTGGGATTAGAACCCAGGTCCTTCCGACTCCCAGGTTTGTGCTCTGTCCACTAGGCCATGATGTTTCTGTAGTTGCTGAATATAACCACTTCTCAATCAATCAATCAATCGTATTTATTGAGCACTTATTATGTGCAGAGCACTGTACTAAGCGCTTGGGAAGTTCAAGTTGGCAACATATAGAGACAGTCCCTACCCAACAGTGGGCTCAGTCACATCTTTCCCCTCCCCAGAGCTTCTCAAGCACTTTCTCCTTCAGACCAGGTAGAGATTGTTTTAGATTCCCGAGAACTCATTAATCAGTCAGTGGTATTTACTGAGCACTTTCTGTGTGCAGAGCACTGTACTATGCGATTAGGTGAGTACAGTGCAACGGAGTTGGTAATAATAATAATAATAATGGCATTTACTAAGCGCTTACTATATGCAAAGCACTGTTCTAAGCGCTGGGGAGGTTACAAGGTGATCAGGTGTCCCATGGGGGGCCCACAGTCTTAATCCCCATTTCACAGATGAGGTAACTGGGGCACAGAGAAGTGAAGTGACTTGCCCAAAGTCACCCAGCTGACAAGCGGCGGTGTTGGAATTTGAACCCATGACCTCTGACTCCAAAGACCGTGCTCTTTCCACTGAGCCACGCTGTGGTAGAAGGGTAGACGCAATCTCCGCCCTCAGTGAGTTTCCAGTCCAGTGGGAGGGATGGGCGTGAAAATGAACAGCAGGTAGGGAAAGTGGCAGAGTATACGGATATTTTAAAGTATAAAGGCTTACCATCTAAGGGGCAAAGAGAACAGGTATTTAGTCCCCATTTTACACTTCAGTGTATTTGGTGCTTCAGAAGGTGCAGGATAAAATGGCGATATCAATCAATCAATCAATTGTATTTATTGAGCGCTTACTGTGTGCAGAGCACTGTACTAAGCGCTTGGGAAGTACAAGTTGGCAACATATAGAGACGGTCCCTACCCAACAGTGGGCGATACATTTCCTGTCCACAAGTTACTTACATCCTAATGGGGGAGACAGGCATCAGTGGTATTGAGCACCGCAGATCTCTGATGACACACCCACTGCCCACAGGGAGATTACAATCTAGGCAGGGAAACAGACATTAAATTAAATTACGAATATGTATGAAAATGCTGTGGGGTGAACATCAAGAACTTAAGGGGTACAGAGCCAAGCGTATAGGTGATGCTTCAGGGAGAGGGAATAGTGTAAATGACGACTCAGGGAAGGTTCTTGAAGGCCTCAGTTCAGATCACAGCAACTGCACGGCTCCTAAGCGTGGGGACCAAAATGCTGCAGAGCTACGAAATCGTCATCATCATCATCATCATCAATCATATTTATTGAGCGCTTACTGTGTGCAGAGCACTGTACTAAGTGCTTGGGAAGTACAAGTTGGCAACATAGAGAGACAGTCCCTACCCAACAGTGAGCTCACAGTCTAAAAGGGGGAGAAGAGAACAAAACCAAATATACTAACAAAATAAAATAAATAGAATAGATATGTACAAGTAAAATAAATAGAGTAATAAATATGTACAAACATATACACATATATACCGGTGCTGTGGGGAAGGGAAGGAGGTAAAATGGGGGGAATCGTCTGTATTTCATGAGGGTCAGGAGCATCACTAGCCTTTTCCCTAGGGTCCCTGGCCCTGTTCTGCTGAAATGATTCCTCAGGGGAAAGGGGAAAGGGATTTGAAGTCATTTGGTGGCATTAACCGGAAAGAAGAAAATCGTCCTGAAATGACTGTTGTCTCCTAAGGGATTTTCTCTGAGTCACAGGGGCGTGCCAAGGAAATGGCTGCTCAGGGCGTTCCGTGCGTTAAAATTTCCTGGGGTTAGGGCTGGGGGCTTTGGCAGCCACGGGACCCCATTGCCCTCCCAGGCATGGAGTGCATAGTACAGTGCTCTGCACACAGTAAGCGCTCAATAAATATGATTGATGATGATGATGGGGGAATTATGTTGGTAGTCTGCAGTGAAGCTCAGTGATTTCCAATGGGCATAATGAGCTGTGGGAGAGCAACTGTAGCTGATCGGAAAGCAGCATGGCACAGTGGGTAGAGCACGGCCTTGAGAGTCGTGGGTTCTCATCCCAGCTCTGCTGCTGGTCTGCTGTGTGACCTTGGGCGGGTCACTTCACTTCTCTGTGCCTCAGTTACCTCAACTGTAAAATAGGAATTGAGATTGTGAGCCGCATGCGGGACAGGGGCTGTGTCCCACCCACTTCCTTTGTATTTACCCCAGCGCTTAGTTCAGTGCCTGGCACAAATTAAGCGCATAAACATGATGATCAATCAATCATATTTATTGAGTGCTTACTGTGTGCAGAGCACTGTACTAAGCGCTTGGGAAGTACAAGTTGGCAACATATGGAGACGGTCCCCTGCCCAACAGTGGGCTCACAGTCTAGAAGGGGGAGACAGAGAACAAAACAAAACATATTAACAAAATAAAATAGAATAGATATGTACAAGTAAAATAAATTGATAATAATCTCCATCCAATCCTCAGCCCTTAGAGACACCACTCAGAATGTCCCCAGTCTCTGGGACCCAATCAATTAATCAGTTGTATTTACTGGGCACTTACTGAGTGCAGAGCACTGTATTAAGCGCTTGGGAGAGTACAATATGACAGTTGGTAGACAAGTTCCCTGCCCCCAATGAGGTTGCAGTCTGGAGGACTGTAGACCCTCATCTAGACCACAGATAATTCCGCCCCTGGAAGTCCCGTGGCCCGGGATCTCTGCCTGAGAACAGAGTCAACTCAGTCAATCATATTTATTGACCACTTTCTGTGTGCAGGGCACTCTACTAAGCATTTGAGACACATTCCCTGCCCACAACGAGGTTACAGTCTAGGCGGAATGTGCTACCCAGGGCTAGGCATGAGGGAGTGAGCTGGGTTTCTGGGATTTTTGTATCCCAGAATGTTCAGGTCGGAAAAACGGCAGCAGAGAACCAAGACACGAAAACAAGAGTTGTGCTTAACGTTGCTGCTGTTTCCACACAAGAACCGCCTGCTACCACTTTCGTTCCAGGAAATCATGATAAAGCAGAGTCCTATGTCTCCCAGGAAAGCTAGCTGTGCATCAATCAATCAGTCATTTACTGTGTGCAGAGCATTGTACTAAGCCCTTGGAAGAGTACAATATAGCAAAGTTGGTGGACACATTCCCTGCTTAGTCTTCCCCCTTTGACACCCCTACTTCACAACACTTTTGTCAAAATAATAATAGGAATACTTGTGGTGTTTGTTAAGTGTTTACTAAGTGCCAGGCACTGTACTAAGCACTGGGGTAGATACAAGGTAATTGGGTTGGATACAGTCCCTGTCCCACATGGGGCTCACAGTCGTAATCCCCATTTTATAGATGAGGTAACTGAGATACAGAGAAGGTGACTTGCCCAAGGCCACCCAGCAGACAAGTGGCAGAGCTAGTATTAGAATAATGACTGTAATAATTATGGTATTTAAGTACTTACTATGTGCCAGGCAGTGTACTAAGCACTGGCATAGATACAAGGTAATTGGATTGGATACAGTCCCTGTCCCACATGGGGTTCACAGTCTTAATCCCCATTTTATAGATGAGGTAACAGGTACAGAGAAGGTGACTTGCCCAAGGCCACCCAGCAGACAAGTGGCAGAGCTAGTATTAGAATAATAACTTAAGCGTTTGGTACAGTGCTCTGCACACAGTAAGTGCTCAATAAATACGATTGATGATGATGAACTGTAATAATTATGGTATTTAAGTGCTTCCTATGTGCCAGGCACTTGTACTAAGCACTGGGGTAGATACAAGGTAATTGGATTGGATACAGTCCCTGTCCCACATGGGGTTCACAGTCTTAATCCCCATCTTATAGCTGAGGTAACTGAGGTACAGAGAAGGTGACTTGCCCAAGGCTACCCAGCAGAAAAGTGGCAGAGCTGGGATTAGAATAATAGCTGTAATAATTATGGTATTTGTTAAGTGTGCCAGGCACTGTACTGATCGCTGGGGTGCTGTGCCAAGGTAAACCTGGGCACCGGCCATCTCAAGGTCAAAATGTTACCTGTGACTTAACTTCTGTGATGGTGGGGGTGAGGGTGGGGCGAAAGATAGGTGTCCCTCACCTCCTTGCTGACCAAATAAGATATGGAGGAGGGGGTGGATCCCCCTGGCCTGGAATGCCCTCCCTCCACACGTCTGCCAAGCTAGTGCTCTTCCTCCCTTCAAAGCCCTACTGAGAGCTCACCTCCTCCAGGAGGCCTTCCCAGACTGAGCCCCCTTTTTCCTCTCCTCCTCCCCATCCCCCTGCCGTACCTCCTTCCCCTCTCCAAAGCACCTGTATATATGTTTGTGCAGATTTATTACTCTATTTATTTTACTTGTCCATATTTACTATTCTATTTATTTTGTTAATGATGTGCATTTAGCTTTAATTCTGTTTGTTCTGACGACTTGACACCTGTCCACATGCTTTGTTTTGTTATCCGTCTCCCTCTTCCAATAATAATAACAATAATGGCATTTATTAAGCGCTTACTATGTGCAAAACACCGTTCTAAGCTCTGGGGAGGTTACAAGGTGATCAGGTTATCCCACGGGGGGCTCACAGTCTTAATCCCCATTTTACAGATGAGGTAACTGAGGCCCAGAGAAGTTAAGTGGCTTGCCCAGAGTCACACAGCTGACAGTTGGCGGAGCCGGGATTTGAACCCCTGTCCGCTGACTCCAAAGCCCGTGCTCTTTCCACTGAGCACAAGACTAGACTGTGAGCCCTTTGTTGGGTAGGGACCGTGTCTATATGTCGCCAACTTGTCCTTCCCAAGCGCTTAGAACAGTGTTCTGCACACAGTGAGTGCTCAATAAATACGATTGAATGAATGAATGAGTAAGCGGAGGCCAGAAGCCAGGACAGCCCAAGCCACAGGTAATAAATTCCTGTCGCCTCCGACCTTCTGGGCGGTGGACTGAGCCATGCAGCAGCAAAAGCCCACGTGTCTTCCCTAGCCAGCAGCTTCACATGTGGCTCTACTTATTTATTTATTTATTTTATTTGTACATATCTATTCTATTTATTTTATTTTGTTAGTATGTTTGGTTTTGTTCTCTGTCTCCCCCTTTTAGACTGTGAGCCCACTGTTGGGTAGGGACTGTCTCTATATGTTGCCAATTTGTACTTCCCAAGCGCTTAGTACAGTGCTCTGCACGTAGTAAGCGCTCAATAAATACGATTGATGATGATGATGATGATGATGTGGGTAACGCTTAAGTGGATTCCTCCCAGGAGGGAAGAGGTCGTGGGTGGGAGCTAGCCGCCTCACCACGTGCGAACAAACCTGGGTGGGACCTGGGGGATTTTGCCACATGCGAGTAATGCATAAGTGTATTCCTCCAGATAGGGAAGCTCTAACATCATTAAATAATCATATTTCTCCCGAAAGGGAGGTTCAGTTCGCCGCATCTAAAATAATTGGATAATTCAATTTACCACGTCCAAAATAATCAAATAACTCAATTCACCTCGCGGAATAAATTTTGTATAATAATAATATTGGTATTTGTTAAGCGCTTACTATGTGTCTCCCCCTTTTAGACTGTGAGCCCACTGCTGGGTAGGGACTGTCTCTGTATGTTACCAACTTGTACTTCCCAAGCGCTTAGTACAGTGCTCTGCACACAGTAAGTGCTCAGTAAATATGATTGATGATGATGATGATGTGCCAAGCACGGTTCTAAGCACTGGAGTAGATACAAGCTATTCAGATAGTCCTGCATAGGGCTCACAGTCTCCATCCCCATTTTACAGATGAGGTAACTGAGGCACAGAGAAGTTAAGTCACACAGCAGACAAGCGGAGGAGACGGGATTAGAACCCGTGATCTCTGACTCTCAAACCCGTGTTCTTTCCACTAAGCCACGCTGCTTCTCTATAAAACTCGGCCTTTCCATCCCCGGTCTCTCTCTCGCAGCACCGATTCCCGAACGAACCCATCCCCGGGTGACAGTTGACAGGCGCATACAAGCAAATAAGGTTGGACAACCCAGGTCATTCTCACTCCCGGGTCTGTGCTCTATCTACCAAGCCATGCTGCTTCTCATAATATCCTTATGCTCTTATGCTGTTTCTCCTATCTGTAGTTTATGTTAATGTCTGTCTCCCCTTTAGACTGTAAGCTCCCTGTGGGAGATACCAACTGTGCTGTATTGTGCTCTCCCAAGTGCTTTAGCACAGTGCTCTGCAAATAATAAACCCTCAATAAATACCACTGATGGATTGATTGAAAGTAGCAGCAATGGAGCCACTGGATCCTTATTCATCAGCTGAACCACAACCTAGAATTGAGTTCAGATGTGGTTTAGAAGAAGTGTGGCCTAGTGGAAGGAGCATAGTGGCCTGAGAGTCAGAGGACGTGGGCTCTAAACCCGGCCCCCACATTTGGCTTCTGTGTTGCCTTGGGCAAGCCACTTAACATCTCTGTTACCTCATCTGTCAAATGGATCTAAAATACCTGTTTTCCCTCCATCTTAGACTGTGAGCCCCAAGTGGGACAGGAACTGTGTCTGATCTGATTATCTTGTATCTACCCCCTTGCTTAATACGGCGCTTAGCACTTAGGAAGCATATAGCAAATACCACAGTTATTATTTTTTCTTTCCTTCGTAGTTTCACCCCCAAAACCACCCAGAAGACACGGTTCTGGTTCCTAATGTGAAGAAGCTAACAATAGGCCTTGGCTATGTTTTTATGACCGATGGAGCCTGAAGCCAGTGTCCTCGTGACCACAAAGTCACGTCCTCCTTCCTCTTTAGATTGTAAACTCATTATGGGCTGGGAACGTGGCCGCTAATTCTGCTGTACTGTACTTTCCCAAGCACTCAGTACAGTGCTTTGCCCAGAGCATAGCCTAGTGGATAGAGCACGGACCTAAGAGTCAGAATATCATGGGCTCTAATCCCAGTTCTGCCACTTCTCTGCTGTGTGACCTTGGGCAAATCATTTCACTGCTCTGTGCCTCAGTTCCCTCCTCTGTATAATGGGGTTTGGGACTGATTTGCTTATATCCACCCCAGCGTGTAGTACAGTGCCTGGCACATAGGAAGCACTTAACAAATACCACGGTTATTATCATTATTGGAGTAAGCGCTCAGTGAATACCAGTGATCGATGGACTGATTTCTCTCCCCTCCAGAAAAACAGCTGACGGCCAGCAACTGCCTGGGGATCTTGGCCATGGCGGAGGCTATGCAATGTGGGGAGTTATACAACATGGCCAAGGCCTTCGCCTTGCAGATCTTCCCCGAGGTGGCGGGTCAGGAGGAGATCCTGAACATCTCCAAGGATGACTTCATTTCCTACATGTCCAACGACAGCCTGAACACCAAAGCCGAAGAGCTCGTCTACGAGACGGTGATCAAGTGGATCAAGAAGGATTCGGCCATGCGAGCTCAGGTACCCCTTCCTCCTTCTCCGCCTCCCCGTCACATCTAAACCAAAGCAGTGATGAAAAAGCCTGTTGGTGAATCCCGTGGGAATGGCCACGGCGAAGAGGTGAACGTGCATGTGAAGGAGGGAGGCTCGCAGTGATCAGGAGCCGGGAACAGTGGATAGCCACTGATTATCGAGAGTGTAATGGGCCTCATTAGCTGGAGGTATCTTATTGAAGTCAGGCTTTCCTTAGCTATGGTTGCCTAGGGGATGTGAGGGGTGACCTCCGTTACAAATCAGTCTTCCGGGATTAGAATGAGGGTGAGATGGTCTAGTGCAGGTTGTGTTTCAGAAGCAGGCCTGCTATCGCGAGGTACCCAGGAAAATCAAAGCCATCGGTAAATCGCCCCTTGGTTGTTCCCGTGTGCTAGAAATAGAAGCAACAATGTGGGGATGTTCAGGACAGTTCCTATTGGGGCTCTTTGGGCATCAGTTGGACATTTTTCCTGTCGGATCCCAGGTAATGATGAGAACCTGGCTCAATACCTCACATGTTTTTAATCTTGGGATCACCATGGTAACATGGCGACTCAGTATGACTTAGTTCTCCCCCAGCCTAAGGGAGAACAGAACAGTTTAATGGAGGCTTGGAGGACGGAGTGGGAAGGGAGAAGGGACAAGCATGTGCAGGGTAATAATAATAATCATGGTGATACTTAAGTGCTTACTAGATGCCAACACTGCCCTAAGCGCTGGGGTGGATACAAGCAAGTCAGGTGAGGCACAGTGCCTGCCACAAAGTAAGCACCTAACAAATATCATCATTATTATTACAATACAGCAGAATTAGCGGACACGTTCCCTGCCCATTTTGAGCTTACGCTTCTGTCCAGACGAGAGATGAGGTGGGCAGATGCCTATGCTGGCCTATGGGGCGGGGCTATCATGGACAAGAACACAGAGGAGAAAACCAAAAAACAGTCTGCTTGTTGACTGCCTGGCATGTTCCTAAAAGTTTTGCTCTGAGTCTCTGAGCAGGGCTGACCAGACCTAGGGAGAAGCGATTGTGTTTGGTCCTTTGGGGTGTGGCATAGTGGAGAGAGCACAGGCCTGGGTGTCAGAAGATCACAGGTTCTAATCCTGGCTCTGCCACTTGTCTGCTCTGAGACCTTGGGAGAGTCACTTCACTTCTCTGGGCCTCAGTTACCTAATCCATAAAAGGGAGATTGAGACTGTAAGCCTCACATGGGACAGGGACTGTGTGCAACCCGATTTGCTTGTATCCACCCCAACACTTAGTACAGTGCCTGCCACATAGTAAGTGCTTTTAGACTGTGAGCCCACTGTTGGGTAGGGACTGTCTCTATATGTTGCCTACTTGTACTTCCCAAGCGCTTAGTACAGTGCTCTGCACACAGTAAGCGCTCAATAAATACGATTGATTGATTAACAGACTCCATAATTAGTATTATTAATAAAGGATCCATGCTGGCAGTGAAGGGGGAAGCCGAGCTAATGCAGCTTTCTAGCCCCCTTTTTCCTCCCCAGGACATGCCCTTTGACTTGGCTGGAGGCCGCCCACTATAGCTGTTAATAACTGTGATATTTGTTAACCTCTTATTATATCCTAAGCGCTAGGGTCCATATGATCATACCCAGTCCCTGTATCACATAGTGCTCTCAGTTTAAGGGAAAGAAGAACGGGTCTTTAACCCCCTTTTTATAGACTGGGAAACTAAGCCACAGAAAAGCTGCATCTTAGCCCTTTAACCCCCTTTTTATAGATGGGGAAACTAAGCCACAGAAAAGCTGCATCTTGGCAGGGGTCACACAGCAGGTAAATGGTAAAGCTGTGATTAGAACCCAGGACTCCCGACTCCCAGTCCTGGGCTCTTTCCACTAGGCCACGGTGCTCCCCGGGAAAGGGAGATTTTTGTCTCAGGTCAAGCTTTGGACAGAGGAGATAGAAGCCAGTGGTCTACAGAATAGTCATGTCAACTCCCCTCAACGAGACTCCAGAGAACTCCTTTATATCTAGGCCAATTTTTCATCATCATGTTTGGGTTTTCTCCCACTCCAAGTTCCTGGATGTCTGTTGGCTTGAATTGTAGTTTTCAGTTCCTACAGTCCCCTCCACTGCCACTTCTTTTCTTGCTTCCAGGCTTGGTTTTCACATTTCACATTGCTGCCGGTATTTGCCAGGCCCAAGGGCACTGGTCGTAGCTCTTTCTGTTTTTCTCCATTTCCCGCTAGGGTGTTTGGTGGAAACCGTTCTTTGGGTGGAGGTTTAATTCTCTGTGTGTATCTATGGAGATGAGCATCTTTTTTTAATGGTAATTGTTGAGCATTTACTATGTGCCAGGCACTGCACGAAGTACTGGGGAAAAATACACACTAATCAGGATGGACAAAGTCCAGGTCTCATATGGGGCTCATAGTCTTAATCCCCATTTTAAAACTAAGGTAACTGAGTCACAGAGAAGTGAAGCGATTTGCCCAGGGTCACACAGCAGACATGTCTTGGAGCCATTTGTATAAGTGATTCAGAGAGGCAGTTCCTGGCTTTTTTGACTGATTCTCTAAAATGTTCCCTTGTGAAGCTGGCTTTCAAGGGTGGTCGCTCTTACTTTTCCTCATTTCTTCAGACCCTGCTGGTTGCAATAAAGCCCTTGCTCAGAGTGAAGCTTAGTTTTCTGAATGGAGCAGCTGCTAGTTTTGATTTACCGTGAAAACCACCCTTAAATTTTCCTTAATGACATCTAGATTTGAGAAATTTGAGAGTAAATTATTTCTAAGGGGGAAGGTAAAAAGAAAAAAAGAGAAAGAAATAAAACAAATCTATGCTAGCTTTTTTCATTTGTTTGATCAAAGGCATGGGTAAGAAAACAATGGGGCAATCTGAGCCCAAATGCTACCATCCCTTCCTGTGTAGGGCGGAAGGTTTCCTAGAACAGGAATCAGAGGAAGCTGAAAGCAACTTAGAAAACCTTTTATGAAGAGAGGGTTTGAAGGATCGATTTTGAAATGGCCCAGTCAGCTGATTGCCCTCATCGCTATTTATTTCTGAGTGGATCACTGAAGATCTCAAAGGATTTTTTAGGAGGGGTTGCTCCTTGATTGAGTGTGGACGCATGAATTATCCAGATAATTGAGCCCTGAATTTGGCCAGATTCCATGCACTCCAGTTTCTGAGGTCCATGTGCTAAACTGCCATAATAATAATAATAACGGTATTTGTTAAGCCCTTATTATTCATTCATTCATTCAATCGTATTTATTGAGCGCTTACTGTGTGCAGAGCACTGTACTAAGCTCTTGAGTACAAGTCAGCAACATACAGGGACGGTCCCTACCCAACAACGAGCTCACAGTCTGGAAGGGGGAGACAGACAACAAAACAAAACATGTAGACAGGTGTCAAAATCGTCAGAACAAATAGAATTATAGCTATAAGATATGGAGGTAAGTGCCTTGCCGTGCAACCGGGGAGAGTATCAAAGTGCTTAAGGGGGACACGGCCAAGAGCGTAATTGATGCAGAAGGGTAATAAAGGGCTTAATCAGGCAAGTCTTTTTGCAGATTTGATTTCAGGAGGGTTTTGAAGGTGGGGAGAGCGGTGGAGTTTTGAGTGTGAAGGGGGAGAGTGTTCAAAGCCAGAGAGAGGAAGTGGGCGAGGGGTCGGCAGTGAGACAGACGAGATGGAGGTATGGGGAGTAGGTTGGTGTTGGACCAGCGAAGTGCTGCGTTGTCATAGGAGAGCAGCAAGGCGAGGTAGGAGGGGTTAAGTTCTTTAAAGCCAACAGTGAGGAGTTTCTTTTTGATGCGGGGGTGGATGGGCAACTGCTGGAGGTTCTTGAAGAGTGGGGAGCAATGGGCTGAATGGGTTTTTAGAAAAATGATCTGGATAGCAGAGCGAACTGTGGACTTGTGTGGGGGGCGTGAAAGATGACTCCCGTGTGCTCACAGATAAACTGCTCCAGGAGCTTCACGTTCATGTGCCAGTCACTGTACTAAGCGCTGGGGTAGATCCAAGCAAATCGATTTGGACACAGTCCCTGCCCCATGTAGGGCTCACAGGCTCAATCCCCATTTTACAGATGTGGTAACTGAGGCACAGAGAAGTAAAGTGACTTGCCCAAGGTCACACAGCAGACAGGTGGCAGAGCCAGAAGCCATGGATCTGCCATCACACCAGGTGGTCACAAAGGCCAAGAGACCCTCTCCTGGCTATCAATCAATTAATCGTATTTATTGAGCATTAACTGTGCAGAGCACTGTACTAAGCTCTCTGGAGAGTACAGTACAAGAGAATTGGTAGACACGATCCTTGCTCTCCAAGAACTTACATTCTAGCGAGAGAGTTAGGCATTAAAATACCTTACAGGTAGAAACCCCCACCAGTCAGGGAAGACTGCCTGCAGAGAACAGGGAGGGGAGGGAAGAGAAAGCATGGCCTAGTTAGGAAGATCCCTAACCTGGGTGTCAGAGGAGCTGGGTTCTAATCCTGACTCCACCGCTGTGTCCTTGGGCGAGTCACTTAACTTCTCTGCACTTCACATCCCTCACCTGCAAAATGGGGAATCCGATACCTGTTCTCTCCCTACTTAAACTGCGACCTCCATGTGCGACCTGGTTATCTTATATCTATCCCGGCACTTCGTAGAGTGCTTGGCACAAAGTTAACACTTTTAACAAATAACTTTGTTGTTATTATTACCGAGTCACTTGCATGGCTATCCTTGAGGACAGGGATCATGTTTCTTTTTCTCTTGTACTGTCTTGTGTTCTCATTTCCTCTTTTCCCATTCCCTTCTGCATCACTCTTGGACTTGGGCTTGCTTCCTTTATTCGCCCCTCCCTTAGCCCACAGCACTTTTGCACGCATCCGTATTTATTTATATTAATGTCTTTCTCCCCATCTAGACTGTAAGCTCATTGTGGGCAAGGAAACTACCAACTCTGTTATACTATACTCTCCCAAGCACTTAGTACAGTGTTCTGCATACAGTAAGCGCTCAATAAATATGACTGATTGATTGACTGACTGCACACAATAACCACACAATAAATACCATTGATTGAATTTTGGAATGGCCCAGTACAGAAATTCATTCAGTGGTATTTATTGAGCATTTACTGTGTGCAGAGCACTGTGCTAAGTGCTTGGGAGAGTACAATTAACAATAGACTGACACATCCCTGCCCACAATGAGCTTACGGTCTCCCATCTTCTCAAGTCCTATCAGAGCCCAGTGGCAAGGGACTATCGTGCCCCCTCTCCCACCCCCTTATCTGTTCTGCTTCTGGCCTCTCACAGTCACCCAATCAGGTAATTGCATTTTGGGGGGCATCAACTATGAGCACAGCACTATACTGAGAGCTTGGGCAAGTACAGTTGAGTACTTGATGCAGCCTCTGCGTCCGGGAGCTTACATTCTAATGGGGAAGTGTGATGTTACCAGATGAATATCCCTTCCTTCCCCAGTTATACCTGGCTTTGGTACTTCCTCTTCAATCCTTGCCTCTCTGATTACCTCAGCTCTGAATCCTGCCATATACGGCATGAATCGCACTTCCCTCAGAGAGGGGCCACCACGGAATGACTCTCCTGCCTTCCTCTCCCCCCTCCTGAGTCTGGGGCCTAATAGGTTGACTTCACAGGAAGACAATCTCAAGCTATCAGAAAAATGCTCGGGCTTTTAAGAGCCAAAGTATGGAAGGATAAATAGATAAGTAAGCAAGTTAATCTGTGTCAAGAATATGCGTGTGTCAGATGTATAAAATATAAGTGCTAATGGCAGTGATTGGATAGATGCAACTTGGGAAGGATGGCGTTGAATTGGGGAAAGCCTCTCAAAGGTGATGGGCTTTCAGGAGGGCTTGGTAGATGAGGAGGCCTGCAGTAGAGTGGATTTGAAGCGGGAGGGAATTCCAGACAGGAGGAAGGATGTGAGGGAGGAGGTGGGGTGACAGGGTGGCAAACAAGGTGCTGAGGAGCCCCCTAAAACTCAATAAAGCAGGTATGGTTAGACTGTCAATTCTCTGTGGGAAGGGACTGAGCCTACCAACTCTGTTATATTGCACTCTCCCACACACTAAGCACACAATAAATACAATTGATTATATTTATCAATCAGTTTATCAATAAATACAATTGATTGGGGGGTCTCAGCTGAAATCCAGCTAAAAAACCGAGCAGGAGGACAGGGTTTGGGTGGGAAGATAAGAAGTTCAGTTTTAGCCATATTAAGTTTGAGGTGACAGGAGGACATCCAAGTAGAGATGTCCTGAAAGCAGGTTCTGGGCCCAGCTCCACCACTTGCCTCCTGTTTGACCTGGGGTAATTCACCTAACTTCTCTGTTCCTCGGGTTCCTCATCAATAAAAGGGGGATTCAGTACCTGTTCTCCCTCCTACCTAGACTGTGAAGCCAGGTGGGACAGGGACTGTGAACGGTGCTTGAAACATAGTAAGAGCTTAACAAAAATAATAATAATATTCATTAAGAGTAGGTGGTTTGGAGTGGAGTGGGGTGGAGAGGGAGAGTCTCTTCATTTGGAGGATTTGGAATCCAAGTTTGGTGGGAATGTGATAGAGGAGTCTGTTGGGGAACCAAAGATTACCTTGCTTCAAGTAGAGAGCTTCTAGGATACAGCTGCAACAGCAGTTTGTAGAAGAGAAAGGCCTATCTTAATTTGGATAATTTAACGACTGTATTTGTATTGCTTGCTGAAATATGTTTCTTCAGACAGATCGTACAAAGAATCATTTGTGCGAAAGAATACTAAAATATACAAACAGCTGAGCCGCAAGGCATCAGGGAAACATTATTTTGACCTCTCTGGGCATTTCTTCAAATATGTCAGAAATCTTGATAGCTTTCCAGGGTAAGGAATTTGATTCTGTTGCAGTAAATATATTTCCTTTTAAGATGGGCTGTGGACCATTGGAAACCGATAGTCCGCATCTGGACATGAAGGCAGAGCTTGATGGCATACCTGAGAGGAATTGGTTCATTGAGGGATTAAAAGTGAAGACAGTTTCAGTTGTTTCATTTTAATGTGATGCTAGAGTTTTCTCCACTGGCATAAAATGAAAATTAAAGGTCGTTAGTTATTGGAACACAGAGCCATAGACCATTCCATTTAGGTTCACTCCCAACGGTCTGCTTTGCAGGCTAGCAAGAGTCACAGAGTTTAATTCACAAAGGAAACACAGCTTGAGGCGACTGGACAGTGGTGACAGGATCGCGCTCCAGTGTGCTGGGAGGCCATTCTGAAAGGAAGTGTTATAAAAAGAAAATAGACACCGCATCGATACACATTTCAGAATCATTGACTCTGTGGACTGAAAGGACCTCAGGAGGCTATCCGTCTATTCACCAGCAGGACTACCATGACCCCAGGCCTTCGGATAAATGATTGCCTACCTTAATTTTCTCTCCATCTAAAGCTCCCCTGCTCCCATCGAGCTCTCCCTCCTCCTGCCCCTTCTTCGACTCTCCTAACTTTCCCAGCAGTATCTCAAGAGGAGATCTCCCCCCGCCTCTCAAACTCTACCCTCATCTACCTGAAACTCTGACCTCTTCCCTTCACTCTTTATCAAAACACTCGCCCCGACCTTTTTTTCCTTGCTGACTGAAATCTTTAACTGTTCACTTTCAAATGGCTTCTTCCTCACTGGTTTTAAACATGTTTGTGTCTCCCGTATCCTAAAAAAAATCCCTCCCTTGACCCCACGGTTCGTTCCAGTTATCGCCCCATCTCCCTCCTACCGTTCCTCTCCCATCTCCTCAAGCAAGTTGTCTACAACTGCAACCTCCACTTCCTCTCCTCCAATTCTCTCCCTGACCCCCTCCAATCTGGCTTCCGCCCACTTGACTCTGTGGTAAATCTCACATCCAACGGCCTCTATTCCATCCTAATCCTCCTTGACTTCTTTTGACATTGTGTACCATCTCCTTCTCCTTGAAGCATTATCTAGCCTGGGCTTCTCTGACTCTGTCCTCTTCTGGTTCACCTACCAATCAATCAGTGGTATTTTTTGAGCACTTACTGCATACTGAGCTCTGTGTACTAAGCGCTTGGGAAAGTACAGTATAAAAGAGTCGATATATATGTTGTCTGCCCACAAGTCTAGAGTCTAGATTCAAGTTACATTTACGGATATGGACATAAGTGGTGTGGGGTTGAAGGTGAATGAACTCCAACTGCAAGGGTGGCACAGAAGGGAGAGTAGGGGAAATGAAGACTTAGTTGGAGAAGATCTCTTGGAGATATAATTTTAATAAGGCTTTGAAGATGGGGAGAGTGGTAGACTGCTTGATATGAATGAGGAGAGAGTTCCAGGCCAGAAGCAGGATATTAGTGAGGGGTCAGTGATCAGATGGACCAGATTAAGGTGCAGTGAGTAGACTGGCTTTGGAAGAGCAAAGTGAGATCCTCGGTTGTAGTAAGAAATCAGTAAGGTGAGGTAGAAGAGGGCAAGGTGATTGAGTGTTTTAAAGCCGATGGTAAGGAGTTTCTGTTTGATGCAGAGGTGGATGGGCAACCACCGGAGGTTCTGGAGGAGTGGGGAAACAGGGACTAGATAGTTTTGTAGAAAAATGATCTGGGGAGCAGAGTGAAGTATGGACTGGGGTGGGGAGAGACAGGAGACAGGGAGGTCAGCAAGGAAGTTGATACAGTAATCAAGGCAGGATAGGGTAAGTCCTGCATAGTAGCTGTTTGGATGGGGAGGAAAGGGCAGATTTTAGCAATGTTGTGAAAGTAGTATTGATGGGATTTGGTGGTAGATTGAATATGTGGGTTGAAGAGAGTGATGACTGGAGGGTAATGCCAAGGTTACAGGCTTGTGAGGCAGGGAGAATAGTGGTGTTCTCTATAGTGATGGGAAAGTCAGGAGGAAGACAGGTTTTGGGTGGGACGATGAGGAGTTCTCTTTTGGACATGTTAAGCTTGACTCTTAAATAGTACTTGCACTTAGTAAAGCTTTTATTCTTTTCTTTGTGCTCATATCCACTTTGTGACAGGATCCTAGCAACAAGCAACCATTTTATATCGGTTGGGCTAGTAGCAGCCCCTGATGTTGGTTCAGTGATAAGAGCAAAACTCTGGGAATCAGGAGTCCTAAGTACTTGTTCCAGATCTGCCATTAAGGACATGTGATCTTGGGCAAGTCACTTCACTTCTCTCTGCCTCAGTTACATTATCTGCAAAGTGGGGATTAAGACTGTGAGCCTCAGGTGGGACAGGGACTCTGTCCAACCTGATTAGCTTGGTAATAATAATAACAATAATAATAATAATGATGGTATTTGTTAAGCACTTACTGTGTGCCAATCACTGTTCTAAGTGCTGAATAATTATGGTATTTGTTAAGCGCTTACTATGTGCCAAGCACTGTTTCAAGCGCTGGGGTAGATACAAGGTCATCAGGTTGTCCCACGTGGGGCTCATAGTCTTCATCCCCATTTTACAGATGAGGGAACCGAGGCCTAGAGAAGTGAAGTGGCTTGCCAAGGTCACACAGCAGACAAGTGGTGAAACCGGGATTAGAACCCACGTCCTCTGACTCTCAAGCCCATGTGCTTGCCACTAAGCCATGCTGCTTCTCTGTACATAGTAAGCACTTAACAAATACCATTTAAAAAACCCAAATGTATTTAATCTCCACTTTAAAAGAGAAGCAGTGTGTCAGAGGTCACAGGTTTGAATCCCTGCTCCACCACTTGTCAGCTGTGTGACTTTGGGCAAGTCACTTAACTTCTCTGGGCCTCAGTTACCTCATCTGTAAAATGGGGATTAAGACTGTGAGCCTCACATGGGACAATCTGATCACCTTGTATCTACCCCAGTGCTTAGAACAGTGCTTTGCACATAGTAAGCGCTTAACAAATACCAATATTATTATTATCATTTAAAAATGAGGAAAATAACAATAATAATGATGATAATGATGGTATTTGTTAAGTGTTTACTTTGTGTCTGGCACCATACTAAGCACTGGGGCAGATAGAAGGTAATTGGGTTGGACACAGTCCCTGTCCCATATGGGGCTCACAGTCTCAATCCCCATATTACAGAATAGGCAACTGAGGACCACAGAAGTGAAGTGACTTGCCCAATATCACATAGCAGACTAGTGACGGAGCCGGAATTAGAAACTATGACTTTCTGAATCCCAGGCCCATGCTCTGTCCAGTACACCATCAGAGAAATTAAGTGACTTCCTCGAAGCAGCGTGGCTCAGTGGAAAGAGCACGGGCTTGGAGTCAGAGGTGCTTTGCACATATTTTGCACTTAATAAATGCCGTTCTTTTTTTTTTTTTCAAATCCCGGCTCCACCACTTGTCAGCTGTGTGACTTTGGGCAAGCCACTTCACTTCTCTGAACCTCAGTTACCTCATCTGTAAAATGGAGATTGAGTGTGAGCCCCACGTGGGACAGCCTGATCACCTGGAAACCTCCCCAGCGCTCAGAACAGTGCTTTGCCATAGTAAGCGCTTAATAAATGCTGTTTAAAAAAAAGTCATATGGCAGGCAAGTGACTAAGCCGGGATTAGAACCCAGGCCCTCTGACTCTCAGGACCGTGTCCTCTCCACTGGATCGTGCTGCTTCCCTGTTGGACTATTCTTAGTGTGCTAGGGTCCGTTCAGCACCCGATCCTAGATCTCTTGTCATAAATGCCCCTGAGAAAGCAGGCTCTCACAGTCAGAGATTACTATAGGCAGAACAGAAGAATCATTCAGTCAGAAAATCCAAATAGTGTTGGTATTTGGCACTTACTCTGTGCCAAGCACTGTGTCAAGTAGTAGGGTAGAAACAAATTCCAACGGACAGACACGGCCGCCAGCCTACATGGGGCCAGAGTCCTGTAGGTTTTCCAAGAGGATTGAGTGTGCTGAGAGGGAAAGAGGAAAAAAAAAGGCAAACACACACGTCTTAAAGTTCAGAAGTGAGTCAGCCCTGTGAGTCCTCATTCATTTCCTTCTGCGTAATCCTCGCCGACCCTGCCAGGACTCCAGAATATTATAAGGAGGAGAAGCAGCATGACCTAGTGGCCAGAACCCGGGCCTGGGAGTTAGAAGGACCTACATCTAATCCCCGCTCCACCGCTCATCAGCTGTGTGACCTTGGGCAAGTCATTTCTCTCTTCTGTGCCTCAGTTACTTCACCTGGAAAATGAGGATTAAGACTGTGAGCCCCATATAGGTCATTGGTTCATTCATTCAAACGTATTTATTGAGCACTTACTGTGTGCAGAGCACTTATTGTGTGCAGTAAGTGCTCAATAAATACACTTGAATGAATGCAGAGCACTTTACTGTGCGCAGAGCACTATACTAAGCACTCGGGAGAGTATACTATAACAATTAAACAGACATTCTCTGCTCATAATGAGCGTACAGTCTAGAGGTGGGGACAGACATTAATATAAATAAATTACAGATATGTACGTAAGTGCTGTGGGGCTGGGAAGAGGGGATGAAAAGGGAAAAAGTCAAGGTGATGCAGAAGGGAGTGGGAGAAGAGGAAAAGAGGACTTAATCAGGGAAGGCCTCTTGGAGGAAATGTGCCCTCAATAAGGCTTTGAAGTGCGGGAGAGTAATTATCTGTCAGATTTGAGGAGGGAGAGTCATGGACTGGATCCAACGTGATTAGCTGGAATCTACCCCAGTGCTTAGTATAGTCCCAGGCACATAGTAAGCACTTAACAGGTGCCATAAAAAAAGGAGGGAGAGGGGCAGTAACCAAAAGGTTATTTTCTTTTTCCCAATGAGGACTGTGCCTTTGTGTCTTGAAAAATTGAATCCCAGTCTTGAGGGGAGGAGGCAGGAAAATTCTCCAAAGGTGAATAGCATTTTTCTATGTTATTAGCATATTATAATATATAGTGAAACATGTAGTATAGCATATATTAAATATAGCATATATGTTACTGCTAATAGGATTCCTCTGGGAATTGGGCAGTTCTGGGGAAAGAGTGCTAGCCTTGGTCCAATGCATAGACAAACCAGGGTTGACCAGGCATTCCTGCGAGAACCAGATGAGACAGATGGAGAGCTGAATGGCTACTTGACTTCGGTTCCCCTGAGCCGAGGATAATGGTAACCGGATTCTTAATGCCATTAGAGCTGGGGGAAGGATCAGGAGCATCAGGAGAAGCATCATGGCCTAGTGAATAGAGCCCAGGCCTGGGAATCAGAAGGTCATGGGTTCTAATCCCGGTTCCACCACGTGTCTGCTGTGTGACCTTCGCCAAGTCATTTCACTTCTCCGAGCCCCAGTTACCTCATCTGTAAAATGGGGATTGAAACTTAGAGCCCCATGTGGGACAGGGACTGAGTCCAACCCGATCATCTTGTATCTACCCCAGCGCTTGTTACAGTGCCTGGCTCGTAGTAAGTGCTTTAGCAAATGTCATTATTATTATTATTATTATTATTATCAGGAAGGGGCCGGTTGAAAGGGAGCCATCTCTGATAAGTGGGCTGTAATGGGGTCTGCCCTGGGGCTATTCACACAGGTTGAGTTGGGTCAGAGACAATACCAGATTCATCACAAGGACAAATGCAATTCCGTGAAGTGGGATCATTTGGCATACAGTAAGCACTCAATAAATAAGATTGAATAAACCACCCCCCCAACTCTAGACTGTGAATTAGTTGTGGGCAGGGAATGACTATTATTTTGTACACTATTTTGTACATTGTTTTGTACACACGCTTGGGGTCACACAGCATTCATTCATTCCATCGTCTTTCTTGAGCGCTTACTGTGTGCAGAGCACTGTGCTAAGTGCTGGGGAGAGGACAAGTCGGCAACATCTAGAGACAGTCCCTGCCCAACAACGGGCTCACAGTCTAGAAGGGGGAGACAGAGGACAAAACAAAACACGTAGACAGGTGTCAAAATCGTCAGAACAAATAGAATTATAGCTGCAGGCAAGTGACTAAACCGGGATTAGACCTAGGTCTTCTGACTCTGAAAGCTCTATGCTCTACACACAGGAAGCGCTCAATAAATATGACTGACTGAATGAAGGAATGAATAAACACCGCTGATGATGATAATCAGACCAGCAGCCCATAATGAGCCCCCTTTTTCCTCTCCTCCTCCTCATCCCCCCGCCCTACCTCCTTCCCCTCCCCACAGCTCCTATATATATATTTGTACAGATTTATTACTCTATTGTACATATTTACTATTTATTTTGTTAATGACGTGCATATAGCTTTAATTTTATTTGTTCTGACGATTTTGACACCTGTCTTTGTGTTTTGTTTTGTTGTCTGTCTCCCCTTTCTAGACTGTAAGCCCATTGTTGGGTAGGGACCCCGTCTCTATATGTTACCGATTTGTACTTCCCAAGCGCTTAGTACAGTGCTCTGCACACAGTAAGCACTCAATAAGTACGATTAAATGAATGAATGAATGAACCTCTGCCTGGCCTGGAAGAAAGAACTCACAAGGTTTCCAGCTAATAATAATAATAATTATGGTGTTTGTTAAGCACTTGCTATGTGCCAGACACTGTAGTAAGCACTGAAGTGGCTACAAGCAAATCAGGTGGGACACAGTTCTTGTCCCACGCGGGGCTCGCAGCCTCAATTCCCATTTTACAGATGAGGGAACTGAGGCCTAGAGAAGTGAAGTGATTTGCCCAAGGTCACAGAGCAGAGCTGGGATTAGAAGCCATGACCTTCCAGCTCCCAGGCCTGTGCTCTATCCACCACCCCATACTGCTTCTCAATCGATATCAGTCGATCAATAGCATTACCTCAGAACCTACTGGTTTCAGAAAACTGTACTAAATGCTTGGGAGAGTACAAAGGGGTTAAGCGGACATGACCCTTATCCTCAGGGAGTTTACAGTTGAACAGGAGAGAGAGATACTGAAATAGATGAAAGAAAGAGGAGTGATAGTGTATATAAGCTCTGTATATAAGCAGTGCAGAGGGGTTGTGGTAATTTAAATGCATAGGTATTAACTGTGGTATTTGTCAAGTGCTTACTTTGTGCAAAGCACTGTACTAAGCACTAGAGAAGATACAAAATATTCAGGTCCCATGTGGGGCTCACAGTCTAAGTAGGAAGGAGAATAGATACTGAATCCCCATTTTGCTGATGAGGGAACTGAGGCACAGAGAAATTAAGTGAGTTACCCAAGGTAATACAGAGGTAAGTGGTGAAACTGGGATAAAGAAAAACCAGGTCCTCTGACTCTTGGGCCCCTGTTCTTTCCATTAGGCCAAGGAGAGGCTGAAGTGGCAGTTGAGGGATTAATTAGGTGTATTGTCAGAGAAGAGAGCGGATAAGTGCGAGGGAAAGAGCTGAGAGAATGCCTTAAAGCAAGATGATGAATTCCTTCTAGAAACAAGGAGGTTGCCCATCTTGCTAATGCTTCTAATAATCGAGGAAAGCAGCCACTTTGCCATCCCTGAGTATCTGTGTGTCCAGATGCAAACCCCCACCCCCAGGACTCCTATAACTTACTGAGGAGTGATGGTTTGGAGGGTAAGAACTAGAAGCAGGAAGAATGGAATGGGGCAGCAGCTTTAGAAAGGAATGTTCTGCATGCAAGGAAATTGCATCTTGTCACCTTTATGGGCCTCTACAAACGGTTGGAGAGGGAGTGAATCAAGGAGAATAATATTTTTGCCATCAGCCTTATAAGGGAAGGTAGATGGGAATGAGAGAGAGAGGGAGCAGAGAGTGTGTGTGTGTGAGAGAGAAAGGGAGATGTATATTTTTCAACCAGCAGTTGCCTTGTGCACCCACTGGGGAAGGAGATGAACTCTGAGATGAAGTTTTCTTCCCGACGAGCTCCCAGCCAGAGCCTCATTAAATTAGCCCCATTGGATTGTCCTGTTTGAAGGCCTTTTCCTGGAATGGCCCCGTATTAGTAGTGTATAGCCCCTTCCTTCTCAGCAGGTGATCTTGCAGTCTGCCACTCTGAATGGCCACTTGGCCAGCAGGTACTGGTTGATAACAAAAACTGCCTCAGCTCCGTCTCCTCCACCTTATAATAATTGTGGTATTTATTAAGCTCTTACTGTGTGCCAGGCACTGTACTAAGCACTGGGGTGGATACAAGCAATTTAGGTTGGACACAGTCCCTGTCCACGTGGGACTCACAGTCTCAATCCCCATTTTCCGGATGAGGTAACCCAGGCCCAGAGAAGTGAAGTGACTAGCTCAAGATCCCACAGCAGACAAGTGGTGGAGCAGGGATTAGAACCCATGACCTTCTAACTCCCGGGCCTGTGCTCTATCCACTGTGGGTTATATCATTTTAGAAAAGCAGCACAGCCTAGTGGATAGAACATGGGAATGGAAGTTAGAAAAGACCTGGGTTCTAATTCTGACTCCACCACATGTCTGCTGAGTGACCGTGGGTGAGTCACTTCACTTCTCTGGGCCTCAGTTCCCTTGTTTGTAAAATGGGGATTAAGACTGTGAGCCCCATGTGGGACAGGGACTGTGTCCAACCTGATTACCTTGTTTCTACCCCAGTGCTTAGAACAGTACTGGGCACATAGTAAGTGTTTAGCAAGTGCTATCATTATTATTATGGGCAAGTCACATCACTTCTCTTGGCCTCAGTTCCCTCGTTTGTAAAATGGGGATGAAGACTGGGAGCCCCATGTGGAACAGGGACTGTGTCTAACCTGATTACCTTGTTTCTACCCCAGTGCTTAGAACAGTGCTGGGCACATAGTGTTTAACAAGTGCTACCATTATTATTACTGTTTAGGAGGTAAATTACCAACCCATCCTCAGACCTTTACTGTTCAGCCACTGCTCCTCTTGCCAGCCCCAAAACACGCACTTGCACTCAGGCTCTCATCCGCCTTTATTCTGGGCTTTAAAGAGAAACGCAAGTGATTTTTTGGTCGAAAATTTACAATCTCCCTGTCAGGCGGAGCTGAGGAAGAGGGTTCGTCACTCAGGTGGAAATGCTCTAGAGATGTCGATTAATGAAAGTTGGGAGATGATTGCAGCTCCCGTTATAATAAACTCCCTGACATTCCTGCCCTTTGGAGAAGGGAGAGCGGCCACTTGGCATGTCCTAACAGCCAATACCCTGCAGCTATTTTCTAACCACCCTAGAAGAGAAACGAATGGAGAATTCCAGGTATGGGGGAGCAGTGTGAGTGAGGGGGTAAGAGGTGGGAAAGATGAGGTTCAATTAGAAGGTGAGCTTGTAGGGATCCCAGAAGGTGAAGTCTTAAGTGAAGAGAGCTGATCTTTAAAATGGAGAAAGTTGGTGGACAGCTTTTGAAGCCAGTGGTAAAGAGTTTTGCCCGATGCCCAAGGTGATGAGAAAAAATCCTAAGTTCTTTAAGGGCAGGGACTGCATCTACTAGCCTTATTGGACTCTCCCAAACACTTAGAACAGTGCTCTATGCAGAAGTGCTCAAAAACTATTACTGTTGGATTGATATTTGAAGAGTAGAAAAAGGCCATATAGCATAGGAAGAGCATGGGCCTGGGAGTAAGATGATGATGGTGGCATTTGTTAAGTGCTTACTATGTGCAAAGCACTGTTATAAGTGCTGGAGGGGGGATACAAGGTGATCAGGTTGTCCCCTGTGGGGCTCACAGTCTTTATCCCCATTTCATAGTTGAGGTAACTGAGCCCCAGAGAAGTTAAGTGACTTGCCCAAAGTCACACAGCTGACAAGTGGCAGAGCCGGGATTAGAACCCATGACCTCTGGCTCCCAAGCCCGTGCTCTTTCCACTGAGCCACGCTGCTTCTAAACCCAGCTCCGCCCTTTCTCTGCTGTGTGTCCTTGGGCAAGTCATTTTACTTCTCTGTACCTCAGTATCCTCATCTGTAAAAGATGAGGGATTAAGAACGTGAGCCCCATGTGGGACAAGGTGGGCAACCCAAATAGCTTGTACCTACCCCTGTGCTTACTACAGTGCCTGGCACATAGTAAGCACTTAACAAGTACCACAATTATTAATTATTATTATTTTTGCTACTACTACTCTGAGAGTCCAACTCCTTCCTGACCACACCACCGCTCTTGGAAAATCTTGCAAAATTACAAGATTTGGACTCATCTTGTCCACCTCTGGGCGGAATATTAGGGACACTGGGGAAGGAAGGAGGAGGAAGGGCAGGGGGCGGGGGGTTGCAGACCAAACTCTCTAAGCCGCGTGTGTGTTTTCTTCCCTCCAGTATGCAGCTGAACTGCTGGCCGTGGTCCGCCTGCCTTACATCCACCCTAGCTACCTGCTGAATGTCGTCGACAACGAGGAGCTGATCAAGTCTTCGGAGGCTTGCCGGGACCTCGTGAACGAAGCCAAGCGCTACCACATGCTGCCTCACGCCCGGCAGGAGATGCAGACGCCCAGGACCCGGCCCCGCCTCTCAGCAGGTAATAATGATGGCATTTATTAAGCGCTTACTATGTGCAAAGCACTGTTCTAAGCGCCCTGCGGGAGACCGGCGAAACCGTTTTCAGCAGCGTAGCCAGGCCGCCAAAGTGTTGCCCTGGGTCTACAAAGGTTTCTTGAGCATGGGCCTGGGAATCAGTAGGACCTGGGTTCTAATCCTGCCTCCACCATTTGTCTGGTGGGTGACCGTGGGCATGTCACTTCACTTCTCTGGGCCTCAGTTACCTCATCTTTAAAACGGAGATTAAGACTGTGAGTCCCATGTGGGACAGGGACTGTGTCCAACTTGATCAGCTCGTGTCTGCCCCAGTGCTTAGTGCAGTGCCTGGCTCGTAATAAGTGCTTGACAAATACTATAAAACTAAAAATTAAATTAAAAATAAGTAAAATTAAAATAAAAGGCCCTGGGAGTCAGAAGGTCCTGGGTTCTAATTCTGGATCCACCATCTGTCTGCTCTGTGACCGTAGGCAAGTCACTTCACTTCTCTGGGCCTCAGTTACCTCATCTGTAAAGTGGGGATTAAGACTTTGAGCCCCACGTGGGACATGGACCGTGTCTAATCTGATTATTTTATATCTACCCCAGTGCTTAGTAGAGTGTCTGGTACACAATAAGCACTTCACCAAAACCGAAAAAAAAAAAGAGAGAGAAAACTGACAAAGAGAACCCACATGCGCACACACTCTCCCTTTCCTACCAGGGCCGGGAAGAACTTGAGGTCAGGAACAGCCACCCACTTCAGGTGATGTGAATATCTTCTACCCTCCCAAACCTAATGTTCAGGTTATCCCCCCAGTGTAGGGGGTAGGCCGAGGAGAGAGGAAAGGATGTTGGGATTGATTGATATCTGTGGAAGTGTCAGGGCAAACAGGGTTTATTAAGCTATAAAAGTGAAAGAAAGTCAGATAGTAAGGTGTAAATTTCCAAATGCCTAGAAAACATCATCATCAGAGGCTCATCAATCCTTCTTAGCAAGCAGGAGTTCAAGGCTAAGCCAGCTCCCAGGGCAGATCTCTACTGACAGTGGTACCTGAATGGAGTCCTGGAGGTGAATCATGAGAACCTGAAGAAAGGCATCTCATCAGAGCACCTTCAGAGAGACAAATTGCCAGCCGTTTCCCACATTGCTCCACTGAAGTGGGCCAGGGCATGGGGCTGGAAGTGAGTTTGGGGGGAAGAGTTTGTTTTATTTCTGTGAGTCTGATGATCAGCATCCTGCCTGCCTTTCTCCAAGGGGAGGCCGCAGCGGCTGCGTAATTGTCTTGAGAGAAGGGCACGTGATTTGTCTCAGCTATATGTTAGATCACGGGCTCTTGTGAGGACAAATTACGAGCACGTCTGCAGCCACTCTGCTCTCTCCTTCCTCTTGGAGGGTTTTGCCATTCAGGATATTCCCCTGGGGTCGTGTCGTGTGGTAAGGAGCTCTCTCATGGACAGAGGATTCCACTTTTGGGCTTTCTTTTCCACCTCCACCCTGCATGTACTTTCCATGTGGTTCTCAGTTTACTGTTGTGCTGTGTCTTCTATGAAAACTAGTCTATTTGATGACCCCAGAAGCAGCGTGGCTCAGTGGAAAGAGCAAGGGCTTGGAGTCAGAGGTCATGGGTTCTAATCCTGGCTCTGCCACTTTTCAACTGTGTGACTTGGGGCAAGTCACTTAACTTCTCTGTGCCTTAGTTACCTCATCTGTAAAATGGGGATTAAGATTGTGGGCCCCACGTGGGACAACCTGATCGCCTTGTATCCCCCAGTGCTTAGAACAGTACTTTGCACATAGTAAGCGTTTAACAAATACCATCATTATTATTATTATTATTATCCCAGAGTGCTCATCTGTGGGTCAGACCTCTGAAGGGCCTTGGGTGCCCCTCCCTTAGATGATTGAAGACAGAGAGTTGAGCTCTGGGGTTACCCAGGTGGGTAGGCAACATGGCCGGGCCAGCTGACCTGGGAGGTGTGTGGCTTCTGGGAATTGAAATCTTCCCTTTGGATGAGCAGAGTAAGTTGTCAGAATGCCATTCCCATTCCCCCAAGCGTAGCAGGTGCAGAAGACGAGCTGACGGGCTCAGGCACTCTGCAGAATTTCTGGTGATGCTGGGCTGGAGAGCCTGACCCAGTCATTCAGTTGTATTTATTGAGCACTTACTGTATGCAGAGCACTGTACTAAGCACTTGGGAAAGCACAATACAGCAGTAGAGAGACAACCCCTGCCCACAATGAGACAGAGTGAGGGGCGTGCGGGTCCTGGACATATCTACCTACGGAGCAAGTAATCCATCGGCCTGCAAGCAAGTCCCAGGTTGTTGTTACAGACACGGGGGGTGGGAGTGAAGGGAGTGTGACTGAGAGGTTTTCTTCACTGTCACCTGCCTCCCTCCACTCCCTGGACCTCAATTTCTTCCCCTACCCCTCTTGGCTGTAGGATGTCCCCTCCCCGCCCCCTGGACATCCTGTCCTTCCCATTTCCAGCTGGGCAGGGGGAGATCACCTGGGGCTGTGCCCCAGTGACACACCCTAGTCTTTTTTATCATGGCCGAGGCCTGAGTCTGGAGGCTTGGAAACATGGGAGCAGAAACAAACCCGCACTAAAGACAAAAACCCATCTTTGCCTCCTGACGTTGCTGGTTCTGAGACCAACCTTCATTCCTGCTGGATGTGGTGCTGGAGACTGAATTCTTTTTCCCAGAGAAACAGAGTTTAGGTGACATTTAAAAGAGAAATGGTACCCGTAAGTGAGATCCAAGGGCCGTTTGATCTTCGCCGAGAACACATCTCTGCTAGAGCGTGTGTTGAGGCTTCTTAGAGCCTTTTGAGATCCTGACATCCGAGTGCCCCAGCCCCAAGAGTTTCAGAACAGTGAGGCTGGATTTGAGATCCAAAGCAGGTCTGTTCACTCCCAGGAAGCCCCTCTCCCTGACCTGGGACCTCTAGTCCCTCTGAAGAAGGATGGAAGGATTTTTCACTTAGGAGACTGGGGCCTCACTTGGATTTAGCCAAGTGGACTGTGTCCAATCTCATTAGCTCATATCTACCCCTATGCTTAGAACAGTGCCGGGCACATAGTAAGAGCTTGACAAATACCATTAATGCCGCCACAAAGCAGCTCACTGCCACTTCTCTATTTGTGCCTGGCTCTGCCAGTCTCCTCAAGATTCAGCCCCACCAGCTGAAATCCCCATCACAGTAAAATAACCAGCCAGGCGTGTTTAGAAAGCCATTGAGCTAAGCGCTTAGTACAGTGCTCTGCACACAGTAAGCGCTCAATAAATACAATTGAATGAATTGAGCTTACCACCCTCCTATTCTTCCTTCTCTCCCTTTCTTCCTCCCTTTCCTTTCCTCCTCCTTCTTCCCTCTCTTCCTTGCTCTTCCTCTTTTCCTTGCTCTCCTCACTCCCCTTCCCTCCCTCACTCCCTCTCTGAGCCTCTTTTCCTCCCTCAGTCTTGCTTTGCCTCCCTCAGCCTCTCTTACCCTTTCCTCAGCCTCTCTTTCCCTCCCTCCCTCCCTCCCTCAGCCTTTCTTTTCCTACCTTAGCCTCTCTTTTTCTACCTGTCTCTTTTTCCCTTCCTCAGCCTCTCTTTTTCTACCTCAGCCTCTCTTTCCCTCCCTTAGCCTCTGTTTCCTTCCCTCAGCCTCTCCCTCCCTCCTTTGAACCGTCTCTCCCTCCCTAAGGCTCTCCCTCCTCATTTTTTCTATTTTCCTCTCCATCCATCCCTCTTTCTGTCTCTCCCTCTCCCTGTTCCCAGGTCCCCAAGAGGTTTGCAATGGCAAGCCACAGTGGCATTGGAAATGCTCCACATGAAGAAGCAAGGCAGTGAGGAATGCCAAGGGTGACTGTCAGTTTGCATTTTGATGTGAGATTCCTTTTTGCAGGCGTAGCTGAGGTCATCGTCCTGGTCGGAGGCCGCCAGATGATCGGCATGAACCAGCGGGCTCTCACCGCCGTCACGTGCTTGAATCCTCAGAACCACAAGTGGTACCCACTGGCCAGTTTGCCCTTCTACGACAGGGAATTCTTCAGTGTGGTCAGCGCTGGGGACAACATTTACCTCTCCGGTGAGTTCTTCCCGGATTCGCCCTTTCCACCAACTGGCCACCCACTACCTGTCCGGCTATTGCAGAAAGGGAAACAGTGCGGCCTACTGGAAAAAGCACAGGCCTAGCTCAGAGGACCTGGATTCTAATCCTGGCCCTGCCACTTGTCTGCTGTGCAACCTTGGAAAAGTCACTTAACTTTTCTGTGCCTCAGTTCCCTCATCTGTAGAATGGGGTTTTAGATTATAAGCCTCGAGTGGGATGAGGACTGTGTCTGGCCTGATGATGATGATGACTGTGGGATTTGTTAAGCGCTTACATGTGCAAGGCACTGTACTAAGAAATGGGATGGACACAAGCAAATAATAATAATAATGTTGGCATTTATTCAGTGCTTACTATGTGCAAAGCACCGTTCTAAGCGCTGGGGAGGTTACAAGGTGATCAGGTTGTCCCATGGGGGGCTCACAGTCTTAATCCCCATTTTACAGATGAGGTAACTGAGGCCCAGAGAAGTGAAGTGACTTGCCCAAAGTTACACAGCTGACAATTGGCGGAGCCGGGATTTGAACCCATGAACTCTGACTCCAAAGCCCGGGCTCCTTCCACTGAGCCACGCTGCTTCTCCTAAATGGGGTTTGACAAATGGGTCCCCGTTTTACAGCTGAGGCAACTGAAGCCCAGAGAAGTGAAGTGACTTGCTCTAGGTCACCCAGCCGACAAGTGGCGAAGCCAGGATTAGAACCCGTGACCTTCCGACTCCCAGGCTCATGTTCCCTCCACTATGCTATGCTGCTTTTCTGATTACCTTGTATCTTCCCCAGCATTTCGAATAGTGCTTGACAAATAGTAGGTGCTTAACAAATACCATTAAAAAATGTACACGTCTCTCTGGTTATCCTGTGGAATGACTGAATACTCTTCAGCCAAGGAGATGGCCATAGACCCCAAGAGAAAGGTCAAGGAATAGGGGAATTGAGCATTTTTGTTGTAAAAAAAATAAAAAGTGCATTCTTGAAGGCATAGTCCGATGGTAGCAAGGAGGAAAGATGACCCTGTCTGATCAGCATTTGTTTAAGAGGACACTGATGTGACACTCAAGTGGGAAAGGCTGTGGTTGTGGGAACGCTGAGGAACAAAGTTCCAGAACTTCTGTTACAATATTCATTTACATTAATGCCTGTCTCCCCCTCTAGACTGCAAATTCATCGTGGGCAGGGAGCATGTCTACCAACTCTATTAAATTGTACTCTCCCAAGTGCTTAGCACACTGCTCCGCACACAGTCGGCGCTCAGTAAATACCTTTGATCGATTGGGTGTTGAGAGACATGATAGGTTCATTCATTCAGTCATAATTATTGAGCGCTTGCTGTGTGCAAAGCACTGTACTGAGCGTTTGGGAGAGTACAATGCAATAAAAGATGAACACATTCCCTGGTAGGTGCTCAAGGTTGTCAACAGTCAACAAACAGAAAACAAATGCAGCGTGGCTCAGTGGCAAGAGCCCGGGCTTGGGAGTCAGAGGTCTTGGGTTCTAATCCCGGCTCTGCCACTTGTCAGCCGTGTGACCTTGGGCAAGTCACTTCTCTGTGCCTCAGTGACCTCATCTGTAAAGTGGGGATGAAGACTGTGAGCCCCACGTGGGACAACCTGATTACCTTGTGTCTAACCCAGCACTTAGAACAGTGCTTGGCACATAGTAAGTGCTTAATAAATGCCATCATTATTAGTATTATTAATTGCCTAGGTGAAGGGGAGGGAAATGTTTCTTTTAAAGTCGCTCTGACTCTGAAGGGTCACACAGCAGCTAATGTGAGTCCTTTTGGCCCAAGCCTCCGGGATCTTCTCTTTCTCTGTTTTTGAAGCTCAGCGCCAGACTTGGATCTAGAAATTGTTAGGGACTTTTTGGAGCAGAAAAATCCTTGCCTTTTGGGGGATTTTGTTGATACCCATGCTGACAGCGTGGCGTAGTGGATAGAGCAAGGGCCTGGAAGTTATCAGGTCATGGCTCTGCCAATTGTCTGCCGTGTGACCTTGGGCAAATCACTTCTCTTTTCTGGGCCTCAGTTGCCCCATCTGTAAAGTGGGGATTGAGACTGTGAGCCCCACGTGGGGCAGAGACTGTGTCCAACCCCATTTTGCTTGTATCAATTACCGCGCTTAGTACAGTGCCTGGCACATAGTATTTAACGAATACCACAATTATTCTGGGAACTCAGTGGTCAAATACCATCTCCCTCTCATGAACCGGCAGAGTCACATGGAGTTCCTAGGGAGGTGGTGGGGAAGAGATGGGGGTTGGATTGGCTGCGTTTTCAAAGAGAAAACCCAATTTCAGTTTTGAGTGTTGACTCCTAATCCAGTCTAACAAAGTCAACACGTGTGACTTGGGGGTTTTTTGGATATTTTCTTTAGATATGAACCCTAGAATGCAAGAATATTCCCACTCATGAGACTCTAAATAACCAATTCCCACAGGATCAGTCCCTAGTAAGTGTGCATTGATTGCCTGGGGACCTAAGAGCCTTTTGCTTAGTCTGAGTAACAGAAGTGTCAGAAGAGAAAGAATCCCTTCGGGGTGTGAGCTAGGAGCCTGCAAAAGAGAGTTCCCTGGAGAGAACAGCTTTCTGGGAGAACGGTGGAAAGGTCCTCAGTTCTCCCGGAAGGAAATTTAGAGTGAGAAGTCTCCCAGGGAGTGGTATCCACAGTGGGATTGGGGCTAGAGGGAGAAAAGGAGGCAGGGGAGTGGAAATTTTCCACTCCTAATTCTCTCTCTGGTCAGCAAGTTGGATCACCAGAGATCACAGGTGCCACCGAAAATCTAGGGAATGAGAGTGGGTGTCTGAGGGTAAGCTTTGGAATACAATGTTTCAAGTAAAATAATAATAATAATGGCATTTGTTAAGCACTTACTATGTGCAAAGCACTGTTCTAAGCGCTGGGGTGGGGGAATACAAGGTGATCAAGTTGTCCCACGTGGGGCTCACAGTCTTAATCCCCATTTTACAGATGAGGTAACTGAGGTGCAGAGAAGTTAAGTGGCTTGCCCAAGGTCACACAGCAGGCAAGTGGTGGAGTCAGGATTAGAACCCAGGACCTCTGACTCCCAAGCCGGGGCTCTTGCCACTGAGCCACGCAAGTAAAATTGCAGGTAGTGAACGAGCAATCCCCACCAAAAAAGTTAGAGCCCTTTGGCCAGAAGCTTCCCATCTAGGTCATCTGAGATGTCGAGCCCAGTATTCGAGAATGAGCTAAAGCCCCTCCGAGCCCTCCCTTTCTCCTGCATGGGCCAGAATCTGGTGCAAGACTGGCAATCCCCCACGGCTCCGAGAAGACCGGATGCCCTTTCCCGAACATCCCCCCTAGGCTGATAATCTGAGTTCCTCCTGCCACTTGACAAAACGCCAAATTCAGATCGGAGGTCCAGGATCACGCACCTCCCTGTCGGTTGGACAAACCCCCAACTCTGGGATTTGGGATTACCATCTGTTGAGCGGGGAAGAGGGAAGCAGGGACAGGGGAGCGCTGAGGCCCTCCAAACTCATGCCATCCTAGATTGTAAGCTTCTCGTGGGCAGGGATCACGACTACCAGCTCTGTTGTATTGGGCTGAGGCGAAGTGCTCTGCATGCAGTTAGCGCTCAGTAAGTGCAATTGATTAATTTGTATCGTTTTTGTCCGCATCTGGGCTGCAGGGGGAATGGAATCCGGTGTCACCTTGGCTGATGTCTGGTGTTACATGTCCTTGCTGGATAACTGGAATCTCGTCTCCCGAATGACGGTGCCTCGGTGTCGACACAACAGCCTGGTCTATGATGGGAAAATTTATACCATCGGCGGTCTCAGTGTTGCAGGCAACGTGGATCATGTAGAGAGGTAATGTCTCTTGCTCTCTTCAACTCCTCCTACTGTCATTCATTCACTCATTCAATCGTATTTATTGAGTGCTTACTGTGTGCCGAGCACTGTATTAAGCACTTGGGAGAGTACACTACAGCAACAGACACCATCCCCTCCCACAATGAGCTCACAGTCTAGAGTTACAGAGAAAGACTAAAGAGTTGTGAGCAGGGACTGTGTCTGTTATAATTGCTATATTGTGCTCTCCCAAGTGTTTAGTACAGTGATCTGCACACAGTAAGTGCTCAATAATACAATAGACTGACATCTCCCCTAGATTGTATCATCATCATCATCAATCGTATTTATTGAGCGCTTGGGAAGTACAAGTCGGCAACACGTAGAGACAGTCCCTACCCAACAGTGGGCTCACAGTCTAAAAGGGGGAGACAGAGAACAAAACCAAACATACTAACAAAATAAAATAAATAGAATAGATGTGTACAAGTAAAATAAATAAATAAATAGAGTAACAAATATGTACAAACATATATACATATATACAGGTAAGCTCCTGTATATATTGTAAGCTCCTTGTGGGCAGGGAGCGGGTCTAACAACCCTGTTATAGTGTACTGTCACAAGTACTTAGCGCAGGGCTCTGCGTACAGTATGCACTCAGTAAATACTATTGATTCATTAATTGATTAATTGAAGTTCAGCGTTCCAAATTCAAGGTGAGTTCTGCCTTATGGGAATAGGGGCCTGCTGGTCACACTCTCTGGCAGCATTTCAAGTTCACCAGAGGCAAGGGACATCAGGATATCCCACTTGCCTCCACCTTCCCCATGTGATGAGGGATTTTTTTTTTCCTATGATCAGAGGAGACTGTCTTTCTGGGCAATCATATTTACTGAACGCTTGCTGTGTGCAGAGCACTGTACTAAACACTTGAACGAAGAGGTAATTGCACCTTCCAAACAAGGCGCCTTGCTGTGGGCAGGGATTGTCTCTCTTTATTGCTATTTTGTACTTTCCCAAGTGCTTAGTACAGTGCTCGGCACACACTAAACACTCAATAAATGCGATTGAATGAATGAATTGGGAGGAGGTGGGTCCCAATTCCTGCTTTCACCCCTCAAAGTCCTGGAAGGGGAAGGGCCCTGGGTCTAGAAGTGCTTTGTCAAGTTTTCCCCTCTGCCGCTTGTTTGTTTTTTCCAAAGAGGGTTTGTTCTACCCTCGCTCCCATTCCATATGGTTCTGTCGCTGCCTTCTATTCATTCTGCGTTGATAGACTCTCACCGAGGGCATGGATCAATCATTCTTATGCCGTTTCCAGTCACGGAGGGCCCGGAGTGGGTGAATGGAGAGTGGGTAAAGTGGAGATGCAGCCGATGGATAGGAAATGATACGGAAAGTGGGAGACAAGACAAGTGTCTGCAGAACTAGCCATTTAAGTAATGACCTCGAGACCCTCAGGGTCAAGTTCATTAACTCTGGGTTCCACTAGGCAAGAAGGGGTAGAAATTCCACAGGTGAGTTTCCTCAGCTAGGTCCAAGGCTGAAATTCATTGATTCAATCATGTTTATTGCGTGCTTACTGCATGCCAAACACTGTACTAAGCGCTTGGGAGAGTACATTACAACAACAAATGGAGTCATCCTGCCATTTCTGTTGGGTCAGAGTAAGGAGATTGGAGATACCCAAGGACTGAGGCCCAGAAACCTGTACGTTCCCCGAGAGTGTGGGGAGATTTGTGGAAATGAACCTCAGAAGAAGAAGTAAATGTTCCACCATAATAACTGTGGTATTTAAGCCCTACTATGTGCCGGGTACTGTACTAAGCGCTGAATGTGTATATAAGTCCCTGTCACGGTCTCCATGCCCATTTTACAGATGAGGTAACTGAAACACAGAGAAGTGAAGTGGCTTACCCAAATTCACCCTGCAGACAAGTGACGGAGTCGGGATTAGAACCCGTGACCTTCTGATCCCCAGGCCTGTGCTTGGGAGTCAGACGACCTGAGTTCTAATCCCGGGCCTGCCACTTGTTTGCTGTTTGGCCTTGGACAAGTCCCTTCAACTTCTCTGTGCCTCAGTAACCTCATCTGTAAAATGGGCATTAAGACTGAGAGCTCCATGTGGGACAGGGACTGTGTCCAACCTGATTACCTTGTATCTACCCCAGCACTTAGTACAGTGCTTGGCACATTCATGCAGTCATTCAGTTGTATTTATCGAGTGCTTACTACGTGCAGAGCACTGTACTAAGTGCTTGGGAGAGCACAATACAGCAATAAACAGACACATTCCCTGTCCCACAATGAGCACATAGTAAGCGTGTAACAAATATCACAATTATTATTAATAAGCTTGCTGAAGAAAGGAAGGCTTATTCGCTCTCTCTGTCTCTTGCTCTTTCTTTGTCCATACAGAGAAATCAAAGGGTCCAATAGAGTAGAAGAGGATAGGATTATCTCTGTTTTAATTGGGAGGATGAGCAGGCTGTTCTGCACTGGCCAAGGACACTGAGTTTATTAATTCCTCCCAGATAGCCTCCACTACCAGAAAGGAATGGTATGCTTAATGCCATATGCCGTTCAAGCCACAGAGCTCAGGAGATGAAGTCACTTCTCTTCGAGGATGTTTTCCCCTGCCTCTGAGCACTCCCTTGGAGAGTTAGAGCAGAGGGAATCTGGCTTTGGGCATTTCCCAAAATCAAATCTCATAATGCCAAGTATGTGGCCCTCTCTCCCCCAGCATGTTGGTCTCCCTTCATACTAATGTCGGTGCTGAAATGTATCTTTAGACAAAGGATCTTCCTGTTTGACCGAGGAGCTATCTGACTGTGCTATCCCCCTTTTAGACTGTGAGCCCACTGTTGGGTAGGGACTGTCTCTATATGGTGCCAATTTGTACTTCCCAAGCGCTTAGTACAGTGCTCTGCACATAGTAAGTGCTCAATAAATACGATTGATGATGACGATGATGATGACCCCAAAAGAGAATGGGAACACTGTCTGGTTTTCCATGATGCAGTGCCAAACTGGCCACTTAAACAAGCAAAAACTGATTATTAGTGCCGGCCCGTAGGATTTCTTTCAACTTTCTCCAGAAGGAGCCAGGAGCAGCTTTTTAATTTTCCTATCGATTAATAGGAGATAATGAAGATTACCATTGCGAATGGTGGTATTACCCGTATTGTTGAGGAGCATTTATATAGACTTTTATCCTTGCCAAGTAGTATGATCCTCCTTCCCACTACTCCCCAACTAGTTGTTTGTTCCTTCCAAGCTGACCTTCTAACTTCACCTTCCTCTCCACTCTACTGTCCCATGTCAGTCCCCTCCTTCACCCTCATCCCTCAGCGCTTAGAACAGTGCTTTGCACATAGTAAGTGCTTAATAAATGCCATTATTATTATTATCCCCTCAGCTGGGACCTCTCTCCTTCTCCCCAAATCTGACAGAACATCGCTCCCCCCAGATTCAAAGCCTCTGAAATTCATTCATTCTTTCAGTCATATTTATTGAGCGCTTACTGTGTGCAAAGCACTGTAGTAAGCACTTAAGAGAAGCAGCGTGGCTCAGTGGAAAGAGCACGGGCTTGGGAGCCAGAGGTCATGGGTTCTAATCCCGACTCTGCCACTTGTCAGCTGTGTGACTTTGGGCTAGTCACGTAACTTCTCTGTGCCTCAGTTGCCTCATCTGTAAAATGGGGATGAAGACTGTGAGCCCCACGTGGGGCAACCTGATCACCTTGTTTCCCTCCCCAGGGTTTAGAACAGTGCTTTGCACATAGTAAGCGCTTAACAAATGCCATCATTATTATTGGGAGAGTACAGTATAACAACAAACAGACACATTCCTGCCCACAGTGAGCTCATAGTCTAGAGGGGGAGACAGACATTAATTTAAATAAATAAATAAATAACAGATATAGACATATGTGCTGTGGGGATGAGAGGGAGGATGAAGGAAGGAGCAAGTAATAGTGGTGCAGAAGGGAGTGGGAGAAGAGGAGAGGAGGGCTTAGTCAGGGAAGGCTTCTTGGAGGAGAAGCCTCCAAGTTAGTCAGAGAAGTTAATCAGAGAAGAACGCCCAGCATCCCGAATCATATAAGCCTAGAACTTGCGTCTTTATTGATTCCCATCATCAGAACTTACATGTTTGTGCTTTTTGTACCGTCAAATATTTCCTTAACTCTGGTTCTAAACATGTTTGTCATCTCCATTAACATCTAAGCTCCTCCAGGGCAGGGAATGTATCTTTCTTTTTTTATGTACTTCCCAAGCACTGAGTACAGTGCATTGCACCCTGAGGGTGCTCAATAAATCCTATTACAACTACCTTATTAGAAAACCACCACTGTAGCAGAAGCCCAACAATCTGCACTTTAAATGCATAGGAACTGCTCAAGAAGTATGGTATTACTATCTGTAATTTTTTTTTAATGTCCCCCTCTCCCTATAGACTGCATGCTCATTGTGGACAGGGAATGTGTCTGTTATACTGTACTTTCCTAAATGCTTTGTACAGTGCTCGGCAAATATTAAGCACTCGATAAATATCAATTGATTTATTGCAGAGCTCAAAACTCAGGTTATAATGCGATGGATTGAACGATGGTGTTTATTGAGAGCTGAATGTATAATGTTTTAGTGTTCCCCATGGGTATACAGCTTCCTGAGGGAGTTGCACAACTCTCAGCTTATCAATCAATCAATTACACTTATTGAGGGCATACTGTGGGTAGAGCACTGTACTAAGCACCTGGAAGAGTACAATACACAGAGTTGGCAGACCTGTTCCCTGCCCACAGGACGTTTACAGTCTGCAGAGGGAGATAGTAGCATAAATTATGGATATGTACTTAGGTGCTGTGGGGTTGAATATCAAGCGTTTAAGGAACACAGATCAAGTTCATAGGTGCTGCAGAGGGAGAAGGAGGAAATGAGCGCTCAGTCAGGAGAGGCCTCTTGAAGGAGGTGTGATTTTAGTAAGGCTTTAAAGGTGGGGAGAATGGTGATCTGTCCTCATTGGAGAGGGAGGGATTTCCAATCAATCAATCAATCGTATTTATTGAGCACTTACTGTGTTCAGAGCACTGTACTAAGCGCTTGGGAAGTACAAGGGGTTGGCAGCGAGATAGACAAGATGGAGGTACAGCAAGTAGGTTGGCATTAGAAGAATGAAATGTGTGGGCTGGGTTATAGTAGATCAGTGAGATGAGGTAGGAGGAGAAGAGCTGATGGGGTGCTTTAAAGCCGATGGTGAGGAGTTTCTGCGTGATGCGGAGGTGGTTGGGTGACCACTGGAGGTTCTTGAGGAGTGGGGAAACAGGGCCTGAACGTTTTTGTAAGAAAATGATCTAGGCATCAGGGTGAAAGACTGCTTTTGGTGCTCTAATAAATCAGAAAACCACGATCATTTTTCAGCTAAAAATAAGTACTTGGGAAATGAAGATTTTCTTTGAACTAGATGTGTCCTCATGTTCTAGCACTTGGATAATTCTCTGTGTATGTGTGTGTGTTGGTTATCTGTTTTGAAAAGTTGCATTCACTGACATGTTCATTAATTCATTCAATCATATTTATTGAGCACTTACTGTGTGCAGAGCACTGTACTAACCACTTGGGAAGTACAAGTCAGCAACAAACTTGTAGTTCCCAAGCGCTTAGTACAGTGCTGTGCACACAGTAAGTGCTCAGTAAATATGATTGAATGAATAAATATACTAAACTAGACCCGTTATCAGGCAATAGGATGATCACATAATCAAAACCTTGTCTTGCTTGCTTGCCCTCCTTTCCCTCGACCATTTCTCATCAGAAAGCCTGAATTCTCTTTTCTAGTGTCATGTGATGGCAAGTCGCTTTAACTCAGGGTTTCGGTGTAAAATCAGGATAATTCTGTCCCCTTTGGAAAGTGTTCATGGAGCTTTATTGAACTGCTGATCAGAGAGTACACTTCAGATGTCTTCAAGAATGACTATTTTGAGCTACTAAGCTAAAGTCCCTCCAGTAAAATCACTGATTCCATTGTCTACTGTAAAAACTTCCACGAGTGTCGTGGTTTGAAATTGCCAATTGCAGTCAGAAGCAAGCTCTTTGTCCCTGCTTAAGTTGGGTCTAATTGCCAGTAAAATCCTTTCCAGTGTTCTCAAGGCCCAGTCTTCATTAAGGTGTAAAGACGGATTTCGACCTTCCTCTTCAGAGAAAGCTTTTTAGGCTTTGGGCCACAATATCTGGGAGCAAAATGTCTGGAAATTGGACTTTCGACCTTACATTCTCCATCTTATCTCGTCAATCTCGCCGCCAACCTCTAGCCCACATCCTGCCTCTAGCCTGGAGCACCCTCCCTCCTCAAATCCCACAGACAGTTACTCTTTCCCCTTCAAAACTTTATTGAAGGCACACCTCCTCCAAGAAGTCCTCCCTGACTAAGCCCTTCTCCCCTCTTCCCCCACTCCCTTCTGCGTCACCCTGACTTGCTCCCCTTATTTATCTCCCCTCCCAGCCCCACAGCACTTATGTACAAATCTTTAATTTATTTATAATAATATCTGTCTACCCCCTATTCATTCATTCGATTGCACTTATTGAGCACTTACTGTGTGCAGAACACTGCTTGGGAAAGTACAGTACAACAATTAACAGTGACATTCCCTGCCCACAGTGAGCTCACAGTCTAGAGTTGGGGAGACCGAAATTAATACAAGTAAATAAAGTTTCTGATATATACGTAAGTGCTTTGGGGTTGGGAGGGGGGAGGAGCAAAGGGATTAAATAAAATTACAGATATGTACATAAGTGCTTTGGGCCTGGGAGAGGGGAAGAGCAAAGGGAGCAAGCCAGGGGGATGCAGAAGGGAGTGGGAGACGAGGAAAAGTGGGGCTTAGTCTGGGAAGAATTCTTGGAGGAGATGTCCCATCAAAAAGGCTTTGAAGTGGAGGAGAGTGGTTGTCTATCGGATTAGAGGAGGGAGGGCATCCCAGGCCAAAGGCAAGATGTGGGCAGGAGAGACAGGAGAGATTGAGGCACACTGAAAAGTGTCGTTGTGGACAGGGAATGTGCCCATTTACTGTATATTGTACTCTCTCAAGCGCTTAACACAGTGCTCTGCACACAGTAAGCACTCAGTAAGCACGACTGACTGACTGACTGAATGAATCTTCCAACGAGCTGGTTCATCTAGTTTTCCCAATGAGCCAAATACTTCTGGAAGAATCTGAAAAGTATTCGCACTTTAAAGCTGACAAAATCCAGGGATCTTAAAAGATCCAGTTCATAGTGAAGTGGATCCGATAGAGGCCCAGAACGAGAGCTCAGTCTGATCTTACTTTCCTTGTGTCAGTCCTTTCCTAGAATAAAATAAAGATGTTTACCGTGAGACGTTGAATCCGATGCCAGATCTACTTTTCAACCCCCACTGCCTTCAGATCTAGTCAGCAGGTGCATGCGGTTGAAATGGGTGGTTGGAAATCCACCTATCTTGTTGTCATGGCTGCTTCTGTCATTTCCACTGAAAAGGTTGTCATTTTCTTGTCGTGATCACTCTGTGTAGGGATAGAAAAGTGCCTTCAGGATTTAAACATAAAGAGGCGAATGGCAGAGTAGGCTGAGTGCCCGCTTCATCACAAGCTCAACCTCCTTTCAGTTTTCTCATTCTTCAGGGCTGCATGCTAAAGATGCTGGGGGGAAAGTTTTTCCTGACGATGTAGCAAAGTTTTTCCTACACTAAAAATAAGCTTGTCATCATCATCATCAATCGTATTTATTGAGCGCTTACTATGTGCAGAGCACTGTACTAAGCGTTTGGGAAGTACAAATTGGCAACATATGGGCAGGGAAGGTGACTTCCAACTCTCTTATACTGTATAAGTGTATACTCTTGTACTTTCTTATTCTGTACTCTTTCAAGCATAGAGAAGCAGCATGGCTCAGTGGAAAGAGCCCGGGCTTTGAAGTCAGAGGTCATGGGTTCAAATCCTGACTCCGCCAATTGTCAGCTGTGTGACTTTGGGCAAGTCACTTAATAATAATAATAATAATAATAATAATAATAATGGCATTTATTAAGCGCTTACTACGTGCGAAGCACAGTTCTAAGCACTGGGGAGGTTACAAAGTGATCAGGTTGTCCCATGGGGGGCTCACAGTCTTAATCCCCATTTTACAGATGAGGTAACTGAGGCACAGAGAAGTTAAGTGACTTGCCCAAAGTCACACAGCTGACAATTGGCGGAGCTGGGATTTGAACCCATGACCTCTGACTCCAAAGCCCGGGCTCTTTCTACTGAGCCACACTGCTTCTCATGAGAACTTAACTTCTCTGGGTTCCCTCATCTGTAAAATGGGGATTAGGACTGTGAGCCCCCCGTGGGACAACCTGATCACCTTGTAACCTCCCCAGCACTTAGAAGTGCTTTGCACATACTAAGCGCTTAATAAATGCCATAATAAAAAAAAACATTTAGCAGCATGGTCTAGTGGATAGAGCGTAGGACTGCGAGTCAAAAGGGCCTGGGTTCTAATCCCGGCTCCACCATTTCTCTGCTGTGGGACGAAAGGCAAATCACTTAACTTCTAGGCCTGGTGGATAGAGCACGGGCTTGGGAGTCAGAAGGTCATGGGTTCTAATCCTGGCTCCGCCACGTATCCGTTGTGTGACCTCGGGCAAGTCACTTCACTTCTCTGAGCCTCAGTTATCTCATCTGTAAAATAGGGATTGAGACCGTGAGCCCCATGTGGGACAGGGATTTGCTTGAATCCACTCCAGCACTTAAAACAGTGCCTGGCACAAAGTAGCTGCTTAACAAGTACAGATATTATTATTATTCTCTGTGCCCCAGCTAAATCATCTGTAAAATGGGGATTGAGATTGTGAGCCCCAAGTGGGACGGGGACTATGTTCAAACTGATTATTTTTTATCAGCACACTGTTGGACGCGTAGTGAGTGCTTAACAAATACCAGCATCATTGGTATTACCACAGTGCTCTGTGCACACAGTCTGCGCTCAATAAATAGCATTGATCAGTTGAACAAAGAACAAATTCAGCTAGGCGCCGCTGGCCAGGCTCTAGCCCCACAATTAGCTTTGCATTCCCACCCTCACTTCCAGAATTTCCCTTTTCTCCGTTGGAGATAGGAAGGACGACAGTGAGTTTAGGATAAGGCCACTGCAGGTGGAGAGTTCTCTGTGGTGCCGTGTAGGCGGAAGAGAAATTGTCCCCAGATCAGGGGAAGGTTTGTTGGTAAAGTTCTCGGCCAGAGACAAGGCGCCACAGCCTCCTTGGGTTTACCAATGGAGAAATCGAGGCAAGGGAGAGGTCTTGTTTGCTTCTTTCAAAGTTTGGGGGTGCGGGGAAGGCCCAGGTGGTGGAGGAAATGGCCAGGAAACGAACAGGCTGGAAAGGAATAACGCCAGAGAAGATCCTGGCTCCATCGGCATGTTCTCCTCATTCGGGAAATTAAAGTGCGGCCTAGTTGCAGAGGGGTTATGATTCTGTAATCATCCGCTCGGAATAACCACTACTCGGGAAACTGCTGTTTGCCTGAATGTGCCATTATATGGAAATATTGAAGACTAACAACCATATCATTTTTTACTGTCTCCAGTGCTCATTTGTGGATCACTGCCACATTTGTTTAAAAAATAGATGTCTGAACTGGTGACATTGTCTAAAATGAATTCATTCATCCGTGGTTTATTAACTGTACAACTTTATGGTCAACTGCTTAATTAAATCAGATCTCGATGACCTTAAAACTCATTAAATGCTCTAATGCCCATTCTTTTCTGTTGTGCCACGTGAAAATGGGTGCCGCGGCGAACTCTGCTTCCTGCCCAAACACCCCCTTAACACTGCCCACGTCCCACTGCGCAGCCCGGTACATGCAGTGAAAATTAAAACAGCAGCTTACACGTGCCCGACACGTACGTTAACGGCTAGTTTAACTGCAGTGAAAAGACCTATCATGTTGTATTATATTTGATGATCAAATGAGTGGTGCAAGTGAAATAATCTAAGCATAAAAACCGGGCCCTGAAAGGGATTGCTACTGCATTTGCCCCGAGTGAGTGACGGGAATAATCCTGTTGTAGTCTAATTACTAGAAATTAATTTGTAGAAGCCATTTGAGCACAAGTGCCCTGGGTTTCGGTTGCCAGGGCTGTGATCGGGATGCAGTGGCATGGAACGCTATGGGAGTGATTTCTCCCCGTGCCTCGGTTGTCTCTTTTTGTCAGTCAGAGTCCCCCGGCTGCTTCCCCCAGGCCCAGAAGAGCATCAGCTGATAAATCCAGACAGAGAAGCAATGTGGCCTAGTGGATAGAGCACGAGCCGGGGGGTTCCAGTCCCGTCTCCGCCACTTGTCTACTCTGTGACCTTGGACCAGTCACTTCACTTCTCTTCCCTTTCCATCCCGGGATTCGGCAGAGGGTTTTCTCTAGACTCTAAGCTTGTTGTGGGCAGGAAATGCATCTGTTTATTGCTATATCAATCAATCAATCAATCAATCGTATTTATTGAGCGCTTACTGTGTGCAGAGCACTGTACTAAGCGCTTGGGAAGTACAAGTTGGCAACATATAGAGACAGTCAATCAATCAGTCAATCGTATTTATTGAGCGCTTACTGTGTGCAGAGCACTGTACTAAGCGCTTGGGAAGTACAAGTTGGCAACATATAGAGACAGTCCCTACCCAACAGTGGGCTCACAGTCTAAAAGGGGGAGGCAGAGAACAAAACCAAACATGCTAACAAAATAAAATAAAAAGAATAGATATGTACAAGTAAAATAAATAGAGTAATAAATATGTACAAACATATGATGATGATGGCATTTGTTAAGCGCTTACTACATGCAAAGCACTGTTCTAAGCGCTGGGGAGGATACAAGGTGTTTAAGTTGTCCCACGTGGGGCTCACAGTCAATGCCCATTTTACAGATGAGGTAACTGAGCCTCAGAGAAGTTAAGTGACTTGCCCAAGGTCACACAGCAGACATGTGGCGGAGCCGGGATTCGAACCCCTGACCTCTGACTCCAAAGCCCGGGCTCTTTCCACTGAGCCATGCTGCTTCTCTAACATATATACATATATACATTATATCATAATCTCCCAAGCACTCAGTATAATGTTCTGCACACACGTTGTCAATAAGCGCTTAGTACAGTGCTCTGCATACAGTAAGTGCTCAGCATGGCTCAGGGGAAGGAGCACGGGCTTGGGAGTCAGAGGTCATGGGTTCTAATCCCAGCTCCGCCACATTTTTTTATGGCATTTATTGAGCACTTACTGTGTGCAAAGCACTGTTCTAAACGGCACATGTCTGTTGTGTGAGCTTGGGCAAGTCACTTCACTTCTCTGAGCCTCAGTTCCCTCATCTGTAAAATGGGGATAAAGACTGTGAGCCCCACGTGGGACGAACTGATCACCTTGTACCCCCCCAGCGCTTAGAACAGTGCTTTGCACATAGTAAGTGCTCAACAAATGCCATCTTTATTATTATTATTAATAAATACGATTGAATGAATGAAAGACAATAAATCAATAAATCAAATAAGTCAGTAAATACAATGAATTCTCTGTGCCTCAGGAAAATGGGGATTCAATGCCTGTTTGTTTGGGTTTTTTTTTTTGTTTTTATTGTATTTGCAAAGCACTTACTATGTGCCAGGCACTGTTCTTCTCTTCCTACTTAGGCACTGTCCTAAGTGTTAATCTCACCCCTATTTAGTTTGTGAACCCCATGTGGGTTATTCATTCAATCATATTTATTGAGCGCTTACTGTGTGCCGAGGACTGTACTAAGCGCTTGGAAGAGAACAATATAACAATAAACAGTGGCATTCCCTGCCCATAAATGAGCTTAGGGAGAGTTTGGACTGGGGCGGGTTGGCAAGGGGATCATCTTGCATCTACCCAGTACTTAGTACAGTGCTTGACACATGTCAACACTTAGCAAATACAGTAACAAGAATAATAGTAATACTAATTAATAATAATGATAATAGCCAGAGCGCTTCTTTGACTAAGCTTTCACTTTCTTATCCAAGCCCTCCCATCGTCTCTGGGTCTTGGGCCTGTTCCCCTTACTCACCTTGATATATATATATATATATATATATATATATATATATATATATATATATGTGTGTGTGTGTGTGTGTGTGTGTGTGTGTATATATGTGTGTACATATTTATTACTCTATTTTACTTGTACATATCTATTCTATTTATTTTATTTTGTTAGTATGTTTGGTTTTGTTGTCTGTCTCCCCCTTTAAGACTGTGAGCCCACTGTTGGGTAGGGACTGTCTCTCTATGTTGCCAGCTTGTACTTCCCAATTGCTTAGTACAGTGCTCTGCACACAGTAAGCGCTCAATAAATACGATTGATCGATTGATTGATAATCACTCCTCCCCAATTGCAACAGCACTTTGTGAACATACCCATCTGGGATTTATTGTCTGTCTCCCCGTCTAGTCTATGCAAGATCCTTGTGGACAGAGATCTTGTCTGCCAACTCTATTGCATCTATTCCAACTCACCAAACTATGGGCAGGGAATGTGTCAGTTTATTGTTGTATTGTACTCTCCCACACAGTAAGCGCTCAATAAATACGACTGAATGAATGAATAAACGCTTTAGACTGTGGGCAGGGAACACGACTCTGCCAAGCAGCAAGAGGACGGGCTTGCGAGTCGGAGGTTGTGGTTTCCCATCGCAGCTCAGCCACGTGTCTGCCGTGTGACCTTGAGCAAGTCCCTTCTCTGTGACTCAGTTGCCTCATCTGTAAAATGGGGATTGGGACTGTGAGCCCCATTTGGGTCAGGGACTGTGTCCAACCTGATTACCCCAGTGCTCAGAATGATGCTTGGCAAGTAGTAAGCGCTTAACGAATTCATTCATTCAGTCGTATTTGTTGAGCGCGTACTGTGTGCAGAGCACTGGACTAAGCGCTGGGAAAGTCCAGTTCGGTAAGAGATAGAGACAGTCCGTGCCCAACAGTGGGCTCATGGCGGGGAGAAGGGACGAGGGAGGAGGGGAGAAGGATGGGGGGGGAGATGGACAACAAAAACAGAACAAGTAGACAGGCACCCATAGCATGACTCTAAATAAATGGAATTATAGATGATCTGGACCCTGAATACCTGGAGCAGAGCTGAGCCTTATCGTGGACATAAGGCCATCATCATCATTATTATTATTATTCTTATCGTACGCGCCACTCTCTCAAGTGCTCAGTACAATGCTTTGCAACTAGTAAGCACTCAGTAAATATCATCGATGATGATGTGCGCACACTAAGCGCTCAGTAAATACCACCGATTTGCTGACTGACTGTCCTCTGGCTCCCAGATATGACACCATCACCAACCAGTGGGAGACCGTGGCATCCCTGCCCAAGGCAGTGCACTCTGCGGCCGCCACCGTGTGCGGCGGGAAGATCTACGTGTTCGGCGGCGTGAACGAAGCCAGCCGGGCCGCGGGGGTCCTCCAGTCCTACGTCCCCCAGACCAACTCCTGGAGCTTCATTGAGTCTCCGATGATCGGTAAGGACTCCGCCGCTCCAAGAGGGAAAGCCGCCCTCTCCAGCGTGCGCTGGCCTGTGGGTGTTCGAGTTCGTTTGTTCGGTCATCGTTTTTAAGCGCTTATTGGGCTTGAAGCACCCTGCTAAATGCTTGGGAGAAGGCAGTATTACGATAAACAGATATATTCCCTACTCACAACGAGCTCACAGGAAGACTATGGTAGCGGGCAGTGGCCGAGACTGTGAGCCCACCTTTTAGGCTGTGAGCCCACTGTTGGGTAGGGACTGTCTCTATATGTTGCCAACTTGGACTTCCCAAGCGCTCAGTACAGTGCTCTGCACACAGTAAGCGCTCAATAAATGATTAATTGATTGATTGGTCACAGATGAAGCTGGCCATCACGATGTTGAGTTTGGGCTGGAGCGGGTTGGCGAGGGGAGGGCCGACGGCGGGCATTTTGCCCGTGTTGGCCTCCCCTCAGACTGTGACTGGGGTGGAGGGCATCCTGGACCCCTAGACTTGTTGAAGCAGCGTGGCTCAGTGGAAAGAGCCTGGGCTTGGGAGTCAGTGGTCATGGGTTCGAATCCTGACTCTGCCGCATGTCTGCTGTGTGACCTTGGACAAGTCACTTAACTTCTCTGAGCCTCAGTCGCCTCATCTGTAAAATGGGGATTAAGACTGTGAGCCCCCCATGGGACAACCTTGTAACCTCCCCAGTGCTTAGAACAGTGCTTTGCACATAGTAAGCGCTTAATAAATGCCATCATTATTATTATTGTTGTGGGAGGGGACTGCATCTGTTATCCTCCCTCAAGCGCTTAGTACAGTGCTCTGCACACTGTAAATTCGATTGACCGACTGATTGAGCGTCCTCCCTGCACCACACACACGAAGCAGCGTGGCCTACAGGATAGAGCACAGGCTTGGGAGCCAAAAGGACCTGGGTTCAAATTCCGACTCCGTCACCCATCTGCTGTGTGACCTTGGGCAAGTCACATCTCTTTTCTGGGCCTCATTTACCTCAATTGTAAAATGGAGATTAAGACTGAGAGCCCCATATGGGACATGGACTGCGTCCAACCTGATTAGCTTCTATTGACCCCAGTTCCTAATGATGGCATTTATTAAGCACTTACTAGTGCTTACATGGGGTTCACTAGCACTTACAGTGCTTAGTACAGTGCCTGGTGCATAGTAAGTGCATAACAAATACCATAAAAATATAACACCCCTCACACGCATATATGTGTGTACAAACACACACAAATTACCACTGCCTAATGAGGGAAACTTTCGCTCACTCGGTCTTGGATTGGAAACTCTCGCCAATGACGTCCACGTGGGCGGAGAAGAACGTGGACAAGCGAGCGCGGATTGTCTGAAATTAGACCTCGAGCCTTCCCCGTGGCACTCAGAGCTCCCCTCCAAAGGCAGCGTTAGTGCCTGTGGAAAAAAAAGCCTTCATTTATTTTTACCAGAATAATCGAAAATGCCACCAGAGCTAGGAATTCTCTCCCTGGGCTCATTACGCTGTCGATCAAGTGTCAAGAAGTCTCAGCCACTCTTGGAAATGTCTGTTGAAAAAGCCACCCCGGAAAATGAGATGAGTATAATAATTCTACAGATGAATTCGTCAGAGGCGGCAGAGGTGGCCGTGGAGAAAGACCAAGAATGTAGCCAATGGCGCCTGTCCCTTGGCAGAGCAGACTGCAGCCCCGGATTGAAACTTTGGTGCTTATTCTAAACCAAAAAGTTGTAGAATTGCTGTTTTCCCAACAAGAAGTGTATGCGTTATGCATCCCAACCAAGCCCACATGGCCATCGATGGGGGCTTTGGGCCTAAATGATGAGCTATTTGCTGTGGCCACAAGAAGTTCTGATGTCCCCCCCATCTTACCTCCTTCCCTTCCCCACAGCACCTGTATATATGTATATATGTTTGTACATATTTATTACTCTATTAATTTTACTTGTACATATCTATTCTATTCATTTTATTTTGTTAGTATGTTTGGTTTTGTTCTCCGTCTCCCCCTTTTAGACTGTGAGCCCACTGTTGGGTAGGGACTGTCTCTATATGTTGCCAACTTGTACTTCCCAAGCGCTTAGTACAGTGCTCTGCACACAGTAAGCGCTCAATAAATACGATTGATGATGATGATGATGATGTAGAGAAGCAGCAAGTTGTAGTGGATAGAATTCGAGCCTGAGAGTCAGAAGGTCATGGGTTCTAATCCCAGCTCTGCCACTTGTCTGCTGTGTGACCTTTGGCAAGTCACTTCACTTCTCTGGGTCTCAGTTCCCTCATTTGTAAAATGGGGATTGAGACTGCGAGCCCCATGTGAAACAGGGATTGTGCCCAACTTGATTTGCCTGTGTCCACCCCAGCGCTTAGTACATAATAAGGGCTTAACAAATACCACAATTATCATTATTATTATCGTTATTAGCTGATCGCCCCCGTCTTTCTTCCTTGGGCTGCAGCAGGCAAGTGTTGGAAGTTAGACTGAAAGCTCCTTGCGTGCCGGGACTGTGTTCATTTCTGCTATTGTATTCTCCCGAGTGCTAAGTGCAGGGCTCTGCACACAGAAGCGCTCAATAAATACCATGGATTGGTTGAGGTTCGAAAACGCAGGCGTCCCAGGCCTGACAGATGCTCCATCATTCCTCCGCTTTCAGCCGTCTTGATGCTGAATTCCCAGAGGCCCCTTTCCATCTCATACGTCGTCAGCCACAGCCTAGAGAAAGCTCTATCCCAGGGAAACAGGCAGTCTGGATGTATTCTATTTATTTTATTTTGTTAGTATGTTTGGTTTTGTTCTCTGTCTCCCCCTTTTAGACTGTGAGCCCACTGTTGAGTAAGGACTGTCTCTATATATTGCCAACTTGTACTTCCCAAGCGCTTAGTACAGTGCTCTGCACACAGTAAGCGCTCAATAAATAGGATGGATGATGATGATGGGGCGGGAAAGGCTGGTCGTTTTGCTTGAGCAGGTCTGTGAGGTGAATCTCAGTCCTGCTAAAGTAGAGAAGCAGCATGGCCTAGTGAATTGAGCATTAGGCTGGGAAGCAGAGGACCTGGGTTCCAATCCTGGCTCTGCCACCTGTCTGCTGTGTGACCTTGGGTGAGTCACTTCACTTCCCTGGGCCTCAGTCCCCCCATCTGTAAAATGAGGATTAAGACTGTGTCCAAACCAATTTGCTTGTGTCCACCCCAGCGCTTAGTACAGTGCTTGGCATATGTAAGCGTTGAACAAATGCTATCATTATTCATTCATTCATTCAATCGTATTTATTGAGCGCTTACTGTGTGCAGAGCACTGTACTAAGCACTTGGGAAGTACAAATTGGCAACATATATATAGAGACAGTCCCTACCCAACAGTGGGCTCACAGTCTAGAAGGTGGAGACAGACAACAAAACAAAACATATTGACAAAATAAAATAAATAGAATATGTACAAGTAAAATAGAGTAGTAAATACATACAAACATTATATATATATATATATATATATATATATATATTCATTCATTCATTCAATTGTATTTATTGAGCGCTTACTGTGTGCAGAGCACTGTACTAAGTGCTTGGGAAGTCCAAGTTGGCAACATATAGAGACGGTCCCTACCCAACAGCGGGCTCACAGTCTAGAAGGGGGAGACAGACAACAAAACAAAACATATTAACAAAATAAAATAAATAGAATATGTACAAGTAAAATAAATAGAGTAATAAATATGTACAAACATATATATATATATATATATATATACACATATATACAGATTCGATACTATTAGTATTAGTATTATTATTCTCTGGGATTCAGTTGCCTCAACTGTAAAAGGGTAAAAGGGACTGTGAGCCCCACGTGGGACAGGAACCAAGTCCAACCTGACTTGCTTTGTATCCACCCTAGTGCTTAGCACCGTTCTTGGCACATGTAAGCATTTAACAAATGCTATCATTATTACTATTATTCTCTGGGACTCAATTCCCTCAACTGTAAAATGGGGATTGAGACTGGGAGCCCCATGTGGGACAGGAACTATTTCCAACCTGACTAGCTTATATCTACCCTAGTGCTTTGTACAGTACCTGGCACCAAGTAAGTGTTTAACAAATACCATCATAATTATTATTATTATTATTAATCAATCAATCAATCGTATTTATTGAGCACTTACTGTGTGCAGAGCACTGTACTAAAGCGCTTGGGAAGTACAAGCTGGCAACACATAGAGACAGTCCCTACCCAACAGTGGGCTCACAGTCTAGAAGGGGGAGACAGAGAACAAAACCAAACATACTAACAAAATAAAATAAATAGAATAGATAGGTACAAGTAAAATAAATAAATAAATAGAATAATAAATATGTACAAACATATATACAGGTGCTGTGGGAAAGGGAAGGAGGTAAGATGGGGGGATGGAGAGGGGGGCAAGGGGGAGAGGAAGGAAGGGGCTCAGTCTTAGAGTACGTTTGAACTTTTCCATCCCTTGAGGCAATAAATACACCTCCGTCTTTGTCCCCTCTTCCCCTCCCTGGAATTTTTAACCTCACTGAGGACGTGGGTCGTCACTGTCTACAGTGGCCAGGGCGATCGCTGCCCATCAGGAACGGTGAACATTCCAGGCTGCCACCTGGATGGCTCCCAATCGAGCCGGCGAGCCCTGGCCTAGCTGTAAGCGAGCGAGGAACCGGACTCCCGGGAACTGATCTCGGTACGGTTTCTCATTGACAGATAATAAATACGCGCCTGCCGTCACCCTCAATGGCTTCATCTTCATCCTGGGAGGGGCTTACGCCAGAGCAACCACCATCTACGACCCAGAGAAAGGCAGCATCAAGGCCGGCCCCAACATGAACCATTCCCGGCAGTTCTGCAGGTGAGAAAACCCCACCCAGGATGGATTTGGAGGTGCAAGATTTGTCCGGACAGGGCCTGGGGGCCGGGAGATTTCAGGGGACGGGCTGAGAGTGGGAATTGAAGGGGAAACGAAGCTGGGTAGGCTGGCGGTGATTGACCAGATGGTTAAAAGGGACGAGTTTCCCCGCCGGGCACAGACTGTCCCCAGCGCACTCACCCGAGGGATGGGAAATGATGCCTGGAAGGGTCACTAGGTAGAGGGGCACATGGAGGGATGTGCCAATGGGACAAAACGGTGGTAGTGGTGAAGCTCTGGGTTTTTGTCTCTCCTTCATTCCTGATTTGTTGTGGGACCGTGAGCGATTCATGGTACTTTTCTGTGCCTCGGTGTCCCTTCCTTTAATATAGGGATGAGAATATGTGCCTGTCCCCCTGCGTGTAAGGTTTTCTCAGGAAGAACCCCCCCAAATATATTCTAATGGAATGTTGTTGTTGTGAGGAGCATAGATGCTGTACCAGAAGCTTCTTCCTGGCCCTGAAATATATATATATATATATATATAGAGAGAGAGAGAGAGAGAGAGAGAGAGAGAGAGAGAGAGAGAGAGAGTGTGTGTGTGTGTGTGTGTTTGTTTTGCAGTAGCTAACAGGCCCTTGAATCCAGTCTTAAAAAGGTTCCCAGCATCTCGGCATGGACATCAAGGCTCCCAAGCACAGCCTTCCCTGGGGTCCTCGAAGGGTAATTTGTCTCCTCTTGGTTGTGGTCAGGGAACTTAATAACAATAATAATTTTGGTACTTGGTAAGCACTTACTATGTGCCAAGCACTGGTCTAAGCTCTGGGGGAGATACAAGGTAATCAGGTTGTCTCACATGGGGCTCGCAGTCTTCACCCCCATTTTACAGGTGAGGGAACTGAGGCACAGAGAAGTGAAGTGACTGGCCCACGGTCCCACAGCAGACAAGTGGCGGAGCCGGGATTAGAACCCGTGACCTCTGACTCCCAAGCCCACGCTCTGGCTGCTGAGCCATGCTGCTGCACTACCAACCAGTTGTCTACCAACTCCATTATATTGCATTCTCCCAAGCCATTAGCAGTGCCCTGCGTACAATAAGCGCTCAATAAATACCACGGATAGATCTCTGAGATATGTTCTCTCTGGTGGTGGTGAGTGAAGACGGAGCCGGGCGCTTACTTCATCATCAATCGTATTTATTGAGCGCTTACTGTGTGCAGACCACTGTACTAAGCGCTTGGGAAGTACAAGTTGGCAACACATAGAGACAGTTCCTACCCAACAGTGGGCTCACAGTCTAAAAGGGGGAGACAGAGAACAAAACCAAACATACTAACAAAATAAGATAAATAGAATAGATATGTATAAGTAAAATAAATAGAGTAATAAATATGTACAAACATATATACAGGTGCTGTGGGGAAGGGAAGGAGGTAAGATGGGGGGGATGGAGAGGGGGACGAGGGGAAGAGGAAGGAAGGGGCTCAGTGTGGGAAGGCCTCCTGGAGGAGGTGAGCTCTCAGTAGGGCCTTGAAGGGAGGAAGAGAGCGAGCTTGGCGGAGGGGCAGAGGGAGGTCGGGGGTCGCGTAACTTACTTATGGGAAGAGGGTTGGAGGGAATGGCCTCCTCCCCTCCAGCCATTCAGGAAGGTTTCAAAGTCCTTGTGGACGATGGCCAGAAAGAGGGTCACAGCGGAGGGAACCATCAAGGATGGCTGGCTCACCGGCTCCCGTGCCCCTAATTGGTACTCTCTATTGAGCATCTGTTGTGTGCAGAGAGAATACGTGGTCTCTGCCCTCAGAGAATCTACAATCTGGGGGGGAGAGACATTAAAATAAATTTTACAGCTAGATAAAAATAATAATAATGATGGCATTTGTTAAGCACTTACTATGTGCAGAGCACTGTTCTAAGAGCTGGGGGGATACAAGGTGATCAAGTTGTCCCACGTGGGGCTCACAGTCTCAATTCCCATTTTACAGATGAGGGAACTGAGGCTCAGAGAAGTTAAGTGACTTGCCCAAGGTCACACAGCAGACGTGTGGCGGAGCCGGGATTCGAACCCATGACCTCTGACTCCAAAGCCCGGGCTCTTTCCACTGAGCCACGCTGCTTCTCATAAATACGATTGATTGATTGAGACTTGATTCCTGATGCCAGCTCTGCTACCGGCCTGCTTTGTAACCTAGGGACAGTGACTTAACACCCATAGGATAATAACAATAATAATGATAGCATTTGCAGAGCACTTACTATGTGCAAAGCACTGTTCTAAGCGCGGTGGAGGTTACAAAGTGATCAGGTTGTCCCAAGGGGCGCTCACAGTCTTTATACCCACTTTACAGATGAGGTCACCGAGGCACAGAGAAGTGAAGTGACTTTCCCAAAGTCGCACGGCTGACCTCTGGCGGAGCCGGGACTTGAACCCGTGACCTCTGACTCCAAAGCCCGGGCTCTTTCCACTGAGCCACGCTGCTTCAGTAGTGTAAGGTGTATGAGATAAAACAGAAGTGGCATGGAAGGTTTGGGTTCCATAGGTGGTGCCTGCCGTCTGTAGGCAGTTGGGGCATAGAAGGGGAGGAGATTCGAGGTTAATTGGGGAACGTTTTTTGCCGTTCTTGCTTTTCAGAGCCGAGGATTATTTTCCCGGCGCTGAAAAGAGTTTAGCCTCAGCTTGGCGAGGGGCAGGTGGAGACATCTCGAGGCCTGCAGCTGGCTGAGAGCTACCAGCCTATGCCACCCTCCGAAAGCAGGCGGGCAGACAGCTGTGAGGAGGCGGTAATAATAATAATAATAATAATAATAATAATAATAATAATAATGGCATTTGTTAAGCGCTTACTATGTGCAGAGCACTGTTCTAAGCGCTGGGGGGGGATACAAGGTGATCAGATTGTCCCACGTGGGGCTCACAGTCAATCCCCATTTTACAGAGGAGGTAACTGAGGCTCACACAGCCTCCTCTGATCCCCTCCTCCGGGCGGCTGCTTCATCATCATCATCATCAATCGTATTTATTGAGCGCTTACTATGTGCAGAGCACCGTACTAAGCGCTTGGGAAGTACAAACTGGCCACACATAGAGACAGTCCCTACCCAACAGTGGGCTCACAGTCTAGAAGGGGGAGACAGAGAACAAAACCAAACATACCAACAAAATAAAATAAATGGGATAGATATGTACAAGTAAAATAAATAAATAAATAGAGTAATAAATATGTACAACCTGCTACTTTCCCACCAGCCTCCAGATGGTTGAGTCTTGGTTGAGTCTCTCCCACCTCCCCTCCTCCCACCGACCCCCGTCCAGGGCAGCGAAAGAAATCACGGATTCCTGGGAGGTTAATACAGTGTCATCAACCCGCTACCAACCAAGAAAGGCAGTTTCGACTAGTAGAAAGAGCACGCGTCTGGGAGGCAAAGAACTTGGGTTCTAATCCCGGCTCTGCCCCTTGTCTGCTTGGTGACGTTGGGCAAGTCACCTAACAGCTCTGTGCCTCAGTTCCCTCATCTGTAAAATGGGGAGTTTTTAGAACTTAGAGCTTAATAAGAGCTTAATTAGCTTAGAACAGTGCTTGGCACATAGTAAGTGCTTACCAAATACCAAAATTATTATTATTAAGTTCCCTGACCACAACCAAGAGGAGACAAATTACCTGTGAGCCCCCCGTGGGACAACCTGATGACCTTGTAACCTCCCCAGCACTTAGAACAGTGCTTTGCACGTAGTAAGCGCTTAATAAATGCCATTATTAGTAGTAGTATCTCTGTGCCTCAGTTGCCTCATCAGGGAAATGGGGACTAATCCTCCTCCCTCCAACTTGGACTGCGAGTCCTCTGTGTGTGACAGGGGCTGTGTCCAACTTGATTATTTTGTTTCTACCCCAGTGTTTACAATGGTGCTGGAAGGAAGGGAGGGGGAGAGGGAAAGAACAGACACCTGAAAAGCCATTTCATTTTCATCTTTGCCTGCCATCCATAATAACAATAATAATAATAATAATAATAATAATAATGGCATTTATTATGCGTTTACTATGTGCAAAGCACTGTTCTAAGCGCTGGGGGAGTTACAAGGTGATCAGGTTGTCCCAAGGGGGGCTCACAATCTTAATCCCCATTTTACAGATGAGGTAACTGAGGCCTCTCAACCGATCCCATTTCAAAAGCCTCCTGTCCCCTCCACAGCCTCTTTAACTCCACAGCTGGACAAAGATGGAGGATGAGGGGACTGGGGGAAGCGCTTAGTACAGTACTCTTCACACAGTAAGTGCTCAATAAATACGATTGAATGAATGAATTAAATCCATCAATAGGATTTCATAGTATTTATAGGACTAGTGGGAAGGAAGGGTCAGTGTGTCTCTTGTACTCTCCCGAGCGTTCAGGATAGTGCTCTGCATTCAGTAAGTGTTCAATAAATAGCATGGATTGATTGAAGTGAGTTGCTTCCCTTCCAGCATAATCAATCAATCAGTCGTATTTATTGAGTGCTTACTGTGTGCAGAGCACTATACTAAGCGCTTGGGAAGTACAAGTTGGCAACATATAGAGACAGTCATCATCATCATCGTCATCATCAATTGTATTTATTGAGCGCTTACTGTGTGCAGAGCACTGTACTAAGCGCTTGGGAAGTACAAGTTGGCAACATATAGAGACAGTCCCTACCCAACAGTGGGCTCACAGTCTAAACTTTGCATAAGCAAAGTTCCCTTCCAGACCCGACTATCTACTTGTAATAATAATAATGATGGTATTTTTTAAGCGCTTACTATGTGCAAAGCACTGTCCTAAGCACTGGGGAGGATATAAGGTGGTCAGGTTGTCCCAGGTGGGGCTCACAGTCTTCACCCCCATTTTACAGATGAGGTCACTGAGGCACAGAGAAGTTGAGACTTGCCCAGTGTCAACCAGCTGACAAGTGGCGGAGCCGGGATTTGAACACTTGACCTCCGACTCCAAAGCCCGAGCTCTTTCAGCTTGTACTTCCCAAGCGCTTAGTACAGTGCTCTGCACACAGTAAGCGCTCGATAATTACGATTGATTGATTGATTTCCACTGAGCCACGCTGCTTGTCGAATAGTCAAGTGTCTGAATTCTTCTTTTGGCCATTTTACCGCCTGTGTGTTGATTCCCCTGAGCATTCCGAGGAAAGAGAAAGCTTAGGGAAAAGGGGATAAGTCTTGGCCTCGGCTGAGGGTGAAAAATGAAACTTTCTCAAGTTTTAGCTGCGCATTTCAGTCATCCTTCGGGGTCCTCGTGGAGAGCGAGCAGAGTTGGCTCCGTTTCTCCCTAAAAGGTCTTAGCGCTATGGGAGTCAGGGTGTGAAGCCCATGCTCTTTTGCAAACGGAGTGTGTCGAGATGAGTAAAAGAGGTTGTGGGCGTTACTGGGCTTTCCGATGGGGGAGAGGGCAGGCGCTACCACCACCCTCGTGGGATTCAAGGACCTAGAATTTCGTTTTGTTTTTCCAAGATAGCCTTGCTTGGGAATCAGGAAAATTGGTGCGTTTGTGCCGGTATTACTCCTGACTGGAGCCGAGCCGTGTTGCCATGAGAACTCTCCTTCCCGTCCTGATCAACACGCTCCTGCTAGACTGTAGAGATGAATAACCCCAGACTCCCTCCGGTCTCCGTGTTTGACACGTAGTCCTGTAACGGGCCCTAGCCTTCCCCTTTTTAATGGTATTTGTTAATATCGATAATTGCGGAATTAGTGGTGTTGTGGTGTTACTGGAATTGTGGTTTTAGAGACTGGCAGCATTGGCTTAGGGGCAAGAACACGGGCTTGGGAGTCGGAGGACGTGGGTTCTAATCCCTGCTCCGCCGCTTGTCTGCTGTGCGACCTTAACCGCTTAACTTATCTTATGAGGTAACCGCTTATCTTATCTTATGAGGTAACTTATCTTAACCGCTTATCTTATGAGGTAACTCATCTTATGAGGTAACCGCTTAACTTATGAGGTAACCACTGTTACCTCATCTGGAAAATGGTGATGATGATGATGGTATTTGTTAAGCGCTTACTATGTGCAAAGCACTGTTCTAAGCGCTGGGGGGGATACAAGGTGATCAAGGTGTCCCACGTGGGGCTCACACGGTGATGGTGATGAAAACTGTGAGCCCCACGTCAGGGCTTAATAAATACCATTATTAAGAGAAGCAGCGTGGCTCGGTGGAAAGAGCCTGGACTTGGGAGTCAGAGGTCATGGGTTCGAATCCCGGCTCCGCCACTTGTCAGCTGTGTGACTTTGGGCAAGTCACTTCTCTGTGCCCCAGCTACCTCAACTGTAAAATGGGGATTAAGACTGTGAGCCCCACGTGGGACAACCTGATCACCTTGTATCCTCCCCGGCGCTTAGAACGGTGCTTTGCACATAGTAAGCGCTTAACAAATGCCATCATCATCATTATTATTATTGTTATTATTAATCAAGCACTTCTTTTGTGCCAGACACTGTACTAAGTACTGAAGTAGATAGAAACTAATTAGGTTGGACCCATTCCATGTCTCACGTGGGGCTCACAGTCTTAATCCCCATTTAACAGATGAGGTCACTGAGACAGAGGGAAATTAAGTGACTCACTCAGGGTCACACAACAGACACGTGGCAGAGCGGGGATTAGAACCCAGGCCCTGTGCTCTGCCTTCTTTCCCCATAGACCCAGGATCATCCCTCTCGTCCACCATTAGGGCCTTGTGTGCATTTGGATGCTTTCTTGGAATTACTCTGAATAATATGAGATTTTCGTGCGAGTGAGTACGGCAGATTTATGTGGCGGCCTTAATGACCTTTCTGGAGCCAATTCCAGGGAGCTAGCATGGCACCCTGCCCCTGCAGATGGTTGCTTGGAGATTCCAGACCTTTAGCGAAGTGCTGAGGGATGAAAACTGCCTTCTTTAAGCCTCATCCCCTCGCCCTCCAACAGAACGTGAATCCCCCCTCTTCTTTGTCTTGTTGAGGTGCTCCTTGTTGAAGGCAGAAGGGACCAGCAGTAGGGACAAAGGGAGCCCTTTTTTTCCCCCTCCCTGAGGAGGAGGAGACTGTGTCATTCATTCAATCATAATAATAATAATAATAATGGCATTTATTAAGCGTTTACTATGTGCAAAGCACTGTTCTAAGCGCTGGGCAGTGTTCTAAGCGCTGGGCACTGTTCTAAGTCATATTTATTGAGCGTTGACTTTGTGCAGAGCATTGTACTAAGCACTTGGGGGGGGTACAACAGAACAATAAACAGACATGTTCCCTGCCCACAAAGAGCTTACAGTCTGTGGGGACTGGGGGAATCTCCTGTGGGTGAAGCAGCAGATTTATGGAGTGTTTGCCAGAGGTGGAAATACTAGGGTTTGGACAGTTTTGCCTGAGCTGGTGTTCTGCAGCCTGGGACACGGGCTATAAAATGTTGGTCTGGACAGCTCAGTTTGGATATCCCCCCTTTCAGGAGCTTTAGAGTCTGCTGGGGAGAGGGCAGCTTTCTGGAAGGAAAGAACATTCCCCTGAGGAATATATCATCAATCATATTTATTGAGCGCTTACTGTGTGCAGAGCGCTGTACTAAGCGTTTGGGAAGTACAAATTGGCAACATATAGAGACAGTCCCTACCCAACAGTGGGCTGGGCCTCCCAACCTCAGCGTTACACGTCACTAATAATAATAATGGCATTTATTAAGCGCTTACTACGTGCAAAGCACCTGTTCTAAGCGCTAGGGAGGTTACAAGGTGATCAGGTTGCCCCACGGGGGGCTCGCAGTCTTAATCCCCATTTTCCAGATGAGGTAACTGAGGCCCAGAGAAGTGACTTGCCCAAAGTCACACAGCTGACCACTGGCGGAGCTGGGATTAGAACCCGTGACCTCCGGCTCCAAAGCCCAGGCTCTTTCCACGGAGCCACGCTGCTTCTCTAATGAAAGCGCGGAGTGGGTTGTGCTCTGCCTGACCATTTTGTGTTGCTCTGGTAACAGCACGTGTACGCTTAATCCGTCACGTGTGCCTGTCAACAGTCCCAACACTAGCATCCTTATTGTTTCTTCATTCCCGCCCCCAGACTGTTGGCCGCGAGGGTGGGAAGAGAGGAATTACCTCACAAAGGGAGGAAATCTCTAGCAGCATCCTGAAGCCAAATTTTGTTTTGTTTCTTTTTTAAAAAATGGCATCTGTTAAGCACTTACTATATGCTTGGCAATGTACAAGGGGTGGAGCGGCAAATAGGGTTGGACGCAGTCCCAGTCCCACTCACAAGTGAAGTGACTTGTCCAAGGCTACTAATGCCATTGCTTAAATCTGCCATATTCCGTAGCAACAAAATCTCATATTCTTCAGAGTATTTCCAAGAAAGCCATCTCAACTGCACCCCAGGTCTTAACAGTGAACAAAAAGAGTGGTTCCCGGTCTGTGACGGATAGAAGTGTTCGGTTTGGCCTTCACCCGTGGCATCCCACCACTTATCAATCAATCAATCGTATTTATTGAGCGCTTACTATGTGCAGAGCACTGGACTAAGCGCTTGGGAAGTACAAATTGGCAACACATAGAGACAGTCCCTACCCAACAGTGGGCTCACAGTCTAAAAGGGACTTATCCCAAAGTCCCTTGACTTTATTCAGTCATTCAATCGTATTTATTCATTCAGTCGTATTTGTTGAGAGCTTACAGTGTACAGAGCTCTGTACTAAGTGCTTGGAAAGTACAGTTCAGCAACAAATAGAGATAAATAAATATAAATAGAGATAAATAAATAGCAATAAATACGATTGAAAATAGAGACAATCCCTACCCAAAAGCGGGCTCTCAGTCTAGAAGGAAGGAGACAGACATCAAAGCAAATAAACAGGTGCACTGAACTGTTTGGGAGAGTACAACAGAATTGGCTTGATTTGTATATCAATCAATCGTATTTAACAGAATTGGCTTGATTTGTATATCAATCAATCAATCAATATTGTATATTGATTGTATATCAATCAATATTTATTGAGCGCTTACTGTGTGCAGAGCACTGCACTAAGCGCTTGGGAAGTACAAGCTGGCACTTGATTTATTTGGTTTAAATATTTTGGTTTGTTGTCTGTCTCCCCCTTCTAGACTGTGAGCCCCGCTGTTGGGTAGGGGCCGTCCAAACTTGTACTTTCCAAGCGCTTAGTACAGTGCTCTGCACACAGTAAGCGCTCAATAAATACGATTGAATGAATGAATGAATGAATGAATGAATGTATGTTTCTGTAAAGCCCTTTTTCAGTCAGGGGTTGCAAGGTCTTGATGCCTTACTTTGTAGTAAGTAGCTAAACGTGCGTGACACTATATCATTTTTTTAATAGTATTTGTTAGGTGCTTACTATGTGCCAGGCACTGTACTGGCCCATTAGAATAAAAACGGGAAGAGCTCTGGGTTTTGCCTGGGAGGTGTGAGTTCCGCCGCAGTGTCTAATGCTGCCGAGAGCAGGTCAACCCCGCGGCTGCGGATGGAGATCAATCTATCACGGGTATTTTTTCAATTAATCTACTTTATTGAGCTCTTACTGTGTGTGGAACACTGTACTAAACACCTGGGAGAGTACACTATAACAGAGTTGATAGACACGTACCCTGCCCATTAGAGAAGCAGTGTAGCTCAGTGGAAAGAGCCCGGGCTTTGGAGTCAGAGGTCATGGGTTCAAATCCCAGCTCCGCCAATGGTCAGCTGTGTGACTTGGGGCAAGTCACTTCACTTCTCTGGGCCTCAGTTCCCTCATCTGTAAAATGGGGATGAAGACTTTGAGCCCCCCGTGGGACAAGCTGATCACCTTGTAACTTCCCCCAGCACTTAGAACAGTGCTTTGCACATAGTAAGCGCTTAATAAATGCCATTATTATTATTATTATGAGCGTAGAGTCTAGAGGGGGAGACCGAGAGCAGCAAGGTGAAATGGAGAGAGCACAGGGCCTAGGAGTCTGAAATTCATGGGTTCTAATCCTATTTATTTTATTTTGTTAGTATGTTTGGTTTTGTTCTCTGTCTCCCCCTTTTAGACTGTGAGCCCACTGTTGGGTAGGGACTGTCTCTATATGTTGCCAATTTGTACTTCCCAAGCGCTTAGTACAGTGCTCTGCACATAGTAAGCGCTCAATAAATACGATTGATGATGATGATGATGATGGCCCCACTAGTTGTCTGCTGTGTGACCTTGGGCAAGTCACTTAACTTCTCTGAGCCTCAGTTACCTCACCTGTAAAATGGGGATGAAGACTGTGAGCCCCTTGCAGGACAGGGACTGCATCCACCTCAATTTGCTTGTATCCACTCCAGCACTTAGTATAGTGCCTGGCACATAGTAAGCACTCAACAAATTCCATAATTATTATTATTATAGAGAAGACAGTAATAAATAAAATTACATATATATGTCAGTGCTGTGAGGCTGGGAGCAAGGATGAATAAAGGGAGCAAGTCTGTGCGAGTAGGTGACTTGGGATATTGGTCGTGTGATAGCTGATAACTCCAACTTGTACTTCCCAAGCGCTTAGTACAGTGCTCGGCACACAGTAAGTGCTCAATAAATACGATTGAATGAATGAATGAACAGCAGTACTGACTCAAGGGGTTCAAAACATGACCTGGTGAACCTCTATCTTGCTACGTGGACAGGCTCTTACCATCTGCATATATGTACCTGTATATATGTATATATGTTTGTACATATTTATTACTCTATTCATTTTACTTGTACCTATCTATTCTATTTATTTTATTTTGTTAATATGTTTGGTTTTGTTCTCTGTCTCCCCCTTCTAGACTGTGAGCCCACTGTTGGGTAGGGACCGTCTCTCTATGTTGCCACCTTGTACTTCCCAAGCGCTTAGTACAGTGCTCTGCACACAGTAAGCACTCAGTAAATACGATTGATTGATTGATCTGCAGTGTGATCTTTGAAAAGAACAGATTTAACAAATACCATCATCATTATTATTATTATTATTATTATTATTTGTGTGTGGGTGTTTGCTGGGCACCTCTTTCTGCAGTGTCTGGTACCTATGAACTTATTTTAGTTCGATCAGAAAACGATATTCATTCAATCAGTGGTATTTGTTACGCTCTTACTGTGTGCAGAGTACTGGGATACTACAGTACAAAAGAGTAGGTTTATTTTCCCCACCCATAAGCACCTTACTCTAGCCTATAAGCCCAAGGTGAGCAGGGAACTCTACCAAATCTGCTATATTGTACCCTCCCAAGTGCCTAGTAATAATAATAATAAATAATGATGGCATTTGTTAAGCGCTTACTATGTGCAAAGCACTGTTCTAAGCGCTGGAGAGGATACAAGGTGATCAGATTGTCCCACGTGGGGCTCACAGTCTTCATCCCCATTTTAGATGAGGGAACTGAGGCACAGAGAAGTTAAGTGACTTGCCCAGAGTCATGCAGCTGACAAGTGGCGGAGAAGGGATTTGAACTCATGACTTCTGACTCCCAAGCCTGTGCTCTTTCTATGGAGCCATGCTGCTTCTCTAATAATAACAATAATAATAATAATAATAATAATGTTTGTTAAGCACTTACTATGTGCAAAGCACTGTGCTCTGCACATAGTAAGTGCTCAATAAGTACCATTAAATGATTGCTGAAGTGGCCAAAGTGGGAGAAATTTCCATTCAGTGCATAATATCGGTTCCGTTGCTGTCCAGTTTACTCGAAACAAGTGCTATTCTTTCGGGGCAGTGGTTATCAATCAATCAGTCAATCAATCAATCATATTTATTGAGCGCTTACTGTGTGCAAAGCACTGTACTAAGCGCTTGGGAAGTCCAAGTTGGCAACATATAGAGACAGTCCCTACCCAACAGTGGGCTCACAGTCTAAAAGGGGGAGACAGAACAAAACCAACCATACTAACAAAATAAAATAAAATAAAATAATCATTATCATGTGTACTTTTGCTGTGGGGAAATTTACAGAAGGTACATTTTGGGGGTGGTTATGTCCTGGAAGTTCAGGATGGCCCTGAAAGAATAGCACTTGTTTTGAGTAAATTGGACAGTGACAGAACTGATACCATGCACTGAATAGAAATTTCTCCCACTTTGGCCATTTCAGCAATCAGTGGTACTTATTGAGCATTTACTATGTGCAGAACACAGTGCTTTGCACATAGTAAGTGCTTAACAAATGTGCACTCTTTCCCCATTTGTTCCTAAACAGGGCAACTTAGAAATTCTATGGGATGTCAAATAATAATAATTGTTGTGGTATTTAAGTGCTTACTACGTGCCAGGCACTTTCCTAAGCACTAGGGTAAATACAAGATAATCAGGTTGGACACAGTCCCTGTCCCACATGGGCTCACAGTCTTCAGCCCCATTTTATCCACGAGGGAACTGAGGCACGGAAAAGTGACGTGACTTGCCCAAGGTCACATGGCAGACAAGTGGCGGAGCCAGGATTAGAATCCACGTCCTTCCGACTCCCGAGTCCATGCAACTTCCCATTGGTATTGCTGCTTCTTCAGTGGCTGATACGTTGGGAAGCAGCGTGGCTCCGTGGAAAGCGCACGGGCTTGGGAGTCAGAGGCCCTGGGTTCAAATCCCGGCTCCACCAATTGCCAGCTGTGTGACTTTGGGCAAGTCACTTCACTTCTCTGGGCCTCAGTTCCCTCATCTGTAAAATGGGGATTAAGACTGTGAGCCCGTGGGACAACCTTGTATCCTCCCCAGCGCATAGGAAAGTGCTTTGCACATAGTAAGCGCTTAACGAATGCCATCATCATTATTATTATGATTATTAAACCTATGTGCATAAGTCTTATTTAGGGGAGGATTGCGGGGGGAGCTGCAGGATACGTGATTGTATTTCCAACTGTGGTGATGGGTTGTACTGAGCCTTTTTTCTGCGGTAATTATTATTATTATTATTACTATGTGCCAGACACTCTACTAAGCGCTGGAGAAGCAGCGTGGCTCAGTGAAAAGAGCCCGGGCTTTGGAGTCAGAGGTCATGGGTTCGAATCCCGACCCCACCACATGACGGCTGCGTGATCTTGGGCAAGTCACTTAGCTTCTCTGAGCCTCAGTTACCTCATCTGTAAAATGGGGATTGATTGCGAGCCCCACGTGGGGCAACTTGATCACCTTGTATCCCCCCCCAGCGCTTAGAACAGTGCTGTGCACATAGTAAGCGCTTAACAAATGACATCATTACTATTACAAGCTACTCAAATCCGTGATCCAGGGGTCAGAGGCAAGAAATTCAGAAATGAGCGAGGTAGTGATGGCGAGCTGTGGGGAAGAGTGGACAAACAGAAGGGAGAGAGACGATGGCATTGGCCATGGCGGAGAAAGGGGATGAGGAATCGGCCGTGGGAGTTTACGGGATCGTAACTGATAGGGTTGTGCCACTTACTGAGCGCCACCTGAATCCCCCTCCCCTCTTTTTCTGCCGGCAGTGCGGTGGTCCTCGACAGCAAGATCTATGCAACCGGCGGGATCGTCAGCAGCGAGGGGCCTGCTCTGGGCAACATGGAGGCTTACGAACCCAAGACCAACTCATGGACGCTCTTACCGAACATGCCCTGCCCCGTGTTCCGGCACGGCTGCGTCGTCATTAAAAAGTACATCCAGAGCGGCTGATGCTGAGAGGTTTGGGCTTTTTCCCGGTGAGGGGGCGAACGCAATTAGCCGAGGCGAGCAAATGCAAACAATGAACTTACGGCGCTCAACGTTTTTGAATATTCTCTACATTGAATGTAGAAAAATCATCCTCACCTTTTGGTGAACCAGGGGGCGCGGCGCTCCGTGCTATGTACGATAGTGTGACTTTACGGTACAAGTGTGTCGCTTGATATCGGAGTGGCACTTGTTATGAGCGTAGGCTTTTCGATCAACCCCGGGTGCAATAGGGTTTCCCGTATTTTTCACTGGGTGGGGAGAGAATCGAGGTCTCTCCTACAGAGCAAGCTTGATTCTCAAGTAACTTGTGCAGATTAGTTATCCTCTTACGTGTTACTCACTGGGATCTTTTGGGATAAGGTCAAAGGGTCCTAACCACTTGGCTTCCTCTCTGTGTTTTCACCAAATCCATATTTGCAATGCCAATGAGAGAAAAACAAAAATTCTATCTTGTGTGGCACGAGGCTTTAAGGTTGATGTGAGTCTTCCACCAGAGGAAATTAATATTGTAAGTCTCTGGTGCAGGACGGAAAGGGTGGCAGGAGGGTCTGTAAGCCCTACGTGGGGTTTTTCTTTCGTTTTTTTCTTCCTATTTTTTTAGCTACGGGGGGGAAATGAGATTGGACATCATTTTGCTAATCCAATATGAATTTCTTTCAATTCCCAAGGCTAAGTGCAGGGTTGAAACAGGTGACTCTAGGAATGACCCCATTGTGTCTTCTGCAAGTTGTTGATAGAAGCTGACTACTACTAAGAGGGGTACAAACTCTAATTTTTTCTACACAGAGCTACTTACCATAATCTTTATTTTTTGAAGAGAAAACCACACCCTCTTAGGCACTAAAATGACAAACTTTGTAACTCCAGGGCAAGTCGTGGAAGCCTTACCTCATGACCGTGGGAAAAGGAAGGCGAGCTTCTCTCTCCAGACTTCAAAGACGCCTGTCTTTTTGTCAGCCCTGTAACCGGGCAAACAATGGCAAACGTGAGGCCCAGACTCAGCCTGGGAGTGATTATGGGATCACCCGTGAGCAGAGTAAGTGTAGCGGTAGCACAGGAGACTCTATTTTTGATAACTGCACCCTCAAATGGGTTGAGCCCAAGAGCACGCACCCCGTGGGCGGCCTTTCCGAATTTCTAAACGCGACAGGACTACCGAGGCCGAGCGGCTACAAGCCGGAAGCCAAGCTCCGGGAGAGCAGTAGCCGGAAAAGAAAAATGGGATTGGGGAAAAGAAGGGGATGTCCTGTCTTCTTCCCAGAAGAGAGGGAGAGGGCCGCGGGTCCCTCCTTGAGGGTCTCGGATTCCAAAACCTCAAATGACGACCACAGTTTCTATTCCAGGGCGTGGGAGAGGCTGACGTCTCGCTCTTGAGCCGAAGTTGATACCAAATATCCATTAACCGCTTTTAATCCAACAGGACTGACCTTATGCAGCGTTGAGGATCGGTACCCATGACTGACTAATCTCACCTTGCTATCGCTTATAGAGAGGAGCAGATCAGAACAAAACGTGTACCCTTCCGTGTTTAGCCGCACCCACAATACGACACCGGCGCTGAAACCGGCATCAACTTCTCCGATGACTCCCGTCACTTTTTGGGTCAGTGACGAGCCCATCTTCGCTATGCGGTTGTTTTGAACGTTATTTATTCTTTTTTTACAAAAGTAATAAGCACAATGATTCTACATACATTGTATGTCATTTATTAAAAGTATTTATGTCGAACAGGGTGGAAGTGTGAACCTACAGATTGGAGCACAAGTTTCTAACTGCCTGGGGCAGGACTAATTTTAGCGTTGGTGTGTGTCTGCCTCCAAAGGAGGTGCTAGCTGTCGAAAGGACTAAACACATACAACATTTCCAATTTCGCTTATCTCTTCATCCTATCACACTGGAGCAAAACTGGCTATTTCTGTGAATACTATAAAACAGGGTTATCTGTATTGTATTGTACATAGTTTACGTTTATTGTTAAGTTCTTGTTATATATAATAATAAATATATTTATAGATCTAGATTCAGAAGCCAGCATCGTGCCTTCTGTTTAACCCGGAACAGCAGACGTGCTGTCGACTAGTTACCGTTATGGAAAACTTGGGTGATACCTCTGTTCTCCATTTCATTCTTGGTTTTTTACACAAAAGCCCGTTAGCCTCTGGGAACTACCTGGACCCAACTTTCGGACGATCCGTGGATGATGACGGACGCCAGCTTGGGGAGAGCCGTGAAGCCGAGAGTAAGGCATTTCTGCTTGATGTGGAGGGTGATGACTTAGCCACTGGAGATTTTTGTGCTGTGTGATGGTTCAGAAAGGTGATCTGGCCAGTAGTGAGTACATTGTCTAGACTGTGGAGAGGCTGGGATTTCTCTGAAGAGGCTGATTCTTATCACGGTAAGAGGAGCTCCCTCACACCTGGAACTCCCTCCCACTTCAAATCCAGCAGACCAAGGTTCCAACAGCAAAGCCCTCCTTCAGGAGGTCTCCCCCAATTATTTTCTAATTCTCCCCGCTTATATCCCCTTAACTGCCACTTAAGTTCACACCACCTCCTGTAATAATAATAATAATAATAATTATAATAATGGCATTTGTTAAGCGCTTACTATGTGCAAAGCACTGTTCTAAGCACTGGGGAGATTACAAGATGATCAGGGTGTCCCAAAGGGGGCTCACAGTCTTAATCCCCATTTTACAGATGAGGGAACTGAGGCCCAGAGAAGTGAAGTGACTTGCCCAAAGTCACACAGCTGACAACTGGCGGAGCTGGGGTTTGAACCCACGACCTCTGACTCCAAAGCCCGTGCTCTTTCCATTGAGCCACGCTGCTTCTCTGGCCACGTAGCCTTTAGCAAATACACATATTGAATATCTGCCATTACTTATGTACTACCACAGGTAGATATCTCCTTTTCCTCCTACCTATATTTTATTTTAATGGCTGACTTTCTCCTTAGACTCTAGCTCCTTGAGAATAGGGATCTGGTCTACTAACTCTATTGTACTCTCAAGCACTTAGTAAAGTGCTCTGCACTGGTAGGCTGGTGGCAGCTATTTGGATGGAGATGAAGGGGTGGATTTGGAAAGTGTTGTGAAGGAAGAACTAGCAGGAGTTATCAGCTGATTGAACGTGAGCAGTGAAAAACAGGGAGGATGATGCTGTTAAAAAAGAGATGGGGTATCAGAAGGAGGTATGGGTTTGGGAGGGATGCTGTTAAAAAAGAGATGGGGTATCAGAAGGCGGTATGGGTTTGGGAGGGAAGATGACAAGAGCCATTTTAGAAATACTGAGCTTGGGATGCCAACAGGGCTCGCCAGTGGAGGGACGGGGAGAGCAGAGAAGGTGAGATGTCAGGGCTGGAAAGGTAGGTTTGGTAGCTGAAGCCAAGCAAGCACGTGGATCCCTGGAAATTGTGAAGCAAGAAGAATAGGGGATCCAAAACAGAGCCCGTGGGACACTGTTGTCGGGGGATGAGAGGTGAAAGAGGAGCCAGCGAATGACATTGAGAAAATGGCCAAAGGGGAAGGAAAATCAGGTGAGTGCCACAAATGCACAATCGAGGGCTAACAGTGTTTCACGGAGGAGAAAATGGTCAGCACTACTGAAGGCAACTGAGAGGTCAAGGTGAGTGAGGACTTAAAGCCTATCAAATTTGACTGTGGTCATTGGTAACCTTAGAGAGTCCTGTCTCAATAGAAAGAAGAGACTAAAATCCCCAGTTAAAAAAAAAATTAAAAAGTGTTCACCAATCTGTTGAATTCTCCTATGCACTTAATAATAATAATAATAATAATAATAATAATAATAATAATGATGTTATTTGTTAAATGCTTACTATGTGCCAAGCACTGTTCTAAGCGCTGGGGTAGATACAAGGTCATCAGGTTGTCCCACGTGGGGCTCACAGTCTTAATCCCCATTTTACAGATGAGGTAACTGAGGCCCAGAGAAGTGAAGTGACTTGCCCAAAGTCACACAGCTGACAAGTGGCAGAGCTGGGATTTGAACCCATGATCTCTGACTCCAAAGCCCGGGCTCTTTCCACTGAGCAATGCTGCTTCTCTAGTACAGTGCTCTGCACATAGTAAGTGCTCAATAGATACCTCTGATTGATTTGCACCTGGCCAAAATACTGTTCTTCGCAAATTTTTAAAAACCTTTCATCTCTTTATTTCATTTGCTAAGCGCTTTCTGGGTGTCACAGTTCTAAGCGCTGGGATAGGTACAAATTAATTAGGACAGATATAGTGCCTGTCCCACATGGGGCTCACAGTCTATCTTAAATCATTCCCAAGTGGCTCCTCTTCAGCATTTACCAATTTTTAGTTTAGTTGAAGAGGTCAGTCTTCTTTATATACCCCCTACTTAATAATAATAATGATGGTATTTGTTAAGTGCTTACTATGTGCCAAGCACTGTTATAAGCGCTTAAGTAGATAAAAGGTTATGATGATGATAATGATGATGGCATTTACTGAGCGCTTACTATGTGCAAAGCACTATTTTAAGTGCTGGGGAGGTTACAAGGTGATCAGGTTGTCCCACGGGGGGCTCACAGTCTTCAGCCCCATTTTACAGATGAGGTAACTGAGGCCCAGAGAAGTTACGTGATTTGCCCAAAGACAAAGCTGACAAGTGGCAGAGCCACAATTTGAACCCATGATCTCACTCCAAAGTCTGGGCTCCTCTTCAGCATTTACCAATTTTTAGTTTAGGTGAAGAGGTCAGTCTTCTTTATATACCCCCTACTGAATAATAATAATGATGGTATTTGTTAAGTGCTTACTATGTGCCAAATACTATTCTAAGCGCTTGAGTAGATAAAAGGTTATCAGATTGTTCCACGTGGGGCTCACAGTCTTCATCCCCATTTTACAGATGAGGTAACTGAGGCCCAGAGAAGTTAAGTGACTTGCCCAAAGCCACACAGCTGACAAGTGGCAGAGCCGGGATTTGAACCCATGATCTCACTCCAAAGCCCGGGCTCCTCTTCAGCATTTACCAATTTTTAGTTTAGGTGAAGAGGTCAGTCTTCTTTATATACCCCCAACTTAATAATAATAATGATGGTATTTGTTAAGTGCTTACTATGTGCCAAATACTATTCTAAGTGCTTTAGTAGATAAAAGGTTATCAGATTGTTCCACGTGGGGCTCACCGTCTTAGTCCCCATTTTACAGATGAAGTAACTGGGGCACAGAAAAGTGAAGTGACTTGCCCAAAATCACACAGTTGACAAGTGGCAGAGGCGGAATTCGAACCTACAGCCTCTGACTCCCAAATCCATGCTCTTTCCACTAAGCCAATACCTTAATGTGGAAACTCTCCTCCTTCGAACAGTCAGATCTGAAGTGGGACAGGCAAACTCTAAGCAGTGCACACGAGTTCCTAGTTTGTACGGATTTATTACTCTATTTTATTTGTACATATTTATTCTATTTATTTTATTTTGTTAATATGTTTTGTTTTGTTCTCCGTCTCCCCCTTCTAGACTGTGAGCCCAGTGTTGGGTAGGGACCGTCTCTATATGATGCCAACTTGTACTTCCCAAGCGCTTAGTACAGTGCTCTGCACACAGTAAGCGCTCAATAAATACGATTGAATGAATGAATAGAGCTGCTTCTGGCTGCAGCTTCGGTCCATCTCCAGCGACTACCCTGCTTATCTCAATTGTCTGGAAGGAAAGGTCATCAGATATTTGTCTGTAAAACCTTAAAAATGCAACAAAGTGACAACACTAGCCACCAAAGTTGGAGAATGACAGCCACAACTGCCTGCCTAAAGCTACATCTACATAATCATAATGATGGTATTTGTTAAGCGCTTACTATGTACAAAGCACTGTTCTCCGCGTTGGGGTGGGGGTTGTCCCATGTGGGGCTCACAGTCTTCATTCCCATTTTACAGATGAGGTAACTGAGGCAGAAAGAAGTGGCTTGCCCGAGGTCACACAGCTGACAGCTGGCAGAGCCGGGATTTGAACCCGACCTGACTCCCAAGCCGCAAAAGGTAGACTTAAGCAACTCAGAGGGGATGTATTGAATAATGAAATGTAATGAAACATGGGAGGGGGAGGAAGTGTTGCTGGCTTAATTTGCAGAGCACTTAATTTGTTCAAATTACAACCTGTGGGTTCAGCTATTGTATCAACTTTTCCCCTTAAGGCAAAATATCGTTGATGCAGAAGGATAAAGTAGCAAATCTGGTCTTGCTTCGAACCCATGACTGCTTCTCCCAAGTATACCAGCTGCACTCATGGTTCTAAACTCGACTCACATAGCACTTTAAGAAGGGGAAAACTTTAATATTGGCATTGACTCAGACAGCTCTGTGCATTTTTCTCTCTGGCTGAATTCAGACGTGAGATTTTTCCTCTTTACAGCAGCCAGGTGTTGGCTCATCTTCCTCTCCCTGCTCTGGATTTCAAGCCCTCTAGATTATAAGGTTGTTATGGGCGGGGAACGTGCCTCCTAACCTGTTGCATTGTAATAATAATAATGGCATTTGTACTCTCCCAACTGCTTAGTTCAGTGCTCTGCACATAGTAAGTGCTCAATAAATATCATTGACTGATTCACGATTGGCTGTTAGCTGCTGTGAATCAGTCTCCCAGCAGGAAAGAAACATTAAGTTGGTTTTCCTCCTCAAAACAATTCAATTGGAATGATTTTAAAAACATTTTCATTCATTGGATTTTTATCCTAAGCTATGAATTCACCTCAGAATGTCAATTTTTAATATTAAAATAGTAAATAGTTCAGGAGTGAGACTGGCCAAAGGAATTCAGCTTCTAGAACCTCTTTTTTCCACCTCTACACTGTAAGCTCATTGTGAGTGGGGAATGTGTCTACCAACTCCTGTACTCTCCCGAGCCCTTAGCACAGCGCTCTGCACGCAGTAATCGCTCAATAAATATGATTAATTGATTGAGACACTTCTGAATGGAGACCTGAGTTGCCAAATAGAAGTGCATGGAAGGAAATTAAGTGACAAAAATCTTCTTGCTTTCCTACTCCCCTCCAATTTGCTGTCATTTTACGTACTCAGGCAGCCCGCCCATCCCTAGGATATCTCTCTCATCTCTTTTAAACTTCAAGCTGTGCCCTCTGGCAATAGGCTCTTAATGCCCCGTTCAATTTCATTCATCCAAGCACTGAAAATGAAAAACAAAGAACAGCAAGAAATTTCCGGAGCCCAGGTACAACAGCTCATTTCTTTCCTGGCCCTGGAGGTAGTCTGACTCCACCGGGACGATCACGCTGTTCCCACAAGCTCAGTGACCCTGCTCCGCAGACGGTCTGTACTCGGCTTCCTCCTTACCTCTGGTAGCAGCCGGGCAGGGACAGAGGGGTCTTTGTCCAATCCACCGATTAAAAAGCACGGGTTAAATAACCAGCAACTGTGACTCTCTGCAGATCCGCCTGTTCAGCTGCTACAACCTTCCACCAGATGATGCTGATGGATGGCTTTCCAAGGTGCCCTTCGTAATAACAACATTGTAAGGTATTTAAGCGCTTACTATGCGCCAAGCACTGTTTTAAACACTGGGGTAGATATAAGGTATCTAGATACACAGGACTCACAGTCTCAATCCCCGTTTTACAGTTGAGGTAACAGAGAAGTGAAGTAACTTGACACGTGGCAGGGCTTAGAACTCAGGTCCTCTGATTCCCAGGCCTACGTACTTTCCGCTAGGCCTCGCTGCTTCCTGAACAAACCATAGTATTTACTGAGCGCTTCCTGTAGTAAGCACAAGCAGTTAGCCGTTGCCCTCGAGGAGCTTGCCATTCAGAGGTGGGATCTATTAGGACAGGTCTTCAAAGCTATGGAGTCTTAACAGATCCCAGAGGTTTACCATCCGACAGTATCATCCAGTTACAAAGGGCAAGTTTGGCTTCTCCGTTCCACCAGTTCTGCATAATTGAACCCATTAAATACGATTTAATTGATTTTGATTGATTGATTAATTGAGAGCAGTTAAGTTGGGCACTCGGGGAGAAATGGAGGATGCAGAGCCACCTTCACCAGTGTGAGCAGGTGAGTCACCTGCATGTGAAAGGATGAAATAAGTTTGAGTTTGCAGATGGAAGAATTGGGGAGGGAGCATGTGAAGAGTGTTTGGGGGCGGGGGGAAGAGAGGGGAACAAAGCAAGGAGAATATAAGCAGGGAGGAAGCGTGCCTGGGTGAAAGAATGCAATGAAACAGAGACTAAGTGGTTGGATGAGTCAGGGTTGCTGAGATGGAGAAAACATGCAAGAGAAGGGACACAGGACAGAAAGGGGAAGGTAGAAGAGGATGAGAGAAAGGAGAAGAGAGAATGTTGGGGTGAGAAAGAGACAACCAGGAAAGCACAAGCTTGTTCATTTTGCATGTTTGATTCTTAGGACTATATTTTTCCTAGTATGAAAATCTGCCTCCTCCCACATTCCCCCAGTTTTTTAATGTGTGAAGATGCACCGAGAAAGGGAATAGACACTTCCCTTTGCTTAGTACAGTGCTCTGCACATAGTAAGCGCTCAATAAATACGATTAATGATGATCATTATTATTATTATTATTGCACCTTGGATGCATGCACCCCTGCTCTGGAACTCCCGATCCAATTCTTTAAAAAAACGCCAGGAACCCCAAGCATGGTGGGGAAGTGTAGCCTTGGGGTGACCTCTTGGGAGACCAAAATATGAAAGTATCTAGCCTTGCCAACTCACTTTTCCCCCACGTCCAGGTCAACTGGTGCCACCACTCCCTCTTCCCTGCTACCCAGACTGTCAGTATTTTCAAGAAAAGAAACTTGGCCTGTAAACTGATTTGCCCTCGACTCCCACCTCTCCAGCTGGTACAGTACAAAGGTGTGGTAAGGCAATCTTTGGCAAGGCCTGCACACCAGAAAGGAATTACAACCTCTGAGTCACAAGTCAAAATAAATATTTCAACCCACATCAGTTAGCGATTCATTCAATCATATTTATCAAGCACTGACTGTGTGTGAGAAGCAGCGTGGCGCAGTGGAAAGAGTCCGGGCTTTGGAGTCAGAGGTCATGGGTTCAAATCCCAGCTCCGTCAATTGTCAGCTATGTGACTTTGGATAAGTCACTTAACTTCTCTGTGCTTCAGTTACCTCACCTGTAAAATGGGGATTAAGACTGTGAGCCCCATGTGGGACAACCCGATCACCTTGTAACCTCCCCAGTGCTTTGCACACAGTAAGCGCTTAATAAATGCCATCATTATTATTATTATTACAAAGCTTTGTACTAAGCACTTCGGAGAGTACAATATAAAAATAAACGGACACACTTCCTGCCCACAATGAGCTTATGGTCTGGAGGGGGAGACAGATATTAATATACACAAATTACAGCTAATATTGTATGGCCCCTCTCAGGATGGCACCTGGAGAGTTTTCAGTACTCTACCAGTCTCAGCTATGGGAGGGAAAGTCAAGCGGAGGCATACTCCGCATATACCTTTTAGACTGTGAGCCCACAGTTGGGTAGGGACTGTCTCTATATGTTACCAACTTGTACTTCCCAAGCGCTTAGTACAGTGCTCTGCACACAGTAAGCGCTCGATAAATACGATTGATGATGATTGATGATACTCAATCCATTCCGAGCTTGGGCAGTGGCAATGTGAGCCCGTTGTTAGGTAGGGACCGTCTCTATATGTTGCCAACTTGTACTTCCCAAGCGCTTAGTACAGTGCTCTGCCCACAGTAAGTGCTCAATAAATGCGACAATGAATGAATGAATGCTACAAGTCAAAACTCACCTGTGATGGGCAGCAGCAGCACGGGAGACAATCGAGGGCAGAGACTCAAGTTTACTGTGCAGAAGAAAGCAATGGTAAACCACTTCCATATTTTTACCAAGAAAACTCTATGGGTACATTACCAGAATGACTGCAGATGTAGAGTGGGGTGTTGTGGGAGAGATGTGTCTGTGCAGTCACTATGGGTCAGAGACAACTTGACAGCAAAAGACAAGACAAAAAAAATACCGGACGGGCACAATGCATTTGGAGAGCACGAAGTCCGCAGATCTGAAAACAAACACTAAGAAAACCAAACTGTATTCTCTAGCTGCAGTGCCCTTCACACTGGACTCATCTCCAACTTCGACACAACTTGCTTTCCTCCAAGTTCCTAACTCTGCCAACTTCCCGGGGGAGGGAGGATTACATGGAAGAAATCGTAGACCTCTATTAACGGCACAAAGTCCCTCATTATTCACGAAGAAAACTTAAAGGCTAATGAATAGACTCCGGCTACATCCCAAAGGAGAGGAATTGCTTAATGACTGTGTAATCAAATCAGTTCTTACAGTGCAGGGGTCATGTCAGGTGTTTCACCGCACACTGTGAGCCTGAAATACCCAGTCAACCGCGACCCTCCCTACACCAACTTCTGGGCTCGCATAGAGGTAGGAACAGAACCAGCCCCAAATAAGACCTTCTCTTCAAGCCTGAGATGTGGTCAAAAGTCCCAAATGGTACTGAGCAACTGCAAGGTGTCAGCAGGGATATTTCTTCTCCCCACAAAGTGGAGAGTGGTACAATCAATCAATCGTATTTATTGAGCGCTTACTGTGTGCAGAGCACTGTACTAAGCGCTTGCACCAGGCATTTAATAGAGCACGGGCCCGGGTCACAATCCCAGCTCCACCACCTACCTGCTGTGTGACTTTGGGCAGGTCACTTAACCTCTCTGTGCTTCAGTTACCTCATCTGTAAAATGAGGATTAAGACTGTGAGCCCGACTGTGTCCGTCCACCTGATTTCCTTGTATCTACCCCCAACATTTAGACCAGTGTCTGGCACATAGTACGCACTTAATAAATACCATATTACCATTACCAGAATAGTTGCAGAAGCTGCTCTTTAGAAGCTTATAAACTGGATCAGTTCACTGAGCTATCTTGCCCCTTGAAAGATGTTTTGTTCCAAAACAAAGCCTAAAACTGGACTGAAGAGGGGAGGGCAAGGAGGGGGTCAAATCAGCTCCACTCAGCCAAACAATCTATTATTCGATGCTGTTTGAGAGAGAGACTGAGGCTGCCCTCCAAAAGTGAGCTCAGTGGTTGGGGAGGGCAGAGGGAGAATAAATGGCTTCAATGCATAAAAGGGCTCCAGTCAGCCCTGCTACACTGGGAGAAAGTTCAGACAGGAGGAAGGGTGAAAGATAAGAGTTATAGATGGGAGAGTCAAGAATGAAGCACAGTGTAAAAGTGAGCTGGAGAGGAATGCAAGCCTTAGTATATATTTTTTTGAGCACTTACTCTGTGCAGAGCACCGCACTAAGCACTTGGTAGACATGTCCTCTGCCCACAAGGAACTTAATGTCTAGAGAATGGTAAGGAATTTCTGTTCAATGTGAAGATCAATGGGTAACGATTGTATGCTTTAGAGGACTTTAAGCTCATTGTGGGCAGGGAATGTGTCTACCAACTCAGATTGTACTCTCCCCAAGCACCTAGTACAGTCCTCTGCACACAGAAAGTGATGAGTAAATATGATTACCTGACTGACTGGAGAGAGGAGAGGCTACAGGCAGGGAGACTAGAATGAAGAAGCTGGCATGTAGTCATAACCAGGATACGTTGAGGCCCTCGACCGGGGACATGGCTACTGGGATGGCGATGAAAGAGTGGATCTGGGAAACATTGTGGAAGAAAAAACAACAGGATTTAGCAAGAAACTGGAGGTGGGAATTAAAAGTGAATTTTAGAAGGCCAATATTTCGGGCTTCAGAAACCGACTCCCAATTCATCTAGACTGTAAGCTCATCATGGTCAGGGAATGTGAATACCAACTCTGTTATACTGTACTTTCCCAAGCACTTAGAACAGTGCTCTGCACATTGTAACTGCTCAATAAATACCACTGATGATGACCTGCGTAAGGGGTGGGTCTCCAGCCCTGAACTTACTCTTTTTCTCTGCAGTCTCACATTTCCTCCTGCCTTCAGGACAACTCGACTTGGATGTCGCGCTGACCCCTCAAACTTCACATATCCAACTTACTGTCTCATTTTCCCAACCAAACCCTATCCTTCCTGTCCTCGTCACAGTAGGCAACACCACCATCCTGTCTCAGAAGCCCATAACCTTGGCACTGTCCTCGTCTTTTATCCAACCCACATATTCAAAAACTTAGTACAGTGTTCTACAAACAGTAAGTGCTCAGTAAATATGACGGACAGATATTCAATCTGTCACCAAATCCTGTTGGTGCCACCTTCAAAATATCTCTAAAAACCATCCTTTCGTCTCCATCCAAATCGTTACAATGTCGAGCCCAGGACTTATCCTATCCTGCCTTGACTACTGCATCCATCTCCTCATTGACCTCCCCGCCTCCGTTCCTTACTTCATTCTGCTGCCTGGCTCAATTTTCTTAAAAACGGTCAGTCCATATCTCCCCACTCTTCAGGAACCTCCAGCGGTTGCCAATTCGCCTCCACACCAAACAGAAATGCCTAACCATTGGCTTTAAAGCCCTCAATCAGCAATCCCGCTCCTACTGTATCAATCAATCAAATTTACAGCGCGCTTACTATGTGTAGAGTACTGGCCTAAAGACTTGGAAGAGTACAACAGAATTAGCAGACACAGTCCCTGCCCATAATGAACGTACCACAAATACACTTCCCTGATTTCTCACTGCAGCCCAACCTGCACACATTGCTTCTTTAACACCAATGTACTTACGACTCAGACAGTGGGACAGGGGCCGTGTATAACTCACTTACCTTTTATCTACCCGAGGGCCTAGTAGAGTTCTTTGCCCAGAATAAGCACTTAACAAATATCACAGTTATTATTCCTGCCTGGCCTAGTTTGCCACCCACCCCTTACCCACCCCCTCCCTCTGGGCTGGAACTCCCTGCTCCTTCATATTTCCTAAACCACCACTTTCCGTACCTTCAAAGCCCTACTAAAATCTCTACTCCAAGAGGTTTTCCCCAACTAATCCCTTATTTTCCTTACTCCCTCTCCCTGCTGGGCTATTATTTTGGGTCTGTACCCTTTAAACACTTGATATTCACCCCGCAGCACTTATGTACATACCCATAATTTAGTTTCATGTCTGTCTTCCCCTCTAGACTGCAAGCTTCTTGTGGACAGGGAATGTGTCTACCAGCTCTATTTTATTGTACTCTCCCAAGCTCTCAGCAGAGTGCTCTGTACACAGTAAGAACTCAGTAAATACCACTGAGTGGTGGTAAAGCTAATAATAACTCTCCCAAGCTCTTAGCAGAGTGCTCTGCACACAGTAAGTACTCAATAAATACCACTGAGTGGTGGTAAAGCTAATAATAACAATAACAATAATTGTGGCATTTGTTCAGCACTTATTAGGTACCAAGTATTGTCGTAAGCCCTGGAGGAGATACAATTCCATCGATTCAAACACAGTTAGGGTTCCACATGGGGCTCCCACTCTTAAGAATGAGGGAGAACCCATATTTTACCCCCATTTTATAGATGAGGAAGCCGAAGCCCAGAGAAATTAAGTGACTTGCAGACAAGTGGCAGAGACGGGATTAGAACCCAAGCCCTCGGACTCCCAAGCCCATGCTTTTATCCACCAGGCCATACTGTTAGGAAGAGAAATGGATTTGGGCAGCAAAATGAGCAGTTCTATTTTAGACAAGCTGGGCTTGAGATACAGCAATAAATCCAAATGCCTATTACCAACAATCGTACTTACTGGGCGCTTACTGTGTGCAGAGCACTGTCCTGTGCATTTGGGAGAGTACAATCTAAAAGAGTTGGTACAAGCAAGGGGAAACGCAGAATCGTAGAGGATGGGATTAGATAGGTTTGGGAGAAAGCTGAAGCCATGCATGACAGTGTGCTCTCTGAAAGACTGTGGGTAGAATAAGAACAAGAGACCCAGACCAGCCTTGGGGGTAAAAGGAGTTAGTTAGTGAATGAGCCCGAGTGCAAGTGCACATTATGTCACAGAACCGAGTTCTGATCACATTTCAAGGAGGAAGGAGTGGTTAATAATGTTCAAAGTGTCCAAGCAGTCAAGGAGAACTGAGACCGAGTAGAGCCCACAGCATACAACTATGAAGAGGTCACTGGTGACCTCTTAGTTCATTTTTTTTAGTAAGTACATTTTTTTTAGTAAGTGCTTAGTACAGTGCTCTGCACACAGTAAGTGCTCAATAAATACGATTGATTGATTGATTGATTGGTGACCTGGCAGCCAAAAAGCAGGAGGCAAAAGCCTGACTAGCAGATGAAGAGAGGCAGAGAAAGCAGCAGGTGTATTTAACCTATGCAAGGAACGTGGGCAGGAACGGCTGCCGGGAGATGGGATAATAGCTGGATAGTATTATGGAATCCAGAGAAGGCTTTATTAGCACATGGGAGATGATGTATTTTGACAAGCAAAAGAAAGGATCCAGAGACGACAGTGGTAAGGTGACAGCTTTAACTTGGGTCGTCTAAGAAAAATTGAAAGGACTATCATGAATCAACTAGGTAACAAATACAAAAGAGCTCTGATCCAAAAAAAAAAAATGTCTTTGCTCTCAAGTCCTCTCTTCAGAATCACTCAGTTCCCACTAACTTCAAATGGCTGAGGGGCTTCTCCTCCTCAATTTACTAGTCCGAGAAGCAGCTTGGCATAGAGGATAGAGCACAGGCCTGGGACTCAAGAGGTCATGAGTTCTAATTCTGACTCTGCCTCTTGTCCGCTGTGACACCCTGGGCAAGTCACTTCACTTCTATGGGCCTCACTTACCTCACCTGTAAAATGGGGATTGAGCCTGTGAGCCCCACATGGGACAGGGACTGTGTCCAACTTGATGTGCCTGTATCCGCCCCAGCACGTAGTACAGTGCCTGACACGTAGTAAGCGCTTAACAAACACCATCATTTTTATTATTTTCCCAAGCTTCCCCTGTGATGGTTTCCAGGGGGAAACACCGGCTAAATACTTGGCTCTAAAGCAAGTTAGCATTCCCTTGTTGAAGGCGGTTTACTCAGAAGTGAGTTTCTAAGTGTTTTAACACCTTTTGAGGATTTTCCTTCCCTCACCTCTGCCGTGAGGCTGACAAATGACCGTCATCGGCACAACATGGCAACAAAATAGTAAATAGAAACTGATCATTTCTGGAACCATTAGCGTGTCAGATTTATTTACGGTTTTAATACCTGGTCCAACATACCTGTCAAGACAGAATCATGAACAATGAAATCCCGGCCTGCAGTCCGTCTGTCAGTACCGAAGCAATCCTCGTGACACCACTTCTTCCCTGGGAGGGAATGGGGGATGATAAAATATCCAAACAGTTATTTTATGGTGAGCTGAAATGGGGCAACTAAGTGGGTGGCAGAAGGAATCATTTAGCGGCAATGAAGCAAACCTTCAAACAATATGGTGGGGGAGGTGAGCAGCTGGAAGACAGACCGGGTTGGTGAACAGTCATCAGATATGGGTTGAGGATTCACACGGGCCATGACATGAAGAGGTTACATTCAATGGGGAATGGGTTGTCATTCATACGTTCACTTCACATGTTCACGCTACTAATCAAGTTTCATCCACTGATAAAAACCTCACCTAGCGTTCCATACTTTAAATTGAAGGGCAGTCAATTCTCTCATAACACATGTTTTCACTCTGAGTCTGGTTAGGAAACATTCTACCAACCTTGCACATCTTGTCTGAATAAAACAGGATGTGATACCTAGTTGTAAGAGCACCGGACTAGGAATCAGAGTACCTGGGTTCTTATCCTGGCTATGCGACTTGTCTGCTGTGTAACCTTGGGGAAGTCACTTCACTTTTCTGTTCCTCGGTTACCTCTCCTGTAAAATGGGGATTAGGACTGTGAGCCCCATGTGGGACATGAATTATGTCCAACCTGATTGGCTTGTATCTACCCCAGTGCTTAGTAAAGTGCCTGGCAATCAATCGCTGGTATTTCTTGAGCACTTACTGTGTCCAGACACTATACCAAGTGCTTGGGGGAGTATAAAAGTTGGTAGACATGCTCCCTGACTACAACGAGCTTACAGTCTAAAGAGAGACTTCGAGTCTATGTGCTGACTGAATACAACAACAACAAAAACAACAAAAGCCACAGCAACCCTCCCCGCCACAATCTTACTTTCATGGCTATTGGGGTATGAGGAATCCAGAGAACACGGGTCGAGAGGGAACGATACAGAGGTAAAGACAAGACTGGGTAAGCTCATTGTGGCCTGGAAATGTGTGTGTTTATTGTTACATTATACTCTTCCAAGCATTTAACACAGTGCTTTGCACACAGTAAGCGCTCAATAAATACTACTGAACGAAAACAGGCAGAAAAGGGAGGGTTCAGGGGTTGGGGGCGTGAGGAGGGTGGGGACAGGGAAACGTGCACAAGAAAACGATAAACCGTTTCTCTGGGCCACAGCTGGCGGCAACAGGGTGATTTCTGTTCAAACTGGCCACCCACGGGTAGCAAATTGGTAGCTCTGTCACCGAGCAAACACAGTCTAAACAACCACAGCCACCGTGGTAGTGAATCACAAAGAGGGAAACGCCGCATTTTGAGAGGAAAAGGTTAGTAATTCCACCATCTGCTTCAAACCACCGTTGACCTTCTTTCTTCCAATGCCCTAGAAGGGCAAGGGAAAAACTAGACAGAAATGCTCAGTATCCTAACACTACAGCAGTCTGGCAACACTATAGAGACAATGACATAAAGGAGTTCTAGAAGGTGTCATTTCACAATGACAATGCTATGGTGAAACCCCCCCAATGATACGAGTGGGAGGAAGAGGAGGAAAAGGAGGGTTTTTATAGCTTCAGCAACACAAGTGGTTGTTCTGCAATCTAATGGCTCAGTGTGACTAGAAATATCAAGTACTTCCACAAAGCAATTAGCAGTCCAAAAAAATCCACTAAGAAAACCAGCAGCGACCATCCTACTTCAGCTGAGGTTTCTGAAAGGAGAATACTTGAGCTTTAACCCACCAGCCCCAAACACTCTTCAAGACAAGAGAAACGTTAATGTTCCTTACAACCTACCCTGTACAGCTTCCGTAATTTATGCAAAAACATCTGCGAAGTAATTTAATCATCCCGAAGTCTCTGCATCTATTGTGCTGGCTACTTCATGAGGAAACAAAACGCTCCCCAAGCTATAACCATTAGTTCATTTTAGAGGACAGACGAGAAGTCAAAGAAAAAACTACAATGTAAGAGCCTTGATAAACAATAAAGACTATTTCCTCAAAATCATCTATACAAACACCCCTGCCAAAGACTATTAGCATTCCTGCCCTACACCGTATTCCTGACAAACACGTTTCCTCTCTCTCTTCAGGAACAGGCTCAGGGAGAGAAGTAAAACGTCACAAGTATATGCATATACACAACGTCCCCCTCCTCCTACCCTCTCATACAACCTAACTCGTCTCCTCCAGGTTTCAGATTTTATTTTTTTAAATACTTAATGATTGCAGTAATAATATTGATATATACACACTAGTAGAGTACCGACATCCCCACCCTGACACATTTCCCAAGACCCTGGACACTCATGAAACCAACACCCTGGAAATGAGGTTTCTCTGAAGTTTGAATAAACCATTGGAGACCCATCGGGTCATTTGTCCAGGGTCAACTGTCCCTTGAAGACTCAACTGGTCACTTACCCGTAAACATCGGTCAACAGGGAAGGCTGGGGCCCAAGGTGACTGCTTCAGGTTTTGAAAGTTTGAGGAGGCGGGGAGTGGAGGGCACATTTGCCAGTCTCCACATCCCCAGCTGCTCCTTCTGTGCAAACCTCAGTCGGCTGAGGCATCGCCCCTTCTCCCTCCCGTGCCCACAGAGGATGGTTGTAGGGTTGCCATTTCTGAAAATAACGATTTGTTACACTCCTCTAGAGCAACTAGCACAACACGGGATTACGATAAATTTTAATGGTGTCAAGTAACCCCACAGCAACGCATCATCTCTAGGGCAAGCTCCACAGAAGCCGGGCTCTGATCATGGAAGAAGTGAATTTGAAGTACGTTTTTCTCTCGGCGAGCAGGGAGGTGGTGGTGGATTCCAAGAGGGGTGACCACAAGATAAACTTCAGTTTGATTTCACATGGGAAACAGAAACTCTTCTGGAAAACACCTTTGAAAAAATTAAAGCTTTATTCAAATATTCAAGAAAGGCAGGGCAGAATATAACAGAGGTTGTGGGAGGATAGCGTCGTATCTGGAAGAGATGTAATAGGTTAAGTATGCTTTTCAATTCAAACCCTCCGGGGCTAGAACCATCAAGATACAAAAGACCCAATTAGTCATCCTTTGATGAGACAGATTTGACTTATTAATCTTATTAAGTATGAAATGAAGTGGCATTTTAAGACATAAATTACAATCGTGTAGGCTACTGAAAAAACAAAGGATGCCACGAAATTATAACCTAAGTCTAAAATGCCACTTCATTTCTTACCTAATAAGACTTTTGTACTCAGTTGAGGAAAAAATATATTTCCCTAAGCTTTTTACACAGTATCTACATTGTTCCCAAACTACCGCTCGGTATCCAACAAAGACACTTCACTAAAACCGGTTTCCCTGCAACAGGTAGTTTCAGATCAATAAAATGAAAAAGTAGGATACACAGTAAGCGCTGTGGACACCCAGCTCATTGACCTTCTAACTGGAATCTGGAGGAGGAAAAGTAGACACTGGCAAAACCGTCTGATAGTGGGACCTACTAAACCTGGGGAAAACAATGGTAAGCATTAAAATCCACCACTCAGAGACCACAGTTCTTCATCTAGATAGAACTAACAGGAAATCGGCTAGGATGGAGCAGCTAAATGGCAAAATAGTTGAAATTTCCCCACACCATCTTCCTGTTCCTAGCAAACGCTCATGGAAAATGATTAGAAGTTGAAAACTGTGGACAATCAACAGCAGCTCAGACACCAAACTGAATCCAACTGATAGCACTGTGTCCCAGATTAATCATCACCAGAAAGGGGAGACCTATTCTCCCTTCACTCATTTGGGGGACTGAAGGGGGTTGAACCCTCTCGGTCTTATGGCACTAAACATCACACAACTTAAGAGTTTAAGTTCCTTGTGGACAAGCAATATGTCCCTTCTGAGTTTCACCTTCCCAAGCACCTAGCACAGTGTAATGCCACAAGTAGGGACTCAATAAATACTATTACAAGCTCTACTGTCAATGCTAGAGGCCTCCTTGAAACCCCTAGGTAGCAGGGTACTGCGTATACTCAGCACTCAGTTTAAATAGTTGAAACAGACAAAGCAATTTAAGAAAAGGGATTGCACTAAAAAACTGATGAGCTATACTACCACGCACCCCAGTTTATCCTCCCGGCTCTGAGAAACGCATTGCTCACATTTTAAAACACAAATGCAGATCACCTCCAGTTGAAATTATAAGGGTTTTTAGATAAAAAAAAGCTGCCTTTAGAAAGACAAGGAGAGTGAAATACGGATTCGACATCCCCAAACCACAGGGGCAAACAAAGCCTGAAGATAAAAAAGTGACGCTTACTATGGCAGTCAACTTTTCCTCAAAGGTGTTGAATTTAGTAATGCAATGTTAAGCAGGCAAGCAACATTATTTTTTAACAGAGCTAGAGAGTTTTTCTTGCCATCTTTATTCAAGTATTTCACAGCAGTTATATTACAAATTACAGTAAATGTTCAAAATTCCAGAAGTTTAAAAATTAAATAACTTATTTCAAACTAATGAAAATGAAGTCAAATGCAAAACATCAATTTAACACAATTCTGAATTAAGCTACAGAATCCAAAACATACCATAGCTGATGAAGTCTACTTAATCCACCAAGTAGACATAAGTGAATGAAACCAAACGACAGGACTCCCAAAGTCTAAATAACCAAATGTACAAAATACAAATGATGCAGTACATGCCCAAATTCAAGCTTAGGTCGGGATTACAAACAATAATAATCATAGCAAGAATGGCATTCAGCTGCATAACCTGATGTTCCCGGATACTTACTGAATAACGCCATAACTGAACACCAACGCAATCAAAAAAATGGGAAGACAAGTTATTACAAAAAAAAAAACCCCAGTAAACCTATAAATACATTGGCATATGAGAAAAATCAAATATAACAATACAAAGGACACCAAAAAAAATATTTAATCACAGGTGAGATTCAAGCTCGCAGACACATTTAACTCCACAGCCATCAGCTTCAACCCTAGAACAGTTCAATTGTTGTCACCATAACCCCAACAGTCCCTCAGATCACATTTTTTGGGGGGACGAAGGGGGAGAGGAGGTGGAAAGGCTCCACTGTGCTCTGCCACACGCTTAAATGACCTTTGCATGGGAGCTTTCATTGATAATTTCCACAAAAGGAAATGAACAGAGGTCAGTTGATACAATTTCTTGCCAATGCTTTAGAGTGAAAAATTAAAACTTACAAAAAAGTGAACAAAGGTCAAGCGACTTGGATAACACTACCAGCTGCTTTCAATTCTACAACCAGCAGACATCTGTAAAAGAAACAAAACTGGTGTAGTGTGGGGGTTTTTTTGCGGGGGGTCGGGGGGACAGATGGGTGTGGCAGAGGATTTGGGGGGAGAATGCAGCTTTTGCCCATTTTTCTATTTGGACGTTTAGATGGGCTAATTGCTTTCTACAAGACCTACACTGTTCAAAGTGGCAGCTCCTATTATACCGAGGTTGCCTCCTCCTCTTTTCTCCATCCGCGCTGAATGACATTAAAATTAAAATTTGGGAAAAAAAAATGATCTTTTGGAAGCGTTTTAATGTTGATGTGAACTAAAATTCCTTCATCAAACTAAGTGATGGCTAAAATCTGAATTTCTTAACTCGTACAAATTTAGTAATCTGTTAAAAACCTATGCAGTTTTGTCTCTCACAAGTGCTGCTGCTACTTGAACAGAATCCTTCTGAATTAGTGGAACTGGAATAAATATTTAAAAAAAAATACTGCAGCAAGAACCTGAGACTTGCAAAAAACCCTTTTACCAGAAACTTGCTACAAAAAACCTGCTACATTTTCTTTCATCAAATCTTCAACGTTTGTAACAATTTCCATCAAAATACAAAACATTAATGTTTTAGACAGCAAAACGGTTTGAACAGGTACGGTGGAAATAAATTCTAAATTAAATGTGAAAAACCCTACCAATAATCAAATTTGAGATTTTTAAAGAACCTCCATTTTAAAATGTTTTCTCTTTAATCGCACTTGCCCACCAGAAAAATACAGTGTTTCTACACGGGTTGCATTTTGAATCATGTAAAGAGCTGAAAATTCTGAAGAAACAAATCCTTCTATTCGATGCTAAGAAAATGAGTGGCATTTCAGGAAAAAAAAAAAGTCAAGCTAGAATTAAAAGGCTTAAATGCAAATATAAAGAAGAACTTTGGATTACTGCAACAGCCTAAGGCCAACATGTGCTGTGGTATATTGTATGCTACCATTAGCCATAGACAGTGAGACAAGTACCTTAGCTTTAGCATGTAAACGAGAGCAGAGTGGTTACAGAACTCTGTAAACACTGTTGGTAACTAAAATACAAAAAGCTGAGGTAGCTCTGCATCTCTGCAGTAGTCCAAGACCATTTTGCTCTAATTAAAATAAACACATCACGTGTTGCATATTTTGGAAAGACACACCTGCAGCTAAATAACGGCTCTATTGGATGATAATCCCAGCCATCCTGCACGGGAAATTTTTGTCACTATTTAAAAAGCAATCAGCACAGGTAAGTCAAATGATGTACCTCCGATAAAACTGTTTACTGCAATGCTTTGCCTCTTTCCAACTGCCTAGATGATGTCTCGCCAGTTTCTGGATTTTTTTACTTTTTAAACTGACCCACAATTCATTTTGGGAGAACTGCAAATCTCATGGACAAGTGTTTAAGACCTAAAATGGGCCCAAACCAATGTGAGAAAAATCTGTAAGTGGGGGGTTCTACATTAATACTGCTGTTCAAAGACTGTATCTTCAGAGCCCGTGTGCAATGATACACACAAAGCACTATAGCTATGGGGCTTTTGACCACTTCTTTCTCTTCCCTATGTCCCACTTGGTGATTCCTAACTTTAAAAGAAAAAAGAATCAGAATCATACAGATCAACTAGAAAGAAACCTACAGTGGGGCAATTTCTCATTTCTAAAAATGGAAAGCATGGACAACAAATAAATACACTATTGTAAGAAGAAAGAACAGCCCCTAGCTAATTATGTTCTGGTCGTCAGTGTCAGCAATACAGAAGATTTTTTTTTAGTTTTGTTTTTGTTTTTAAAGTTAACATATCTCTAAAACGGAAAGATACCATACAGGAGCAAAAGTTCACCCTTTTGGTAAATTGTGTGGCTTTTTGACATCTTGGTTGAGTTCTGAGAGCAAGACAGGCATTTCATGACCAATATACTGGCCGCCCTTCGATGACTTGGAACATCGGTCATCTCTGAAACTTCCCTCGGGAACACAGCTTCCTGACTCCCTCAATTGCTAAAAGCCCAACCATCTGTATAGCCTTATCTTTCTCAAGTGAATAAAAAAGGCACATTAAGGCAGTTCTAGAGAGCCTCATCTTCAAATTACATCCAGTTAACTCCAGCTTTCCACCAGAAAACAGCGTGGCTAACTTTAAAACAGGCATATCTGTCCATTACCCAGAGAATAAGAAAAACAACTCTGAAAAAGAGAAGGGGAGGAGAGGAGGAAAGAAAGGGTTGCCCACTCTTTAAAAAATTCAACATAGTGAGAACTGCCCCATCCAGTTTTCATGTTTGTTGGTCTGCTCCATATTCTTTAAATTTTCCTCCAAAGAAACTGCATGTAAAGAGGAGCAAAAGTGAGAGCAATTTTTGTAGCACCAAAATCTCCAAGCGGTGGTGGTGTATTCGCTAGTTGTGAAAAACACAACGTTTTTCTGAAGTTCTGTTTGGTTCTTGTAGGCTGGTTGGTTTCAGGTACCTGAGACAATAGCACCAAATTCAACAGAAGGGAGGGAGAGTGACGGAGAGAAAGAGAGAGAGCGTGAGAGAGAGAGAGAGAGAGAGAGAGAGAGCGAAGGAGAGAAAGAAATAGAGAGAGCACTTAAGACCAAGGCTCTGCACATACTTGGTGCAATTGAAAATCGAATGGCTCAGAAGACTGCTCTGCCATGAGCAAATTTGAGAGGATAAACCCACTCATCTTGAAGAGTTCACAGGAATGTTTCAAACAGATGAACTGTTCTTTCCATCTCCTAAAAGAAAAAAAAAAAAGAAGCGGGTGAGATGCTGAAGTTTGGTAAAAATTAAAATGTGATGGAGCAATGCAGACACAGCAAACTTACTCTGGCCAGGTCCAAATGCTCGGTCATTTCAAAATACAGTAGGTACACTTTTACAACATTGTACTCTTTTATAATCCTCTAAGGGAGTTACGTGGCCTAATAGTTGTCCCGAGTCACCCGAAAGCCTAACAAAAATGAGAACAGGAACCTAAAATCCATTAAGTTTAGTGAGCCAGGTTTTACTGCCATTCTTCTTAATGGCATGAATTGAAAATGAAAGTGGTTGCTTCTTAATAACAATAACAACAACAATAATAATAATAGCATTTGCTAAGTACCAAACACTGTTCTAAGGACTGGGGTAGATGCCAGGCTATCAGTTTGGACACAGCCTCTGCCCCAAATGGGCTCACAGTCTAGGTAGGTGGGAGTAGGATTTAATCCCCAAGTTACAGATGAGGAAACTGAGGCCCAGAAAAGTTAAGTGACTTACCCAAAATCACACAGCAGGCAAGTGGCAGAGCCGGGATTAGGACCTGGCTAATCCCGGATTAGGACTACCTTGCTTGGGTTCCTTCTACTAGGCAGCGTGGCTCAGTGGAAGAGCCCAGGCTTTGGAGTCAGAGGTCACGGGTTCAAATCCCGGCTCTGCCAATTGTCAGCTGTGTGACTTTGGGCAAGCCGCTTAACTTCTCTGTGCCTCGGTGACCTCATCTGTAAAATGGGGATTAAGACTGTGAGACCCCCTTGGGACAACCTGATGATCTTGTAACCTGCCCAGCGCTTAGAACAGTGCTTTGCACGTATTAAGTGCTTAATAAATGCCATTATTATTATTATTATTAGGCCACGCTGCCTCTCAAAAATCAAACTAGGCGATTCAGCTCCAAGTTCCAACAGAGACTGTCCCAAATTCGGCCTTTTGTCCGGAACGAGATGCTCTTACCTCTACAAGTTGGGATTTATCATACTCCTTACGATGTCGATAGATGCACTGACTAAGAAGTGAGTAGAGTCTCTCGAGCTGATCAACTGCCAGATTATCACTCTTTCTGACCAACAAATCAAGTAGTTTCTAAGGCAATGGAGGGGAGGAAAGGAAATATGCTTATTTTCGTATGGAAAAAAGACAGCCTGCTAAAGCAGCTCGGATTTTACAAACCCACTCGGGACTCTAGGGGCTAGACCAGGGTGCCACACTGATCCAGACACATGTCCCAGCCCAGCCTGAATACTGCTCACAGCCCCCTCACTTTATGTCCTTCTCGCCACTCTCTCCCACGCTACTCCACACGTCACCCTCCTGCCCAGTTCATTTTTCTAAAATATCAGGCAGCGCACACACGTCTCTGCTCCTCAAAAACAGTTGCCCGTTTATCTTGGCAGCAGGGAGAGATCCTTAAAGACTGGCTTTCCAACACAATATCAGCTCCCTCCCTCATATGTGCTGGTGCTTCTCTCCCATTATGCCCCCCTTGCGCATTCTGTTTCTCTTGGGCAGACCTCCTCATTGGCCTCATCCTCCTCTCTCTGGTTACTGCCTTCTCGCTCTTGCCTTCCCCAGTCTGGGACTCCCTCCCACATCTGACAGCCGCAGCTCTACCCTTCCTCCAGTATCTCCTGAGGGATCCTTTTCCCAAGGAAAACTGAAACTCTTCCCACCTTGTACTCCAAGCTTCCACCTTCTGAGCCACTTAAGGATTTAAATTACCACCACCCAGCCCGTAGCACTTAAATACAGATCTTTCGGCACTCCCCCATCTGCAGTTTATTTAGGTGCCTGGTTTTTTTCCACTAAACTGTAAGCTCCTTGAAGGGAGTGTCTTCTAACACTTTTGCGCACACCCAAGCGCTTAGTACAGTGCTCAAACTAGATGCTCAACCGATCCTAATGGCAATGACAATGATGACTGTGAGCCCACTGCTGGGTAGGGACTGTCTCTATATGTTGCCAATTTGTACTTCCCAAGCGCTTAGTACAGTGCTCTGCACATAGTAAGCACTCAATAAATACGATTGATGATGATGATGATGACCAGAGTGCCCTGTTTAATCACCTATTACCCTCTCCTCAGCTCTCTCTTTGGCCCTTCTCCTTCCCCAACCATCTCAGGCCCCTTCCAAAGCTGACAGCACCTCGCTACGGATGAAATCCCTGACCCCCTACCACTAGCTACAGCACCCTAGAAAAGCAACGTGGCTCAGCGGAAAGAGTCCGGGCTTGGGAGTCGGAGGGTGTGGGTTCTAATCCCGGCTCCGCCACTTGTCAGCTGTGTGACTCTGGGCAAGTCACTTCACTTCTCTCTGCCTCAGTTACCTCATCTGTAAAATGGGGATTAAGACTGTGAGCCCCACGCAGGACAGCCTGATAACCTTGTTTCTATCCCAGTGCTTAGAACACTGCTTGGCAGATAGTAAGCACTTAACAAATACCATCATCATCATTATTATTATTACCCTCCGCATAGCCATTTCTATTTTTTCAAGGAAATTTCTTAAGCGCTTACTATGTACCAGGCACTGAACTAAGCGCCGGGGAAGATGCGAAATCATCAGGATTGACGCAGTTCCTATCTCACACGGTCGTAATCCTCATTTGATAGACGAGGTAACTGAAGCCCAGAGAACTGAGGTGACTTGCCCAGGGTCACACAGCAGACAGGTGGCAGAGCCGGGATGAGAACGCAGGTCCCCTGGCTCCCGGGCCCATGGTCTAGTCACTAAAGCCAACAGGCTTTCAAGTACAACTGTAGGTAGGTGGCTTTTCCCCTCTGAGAACGATTAGTTACCTTCAGCCTCTCGTGATCGACGACAAGAGACGGCCTGGGCTCTGGGGATTCCTCTGGGACCTGCTCCAAGCTTCCCCCTTTTGAAGGCTCTAAAATTACCTTACGGAACTTCTTGACTTTGGAGGCCCCTGCAATACAGCACACGTTTCAAGAAGTCACTTGGTGGAAAACTAGTTTTAGCAACGATGAATACAGCAGCTCCCAATGGTCTTCGAGAGACACAATAATGAAATTGATTAATAACGTAAGCAAGAAGACAAGGACAGTTACTATATTCTAATCAGGAAATCCTACCACTGTTTAAAATGAAGGAAAGGAAACCTCAGGAAATTGAAATTTCACATCAGAATCAGCACTGTTTTAAAATCTACTTAGAGGAAAATATACCTTTGCATTAGTAGTAGCAATGCGCTGAACCGGGCACCTGGAAAGTACTAAATAACGAAGTGGTGTGTTCCCAATCCACAAAGAGCTGATCAATCAGTGGGATTTACTGAATCCTTACTGTGTGCAGAGTACTGTACTGAGCGCTTGGGAGAGTTCAATACAACAGAGTTGGTAGACACTCCCTGCTCACGAGCTCTAGGCTGTGAGCCCATTGTTGGGTAGGGACCGCCTCTAAATGTTGCCAACTTGTACTTCCCAAGCACTTAGTACAGTGCTCTGCACACAGTAAGTGCTCAATAAATACAATTGAATGAATGAGCAACAAGACGTGAAAATATTTCACGGCGTAGTCAAAATAACTGAATGTGCAACTGAATAAACAAATATACAAGAGCTGAGAATAGATATAAATAAGTGTGTGAGAGCTCAATAAACACAATTAATGGATGACACTCCCAAATCTGGCTAGCGGTCCAGCCCTCTAGCCACTAGATAAGTGCTTCCAAATCGTTACACCTGGTTCTGTTAAAATGTGTTTTCCCTGCACATTTTGATTAAAACACTTCTAGCCAAGTAGGGAACATTAGCCTGATAATAATGGGCCTGTCTGGAAGAAACTGTGTGTGGAAGAAAGGGCTTGTGTGCCTGGTTTTAAACACTACTATGAGCTCGTTGTGGGCAAGGAATGTGTTTATTTCTTGTTATATGGTACTCTCCCAAGCGCTCAGTACAGTGCTTTGCACATAGTGAGTGCTCACTAAATAAAACTGAATGAACTACTGCAGCGTGAATTTCCTTAGAGTGGAGTTTTGTGCAAATACAATGCCTACATTTCAGAAGAGCAGATGTACTTTGGGAAGAGTCTAAGAATCTGGCTATATCATCAGAGTTTATTTTACGGGGTCAACACTGAGGAAGAGCTACAGTGCTCAAATCAGGGACGTCATGGCATACAAAGCTAATTGCCACTGGGCACTGCATTCCTCCCACTCCTTGGTGCTTCTGGCAAGGTGTCAGACGGAAGAGGCTAGAGGAGACAACGACCAAAGGTAGGGAAGCCTACGCGTACATTCTGGGGCCTCGGTAGAACCCTAATTAAACTCTCCAATAAAAGACGACTAATGGAAGATGCGGCCAAAGACCAGAAGAAGATGAAAAAAAAAAAAGATGGGGATTTTATATGGAGAACTATAGAGACAGAACTAAATTTCAGCACTTCTGGGCCTTGGATCGTGGTCAATAATTCCACTTGCTAATCTAGAGCTCCAATACCTTGTTCAGCTTCTTTCAACTTTCCACACTGAGAACCGATACTGGAATTAGAACGCATTTCTAATATTTATTTTTCCAAAGGAAAAACTTACAGTGATGATGTTCAAGCAGTTAGTATCTGTACTTCAGCGCTTTTCGAGAATCCTAAGGCTATAGCTTCTCTTTCCTACTCTGTAATTTTAACCCCCCCCACCACCCCCCCCCCCAACAAAAAAACCCCCAAGCAGTTGATGCCACCATCCACATCCCTGAAGCTCATAAGCTGGGCATTATCCTTAAGTCCTCCCTCTTTTTCAGCCCCCATCAATTACCAAACATGCCAGGCAGAATGCTGAACGGAGCAGTAGCAGGGGTGACAGAAAAAAGAACTATCACTGCATGCTGGGATGGGGTGTGTTGTAGAAAAGGCAGAGGCTTGGGAGTCGGAGGATGTGGGTTCTACTCCCAGCTCCACCACTTCCCTGCCGTGACACCTTGGACGAGTCACTTCACTTCTCTGTGCCTTAGTTCCTTCATCTGCAAAATGGGGATTCAACACCTGTTCTCCCTCCTACCGAGACTGCGATCCCCAAGTGGACTTGGTTATCCTGAATCTACCTCAATGCTTAGCACTGTGCTTGGCACACTATAAGTGCTTAACAAATACCACAATTATTATTATTATGGTCTTGCAGAGACAACCCCCTCTCTTCTTTGAGGACACAGTGCCTGAAAGAGAACAGGGCCACGGGAGGGTGGCTAAGAAGGCTTGGGTCCACGCAGCTCACTCCCAGCCAAGAAGGTCCTTAAGGCACCACAGCTCTGGGAGGTTGTCAACAGTTTCGACACACAGTTAAGAGGCCCTCTTCTCATCCTTTTCTCATCTCATCCTCCCCCGCTAGACTGTAAGCTCACTGCGGGCAGGGATCGCGCCTACCATCTCTGTAATACTGGACACTCCCAAGCGCTCAGTACAGTGCTCTGCACACAGTTCTCAAAGACCACCGAATGATTGAGCCTTCTCAACCTTCTCAGCCACCTGCTTAGTCAATCAGGAGGAAATCTCCCACTTGCTAAGCGCTTAGTACAGTGCTCTGCACATAGTAAGCACTTAATAAATATGATTGAATGAATGAAAATCTACTCCCTCTGCCTGTGTTCCATCATTTTTTAAATCATCCCGTGGCCCGAGACAGGACATAAACCAACGCAGGGCCAGCATCAAGCGCTTAGTACAGTGCTCTGCACACAGTAAGCGCTCAATAAATATTATTGATTGATTGATTATGAGTAGAAATACTGGCCATAGTTGGGCCTGGGTTCCCTCCTGCCCTCTGCACCTACCCCTGATCAATCGTATTTACTGAGCGTTTACTGTGTGCAGACCACTGTACTAAGCGCTTGGGAGAATAGAACACAAGAGCTGGTAGACACGTTCCCTGCCCACAGTGAGCATACAGTCTAGCGGGGCAGACAGACATTAAAATAAACTACAGATGGTGAAATTGCATGGTATAAGGATTTGGACTTAAGTGCTATGGGGCTGAGGGTAGGGTGGCTATTAACTGCTTGGTTTGCATATTGCTGGGGTACAGTCTGCTCCTTTTCTTTCCTTCCCTTATCCATGGCCCGCACTCAAAACATTCAGAATTTGTATTTTGGTGCTTGCACTCCAATTTTGAACCTCTTGGAATAAAGGTTCCCACGGCACCAAAAAAAAAAAAAAAAAAAAATCTGCTCTCTGATCCTTCACTCCCTTAAGAGACCGCCTGAACTAGCTTGGCAGGGAATGTCAGACAACAAGAACAATATAATTTGGCATTTCAAATCAATTTCAGTGTACTGTCTCACTAACCAACCAATAGGAGTGGAAATGTATTATAATATCGCCAGACATCAAGATTTCCTTAATAACAGTTCATCACGTAACATGACTGCTCTTAATGGGCACCGGACAGGAACACATTAACTTCGAAGTTAAAAATCACACAAATATTGGGAAAGCAAGGCATACCTTCCTTATCAGGCTCTGCATCTCTGTTTTCTAGATGAGGGTTCTGTGCTGTCTTCTCCGTATTACTACATGGTAGTGTCTCGGTATTAAGCTCTGTTGCCAGATCATCTTCTTGACTTTCAGTGGGAGTATCTGGCTTTTCCTTTGGCAGGTCCTCCAGAGCGGAAATTCGCTCGGATTTATCACAAGGAGGAACCACATCATCCACTTCGGCTTTGCCATTTTGACACTCTGGAACTGGAGCACCCTGGAAGCTGTCTTCCATAGCCGCTCCGTTCAAACAGTGGCCTTTAAGGGAAGAGTCTTCCCTGGATCTGCTTTCTGGGTTGAAGGAAACACTGCTGTTCACCAGGAGAGACTCATTGGAGCTCTCCTCTTCTGTGGATGCAAAATTGTTGTCTTTTGTTACGGCCTTGTTACTGAGCCTCTGCTCCTGGTCAATATCCATGATATCACAGGACGACTCGTCATTTGTCAAAGACAGATCCCCAGTTTCTTCCCCGTTCTCTTCGTGGCAGTCTGTGCTAACCTCGAGCTCGCCGTTCTCCAGCAGTTTTCTTGCTTCTCTACGGTGCTCGTAGTCGGCGAACTTTGAATCCTCTTCATCTTTTTTAAAATTATTGACTTTTCTTTTCTTAATGATTCCTTTACCCCACTGGGAACGCCGCCTTGATTTTCTCCGTACTCGAACTGGTTCAGAGAAAATGGACACGCGTTTAACTTGGAATGCATGTAAAACAGGATCATTTAACTATTCTGTGCTTTAGTCTCCCCATCTGTTATATGGCGACTCAGCACCTGCTTTCCCCCTCCTTCGACTGTAAACCCCATGCAGGGCAGGAAGTGTGTCTAACCTGATTATCCTGAATCTAGTCCAGTGCTTAGTACAGTGCTCGGCACATAGTAAGCGTCCAACCTCAGAAGTATTATTAGGATCCAAAGTAACATGAATTCACACTTTAGTGGAGTATAAACCAGAATTTACAATTTCTATCACTTGAGTATCTAAGAACTGCACATTCTTTTTATATTTTTTTTGTAATTCATTCATTCATTCAATCATATTTACTGAGTGTTTACTGTGTGCAGAACACTGTACTAAGCGCTTGGGAAGTACAAATCACAACTCTCACACTCAGTAAACACAGAAAAATTAAGTACTCACCACCCTGCTTCAAACACTTTCAAACATTTCTATTGTATTGTCCGCTCCCAAGGGCTTAGTACAGTGTTCAGCACCCAATAAGCCCTCAATAAATAATAATAATAGTAATTGTGGTATTTGTTAAGCACTGTACTAAGCACTAGAGTGGATACCAGCAAATGGGGTTGGACACAGTCCCTGTCCCACATGGGCCTCACAGTCCTAATCCCCATTTTAGGGATGAAGTAACTGAGGCTCAGAAAAGTGAAGTGGACTTGCCCAAGGTCACAGACACAAGTGGCAGAGACAAGATCAGAACGCGTGTACTCCCAGGCCCGTGCTTTATATCCACTAGGCCGTGATGACTAATAATAATAATAATAATAATAATAATAATAATAATGGCATTTGTTAAGCGCTTACTATTTGCAAAGCACTGTTCTAAGCGCTGGGGAGGATACAAGGTGATCAGCTTGTCCCACGTGGGGCTCACCGTCTTCACCCCCATTTTCCAGATGAGGCAACTGAGGCACAGAGAAGTTAAGTGACTTGCCCAAAGTCAAACAGCTGACAAGCGGCAGAGCCCGATTTGAACCCATGACCTCTGACTTCCAAGCCCATGCTTTTTCCACTGACCCATGCTGCTTCTCTGGCTACTGATTGAATGCCTAGATAGACCAGGAAGTTTGGTGAGATTCTTACCGAGGCTTCCCAGTGGGTGGGTATGGCTACCAGGATGTTTATGAATCTATTTTATGAGTGTCTGATCTAAATTTGGCTAGATCTGCCTCATTGCTTCTTGTCAAAAAAGGGGAAAAGAACGGCACGACTGATATACGGGTTTCACTATTTTACCACCCTGGACACTGGATCACTTGGAAGTAATATAGCAATTTAACAAAGAGCAGGAGAGGGGTAAATCTAGCTGCCAGCTAAAACTCATAAAGTTTGGATTCCTAATCCAGTGGGTTTCACCATCCCAAGGCACAGTGATCAAAGGGTTTAGAATGAAGGAGCCCAAAATGAAGCGGCCAAAGAATCCATGTTGGAAAACTTCTTCTTCCTAAAAGAAATTTTCAACTAAAGCTCTGACTGAAATCCCACACGCACTATTAAGCCTAGCCCAAGCTGAGCCCCAGAACCACGCAATGCCTGCTTCCAATCCAACCACAATGAGATCTGGTCTCACTTTCACTTTGCTATCACCTCTGTCGACTTACTGGAGCCACCCTGAAGTGTTTCAATCAACCAACAGTATTTATTGAGCGCTACGTGCAAAGCACCATACTGAGCACTTGGGAGAGTACAATGCAACGGACTTGGGTAGACACACTGCCTGCCCATAACGAATTTACAGTCTAGGGTTGCAGGTCCTCGGGTAAAATTGTTCAGAGTGGGTTGCCCCTTTTAGCTTGGGGAGAGAGGAGAAGCATTTAAAAAGCAAAATTCCTCACTAGAGGTGGGTCCTACCGCTCAAATCATTCCCTCACATCCTTCCTCTTGCTCCCCTGGAATAAGCCTGGAACAATCTGGGGGCTGATTTCTCTCAGCCTGAGGATTTCTGCTGTTCATATGGTAAGTGGGGTCCTATGAAGTGAAGGGAGCAGAGCCTTTATCTCCCTCATTACCCTACTCCAAGACTAGTTCTGCATGGATGCCTGCTATATTAACATCTGTCTCCCCCCTTGATTGCAAGCTCGTTCTAGGCAGGGAACGCGTCTGCTAATCCCCCTGGACTGAGCTCTCCCGAGCACTTAGAACAGTGCTCTGTACATGCTAAGTGCTCAAAAAATGCCACTGATTGATTGATGTATGCTATCAAGAAGGAAGGAAACTTTTTTTTAAAGAGTCAAAAAAGGAAAAGTTTCATGTTTCACTTGATAAAATTAAAGCAGCCCAACAAAAGGGTTATTAAATGTTGATAATTTTCGCCATCTGATTTACAAACTGCTTTCCTAAAATTCACCCAGCATATACCATGGCACTTCAATCACTGACACAGCTGACTGGAAAGCCATGTGGTATAGTGGCTAGAGCCCGGGACTGGGAGTCGGAAGGTCATGGGTTCTAATCCCAGCTCCGCCAGTTGCCTGCTGTGTGACCTTGGGCAAGTTGCTTCACTTCTCTGGACTTCTGTGACCTCATCTGTAAAACAGGGATTGAGACTGTGAGCCCCACGAGGGACAGGGACTGTGTCCAACCTGATGTGCTTGTATCCACCCCTGGGCTTAGGACAGTTCCTGGCACATAGAAAACACTTAACAAATACCATTAACGAAACAAAACAAACAACAGGGGCATTCGAGTCATCAAGGGAGGGTTCTTCAACCCAAATCCAATATACTGCTCATTTCTGAGTTGCAAACAGATACCAACACTGTTTCTTGAATCCTTTCGTCCTTGCAGTCATTCAATAATATTTACTTGGGCTTATTGTGTGCAGAACACTGTACTAAGCACTTGAGAGAATACAATCCAAGAATAAACAGACACATTCCCTGCCCAAAAGGGGCTTCCAGTCTACAGTGGGAGACAGACATTAACAGAAATAAACAAACGACAGATTCGGACCCAAGTGCTGTCCTGGCTTCCCTCCCTTATCCGTCTATGGGCCTGTCAAGATGCTTCTTTATTATTCTCTACTAAAATCTTCCCTACTTCAAGTTCAGGGGCCATATTTGAGAGTTCCTGAATTTTTTATTTTATTTATTTTGAGGCTCACTCTCCACAGTGGTGAGTGCAGTCTGACCTCTTCCACTGACCTTAATCATCATCATCATCAATCGTATTTATTGAGCGCTTACTGTGTGCAGAGCACTGTACTAAGCGCTTGGGAAGTACAAATTGGCATCATATAGAGACAGTCCCTACCCAACAGTGGGCTCACAGTCTAAAAGCAATTGCAATTGCAAGTGAGCATTCTAAAATTCCTGCTTAACTGCTCTGACTCTACCTTTTTCTTTGGCGAGTTTCAAATCACTATTTTGAGGTCAACATTCCCCTACACCTTCAGCCGCAGCAGAATATGCTTTAGGTGCCGAGAAGAGCCCTCGGATCTTTCTCCACCCAGGGGAAATGGTCTAGGTCTGTAATGCCCAAGGTAAGGATTAGAGGAAAAGCATCCCTTTCATTCCAGAGAAGAGAAGCAGCGTGGCTCAGTGGAAAGAGCCCGGGCTTTGGAGTCAGAGGTCATGGGTTCTAATCCCGGCTCTGCCAATTGTCAGCTTTGTGACTTTGGGCAAGGCACTTCACTTCTCTGGGCCTCAGTTCCCTCATCCGTAAAATGGGGGTTAAAACTGTGAACCCCCTGTGGGGCAACCTGATCACCTTGTAACCTTCCCAGCGCTTAGAACAGTGCTTTGCACATAGTAAGTGCTTAATAAATGCCATCGTTATTATCCCATCTCTGAAACCAGCTCAGTTTGGTTTCAGTGCTCAAGAAACAGTTTATAAGAGGCCAGTGAGTCGTCTCCCGAACCATTCATCTCGGTGCTGCTAGAAAAGGGACTGGCTGAACTTTCGGCTTTGAAAACAGCCAGCAGAACTGCATGATATTTAATACACTGAGCCACAGGCTGGGAGACATAAGCTTGAGGAAGGTATGAGTCACTGGGTCTCGGTCTCCTGAGGGAAGGAACAGGAGGGTGTTCTTATGCCTTACTGTGGCTTTTAACATCAGCAGCTGACTTAACTGTGGTCTCTGTTAAGTGCTTATTATGTGCCAAGCGCTGTACTGCACGCCAAAGTAGATTCATTCATTCATTCACTCAATCGTATTTATTCAGCGCTTACTGTGTGCAGAGCACTGTACTAAGAGCTTGGGAAGTACAAGTTGGCAACTTATAGAGATGGTCCCTACCCAACAACGGGCTCACAGACTAGACGGGGGAGACAGATAAAACAAAACATGTGGACAGGTGTCAAGTCATCAGAATAAATAGAAGTAAAGCTAGATGCACATCATTAACACAATAAATAGAATAGCAAATATGTACAAGTAAAAGAAATAGAGTAATAAATCTGCACAAACATATATACAGGTGCTGTGGGGAGGGGAAGGAGGTAGGGCGGGGGGATGGGGAGGAGGGGAGGAAAAAGGGGGCTCAGTCGGGGAAGGCCTCCTGGAGGAGGTGAGCTCTCAGTAGGGCTTTGAAGGGAGGAAGAGAGCTAGCTTGGCGGATGTGTGGAGGGAGGGCATTCCAGGCCAGGGGGAGGATGTGGGCAAGTATTCAGGTCGGACACAGTCCCTGCTCCAACCGGGTTCACATTCTAAGTATGAACCAGAACAGGTATTAAATCCCCATTTTACAGATGAGGGAGCTGGGGCCCCAGAGAAGTGCAGTGACTTGCCCCAGATCACACAGCAGGCTGGTGGCAGAGCCGGGATTAGAACCCAGTCTTCTGACTCACAGGCCTGTGGCCCGCTGCTTCTCGTTAATTTAAATCGTTACAAAAGTCAGAAGAATAGAAAACTATTGAGTTTGCTGGCTCTGTGTCTTGTGTGGACCATGAATTATTAACTTCCTATTAATAACTTTATTCCCTCCGTCAGTTTTCATCCTCCCTAAATCCTTTAAGACACTTTGTTCCTAACCTCAGTGTTGAGATATGGGCACATTTGTCATCTCTTGCTCCCTGTTAAGGACATTTTCGTCGCACTTATGCAAGAAAAATTGAGGCCAAACATCAGAGAATCAATTTATACAGTGCTACTGAGTCTATTATCAAAAAATCAAGAATTTCGAAGACTAACTTCCCCTAGGGAGGCCATCTGGATGTAATATTTAAGCAATTTAATGTAAAAAAGAAGATTAGCAAGACTCCTACTCCACCTACTGGAAAAAGAAAATAAGCTTTGAACTTCTGTAGTAGAGGACTTTGGTGATAGCTAGAAAGCCAGAGTATCTGTACGCAACAGTTAAACTGCTTTAATTGGTTTTAAAAAACTGCTTAAAAGGTCAACTACATACTAAGGTGCCTTCAAGAATTTCAACTTGGTTTTACAGCTTCCTGAAAAAAAAATATATTATGTTCTACTCCAAGGTACTGTTTCGTCATCAACTTTTCTCTTTTAATTACCAGAAAAAGTGAAGTTGAACCCGACTTAAAAGTGTAAAATTCTGTCGGCATTTTACTACTTTTTTCCTTTTTCACATTCTCTTTTGTCTAAAATGGGACTCATGAAGAATGGCACTGAGTAGATTTGCAAACTGGGCAATAATGCTTCACGTCTCAGAAAATAGATGTGGGGGGAAAAAAAGCAGCTCCTCATTTTGGAATAATAATAATAATAATAATAATAACGGCATTTATTAAGTGCTTACTATGTGCAAGGCACTGTTCTAAGCGCTGGGGATGTACAAAGTGATCAGGCTGTCCCACAGGAATGACTCCCCATTCCCTGCTGCAAACAGAACATGCCTAAAAACAGCACAACCAGAACAAGAAAAAATCTGAAAATTATTCTATCAAAGCGCATTTTAGAAACAGGCAGTGAAAATTAATTCCATCCTCTCCTTTCTCGCTTTCTGATCAATACAGAAAGTGAACAGTGTTGAAACACAAGCACTCTAGGTGTATAATTCCCAATATGCCGATGTGACGCACAGCTGTTCCTACTGCTGGATGACATACTTACATGCACATTTATTTGCAGAATTGTGCCAAATATCCATCGAATTTCCTTGTTTGTTTCGAAATGTCTCTTCAACTCTAGTTTCTGCCTTCCGAGCTGAGGAACAGTGAGGATTTATTTGCTCTGCTGTTACTGATAAGCCTGCAGAGAGAAGATAAGTGATACCTATTAAATATCCCTCCTTATGTAAACCAATCAATTTTTAGAAAGAGAGAATGAAATGAAGTACTGCATTAATTAAAACTTTGGCGGCTCCCTATTCCGATTTATTTTTGTTTTAGATGGCAAAATGATTTGGACGCAATCATAAAAGGAAATGGTCAAAAATGGTCTAGTCTACCTGCACTGATCTATAGTTCTCATTTAGACTAATTGAGTGCTTACAGGAAGGTACTGCATTGAATGGCGTGGCCCATACTTGCTTTGACCTCAGAAACTAGTTCAAAGAGTACTTGCTGGGTAAAATACAACTGTTGAACTGCTAGTTCTCTGCACAGGATTAGGAAACTTGTGGGAAGCAGCCTATATGCCACTGCAGTGATGTGCACTATCAATCCTTCCCAGACTGAGCCCCCTCCTTCGTCTCCCCCTCTTCCCCCTCCCCATCCCCCCGCCTTACCTCCTTCCCCTCCCCACAGCACCTGTATATATGTTTGTACATATTTATTACTCTATTTACTTATTTATTTGCACATATTTATTCTATTTATTTTATTAATATGTTTTGTTTTGTTCTCTGTCTCCCCCTTCTAGACCGTGAGCCTACTGTTGGGTAGGGACCATCTCTATATGTTGCCAACTTGTATTTCCCAAGCGCTTGGTACAGTGCTCTGCACACAGTAAGCGCTCAATAAATACGATTGCATGAATGAATGAATGAATCAATGGTATTTACTGACCACTATGTGCAGAGCACTGTACTCAGCGCTTTGGAGAGTCCAATACAACCAAATTAGCAGACGTGTTCCCTGCCCGTAACGAGCTTACCTTTTCTAAATAAGAGAGGCAGTGGAGGCTCTTTGTGAACCACGGAGCTTCGACACATTTGGAAACCAAAAAGGCGTCACTGGCTTTGTGCTACTAGCAACACCCACATTCCACGCAACCCCATCTGACGCAGGCACGCAGACACACACTTCCTATCTCCCCCATTTCCACACAACTCCATCTGTGGAACCCCCTCCTCCATTATGAGCAAGCTCCTTTTAATGCTGGACTGGTTATTGACTGGTAAAAATCCTCAGAATGGCCTTATTAGAAAGAGTCCAGGGACTGGGAATCAGCAGACCTGGCTCCACCACTGTGCCTGCTGTGTGACCCTGGACAAGTCGCTTGACTACGTACCTCAGTTTCCCCATCAGTAAAGTGGGGATCAATTATCTGTTCTCTCTACCTCTTAGAAGAGAAACCCATACGGGACAAAGACTGTGTCTGATCGGATTCTCTCTTTCACCCTCCCAGTCCCTTCTACTCTGATCTTTGGGGAAATCCCTCCAATTCACAAATCTAGCTCTCTTGTCCTGACCCCTCCCCTACTCTCCTATTCCACATCAACTTCTGCCTCCATGACATCTCCATGTGGATGGCCCACTGGCATCTCAAACTCAACAAGCCTGAAAAGCAGGGAGGCCTAATGGAAAGGGCACGAGCCTCCGAGTCAGGGGAACTGGGCTCTAATCCCTGCCCTGCCAACTGCTTGCTGGGTGATCTTGAGGATGTCACAACTTCTCCGTGCCTCAGTTTCCTCAACAGTAATGGGGATTAAGTACCTGTTCTCCCTCCTACTTAGATGGTGAGGCCCATGTGGGACAGGGACTTTGTCCATCCTAATTAACTTGTACCAACCTCAGAGCTTGGAACAGTGTTTGACACACAGTGAGTCCTTAAATACCTTAAAAAAATTCCCCAACTTCTCAATACCTTCCCTCAACTTCCCATCTCCACTGACATCACCATTTCCCTACGACTGAAGCCCTTCTTGCCTTGGTATCAGCCTTGACTCCTCAACGTCAACCTGTTCTTATGACTAAAACCTGCCCACTTCTCCTCAAAAACATTTTTCCAATCCACCCCTTGTTCTTCATCCATACAGCTACAATTCTGTTCCAGCACTTGTCATATCTCAACTGAAGGTATCACCCTCCTCCTTAGTCTTCCTTCTTACCTCTGGCCTCTCCTCGTTTCAGTCTACTTAACACCACGCTACTGCCCAGAGCACCCTTCTAACTCGGCATACATCTCTTTTCTGTTCAAAATCCTTCAGTGGCTGCATTTCCCCCTGCATCAAGCAGTAGTTCCTTATCATTAGCGTGAAGGCCCTCCCCCGGTTCTTGCTAAACGTACTTTCTGGCCTTGCTCACGTCTAACTCCCCAGCTTGCTCTCCTCACTTTTCCTGAAGCCACATTTTTGCTTCAATCCCCTGCTCCTACTGTCCTCAGAGCCTGCAACGTCCTTCCCTCCCATACCCACCAGACATCAGCACTCTCCACCTTCAAGGACCTCCAAAATCCCCCACCTCGCCAACAAGTCTGCCCTATCAGCACTCCAATTATTATCAATCATCCCCCTCTTCTTGTGTTTTTGTTCACCCTCTGAGCTTGTGTATATATGAATATTTTATACTTCTCTGTCTGTATCTCCAAAACAGGAGTTCCACATGGGCGGGAAGCTTACCTTGTACCTCCCAAGGGCTTTTAATAGTGAACTGCTCTCCACGGAAGAGCAATACATAACTACTATTAATTTTCTATTCATGCTAATTTTAAATAGGTAGCAAAAGGAACAACACAAAACTTTCAAATCCTAAAGACATATCCACTTATTAGAAAGGTGAATGCCCAGACAGTTAAAAGCACCCTGTTGTTGCATTTGTTTCCACTGCATTGTTACTCCTCCTAGCATGGGTTGTATATAAATAACCACAGCTTCCACTTCCTCTCTCCTAACTACCTTCTTGACCTCTAAAATCCAACTTCTGCTGCTTCCTTCCACCAAGACTGCTCCCTGCAAGGTTCCTAATTTTGTCATTCTTACGAATCTAACGGCTGTATTCCTTGCTAATCCTCCAAGACCTCTTGGCTGCCTTCAACCCCACGGATCACTCCCATCTCCTGAAAACAAATGACCTTGTGTTTCCTGACACAGTTCTCTCCTGATTTTCCTCTTCCTTCGCTAGGGAGTCATTTTCAATCTCTTTGCCTGGTTCTTGTTCTCTCAGAAACTTACTTTGGGTTTGGGTCCCTCAAGACTCTGGTTTGGGCCTCCTCCGTAACATATTTCACTCCCCAGAGGAGCAGATTCACTCCCAAGTGATTGAAGTAACTGTGGTAGCATTTGAACCCCAACTTGGTAAGGTGCACTGTACCTTGGGAAGTTAAGTTTTTTTCTGTGGTGACTTCAAAATCCATCATGCTAGCCTCGGCTTCTCCTTTTCTGAAATCTCACCTCTTTCTGCCTCCAAGCCATCTCTATGTGAACGAGCACCTCAAACTCGGTATGTCCAAAGTAAACTCCCATCATATAACTTTCCCATCATAGTTGCCACCGCCATCCTCCCTACATCTCCAACTGACAACTGTGGAATTATCCTTGACTCCTCCCTCTCTTTCACACCTTATTTTTAGACTTTTGCCAAATCCTGTGGGTCAACATTTTCAGGATCCTCCACTTCCTCACCACCCAAATGGCTACCACGGTAATCCAGGTAACTGTAATATCTCAACTTGACAACTGCATCAGCCACCTTGGTTCCAGATCTCGTTGCATCCAGATTCTGCCCTTTCCAGCTCATATTTCACTTTGCTGCCCAAATCTTTTTTCTAGCACATTCTCCTCACTGTTCTAAAACCTCCAACAGTTGCACATTCTTCTCGATATTGAGCGGAAAGGCCAACCGTTGGCATTAAGACACTCCACTACATTTCTCCTTCTGTTTTACCCACTCTCTTCTTCCACTACAAGTGGTCTTCACTCTTCTCAAGCTAACCCACTAACTGTACCTCATTCTCACCTTCCCCCGCCTGTTACCTTTCACCCCCACCCTTCTCCTATCTGGAACTCCCACCTACCATCAAATCCGACAGAAAACAGCTTGTCCCATTTTCAAAGCCCCAGGAGGATTTTTTTTTTTTACGGTATTTGTTAAAGTGCTCACTAGGTGCCAAACACTGTTCTAAGCACTGGGGAAGGTACAAGTTAATTAGGTCTGAAACAGTCCCTGTTCCTCAGGGGGCTCACGGTATAAGTATATTTGGGATTTCCCAATTAATTTCCAAACTCCCCACCTAAGATTCCCCAAATGCTACTTCTGTCCTTTCATGCCATATAAACACTTAAGTAATAATAATAACAATACTAATGGCATTTATTAAGCGCTTACTATGTGCAAAAGCACTGTTCTAAGCACTGGGGAGGTTACAAGGTTATCAGGTTGTCCCACGGGGGGCTCACAGTCTTAATCCCCATTTTACAGATGAGGTAACTGAGGCACAGGGAAGTTAAGTGACTTGTCCAAAGTCACACAGCTGACAATTGGTAGAGCCGGGATTTGAACCCAGGACCTCTGACTCCAAAGCCCGTGGTCCTTCCACTGAGCCACACTGCTGAGTGTACTCCCTGTAGCACTCATTTACTTATGTTCAATTACTTTTCTTCTGTCATTTAAGTGTCTTTCTCCCCTGATACACTGTAAGCTCTTTGAGGGGAGCGATCAAATACACAAATTTTGTTGTAATCTCCCAAAGGCCCACTACATTGCTCTGCACAGAGTAGATGCTAATCATCTCTCCTACTCACATTTTGACAATTAACATTAATATAGTACTACCAGGACTTCCTGAATTCACAAAGCACATACAGCATAGAGATCAGGCAATTATAGCCTTTATCCCAGAGTATATTATGTTCACCCATTCCCAGGACTTAAACAAAACTTAGCAACAAGATAATCTTGTCCCAAAGCTAATACACATTCAAGCTTTTAACTAACTTACCTCTTTTTCTTCTGGCTTCCTTGATTTCTTCACACAGTTTGTTAAATTCTGGATCCAACTCAGCAGCGATTATGGCATGTGCAGTGTCCTTCAGAGTACAAGCCCTGTGCCTAATTATTTTATCTGTTAAACAAGTTCATGCAATTATTACATTGTTCAATTTCGGTAATGTGAACAATGAAAGCATTTCTAGTTGGAACTAAGAGAAAGCCAAATAAAAGGTAAAGAAGGTAATGTCATAAGCCAATTTTCTAGTGAAAATCTGAATCATTTTAAGGGAAGCTGCTAAGTGTGCTTCATTTACGTGGAAAAATCCTTTAAATGTTGTGTGTCTTTGGAGCCCAGAGGCACTTCACAAATTTCCAACACTTGGTTGCTACGGTATGGTTTAAGAGGTAAGGTTTGAACAGGTCTTCTGCAGATTTTCAAGAGAAAAAAACATCAAATGTCCCAGTTCTTAGTAGTTGTTCTCCGTGACTCTAAACTATCAATCAATCAATGATATTTATTGAGCTCTTACGGTGCACAGTTTTCATGGTACAGCCAAGGATTGATAAACTATTTGAACAGAAAATCATTTATGCTCCAAACTCAAGTTCAGTGAGGTAGAAACTGTGTATCTAGGAGAAATGCCCAGCACTTTTCCACAAGAATCCTTCATTTTTACCCTACAATAACTGAATCAAGATAATTTTGAAATATCAACCAGGTCCATAAGCAGGCAAACCAAATCATACTGTTTGTTTTCCTTCCAATTCAGCTGAGGAAGACATTCATTGCATTGTGCATTTTTAAAAAATCTACTCAATGTCTTCAAGTGATTAGAACAGTGCCTGATCCATGGTAAACACTTAACAGATACCATAATTATTACTATTATGAAAGGAAAAGAGGAAAATGAGATTTCCAGAGAGTTTGGGGCCTAATTTCCTAGATTTCCCTTAATAATAATGGCATTTGTTAAGCGCTTACTATGTGCACAGCACTGTTCTAAGCGCTGGGTTCTATTTTGGAGTTAAGATGCAAACTACTCTACAGCAGAATTCAACAACTGAAAGTTATAGAGGTTCTTAATGTCCCTATGTGGTTCATTCTAACCTCCCCAGTGGAAAGACAGGGTTTGTTGTTGTTGTTTTTTTTGACGGCATTTATTAAGCTCTTACGATGTGCAAATCACTGTTCTAAGCGCTGGGGAGTTACAAGGTAATCAGATTGCAGGGGGCTCACAGTCTTAATCCCCATTTTACAGATGAGGTAACTGAGGCACAGAGAAGTGAAGTGACTTGCCCAAAGTCACACAGCTGACAACTGGGGGAGGCGCGATTTGAACCCATGACCTCTTACTCCAAAGACCGTGCTCTTTCCACTGAGCCACGCTGTTTTCACTTGTGCATTTCCAAAGACTTTAGGCAGGCCCTGCCATCTTGAGGGCTCCTGGGAAAGTTGGTCCCAGCTTCCCTGCACAGGAAGAGGAGTCCAACCTCATAAGAAGCTTTTGGTTCCCCAGTTCAGCTAGATGATGATGATAATAATAATAATGGTATTTGTTAAGCGCTAAATATTTGCTAAGCACTGTTCAGGAGTGTGTCACTCACTTTTCCAAGCACTGGGGTAGATCCAACCTAATCGTGTTGGACACAGTCCCTGTCCCACGTGGGGCTCCCAGTTTTAAGCCCCGTTTTCCAGATGAGGGAACTGAGGCCCGGCGAAGTGAAGTGACTTGCCCAAGGTCTCACACAGCAGATAAGTGGTGGAGCTGGGATTAAAATTCAGGTCCTTCTAACTCCCAGGCCTGTGTTCTATCAACCAGGCCAGGCTGCCAGGGAAAGGAACTGACGAAGGAAGTAGCTGTGCTTCTGGGCTCTAAATCCTTTTTTGCCTATCTCCCATTCTTTACTGAAGGCACGTGACCCTCAACCAACTTGGAAAGTGGCCCTTGAACTGAATTGCCAATTTTTTTTAAACAGTATTTGTTAAGTGCTTACTATGTATCAAGCACTGTTCTAAGTGCTGGCATGGATACCAGTCAATTAGGTTGGATGCAGTCTCTATCCCGCATGGGGCTCACAGTCTTAATACGAGGGAGAAGAGGAAAACTGAAGCACAGAGAAGTGATTTGGCCAAGATCACACAGCTAGAAACTGGTGGAGCCGGTATTAGAACCCAGGTCCTCTAACTCCCAGTCCTGTGTTCTTTCCACTTGGCCACGCTGCTTCTTAAAACCTCTCCAGAGCTTCGGATTACTCCACATAATAACGGGAAGTGAATGTGTTAACTTCTGTTAAATATATCCATTTAGATACTTTTCAACATTCTTGCTAAATTTGATGAAAAGTGCCCTCCAAGTCTACTAGATTTTCAGAATGTTATATTCTGAATCTATAGGTCAGATTTTCTTGGAGCCACAACTTCCTAAGGGTTCAACACAGCAAAATATTTCGTTAAGCAATATTCACGGGTGCTAAATGTAATTTCCACTTGCTACAAGACAAACCCTGGGGTGTTTTTTGTCAGTAGCACAGTGAATGTCCAGATTGCAAAGAAAACCAAATATCCCTGCCTGAACCTAGTGAAGAACTTTAATAGGGCTGAGAATGATCTCGATGGTACTTTACATCTGAAAGGGTGAGGAGACTGGGAAGATGCACAATTATTATCACTTAGAGTCTTCATTTCAATTCTATTATTCCCCCCCGCCACCAAAGAATTGTTTGAGGTTCAACACTAAAGAGGTGAAGAAAATCATTGGAAAAACAAAAAAAATGTATTGTTGGTTGAGTTTCATTAGTTACTTCTAGACCACAGCACGACTTGGAAGCTGTAGAGGTGATAAGCAGGACTCTAGGGTGCAGCTCAGAAACATTCTTTGCACTGCCACTGGGTCAGAAAGGAGGCCCAGGAACACTCTCTATCACCAGAACCTTTGAATTTGGAACAGAGAGCAAGGTATTTTTCACCTCAGGCCCCTGGCTCCATAGAGAAAACAATGATCATGCCATTTGCAACACAGGAAGTTTTGGCAAAAATTGAAACCAAAAATGAAAGTTCCCTACCGTTAAACTAGATTTTTTTGTGTGCATTAATTAATTCAACTATGAAGTCAGAAAGACAATGAAAGACACAGGGAGAAGCAGTGTGCCTAGTAGAAAGCGTACAGGCCTGGGAATAAGAAGGACCTGGGCTCTAATCCTGGCTCCACCACTTGCTTGCTGTGTGAACTCAGGCAACTTACTTCATTTCTCTCAGCCTGTTACATCATCTGGAAATTGGGGATTAAGACTGTGAGCCCCATGTTGGCCATGGACTGGGTCCAACTTGATTATCTAGTATGTACCCCAGTGCTTATAACAAAGAGGGGGAGAGGGAGGGAGAGAGGGAGACGGAGATGGGGAGGGAGACAGGGAGAGGGAGACGGAAGGGAGAGAGAAGGAGAGAGAGGGAGAAAGAGGGAAAGAAAGGAGAGACAGAGAGAAGGAGAGACAGAGAGAGGGAGAGGGAGGGAGGGAGGGAGGGAGAGGGAGAGGGAGAGGGAGAGGGAGAGGGAGAGGGAGAGGGAGAGAGAGAGAGAGAGAGAGAGAGAGAGAGAGAGAGAGAGAGAGAGAGAGAGCGCACAGCATCCCAGGTTTAGGGACACAGTTTTTCTTTACATATTAGAAAACGTTGAGTTGCCTATGCACTTGAGAAGCACCGTGGCTCAGTGGAAAGAACCCAGGCTTGGGAGTCGGAGGTCATGGATTCAAATCCCAGCTCTGCCACTTCATCATCAATCGTATTTATTGAGCGCTTACTGTGTGCAGAGCACTGTACTAAGCACTTGTCAGCTGTGTGACTTTGGGTGAGTCACTTAACTTCTCTGAGCCTCAGTTACCTCATCTGCACAATGGGGATTAAGACTGTGAGCCCCCACATGGGACAACCTGATCACCTTGCATCCTCCTCAGCACTTAGAACAGTGCTTTGCACATAGTAAGCGTATAACAAATGCCATTATTATTATTATTGTTATTATTATTATTATTATTATTATTATTATTATGCCAGGCCCGTTCCCCAATGAAATAATACCCTGTGACCTAAAGGACCTCAAACAGAATCCCTAAATTTGCAGCAGGGCGGTTTAGCTGATGTTCTAAGTGAGCTGATTAAAATGGAGATCTCCAATATCATCTCCTGCTAAAAAAGGTAGCAGTATTTCTAACTAAGGGCTGTGTTGTCAACAGACCCACAGCACGACAGTACTTGTGACAGAGCAGGGCTTGAAGAGAAAGGCCAGTGAACTCTAGAATAGGCAGCATTTCTCATGGTTTAAAGTCTCTGAACGTCAATCTGTGCAGCTAAGCCAAAACCATTGGTGTTTCTTCTTTTCAGTGTGAATGCAAACTGTTTCCATGTGCTCCCCAATTACTGTCTTCAAACAAGTCATTTTAAAATGGAAGGAGTGGGAAACAGTATCCAAGCAGCAAAATTCATCTCTAATAATGCTGATGGTATTTGTTAAGCGCTTACAATTTGTCAAGCACTGTTCTAAGCGCTGAATGTAACTGAATCTACTGCCAGTGACTATTTAGTATACTTCTGACAATCAAAAGCAGACACTGGCATCTATCAAACATGTATTCTCCACTTCAACAAATGTAGCTATTCCTAAATTTACAATGCTATCTTTTATTGACTTCAATGAAGCCAACCAACTTACCTCCAGGATCTTTATCCGGATTGTACTCTAACGCATTGCTGCAGATGAGATCGATGTCATTTAGAAAATCCTTGGCAGTTAAATAATTATGTTTATCGATTTTGGTTATTACCGTTGATAGATCCATTGGCTCTTTGATAACTTCAAGATAATCCGAAACCTATAACAAGAGTGTTCTGAAGTGAAACAGGGAACTTATAGTACAAATTTAATCTACTTTTACATATTCACCCAATGCCCCCAACAACAAATATTCAGAGATTCAAAAGTCAGTATCAAAAAATCAATGAGGATTAAAAAGGTGATTAAATAAAATTGTGGCCCAAGTCTGTTCATTTTACATAATCTCTTAGCATCTCCAGGAAGATTAGCTTCCTAGGATTGCTTCTAAATCGGTTATAAAAATGAGATTTGAACAAGCAGCCTATGGTCATATGCACACAAAAAAATAATCTCTTAAAGTGACTGCTGTGCAGTGCAATGTTCAATTATCTGAAATATTCCCTGCAAAATGAAAATGAAGTTTAGACTTCCTGTTCCATTTGCAGTAGCTTCTAGTAATTATGCTTAAACCTTTTTAAATCCATTTCTTACTTCTATTGTAAAGAGATAAGTATCAATATTGATTACACACAAAGACGATCTGCTCCTTGGGAAACAGAGTGTCACATGAAGCTATAGACCCGAGCACATTTTGTGATAAAATATAATGCTGTCACAAATGGGGAAATTGGCTGAAACTGTCCTAATTCTGCTGCATAGACCTGAGCAAATTTTGGGATAAATTATAATTTTGTCACAAATGGGGAAATCGGTTGAAACTGTCTCGGCGAAAACAATCTTTACCACCACAAGGGTACTTTTCAGGGTAATATCAATAGGAAAGGAAACTCGCAATAGCATGAATGGAAGTTGTACAGAGATAACTCCACAGCCAAAGACCAATGTCACCGTATTGTTGACATGCTGTGCGGCTCTCACAACCTACAAGGATCCTGGAAAAACTGAAAGGGATTTGCCCAGCAGCCCAGCTAAAGAACAGAACTGCTTTTTCCAGGCACCTGACAGGGGTCGAGAAAACTAAGCCACCAAGGGTACCACGCGGCTTTCCTGAGTGGGAACGCACAAACGGAGTAGAGATGACACAATGATAGTACACAATGACACTATCTGGAATTACAGTGTCAGCTCAAGGCCCCGTGATGCCGAATACATTATTTTACTATTTATTGCTAATTTGTTTCATATATGAATCATCTTTGTGCCTCAAGGGTGGTTTTCTCTCTCCAGATACGTACATAAATGCAAGAGAACATAAATTCTGATGTGGGCTCTGAACAATCTACATGCATCATATTAAAATGTTTCCTAAGGAGCAGAGTGCTGATCTTCAGCAAAATCCTGGCCAGTGTGAATTTTACATTTGGTACCACCAGAGTTTTGTTGGGTTCCTGTGCGTGTGTTTTAATTATTTTTTAAGCACTTACTAGGTACCAGGCACTGGTATTAAGCACCGGGACAGATACATCTTAATCCCCATTTTACAGATGAGGAAACTGAGGCACATAGAAGTGAAGTGACCTGCCCAAGGTCACACAGCAGGCAAGTGATGGAGCCAGCATTAGAACATGGATCCTCTGGCTCCCGGGCTCATGCTCTTTCCACTAGGCCACACTGCTTCTTGTGGCTTAACTCACTGAGTACCTCCACTTTCCCCCTTTTTTTTTAAGCAACCCATTCCCCAGAAGAGTTTCATGGGAGATGGAGGAGGGCTAGGGAAGATTCTGCCCTTACTGCAGTCAAGCCTGTTTGGTTTTTCTTTAATGGTATTTCTTAGGCGCTTACTATGTGCCAGGCACTGTACTAAGTGCTGGGGGTAGATTGGAGCTGATCAGGTTGGGCCCAGCCCGTATCCTGATCACGATCCTAATCCCCATTTTACAGATGAGGTAACTGGGGCACAGAGAACTGAAGGGATTTGCCCAAGATCACACAGCAGACAAGTGGCGGAGCGGGATTAGAACCCAGGTCCTTTCCAGCAGGCCACGCCGCTTCCCCTCACTCCCCATTTCATGACTCAGTTGAAGTCACAGGAAGCAGTAGGGTGCCCCAATACACAGCTAGGGCCTATGATTGTAGGAAAGAGGGCCACTCCGAGGATGAGGGCACGGGGAAGATTCGGGGGCACCAAATATAAAATTCACATTGATTTTGCCATTCCTTAACCGTGTGGGCAGTCCTATAGCCATGCCTCATATCACCCACCCCACAGGCCATTCCTGTAAAGGAATCATTTTCATTAATGACAACCATTTCATACCCGAGTGTACATACACTTTGCAACAGACTATAATGAACATTAAATGTTCGAAATGATTTCAGAGTAAAAATTAGAGCTTAAATGAAAAATACCCAAGTTGTTCAGACATGGAGTCTGAACTATAATAAGCAGCGGGCTTGTGGCAATTGGTATTGGCCGGTCCATACGGGCTAAATCATCCCAGGATAAGAACTTGGCTCCCACACACAAAATGTCCAAATGGAAAATTCTGTTTTTCACTACCACCACTGGCCATGCCGTCCCCAACACAAAGAACAGTAAACACGCAACAGACATTAAATTTTCCATTGGGAATCAGGACATATTGCCTCAAGGGCAAAGTCACCATGACCTAGAATGTCCTAGACATAATCCAAACTACATGTCTCAGCCTCCAGGCATTTCAGAATGAACTGGACCGCGAGAAAGAGGTTATCTTTGATGATTCCCACTCCCACGGAGAAACTAATGGATAACGGCAAGACTCCCACCGAGGAGATCAGTTTTGTCATTATCCACACCCTATTTGGGGCTGCTACAAGATTTATCCTGGAACAAAAAATCTAGTATGGACGTGTAACCAAAGCCCATCAACGTCTCTCCTTTAATTGGAAAGGAAAGGATACCCAATAATCGGCGTCCAATTTCACAAAAATGCCGAGGATAGATTACTGCATGGGTGAACGTATTTCATTGGGGTATTCCTTCTCCCATGCTTTTTAGTCCTTTCCCAGACAACTGATTAATAATTTGCTCCTTTTAGCCAGTTCAACTTCAGTGTTTGCACACTACTGAAACAAGACCTCTTCAATATCCACCGGTTTGCTGAAGATGTTAAAGCGCTTGTCTGTGGCCAGCCTCTTGGTAACGTCCCTGAGAAACAACCGCAGCTCCCTTAGAGTATTCTCCTCCTGGTCCTCCATTCGCTGCTTTTCCGATTCCGACAGCTGCCGAGGTGGAGACGGGAGGGCTAGAGGAAGCACTTCCATGGCATAGAGGGCTGGAAACAACGAAATGAAACGCCCGGGTTCAAGCATCGGAAGGACAAAGCCTTATCCAAAAGGGGGAAACGGATGATCCCTTTCACTAGAAAATTTGGATTGAAATCTATTTTTCTTTCCTTTTACCTTCAGTGAACTGCAGTACTCAGAACTGCTTCAATTAGTGGTATTCATTGAGCACTTACTGTTTGCGGAGCACTGTATTAAGAGCTTGGGAGAATACAGTATAACAGAGTTTGAAGACACATTCCCTGTCCATAACAACCTTACAGTTTGGAAGGGGAGGCAGACTTCAGTGTAAATGGATAAATTACAGCTATGTCCGTAACTGCTGTGGGGTTGAGGGAGGGTTGGAACAAAAGGGATCAAATCCAAGTGCTTCTGATGGAAGGAGCACAATACCTATTACCATAAGCTGGGTAATGGAATATGCTTATTCAACAGAAGGACAAATCTCCAATTCTCAGGGGCGCTGAAACGGATCGTGTCTTTTAATTCTACTTATACTCTCCCAAGCACACAGTGTTCAATAAAGGGGATTGTTCGGAAGACTAAGAGTCTATTTACGATTTTTACTATTTTGTATTTTACTATTACTGATTTACAAAACACGTACACGGCACTGGGTAATAGCCAACGTTACCCCGTGAAAGAAGAGCAAAACGAATAAGCTAGTAATGACAATGATGCTAATGATACTTGTTACGCGTTTACTATGTGCCAAACACTGTTCTAAGTTCACGGGTTAATTGGGTAGGACACAGTCCCTGTCCCACATGGGGCTCACAATCTGAATCCCCATTTTATAGATGAGGTAACTGAGGCCCAGAGAAGTGAACTGACTTGCCCAAAGTCACACAGCAGACACGTGGCAGAGCCTGTGCTCAGGCCTGTGCTCTATCCACTGCGCCACACTGCTTCTCAATATTACGAGACCTCAACATTCAGTAGGTTCCATCTCATAACCTAACCTAAGAAAACACGGTTTGTCCCATGCTGCTTTTGAGTGTGGACCCCAACGCTTAGAACAGTGCTTCGCTCATAGTAAGCACTTAATAAATGCCATCATTATAATTATACACTCCATCAGTGAATACTGCTCTGGGAGACAGCCACCAAGAAGTCCTGGTTTCTCTCTTCCGAACAGTAGCAGGAAAGAAGCCCAGCAGAGACGGCTTTGAGGCCTCTTCCCTTTCTCTCTCTGAGTGGGTCTTACCCTTCTGCCTTGTTTTAGAAATTTAGGCCAGATTTCCCTCCTCCTCCAAAGCCCAGCTAGAACAGACTCGTCAAAAGAAGGAAAAGTGGCATGGGAAGGTTCCTTATATGGGCTCCGAAGAGGCAATAATCAATCATTCAATCAGTCAATGGTATTTACTGAGCGCTTACTGATTGCAGACCACTGAAATAAGCACTTTGGGAGAGTACGATATAACAGAATTGGTTGACATGTTCCTTGCCCACGATAAGCAGGTAACATGAGAGCTCTGAAATGGCTGCTGGCTTCAGCCTGGCAGAAGCTGGAAGATGACACCTAGCTCCCTGGAAACAGCCAAGCCTAGCAACTCAGGCATGTCACAACTTCTCTGTGCCCCAGTTTCCTCACAAGGAAAATGCGATTCAAGACCAGGTCCACCCTCCTACTTGGACTGTGGGCCTCACTGTGAGACGGAGACTGTTTCCAACCTGATTAATTTGTATCGACCCCAGCTATTAGTAGAGGGCTTGGCACACAGTAAGGGTTTAAGAAATACTACAAGTATTATTATCGTAATTATTTTAAGGTGCATGGCTACTAAATTATCTAGTGTGATATTGGAACTTACTGAAAATTACCATAGAACTATTACAAAGTTTTGCCATCAATTATCAATCAGCCCACTGCACTGATCAATCGACAGCCACTGTGTGCAAAACACTGTGTACTAAGCACTAGGGAAATTGCAGTGGAGTTGGTAGACACGATTCCTAACCTCTAAAAGCTAACAACCTAGAGGGGATCTACTGCTCCTAGTGAAACATTTCACCCCTGAGCTCTAATTCTCAATTTCCTGAGGCCCTTTTCAGAACCGACTTCCTACTTCATCATCTCTACTAAGGCCTGCATCTCATTATAAAGATTTTTCTGCACTAAATCACTGATCAAAAGGAAACGAGACACTATTTTCCCCATCAGCGTAAGGATTACGTCAACTCAAGCAGCAATCTGCTCAACTCTCCCTCCAGAGGGTGACCGTAGGCCCTCCCTTCGTAATTTGAAAAGAAAACGTCCACGTCATCGTGGATTCGCTTTTCACTTACCGGCTTGTTTCCGTCTTGGTGGGGGCATGGATGCCTGATGGAGAATCAATTCTTGGAAAAACCTCAATCTATCTTCTTCAATAGGTCGCTGAATATACAGAACTTCCTCGTATTGGATTCTAAAGATACATTTAACCTACAGGAAGAGAGTTGTGGAAAAACATTTTTACATTAGCTTGTGCGTTTCTCAATCTATAGCCTGTTGAGGTATTGAATCATCATCAATCTCTGATGGCCAGTCCAAGTTATAGGATGACACACTACAAATATTATAAGCAGTAAATCATTCACCCTCAGCACCTAAAGACAATAATGCAGTAAGAGCTTCGCAAACCGGAATCTTCTGGAATGGGAAGAACTGGTTAGTCACAGGTGCTGCCCATTTAAGGGTTCAGATAATCAACAGGGGCTTTTGCATCATGGCACAGTACAGTCAGTAGCCCCGGATCATGTTTCTACAAAAATTTTCAGGCCATGTTTCCCCACTCCTCAAGAATCTCCAGTGGTTGCCCATCCACCTCCACATCAAAGAGAAACTCCTCACCAATGGCTTCAAACCACTCAATCCCCTTGCCCCCTCCTACCTCACCTCACTGCTCTCCTACTACAACCCAGCCCGCACTTGGCTCCACTAATGCTCACCTTCTCACTGTACCTCGATCTCGTCTATCTCGCCGCCGACCTCTTGATCACGTCCTGCCTCTGGCCTGGAACGCCCTCCTTCCTCATATCCGACAGACAATTACTCTCCCCTCCTTCAAAGCCTTATCGAAGGCACATCTCCTCCAAGAGGCCTTCCCTAAGTCCTCCTTTCCTCTTCTCTCACTCCCTTCTGTGTCGCCCTGACTAGCTCCCTTTATACATCTCCCCTCCCAGCCCCACAGCACTTATGTACATCTCTGTAACTTATTTATATTAATGTCTGTCTGACCCTTTTGACTGTGAGCTCATTGTGGGCAAGGAATGTGTCTGTTTATTTTTATATTGTAATCTCCCAAGTGCTTAATACAGTGCTCTGCACACAGTAAGCCCTCAATAACTATGACTTACTGACGAGGTGGAAGAGGACCACATGCTCATCGTACAAAATAAGCCACCCGGGCCTTACGGGGGCTTAGAACAACTACCCAGCAGGCTGCATTGAAATTACTCTATAAAGAGAGACAGTCCACTGAAGCCTGACTCTGTTTACTTCAGAACAGGAATTCAGACCCTGCTGTGAAACTGTAGTTCAGCAAGAGCCCTGTTTGCCAGACCTATTAACTAAAGAGCAAAACCTGCTAAGACTCCGGAAAACTGTAGGCTCATGGAACAGACGTTACCAGGGATGAGGAATTTACTGACTGATGGGGAGCTGAAAGATTTTGCTAATCAGACTGGCAGGGAGTGTATGTGTTTACTGGAAGTACCTCAGTTATTCACGTAAAAAGAAACACTTCATTAAGTGATCATGTTCACCCTTTCAGAGTGTAGGAAAGAGGAAGAAAAGCTGTATGCAGTAAATGTCTTTCTGGGGAGCAGAGATGCCAACTGTGGGAATAAGATACCGTGAGTCAGTAAACATGATAACTGGACAGGAAAAAGTCGAGCCCTCGTTGGACTACATTGAATTACATTTGTCTGTGCCACCAAGTACATTTTTCCTGGGAGTGCCATTCATTCTAAAAACTTTCAACACACTCTCCTTGGAACTGAATATGTAGATTTGGGCCCTTCCTGGATTTTACAAAACTAAACAACAGAGCTGGGAATTAAGGGGTGGGGTTTCAGGTAAACAGGGTTACTGCCAAGGCTGCTATCCCCGGGAGAGAAAAAGAACGGGGCCCTGAGAAGCAGCAGTGAACAACTACTTGCTGAGGAGGGAACTAGGGTTGCCACCTGAAGGAAATTTTATGACACCCCAGTTAGCACTCTTCACTGGGCCATGACAAAAGTGAAGAAGTATTAACTGAAGTACAGTTCGGCATTCCCAATATCCACCAAACTGACTAGAATTCATTTAAAAACAAAGCTAAAAGCACAATGTTGCTCCATGGGTCAATGATCAAAACTTTGAATTAGAGGTTTTTAGATCAACAGAGGCATACTCCTGGTACTGACAACCACCATGCACAGAAGCAGATACGTCGGGAGCTGGTTGCCGATGCTTTCCGCGATCCGTAAGCCCCAGCCCACCCACCGCTGCACCCAATCACTGCAGGGCAGACGGTTCTGTCCAACCGCTTTTTTCTCTTGCCCTGCCTCCCTAGTGTATTTCCCAATTAGTAACTGGCAGGCTGAATTCTCCGCTTCAGCTGGGGTTTAGAAGGGAGGTAGCACAGATGGGTCAGAGAGGGAATGGGTGGAGATTTCCTTTCTCCTGTGAAATTCTCCGCTGCGTTGGCCCTATGTGCGAGAAACCCGCTCAGCCACCCCTCCCTTCATCAACCACAGCCTTACTCTTCAGCCTCAATTCTGTTCCCCTTTCGGAGAGACACAAGAGCAGCAGCTTGGTGGGAGTTGCTGTCCCTTACCTCCGCTTCAAATGCCTCTATTCCGTATTACACCAATCCTCAGGTGTCCTCTGGGCCCAAGCTGGAAGCGTCTACGGCCTGGCAAGGTTTTATGAGAAGGCCTCAATTCTAGGCAGCACTTCACCTCCTGGGGAATGGCTTGAAATACCCTACTAAGTTTTTATTACTCTGAGAATTGATACCAGAGCTACCAACTGAACCATTCTAATGATCCACGGAATGGAAAATGAATTTGGTGGGTTTCAAAAAATCAAATCCTAAATTTTTTTATTAAACATTTAGTCAGCTGCCAAAATTTAACTTAATCCAAATGTGGATTCAATACTCTATCCCCTTCTACTTAAGATTGTGAGCCTCATGTGGGACAGAGACTGTGTCCAACCTTGTGTGTCTTGAGTGCTTGGCACATAGCAAGCGCTTAACAAATACCCAAAGTAATTACTTCTATTCATCCTATGTGAACAATAGAAGAACAAATTATAAAACAACTATGAAATATTAAGTCCATTCCCCTATTACTATTACTACAAATATGGAGAACACAAAGATGCTATCAACCTAGAATTGAGCAATGGGTCATACTTAAGTAACTTCACACACACAATCGTGCCTTTCTTTCCTGAAAGTACTCCATAAATCCATCCAATTTAGAATACAAAACATTGTCCAGGCACTTGCACGTAAAGAAAACTCATATTTGGATCCTTTTTCCCCATAATATGTTTAAGCCACAAAAATTATCACATGTAATCTGTAAAGCTAAGCATGTATTATTATCCCAGGACCTAGAGGAATGGAAGTTCTGCCAAAAAAATATTTAGAAAGCAGGCCTAAATTCCTTATTTTTGGTTGGGGTTTTGTGCAAATCCACGCTTTCAATTTTTGGGTATTCTTTCCCTATGGATACAGAGAGTGACTGCAGAAGGTGGGAAAGATAACGTATGGTTGACATCAGTAAGTGGGGATGGGATTAATACAATTTTTGAAAGGGCGAACAGAAGTTGAGGAGCTAATGATTTTTAAAATAGAGAGAGCGAGCGAGAGAGAGAGAGAGAGAAAGAGAAAGAGAAAGAGAAAGCACACAAAAAACAAACCCAATTGGGCCTGCCTACGGAAGTCTTCTTACCTCCTCAGGCAGCTCACTGTACATGGTTTCAGAGGTAGACAGTAAAAATATAGGTGAGAATGATGGTATATCTTGCAGCAATGTCAAAAATGTAGCTCTCACAGTTTCACTGACAGCTTCCCACCAATCGCCAATATGAGGCATGTAAACAATACTAGGAACTGATCTTCGGGCTTCACGAAATATCTGATTTAAGAAAAAAGCAGGCATTAAAACAAATTAATACACCATAAATGCAACAAGTGACGTGATACGATCAGCTGATAACCTGTATTATCCCTCATACCATGGTTTAGCACTGCCCAATATGTTTTTAAATGCTTTCAAGGTAAAATACAACAAACTCATTGAATTTCCTTCAATAAAACAGGCAAATGTGTTTGTTTCCGTTTTATATTTCTCTGAAACGTCAGAGCATCCGGAAATGCTCCAAGGATCATCACACACTACCATTTGTATACTGATTACAAAAGACACTCAGAAAAGTAAAGTGGTCTAAATGCCGCTACAGGGTTATATTCGATTTTCAACAAAACAAGGAAGGTGGTGCCTTTTCCATCAAGGATGGGCCTTCAAAGCCCCTATTTAATAATAAAACAAAGATGCGAGAACTTTGAGGACAAAACCTAGTCTAGGGCTTAAATTAACAGGCCAGAAATTAATCGTTCAGCATTCCAGCTCCAGAGCTCATTTTGTTTCTTGCTGCCTTAGTTTCTCTTGCCATAAAAATAGGAATGGGAAACCCCTTTAAACCACTGTTCTGAAGAGTACTGTGAAGTACTTTTAACCTGCTCTAAAGTCAGGGTGGAGATGATTTTTTCCAAATTTAAATGACGGTATAATTTGGTGGCGATTATTTTTAATTTGGGAAAGATTTGGTTTCATCTTTGAGGCATTAACTCTTTTTCAGAGATAAAGGAAAATTCCTCAGACTCCCAGGGGAGGAGATGGGACCAGTGCCGTTTGCCTGAGGAGGGGGCAATGAGAAATTGGCAGAAAGGCTGGGATACTTCTGGAAGTTGTGGTAGAGGCTTTTGCAGCAAGAGGGTCTCCCACGTGTTAGAGGCTTAAGAAGTAAGGGAAAGCAAAAGCCTCAGCACTTTCAATGGTACTTTCCTTTCTCCCTCCTTCCCTTCCCGGCTTGCTCTGCTTTTATGGAGGGAAGGCTTATAGGGAAAGAGAAAGGGATCAAAAGAGGAGGGAGTGGGTTGCATTGGGAGGGAAGTAGAGATGAAAGGGAAGGTGTGGCATAAAGCAGTGCACAACAGAAATAGTAAAACTAGAGCAGAGCAACAGCTGCTCTGCGGTGAGAGAGTTTGGAGTCTGAGTTCTGGGGGGGACAGCATAAATTTTTAAAAAGATAACGGGAGAGAAACTGGGGTAAAAAAAAAAATTGCTTAACACCCAAAATTCCACACCCTCTCAAGGATCCAGGGCCTGGAAGGAAGATTCCACAATTTCTTTCTCAATGCGCCAAACAAAGCAAGCAAATGATATCCAGGTTAGTTGTTTGCAGGCTACCATGCAGCAATGAAACCTCCAAAATAATATTATTCATTGTTCCAACAACTATTAATATATCCATCTAGTAATTCTCAAACTCTAGTATGAAGTTAAGCAATTTTCATTAGCTGTGGAAATGCATTGCTTTGTCAAATGGGGTCAGTGTCTCCAAACCAAGGTGAAACTCAGGCAGAGACTTTGGTGAAACTATGGGATGTACAAACAATTCCCCTCACTAAATGCTAAATATAACATTCATCAAATTAGAACACTGAACCCCTTTCTACTGACCAAACAAGTTGATGTTCTCCCAGTGAAATCAACATTTCCATTTCCTCTTGTGAAATGGAGCTTCTACATATCACATGTTGAATCTGCACCCAAATCATTTCGCCGAATGCTGTGATACCCCCAAAACCCCTAGATCTTTTCTGTTCCAGAACTAGGAAGAAATTTGTGAAACTTCAATAACCAATGTGAGATAAAAAGGTTTTGCTTCTTCCCTTCCCATATTTGCATATCCACCAATCCAGAACAGTTGTGAAATACAACTTCTTCAGGACTCAAAATCCCTTTTAATCCCCCATTCATTTCATTTATCATCACGTTTATAGTTCATTTATTCCAATGTTCTTGTGGCACATCCGAGGGAAAATCAGGCATAAACACTGATAAGGAGAACCACAGATGGGTGCTATCTAAGGATAAGTAAATTTCAATAATGCCTCAAAACAAAATTAAATAGACCATTCACAAACTTCAGTTCACCTCAACCTAGATGCTCTCCACCAGGAGCTTTGGAGGAAGTATCCCATTTGAAGAGAAACAAGAGAGATGGGGTACAAAGGTAGGGAGAGTGAAAAAAAAATGGGAAAATATAGAGCACTTTCTAAATCTTGCCAATTTATTCAGCCTCATCAACCACTAAATGCTCTAAAGCCAAGTAGGAGAGCGAATACAAAATGAATACACTCTGCCTCTCATTTCTACTCCTTTTTGGATAGGATTTCCTGGGATTTCCTTGGGCTTCTGGGAAAACACTAAGTGCATCTGATTGTTGATATATGATTATATTCTGTCTTCTAATGAAAGAGTTGGCTTTATTTCCAGTAGAAATAAACAAGTAATAATTACCAAAGGGAATGAGTGCATATATGAAAACAAAATAACTGGAAAGGAAAACAAAGATTTTCAGTTCTGATTGGTTAAGAGAAACTGGGATTTGTGGGGTGGGGATGAGAGAGGTGAATGAGGGGACTCAGACTTCCTAAAATCCTTAGCTCCAACGGCATCGTTTTATACACAGAATAAGCAGGAAAAGGATAATTTTTTTTGAAATCTTTATGGTGAAACAAGGGGATTTAGCTACAACATATCTACTCACATTTAAATGGTAAACTCCTTGAGGCCAGGGATCATGTCTTCTAACTTAATTGTGCTTTTCAAACACTTCAAATGCTCCAAAAATATGAATTTTAAAGACTGAATTCAGCCTGTCCACCTTTAACTAGAATGCCTTCTAATGTAAAAGGCTGCAGTTTTGTGGTATAAAAAGCAAGGAGAATGAAATAATTGGGGGGGGGGGGGAGCATTTGCCACTGTCATCAAAAAATGAAAAGGAATCTCTAACTGTAGCAACTTTTGAGCAGTCTCTATCTTCCAAACTTGTGGAATTAAACAAGGTCTATGAAGTCAACTAAAAAATTTCAGGCTAGGGGCAAGACAGACGAAATTTAGTGAAGACGTAGCTGTCTTAGGGGAACAAGTGATGCCATTTGATTAACTGGAAGAATACTCACCTATAGGGTGTCTTGGATTGGTGGATGTGCAAGGTGTAGTAGAAAACAGAAAAACTGTTATAGAGAAAAAAGACAGTAGGCCGAATTACTGAACTAAACGTTTCAAACACCTCTGACATGACCAGCACTCTTGCACAAAAATCATGAGCAAACAACATTATAAGGAGTTGTTCATCTCATTTCAAACTTAAAACAATTTACTCCATTCCCTTCTGGCCTCAGTCTTGCCCCAGACCTCACTCTATTCAGATAAGGTAGGAAAAAGTTACTGCTAACGGAAAAGATCAGGGATTATTTCCTTATTGCCTGAAGGAGAGCAGGGGGAAAAATTAGGCCAGTAGAGCCAGAAGTATCCATGGACACTGAAATTTTAGATTTAGAAAACAAGAGTCCTATTCATATCAAAAGTTCAACTTTTAAGTGTCAGTCTTTCAGCCACTGACGACTGAAGATATTCAGTGTAGCTGTTCGCATTCCCCAAGAAAAGCTCAAGTAGAACTGAATGGAAAACTGTAACCCCATGTTACGAACACTCTTCAGGATATCCTAATTCCGCACTATAGAAACTAAGGACGGATTGCGTTTTTAAGAAAAATTTTGAAATGACAAGCACCAAGCTATTACTCATTCGAGTCACCTGACCACTACACTAAACACCAGTGGTTTTCTTTATTACTATTGCACAGGCCAAGGTGTTTGAAGGAAAACAAGGCAGTCCCCAGGACATTTATAATATGTATGAAATGAGATGTCTTTTAAAAGGGTCATTTTCTACTTTTTTAAAAAAATTCCATGGATGCCCTCAAAACGATCATTTTAAATCCTTTACTAATGTTGGCCCCATGGGTTGTTTTTTAAAAAAACACTTGATTTCATTATTTCTCATTTACTTTTTGTGTTCAGGGTGCAAAGAAGTTCTATTAAATTTCTGGCATTTGCAGGCAGCCTCATTTACAGATTCTGATGCAGACGGGCCAAAGTGGATGTGTGGTTTGCAATACCACAGGGTGACTATTTTTCAATCAGCACAGAAAAACCACAAGCATTCCATGAAAGGAACCATCAAGCATTTCCTTTCTTTGTAGGTTTTGATCTCTACACTCCTAAAAGGGCCTTTAAATTACACAGGTTTCCAACTGTGATACTGTGGTGCTTGAATTTGTCTTCAACACACACACACACACACACACACACACACACACACACCCCACAAATGCAACCACACATACACATATGAAACTTCTCAAGGAATAGTAAAGAAGATTAAACAGAATCGCACCACCGGGAGGTTTATAATGAACATTTCTAGACTGTGAGCCAGTTGTTGGGTAGTGACTGTCTCTATATGTTGCCGAACTGTACTTTCCAAGCGCTTAGTGCAGTGCTCTGCACACAGTGAGCGTTCAGTAAATACAACTGAATGAATGAATTATGCAAAAGATCTCATGCATACGTACTCACTGACACTGTTAAAACACAAATTAGATCATCAAATTGTAAATTTAATTTCTGTCTCCGGAAAATATGATCCAATTCCAAAACTACATTTAAGAGTAATTACTTAAAATACGGTGCGGCACAGGGTGCGTGTATTTTCTATTCCTGAAATTACAAAATAAAGGCGGTGGCTTTCATTACGTGGTTGGGATTAGAATGTTACTGAGGAATTAGAGGAATTCGGAATATTGTTTCCACAAGGCAAGTAAAATTTCCATGAGGTATTTATGACATCTCTAGACTGTAATCTTCTAGTAGGCAGGGAACATGTCTACTAGCTCTGTTGTACTGTACTTTCCCAAGCATTGAGTACAGTGTGCTGCACTAAGTGCTTAATAAATACTTTTGTTTCATTGCCATGTCTAGATGCAAGTAAAGACCCAAGAGTTGATGTAAGTATATGCCAAGAAACGGTTCTGTGCCCACGTGTGACTTGAATCCAAGTGAGAGTACAGGCATGGAGGATTTCTTTAATGCCAAGCTCTTCAAGAAGACAATTCCTATACTACATATGATAGAACTGACTTTTTATTATTAATAATCATGCTATTTGTTAATGCTTACTGTGTGTCAGACACCGTTCTAAGAGCTGGGGTAGATACAAGATAGTCGGGTTGGACGCATTCCCTGTCCCACATGGGGCTCACAGTCTTAATCTCCATTTTACAGATGCGAGAACTGAGGTCCAGAGAAGTTAAGTAACTTGTCCAAAGACACACAGTTCAAGCGGAAGAACCGGCATCAGAACCCATAACTTGCTGAGTGCCAGGCCCGGGCTCTATCCACTATGCCATGCCGCTTCCCGTACCAAATTAAGCTCATCCTCAGCCCTTCCCTAAACATGATTATTCAATTGAACACATTTATTTGGCTTTCTCTGTCCACATATATTTTTGATCTGTCTTCCCCTATTGGGACATAAGCTCCTAGGGGGCAGGGAATATGTCACTTGCTCTTCTTCCCCTGTGTTTTTAGATTGTCAGCCCCCAAAGGGACAGGGACCAAGCCTAATTCTCACCTATTTGCTCTTTCCTAGCACTTAATACACAGCTCTGCACATGATACTTAAATATTACCACTGCTGCTACTACTACTACTACTTAATACTGTGCATTGCGCCCAATGGGTGCTCAATACATACTATTAGTACCACTACCACCACAACTACTACCACAACAACTATACTGCTTGTAAAATGCTTGTGGCACTTCTGGGGACTTTATTTCATCCATGTAATACAAAAAGCAAGGACACTGGTCTCTAGAGTCCGGGCGTAGTGGACAGCGCAGGCGCCTGGGAATCAGAAGGTCATCGGTTCTAATCGCGGGTGCACCACTTGTCGGCTGTGTGACTTTAGGCAAGTCTAACTTCTCTCTGCCTCAGTTACCTCATCTATAAAATGGGGATTTGCGACCGCAAGCTCCACGTTGGACAGGGACTCGTCCCACCCGATTTGCTTGTATCCACCCAGCGCTGTAAAATGCCTGGCATGCAGTAAGTGTTTAACACACACCATTTTTATTACTATTGTTCTTATTATTAGAGAAGCTTCATGAACAATTGGGCTGGAATCAGCAACTGTCACTGCCACACGCAGAATTTTCTGGATGTTTGAATTAATGGGAGGCAGTGGGGTCAAGTCAGACTCCCTCCTAAACTTCCAATTCTACCACAAGTGAAGTAGCTGGGTAACTTGTGATGCCAGTAACAAAATGAAGCCAGAGAAGCACATCCATCCACATCCCTTCCCCACAGTCTCAAAACGTCACTACCAAAAGGACTCTGGGTTTTTTGTTTGTTGGTTTTTCCAGCAGAAGACGCTGAAGCACAAAAATGAAGTTATTTGCTTAATACCTAACAGCATTTGGAACCCCAACCCAGAAAGATTACAAACTCAGCTTGTGTTTCGGCACAGGGCACGAACTATTCAGAAAAAAGAGTCCAACTATGTTAGATAAATCATGTCGTGATTCCAAAAATTCTTAAAAGGACTTGGAAATTGTTCGCCCTGGATTACACAAAGATTTAAGAATTATGCATATGAATGCATATACTAAATAGCAAAAGAACGAGCACAACTTGCAATTGTGTACTTAGCGGTTTCTAAACGTCCCATCCCTGAGATGGAACCAAGAATTCTTTATTGCGATCCCTTCCCGGCAAAAAGGACTACTTGCACTAGGGAAAGGGATATTTGGACATTTACAGAGCTGGCTAAAGAGTCTGCAAAAATGATTTGAAAAACTCCAAGAAATCAATTCAACTGATTGAACCTTTCTGTCACCCTTCTCTCCCAAACTACAGTACAGATAACTGTTTGAATAGATTCAGCTTTCCAAATACTGGCTGTAGTTATTTCGGGTAAATTCCCAATCAAGCAGTCCATGATGGGATACCGGAAAGAAAGTTGGATATCTAGAAGGGGAAAGCGTGTTAGATGATGCGTGCCTAAATACCAGGATGGATTTCTATAAAGATAATCACCTCATGGTCCCAACCAGCTTCTAGATGCCTTTGCCAGGGACCGATCACTGAGCCACTGTCGCCACAGTGGCATTTCTTACGTTCTTTGAATACAGAAACACTGTCACTACACTAGTACGGCCCTATGGAAACACGAGCATAGAAACAAAAGGAATGCGTGCATGATTTTGAAAACTTAATTTTGGACCAGAACACGGTGTTTCATTCTCAGAATGCTCATCTCTCCAAAATAAATAAATAAAAAAATACCCCAAAAATCCATCCGTACGTGTAAAAATGTCATTAACGTCCCAAGGATTGAATTTTTAAAACACGAGAAACAGAAAACAGCGGGGCACTACAGTGACACTGGAAAACGTATTTGCCAGAAAATCCCAAGGGGGCTTCTCCCTTCTCCAATGTTCAACCCCAAGATCTTTCCTAACAGTTAAACTGATAGAAGAAAAAGACATTAGCACTTCATTAAAGGAAAAGGCATTCATTCTGGTACTTTACGAAACAGAAAAGTTAGCTATGTCGACCAAAAGGAAATACCTTAAAAGAAACATTTTTAGCCAGCTTTATTAGAGAGTTAATTTTGATGGTTAAAGTCAAGTAAATCACAAGATCAACCTTAAGTGCTTGCCAAACAAACTTAATCAGTTAAATCAAAATCGAGAAGCAAGGTCTTTGATGTTAGGGAGACATACCTGTGCACATGATTCTTCAGGTGTTTTGGCACTAACCGAATAAAGTGCTGGAAGGTCTAGTCTGTGCACAGAAAATTTTTCAAGAGTGTGCAATAATGCTGGAGCGAGGTGGGAAGTTTGACCTGAACCTCTTTCTCCAGATAGTAGTAATCTTGGCCTGTAAGAAGTTGGCTGGTGATAAGCTGACCTGCAATGTAACATTTTTTTTTTTCAGTTGAGGCAGAAATTGTGAAGAAACGAACAGGTAACAACATTAAAGTACAGCACTTCAATAATGTGGATCTATTCCCATACTTCCTTAAAGGATAACTTTACCTCGGGCACTAGAAGTTTTAACTCTTTCTTTTATGCATAACGTCATGCCGTTCACTTTGCAATATACCATTATTTCATTTTGGAGAAATTCCTCAAATGCTCTAAGCCCTTTTCCAGACGCTGGTGACTGCCAAAGCACATACCAGAAGGTGGCATAGAGGGGCTTCTGCCTGGCACCCGATTCCCTGGCACAAGTGACTGGAACTGCCTCATTGTCCAATGGTCCCGGGGGTTTCAAACACTACCTACCGCTGGTTCCAAATTTCCTCTGCCATTAGGGTTCTGGCCATAATCCTGTGCCCACTCCTGCCTCTGCCATAGAAAGCGACAGCCCAAAAAGTGGCACAGCAACAAAGGCAAAAGAAGAAACACTGGCTCTCAGAGGGGAATGGCAGCTGAGTCACAGCGAGCAATTGCCACTCAACTTTCCCCCCTCCCTCACGCTGAATACCGTGGAAACTGTCTCTCTGCCTAGCTCGTTCTCTTCCTGTGCTCAGACTGCAATACTTCAATTTCCCGTCCAAAATCTCTTTGGTCCTTACCATCCTGCCATTTAACGATCAGAGTTTGAGACTTCTAATTTTATTAGGACAAAAAAAAAATCAAATGAGAAATATGAAGACTGATCATGCAACAAATATAAGACATTTTAATACAGGAAAATGGAAATATCTCACCATCAAAACTCATCAGTGTCAGGATTAAATTCCGGTACAGTCGTTACACAAAATTTAATAGCCCATCAGTTACAATTAAACTATCAGAGTATCTCTGGCTGCGAGTTCAACACTCACTCACTAATGACTAGCTCTACTTCTCTCAGGACTTTGATTTTCCTTGCACACTGCTCGAGAATGGATAGGGAGTTAGAACCAAGAAGAAGAGTGGCTGGGTTGAAAAAGCACAGGCCTGGAGGACCTAAGGTCTAATCCCGGCTCAACCAGTTGCCTGCTGTGTGACCACTTAACTTCTCTGTGCCTCAGTTGTCTCCTCTGTAAAATGGAGATTCAATCTCTGTTCTCCCTTAGAGTGTGAATTTTTATGTGGGACAGGGACTCTGCCCATCCTGACTAATCCGCATCTTTCCCAGCACTTAGAACGGTTCTTTGCACATTGTAAATGCTTGACAAGTATCATTTAAAAAAAAACCCAAACTCTTCTGAATCCCAGGTCCTCTGATTCTCCAGCCCAGGCTCTTTCTGCTATGGCTTGCTGCTTCTCTGCTTCTTACACTATCTGTGCTTAGCAGTGAACTAGCATTATTTGCAACACTTTGCAGAAGAATGTTCCTTCATCCCAATTCCCTGGCCTTCCATTACCTCATGATCAAGCGCCCCGGCCAAGTTGGCTCCGAGATGTCAAGGTTTGCCCAACTACCTGATCACTTCCACTCTGCCACCATCTTTGAGAAGGGCAGTGGGGCAACCACCATCTATGGGGAGTCCAGCACAGGGGAGTCCTCCTCCATCGCCACAAAAATACAGGAAGGCAAATCTAGGGCCCGGGACAAATTCCACATATTCTTTACATGAAATCTAATTCAAGCCTTCATCCTACCCTACGGTTTGCATTACTAGGTCCGGCTGAACAGTGATCAGATACTTATTTCCAGTCACTTTGAACGAGAATTCACCCTAGACCAAGGTTTCCATTTGGTCACAAAACCTAATGACTAAAAATACTGTCACCTATGAATAGCTTAAGTGGGTAATGGATAGAGTGTGACTGTGAGCCCACTGCTGGGTAGGGACTGTCTCTATATGTTGCCAACTTGTACTTCCCAAGTGCTTAGTACAGTGCTCTGCACACAGTAAGCGCTCAATAAATACGATTGATTGATTTATTGATAGAGCACAGGCCCGGGAGTCATAAAAAACCTGGGTTCTAATCCCAGCTCTGCCCTTTGTATGCTGTATGACCTTGGGCATCTCACTTTAAACCTCTGGGCCCCAATTACCTCATCTGTAAAATGGGGAATAAGACTTTGAGCCCCATGTGGGACATGAACTGCGTCCAACCTTAATTAGCTGGCATCTATTCCAGCGCTTAAGTACAGGGCAGGCCAGGCACACAGTAAGCACGCAAATACCAAGACATTTAGGCATTTGCAAAAGGGATCAGGGACCAGAAAATACTAACAGCCATGCTCTACAGGAAAAACACTGCAGCGATAATACTATAGTTTAGATATCATTTTCCACGGCCATTATTGTAATTGTTCCTTTGGACTAAATATGAAATTTCACTAGCTAGCTAAAGTTTCAATACGATTGTCGGCCAAATAGTTCAGTTTCATTATAGAGACTCCACTTGGTCAGGCTGATTAGAGGGAAGGAAGGGTTGCTGAGGTGAACAGGGTTCTAATTTACATTAATTCAAAATCAAAATAAAGATTTGCATGTAAAAATGCACCTTACTCAGAAGGGAAAATAATCTGCCTACACAGTAGAATAGCTAGATGTAGAAATATGCAAAGTTAAGTGGAATAGTCCCTGTCCCACACGAGGCACAGTCTAATTGGAAAGAGGATTCAATCCCCATTTGAGAGATCAGGGAACTGAGGCACAGAGAAGTAAAGTGATCTGCCCACAGTCACACAGCAAGCAATTGGCAGAGCCGGGATAAGAAGCCAGGTTTTTCCAGACCAGTGCTCTTTCCATTAGGCCACACTGCAACATGTAGTGAAGAAGGTTAGAAAACCCAGGCCTTCTAGATGTGAATTTGAAGACTTTAGTCTGGAAATCCAAATACTCTGGATAGCAGGCTCTCAGTATTTACTATTGATAATTTACAATATTAAACCCTCTATTACTATACTATTCCAACTGTAGTGCTCAAAAAACCACTATTAACTGATAGATGGCTTCATTTCCTATTTTCATCTATTGTGTTATCAAAAACTCCTTCCTCTATCTGGACATTCTTTTCCAATTATCCCTGGCAGCAAAGGGCTTTAAGGAAGCCAACAGGGCATGTTGCGTTTTCTTCAATTCCTTTGAGAGGTCACCAAAAATACACTTAGTCTTGCCACAGCTGTGGGTTTTCACTTTGCCTCTTGGCCAGAACGTTATTAGGGAATTAGAAACTGGTTCTGACAATGTAAACCTGTTTGGAACTGGCACGCCATGGTGTCAGAAGAAACCCTATGTACACATGGCTTCTGAGCGTTGATAATCACTACACTGGTAATTTTCCTTAATTTGAGGTTTTACAACACAAGCCCTGCAGATTAGGAGTACAGGATCTACACTGAATAGTTCCAGGGCTGGAGCTTATCCTTGTAAACTCACCATTCAGGCCTGTGCCTGAATGGATGTCACCCTAAGTTAGCTGTGCAACTACCTAATCATTTGGACCGATATAGCCTTTCCCAGGCAATTAATCGATGGTATTTATTGAGTGCTTACTGTGTACAGAGTACCGTTCTAAAGTGCTTGGGGAGAACAATTGCCAGCTCGGCAAAAGGGGTGTCCTGTAGGGTGCAATCAAAATCCTTACTAAAAATTATGTAGAGTTCAGCTACTGTTTCTTGGCTCTGTAATTCATCACTACCATTAAAGGAAATTAAAGGGCACAATTTGGTCTTTACAAAGCCATACCGGTGGCTTCCCAATATTTTCAGCTACTCTAAATTACTGCATTTATTGCATGACAATTTGTTCAATTATCTTTCAATAACAGCGGTAGAAAACTGGCCTTTTTTGCAATTACTAGAGGTTCTTTTTACCCCCATTAGAGACGGAAACAACATTTGCCTGTGTAAATCCTCAGCGATTGACGCCTGTCTCCAAGGAGTCTCAAATTTAAAAATCGTTACACCAATTAACACCTACAGTTCGGCAGGATCCATGTCCTCACTCCAGCTACTTACATTCATCTAGTTTTAAATTTCCTTTAACTGCTTCCCCCTTTTATCTAGTTTGGGGGATCAATCTTCGGGCCCAAATGATAGCTATGCTGGTCAAATGATCGCTTCGGAGCTATATACAGATTGACAGATTGGATGTCCTGTACCTCAGACTTAATATGTCTAGAATTGAACTCATCTTCTCACCGAAACCCTGTACTCCACCTATCTTTTCCATCACTCTAGACAACACCACAATCTCTTCATCTCACAAGCCTGTAACCCTGGCATTACCCTCAACTCATCTCTCTCATTCAACCCATATATTCAATTTGTCACCAAATCCTGCTGGCTCTACCTTCACATCACTAAAATCCACCCTTTCCTCTCCATCCCAACTGCAACCACATTAATCCAAGTACTTATCCTACCAAGCCTTGATTATTGTACCAATCTCCTCGCTGACCCCCATCTCCTCTCTCCCACTCTAGTCCATACTTCGCTCTTGCTGCCCAGATCATCTTTCTAATTAAAAAGAAAAAAGTTCAGGCCACGTTTCCCCACTTCTCAAGAACCTCCAGTCGTTGTCCATCCTCCTCCTTCACATCAAGCAGAAACTCCTTTCTATCAGCTTTAAAGCACTCAACCAGCTTGCCCCTTCCTACCTATCTCAATGATTTCCTACTTCAAATCAGCTCACACGCTTAACTCCTCTATCACTGTGAGAAGCAGCGTGGCTTAGTGGATATGCGAGTCTGGGAGTCAGAGGACTGGGTTCTAATCCCAGCTCCACCATTCATTCATTCATTCAGTCGTATTTATTGAGCGCTTACTGTGTGCACAGCACTGTACTACGCACTTGAAAAGTACAATGCAGCAATAGAGACAATCCCTGCGCACACGGGGCTTACATTCATTCATTCAATCAATTGTATTTATTGAGGATTTACAATGTAAAAGGGGCTGCTGTGTGACCTTGGGCAAGTCACATAACTTCTCTGAGCCTCAGTCCCCTCATACACAAAATGGGGATTTAATACCTGGTCTCCCTCATAGTGAGCCCTATGTGGGACCTGATTTTCTATCTATCCCAGGGCTACAGGAGAAGCAGTGTGGCTTAGCGGAAAGATCCCGGGTTGGGAGTCTGAGGTCATGGGTACTAATCCCAGCTCCGCCACTTGTCAGCTGTTAACTTCTCTGGGCCTCAGTTGCCTCACCTGTAAAATGGGAATCAAGACTGTGGGCCCCAAGTAGGACAACCTAATAACCTTGAGAACAGTGCTTGGCACACAGTAAGCGCTTAACAAATACCATCATTATTAAATACCACCATTATGATTACTATCACCAACTTACTCACTCTTTCTTCCATGGGGTGGCCTTTTCCCTAAACCTCCTCTTTTACACACTATAACTGATGAATTCTCGGCGATCTCTTATTCCTAGAACAATTTTTTTTATGGTGACTAAGTGCTTGCTATATGTTAGGTACTGTCCTAAGCGCTGGGATAGATACAAGTCAATCAAGTTGGACCCAATCCCGGTCCTCAGGCGCTTACAGTCTAAGTGGGAGGGAGAACAGGTAATGAATCCCCATTTTACAAGTGAGGCAACTGAGGCATTGAGAAGCTAAGCAACTTACACAAGGGAACCCAGGACCTCTGCCTCCAGCCCCGTGTCCGTTCCCCTACTCCATGCTGTTTCCTATACTGCAGAAAGAAACAACTTGCAATGATAAAACGTAGCCTCAAACATCGCTGCTTCCAATCTTTCACAACCTCTGATTTCTGAACTCATTTCCAATACTACTTACACAAATGCAGGGTCTCTCATTGCTCAAGGTCTACGTCTATGGTAAAAATGCCAACTTGTGAAATGCAGAAGACCACTGGCATTACCTGGAACAACTCTTCCTCTGCCTCCATCTTGACCCCACCTCCTGATTCTGGGATCCTCTTGACTCTTCTTTGCTCACCAGCCCACACTTTAATCTCTTTTCAGGGCTACAGCAGAAGGGAAATGGGGAAAGGGTCTACAGTCCGTCATCTCTATCCTGGGCTCACCCTCACTGATGGGTTTGGGGGCTGCTGCCAGGCCAAGAAGAATGCATGCCCCATTTGGGCAAGCTTCAGGTCTCCTACGTCTGCTATAGTCCCTCAAATATTTAATATAGTACTCCAAACACAGCAGGTGCTCAATAGTACTGCTGAATGATTGAAAGGCAACCCAGCTCTGCCTCCTGAACCAACATACCTGCTACACACCAGCCAGAAAGTTCAGCTGGAGGAAATAAGCGCCTTCTTCGATCCCGGGGATGGAAGCTGTTGGCATTCTCCTACTCCCTTCCATGTTGCCCTTGCACTAAAATTTGCACCCTTTATTCACCCATCCCTCAGCCCCACAGCACATGTATATATCAGTAATTTTTGAATTTATATTTACTGTCTTTCCCCCTGCGCTGAACTGTAAGCTCTTTGGGGCCAGGGGACTGTCTACCAACATTTAGTACAGTGCCTGGCACACAGTAAGTGCTTAACTCTATCGTATTTAGTTTGGGGGGAGCTATAGGTAAATGTTCTTCTCGGGCACCCTGTATTCTTGCCTTATCCTTTATTCACTATGCTGGAAATACATTAAATTTTCTCATTCTAAACTGGAGCGGTCTACAAGGAGAGTACCAGAATAATAAAATTCTCATTTCTGCTTTATGTTGCTCTTTCCTCATTAAGGATATCAGAGGGCCACGATTTTACTATTTTAATTTAAACATCACTAAAAGAAATCTGTTAGGTTCCATCGACTTCCTATAACCTAGGAATTTCAGGTGAAGAGAAGTACATTTTGCAATCAGGTAAACTTCTTCCGTACCTTGAGATTGGACTGGCGATTGATGGTGAAAAGAGAAAGAAAAAGAACATGCTTTCACAATGATAAGGGGAAGGAACTTTCAAGTGGGGTAATGTTGGTGAAGAGAAATCTTTTAGATGCTACTGTTTTATCATACATGCCTAAAAAAGGCTGACTGGTCTATAGATCGTTCTTTTTTCTCCCTAGGATAAAGGTGAGGAAAGTTTGTTCTGTGCAGAGAATCAACGATGGAAACAAGAATACAGAGCAACAAGAGGTCATCGGTAGGATGAAGAAGTGGCATAAGGGGCAGGAGTTTGAATCTTAAAGAGAGCAAAATCTGAGTATGGCACACCAAGAGAGCACGAAGAGGAATAATTTAGAGTGAGATGGAAGATTTGATGGCAAAAACATTGGCAGAGGCATTTTTTACTGCCTAAAGCAGAAGATCAGAAAAGCAAGCCTTTTAAACATTAAAGTTTAGAGATGATTAAATTGTGTAAAGTAATTTTCCCGGAGGAAACAGAGAATGGAGGTTGAAAGTGAGCTATTCCAGAGGGTGGGATGTGGCAAGTCATCAGAAACTTGATCATAAGGGAAACTGCTTGCAGCAGATGACAAATTGTCCCCTGCAGTACAAAGTTGCCTTCATCCACAAGGAAATCAAGCCCCCTCATCAATTTCCTGTGCTCCCGTGATCAACCGGTAACCACCCACATCAGAAGATATTCTGGAAAGAGCCGGCTGGAATCTCACCTCTCCGGTTGTCTCCTAAACTTAACCCCTGAATCGGGAAGGTGAGCAGGCAAATTCAAGAAATCAGAGCACAGGAATGAGGGTGCAAGAGAGCTAATCTAGTTCTGATAGAGACATCTGGGAGAAAGCAGCTATAGGAATAAGGGTGTTGCGACTCTGTGGAGTTTTTCCAGGTAGCCATTCCCCACTTTATGGCAAGGACACTTTGGCCACCGGATGCTCATGAACTTTGAGGCAGCAGAGCATTCCTATTAAAGCGTTGAGTTTACCATTGTTTTAACCATTCACTACACCAATCTGAGAGAACCCTTAAAAGCAGTGTCTTCTGTATTATTTCACTTCCATTGAATGAGAATTACCATTCATTCACTCTGTAAATGGCCACTGCTAACCTCACCTAACTAAAAAGCATTAAACTGCAGATTCATAACAATAAAACGTGAAAACTGATTACAAAGTTCTGATCGCAAAAGTCTGGCATGAAGACTCTTGGCAAACATAAAATCACTAAGTACAGAAAACCATAGGGAACAGGGAATTCATTCATAGCGCTTTCAAATATGGTATTTATGGATTCTGATCACTGACCATAAAGTCATACGCCTCTATTACAAAGAAAATTCACCATTAAATCAAGATACTCACATTGTAAAATGAAGGTAGGATTTCCGTTCAGCAGCTGTTGACTGTTTCTTTGGTGATCCTGTATGACAGCTCGATTCAAAAATTGACAAAGCATTCTCATCTTCACTGTCATCTAAAATTAGACTCTGTACATCTGTTCAAAGTTAAGATGGATGTGGGCATCAAAAATTCTGAAATTTAGTGTCCAGTACTCTAAGGTTAACATGAACGTGCTACATTAAACAAAACTGAAATAAATATAAAACTGGGGAAACAGCCCAAAGTAGCTAACGACAAGTTTTCTTTAAAATGCACTCTCACTAAGCAAAGGAATGTAAAAACACCAACCTAAATGACATGTAATTTTGACATTCTTTTAATTATGTTTTCTAAAGCTTTATGATTTTCAACTCTGGAGGCTTCTTTTTCTATGATCATCTCACTCATTCTTAAATCTGTCGTGCTAAAACCCCAAAATAATCTTTTGCTACAAACGACTGTTTCCATTTTGCTTGCTAACATTTGTATTCCATATACCAGGATGCCATTCACTGTTAGGCAGTCAGACATTCATACAGCGCTTGGCATATGGTAAACACATTGAGAAGTAGCGTGGCTCAATGGAAAGAGCACGGGCTTGGGAGTCAAAGGTCATGGTTCTAATCCCGGTTCTGCCCCTTCTCAGCTGTGTGACTTTGGGCAAGTCACTCAACTTCCGTATGCCTCAGTTCCCTCATCTGTAAAATGGGGATTAAGACTGTGAGCCCCACGTGCGGCAACCTGATTACCCTTGCATCTCCCCCGGCGCTTAGAACGGTGTTTGGCGCATGGTAAGCGCTTAACAAATACTATCATTATTATCATTATTATTACTATTAAACACAGAACAGTGCTTTGCACATAGTAAGCACTTAATAAATGCCATTATTATTATTATTATTATTATTATAACACACACCAAAATGATTATTCCCGCTAGACTGTAAACTCCTCCCACTACACTGTAAACTTCTCTAGGGCAAAGATCCTACTTACTCCACTGTAATCTTCCAAATGCTGCACCCAATAGAGTCCACTGATTGACGCAGTTGCAGAGATGGAAAGGAAAACGACATTTCCCAGGAAGTAATGGGGAGGACTCATGACATCTTTGCACCACATAAGGGGATGATCTCGGACAGAGCCAGGACCCTGCTTCACCTTGATCAGGAGGAGAAAGAACTAGCGCTGCCTTTTCACTCTCCAGAGATCAATCAGTGGACACCTCTGCAGGGCTGGCTCCACTTGGGTGAGCCCGCACCCTCAAAGTACTCTTATGGGAAGACAGACTAGGAATATGGGGGTTACTTATCTATTTTTAGAGTTTTGCTCCAGTAAATCTCAATTTGTGGTTTTCATCTTTGCATTTTATTTCTTGCATTCTTTCCAACTGTATCTCCAATTTAAATATTGGTTGGTATTTATGGGTAATCTGAGGTTTTACAGTACCAGTAATAATATTAGTAAGCACTTACTGTGTGCAGAGTACTGTCTAGTGAATGCACCTGTTATATTACATTACATTCCCTCCCTCTGCCCCTCCGCCAAGCTAGCTCTCTTCCTCCCTTCAAGGCCCTGCTGAGAGCTCACCTCCTCCAGGAGGCCTTCCCAGACTGAGCCCCTTCCTTCCTCTCCCCCTCGCCCCCCTCTCCATCCCCCCATCTTACCTCCTTCCCTTCCCCACAGCACCTGTATATATGTATATATGGTTGTACATATTTATTACTCTATTTATTTATTTATTTATTTATTTTGCTTGTACATTTCTATCCTATTTATTTTATTTTGTTGGTATGTTTGGTTCTGTTCTCTGTCTCCCCCTTTTAGACTGTGAGCCCACTGTTGGGTAGGGACTGTCTCTATGTGTTGCCAATTTGTACTTCCCAAGCGCTTAGTACAGTGCTCTGCACATAGTATGCGCTCAATAAATACGATTGATTGATTGATTGATTGATTACATTGGACTCTCTCAAGTGCTTAATTCAGTGCTTAGTACAGTGCCTGGCACACAGTTCCTCCTTCCCTTCCCCACAGCACCTGCATATATGTATATGTTTGTACATATTTATTACTCTATTTACTCTATTTATTTATTTTACTTGTACATATCTATTCTATTTATTTTATTTTGTTAGTATGTTTGGTTTTGTTCTTGGTCTCCCCCTTTTAGACTGTGAGCCCACTGTTGGGTAGGGACTGTCTCTACATGTTGCCAATTTGTACTTCCCAAGCGCTTACTACAGTGCTCTGCAAATAGTCAGCGCTCAATAAATGTGATTGATGATGATGATGATGATAGTTGAGCACTTAAGAAATACCATAATTATTATTATTATTACAGTACTCTGCACACAGCAAGGGCTCAATCAATATGATTGACTGACTGCAAGAGACTACCTATGATAATGATAATAATAATGGCATTTATTAAGCACTTACTATGTGCAAGGCACTGTTCTAAGTGCTGGGGGTGTACAAGGTGATCAGGTTGTCCCACAGGGGGCTCACAGTCTTCATCCCCATTTTACAGATGAGGTAACTGAGGCCCAGAGAAATTAAGTGACTTGCCCAAAGTCACACAGCTGACAAGTGGCAGAGTCAGGATTCGAATCCATGACCTCTGACTCCAAAGTTCATGCTCTTTCCATTGAGCCACGCTGCTTCTCTCCCTGTCCCTTTGGGGGGCTTACAAGCTGAGTATACTCTCAACATACTGAGGCAGAGCAACATTTTGGATTCTGGCCAGATTCAACATCTCTCTTATTCTTTTTGAATGTTCGGTCTGGAGACAGACTAATGCTTACCATACTAGGTATTTTAGCAAGGTGCGTCTTATGTAACAGTCCAGCCACCCAAGAAATACCCTTTTATTGGCAATTCCTTTTAAAAAAAAAAGGCCTTAGAAACTTTCCTCATCCTGAGGGCAAAGCAGAACAAAGATTCAATGAGTATCTGTATTCAGAACTAAATTTAATACCCCTTCCCAGTGGTACTCACCACTGATAGAGATAAATAATATTAATAAAAATGAAAAATGAACGAGAAAATCCTCACAAATAAAAACACATCAAGAATCCAAGGAGAGAGAACGGAGAAAGTGCTGCCCTTTCCTAATTCACAGTGATTAACAGCTACTTATTTGTACATACAAAGACTTTGCAGCTCAGATACTGCCCAGAAGATATAAATCACATAAATGTTAATAATGCCTAATTTACTTTTTATATTAACGCTGTTCATCTTGTTCCTTTCATTTCATTTAAGACAAATCAGATTCACATGTTTCTAGAACTTATGCAACATGACACTAGGTAAAAGGACAATTTCTACTTTTTGTCTCCGTTCCTTTTTCTTTCTCTTTTGAATCTGGTTTTTGTCCCTTTCCAGTCCAACTACTTTGCATACTACTCTTCAACATAAATTCCACTCCAAGCCCTAGCAACTATGTGATTCTGGACAAAAAAAAAATATGGCAGAAAGGTAAGCAGGCATCAAGAATTTGAATTCTTTCCCACGCAAATTGTACTAGCAGCACTCAACTGACAGGGTAATTTCACGGCTCAAATTTTCAATCAAATCCCCAAACGCCAATACTTTGATCTCGAGTTATCAAGATCAGCTGAATCTGACATTTTCTGTAAAGGCTTTTTAAATTGGTTAATGTTACTTAAAAGACGTGTCCTTTTGTATTTGGAAACCTAAGTACTGTGAATAAAATTGATGTCATCAAGTAGGACATGAAAAGGAAGTCAAAATCTACGGGCCGTCACATTAAGAGTAGTTCCAGTTCAAAAGTATATGCTGTTCATGGACCTATGATGCTCAACTTCTATAATAATGCTGTTACTACTCAAGTATGACAGGTTTCTTTAAGGACTAATAGGTTAATATGTCATTTCATCTTAAATTTAAATATGTGCCATATTTGAAGAAATAATACAAGAACAAACATTTTCCCACTCTTTCATCTTTCAATTTATCTCATTCAGGAGATTTCTGTAGCTCAACAATTTCCCCCAAAACAATGAAAAACCCGGGGCTTAGGCTAAAAGATGCTCAGGAGTCGATAACAATATTTCTTACTAGGATTAGAACAACTGAGTACGAACAACCGTCTTAGGAACCTCAATTGAATTTCATTCCAGGTGGATTCAATTAATTCAAAAACCTGTAATGACAGGATAAGTGTTACCTTCTTTTTTATCACCCTGGCTAAATTCAGCATGGGGGAAGACTTTGTGTAAAACGGCTAAGATGTTCCTGAAGCTTCTTTCCAGCAGCGGTCGTATGATAGGGGACAGTGCGTGTCCCGAGGACGTCACGGCACGTTGGGAAGCAGGCACGATGTTCTGCATTGCATGGTAGAAATCTTGTGCGCTGAGAATGATGGAGGAAACGTCAAGCTGCAGCTTCTGACTGCTGGCGTAAATCTGGGGGTAGTGCCGCCGAAGGGCAATCAAGGCAGCCTCAGTGCAAAGTGCTTTGATGTCAGCTCCACAGTACCCTAATACACAAAGGAGAAAACGCAAAGGTAAGGCTACACCGGGAAACAGGAGCAATATTTTACCAAAAACACACCTGGAGGGACAGATAACCAGGGGTGGGGCATCATCTTAAGTCCCATTCACTCTACATCCAAACAAGCAGAATCGGAAAAGAAACCTCCCTTTGGGTGACAATAACCTCAGCAAGTCCCCATCAGTGGTATTTATCGAGCGCTTACTGTTTTCAAGACTCCGTATTAAGTAAGCTCTTGGGAGAGTGCAATACAACAGACTAGGTAGACTCAATCCCTGCCCTCCAGGAGCTAGTGCTGGGGAGAGAAATTAAATGAAATTACATGGAGGGGAAAAACTGAATATAAGAATAGGTAGAGAAGGGGGTGAGGGACAGGACGACTCCCTAAATGCCTACGGGCACCACGAGAGAACTTTCTAAAATAGGTTTAATGAAATAAGGCAACAGTAGCAGTAAGGTCAGTAAGTCGGTACCCAAATCAGGTTCAGTTACTAGGAAATGAATGAATGTTTTCAATCAATCAATGGTATTTACTGAGCACTTACTGTGTGCAGACTACTGTACTAAGCACTTGGGAGAGTACAACACAAAAGAGTTGGTAGACACATTCCCTAATTTCAGCACTGCTATTTCTGAAAGTGAGAGAAAAACTGTCTTGGTTTCTTAAACCGTTTCTTCTTTTCCCCTCTCCTGCAAACTGGCAATCGGTTCCTAGTCAGATGTGAATGAGTTCTCTTTAGGTCTCAACTAACGACTTGTTATATCAGTTGGTGCAAGTCCCTGACTTTCTTATGCTTCACTGACTTCGTAAAATGAGGACTGGCTTCATTTCAAGTGGTCTAGGTTCAAATGCACAAACACTCAATTAGGACTAAGTAAAGTTCACAAAGGCTTTAAAAAGACAAAATTGGCAAAATGGTTGTAAAGTGATGTTATCCCAAATGCTAAGAGTAAGCACCGCTTATAAGAATATGTATGGGGGCGGGGGGGACGGCGGGAGAATAAGGATGTTTACAAAATACCATAATTCCTACTTCACAATTAACCACACGCATACACACAGAACTGTATAATTCCCTGGGGTAATCTTAAATGGTAACTACATATGAATAGCTACTGAAATCTTCCTGCGATGGGAGGAAAAAGTAAAATGCATTTAATTTTGCTTTAAATGGTTTTGCTTAATGTTTGCAGCCAAAGTCCAATTGGGTCCACTACGTAATAATGTTTACGTTTACTACAGAATATCGAAATAACATGACGGAAACGTTAAGATAATGTTCTTCCCATGAAATGAGTCTCTTTGGGATAGAATAAGACTCACAAATTGGTGAGCTCGCGTGGCATCAGTCAAAACGTGCTGCTGCCACATTTCCTAGCCCCTTCCTCAGCCTTACTGTACTGAGCCCTGCGGTACTTGGAATTTATCTGTTTCATAATCTTACAGGATTTAATTCCATAAAATAACCATGATTAACAGGGCATGCAGCATCCTAACAGTGGTGGATACAAGAGAATTCAAATTTGTTCTCTAAGGCGACGTGGTAGTAGCTGCAAATCATCCACAAAAATAACTGTGGTACTTGTTAGGCACTTACTGTGGGCCAAGCACTTTACTAAGCACTGGAGGATTGAAGATAGACAGATTGAATACAGTCCCTGTCCCAGAAGGGGCTCACACTCTAAGTAGGAGGAAGAACAGGTATTGAATCTCCATTTAAAGCTGAGGAAACCACAGCACCCAAAAGTGAAGTGACTTGCCCAAGGTCACACAGCACGCAACTGGTGGGTCCCAGGACTACAACCAGGTCATCGGACTCCGACTCCTCAACCCATTTTTTTCCCATGGAATTAAGGGTGACTGTGGCGCTTCCCATAACATGAGGTTCTTCAAGAGCACAGCTACCAAGCAATGGGATAAAAGACAATTTCCATTCTAATTTCAAAAGATGTACAGCCCCCCCATGATATCTGTGTGATGATACAACAATCTGTGAATTTTCCAAGAACCTTACCACCTCTCCTCTTCCAACTACTAGCACCTCCCTCAAAGGCTTAGCAAGAGCAGGGAGGCATTCCCAAACTCCATCGATTCTGCAACTTGATTTTAACTTTAGTAAACAACAAACAAAAAAACCCAAACTTAAGACTACCAGTTAAAAGGAGTTGAATTATAAGTGAATTTATCTTTAATGAAAACGATTTAAAGTTAACCGTGGTGAAGTTTACATTTTAAATTTACTATTTAAGTTTAGATGCCTGAAATTAACCTCCAACAAGTTCAAAAAATGTTTCGTAGGAGTCAAGACAGTTCAATGGACAAATCTAGACACTAAATAACCCTCAATTTAGATGGTAGCTGCAATAATGATCCGTTTTGGGCTTCAGTGTGGCCTAGTAATTAAAAGTTAGGCCTTGTTCCTTTTGCTAAAGTTAAAATCAGTATCAGTTCTCAGTTGTGAAACCTTGATCTGACCATAAGAATTATTCATATTTATTGAGTTCCCAATGAATGTAGAACTCCACTGGACTTTGGAATAGTTCTGGGATAAACAACTTGTCATTTGCTTTGGCAGAAATTACAAGAGCGGATGCTTGTGAAATAAATTCATATACTGAATTATTGGATTATCAATACTGAACTATTTATTTGGAAGAACTGTTATTAAGATTATGCTATTTGAACAAATAAATTGGATGCTTGTTTACACCATGATTTCTTTTCTGAAATGAGATTAATGGAATTATATCTGAAGGACATCTTCAACACCTTGTGAATTAGATTTTTCCTATTTTTTTAATGGAACAGACTATCACCATTTTGGCATTTCAGTGGGTACTTTGATGGACAATTCATCGCCCCCAAAATGAACAATTCCTGACCTGAGACTCAATACAGTTAGATTCTGAAGAGGCAAAATCATGTTTTTAGTCTAACTATAAAAATTCGTGTATCCCAAGAGCTTATCAATCATATTTATTGAACGCTTACCGTTTGCAGACCACTAGTTCTAAGCACTCAGGAGAGTAAAATATAGGAGTTGGTAGACACATTCCTTGCCCACAAGGAACGTACTGTCTGTATATAGACTGCACAAAATTCCTGTAGTTTGAAATTAGAAAATAGGAGCCTGTGGCAATAGCAGCACTACCACTGCACATTAAAAGTGGCCATTTCCAAAATTAAGTGCTCTTCTAATTTTCAGTTCTTAAGAATGATATTTAAACAACATATCCTTTTCTGAGGGAACTACAAATCTACCTACGAATGACAAAATGGTAGCAGAAATCATACTACCCTACCTGAAAGTAAAATAAATGCCCAATGGGAATATTGTTTGGCCCGTTATGGGGCACAATCTATCTCCTCTCTAAGATAGCCTCCAAATATAAGACTTTTACTTGGGTTTGGTTTAACATGCCAGTGTTTTAAAAATGTTCTCATTGATGAGGCACATATAGAGTCCTTAAAGATAAACAAAGTCCACACTGGTGTTATAAAGTTCATGGAAAAATACTAAAGATAATCCTTTGGAAACACCTAATGAAATCTAAGGAGCATTTTACTTTTATATTGAAAATGCCTTTAACTAGTTCCTTCTACTTCCCCTTAATGTTTATAGTAAGTTAACCCAGAAGGCAAAATGTCAAATAAAACTTCATACCAGCCAAATAGCTTTCAATCATTCAGTTATCTAAAACGTATTTTAAGGACTGAGGTGCAAAGCACTGCACTCGGCACTGGGGAAAAAAACTATACGGATGAGACCTAAGTGTGGTCTCCGGGCTCCAAAGGGCTCTCAATCTAATATCACAGGGGTGGAGAGAGGGAGAGGGTTGGCCATGGGCATGTAAGGGGAGATGAAACAATAAAAGCAAACCCAAAACGCAAAAAAGGCACTGACATGATAACTACACTGGGAGTATAGCGGCTGAGTTTCGGGGGGAATGTACTTTGAACTGTACTTTCCAAGCGCTTAGTACAGTGCTCTGCATACAGTAAGCGCTCAATAAATACGATTGAATGAATGAATTGTTCGGAGTCTACGAATCCCAACGGCCACAGGGATTCCACCGTTCAGTGGAAAGACATGGTGTGGCTGTACCCTTCTGCATCACTGGTGAAGGTAAGAACCTGGACCATTCTCAGGCCAGGTGGTCACTCTCTGAAACTCTGGGATACAGGCTCTGGGATAAAAGGAGCCGCCCAGTCTCATGCAGCTGCTTCAAACTCCCTCTTCCACACTGGACAAGAAAGTGTCTGATGGGAGTTTGGATGACGATGGGGCTGGGCTGTTTCTCTGGAAGGTGGCGGGCACTTAACTCCTCCCATTATTATCAAAACTATTTTCTGAGCACGGCACTAAGCCCCTGGGAGAATACAACAGGAGGAGTAGAAGTGTCTCCTTCTGTTGAGGAGCTTACAATCTAGTGAGGAAGACAAGACTCTCAAATGATGGACAGATGGGAGGAGGAAGGAAAAGTAATACAGAATGTAAGATGTGTACGGGAGCACTACAAATGCTCAGCCGGTGCAGAACTGAAGTCGCGGCTGGGAAAGGATCACCTGGGCAGAGTAAAAACTAGTCAGGGAAGGTCTCCTGGAAAAGACATGCTCTTGGGAGGACTAATGAGTAAATGCAGATGGTCACAAACAAACGGCTGAGGGACAATTGTGTTTAGTCTATCGTTAGATTAAGGCACAACCTCTGGCTTAACTTTTAGGTCATCCTGCCATTTACGGGTGCAAATTTAGCCTCCTCATCGTTTACGGAAGGTTGCCAACAAGCTCAGCTCTCATAACTACGTCCAACTGCAATTAAATCGGACCTGACACGGACTTTGCAGGAAGCTGCGTTACAAAGACGTAGTTGGCTAGCTTTCAGCCTTTCCTCTTCGAGGTGGCACTTGAGGCCAGTAGGCAAACAAGTTTACGCTACCTTAATATAAATCAATGGGCCGATGCTTTCTCTTCCACCAAGTTAAATACCATCTGTGACTGCGTTCAAGGCTGGAAGTAAGCAGCGCTCACGCATTCTTCCGCTTACCAGCAAAATTGAAGGATTAAAAAGAGGATCAGTGTCTTAGTGTCACAACAGGTAAGATGGTGGGGCACGTCTTAGATTAGCAAGACACTTGGCTCATGTGGCTCTTAAAATAGACCAAGTTTACATCTGGAGAAGGGGGACACATTCAGGACCCTGCACCTGTCTACTGACAAATTTTCTAGGACATTAACCGAGTAGCTGTGGGGAGGTTATTCTCTGGAAAGTGTTTACTATAATATGACTTTGCTTTTCTACTCAAATACAAGGGTGCACCAATTGGAAGAAGGAATATTACAGTCCTGGTACTCCCAATATTCTGGCATCCCAGAACATCCGAATAAGAGATTACACAGATTACATCAATACTTGTACGGGTCACCCACCTATTGTCCTTGAGTTCCTGCTGTTTCATACAGCAGTCCAAAAATGTTACCTTGTATTTACAATAAAATCTGCTTAACTTCCTTAAAATCATGCCCTGGTAACCACACCAAGATTTCAAAGTAGCTAAAGAAACCGTTATGAAATTATTGTAGCATGATCCATGACAGTTGGGACATGACTCCAGTAAACAGACTTTGCATACAGCTGTGGAGCATCTTTTGGATTACTATAGTTGTCACAACCAAAAACAATGATGTAAAAGAACCATGTCGTTAGGGTTTTAAAAGTGGGACAACTCTTTAAAGGCCTATAATTCTGCTCGACTGATCTTATTGTTCAAATTTCATTTGTTTTGCCTTCATTATTTTGAAATCAAGACACGTATATGATGTTGGATTAATCATCTGAAATATTCATATACCACAAAAACCAATTAAATGTGACAACTTATATTAAGGGGAGGAAAGAGGGTGTGAAAGCAAATACTCAATAAAAATAGAGGCAGGAAATAGGTTTTCGCAGCCTCCAAAAACCTCTTTCCTGAGAATTTGGAAAAAAAAATACGGAATTTAAAGTTAGACATTTCTGAAAGTAGTGATAAAGTTGAATCCATTCCTGGGGAAAGAGTGGAACACATCTTTCAATACATGATTTAGAGACAAAGTGGTCACGAGGCTCAGGATTCATGGAAATACTGAAGGGAAGTTAGAATAAGATTTAGAATAAAGAGTGAAACCTAGAGTGCATAACAGCCAGATGGTAGGAAGGTCCCAGAAAACAGGGAAGTTATTTTTTTTTTAATTAGGGAATTTGTAAAACTAGGTGTCAGCCATACTTCATCCAAGGACTCTCTTTTAAAATGATCTCCCACAAGAGCTGACCTATGAGCTGAACATTTTATGACACAATTATATCTTAAAAGCAGCAGGAAATTCTAAAGGGGTGTACTTTCAAAAGAGAAAGATTGGGTTTAAACCCAACTACCACCCTCTCCCATAAAGCATTACAAGGCTTTGCAAAAATCAAGCCAAATTTACATAAAATGGGATTGGCGCATGCTGTTTGATACCCGGCAAAGCTTAGACTGAAGTTTGCTGGATAGATTTAAGTTTTCTTCTCACCAGAAGATGTCGAGGTCTTTGTGCATCAAAAGCTGAGGGATGCTGCTTCGAAGATGGAAGCCCCTGTGGATGAAGAGGATAATTCGGATGTAGCTGACTGAATGGACTGCTGATCAGTTTAATTTTTATTTCTTTGATGGTGGATTCCAATGAATTTGTAACGAAGCTCGTCCTTTTTCTGATTACCTAAAAGCTGTCTCAAGTATGTTGCCAGTTGCTACGTCTTTGGGGATCTTTTAGACACTTCAATATTATGAAGAAGGGGGTTTTAATCTTTATTTTTTGTGAAGCAAGAGAAAGAATAAGAAAAAGGAGAAAGAGTGAAGAAAAGCATGCGTATGTACAAATGTGTGTATGTTTTGGTTACCTACTGTTATACTTCATTTAATCTAGACCTACTTGAGAGCAACTAGTTTTATCCTGAATTGCCCATCTTCCATATATATGAATGTATGTATATACATATATATATATATATATATATATATACACACACACATATACATACTCTCGTTATACTCCAAGGAAGGATTTAGGACTTTAATAGTTTCCTCCCCGGGAGACAGCCAAGTTTTCCCTCCGTGCCAGATCAGCATTGCTCGTGAATGGTTTATTAACAATAAATTTGTCCAGTATGCATTTGGGGAATATGTGGTAGTTTCAGAAAAATACTCCTTCCACGGCCCCTCTTCAAACTTGTAGACAGGGAGAGGGGGTTTGTAATGTAAAAAAACTATCCCCTCCCCCAAATCGGGATTTTGTTTATTGTAGATTTAGGCCTATTTTTTTTGCCTAAATGTCTTAAATGAGACATTGTAAATTGTAACTTGTCTGTCTTAGTGAAAGATGTTGCTACATTATTTTTGTGAATTTTGTTATTTGATAACAGCAGCTACATTTGTAATTTAAACAAGTAGTCCAATGACTGACTTTCAAATAAAATTTAAAATTAGAAAAATATTAAAATGAACACAGAAAGTTAAACCTTCCACATGGTATAATATTAACACATTCACTCAATTCACCTTCCAAGCCTGAACACGGAAAACAAAGATGAGGGGAACAGTCAAGTACAGAACTTTAAACAAAACTTACCAACACATTTTTCAGCCAGTTCAGCTAAGAAAGCATCCGATAATTTGGGATTCCAGTCCCTGGTATGGATCTGTAAAATGTGCTTTCTTGCCTAAGAAAATAGCAACCATATACGGATACATTATACAGGTTTTGGCACGACCACTTTAATTATAATGATCCAGGAAAAATCCTTCATAATCCCTCAAAATACATTCATTAGAATTTGTGGGGTGACAGAAAAAAAATATCACATTACTTTCAACATAATCCAACTTAACTCCCTTTAAAGGTTTCATTCAGGTTTCTCTCCAAACTTCAGCCTCCATGAAATGTTTGCAAAATTGGCAACACAGTACTTTAACATTCCAAAAGTGAAGAGAATGCACTTTTCAATTTGAAGGTTAAACACAGATTGTATTACTACAAAAACAGCCTCTGTGGCTTTGGAAAATTGCTTCTATAGTTACTAGATGTGTTATTTAATAACTTGCAAATGAATGAGAAATCACACATTATTCCGTAGATTCATAAAATAAAAGGGAGTAAAGACTAGTAGCCAATTCAGTTTGAATCAACCCACTAACACTGCTCTGAAAAGTACATTACTAATTAGTGTAACAAATTCAATACTCCAACATCAGAAAATTTAATTTTAGGGTTCCAAAAGTAATTCATTCATTATGCATTTTTCATTTTATCATTTTTCAATCCGCCAAACTACTGGAATAGTTGAGCGCATTGGCACCTCTTATTCTGGCATTTTCTGCAACAATACCTGCCACATTGGAGGTTTTTGTCTTTGTAAAACATTTTGGAACAAGCATTTGGAAGAAAAAATCTTGACATACTTAATACCGTTCCTCTCGAGTCTGGACAACCTAGGGAGGTAAGACTAGCTCTCAAGCTAAGATAAAACCTTAGCTAAGATAACATATTATCTTAAAATAGTAAAATTAAATGTAATTTAGTTTAAATAAAATTAAATTGAAATTTTAAAAAATTAAAACCTTAGCTAAGATAAAACCTTAGCTAAACGCTACGATAAGATGAAATCTTACCATTTCGGCATTATAAAAACTCTATTTCAACTTTTGGGCCCCACTAAGAATTTTTTTTTTCCTTGTAACTACTGATCATCACTAGGATCTCGAGCCCTGAAACCAACTTCTTGGCTAAGATTACGGAGGTTTTTTAATACGTTTTGTTTTTGAGTACTTGTTAAGCGCTTACTATGTGCAGGCACCAAACTACGTCCTCTGACTCCCAAGTCCGGGCTCTTTCCACTGAGCCACGCTATTTCTACAGATTCTACGGCTGCTTCTGCAGCTTCTACACGCTGCATTTACAGATGAGGTAAATGAAGCAGTGACTTGCCCAAGATCAGACTGATAAATGTGGCGGCCCAATTATGTTTGAAGTCTGGAAATCTGCATGATTGGTTATCTGGAGCGTTAAAATTTGAGGTCACAGCAAGGTAAAGGTACCATTCTAATAGACATAATGAGTGCACCTTTCTGGAATAACAGTGTCAGAAGCTCTCTTTCCAGGTGTGTGTGTATGTATTTATATATATATATATATATATATATATGGGCTATTGCCTATTATCTCTAACATGTAGTTGCACCTCACCACCAGGAATGTTACCTTTGAGATATATATGTGTGGACGTATGAGTATACACATACACATACTCTTTACGGAAGATGGGGTTCCTGATGAATTAAATTTTAAATACATAAGATGTGAAAAACATCTCAATCACACCACAAATAAGGCAGGTTGTTAGTGAATCAGGAAATATTATTTCAACAACATTTTCCTCACTGGGTAGTACGGTATGATTTGGAAGAAACGGTGGTGTGCATGCTCGTGAGGTTGGTTAAGGAATGCATAGTCCTACAGTAGAGCAGCACAAATCCCCAGTCTTCACAAGGTCAGTATGGGCAGGGACTGTGTTTGTTAATTCTGTTGTACTGTACTTTCCCAAGTGCTTAGTACACTTCTCTGCATATAGTAAGCGCCCAATAAATACCATTGACTGACTGACTGATGATGAGACTACATTCCCTCTACAATGGAAGCTCATTATGGGCGGGGGACATGTCTGCTAATTCTGTTGTACTGTGCTCTCCCAAGGCTTAAAACATGCTCTGCCCACAGTAAGAGCTCAATAAATACCACTGATGGATTAGTCTACACGTGCAAGTGCAATGGAGAGGTAGTCTTCTAGAATGTGCATTTGGGCCTCTAGACTGTAAGCACGGAACCTGCTTTTGATTCAAATGGTCTTTATTAAGCGCTTACTACATGCCAAGCACTATAGTAAGCACTGAGGTAGTGCCAAATCAATCGGGTTGGACACAGTCCCTCCCACATATAGCCTCACAGTCAATCCCCTCTGTACAGATGAGGTAACTGAGGCCCAGAGAAGTGAAGTGACTTGCCCATGGTTAAACAGCAGGCAAACGGCGGAGTCTGGATTAGAATCCAGGTCCCCTGACTCCCAAGGACCGTGCTGTTTTCACTAGTGTCTACCAACTTTGTCGTATTGAACTCGCCCAAGTCCTTAATACAATGCTCTGCACATAGTAAGCACTCAATAAATATCACCTTTGATTTTCTGGACCCCTGCCATTCAAGGTGAGCACTGCATTCCAGGGTACAGCTCTTCACAATAGACAGTCTCTCTTTCTCTCCCTCCCCCTATCCCCATCTCTCTATCTCTCTCTCCCGTAGAGACACTTCATACGGAGCACTGGAATTTAGGGTTGGGAAAAGGAGAAAAATATATCCAGTTTTTGCCCCAGTGATGCTGAGTGATGCTAAGTTTTATTAAGCCACTCACGCTCACATGCACTGCAAGATGACTTTTGTAAGGTTAACAGGTCTAGTCTGGGATCAGGGAACAGACTTCCCTGAGGGCCCTCAAGAGCAGGTCTGTTGGGTCCTCACCATTTGAATGTGGCAACTTATGTGGCTTTAATAAAGGAAAAGAAAAACAGTGGAAAAGTAAGCCACACCAAAACCAAAGGCAAATATACAAAGTGCCTAGATTTAAAGACTTGACACCACTGATGGTGAACTCATGGGTATGAATCTGCCTGAAAAGACCAGTGATGGTTATTGCTTTTACAAGCCCGCTGAAACCACTGATCATAAAAAACTGACACAATGCTTAAAAAACTTCACACGAATCAATAAGACACTTAAAGATTCAGTTTAATTTTTTTAAAGTCATAAATATGGTGAGTCAATCTTCCATTTCCAATGCCCTAACTCAGATTGAATGAATGAGTCAATGGTTCCTACTGTACTTCACAATGAAGAATAACTTGACGCAAATATTCTCACTACTTTTCTAGTACGCAGACTTCCAAAACCGTGTGTGTGTAGAGGTTCTTCGATATGCTCTGATAATGCTAACAATACAAGTGGATAGGGAACCAGTTAAAATTTCTGAGGGCCCAAACTTCTAATATAATCCTGCAGTGAAATATTCTAAACAAGATGCAACAATTATGAAATAGGCATTTCACCTGTGGGTTTTTTGGGGTTTTTTTCTGTAATAGTACTTCTTGAGCACTATACACTAGGCACGCACTGTACTAAGCACTGGGATAGATGCTATCGGTTTGGGACACAGTCCCTGTCCCACGTGGGGTTCCCAGTCTAAGTAGGTGAATTTAAATCCTCATTTTACAGATGAGGTAACTGAAGCACAGAACTTAAGTGACTTGCCCAAGGCTACAAAGGAGGCAAGTGGAGACTGGATTAGAACTAAGGTCCTCTGGCCTCCAGGCCCGGGCTCTTACCACTAGCCCACTCTGCCTCTGTGACACATTACATTCATTCAACTGTACTTATTGAGCACTTACTGTGTGCGGAGCACTGTACTACGTGCTTGGAAAATACAATACGGCAATAAAGAGAGACTATCCCAGCCCACAATGGGCTTATACGTGAAACTCTTCCAAATCTAAATAGCAAACCTTGAAATTTTCAGCAGTGGGCTTCCTCTACCCTGAACTTCAGAAGGAGGTAGGCTGAAAGTGACCCTCATTCATTCATTCAATTGTATTTATTGAGAGCTTAATGTGTGCAGAGCACTGTACTAAGTGCTTGGAAAGTACAATACAGCAACAGAGACAATCCCAGCCCACAATGGGCTTATTCGTGAAACTTTCCCCAATCTGAATTTTTCAGCAGTGGGCTTCCTCCACCCTGAACTTCAGATAGAGGTGGGCTGAAAGTGACCCTCATTCATTCATTCAATCGTATTTACTGAGAGCTTACTGTGTGCAAAGCACTGTACTAAGCGCTTGGGAAGTACAAGTCGACAACAAGTCCCCACCCTTGCCCTGCATTTGAGGCTGTAGATAAAGCTTGTGCTCTTGAATTCACCGTAGTAGTTGGACCCACGGGTCCACTTACCAGAAAAGGTAAGAAAAGGTCCTGCCACATTCCACTCACGTCCCAAAGAAGGGATGCCTGGGTCCTGTTTCTGACCCCAGATCCTGTGCAGCCCTCCCCAAATAAGAAACAGAATCTTTAACGCTTAGGACAGTGCTCTGCACACAGTAAGTGCTCAAATACCACTGACTGACCCAGTCAAACCTCGCCTCCATTGCTTCCCAAGTGAAGGAAGAGTCAATGTTTTTAGCCCAGTTCCACTGAAAATCTGAGGACCAGAGGGAAAAAAAATGGATGCTTGGGGTAAAAAACTACATCTAGGTTTCCCTATGGCTCAGTTTATCTCGCCAGAAGAAAATCAGTTCCATAATGGTCCAACCACCTGAGAATCTGCGACACTGGAGAATTTGATCCATTTCACCTATAACTTACGAAACAACTTTGTGTCTACTACCTTAAGGGACGTCTGCATTCAATAAGTCCGGAAAAGGAATATGGAATCAAAGCTCAGCTAGGGCTTCTTAGGCACAGCACAGAGATTTTACCACCATGCACTGTGCTGTGTTTCAAAAGGAACCTTTATGAATGTTGCTATCACATTTGAGTACAGAGACAGGATCCCAGTCACAGCTGCTTAAAATAGAACAATGATTTGCAACTAGAAATCTGCTGGCAACATCAACGCTAAATTCTAAATGGTAAATAAGCCCGCAGATGCCCAGCCAGTAACAACAACTCACAGTAAAGTTGGAGAAGGGCTCTGATTACTACTTGCTCTAATAAAATGCCAGGGCCACAAAAAGAATAGCAGTTCTGGGATATGGAGGACATCTACTCTCGGAATCTAGGAAATGGAAGTAGCCATTTGGCTTGGTATTTATTCCAACTGGGCTACAGAGAAAAGTTTAAAAATTCCTAATTTTTAATTATTTTTTTAATTTAATTTTCTTTTTTCTTTTTTTCTTTTTTTTCTTTTATTTTATTATTTTATTTTATTATTTTTAATTCCTAATTCCTCAAGATTTGGACCCTGGCTCAACAAAGAAACATTCACTTCCCAAGGCTGTTGTGGTTCATAAGCTACTGCAGGTTCTGGAGGAGCTTAGCAAACAGACTGAAATCAAAGCATAACGAACGTTTTTCCTCGACTCAAGTAGCGCAGTAGTAAGAGTATTTATTAAGTGTGTGCTTAGTGTGTACAGAACTACCAAATTTCTCAAGCTTCTTCTGGATACATTTTATGAGTTAAAATTGACTTAAACCAAAATTTCTGCCTAGTATTCAAAACAGAAAACTAGCTTCAATACAGGAGACCACAAAACAGGGTTATTAGAAACTTTGCACGTTGGCACAATACTGGTAATATCAAATTGGCTCGATGCATCTTAGGAATGCACGCAAACAATTTTACAGCCGTTTGTTACGGTGGGCACAATTATAGGGAGAGTTGACAGTATTAGGAAGACAAACACTTCTGGGTTTTAGTACCCTTGCACATTCAGCAATTGCAGTTTCAATTTTAGTACACATAATCCTTGCTCCAAGGGCATAGATGCCTTATATGATCCCAAGAAAATTATTTCTCCCCCAGACTCCTTTACCAAAGTAGAAAATGTGGATTCCACCGCCCCCCCGACCAGCCAAATGTTAATTTCTCAGATTTCCTAGCAAATATTCATGCACGTCTCAATATATATGACTCTACCCTAGTATTTACCTTTTGATCCGGCAAGTTGAAAAGAAATTCCCTGTCGAAACGACCAGGTCTCCTGAGTGCAGGATCTATAGAATCAAGTCTGTTTGTAGCACCAATGACAACAATTTCTCCTCTGTTATCCAGTCCATCCATAAGAGCAAGCAGGGTAGACACTATAGAACTACGGCCAACATTTTAAGAGAAACAATTACATATTTTTATACTTATAATTTTTACAATTCTATACAAAATACACATAATTATAAAGAATAAAAAAACTGAAACTTCACTGTATACAGACCATTTAGACAGATTGCCATAAATTGCTATTAAACATTTGAAAACATTTTATTGGATCCCTCTAAGAGTTTTCATACAACCCAATCACTATCAGTGAATTTTAACCCAAACAACAGAATGCATTTAAATAGCTGATGACACAGAGAATCAAATTGCAGAAGAAAGGAATTATACAATCAGTAGGAGCATTCTGCTTGATTCTTTTCTAATGGCAATTGCTATTTTGCATATATTAATTTGCAGGTAGAAATTTACTGTAAATTAAAACTATGCCAAAATGATTGATGGAAAAATACTTTAACAGAACTCAAATTTACAGAGAATTCCCTTGTTGTATTAAGAAAAGCTACCTGTGGATCTGATCTTGCCTGCTTGACCGAACCGGAGCCAAACCATCTATTTCATCAAAAAATATTATAGAGGGTCTCATCAAATATGCCTAGGAACAAAAAGTGAGCGTTATTTCCCGATTCAAAACCGTGGAGTAACGAGGAAGCATGGCTAATCTAAAACAATGTCATGTAGTTTATGAAAATTCAAATAGTGCATCCTGTTTCCCAAATACAGCATACTGAGGCCAAATTCAGAGTTGATAAAGAAGGTTGGTTTACCGATGGAGGGACATACATTTTCCTGGCTCCAGGGCTGACAGAATACCGAGTCAAGCTCTGAGCACCGTTAAATAAAGATCTCTTTCACAGAGGAAAGAAAGTGGGAATACAGGACTGATAAATAAATTAAAAGACTTGATAATTCTTTAGCCTGGAAAAGAAAAGTCTACAGGACAATTTAGCTACAATCAGCGCTCCACTAACACAAGGGCAGCGTTCTTGCAAAACCTAGCAGAATTCACTCTGCAGGTCCCTAATTCCATCACGACGGACAAGCTCGTGTGCATCACGTTTATGGAAAGCTGCTCCCTACACAGCATTCTAGTCGAAACACACTGAAAGTACATGTTATAGCAGAATTGGGGGTACATGAAGGATGCTGAGGCACTTCTCTCCATCACCTCTTAGGAAAGAGTGAGAGGAAACTGGAGCTAGTCACTTAAACGAACAGTAATCCATCCTTGATGATGCTGAGCACAGGTGTGGCTTCAATAACCACTTCAAGACTTGCCCCTACAAGATGGCAAGTGACTGCTACTACATGAAAGAAGCATTGTACAATGGGACATACAAGGGGACAGATGTTTAAAACGTTTTACTTTATAGCAGACAAATGAAAAGTGAGAAGTATAAATTTTACAAGCTGGATAACGATTTGGGGGATAAAAAAATCATTTGGTGGTAATTCTAGGACTTTCGGGTAAATTAGTTTTAAATTTTTGCTCCATTTTTTTCAAGTCCCTGCAGCTTTAGTTTGCTTAGTTTGTGTTTTTAAAACCATTTCCAGTCAAGGAGTTCCTGGCTATGGGAGACCCACAGGGTAAGGACACGAACTGATTCCATTACCCAAAGTAAGGGCAAAAAGGTAGATAATGGGAATAACGAAGTGAGAGTGGACAGAAGCTACTGCAGCAGGGACCTTCTTGTTGAAGAAGAGCCTTGGGTAGGGAGGGGAGGGAAGCAAGGAGCAGTGCCCCTTCTCAGACTCCCATGGGATGTTTCTATGGCTGAGCCTCCGTGGGTGGAAGGAGAGGTGGAGGAACAGAGAGAAAAATGAAGAGGAGGCAGGACTGCCCAGGGAGGTGGAAGGAGGGGAAGAACGGATAGCCAACAACAGAAGTGAAAAACTACCATGAGATATACAGGGAAAAAATGGCAAACAGGGTTCTGGGTTGAGTCCACATTACTATTTCTGGGGTACAAAGCAGGTTAAATCGGGTTAATGCCAGGCCCTATTTATTTTTATTTCGAATCAAAATTGAAATACCAGGTTTTTCTCAAAAGTATTTAGATTTGAGCCAGAAGCTCACAACCTCAGTATTATCTTTGACTCCTCAATGTCTTCCGATTGTCGCTTTCAGTCTGTAATTAAACCCTTCCAGTTTTTCCTCCACAATTCCCAGAACCCTTCCTCCCTCTCGAAACAGCTACCATCATTCATTCATTCATTCAATCGTATTTATTGAGCGCTTACTGCGTGCAGAGCACAGTACTCTCCTGATCTGGGCACTCCTCATACCCTGGCCACGCGACTGCGGTCACCTCCCCATTGGTCTCCCTATCTCCAGGTTCTCTCCTTTCCAGTCCACACTTCACTCTCGCTCTCTGAGTCACCTTTCTAATATGACATTCTGCTTATGTCTCGCCTCAAAAAGAACCCCAAAGGTGGTTCTTTTCCTCTGTGTCCAACAGAAACTCCAGGTCTTTGGCTATAAGGCATTCGGTCTGTTCTCCCAGTTTTCTTTTCCCACTAAAGCCCAACTTGGGGAGTTTATTCCTCCTGTCCCTCACTTCCTTGCCCATGCCCTTCCTGGGACTCCTTCCCCCATTCAATCCCACCAGACCTCCGCTCCCTCCACCTCCAATTAGCTTTTGTGAAATGCTACCTAATTCAGGAGTCCTTCCTCGATGATTTTCCTCCACCCCAAATCACATTCTCCCCATCTTTCACCTCAGCACATTCTCCACCCACAGCTACCTACAGCATTTTTGTACAAAACAGTTTACCGACGGCTGAAGCACCTACTCATCTTCCCATCCATCTTTCCATTCCCTTCTCTGTCCTCTCTGTAAATCATTCCATCTCTACTTTTAGACTGGAAACTCCCTGAATCCAGAGACTATGCCGCTTACCTTTGTCACAGAGGTAAACAGATAAAAAGCCTCTCCTGACTAGGCCCTCATTTTCCCTGCTAGTTCTCCCTTCTACACTGCCTACACACTTAAATCTGTGTGTAGCACATTTAAGCAGCGGGAGAAGCAGCGTGGCTCAGGGGAAAGAGCCCGGGCTTTGGAGTCCGAGGTCATGGGTTCAAATCCCGGCTCCGCCAATTGTCAGCTGGGTGACTTTGGGCAAGTCACTTCACTTCTCTGGGCCTCAGTTACCTCATCTGTAAAATGAGGATTAAGACTGTGAGCCCCCCGTGGGACACCCTGATCACCCTGTAACCTCCCCAGCGCTTACAACAGTGCTCTGCACATAGTAAGCGCTTAATAAATGCCATCAATATTATTATTATTACCCCGTAAGCACTTAATGATAGTACTTGTTGTGCTAAGCACTGTTCTAAGCACTTGATATTCACCCCACTCCAGCCCAAAAGTACTTATCTATGTATCCTTATACTGCTATCTGTCTCTATATGTTGCCAACTTGTACTTCCCAAGCGCTTAGTACAGTGCTCTGCACACAGTAAGCGCTCAATAAATACGATTGATTGATTGATTGATTTTAATGACTATCAGCCCCTATAGACTGCAAGTTCCTTGTGGACAGGGAACATGTCTACCAACTCTACTGTACTCTCCCAAGAACTTAGTATAGTGCTCTGCACACAGCAAGTGCTCAGTAAATACCATCAACTGATCGCTCCCTCCCAAACACTTAGTATATAGTGCTCTGCATACACTAGGCACTTCAAACTATTGACTGACAGGTTGAAATTTCTTCTCAAAACATTTTGTTTACCTGATGACTGTGGCCTTTAGCAAAACTACTGTCTCTACACGAAGGCTGTGTCAAACATCCGAACGGGATTGAATTCGCAAGAACTCTAAATAAAATACGATTGCTCTAACCTGATCAAACAGAAGTCTAAGTTGCCGTTCAGATTCACCAACCCACTTGCTGAGGCAGTCTGCTCCTTTCCTCATAAAGAAAGCCACCTTTTTATCGCCTTGACTACATTCGTTAGCTAGGGCTCTGGCTACCAAGGTTTTACCAGTTCCAGGAGGACCATAAAACAGGCAGCCCCTGCAAAAGCAAAAGCAAAATGATGTTACCACTACTTCCGTGACGATTTGAAACTCCCATTTATATAAACCGAGGCCTCTTTAGAGGAACCTCTTTAAATATAGGACTTCAGTGCTCTCTGGCCTGGAGTTACAGGGTAACCTAGATAATCCTTCAACTTCTCACCCAACTGTGTCAAAGACACCACACGTGAAACCTTTAATCTCGATAGATTGACTGCTGCCCTTCTGTGAGCCCATCTTCTAGACTGTGAGCCCGCTGCTGGGTAGGGACTGTCTCTATCTATTGCCTAACTGTACTTTCCAAGCGCTTAGTACAGTGCTCTGCACACAGTAAGCACACAGTAAACAGGATTGAATGAATGAATGAATGAAACAACACAACCCTAGAACAGAACGCATATTCACCTTCCCCCACAATTTTTCCCATGAAGAGGATGGCATTTTATTTAATCCTCAGAAATCCACTACAGAGCATGATGCAGATAGAAAGTTATGCATAGTCCACTCGTTGTGGGGAGGGAATGCGTCTACCACCTCTGCTATATTGATATATTGTACTTACCCACGTGCTTACTACAGTGCTCTGCGCACAATAAGCACTCAGTAAATACTACTGAATAACTTTTTTCGAATAACATCTTACAGGAAGTAAACACCTTAGAATAGCCTTGAAAATATGCAAATTGTTTTGGAGTTGAAATATAAAGGCAGAGTTGAAGAGGCATGCAATGAATTAGATGCTGAATTTTACTAATAATGAAACTCAAAATTTTCTTCAGAGGAAAGGCACTAGATTATCTAATCAATGAATAAACATTTGTATATATGCATCTTCATTTTTTCTCAGTCACTTTCTGCATTACCAAAAGGGATGTCTTCAGAAATTAAGGTGACCCATTTGTAAGAGTTTATTTGAACATAAATACGAACACTGAGACTTCATTTTTAGAACAGATGGATAAATATATGCGTGTATATATATAGACACAGTGGTGCTAATTTAGACGTGGACGATATTTCCGTACTGATTAAAAACTCTCCCACTTCACTATTTTTACGTGGGACACTTGGCTCTCCAAGTGTGTATTATGCTGAAAAGATGTACTCCTCGTATCAACTTGCTGGTATTCGATACCTTCAAAATCCCATCAGAAACGAGGTACTTTAAGGCACGCAGCTTGGGCGGACTATGAAAACCCCCCTCTGCAGGTGCTTCGGGAGCTCCTAACGAGCCAACGCTGCGTAGTCAGAGGGAAGGGGCTTTGGGAAAAGTGGTGAGGGGGCCGTGGTCAGAAGCAGTTCTCGCCTGTCCCGCCGTCGCACGTCCATCCCCTGGCCTGGAATGCCCTCCCTCCACTCATCTCTTCCTCTCTTCAAAGCCCTCCTGAGAGCTCACCTCCTCCAGGAGGCCTTCCCAGACTGAGCCCCCTTTTTCCTCTCCTCCTCCCCAACCCCCCTCTGCCCTACCTCCTTCCCCTCCCCACAGCATTTGGATTTATTCCTCTATTTTGTTTACTTGTACATATGTATTATTCTATTTATTTTGTTAATGATGTGCATATAGCTATAATTCTATTTGTTCTGACGACTTTGACACCTGCCTACATGTTTCGTTTTGTTGTCTGTCTCCCCCTTCTAGACTGTGAGCCCGCATATAGCTATAATTCTATTTGTTCTGACGACTTTGTTCCTTTTGTTGTCTGTCTCCCCCTTCTAGACTGTGAGCCCGCTGTTGGGTAGGGACCGTCTCTATATGTTGCCAACTTGCACCTCCCAAGCGCTTAGTACAGTGCTCTGCACACAGTAAGCGCTCAATCAATACAACTGAATGAACGAATGAACTGAATGAATGAAAGCAGCGTGACTTGGTGGAGACAGCATGGGATTGGGAGTCAGAAGGATCTGGGTTCTAATCCTGACTCCACCACATGTCTGCTGTGTGACCTTGGGCAAGTCACTTCCCTTCTCTGGGCCTCAGTTACCTCATAAGGCAGTGAGCCCCACGTGGGACAGGGACGGTGTCCAACCTGATTAACTTGTACCTACCCAAGTGCTTAGAAGAGTCCTTGGCACACAGTAAGTGCTTTACGAGTTCCATAATTATTATTGCGGGGGGGCCAATATGGTCAGGATTCTAGCTTGTCTTTTGGCCTGTCCTATCCCACCAGTTCCCCAAGGCTGCTCTTTCTGGCTAAGAGCCCGGGCTTTGGAGTCAGAGGTTATGGGTTCAAATCCCGGTTTCGCCAATTGTCAGCTGTGTGACTTTGGGCAAATCACTTCACTTCTCTGGGCCTCAGTTACCTCATCTGGAAAATGGGGATGACGACCGTGAGCCCCCCCCCACCCGTGAGACAACCTGATCACCTTACTTCTCTGTGCCTCAGTTGCCTCATCTGTAAAATGGGGATTAAGACGGTGAGCCCCCCTGTGGGACAACCTGATCACCTTGTAACCTCCCCAGCGATTAGAACAGTGCTTTGCACACAGTAAGCGCTTAATAAATGCCATCATTATTATTATTGTAACCTCCCCAGTGTTTAGAACAGTGCTTGGCACATAGTAAGGCGCTTAATAAATGCCATCATTATTATTATTGTAACCTCCCCAGTGCTTAGAACAGTGCTTTGCACATAGTAAGCGCTTAATAAATGCCATCATTATTATTATTATTACCGGCATTTGAATGAGAAGCAGCGTGGCTCAGTGGAAAGAGCACGGGCTTTGGAGTCAAGAGGTCGTGGGTTCAAACCCCGGCTCCGCCACTTGTCAGCTGTGTGACTTTGGGCAAGTCACTTAAGTTCTCTGGGCCTCAGTTCCCTCATCTGTAAAATGGGGATGAAGACTGTGAGCCCCACGTGGGACAACCTGATTACCTTGTATCTACCCCAGCGCTTAGAACAGTGCTTTGCACATAGTAAGCACTTAACAAATACCAACATTATTATTATCTTCTAGACTGTGAGCCCGCTGTTGCGTAGGGACTGTCTCAATGTGTTGCCTACTTGTACTTCCCAAGCGCTTAGTACAGTGCTCTGCACACAGTAAGTGCTCAATAAATACAATTGATTGATTGATTGATTGACTGAATGATTCTAACTGCTGTTCAGCTTTACAACCCATTGGTACAATGCTAGCTTTCTCCCTGGCACTAAAGGGTACTTGGGAATCAGGAGGGAAAGGGAGAAAAACCTTAAAAAGCCATGGTGGAGGTAATAATAATAATAATAATAATGACGATGGCATTTATTAAGTGATTACTATGTGCAAAGCACTGTACTAAGCGCTGGGGAGATTATAAGGAGATCAGGTTGTCCCACGGGGGGCTCACAGTCTTAATCCCCATTTTACAGATGAGGGAACTGAGGTCCAGAGAAGTTAAGTGACTTGCCCAAAGTCACCCAGCTGACAACTGGCAGAGCCGGGATTGAACCCATGACCCCTGACTCCAAAGCCCGGGCTCTTTCCACAGAGCCACGCAATATCTAGACGGGAAGGCAGAGCAGGTGGGTTACCCGATCACCAGGCAGGGTTGACAAAGCCATTTTACTTCAAGTGAAGTAAAACGTGGGAACCTTGTTGTGGAAACACAGTAGAGTAGCTTTACCACTCACCTATAATTGAATATACAATTCTACATAATTCTGTAAAAAAGAGGGTAGTCCACCTAAATTCAGGAACCCATCTCCCATTTATGACATCATTCTTTATGAGGAAATTGGTTCCAACTTTGATTTTCAGGAACCAATGGAGTTGTAAGTCAGAAGACTGCCTGCATAGCGGCCGGCCTCTCTTCCTCCTCCTTAGCAACATCTCTCAACATTTTAGGGAGCCACTAGTCAAGTCAACATCGGTAAAATCACCAAGCTTACCTTGGAGGTTGTATTTTGAATTTTTCAAAAATTTCCGGATACAGCAGAGGAAATACCACCATTTCCTTTAGAGCATGAATGTGATGGCTCAATCCGCCTATGCAATCAAAGCGCACCTTGCGGGAGGGGAAAAAAAAAAACAGGACAATGCAAATAATTTCTCTCATATGAATCTGCTATACCTTGTTTTGAATTTAAAAAATAGTTCGGCAGCAAGCTAATCAGTAATAAAAAATGTTTTGTTTTGAATTTAAAAAATACTTCTGCAGCAAGCCAATCAGTAATAAAAAATAAAGGCTACCCAATAAATTATCACGAATACATTCAAGCTTGCATTTTGGGCTAGCCTCACAATTGCCCTCTCATCTTTATTCTAAGTTCAAACTGAGGCATGACCTGATGCTGTGACTATCCCTTTCCCTAAAGAGAAAATAGTTCAGTGAAACAAAAACCTTTCCGCCCCACCTGGGACTTCTAGAAAGCGAAGGTTAATTCCAACGAGAGGCAGATGACAGGTTGATAGGCCGAGAGAATTTTCTAGTATCTCAGCTGCTTTTCCAGTTGTGCTCAGGTTTGGATCCCTACTGGAGGCGAGGATGAGCTCAAGGGACTGATGAGGAAATTGCAAGCTTGCTTGGGATCACTTCCAGGCGACAAATGCCCACACTTTGTAGAGTCACAACCTGGGAGCTATATTTATTATATATATTTATTTTATATATATATATTATATATGGATATTTCTCCAGAGTCTTCTGGAAAAGGAAGCTGATCAAACCTGGCAGGGCCTTTAAAATGCAGGAGAGGATACTCTCTCTGACTCCATGCCTGTCGTCTTCTTGGGGGGCCAGATGCAAAGCAGTGTTGAAGATCCTGCCATGGGCTGAAAGCGAATCCGCTCATCACCAACTTGGTCCATTTCCCCAAACACCTTCGTTTACAAAGTTATATAAAACTTCCGGTGTTTGCTGTAACCTGTTTAACTACGGGTGAAATGGAAATTCAGATCTGATTTAACTTCTCCCTCTTTCTATTCTTGTACAATCTTAGAAATTCAGATCTGATTTAGCTTTTCCCTCTTTCTGTTCTTGTACATTCTGTTAAATTCTCAGTTTTAGGGCAGTCACCTCTCTCACCCGATACCTATCCTTGCTACTCTCCCACTGCGGCCCGGCCTACACACTGCACTCCTCTAATACTAATCTACTCACTGGACTTCTAGACTGTGAGCCCGTTGGCGGGTAGGGACTGTCTCTACTTGTTGCCGAATTCTACTTTCCAATCAATCAATCGCATTTATTGAGCACTTACTGTGTGCAGAGCACTGTACTAAGAGCTTGGGAAGTACAAGTTGTGCTTAGTACAGCGCTCGGCATACAGTAAGTGCTCAATAAATACGATTGAAAGAATGAATGAATCTCATTCCTGACTCGCACTGTCAACCCCTTTGTCACTCCCTCCCATCCCTAACCCCCTGTTCTAAGCCCCGCTAAGTTCACATCTCCTCCAGGAAGCCTTCTCTGATTAACCTCTCATCTCCCTACCCTATTCCCCCCGATCCTCACTGCATCATCTATTCACTTAGATTTATCTCTGAAGCACAGGGGAACTCACCCCAGCCCCACAGCACTTATGTACCTACCCCTATACTTTGTTGCTTCCCCCTTCTGAATGTATCATGCCTGTCTCCCCTGCTAGACTGTAAGGCTCTTGAGGAGAGGGATTGGGTCTATTTATGCTGTTGTACACTCCCAAGCACTTAGTACAGTGCTCTGCATACAGAAGACATTCAGTACGTACCACTGATTGACTATCCCAATCAAGTCATTGGGCTATGTCTTCCAGAATGACGAATCTTTCAGGCCTCTTTTCCGATAATCCTAAAAGACCGGCTTTCACTAAATGCCAAAGGCTACTACCCGCAGTCCAGTGGTTTGGACTCACGATACAGGACACCTTAAAGAGTTCCGAGGTCAACACCTTAATTCCACCCCAGAGGTTTACAGAACCTGCACTCTTACAACTCAGCCCAAAGACTATGCCATATCTCCACTTGTTCATCTACTTTTCTGAAATCTCACATCGTTCAGAATTAAATAGGACAACATGGAGGCAGAAAGTTTTGTGGGAAAAGGGAAAAAAATAAAGGAATAACCTTGCCTGATTCCTAATGAACATACACAGAAGCTAATAATTTGACCAATTTATTTAGGCCGGGTTATTTAGGTTAGAACCAAACATGAGAAATACCGACCAAAGTTCGAGTGGACATTTCTAACTTGGCTTTAGTAATTCCCACTGACTTAGGAACGGAAGGATTAGGGCTTCAGCAACACGCTTCTTCATGAAGCTACAATTGGATCCCACCTTAAAAAGCATCAGTCTGGCCAGAGAATATATAGTAGCTCAGCATTACACGGATGAGACTTAAGCGCTTAGTACAGTGCTCTGCACACAGTAAGCGCTCAATTAATACGATTGATGATGAGACATTTGGGAAGCGTATGATACCAAAGTGCTCCACTTTTCATGCAAACAGCAACGTGGCCTAGTGGATAGAGTACCGGAGTGGGAGTCAGAAGGACCTGGGTTCGAATCCCGGCTCTTCCATTTGTCGGCTGTGTGATCTTGGGCAAGTCACATCAGTTCTCTGTGCCTTGGTTACCTCATCTTTAATTAATGGGGAATAAGACTGCGAGCCCCATGTGGGATATGGACTGCGTCCAACCTAATTAACTTATCCCTTCCCCAGCGCTTAGCACAGTGCCTGGCACATAGTAAGCACTTATCTAGTACCACTTTTACACCTGTCTTCCCTGATGGCATAAGCTCCATGAGGGTAGGGAATGTGTATTTGACTTTTATTGCACTTTCCCGAGCATTTAGTGAACCCGACATTTCCGCTTCTAATCCGTGGCTTACACCCTCTTACCTGGAACATCTCACTACAAATCTGCCAGAATTCCACATCTTCCAGGAGATTCTCCCCAAGTCACATCTTCTCCACTATTTTCTCGGCATATAGATTTACATATTCTATTTACAGCACTTCCTCCTATCCACAAATGATTTTGCATCTGTCGCCACCATTGCCTTGTCAGCTCCTTGAGTGATCTATATTGCACTCTCCCAAGCATTTAGTTTAGATCTCTACACATCCTAGGCACTTAACTACAACTGACTGGTTGCCGTGCCTTTATAACCCCTTGCGGTGCTTAAACTGCCAAAGGAAAAGAAAAATTGGTACACTCCTTTATACAGGTGGCTCCCTGCACAACTACAGGTCACCGAATTTGATTTTCTGAACTTCTGTGGTCTAAAAATTAAATTTCAACAAGGCACGTCTTCAAAGAAACATTAAAAACCTACTGATTTGTCAAGGATCATTGGATCTACATCAGCTAAACTCGCCCCCACTTTGACTCGTTCTCGCAGAATTCCACTGGCTAAATCTTCCGCTCTGAAATTCATAGGCAAGCATCTGTGTGTTGTAAAAATTATGAGAGAGAGAACAAGAGAGAGAGAGAGAGAGAGAGAGAGTGCAGTTGGTGAGATTTATGTAGATCATCCAGAAATTCAGAACATCCAACTGATATTCACGTCTGACAGGTCTCTTACTTCCAAACAGAACTGATACTAAACAAATCAATTCAGAACAAGCCAAGAAAACGTGTTTTGAAGTTTCTCTGGTGATATTTTGAACAATTCATCACGGTTTTCCTACCCGACCTTTATAATATCCTTAATTTCTTTTTTCTTTGAAGGAAAACTGCCCCCAAATTTCAACTCTCCATTAGGACAGCACATACGAAAAATCAAGGTGTTTAGGCTAGCGTCACAATCTTCTGCCCATTCTAAATGACAAGAATCAGTGGGCTTCTGACCTCTCTAAAATGGATATTTCACATACACACACACATCTAAATGTAGCTGCATGTCGTCTGACAAGAAAGCTGCACATGGTGAGTATTATCAGTGTATGAAAAAGATAAATATGACTGGCAGTCCTCCTACACACCAGTTTTTCCCTTTCCTGGGTATATGAATGTTGTCTGCCACTGACGACAACGGACGATCTTTAGTTTGAAGACCTGAGAAACTGCACAAAAGAGATCAATTACAGCGATGGTGGTTGGCACAAGGGCCACAATCACACACTTGTCTCCCCTCAAGTCAGGCTCTCTCTATAGCAAGACACCGGACAAGTGGGTAAGCCGTCATCCAGGGCTTAGTACAGTACCTGGCACACAGTAAGCACCTAAATCCCCATTCTGTAAAATGGGGATTAAGATTGTGAGCCCCATATGGGACAACCTGATCACCTTGTATCTCCCCAGCACTTAGAACAGTGCTGCGCACATAGTGAGCGCTTAACAAATACCATTATTATCATTATTAAATACCATACTTATTATTATATTATTATGTGTGCCGCACATTGTCGCAGCCTTACCAGGACGGTTTGGGTTTTTTTGGTTTTCTTTGTCCATTTACGGTTTGAGAGACTACGCTTGGTGTAGATTCCGTCCTCTGGCACCCTAAAGCAGCTGCTGTCTTCACCCCCTCAAGGTTGGCCATCTATTTTGCAGGATTCCTCCCATACCCGCCCACCTGGGTACGTCAGAAATCCTGACCGCTGACAGCACGGCCACAGAAATTATCCCAGTATTTGCACAGTTAGCACTAAGACCCGGCAATCTCCGAGGTGTGCTCTTTCCGCCCGACCAACTGTAGGGTTGGACTATGAGAGTGCTATTTGCAAGAGATCAACATCTATCCGTTTCCATCTCCATCTCACCGCAAAATGGGTCATTATGTTAAATGCAGGTTTGCACGGAAGACTGAAATTGCTGAATTATAAAAAAAACTTCTTGTTCCAAATGAGGTGATGATAAACACATGTTAACCATAGGAAAATTACCACCCTCATCGGAAATATTTCCAGGGCCAGATCCTATCACCAGGCACGTTATCCATACTATATCCAAATTAGCATTTACAATAATTCTGGTATTTGTTAAGTGCTTTTTGGGTGCCGGGCACTGTACGAAGCGCTGAGGTGGATACAAGCATACTGGGTTGGACACAGTCCCTGTCCCATATGGGGCTCACAGTCTTAATCCCCACTTTACAGATGAGGGAACGGAGACACAGAAAAGTGAAGTGACTTGCCCAAGGTCACAGAGCAGACAAGTGGCAGAGCAGGGATTAGAACCCACAACCTGACTCCCAGGACCATGCTCTAATCATGCTAAGAAGCCCCCACTGGCCTGAAAGACTTAAATACTATATTTTCTAAAAGGATGCGTTTATCTATGGTTTCTGGCTGATTATAAATTTGAAGTAAACTCACCACTGTACAGAACCACTAGAATCTCCAAAACTCATCATCCCATTAGGAATATCCAGCTAATACACTACCACCAAGGCCAAACAGGCCAAGGTTGAAATAAGAAGGACGTGGGTCTAAACCCGGCTCTGCCGCAAGTTTGCTGTGTGATCCTGGGCAAGTCACTTCACTTTTCTGTACCTCAGTTACCTCACCCTGAAAATGGGGATTAAGACTGTGAGCCCCATGTGGGACAATGACTGTGTCCAACCTGATTAGCTTGTTATCTACCCCAGAGCTCGGTACAGTGCCTGGCACACAATAAGCACTTGAATACCATATTGAAAAAAATACTCTCAAGAGCTGCAAGCATAATTATTCTATTTATTTTATTTGGTTTATATGTTTTGTTTTCTTGTCTGTCTCCCCCTTCTAGACTGTGAGCCCGCTACTGGGTAGGGACCTCCTCTATACGTTGCAAACTTGTACTTCCCAAGCGCTTAGTACAGTGCTCTGCACACAGTAAGCGCTCAATAAATACGATTGAATGAATGAATGAATAAGCTTGCTTCTTCACCCAGAAGAATCATGAAGGGGACTGCAAGCCTGCATGTCTACCAAGTTGCAGAACTGCAACCCTGGAACCCTTTTTAAAGAATTTGGATCGCACTTTTGGGGACGACAGGAAATGTTATCTGCCACATGAGAGAGAGACAGTCTAAAGTGAGAATTCACTGGGACTGCCTTCTTGGTACTGTGAAACGCCAAGATTTTTCACTTGAGACTAAAAAAGTAAGATAAATTAATTACGTGGGTATTTATCAAGTGCTTACTGTGTGTCAAGCACTGTTCTAAGCTCTGGGATAGACTCAAGTTAATCAGAACAGACACAGTCCCTGTCACATGGGGCTCAGAGATTAAGTTAAGGGGAGGCTAAGAGAACATTTTATTGCCATTATTAACCAGGACACACAAAGTATTGCTACGTGGAAAAGACAGAACTACATTTTGCAAAAATATACTTGGGGAAATTCACTTTAAACTTCCTACCATGAACATAAAAAAACAAAAACACGGGTTGCCTAAAAATTCGAATAACATACTGGCTTTTGGGAAACTCTGATCAAATCTCTCACTTGACTGACATTCAGATTACGTTCCAATTTTCTACAGCACAGCCTTAATGAGAACACTTTCTAGAATTTTAAGAGTTTCTCCTGATTTCAACTTTCTTTCTGTATTCTAATTTAAATGATTGGGAATGCTTTTTCAACTACATAAAAAGGCACCCCAAATTGGCATACCTGTTTCTTGCTCTTGCCATACTCTTAGATTTCCTTCTTTCAAATCGTTCTTCATCGGAAGAGGTTGTGTCACTGCTATGAATTGCATGCTTCTTTCTCCTATTTAAAAAAAAAAGGAAAACACTCAATTAGCGGGGCAATTGTAGAAGAAATTACAAAACCACCGAGTGCTTAATATGGAGGGAATGTATGCAAAAACATAAGCTTTGGCTTGCTCCCTGAGTTTGTAAATGATTTTTATGCCTATAAACATTTAGAATCTGTGGAAAGCATGGTTTTTCTATTTTTCCACAAATCAGTCTAAAATCTTCCAAGATGCTAAAAAACAAGACAACATAATAAAATACTGAGTGCCCTAAAAAAATCCATTTGAGAAAAACCTCGCACTGCCTCTTCCATGCCTACCTATATCTCAGAGCTAAACAAACACCTCATTTTATTGCTTCACCATAATTCCTCCAAATCCATATTCTTATACTCCTCATTTCTCTTTCTAAATCCTATTGGCTGCACTGGGAAAAGTTTAGAAGCATTCCCTAAATTCTAAATTTCTAGACTAGAAAGGGTTCAATGCTTAAGTTCAAACTGCGTAATATACTTTCCCTTCCACACTAAAAGGACATAAAGAATCTGGTACAGAGTAAAACAATGAATATTTCTAAAATAACTTCTCCCCCTTCTAAAATGCTCTTACCACTCTCTGCAATAGCACTACTGAATTTTAATGCCATTATTTCTTACAGTTCCTTCTCACTTCAAGGCAATGCTGTGAAGTTTATCTTGGTTTAAAGAGCTCCTTTCCCCTCCCTCTCAAAGTGGAAATATTCTGAGGAGAGGCAGCATGGCCTAGTGGAAACAGGGCCTGGGAGTTGGCGGGACTGGGTTCTAATCCTGCCTCTGTTCCACGTCTGCTGTGCGACCGTGGGCAAGTCACTTCTCTATGCCTCGGCTCCCTCATCTGTAAAATGGGGATTAAGACTGTCAAACCCCATATGGGGCAAGGACTTCAGAGTTAGTACGGTGTGTGGCACATATCAAGCCCTTAGCAAATACCATTAGAAAAGAGAGGGAGAGATTAAGTCACTTTAATTTCAATTTACCACTAGATGGTGGCAGATTTACATAGCATTAGCAGTAATAGTAGCAGTAAAAATCATCATTTAGCATCCACTGCGCTTGGCAAAATGCAAAAGAAGCATGAAACACGTTCCCTGCCCCAAGGACCTGATGCTACAGTGGGTGACTGACAAATTTACTAAATGGGGCAATGAGAATAAATCCAATAATCCATCATACAAATATACATAAGTGCTGAGGGGAGGGCATAAGCAAATACATATGAAAAAGCTTAAATGCTAGAGGTGCTAGTGAGTTGAGTTTGGGGGGTTTGGTTAATCAGCAAAGATTTCATTAATTCATTCAATCGTATTTACTGAGCATTTACGGTGTGCAGAGCACTGTATTAAGCGCTTGGAAAGTCCAATTTGGCAACAGTAGAGACGGTCCCTACACAACAACGGGCTCACAGTCTAGAGGTGGGATTTTAAGAAGGCCCTGAAAACGGGGAGAGCTGTGGTCTGTCAGATTTTGGGGGGAGGGAATTACAGGGTGGTGCAATGGATCAAGGAGAGTTGAGTCATTATATTTTCTAGGAGGCTAGTAGTAAGAGTATTTCTTGTGCAGAGCACTGTACTACACACATCAAACAATAGGAGAGAATAAACTGGTGGGAATTAGCCCCTCGAGAGGCTCACAATCTAAGCAGTGGGCACATGGTGTCTTTTTGAAAAAGACATGAAAGATAGCTTTTAGAAAATTAAGTGCTTACATGTGTACACATAAAAACCCTCTATTCAAATATTTTACTAACGGTACATATAGGTATTACTCTTCGCTCGGGGTACTGTTTTGAATATATTTAGATGGTTTGGGGAATTTTTTTGCCGCTTGGTAGCGTATTAGTGGACTTAACACCATTTCCATTGTTAAACTAAAATCTGTTTAGGTTACTACTCTTTCAGTTAATACTTGATTTGCATGGAACCAGTTAAGAGAACTAAGAGTAACAGCAGTAAAGAAAAAAATTGAGTGCCACCTGGATTGGATTTTTTTTTTTTAAAAAAAAAAGCCAATACCACAAGTTCATCAGTATGGTTGTACATATTTATTATGGTTGTACAAATTTATTACTCTATTTATTTATTTATTTATTTTACTTGTACATATCTATCCTATTTATTTTATTTTGTTAGTATGTTTGGTTTTGTTCTCTGTCTCCCCCTTTTAGACTGTGAGCTCACTGTTGGGTAGGGACTGTGTCTATATGTTGCCAATATGTACTTCCCAAGCGCTTAGTACAGTGCTCTGCACATAGTAAGCGCTCAATAAATACGATTGATGATGATGATGATGATGATGGAAGATGGAGTACTTCAGCACTTAAGTGTTTATTACATTCTGTAAATCAGTGTAAATCAGAGAAGCAGCGTAGCTTAGTGAAAAGAGCCCAGGCTTGGGAGTAAGAGGTCAAGGGTTCTAATCCTGGCTCCGCCACTTGTCAGCTGTGTGACCTCAGGCACGTCATTTCACTTCTCTGGGCCTCAGTTACCTCATCTGTCAAATGGGGATTAAGCCTGTGAGCCCCACATGGGATAACCTGATGACCTTGTATCTACGTGCTTGGCACATAGTAAGTGCTTAACAAATACCAACATTATTATTAAATCATTACCATCACAGGAACTGAGCACCTACCATGCGCTAAAAGCACTATACTGGCACTTGGGAAAATACAACAGAAACAGAAGGCAGAACCTGCCCTCAAGGAGTTTACAATCGAGTCAGTATGGGGTTTGGCAGGTTCAAGGGGTTGGAGAAAGAGTTCTGTGCTAGGAGACAGGCAGGTGCAATGAAGTAGAGCGGGAGTTTCAAAACTGCTCTCTGAGCTGATTTGAAAAGATGGGCAGGATTTTTTTTTTGCTGGCTTGTTTATTTCCCCCAAATCTCACAGTAAGAAAGGGAAGCAGCATGGCTCAGTGGAAAGGGCACGGGCTTTGGAGTCAGAGGTCATGGGTTCAAATCCCAGCTCCGCCACTTGTCAGCTGTGTGACTTTGGGCAAGTCACTTCACTTCTCTGGGCCTCAGTTACTTCATCTGTAAAATGGGGATGAAGACTGTGAGCTCCCCATGGGACAACCTGATCACCTTGTAACCTCCCCAGCACTTAGAACAGTGCTTTGCACATAGCAAGCGCTTGATAAATGCTATTATTATTATTATTATTAAAAAGGAAAAGGCCCGGGAGTCCGAGATCCCGGGTTCTTATCCGGGCTCTGCCAGGTGCTCCGCCAATCGCTTGCTGTGTGACCTTGGGCAAGACACTTAACTTCTCGGTGCTTCAGTTTCCTCAACTGGAAAATGGGAATTCAATGTTTGCTTTCCCTCCTAGTTACACTGTGAGCCCCATGAAGGATAGTGACTGTGTCCAATCAAATTAAGTTGTACCTACCCCAGAGCTTAGACCGAGGTTTGACACATAGTAAGCACTTAAATACGCTCTGCACACACTAAGTGCTCAATAAATATGATTGAATGAATTAAAAAAAAGCTAACCTGCGGCCTTGAAACTAGATTAAGACTAAGTCTGCAGTCCTCTTCCCAGACTAAGCACCCCTTTTTCCTTAGCTCCCCATCCCATCTACACTCCTCTTCCCAGACTAAACACCCCTTTTTCCTTAGCTCCCCATCCCCCCAGATCTCACTCTGATTAGCTCCCTTTGCTCAACTCCCTGCCCCACAGCACTTGTTTATATATGTACATATCTTTAATTCTATTTATTTATATTAATGCCCATTTAATTTGTTCTGACGTGTACATATATATACGTAAATATATATAAATATATATATAATTCTATTTATTTATGTTGATGCTACTGATGCCTGTTTACTTGTTTTGATGTCTGACTCCCCCCGTCTAGACTGTGAGCCCATTGTGGGCAAGGACTGTCTCTCTGTTGCTGGGCTGTACTTTCCAAGCACTTAGTACAGTGCTCTGCACACATTAAACACTCAATAAATACAACAATGAATGAATGAACTGTGAAAGCTATGGGAAGCTTTGGAGAGTGTGGACACAAGAGGGGCCTATTTGAAGACAAACAAGCACCCTGAGTCAAAACCAAAAGGGCTACAACCCTGAAAAGACAAACTATCCTTCCTGCGGAATATGTCCTTCTAAACTGTGAGGGAAACATAGATACCTGACTTCAGATGCAACTGTTCAAGGTCTTAATGGAAGCTTGTGACAACACTAGGAAAACTGTCACCTATAATAATGGAATTTCATTCTTTCTAACTGAACAGATTTTTAATGGACCAAACTACTAACCACAGGTGAGGATACACATGCGGAAGTGAAGTGGGAACCCTCTGCAGAAGGAAATAAACAGTACATTTGAACTTCTTGTGAACATTACTAAGCAAAACACTTTGATCAGTTGTAGCCTTAACAAGTATGGCTGAGTGCTGAGTGTGCAATGGGAAGAAGAAACAAGTGGTAATCTGTCGAAAAATGCTCTGTGAAATAAAAATGTGGCTTACATTTTCTATCCCACACTGTCTTACACCTGAGCCAATAATGGGCCCATATTTCAATATTGAAAGAATCAACAGAAAACAAATATTTCCTAACCATGAAAAGCCTACCTGATATGGCTTCTTCTTGCAGGAGATCTGTGAATATCAAACAGTGTGCTTTCCCTCTTTTTCTGATGTGCTGGCACTAAGGGAGAAAGGGATTTTAAAAAGGAATAATCGTAATTACAATGGAAACTTATTAAATAGAGTTTAGATGGAGGCTTTCAGAAGAGGGACTGTGTCTTTGCTCCTTGCTTTACACAGAACCTACGCTAATGTACATAAATACCATTTGATGGAAAAAATGTTTTTTTTCCTACAGTTCACCAAGATGCAGTCTTGTTCCCAAGTCACAGACCTAAAATTGTTACCAAGTGACAATTAATTAATTAATATATATTAATAAATTAATATAATAATATAAATATATATAATATAAATTAATTAATTTATATATAACTAAATTTGTTTCTCAGTATCTACTAAAGCTTAGGTGGACAGAAAGGAGAAGGTAACGAATAATTTCATGTGACAAATACCCTCTTGAATCCTGGTCACCACTGGAGCCATTTTGTGGAGGCAAATGTACTCCACACTGATTTACTTTTTGATTTCTAACTTACTGTTCAAATTCTCTCTCTCTCACACGCACGCACATACACACAGCTCTGGGCTGTCAAAAACGATTTACAGAATCACAACCATAAGCAGCAGCACAATATGGCATTAGTTATCAAAAGGCTTCGAGAACACATATGGGTCCTGAGGCATAAGGTATAAAAGTTTTAATTGCATAAAATAGGACAAAAGCAGGGATTATTTATCAAATTTAATGTGGCTTAGAGGATAGAGCAACTGAGAACCTGGGTTCTAATCCTGGCTCCACCACTGGTCTGCTGTGTAACACTGGGCAAAGCTACTTCAATTTTATGCGCCTCTGTTCCCTCATCTGTAAAATGGGGATTATGACAGAGTCCCACCTGGGACAGGAACTGTGTCCAACCTGATTAGCTTGTACGTAACTCCAGCATTTCATACGGTGCCTGGCACATAGTAGCGCTTAAATGCCGTTACAAGTAAAACGAACCAAAAAAAAAAAAGCTCTCCAAAGGTGTGTCGAGACATATCAGCTGTTCACGTTGTAGTTTTGTAAAGCTGAAAGGGATTCTCTTCTTGTGGTCTCTTTGGCCGGATTCTCAGACTGGATGGGATAGAGACTGACCTCCCGAGGAACAGGGAAGGAGAGGAGTCTGACATCTTCCTGCTATCCAGGGAGGCAGCCCCTCAGGCTTTACGTGGATCAGTCAAACAATTCCAGGTACTTCTTCAAGTGCAGAGCGCTGTACTAAGTGCTTGGGAGAGTACAGTACTACAGAGTTGGTAGACACATTCCCTGCCCACAGTGAGCTTATAGTTTAGAGGGGGAAACAGATAGTAATATAAGTTAATACATATATATAAAACATAATTTATAAAGATATTTACATTTAAAGATGAATACAGAAGTAATCTGACAACGACCAACAGGTTGATCATCTGGCACATCAGTGTACACACCAAATGATTTAAGTGCAAAGCAGTTAAAGAACTAAAAGCCCATACCTGGCTGGATCCTTTCTGAACTGGAAGAGTGAATCAGCATTTGAGAAGCTTAGGGGAAGGCATACCACTGGGTGAGGGGAGTGGAGAGCAAAGAAGAGAAGTGGGAAAGCCACGCTAAAGTAGCCTCCTCAATAAATTCTACAGTGTCAATAGTCACACAGCTCACTATACGTATGGACTGAAGAATTCAAAGTAAGGGCTAACTGCAAACTTTGAATTTTTAAGATATTCTACATGAACATGCCAATGACTTTAAAAAGTTACTTTTTTGCCTACCCAACTTGCTTGCATTCCTAGTACCTACTGTTGGCACCTATGACATTAAACTGTAAATGGGGGAAGTTCATTAGGTCTTAAAACTATGGCAAAAGAAACCTGGAAGACAAAAACAGGTTTCCTCTTAAATATGATGTCTATATACAGAGCCTACTCCTATACTTTAGAGAAGACTGTGAGCTCACTGTGGACAGGGAATGTGTCTGCTTGTTGTTGTATTGAACTCTCCCAAGCACTTAGAACAGTGCTTTGCACATGGTAAGAACTCAATAAATATGACTGAATGGTAAATTTGCAATAATTCAAATATTAGATACTAAAAGTGAAGAACGCCACAATAATGGAACAAGGACTCAAACTTTAAACCCTTGGATTTATTTCCAAGGGGGACACAGACAACAAAAGTCTCCCAAGACAATTTTCCTCTGGGAAATAAACACAAAATCAAATAGACTAAGATATACAACAAATGGGGGAAAAAATTACACCTATGACATTAAACTGTAAATGGGGGAAGTTCATTAGGTCTTAAAACTATGGCAAAAGAAACCTGGAAGACAAAAACAGGTTTCCTCAAATATGATGTCTTAGTTCCCATGTATATAGAGCCTACTCCTATACTTCAGAGAAGACTGTGAGCTCACTGTGGACAAGGAATGTGTCTGCTTGTTGTTGTATTGTACTCTCCCAAGCACTTAGTACAGTGCTTTGCACATGGTAAGAGCTCAATAAATATGACTGAATGCTAAATTTGCAATAATTCAAATATTAGATACTAAAAGTGAAGAACGCCACAATAATGGAACAAGGACTCAAACTTTAAACCCTTGGATTTATTTCCAAGGGGGACACAGACAACAAAAGTCTCCCAAGACAATTTTCCTCTGGGAAATAAACACAAAATCAAATAGACTACGATATACAACAAACGGGGGAAAAAATTACACCTATGACATTAAACTGTAAATGGGGGAAGTTCATTAACTATGGCAAAAGAAAACTGGAAGACAAAAACAGGTTTCCTCTTAAATATGATGTCTTAGTTTCCTCTGTATATACAGCCTACTCCTATACTTTAGAGAAGACTGTGAGCTCACTGTGGACAAGGAATGTACCTGCTTGTTGTTGTATTGTACTCTCCCAAGCACTTAGTACAGTGCTTTGCACATGGTAAGAACTCAATAAATATGACTGAATGCGAAATTTGCAATAATTCAAATATTAGATACTAAAAGTGAAGAACGCCACAATAATGGAACAAGGACTCAAACTTTAAACCCTTGGATTTATTTCCAAGGGGGACACAGAAAACAAAAGTCTCCCAAGACAATTTTCCTCTGGGAAATAAACACAAAATGAAATAGACTAAGATATGCAACAAACAGGGGGGAAAAATTCTGAAATCCCACCTATCGGGGGTGCTTGATATCTTTCAACTGTTTTTCTTTGTCTCAAGTTATACGGTCTATCATTTTCTTCTCCTTCTGCCTCTTCAACCTCTATATCGCCATCCTCCTCTTGAGATTCTAGAAACAGAAACACAAACTAAGGACGCACCATTGTTACCCACTAAAATATTAATTTCAGAATTACATACTATACTTTCTGTTTCCATTATAGGTTCCCAAATGCCCAGTTACCATGCTGTGCATGTAGACACTGTGGTGACATTTACTGCACACCTGGAACTCTGTTCAGCTGAATAAAGTGTCTTCTTTTTCTCATTCCATTTGGTACGAACCAAAAGACAAGGTAACTGAACAACATGATCCAAGTCCAATTACAAAAAAAAATCACACTGTCTTTTTCTAGGTTTCCTTCCTTTTCCCCAGCCCCTTCAATTTATCTCTTCTCCATAATAATTACTGTCCCTACCTCAAAGGTTGATTTATCAGAGTGGAACAAATAAGTGCCTACATATTGTTTTATTTAACATACCAGCATAAAACAAGGCAGATTGTATTTTCCAAAGACCATTTTATACTGAGCTTAGTAACAATATAAAACTGATACCATGTTAAACAAAGAAAAAAACGGAAGCCAAATGAAATGTTTGTTATGTGTTCAAGCCATAAATATATATATATATAGCCCATTAATTTGTAGGACCACAGTTTGGTATGGGACCACGTGCTAACTAAAGAACACATTGGTCTTGTCTAAATTTAAAGTGACTGGTACACCAAAAGAGAGAATCCAATGACTGCCTTCAACTCCAAAATCCTTCTCCTTGAAACAACAGTATTTCTTAACTGCAGAATTCAAATTATAAACATTCTACTCAAAATTCACAACACAGTACAAGATCTTTATGCAAGAGGATCAGGGAAGCCTTTCTCTCAGACTTTTCTCCTACAGCGATTTTCTTTTATGAGCTCTTTCCCGGGTACGCTGCCTTCATGTAGCAGTGTGGCTTAGTGGAAAGGGCCCGGGCTTGGGAGGCAGAGGTCGTGGGTTCTAATCCCGGCTCAGCCCCTTGTCAGCTGTGTGACTTGGGGCAAGCCACTTAACTTCTTTGTGCCTCCATTACCTCATCTGTAAAATGGGGGTGAAGACTGTGAGTCCCACGTGGGACAATCTGATTTCCCACAGTGCTTGGCAAACAGTAAGCGCTTTAACAAATACCATCGTTATTATTATTCCTTTGTGATACCCAACCTGGGGCAGATGATGGGCGCGGAAAACAGTCCCAGTTGCACCCCATTCAACTTCAGGGCGACCTCTTGGAAGCCTATCCTCTATCCGGATGCCTGAACTGGCCACCACCCCAATGCTTATGCAAGAATGGAGGGCAGATAGAGCAGGGACAGAGACTTTATAACTGCTGGAGACTTTGGTATTCCCAAATGTGGATGAAGGAAAAGCGATAAGAGTTCACTTTGATACTCAATCGACAGTACTTACTATGGGCCCACTGTACTTGGGACTGTAGAATGCAAGCTCGTTGTCGGATGGGAACGTGTCTATCAACTCAGTGGTACTCTTCCAAGCGCTTAGCACAGTGCTCTGCCCACAGTAAGCGCTCAATGAATACCACTGACTAAGAGTAGTTAAGAGACACAGTCCCTACCCTCAAGGAGGCTACAGTCTAGAAAAGGGATTTAAAATCTAGACTATTGGGGACTTTTCTGTTTCAGATGTGAATGAGGGAAGAGAGGGAAAAGGGTTAGTTCTGATGTCTAGAAGTTATTTTAAAAGTTTGTCTTCACCTCTCCCTACATTGGAAGCCGTTTTGGAGCAGTGAGTCTTCAACACGCGTACCTTTTTTTACATATTCCCAAGTTCTAAGAACAAAGTAGGCAGTCAACAATTATTAGTAACGATCAACATCAAGCTTAACCTTACGGACCTTCTTCTTCACCTTCAGTTGACACTTCATGGTGATTCTGAATTCCATAACTATTTCTTCTCAGGGATTTCCTTCTTCGCTTCACTCGGGAATACATGTCCATGTTTTCCTTTTAAAATTAAAACTGTGTTATAAATTTGGAGGGTGAGCTGCTTCGCCATATCTAGCAGTTAACTGCCTCTAGACTAAAAAAGCTCACTGCGGGCAGGGAATGTGTATATCGAGTTTTTCTATTGCACCATCCCAAACAGTATAATGCTCTGCACTCAATAAATACAACTGATTGACTGACATAAAGAATCTATGATAATACACAAAAACAGGTCCTATAATTTTCCTGAATGGGACATAATGGACATGGAAAAAAATACAATACTTAATGCCTTAAAATCTCAGATTAATATCAGAATGAGATAGGATATCTTTAATTGCTCTCTTTTAGGTCAGTTGCAAGTAAGCATCTGCTGAGAATACTTTAAACTACTCACAAATTCTGTGTCTGTCCACATCCTTAATCGTTCCACTTCTCCTGATCTTCTATTCCGCCTGATATTAATGTTGTCCATTTCCTGTAGTACAGCTTCAGCAGTACTGAACACGCATGACAAAACACATCTACATTTAGAATTTATGAACTCGAGAAACTTTGACACACCAAAAAATAGGCAATTCTGTGGCAGCTAAGAAAACAGACTAAGAAAGCTTTTCACCCTCTAGTCAACGAAAAGGCAGTAGAGGGATCAAAACACTCAAAAAACCCAAAATAAGGACGAGGAGGAGAAGCAGGGGGAACAGAAGAGAAATGCAAGCTTACAAGATTTCGTGACAACTTAGAAGACGGGAACTGATAGCATTTCTTGATGAGAAAATAATGCCATCTTTTTTGGCAAGTGGGGAAACTATAAAATTTAGAACTTCAACGGATGATTACAGCCTTGCTAAAATGCACTGCCAGGCATGCAGCAAGTTGTCCTTCTTTCCAAACCGAAATCTCAAGCTAATTAGTGCTTTCTGATTAATTTGCAAGGACAGAGGACCGATCTCTTACTACTTTCTCTCGCCTCCCCCGTTCTCCTACAACACGGGGGATGCAACACTGAAACACTAAGCTGCCTTAAGGAAACCTGTCACCACAAGTATTCACGGTGTCTGATGACCACGTGCATAAACATGTGTAAAGCCATTTCTAAAACCATGTCTTCCGAAAATGCAGTGTGCTGTATCCACGCCAGCTGGGATTGTTGGCCCACTGTCTCAAATTCCCTAACAATGTCCTAAAACACCGTTCTAGCCAAAAGGCCTGGTGAAAACATGAGTTCTGGCAGACTTGACTGTACAACCGAAACCATTATTTTCTGAAAATAAAAGAAATGCATCTTTCAGGGAGTTAGACATGTACCCATCAGCATCCTTTCATACCTGTTTACTAGCTGATCAAACAATAAACTCTGATTGACACTTTCAAATCTGCTTTTCCTGGACCGACAACTTTTTCTGACTTCCATATCCCCGTTTATACAGGAACGGTCCCCATCTCCCTTTTCCCCTCGGAGGGGATGGCTTCGAAGAGCTATGTGAAGAAAGAGATTTTTCAGGTCAAAAATGCAGAAGTGGTATTCTTGCTTCCAAAAATTCCGCCAATTACTTAATATGAAAAAGACTTTGTCACAAATCGATTGGATCCTCCTAATGAGATGTAATAATCAATTGCCCAAAGTCTCGATGGATATTTTAACAAATGGAATTTCTGTGGAATGGTTTAAAATAATTAATTTAATTCATGACAAGCTGGGATTTCAACAATTAACACTTATTTATCTTAACATTATGACTGAAATCCAGCCATCTCCAGCTGTACACGGAGCTGAACTTCGCTCTACTTATTTTTCCCCATTTAAATGTTAAAAGAAGCACTATTACAAGAATTTCAGTACTAACCAGTTTCATATCACCAACAGAATACTCACATAAACTACTATGTCCGTTTGGTAATGTAGCACCAGGCTGAGAAGTTAACCTAGAACACAATTATATTTAATATGCAAACACATCCACTTTCAATTCAAGAAGCAATAAATGCAAAACTGCTTGTTCATTTACACTACAAGGTTAACTGTGAAATATTACTTCTCCAAAATGCCTAGACAAGTTTTATAACAAGAAATACTAAATACATGACCAGGATGTTGTGCACTTTATATTTAAATACTTATATAAAATACATAAAACAATGAGGCACTGTGTGCCCATCTTAAATTCAACTCTCAAGAACATTATTTAAAACTGGTGGGCACTAAAGACCTTTCTAATGTTTGCTGAGAAGCAGCTAGCCGCCACCATCCTTATTGATTACTGATGATTTAACTGAGTTGAAATTTAGGAAAATCAGTCAAGCATTAACAATAAACTTGATGGACACTCGGAAAAGCTTTGCAGATGAACTCAGTACTTAAACCCTTAGAGATACTAACTTTACAGTACGAAATTACACAGTGGAAGCCTTGAAAGACATTTCTGGAGAGGTGGAGGTGAATGATAGAAGATGACAGAGATATTAGTCTGATTTTTTTTTACCATTTTAAAACTCAGGACACTTGGATTCACAAATCTAATTTAGAATTGATGGGGAAAAGCAAGACTAGTTAATACCTGGCAGATAACCAACGCCTTCGGAATGCATTGCCAGAACTGTTGATGCAGGTAAAGAAGTGGATGAAGAAGGCTGGCACCTTGGAGAGCTCTAACGGGCTCACACATGTTTCAAGTTACACAAGAGACTGAGACACGGGGAGGGGGCTTGGGCTCTATCTGCAATCTCCCGTCCCCTCCTTCCCACCTCGGCAACCCCCAATTCCCAAAAAAGGGGGGCTCTAGGCAAAGGGAGGGAACTAGAAGACTAATTCTCAGGGATGAAAGAGGTAAGGAGCTTCAATCTCCCAGCATCCAGTCCCCAGCCCACGACCTCAGAGTTGGTCCACCATGGCAAGCTTTTCCCTCCTGCCTGGCTGCTAGGCCACCAAGCCTCTCCTCATCATCCACAGAAACAGAACAGCAACCTAGATCCTGGAACGGAGGAGACGCCTACCTTTAATCTGGAAGATGACAGAAGTGGGAGAAAATCAAGCTAAGGCAGAGAAATAAAGTGAGAGAAAAAAAGGAGGGAGAGAGGTAATATTGATAAAAAGAGGAAAGACGACCAGGAGGGGGAAAGCACGACAAAGGAAGAAGAAGGGAGATGAAGACTCTAATCCCAGCTCCACCATTTGCCTGCTTTGTGTCCTTTGGCAACTCACTTACTTCTCTGTTCCTTGGTTTCCTCATCTGCAGGATGGAATTTAAATATCTATTCACCCTTCTCTGTCTGTAAGTGCTTGTAGAACAGGGATTGTGCCCAATCTGATTACATTCATCTACCCCAGCGCTTGGCAAAGGGTTTGGCACATAAGCAGCACTGAACGGCTACTATTATAATTACCATGAAAATGTTTTTGAGGAAAAAAAAAAAGCACAGAGAGAGGGAGAGACAGAAGATACGGGAGTAGAGTCCTGAACAGAGGAAGGAGGGCAGAGATTGTAAAACGGAAAAAAGAACCAAAGAAGAGGGCAGCATCGGGAAGGGAGAAAGCAAAACGGTGAAAGGGGGAGAGTAGGAGAATAAGAGACAGCCAGACTACAGAGACAGAGAAACAGAAGGAGATAAAAAGACAAGTTAACTAAGCGATACACATCCAAAGAGATTAGAGAATGAAAGGAGGGAAACTTTAGCCAAGAGGAAAGAAAAACGAAAAACAAAAGCAAAACCAAGATAAAAATCTGGTCTGTCTACTAGTCAAAACAAATTACAGAAACATATGCAAAGCAACACAGAAGGGAGTCTAAATTTGCGTGAGGCATTTGACTCCGTGAGGTATATCTTCAAACCACTGCTTAAATTCCTCTAGATCTTCCACTGAGAAACACTGATGGGGGTTCTCAAGCTGAGGGTAGCGACCTCAAGGAAGTTCAGATGGAAACCATCAGAGTTGTGGAACTCTGAGGGTTCTTTGGGGGGGTGCAAGGGAAAATTCTCAGGTACAATGAATGAGTGTGTTTGCTGACCTCACACATATCATAGGCCCTTTCCATGCACTTGCTCCCTCTGAGCCTTTAAGATCTGAACTGATGTCCAAAGAACCAAGGCTTATTTTGGAGGGTGAAGAAGTCTTAGGAAGATGCTGTGGGACTCAGAAAAGAACAAACAAACGGGCTATGGCGTAAAACGGAGTAAGTGTCGAGCAGACCACAGGAATTCTATGGGCATGTCTCCATAAACTTACTACATGGCCTTAAATAAACTGTGTAAGAATAAAAACTGTGGCATTTGTTAAGAGATTACTCTGGGCCACACATTGTGCTGCGCATTGGGACACATGCCAGATACTCAGGTCAGACACTGACCCCGTTCCCGAACAAGATAAGCAGGATGGATGTTGGCTGGTCAGAAGCCCTGATACCAGAATAAAGTCCCTGTTGTGTTAACATTGCAGACTGCTAGATTAACATTTACATCTGGGAACTTCCTCAAAGACAGGGAAGAGTAGAGGTGCAAGGAGTCTTTTTTCAATTAACTTTGCCTTCCACTTTTCAAGCAACGCTAGAGACACCTGAAACTAAGCTATCGATGGAATCATACCAGCATTGTGTCAAATGTGCACAGTTCAATAGAACAATTTTATTTTATCCTAAGCCTTTAATAACACAAAGGTTGCAGGAACACAGTAAAATCCTGTGCTAACGGATGACACTGTCCTAAAGAAGTGTGAGTTTATGTCGATGATCATCTAAGAGTTCTATTTCTGACTAAATATCTATAGAGAACTTCAGATTCCAATTTTGTTTGGTTAAATCTAATTCCTTAATAGTATCATGCCTGTACCTGAAATGTACTTTGACTTAAATCTCGAAGTTTGAATTATTGTAAGAAGGCTGAAAGCAGTACACAATTGCTTTTTACATATAAACACTAACTTCAGTAACCTTGGAGAAGTACAGAATCAGTGCAATGTGATTCTTCAGCAATGTGAAACAGGAAAAATGGCAGGGTTTGAAATGAGGGTAATCGACAAACGTATAATAGCTTTAGGCTCTCAGAGCAAGATGCTTGCATAAACTAAAGTATCTAAAACCTACTAAAATAGAGACACTTCCTAAGTACTACTTTCAGTGGAGATTTAAAGGTGAAATAACTTGCTCCTTTCAAGTTATATGAAACCTGTCCTGGACCTGATATTAAACTGTAGACTGTGAGCCCACTGTAGGGTAGGGACCGTCTCTATACGTTGCCAACCTGTACTTCCCAAGCACTTAGTACAGTGCTCTGCACACAGTAAGCGCTCAATAAATACGATTGAATGAATGAATGAATGAATAAAAGAGAAAATTGTCTTCAAAAGAGGGGAAAAAAATCCAAGTTAACACACAAAACCTTCTAGTCAGAACTATTGGCATTTATTTTTCTCAAAGCGAAAGTCTGATTCACTCAATTATGCTTAGGTAGAAACTAAACAGGTATATCAAGTCCAGAGTTGTAATTAGATGGGAGTTCCCATTCTAGGTATTGTTATTAGAGTAATCTGGGAATGTTTAATCTAACATATGAATCAGTAGGTGGGAAGCAGAAACAATTGACTATGAGTCATCTATTTTCCACTTTAGCTATCAGGCACTTGGAAAGCAGCACCCAGAAAAATAAGTCATTTGCATATACATAACTGCAATTTTCAATGGGCTTTTTGAAGTAACTTTAAAAAGTCAAACTTGTTGCTTTAGAGGCATTCCAATTCCAGTCACCTTAATGGGTGTAAACAAGATTAAATATGAAACATTCAAAGATTTTGTGCCTAGTTTATTAACTTTACTTAATCTAAGAATAATGACCTCCTTTCCAAACACTGACCCAAAGCGGATTAAAAAGAGGAGTAATGCAGGAGTCGATTGAGTCCATTTATCATCTCACCTGGACTGTCCAGCTGAGATGCTCCATTCCTCCCGTTGACCAGAACTGCGAGGTTTTGATTTGTCTTTGCAAACAGAATCAGCATGTTTCAAAGTGCGTTTGGCCGGAGGAGATATGTGGCTATCACTTAAACTAGCATCAACTTCAACTTTCTGAAAGACATGAAGCATTAAACCTATTAGACGAACAATAAATATCATTGATTGACTAATTATCCACTTACTTAGCTTTTCCACCAATATAAAGAAAAAGACACAGACATTTGGAAGGAAACCTTAGAAATGCTGATTTACATTCACTTTCTTCATTTACTCTTTCAGGCACACCCAATGGGGTATTACTACAGATCGTGGCAAGAATTTTTAGTATTGCATTGGCACTTGCAAATAAGCAGAAATGATACACAAAATAAAGGGAAGAGAAAATCATTACCATAACGGGGAAGTGTTAGAAAGAAATGACTTACTGAAATCAGAGACTGAGGTAGAAGGGAGGGAAAAATCTGAGAACGTAGTGCTCTACCCAACTCAGCGAATAAAAAGGAACGTGGGTATATGGGATCCCAAAACTCAAGAGAAATGCAGAAGGTGAGAATTCTAGGGACAGCAAGTGCATTGAGTAGTTTATCTGGGGATTAAGTAATGTTGGTAGTGGGGTTTGAGCCTCTAAAAGTACTCCTAGTTTTCACTGCACCGAAGAAGGAGTCTGCTCTCTAACACCAAATCACATTTCTTACCGGACAGGCAGCAGGATGCCCATGGAATCAGTTAGCCAAAGGAAAAACAGCAAATCATTTGAAAACCAACTCTCAATGCTTCCAATTAACACTCTAATCCACGAACCGGCAACCATTTTTGGCACAAGAGCCACACAAAATCATCTATGAGCAGTTGGTGCGCAAACAATTCTACAATTTACGGCCCCCATCCATAAATATGACATCATTACATCACACTGTGCATTGTATTGACATTATCGGGTCATGCAGCAGGAGAGGGAGGGGAGGTCTATGCCATCAAGGGAGACGGTTTCTGAAGGTTCTGAAGAACCAACTAGGGCCTTCCATGAGGTCCCATTTTACAGATGAGGAAACTGAGGCCCAGGGAAGTTAGTGCTTTCGCTCCCCTCCTTCCCCTTTCCATTCCGCTCCACCTCTCTTTCCCTCCCTTTTTATTACAAAGTCAGATACTAGTCATTCATCTTTAATAGGAGCACTAACAGATGCTTTCCATTTATATCAGTTTCCATCTTCAAAGCACTTTTACCAGCTAATTAATCCACAACCCACCTCTGTGAGAGAGGTAAGCATCCTTAGTTCCATTACGGAGCAGAAGAAATGAACGACCACGTGACTTGCCCATGGCAATTTTGCAAATAAGTGAGAGAGTCTAGACTTTCATTACTCCCCTCAAAGTGATGTCACAACATTTCACCTTCGGCACAGTACGAGGAACGTGATCCAAGTATTACTCTCAAAGTCTGAGAGCGACAAGAATGAGATTACTTGAAACAATAAAAAGGTGACTTCTGTTAGGAAACTGGCTCTAGACAGAGGACCTGCCGGATTCGGACTGAGGGTAATGTGATCGGATGCCCCGCCATCGAAGGGATGGACTGCTCACTGGGAGAAGGCTGGTTGTTGGGGTGACAAAGGCAAGGGCCCCGGACACTGGCAGCAGAGTGGAACGGGGCAGCTCTAGAAGGTGGTAAAGTTCAGCAGCACGCGAACACAACAGTCGGGGCCGAAGGTGGCCCATAGTGGGGGAAAAGCTGCCAGCTGCAGAAATTAGCTGCGACGAGCCAGTAGAAGCATCTGCTTCTGTTTCTTCCCTCCTCCCAGAACCATTTCCAGAATGCTGCAGGACCCGGGGCAAAAGAGTGAAAGTGAAAAAAAACAACCACCTGAGCAACTCTGCGAACAACATGTCTTCAAACCCACCTGTGGGGAATATCTGCTCAAAAAAGAGTTTTGACATCTAAATTGAAATTTAAAATATGCTGCTAATGAGAACACGAATAATGTGTTTACGTTCACACACACACGGGCTACTCTTTTCAGGAAAACTCTTCTTAGCAAAGATGATTACGGTTGGCAGCCTCCACCAAAAATACACCATAAAAGGCAAAACTTAAAGTAGACCAGAAATGAGCCCTATAGTAGACACTAAATAATTTGAAGGAAATATACAGTACGAGACCAGACTGTAAGCTAGTTAAGGGCAGAAAATGTGTTCACTAATTCTGCTGCACTGTACTCTCCAACCACTCTGTACAGTGCTCTGCACGTAGTAAGAAGAGCTCAATAAATACCACTTATTGATAGGAGAAAGAGAAAGTACTTTTATTTTTCAAGTAAAGGTGTTTTCATGTTTCAAATATTCTTCTTTAATAACATTATTTATGATATTTGCTGAATTAACCTTTTGCTGAGCCCTTTACTAAGTACTGGGGAAACCTACAAGGATAGCTCCTGTTCATCCGTTCATTCTCTGTCACTTCCCCTTAACAATAATTTATTTTAAGTTTATGTCTCCTCAGCAAGACCTTAAGCTCCTTGAGGGCGAGGATCATGCCCTCAGAGGGGTTCGCCGTCTTAACTGAGGGAGTGGGATCAGGGAATGACCCACACACAGGTAAAGAAATAATGGGGCAGTGTAATAAATCCATGTCAGTGTGCAGATGCATGGCTGAAGAAAGAGCAATTTCCAGGATTTTCACGGCTCCCAGCGGGGCTGACGGGACCCTCCATTTCGACAGCTGGAAAAATCCACTGCTGCAGGGCAGGGTTTCGCCCCAGCAAAGGCAACTGCGGGGGCAGAAGCGGGGATTGCCCCAGGGTCCACCTGACTGCGGTTCCAGAAAAAACGTCACCAAAATCTCAAGAAGACTGGAAGAGGAGCAAATGATAAGTAGTTTGACTCGGCATATTTACAAGTGTAAAATAGACTACCTTTTTTTTATGGCATTTGTTTAGCGCTTACTTTGTGCCAGGCATTACCCTAAGCACTGGGGTAGGTACAACCTGATGAGGTTGGACACAGTCCCTGACCCACATGGGGCTCACAGTTTTCCTCCCCATTTTACAGATGAGGTAACTGCGGCACAGAAATGACGTGCCCAAGTCCTTCAGACTCCCATAATTGTGCTCAATCCATCAAGCCACACTGCTTCTGCACAACATCATGCTGCCTCCTAATGCGGTGAAGCTACATGGCCCGCAGAAATAGCACAGGGCTAGGAGTCGGAGGAGCTCTGCCACTGGCCTGCTGCTGTGTGACTCTAGCCCATCACTTCACTTCTCTAATGCTTCATTCTCCTGGTGCAGAGTACGCACTTAAAACCACAATTATTAGAATGATGATGTGGAGGATAGGGAAAGGAGTCTATATCCCACAAACTGCACGGGGACCAGAGGTTTGCTGCGAAGTAGGGATAAAAAGGGATCTGGACAGAGGAAACTTACGGCTTCTGAGAACGGGGAAAGCATTTCTCCGCTCCCGTTTCAACATCTCCAAAGGGACAAAGGGTGAAAATGATCTCACCATGTTTTTATCATTCCCATAACCAGTTATGGGAACATCTCTAAGGGGCATTAACTCGAATTTATTAGGGCCTCAGCCCCAAGCCAACTAAACCAAGCATATAATTTTATGTTTGTTGTAACAAATGGTTTATGGAAAGTAAATAAAATAAGACTTAAAACAAACAAAGCTGCAGAAAAATGAAAGATTGACTGTTATTCTGTCCTCACACTGTATACTTCCACATTCTTTTTGCCAGCTAACCCAGGTTTGAGTGGAGTCAAGGGAGCCAAAGAACTCAGCCCAGCATTAAGACAGCGACTAAAAGGTTTTTTTAGCCTAAAGATTTTTCGTTCCACTGCTGTCCAAGCTTCCAAAAGCCTACCGCTGATTTTGTTTTTCCTCAAAAATCCAGTACAGTGATAAACTCATTGAAATTACACCTTAAAGAACAGACGAATAAGCACAGAAGAAGCGGGCTGAGAAACACTTATAATCAAGTTGGTTCCTTAAACAACCAACCACTTACATCTTACAACTATCGTCGTTTCTCTGATATTAACTGCTATGGAAAGTAGGCTGTGGAACTCCTAGAAAAAGCAAGATTCTCCGATCATTAATTCAGTCCACTGTCTTTAGAGTACTGACTAGACACTGTCCATTATGCCCTGACTTACAAGAAAAAGCTATTCCAGCCTCCTGGTCCACCTCTGCTCATTGAGGAAGGAGATTTTCCCTCTGCCAACCCTTTCCCAACAAGTAACAAGCCTGGTTGGCTGCTAAATTTAAGCAATGGTCAGTATAGTTTAGGGAAGTCCCAAGGAATTGCCCAGAATTTGTGGATGGGGGAATCTCCCATTTGTAACAACACTAATAATGGCGTTTGTTGAACACCTAATATATGCCAAGCACTGGGGTAGATAAAAGATAACCACATCAGACACAGTTCTTAACCTTCATGGGGTTTACAGTCTCTATAGGAAGGAGAACAGGATTCACCAGGAACGTTGGATAATAGTAATAATAATAATGATGGTATTTGCTCAGCGCTTACTATGTTCAAAGCACTGTTCTAAGCGCTAGGAGGATACAAGGTTGGATGAGTCCTGGTCCTGAGGGTTCAGGACCAAGAACCTGTTCAGGAGTTGATTGTAGGAGGAGTGGGTTTGCGCAAACCCACTCCCCTTCTTGACCCTGCCAGTCACATTCCCACTGAAGCATCGAGTGCCAAAAAGCTCTCCCCAAATCATGGTTATACTTGCCTATTTTTTTTTAAAGCTGTTTAATACTAAGATGAAGACAGCTAAATTACGTCTTTCTCTTGTCAGTCAGACAGGACATGTAATACTGTCCCCTTATTCACTCCAGCAGGAGCTTCAAGCAAAGGTATTTACTGAGTGCTTACTGTGTGTAAAACACTAAACTGAACACCTGGGAAAGTACAATACAATGGAGTTGACAGATACAGTCTCTGCCCACAAGGTGCTTATGGTCTACACAGAGGGACAGACATTAAAACAGACTAAGGAGAGGAGAAACAGTGGAGTCTAACATTATTTAACCGATTCTAACGAATCACAATCCTCTCTTTCAACTCTCACATTTAGTCTGCCACTCCATCCTGTTGGTTTTTCCTCCAGAGCATTTCCTGAATCCACTCTTCCTCCCTATCAAGCTAGCTACCACCTTGGAGAAGGAACTTGTCCTAGTCCCGTTGGACTACGGCATCAGCCTCCTCACTGACCTCCCCGCCTCCAGCCTCACCCCTCTCCAGTCCTCACTTCAACCTGGGGCCCGGATCGCTTTTAAAATGCTGCTGTGCACACATCTCTTCCCTCCTTTAAAATAATAATGATGATGATGATGGCATTTGTTAAGCGCTTACTATGAGCAAAGCACTGTTCTAAGCACTGGGGAGGATACAAGGTGATCAGGTTGTCCCATGTGGGGCTCACAGTCAATTCCCATTTTACAGATGAGGTAACTGAGGCACAGAGAAGTTAAGCGACTTGCCCAAAGTCACACAGCTGACAAGCGGCGGAGTCGGGATTTGAACCCATGACCTCTGACTCCAAAGCCCGTGCTCTTTCCACTGAGCCACGCTGCTTTAAAACTTACTGGGGCTACCCATTCCTCTCTGCATCAAGAAACAACCCCTGCTTTAAGGCACTCTCTCCATCTTCTTTCTCCCTCTTACTTATCCGATGTCTTCTCTCACCCCACTCCAGCTCACCCCCTTCATTCCTCTCAAACTCACCTTCTCAATTTCCCTCATTCTTAACTCTCCCATCTCCACCATCTTTCTCATACCCTTCCTCCCGCCTGGAGCTCCCTGCCCCATTTTCAAAGCCTTTCAGATATTCCACCTCCTCCAGGAAGCGTTTCCCAATCAATTTTCCTTCTCCTCAGATAACAACGCCCCAACTACCACCTCAACATACATGCACTACTTCCAAACTTAATAATTAATAATAAGTGTGGTACTTATTAAGCACATTCTATATGCCGGACAATGCACTGGACTAGATATATGATAATAATAATTATTATTATGGTATTTGATAAGTGCCTGCTATAAGCCAGGCTCTGTACTAAGCGCTGAGGCGGATGCAAGCAAATTGGGTTGAATACAGTCCTTGTCCCAGTAGGGCTCACAGTCTCTATCCCCATTTTGCAGATGAGGTAACTGAGGCACAGAGGCATGCAGTGACTTGCCCAAGGTCACACAGCAGACAGGCAGCAGAGCCAGGGTTAGAACCCAGGTCCTCTGATTCCCAGGCCCGTGTTCTTTCCACTAGGCCATGCTGTTTCTACTTGTACTTCAGAAGGACAAGTATACTTAAGTAGCATTCACGACCACCAACAGCAGCTCTACACTAATAGAACTGCACACTATTTAAGTACTTATTTGTCTACCCACCTATTTTTTTCCCTATCTCATTATTTTGTGTCTGGCTCTCCCACCAGATCGTAGACTTCTTAAAGGCTAGGATTGTGTCTCCTTACTCTCTTGCACCCTCCCAAATGTTTAATTCAGTGCTCTTGTAATCACCACCATAACAGCTTTTCAACCTGATTTAAGAAGGCCAAGACTACGACCAGGCTGCCCTCCGAAATGACTACACGTAATATCAGCGCTACCAAACTGAAAGTTGTCACTGCAGCCCTCGCTCTCCTCTCACTACCACCAGAAGAAACTTGGCCTTAGGCAGTTAAAGGCAACTAGCCGCCCTGCTGATACCTCAGGGTCCCGAGGAGACAGCTTTTTTTCCCAGAAAGACTTCACTGTGCTGTTTTTTGAAGTGTCTCATTCATGGTTTGTGTGATTCATTACTTTGGGGGGAGGAGTACGTTTTGTTTTGGTTTTTTTCCTACGTGTCGTCTCCGCTAATTGTAAATCGTGAGCTCCGGGAGCACGGGTTCATGTTTGTAAATCTTCATTATAACGTCCCCCCCACACTCGACCATCTGCTGCCCCAAAAGCCGTCCGCCGCTCTCCCTTCCTTCTCTCCCCCGATCCCTGGCTGAAGGATGCTGCCCTTCCCCCAGGACACCGGTGTTCCCATGGCTCCCAGCTCCGGCCCGGGGAAGGGCTCAACCATCTGCAGCATTCCTTCCCAACTTTGAGGACGTGGTCGCAGCTGTGACTTCTCTGACTGTTGGTCTGAGCTATGCCCAGCCTGAAATCCTGCTGCTCCTTTCATGTTTATCGTCCTCTTTGTCTTCTGGATTTTTGTTCGGCTTTACTTATTCGTCTGCCGTCAGCACCCCCTCTCATTCTTAGATTTGAGCCCCTTGGGGTCGGGGAAAGTGTCCCTAGCTCATCTATGTACTTCCTTCCCAGCTCTCAGTATAGTGCTTTGCACGTAATGAGCACTAAATAAATACTATTACTACGCAATCTAGTGTTTGGCACATGATAGTGTGTTTATGAGAATGAGTGAAATTGACTATGTAAGCAGCACTTAATTTTTGCTTTTAAATCCTTCTTTGTACCATTGGATAAACAACTGAATCGACAAAAACCAAGCACGGCCTTTGAGAGACAGACACTATGGAGCCACGGTGATATCGAGCTGCAGACCACAGGTGCCAAGTTTTTATTTTTGAGTGAGGGGACAAAAAGGGCCCGTAGGGATGTGGAGGAGCCAAGCTTCAAAGAGCAAACAGGCCAGTAAGTCATTTTAGGTCTTTTCTGCCCTGACTGGAAACTCGGAGATTCTGTCAGAGACCTGGGATGGGTACGTCTGGGGACGGATGTCGGAAGGCTGGGCGCACCACTGTCCTCGTGGAGTGGGTGACTGTGATTCCGCCCTAACTGTAGAGCTTTAGGGAAATACAAACCGTGATGGGAATACAAACCATTCGATGGTGAGAGCTGAGCTTGCCCCAGAGGCCACAACTGACTCCTTGCGCTCTGTCACCCGCGTTACATAAGAGTGACACTTAAAACATCACACGGCAAGAGAGGATCATGAACAAGGAGATATCGGAACCGACGGGCTACACGCTGTCAGCACGAGGCTGACGGTATCAAGTTCACTATGAATCAATGAGAGTAGAGTGCTCCCAGTAAGCACTCACCAAATAGCACTGATTAAATGACTCAACAGGTTATAGCCTCCCAGATACCACTTCAGCAGAGTGATTCTTAGCACTTATGTGCCTATCATTTCCATACCCCAATATTAAATCAATCAATCAATCAATCAATCGTATTTATTGAGCGCTTACTATGTGCAGAGCACTGTACTAAGCGCTTGGGAAGTACAAATTGGCATCACATAGAGACAGTCCCTACCCAACAGTGGGCTCACAGTCTAAAAGGGGGAGACAGAGAACAGAACCAAACATACCAACAAAATAAAATAAGTAGGATAGAAATGTACAAGTAAAATAAATAAATAAATAAATAAATAGAGTAATAAATATGTACAACCATATATACATATATACAGGTGCTGTGGGGAAGGGAAGGAGGTAAGACGGGGGGATGGAGAGGGGGACGAGGGGAGAGGAAAGAAGGGGCTCAGTCTGGGAAGGCCTCCTGGAGGAGGTGAGCTCTCAGCAGGGCCTTGAAGGGAGGAAGAGAGCTAGCTTGGCGGATGGGCAGAGGGAGGGCATTCCAGGCCCGGGGGATGATGTGGGCCGGGGGTCGATGGCGGGACAGGCGAGAGCGAGGTACAGTGAGGAGATTAGTGGTGGAGGAGCGGAGGGTGCGGGCTGGGCAGTAGAAGGAGAGAAGGGAGGTGAGGTAGGAGGGGGCGAGGTGATGGACAGCCTTGAAGCCCCAGTGGTATCTATTGAGCGCTTACTGTGATAGTACAGAGCACTGTACTAAGTCCTTGGGAGAGTAATAATAATAATAACAATAAATATGGCATTTGCTAAACGCTCACTGTATCCCAGGCACTGAACCAAGCGCTGGGGTGGGTACAAGCAAATCAGCTTGGACACAGTCCCTGTCCCACGTGGGGCTCGCAGTCTCAATCCCCATTTTCCAGATGAGGGAACTGAGGCCCAGAAAAGTGCAGTGACTTGCCACAGACAAGTGGCAGAGCCAGGATTAGAACCCATGACTTTCTGACTCTCAGGCCCCGGGCTCAATCTACTTGTCTATTTTCTCCTTACTTTAATAAACTTTTCTATCTGTCTCACCCCGAGGACTCAGGTTGGGTCTTTTACCTTAAATTGCCTCTTCCAAATTACTTACTGCGGTGCTCTGCCCACACACACTACGCATTCGATAAATACTATTGATTTACTGGTATCCAAGGGGCCGCTGTGGAAGCATCACCGATACGGGCGAGGTGAAGGAAATGTTTGAGGGCCGATGAAGTGAAACTTGCGACGATGTCGCTGCTCTGTGGTCGGCCGGGATACCCGAAGCGAGCGGGCAGGCTATACAGAATGGGGCTGGCTCAGAAAAGAAGCGTCAGGTAGATCACCATACTAAGAGGCGGAATTAAAAGCGGCCTGGCACGGTAGATAGCAAATGCTCTTCACGGGAGCAGAGGGCAGGGAGAAGCTGAAGACTTAGAAACTACATATCCACCAGTAGTAACAAATGGTTACTTTTACTGTTGTTGCTTTTCATTCACCACTTTCACCCTTGTGTGTTTTTTCCTCTTTCCATTTAGCTACTGCAGCGGGGGAAAACTTCTAAATCAATGTCCTTGTACTCCTCCCAGCTCTTGGTACAATGTTTTGTACCCTGCACGCGGTTACGTGTATCATTGATTGAAATATAACCAAACAGCAAGGGCTACCCAATCTGTTCAACCATACTGGCACACATGTTTACAATTTCACCAGGCGTAGCTAACACTTCAACACATAAGGTGTAAAATGAATATTTGAATTCTCAAAAGGAAAAGCTCTGTAGAACTGAATTCCGTTCTTTGGAACATCTACCTCTTTCCAATCCTCCTCTTCTCTCTCAAAAGGCTCAGGGGGGGCAGCTCCACATGAGCATTGCTAAATTATTCCGTAGTGCTCTGTCACACTCTTGCAGCATCTTGTGGTCTGACTTCAGCTTTCTGAAGAACAATACTTATATCCGGGTTTAGCATGATGAGGCCAACAAAGCTAGCTGCAGATTCCCACAACATGTGTCTTTCTCTCAACTTCTTCTGCCCCACCCAGGGGGTAAAAAAAAGACCAAGCTCAGTGATCGACACCAAGTCTGACACCCCTTTCATTTGCGGCACTACTTCAGGAAGATATTCACCTATTCCAAAGCGCCTCAACTGAAGAATAAGATACTATGGTATGTATGCTACGCTTCTTCACCGTGCATAAGGCAAGCCACGGAACATCGAGCTGAGAATTTCCAACTACCTGTATATATGTATATATGTTTGTACATATTTACTACTCTATTTATTTATCTTACTTGTACATATCTATTCTATTTATTTTATTTTGTTAGTATATATGGTTTTGTTCTCTGTCTCCTCCTTCTAGACTGTGAGCCCACTGTTGGGTAGGGACTGTATATGTTGCCAACTTGTACTTCCCAAGCGCTTAGTACAGTGCTCTGCACACAGTAAGCGCTCAATAAATACAATTGACTGATTGATTGATTCCAACCAGACTCCAAAGGCCAAAGCACTCATCCTGTGAACAAAATCTACAAACTGAACCCTATCTTGCACGGGATCCATTTCAGTTTCTAGGATTCCATGAAATTGTATCCACGACAAGCTCTAACCTCGGCTTCCCGTAACTTCCTTGTAGCTAATTAAAGGTTGATAATTCCAAGGCAGAATTACTGGGCTGTGTGGTTCATCAATTTCTCACAGGGACGGGGACAAAACCACATAGTACTGGTCCCACTTTCCAATCCGGTTTAAAATATCCACACCCCTCCTCTCAGTGCTCATGTGCTGGACTCTCAAATCCCATTACTTGGGTATTCCAAGGGCTAAATGGGTCTTGATCAGTGGCTAATCAATCAATCAGTGGTGTTTAGTTGAATGCTTACTGTGTGTGCTGTACTAAGTGCTTGGGAAAGAACTACACAAGTAGGTGCGATCAACCCACTATACACACAGTACTCAGTATCTACCAACCCTGGGAAATTGCCTATGGACGCTATAAGGATTGTTCAGCCAACGTTCAGAGAGGAGAGTACATCTGCAAGCTCCTATGGTGTCTACCAACTCTACTGTACCCTAAAGCTCTTAGTAGGGTGCTCTGCACATAGTAAGTGCTTGAGACCACTAATTGGCTAACAGAGAGATAAGTCAAACCAAGATTCCCCTGTTCCGCTGGCATTACACCAGGACCTCTTTCCCTCCTTCTTAACCACCACTCTCTCCTCCTCCTACACCCCAGATCCCAATCTATGTTCGTCTCAAGCTAACATATTTACCATGCCTCATTCTAGCCTCTTCTGCCACAACCTAGTCATCAAGCACTTTTCACATCCAACAGCCCAGAGCTGTTCCCATTGTCAAAGCCTGAGACCATATCTCTTCCAAGAGCCTTTCAATCTTTCATCTCTCATCTTTATATCCCTCAAATGCTACTTTAGCCCTTCCAGGTAACTCAAAGGACTTATATTCTCACAAATCCAACAGCGATTGTTTACGTATCTCATATACTCTATTACTCCCCTTGTCGGTACGTTTAGTTGCCTAGATGGTACATTCCGTGAGGGCAGGGATTGTGATGTCCTTCAACTCTTGTACTCTCCTAAGCACACAGTCCAATGCTCTTCAACAGGCACTGAGTACATGCTATTCACTGATGGCAGCTGATGGTATACTTGCTGCCCAACGCTGAGAATAGTGCTTTGCACATAGTAAGTGCTTAATAAATGCTGCTATTATTGTTATTATTATTATAAGGAAGCCCACCCCTCAACAGAGGTTCCATGGCTCCCAGAGACCTAAGAATCTGGCATGCCCACCCCATCCCTGAAGAGCCCGTTGTTGGGTTGGGACCATCTCTATATGTTGCCGACTTGTACTTCCCAAGTGCTTAGTACAGTGCTCTGCACACTTTTTATTGAGTAAGTGCTCAATAAATACAAATGAATGAATGAATGAACAGAACCGAACCCTCCCTGGTTCTCCAACCAGAGTGAACTTTCATTAAAATAGACAACTCGGGGGGAACCTGTCCAAGCTCCTTCCCATACTGAGAGTTCTTTCAGGAGAAAGTGGCCACACTGTCCCAAGACACACACTCCTAAACAGCCCTATGCACTACATCCATGAACTACTTTCATATATGTACAAGGTGAAATAGAGGTAGCACGTTTCCCTCTTCCTTTCTCCTCCTCATCTCCACCATGTAGAACTAGGGAGGCATCTCCCTCCAATAAATTATCATATGTTTAATGCGGGGGGGGGGGGGGGGGGGGGGGAATGTGCGGCACATAATTCTAGAACAAACCCCTCGTCTATGCTTTCCTTTTAGGCTCCTTCCTAATACGGCTAAAGATGGAATTACTATCCCCCCAGAGATAACATCTGCAAACTTTACCTTGACTTAAGCAATTCCCTTCCCCTTCCTTAGAAATATTTTGGCTGATTTGAATTTCAATTTCTGGAAGATGCCATCTCTAGGGCTCTCATCACTACCATATTTATAGTGTTTGGTCAATGTTCTGGATCTTGGGAATGCATTATTCCACTCTACATTATTTCCTATGGGAAACTATTCTTATTTTAGCCTCCCAAAATTTTCATGGAACCAATTAAGACCGCTAGATGAGGTATAACAGTATTCTGAAAATCTTAAATTTACTAAATTGTCTGATTCGTTAACATCCTGAAGCAATGAGTCGCCGACAGTCAGGAAACTTCCTCCTCCTCCTCCTCATCATCATCATCAATCGTATTTACTGAACACTTACTAAGTGCAGAGCACTGTACTAAGCGCTTGGGAAGTACAAATTGGCAACATATAGAGACAGTCCCTACCCAACAGTGGGTTCACAGTCTAAAAGGGGGAGACCGAGAGCAAAACCAAACATACTAACAAAATAAAATAAATAGAATAGATATGTACAAGTAAAATAAATAAATACGTAGAGTAATAAATATGTACAAACATATATACATATACACAGGTGTTGTGGGGAAGGGAAGGAGGTAAGATGGGGGGGGGGTGGAGAGGGGGACGAGGGGGACAGGAAGGAAGGGGCCCAGACTATCTTTAAAGATATTGAATGAGAAGTCACTCTTACCATGTGCATGCAGTTCTCCTATAACAAGGGGTTATGTTCCTAACAAACTCCATGCTAAAGAAAACTCACACTACCCAAAACATGCCTTAACCAACACTGTCAACGCCCATTTCTTCTGACACCGCAACCCCACTTTGTCTAAAGAACATTCCCTAATTGTCTAATAGGGTTCGATCAAAACAACAAGTAAAAACACATTACGGAAAAACTGGGTGGACTTTTATTACCAGACAGGAAGGATTCACCAGGAAAACCCCACTGGCCCATCCTCACATTTAGTAATCTGAGTTCCTAAATCCGCTACCATTCCCAAGTCTTTATTTACATTGTCATGCTTTTCTGAAGCTTTTCTTGTGTCTTCCTTTGAGATGAAGATTCACCTAGTGGATAGGGCACGGGCCTGAGAGTCTGAAAGACCTGGGTCCTAATCCGGCCCGCCACCAGTCTATTTCGTGACCTTAGGCAAGTCACTTTACTTTGGGCCTCACTTACCTCATCTCTAAACTGGGGATTAAGACTGTGAACCCCTTGTGGGATAGGGACTGTGGCCAACCTGATTAGTTTGTATCTACCCCAGCTTAGAACAGTGCTTGACATTTAGTAAGTGCTTAGCAAACATCATCATCATCATCATTATTATTATTATTATGTCAGTTTAGAGCAACCAGGATTTCACTTTTAGCCCCGCATAACAATAGTGTTTCCTCCCTGCTCGTACATCCCTCACTATACCAGCTAGATGCCCTTCTGAGAGTGGCCTCCTAAATGCTAATTATTTAGAGCTGGTGACCAGCCCTACAGAACCGCCACAATGACTGCATGCAAACAAAATGAGCCAAATCCTCACCTACAGGCAAGAAAACAAGGGGGTACCTGCCAATACAGAATGGCTCCTAAAAAGGCTTTATAAATCTAAATCCTGAACCTCCAAAGAGTCACAGTCACGGCTAAATAAATTATCAATATGATCAATCAATCAATTGTATTTATTGAGCGCTTACTGTGTGCAGAGCACTGTACTAAGCGCTTGAATCACTCAACATCGCGCAACAGAAGAGATGTGCCCTAATGGAAAGGGCACGGGTCTGGAGGACTTGGGTTCTCATCCTGGCTCCGCCACTTCCCTGCTGTGTGACCTTGGGCAAGTCACCTAACTTCTCTGTGCCTCAGTTCCCTCATCTGCAAAATGGGGATTCAATACCTGTTCTCCCTCCTACCTAGCTTGAGAGCCTCATGTGCGACCTATCTCGAATCTACCCCGGCCTTAGTACGGTGCTTGGCACACAGTAAGCACTTAAATACCACAATTATTTTTATTTCCTCCATAGGAAGTTCCCTCAAAAGAAAGGTTTATATGGAATTACAGTGCTCTGCACACAGTAAGCGCTCAATAAATATGATTGAGTGCATCATTTTTACTGGATTCCTTTATTGTTCATGTTTCTTGGTAGATCACATTGCTCCTACAGAAATTTTTTCAGGTTAAACAGTACTCCACCTTTGCCCCTGGGGCTGTACAGAAGATCCACTTAAATTAAAGCGTAGCATTTCCAATATTTACACCAAAAGAAAGACAGTTACAGACCACTGGCTTTTCCCATGTTTTAGTAACCAATACAAGGTAGAAAAAAACTCTGAACTCCTTAAAATATACATTTAACATCAACCAAACCCTAATTTATTTCTTCTTCTGATGCCTGCATTTTGGGCCAATTCATTGTTCATGCTGTACTTACTATAACAGTGGTAGTAGAGTAGTTTATTCTGTGCCGTGCTCATAGCTTGGTGCTAAGTGTTGCAAAAGAGTACACAAGTGAAAATTAGCCATGGACCTTGTCCCTCTTTGGGCTCACAGTCTACTAACCTATGAACCACCCCCAGGCGAAAAATAGAAAGTATTAAAGAGGAAGCTCAAATGTGTCCATTTTGTTATTTGGTGGAGACATAATTTAAAATTACGGTTATCTAAAATAAAATTGGGGCGTTATCTGGGAATGCATTCAGACACTATAACTGTAGAAAATTAAGACTTGGAGATAAAAGAACAAATGGAAAAGAAATCGCCACTCAGTAACAAAGGGCAGGCTACAACTTATGCACATTTGGCCCATTGCTCTGGAAGAGAGATTTGAGAGTTTAAAACACAGTTTAAAGATCTTTGAACTTGGAAGAAGGCAAGGCAAAGAACAACCAAGCTGTTTCTCCATACTTCATCTTCCAAAGAGCAATCCTCCCCCTGCCCCCACACTTTCTTTTTTTCATTCACAATAATTTCTGGTTTTAGAGGGAAGTTGTAAAAAGCATTACACATATTTGTTTCTAGATTGTGAGCCCGCTGTTGGGTAGGGACCATCTCTATGTGTTGCCAACTTGTACTTCCCAAGCACTTAGTACAGTGCTCTGCACACAGTAAGCGCTCAATAAATACGATTGAATGAATGAATGGAACTCAGTGCTCTTTTATCCAGGGTCTTGCAGCAGGACTGACTAAATGCATAATTAAGCATTCCCTTTTGTTTTGGCATTACGTGACCAACTGAACCAAAATGATAGTAACTACTTAAGTGTAAATTTACTGTCTGACTGCTGTCTTAGTAAACAGCAAAGCCCAGCCAGAGACCACTTATCCACTTAAAAGAGACATTCCTCCTTTAGGAGCTGGCCCCGGCATGTCAGCAGATCTTTAAAATAGTCGGAATCCAGTCAGGGTACACGTGAAATTTTGTTCCGTCTCCTGAGCTCAGGCTGGGTTGGGTTGGACCCTGAAAATCTGGCCTCTTCAGTCAATAATTCCTATGCAGGAGGAAATGTCCACCTACCTTGACCTGAAGAGACCCACATTTTTCAGACACTCCTCTAACAATGTATCAATCGCATTTATGGCAACGGTTACTGTGTTCAGAGCACTGTACTAAGCACTTGGGAGACTACAATAATAATAATAATAATTGTGGCATTTGTTCAGCACTTACTATGTGCCAGGCACTGTTCTAAGCACTGGAGTAGATACAAGGTAATCAGGTTGGACATAGTCCCTGTCCCACATTCTTAATCCCCATTTTACAGATGAGGTAACGGAGGCACAGAGAAGTGAAGTGACTTGCCCGTGGTCACACAGCAGACATGTGGTGGAACCGGGATTAGAGCCCAGGCCCTATTAAATCCCAGGCCCTTGCTCTATCCACTAGGCCCCGCAACACACATTAGGGGCAAAACTTCATTGCTCTGCTCTCTGGTTTAAGCATAACCAGAGATTGCACCTTTTCTACCCTCAGGAAGGCAGGCACAGACCAACCTGAACTTCTCAGCCTCTAATGCAACCCACTTTAAGAGATGCCAACTTACCCACTGCTCGCCCGGCCCAAACACATTCAATCAATGGACTACATTGAGCGCCATTCAGTGTGCGGAGCGCTGTACTAAGCATTTGGTAGAGTACAATACCACAGAGTTCGTAGACACGATTCCTGCCCACAAGAGAGGCAGAAAGAAGGGGGGGAGAAAAAAGATTAAAAGAGCTCCAGTTTCCAGCAAGTGGGATAATCAAAGTTTTGAAAAGTCTCTACTTTCATGCCTAAGAAAGTAAATGTCAACCTGGGTTAGAATACTCATTCCTCAGGCCCAATATTCTGTCAACAAAGGATGCTAGGGAGGGTGGTACGACGTGTTTGTCTTCTTTGAAATGCATCCTCGGAGTTAAGAATGTACCAGCTAACATCCCTAACTTGTAACTTAACACCTAACAGCCCATTAACATTAAGGGCCCTCTACCCATGACTTCTTGGTCCAAATTTTAAACCTCCTGAATTGGAGAGAGGGATGAATTTTAAAATTAGAGTTTGAAGAATCATAGTCCAATTCACCACAAACAGCATTTGCTTTACAATACTTAAAGAACCAATTTCTATTTTTCTGGGTCTTTAGAAAAATCACTTACGGGCCTTAAGAAAAATTACAGGGAAATGTGATGCTTAATTTTTACAGGTCTAATCAAGCGTGCAATTCAAATATTAGGGCTAGAAAATGATGAATCCGGATGCTACCTCCAGTAACTTCAATACAGTATATCAAGCCTCCCTGTCATCTGTTTTCCTGCTGGAAATCAAGTACAAAGGACAGCTCTCCGTTCCACAGGATAAGTGAACTGATGGCTCTGGACAGTCCTACCTTTAGCCCTGACTGATTGAGGGCTCCCAGGACCCTCGATTAATTCCTAATGTATCGCTGGCTACGTTTCCAAGGTTGGTATGCTGTTCCAACAGAGCAGCATGAAGGAGAAGCCAACGACGGTGTGTAAAACTATACATCACGTCAATCGGTTTCAATAATTCTGTTAGCCAACCCTATGTATGGACTGTTGGAGGATGCTGAAAATTGGGAGTCGATGGGCACAGAAAAAAAAAAAAGCATGGCACACTGCAATCAAAAGGGACCAGCAGAAGCTCCGTAAAGACCGTGAGAAGTGGGACAGCATCGGGGCCTAGTGGATAGAGCACAGGCTGGCAGTCAGGACCTGGGTTCTAATCCCAGCTCTGACACTTGTCTGCTGTGTGACCTTGGGCAAGTCGCTTCCCTGGGCTTCAGTTACCTCATCTGTAAAATGGGGATTAAAACTGTGAGCCCCGTGTGGGACATGGACTGGGTCCAACCTGATTACTTTTTATCTACCCCAAAACAGTGCCTGGCACATAGTAAGCACTCAACTAATACCATAAAAGAAAGAGGGATAGGCAAAATCAGAGGCAGGCTCAATAAGGTATAATGGTAGCGTGCACAGTGTGGTCAGGGTTGTGCTGGTCATTTGTATTTATTGAGAGCTTACTGTGTGCAGTGCACTGTACTGAGAATTTGGAAGTGTTCAACAGACACAATCCCTGCAGATTAGTATTTCCAGCCTCACATTCCCCCACAGGTGAATTTCACCATTCGTGGCATGTTATTGAAGCATAAACCAATCTGTATATAATAGTAATAATAATAATAATGGCATTTATTAAGCGCTTCCTATGTGCAAAGCACTGTTCTAAGCACTGGGGAGGTTACAAGGTGATCAGGTTGTCCCACTGGGAGGTTCACAGTCTTAATCCCCATTTTACAGATGGTAACTGAGGCCCAGAGAAGTTAAGTGACTTGCCCAAAGTCACACAGCTGACAATTGACAGAGCCGGAATTTGAACCCATGACCTCTGACTCCAAAGCCCGGGCTCTTTCCACTGAGCCACACTGCTCTTGCTGTTGCCCAAGATAAAACACCTAATGTAGTTATTCAAAAATGAGGCTGCATACATACAAACAACTGGTCCTTCAAACAAACCACAACTCTCCCCGGCTTCAAAGGTCTTCTGAAATCACAACTCTGGGAAGTCTTCTCCAGTTAGCTTCTAATTCCCCACACCTTTTATCCCCCAACTCCAATGTCAGCACAAACACGCCACCTACACACCTACAAACTTACAACCCACCAGAGAATTTGTGTAGATATTTTATCAACCAATCAATGGGATTTCTTAAGTGCTGTGTGCAGAGCATTGTACAAACCAATGGCATTGGTAGACATGTTCCCTTTCCACAAGGGAGCTCACAGTCCAGAGGGGAATTAATATCAATAAATCATGGATACATAGAAAAGTTCTGGGAGGCTGAGAATGGGGTGACTATCAGGTGCTTAAAGGGAACAGAACCAAGTATATAGGCAACACAGAACAGGTTTGGGGGGAAAGATAGGAGAAAACATAGTTTAATTGGGAAAGGTCTCTTGCAGGAGATGCTATTCTAAGACTTTAGACTAAGTAGACTAAGACAGGGAAAAAGTTCCAGGCCAGAGGAATTACATCCTCTGTGTAATTTATTTTACTGTCTCCCTAGCTAGACCGTAAGCTCCTAAGGGACTGGGATCATGTCTACTATTTCTACTGCACTCTGCCAACCACCTTTTACCTCACCTCACTGCTCTCCCGCTATAACCCAGCCCACACCCTTCACTCCTCTAATGCCAGCCTACTCACTGTACTTCAATCCTACCTTATCTCCCTGCCAACCTCTCACCCACATCCTGCCTCGGGCCTGGACCACCCTCCCTCTTCATATCCAGCAGACAATTCCTCTCCCCACCTGCAAAGCCTTACACCTCTTCCAAGAGGCCTTCCCTGACTAAGCCCACCTTTCCCCTTCTCCCAATCCCTTCTGCGTCATTCTGATTTGCTCTCTTAATCCACCCCTCCCTCAGTCCCGCAGCACTTACGGACAAATCTGTAACTGATTTATATTCTTGTCTGTCTCCCCTTCCAGACTGTAAGCTCGTTATAGGCAGAGAACCTGCCTACCAACTCTGTTATATTGTTAAAGTGGTCTCTCCTAGGCATTTAGTACATGCCTCTTCACACAGTAAACGCTCAATAAATGACTGAATAACCATCTAGTGCAGTACCCTGAACACAGCAGGTGCTCAAAAATGACTCGGTTCATTCTGACATTATGGTGCACTCTGTTCCAACATGTTCATAGTTATTAGAATGTCCTCTTAATTTCTCTGTTTTCTCTCCAAAATCTACAGTGAAAACCCACATTGAAGCTGAATTGTATTTTCCAATTCTTTGAAAATTGCGAGCCGTCTGTCAACACTATACTAACCGAAACATTCAATCTAATTTCAATAGCATCTGAAAGAAAGAAGCTTCACTACAAATTGGTTTCGGGTGGGAGAAAAGGGAAGTATCAGTACAGCAAAGAGTAGCAAAACTATAGCCCACACCCTTGTAATTCTTATTAAGACAGGACTTTCTTTGAAAAATTACAAGATCCGAAAACCTGTGGCACAAACATTTCTGGAATATACAGAAGTACATATATGTATGTGGAAGTACGTGTCTGTGTATATGTATGCATGTATATACATATATATATATACACACACATATACTACATATATAGTGTGTTTATATAGATATAGATATCCTCACCATATACTGTGTGTGTGTATATATGTATATATAGAGAGAGAGAGATTATATATCTTATATGTGTATATATATATATATCCTCACCATGGTTGTTGAACCCAGAATGCTTCATTTATTCAATCAATTGTATTTACAAAGTGCTTACAAGTGCAGAGCACTGGACTGAGCGCTTGGGAAGTACAAGTCAGCAACATATAGAGATGGTCCCTACCCGACAACAGGTGTCATCCTTGACTCCGCTCTCTCGTTCACCCCACACATCCACTCCGTCACCAAAACCTGCCGGTCTCACCTCCACAACATCGCCAGATCCGCCCTCTCCTCTCCATCCAAACCGCTACCCTGCTGGCTCAATCTCTCAGCCTATCCCGACTGGATTACTGCATCAGCCTCCCCTCTGATGTCCCATCCTCCTGTCTCTCCCCGCTCCAGTCTATACTTCACTCTGCTGCCCAGATTATCTCCGTGCAGAAACGCTCTGGGCATGTCACTCCCCTCCTCAAATATCTCCAGTGGTTGCCTGTCAACCTTCGAATGATGCAAAACTCCTCACTCTCGGCTTCAAGGCTGTCCATCACCCCTAACTCACCTCCCTTCTCTCCTTCTACGGCCCAGCCCGCACCCTCCGCTCCTCTGGCACCACTAATCTCCTCACCGTTAGGCCTCGTTCTCACCTGTCCCGCCATCGACCCCCGGCCCACGTCATCCCCCGGGCCTGGAATGCCCTCCCTCTGCCCATCTGCCAAGCTAGCTCTCTTCCTCCCTTCAAGGCCCTGCTGAGAGCTCACCTCCTCCAGGAGGCCTTCCCAGACTGAGCCCCTTCCTTCCTCTCCCCCTCGTCCCCCTCTCCATCCCCCCATCTTACCTCCTTCCCTTCCCCATAGCACCTGTATATATGTATATATGGTTGTACATATTTATTACTCTATTTATTTATTTATTTATTTTACTTGTACATTTCTATCCTATTTTATTTTGTTGGTATGTTTGGTTCTGTTCTCTGTCTCCCCCTTTTAGACTGTGAGCCCACTGTTGGGTAGGGACTGTCTCTATGTGATGCCAATTTGTACTTCCCAAGCGCTTAGTACAGTGCTCTGCACATAGTAAGCGCTCAATAAATACGATTGATTGATTGATTGATTCTCCTCCCCATCGCCCCTGCCCTCGGCCTTACCTCCTTCCCCTCCCCACAGCACTTGTGCATATTTGTACGTATTTATTACTCTATTTTATTAATGATGTGTACATAGCAACAATTCTATTTATTCTGATGGTATTGACACCTGTCTGCTTGTTTTGTTTTGTTGTCTGTTTTCCCCTTCTAGACTGTGAGGCCGTTGCTGGGTAAGGACCGTCTCTAGATGTTGCCGACTTGTACTTCCCAAGCGCTCAGTCCAGTGCTCTGCAATCAATCAATCAATCAATCGTATTTATTGAGCACTTACTATGTGCAGAGCACTGTACTAAGCGCTTGGGAAGTACAAATTGGCAACACATAGAGACAGTCCCTACCCAACACTGGGCTCACAGTCTAAAAGGGGGAGACAGAGAACAGAACCAAACATACGCGCTCAATAAATATGACTGAATGAATGATGAACTTTTATTTTTGCTAGCCTGGTTAGTGAAAATAGTACGCGACAATAATCAGCATACTTTAAATACTGCAAAAAGACCAGGGAAGGGGAACCGAGACGACAGAGGACTTGAAGTCAGGTTTCAGTCCCATTTGAGTTGCCAAACAAGGAATTGCCTAAGGATTAGAAAGTTTATAAAGATGAAGAGATCCATTGTGCAACCCGGTTCTAGAAGAACTGGCTCCTACCAAATAACCCTCATTTCAATTGTTTCTCCAGTGATGTTTTTAACTAGGCCAAGAGGAGGCATATGAGAAGCAGCACGGCCTGCTGGATACAGCCTGGGAGTCGGAAGGACCTGAGTTCTAATCCCTGCCCCACCACGTCTACTGTGTGACCTTGGGCAAGTCACTTCACTGCTCTGTGGCTCAGTTACTTCATCTGTAAAATGGGGATGAAGACCGTATGCCCCACGTGGGTCCAACCCAATTAGCCTGCACCTACCCCAGCGCTTAGACCAGCGCCGGGCACATAGTAAGGGCTTACCAAATACCATTTAAAAAAAAAAAGACTATTTTGTAGCTTTGTCAGATTATCCTGACGACATCTGCTAATCACGATTTTCCTGGTATCTGATCTAGATTGAGAAAATGAAATGATTTCTAAATCGTTCGTCCTGCTTTATGCCCCTTGGATATTTTTAAACTATCATCCTTCACTGATTTCGGAGACTCATTAAATATTTGAAGGCAAGCAATCTGAATAAAAGATGTACCCAGAGAAATACCGCTAACATTAAATCTTCTGGAAATGAGTAAGAGCAGCCTCCTTATACCTTCGACCCTGTACCAACTGTTAAGTTTGCTTAGGATTAGATTGTTTTGGTGTTAGAAAGGAGGCATGGACTCAATAATCTACTGTAAAAAGCATGTCCCCTTATGCAAAAGAGGAACACAACTGATGCTCAAGAATGAAAGAACTACAAGATGAATCTGACATCTGATGAAAGGGAACTAAAGGGTGAGATGTATAACAATGCACTGAACCGCTTACAAAAACTTACATTTAAATACACTTCTTGTACAAGTCTGAGTAAAGATTATATCCAGCAACCTCAAAATTCAGAAAAAGTGAGATGAAATGTTATCAGGTACACTCTTTGGCAGATACTCTAAACGTAACTAAGCTGCTTACCGGGAAAACTTTCAATTACCTTTTTAAAAATTGCTTTCGCGACCGCTCCGTGGTTTTCTAATCTTAACTAATAATGAACACTACCTGAAAGAATCCGAGGCTTAAATATCATCCAGATGCAAAATATTATCCCCCCCCCCCAAAATTAACGTCTTTAGGGATGAAAGGCCTCTTCCACTTGTGTTGTTCTTGCTCATTCTACAACTCCCATTAAAGTTATTATTGATCGTATTTACTGAGCGCTTACTGTCTGCAAAGTACCGTACTTGTATAACATCGGACACATTCCCTGCCCACAACCAGCTCAAGCGCGTTCTGTTCTTTACAAACCCGTGTTCACACTCCAAGTTGCTTTACACTTATAGAAAAGGCTCTTCCCTTTCTCTAAAACCACAAGAAATAACGCTGTGAAACTTCAAATCCCTTCTACTCCAGAGCCACGTCCCCCCGTACCGGAGGAACCAGCCCATCTGCCAGCTGTGTGAAAACGCTCTCCCCTGAATCCGCCCTTTAGCTTTGCGTTACTTGAGGGATGGGAGGATGGTGATAATAATAATAATGATAATAATGATGATGGTATTTGTTAAATGTTTACTATGTGCCAAGCACTGGGATAGATACAAGGTCATCAGGTTGTCCCACGTGGGGCTTACAGTCTGAGTCCCCATTTTACAGATGAGGGAACTGAGGCACAGAGAAGTTAAGGGACTTGTCCAAAGTCACACAGCTGAGAAGTGGCGGAGGTGGGATTAGAACCAGCCGACAGAGAGGGGCAAGATGCGATGCCCGCTTTATTTGGGAAAAGGGGGTTGTTCCCAAACCTTTTCTTCTTGTCCTTTTTAAGCCGGGATTCTGGTTTCACCTCCTTAAGCCCTCCAGGCCGGGCCAGGTTAGGCTACTCAGCGTGTCTTAGTGACGACAACAGCCCGGCTTGGGAGTCAGGGGTCGTGGGTTCTAATCCCACCTCTGCCATTTCACTCATTCAATTGCATTTACTGAGCGTTCACTGTGTGCAGAACACTGTCACTGAGCACTTGGAAAGTCCAGTTTGGCAACAGATAGAGACGATCCCTCCCCAACAACGGGGTCACGGTCTAGAAGGGGGGGACGGACGACTTCTCTGGGCCTCAGTTCCCTCATCTGTCAAATGGCGATGAAGACCGTGAGCCCCACATGGGGCAACCTGATCACCTTGTGTCCTCCCTAGCGCTTGGCACCTAGTAAGCGCTTTAACGAATACCACCATCATTATCATCACTATTATTGTTATCAAATATCAAATATACGCGTGGTGGCTAGAGGCCAAGCCTAGGGTTCAGCCGGTCGTGGGTTCTAATCCCACCTCCGGCGCCTGTCAGCTGGGTGACCTTGGGCGAGTCATTTCCCAGGGCCTCCCTTTCCCCTGGAAAATGGGACGGCCCATGTGAGCCTGATTTGCTTGTGCGTGTCCCCAGCGTTGAGGGCAGTGCTCAGCACAGAGTAAGCCCTTAATAAACACGAAGATGGTGAGGAGGAGGATGATGGGCTTAAGTGCTTACGATGCGCAAAGCACTGTTCTAAGCGCTGGGTACTGACAACTGTCTACTTGTTTTGTTTTGTTGTCTGTCTCCCCCTTCTAGACTGTGAACCCGATGTTGGGTAGGGACCGCTTCCATATAATAATAATAATGATGGCATTTGTTAAGCGCTTACTATGTGCAAAGCACTGTTCTAAGCGCTGTTGTCAATCTGTACTTCCCAAGTGCTTAGTCCAGTGCTTTACACACAGTCAGCACTCAAGCACTTAGTCCAGTGCTCTGCACACAGTCATTCACTCATTCATTCAATGGTATTTATTGAGCACTGTGTGCAGAACGCTGTACTAAGCGCTGGGGAGAGGACAAATCGGCAACAGATAGAGACGGTCCCTACCCAACAACGGGCTCACAGTCCAGAAGCGGGGGGACAAACAAAACAAAACATGGAGACGGGTGTCAACAGCATCAGAATAAACAGTCAGCGCCCAAGCACTTAGTCCAGTGCTCTGCACCCAGTCATTCATTCATTCCATCATCTTTATTGAGCACTTTCGTGTGCAGAGCACTGTGCTAAGCGCTGGGGAGGGGACAAGTCGGCAACAGATACAGACGGTCCCTCCCCAACACCGGGCTCACAGTCTAGAAGGGGGAGACGGACAACAAAACAAGGAGACAGCTGTCACAACCGTCAGAATAAACAGTCACCGGTCAAGCGCTTACCCCAGTGCTCTGCACACAGTCGGTGCTCCATAAATTCATTCATTCATTCCTATTTAATGAGCGCTTCCTTTGGGCAGAATACTGGACTTGGGAAGCACTTGGGAAGTCCAAATCGGCAACAGAGACGGTCGCTACCCAACACCGGCCTCCCAGTCGGCGCTGAGCGCTTAGGCCAGTGATCCGCACACGGACATTCATTCATTTCATCGTCTTTACTGAGCGCTTATACTGTGTGCAGAGCACTGTGCTAAGCGCTGGGGAGAGGACAAATCGGCAACAGAGACGGTCGCTGCCCAACAACGGGCTCCCAGTCAGCACTAAGGCCAGTGCTCTGCACACAGTCATTCATTCATTCCATCGTCTTTATTGAGCGCTTATACTGTGTGCAGAGCACTGTGATAGGCGCACACTGGGCGCACAGTCGGCGCGCCCTAAATCCGACTGAATGAATGAATGAATGGCTCTGACTGGAATGAATTCATTCCATCACATTTATTGAGCGCCGACTGTGTGCGGAGCACTGTGCTAAGCGCTTGGGAAGTCCAAGTCGGCCCCAGACAGAGCCGGTCCCTGCCCAACAACAGGCTCCCAGTCGGCGCTAAGCGCTTAGGCCAGTGCTCTGCACAAAGTCACTCATTCATCGTCTTTACTGGGCGCTTATACTGTGTGCAGAGCACTGTGATAAGCGCACACTAGGCGCACAGTCAGCACAGTCGGCGCTCCCTAAGTCCGACTGAATGAATGAATAGCTCCGACTGGAATGAATGAATTCATTCCATCGCATGTATTGAGCGCCGGCTGCGTGCGGAGCACTGTGCTAAGCACTGGGGAGAGGACAAATCGGAAACAGAGACGGTCACTACCCAACACCAGGCTCCCAGTCGGCGCTAAGCGCTTAGGCCAGTGCTCTGCACACAGTCATTCAATCACTCCATCATCTTTACTGGGCGCTTATACTGTGTACAGAGCACTGTGATAATAAGCGCTTAGGCCAGTGCTCTGCACACAGTCATTCACTCACTCCATCGCCTTTATTGAGCGCTTATACTGTGTGCAGAGCACTGTGATAAGCGCACACTGGGCTCCCAGTCGGCACTAAGCGCTTGGGCCAGTGCACTGCACAGTCATTCATTCATTCCATCACCTTTATTGAGCGCTTGTATTGTGTGCAGAGCACTGTGCTAAGCGCACACTGGGCTCCCAGTCGGCGCTAAGCGCTTAGGCCAGTGCACCGCACAGTCACTCACTCATTCCATCACCTTTATTGGGCGCTTATACTGTGTGTAGAGCACTGTGCTAAGCGCACACTGGGCTCCCAGTCGGCGCTAAGTGCTTAGGCCAGTGCACCGCACAGTCACTCACTCATTCCATCACCTTTAATGGGCGCTTATACTGTGTGCAGAGCACTGTGATAAGCGCACACTGGGCTCCCAGTCGGCGCTAAGCGCTTAGGCCAGTACACTGCACAGTCATTCATTCATTCCATCACCTTTATTGAGCGCTTATACTGTGTGCAGAGCACTGTGATAAGCGCACACTGGGCTCCCAGTGGGCGCTAAGCGCTTAGGCCAGTGCACCGCACAGTCATTCATTCATTCCATCACCTTTATTGAGCGCTTGTATTGTGTGCAGAGCACTGTGCTAAGCGCACACTGGGCTCCCAGTCGGCGCTAAGCGCTTAGGCCAGTGCACCGCACAGTCACTCACTCATTCCATCACCTTTATTGGGCGCTTATACTGTGTGTAGAGCACTGTGCTAAGCGCACACTGGGCTCCCAGTCGGCGCTAAGCGCTTAGGCCAGTGCACCGCACAGTCACTCACTCATTCCATCACCTTTAATGGGCGCTTATACTGTGTGCAGAGCACTGTGATACACGCACACTGGGCTCCCAGTCAGCGCTAAGCGCTTAGGCCAGTACACTGCACAGTCATTCATTCATTCCATCACCTTTATTGAGCGCTTACATTGTGTGCAGAGCACTGTGCTAAGCGCACAATGGGCTCCCAGTGGGCGCTAAGCGCTTAGGCCAGTGCACCGCACAGTCATTCATTCATTCCATCACCTTTATTGAGCGCTTATATTGTGTGCAGAGCACTGTGTTAAGCGCACACTGGGCTCCCAGTCGGCGCTAAGCGCTTAGGCCAGTGCACCGCACAGTCACTCACTCATTCCATCACCTTTATTGAGCGCTTATACTGTGTGCAGAGCACTGTGCTAAGCGCACACTGGGCTCCCAGTCGGCGCTAAGCGCTTAGGCCAGTGCACCGCACAGTCACTCACTCATTCCATCACCTTTCTTGGGCGCTTATACTGTGTGTAGAGCACTGTGCTAAGCGCACACTGGGCTCCCAGTCGGCGCTAAGCGCTTGGGCCAGTGCACTGCACAGTCACTCACTCATTCCATCACCTTTATTGAGCGCTTGTATTGTGTGCAGAGCACTGTGCTAAGCGCACACTGGGCTCCCAGTCGGCGCTAAGCGCTTAAGCCAGTGCACCGCACAGTCACTCACTCATTCCATCACCTTTATTGGGCGCTTATACTGTGTGCACAGCACTGTGCTAAGCGCACACTGGGCTCCCAGTCGGCGCTAAGCGCTTGGGCCAGTGCACCGCACAGTCACTCACTCATTCCATCACCTTTATTGAGCGCTTATACTGTGTGCAGAGCACTGTGCTAAGCGCACACTGGGCTCCCAGTCGGCGCTAAGCGCTTAGGCCAGTGCTCTGCACACAGTCATTCATTCACTCCATCGCCTTTATTGGGCGCTTATACTGTGTGTAGAGCACTGTGCTAAGCACACGCTGGGCTCCCAGTCGGCGCTAAGCGCTTAGGCCAGTGCACCGCACAGTCACTCACTCATTCCATCACCTTTAATGGGCGCTTATACTGTGTGCAGAGCACTGTGATAAGCGCACAATGGGCTCCCAGTCGGCGCTAAGCGCTTAGGCCAGTACACTGCACAGTCATTCATTCATTCCATCACCTTTATTGGGCGCTTATACTGTGCGCAGAGCACTGTGCTAAGCGCACACTGGGCGCACAGTCGGCGCTAAGCGCTTAGGCCAGTGCACCGCACAGTCACTCACTCACTCCATCGTCTTTATTGGGCGCTTATACTGTGTGTAGAGCACTGTGCTAAGCGCACACTGGGCTCCCAGTGGGCGCTAAGCGCTTAGGCCAGTGCACCGCACAGTCACTCACTCATTCCATCACCTTTCTTGAGCGCTTATACTGTGTGCAGAGCACTGTGCTAAGCGCACACTGGGCTCCCAGTCGGCGCTAAGCGCTTAGGCCAGTGCACCGCACAGTCACTCACTCACTCTATCGTCTTTACTGGGCGCTTATACTGTGTGCAGAGCACTGTGCTAAGCGCACACTGGGCTCCCAGTCGGCGCTAAGCGCTTAGGCCAGTGCACTGCACAGTCATTCATTCATTCCATCACCTTTATTGAGCGCTTATATTGTGTGCAGAGCACTGTGCTAAGCGCACACTGGGCGCACAGTCGGCGCTAAGCGCTTAGGCCAGTGCACCGCACAGTCACTCACTCACTCCATCGTCTTTACTGAGCGCTTATACTGTGTGCAGAGCACTGTGCTAAGCGCACACTGGGCTCCCAGTCGGCGCTAAGCGCTTAGGCCAGTGCTCTGCACACAGTCATTCATTCACTCCATCGCCTTTATTGAGCGCTTATACTGTGCGCAGGGCACTGTGCTGAGCGCACCCTGGGCGCTCCCTAAATCCGACTGAATGAGTGAATGGCTCCGACCGTACTGAGCGCCTCCTGCGTGCGGAGCACTGCGCTAAGCGCTTGGGAAGTCCAAGTGAGTCAGAGACAGAGCCGGTCCCTGACCAACAACGGGCTGCCAGGCTCCAAGGGAGTGGGGGACAAACGAGCAAACATGGAGACTCCGATGGAAGGGGAGAACGACGGACTGACTGACTGACTGACGGCCGACCGGTTGGAACCGGCGGGAACCGGCGGGAACCGGCGGGAACCGGCGGGAACCGTTGGGCGGGCGGGCGGGTGGGCTCTTACCCGGGCTTCTTCCGGGCCGGGCCCTCCGCGGCTCTTGGAGGAGCGGGTCCGGGACGAGATGAAATGGCCGCCGGGCCCGGGGGCTGAGGCGGCGGGGGCTGAGGCGGAGGCTGAGGCGGCGGAGGCTGAGGCGGCGGAGGCGGCTGAGGAGGCGCTGGCCTTGTCCTTGTCCCCGAGGAGGCGCAGGGCGGCCTTCCGGGTGTTCACCATGGCGCGGGGCGGCGGAGGCGCAGCGGCCCGCTCAGGCCCCGGGCTCCGACCGCCCAGCGCGCAGGCGCGACGACACCACCCCCCCCCCCCCACTCCCTCCCTCCCTCCCCCGGCCGCCCCGTGCCGCCCTCACCGCGCAGGCGCTCTCTCTCCTCTCTCTCTCCCCGCGGCAGCCCGTGGACGACCACCAGGACGCTCCCGGCCGCCGCCGCCGAGGGGCGCTGGAGGCGCCCTCCGGCCGCTCCAGCCCGCCGCCGCGCCCGTCTCGGTGGCGGCGGCGGGGGACGCTCTGGGCCGGCGGCTCTCTCTATGGTCCCGGGGCGCCCATCTATTCATTCATCGATCGTCTTTATTTATTCATTCGTTCAGTCGTAGTCGTTCGTTCATATTCATTCATTCACTCGATTGTCTTTATTCATTCATTCATTAATCGTATTAATTCATTCAATAGTATTTATTCAGTCACTCAGTTGCCTTTATTCATTCATTATTTACTTATTCATTCAACCGTATTTATTCATTCATTCATCGTCTTTTTTTATTCATTCATTCAATCGTATTCATTCATTCACTCAGTTACCTTTATTCATTCATTCATCAATCGTATTAATTCATTCAATAGTATTTATTCAGTCACTCGATTGCCTTTATTCATTCATTATTTATTTATTCATTCATTCATCGTCTTTTTTTATTCATTCATTCAATCGTATTCATTCATTCACTCAGTTACCTGTATTCATTCATTCATCAATCGTATTAATTCATTCAATAGTATTTATTCAGTCACTCAGTTGCCTTGATTCATTCATTATTTATTTATTCATTCAACCGTATTTATTCATTCATTCATCGTCTTTTTTTATTCATTCATTCAATCGTATTCATTCATTCACTCAGTTACCTTTATTCATTCATTCATCAATCGTATTAATTCATTCAATAGTATTTATTCAGTCACTCGATTGCCTTTATTCATTCATTATTTATTTATTCATTCAACCATATTTATTCATTCATTCATCATCTTTTTTATTCATTCGTTCAATCGTATTCATTCATTCACTCAGTTACCTTTATTCATTCATTCATCAATCGTCTTCATTCATTCAATAGTATTTATTCAGTCACTCAGTTGCCTTTATTCATTCATTATTTATTTATTCATTCAACCGTATTTATTCATTCATTCATCGTCTTTATTTATTCATTCATTCAATCGTATTCATTCATTCACTCAGTTATCCTTTATTCATTCATTCATTAATCGTCTTCATTCATTCAATTGTATTTATTCACTCACTCAATTGCCTTGATTCATTCATTATTTATTTATTCATTCAACCGTATTTATTCATTCATTCATCGTCTTTACTTATTCATTCATTCAATCGTATTCATTCATTCACTCAGTTACCTTTATTCATTCATTCATTAATCATCTTCATTCATTCAGTTGTATTTATTCACTCACTCAATTGCCTTGATTCATTCATTCATTGTATTTATTAATTCATTCAATCGTATTTATTCATTCACTCAATTGCCTTTATTCATTCATTCATTAGTCGTCTTTATGTATTCATTCACTCAATTGCCTTTATTCATTCATTCATTAATCGTCTTTATGTATTCATTCACTCAATTTCCTTTATTCATTCATTCATTAATCGTCTTTATGTATTCATTCAATCAATCGTATTCACTCAATCGTATTTATTCGTTCATTCATCATCTTTATTTATTCATTCATTCAATCATATTCATTCATTCAATCATATTTTTATTCATTCATTCACTCAATTGTCTTCATTCATTCAATCGTCTTCATTCATTCATTAGTCATATTGAGCACTTACTATGTGCTGAGCACTGGACTAGGTGCTTGGGAAGTACATTCATTCATTCAAGTGTTCATTCATTCAATCGTATTTATTAATAATAATTCATTCATTCATTCATTAATCGTATTTATTAAGCACTTACTGTGTGCAGAGCACTGTACTAAGCGCTTGGGAAGTACCAGTCGGCAACATCTAGAGACGGTCCCTACCCAACAGTGGGCTCACAGTCTAGAAGGGGGAGACAGACAACAAAACAAAACATATGAACCAAATAAAATAAATAGAATAAATATGTACAAGTAAAATAAATAGAGTAATGAATATGTACAAATATATACACAATAATCATGATGACAGTATTTGTTAAGCACTTAGTATGTGTGAAGCACTGGGGGAATACAAGGTGATCAGGTTGTCCCACGGGGAGCTCACAGTCTTCATCCCCATTTTAATAATCATAATATTAATTAATTAGTAATGGCATTTGTTAAGGGCTTACTATGTGCAAAGCACTGATCTAAGCGCTGGGGGGATAAAAAGTGATCAGGTTGTCCCATGGGGGTGCTCACAGTCTTCATTTATTAGTAATAATAATAATAATGGCATTTGTCAAGCTCTTACTATTTGCAAAGCACTGGTCTAAGTGCTGGGGGGGATACAAGGTGATCTGGGGCTCAGTCTTCATCCCCATTTTAATAATAATAATAATAATAATGGCATTTGTTAAGCGCTTACTATGTGCAAAGCACTGGTCAAGCACTGGGGGGAATACAAGGTGATCGGGTTGTCCCACGGGAAGCTCACAGTCTTCATCCCCATTTTAATAATAATATTTATTAATTAATTAATAAGGGCATTTGTCAGCATTAGAACCCATGACCTCTGGCTCCCAAACCCCAAGTCCGTGCTCTTTCCACTGAGCCACGCTGCTTCTCTTACTGTGTGCACAGCACTGTACTAAGCGCTTGGGAGAGTACACTCGAACAATAAATAGACCCATTCCCTGCCCACAACGAGCTTACAGCCTAGAGGGGGAGAGACATTAATATGAATAAATTAATTTTACCAATAGGTAATCTGGTGTTGGGTAGGGACCGTCTCTATATGTTGCCAACTTGTACTTCCCAAGCGCTTAGTACAGTGCTCTGCACACAGTAAGCGCTCAATAAATACGATTGAATGAATGGTGGAATATGGATAGAGCACGGGCCTGGGGGTCAGAAGGTCAGGTCATGGATTCAAATCCCGGCTCCGCCAATTGCCAGCTCTGTGACTTTGGGCAAGTCACTTCACTTCTCCAGGCCTCAGTTACCTCATCTGGAAAATAGGGATGAAGACCGTGAGCCAGAGTAGGCCCTTAATAAATACGAGCGAATGAATGAAACTGTTCCAAAGAAGAGTCCTAATCAAATACAATAATCGAAAGTTAATGGTCCTCATTTTTTCCAATTTTGAAAAATGGGAAAAAAGGGGGAGAGTTGGAGAACGGCCAGAAGGTCTACCATTGCCTTGATTCTCGTCACGATACTAAAACACGGATTATTAGGCAGGTAGCAATCCTTGTATTACTCCCACCCTTTATCACGTTACCGTTAGAATAGACCAAGTCCGCCATCGGTAGCTTTATTTTTATTATTTGTTAAGCACTTACCATGTGCCAAGCACTGTACTAAGCACCGTAGTGGAGACAAGTTAATTCAGGTAGACACAGTCTAGGGCCCACAAGGGGCTCACAGTATTAATCCACATTTTACAGATGAGGTAATTGAAGCACCGAGAAGTTAAGTGACCTGCCGAAGTGGCGGAGTCAGAATTAGAACCCAGGATCTTCTAATTCCCAGGTCCACGCTCTAGCCACTAGGCCACACTGCTTCGCCTCCTGTTTGAGAGCTCAAATAATTCAGCGCAATCAAATTCCGACATTTGCCGTCAACCTCTTGCCAGCCTTAGGAGTTGAGGGTGGTGGTGGTGATGATGATGATGATGATGATGATGATGGATGATAGCATCTCCCATCGAGAAAGAAAGATGTCCCTCGTTCCTGGACATCGGGACGGAGAACCTGCACAAAGGAATAGGAATAGGTGATAACGGTTTGCTTTCTTTGCCCACTCTCTGGCCCCTGCCAGTCATATTTTCCCACTGGGAATTATCGGGAAAAGTGTGGCTCTCTTTGAGTAAAATGTGTGTGCCAGGCATTATTATTATTATTACTACTACTAATAATAATATAGGTATTTGTTCATTCATTCATTCATTCATTCGATCGTATTTATTGAGCGCTTACTGTGTGCAGAGCACTGTACTAAGCGCTTGGGAAGTCCAAGTTGGCAACATATAGAGACAGTCCCTGTTCTTTGATTCGCTTCTAGGTATAATAGCCACACTGTTCAAGTGAAAGGAGTATCAATACGGTATGAGGTTTTAACATGTTTCCTACATTGTTTAGGGCCAACAGCGGGCTCACAGTCTAGAAGGGGGAGACAGACAACACAACAAAACATATGAACAAAATAAAATAAATAGAATAAATATGTACAAGTAAAGTAAATAAATAAATGTTAATAAATAAATAAATGTTAAGCGCTTACTATATGCGCTTAGACTGTGAGCCCACCGTTGGGTAGGGACTGTCTCTATATGTTGCCAATTTGTACTTCCCAAGCGCTTAGTACAGTGCTCTGCACATAGTAAGCGCTCAATAAATACGATTGATGATGATGATGATGATGATGATGCCAACCATTGTCCTAAGCGCTGGGGGGATACAAGGTAATCAAGGTTGTCCCACGTGGGGCTCACAATTTTAATCCCCATTTTACAGATGAGGAACTGAGACACAGAGAAGTTAAGCGACTTGCCCAAAGTCACACAGCTGAGAAGTGGCAGAGCCGGGATTAGAACCCACGACCTCTGACTCCCAAGCCCGGGCTCTTGCCACTGAGCCACGCTAGGCGCTGGGGTAGGTGCGGGATGATCAGGTTGGACAGAGTCCGTGTCCTCACAGACTTAATCCCCATTTTAAAGACGAGGGAACTGAGGCACAGAGAAGTGAAGCGTCTTGCCCCAATAATAGCACCAAAGGATGCTTAGCGGTTGCCCTCTTTAAGGGTTATCATTCAGTCCTATTTATTGAGCGCTTGCTGTGCGCAAACAACTCTTGCCGTGGACGTAGAGGGCCACAGATAAGTACCACATAACTGAGTCGGTAGAAACGTTCCCTGCCCAAGGCTTGGTAAAGTGTTCAGCACAAAGTAAGCACTCAATAAATACAACTGATTGAAGAGTAGACAAGCAGGAATGCCGCGCACTGCCAAGGAGCCACCAGGAAATCTTTTAGACGCAAGAGCCGTCGAGAGCTGAAGTGACTGATGCCAACGCCGTGCTGAAGTCACGTTCCTTGGTAACCCCCGTGATCTGGCCACCAGCTATTTTTCAGGATTTTGCAAGAAATGATCAAATTATGCTGTGATTAGCTGTTTAACAATTGATGATGTTAAAAATGACTGAGGCACGGACCCTCTCTCCCACGAGGGTGAGTGCTATTCAATAGGAAATTTGAAGGAAGCAGGTTCAAATATTCAACAAAGTAATCAAAGAGACCTGTTTTTTGGTTCGCTTCTAGGTATAACAGCCACACTGCTCAAGTGAAAGAAGTATCAATACAGTATGAGGTTTTAAAACGTTTCCTACATCATCATCATCATCATCATCATCATCAATCGTATTTATTGAGCGCTTACTATGTGCACAGCACTGTACTAAGCGCTTGGGAAGTACAAATTGGCAACATATAGAGACAGTCCCTACCCAACAGTGGGCTCACAGTCTAAAAGGGGGAGACAGAGAACAAAACCAAACATACTAACAAAACAAAACAAAACAAAACTAACTAAAAAACATCCTACATTGTTTAGGACCAAGGCTGTGCAAGACAGCAAAGTTTCCCGGAGAGGGTTACTTGGTAGTTTCCTCCATTTAATTTCATGTAAACCCAGAAGGAAAGAATGTTTTATTTTGGGGCCCTATGTGTTTGATTATTCTCTGATGTCTACGCCAAGAAGAAAAATCATGTCGTAACCTACATAATGTTGTTTAATTGCTTTACAATTTCACTTCTTCCATTCTCCACCACCTTTTTAGAGCTATTTGTCTGAACAATTTACCCCCTCAACTTTCACTTCCCGTCTCCTGAAGAACAATCAGTATTTTACATAACCAAGGTATTGGTCCACTTCCATGAGGTACACGTTCATTTCCCATCTCCTGAAAAACAATCAGTATTTTACATAACCGAGGTATTGGTCCACTTCCATGAGGAACACGTTATCTCCCTTTTTTTCAGAAAACATTTTCTCCTCCTCTAGACTGTAAGCTCCTTGTGGGCAGGGAGTGTGTCTACTGTTTTGTATTGTATTCTCCCAAGCACTTGGTACACTGCTCTGCACACAGTAAGCGCTCAATAAATACCATTGGTAGCGATGATGATGACGAACTCAAAAACTCTCCAAATGCCAGCCGAAATACTGGACTGAAATCTGAAAACTAAATACTGAAATCCCACCTTCAGATCCTGGAATGAACACATCTCACTCAGTGATCAGACCGGGGCAATTCTTTCGTGAGAACCGAAAACAAGTACATGAAAAGCATTATAGGGAATGATTATGAGGGAAATTTGGTTAGCAATTCACTAAATCTGCAGTAGCTAATCCCCGCTTAGGGTCGCGCCTGTACATTTCCAGTACTCTACCAGTCTTGGCTATGGGAGGGAGAGTGAAGCAGAGGCCTGCCCATTCCACTCCAAGCTTGGGCAGTGGCTAGACTGTAAGCCCACTGTTGGGTAGGGACCATCTCTATATGTTGCCAACTTGTACTTCCCAAGCGCTTGGTACAGTGCTCTGCACACAGAAAGCGCTCAATAAATACGACTGATTGATTGATTGATTGGAAGGCTACAAGTCAAAACTCACCCGCGCTGGACGGGCAGCAGCGGCGTGCGAGAGAGTCGAGGGCGGAGGCTCAAGTTTACTGCACGGAACCACTTCTAGATTTTCACAGAGAAAACTCTAAGGATATACCACCAGAACCACAGCAGATGGAGGTGGGGCGTTCCAGGAGAGACGTGTCCGTGCCGTCACCACGGGTCGGAGACGACTCGACGGCATAAGAGAAGACGAGACGGTAGCCAAAAAATGGCAATTACACTGCCAGGATTTCTCCCCCTACTTGGATGATTCAAGATACAGAATACTGAGACTCTGATCGAGACAGAAGCTTTCTCTGAGTCATCTTTCTCACAGGGCATCTGGATGACGAATGCGTATACAGCGGTCCCCCAAAATGGGTTTGCTAAGGATGTCATTTCCTTCACATTCTGTCATGAAAATCTGAATATTCATGCATTTTACCAAAGCCTCCAGGCAAAAGTTCATGTACCTTGTTAGGGTTGAATCATGAATCTGAAATCTTGACATCTGTTTTATTTGGGTATTTTTTCCCTAAGGAATGAACAAATGTAGGTAGAAAAACTCCCCGCATAAAGAATTTGGTTCTGGTCCCCCAGCTATCAACTGCTGTGGTCGCTGTATCTCTAGGGAACCCCAGGGTTGAGAAAATCCCCATGGGGCTGAAACAGCGTGTGGAAATTTCTATATTTCCACTTCTCAAACTTTCTCCCCCTCCAGCTCACCCAATCGGGTCTGAGAGATCCCTGATCGGTTCGAGGCCACGCTGCTTCTCCAGATTAGAGTTGTTAGCAAGGGAGGCGATAACTCTTAAAGAGGGCAACCTGTAAGCATCCTTTGGTACTACTATTGGGGCAAGACACTTCACTTCTCTGGGCCTTAGTTCCCTCATCTGTAAAATGGGGATGAAGACTGTGAGCCCCATGTGGGACATGGACTGTGTCCAACCTTATTATGTTATATCTACCCCAGCATTTAGTATCATTGCCTGGCACATAGCGCTTAAATGATAATGATAATAATAACAATAATAATAATAATGTCAGCGCTTAGAACAGTGCTTTGCACATAGTAAGTGCTTAATAAATGCCATCATCATTATTACTATTATTATTATTAATGGCATTTGTTAAGTGCTTATTATGTGTGAGCCCCCCGTGGTACAACCTGATCATCTTGTAACCCCCCAGCGCTTAGAACGGTGCTTTGTACATAGTAAGCACTTAATAAATGCCATTATTATTATTATTATTATTTGCCAGGCACTGTACTAAGCACTGGGGTCGATACGAGATATTCGGGTTGGACACAGTCCCTGTCCCACATGGGGCTCTCAGACTTAATCCCCATTTTACAGATGAGGGAACTGAGGCACAGAGAAGTGAAGTGAGTTGCCCAAGGTCACACAGCAGACCGTGGCAGAGCCGGGATTAGAACGCAGGTCCTTCCGACTCCCTATCCACTAAGCCACACTGCTTCTCCACTGCACTCTCCCAAGTGCTTTGTACAGTGATCGGCACACAGTAGGTGCTCAATAAATCTCCATGATTGACTGACTCTAAAGCTTCACACTGTAATGGAGGGGGTGGATAATGGGGATAAAGCATTGTTAGAGCCGCGAAGGATCCATATGAATTTCCTGCCTTGCAGCCTCTAACAATCAACATCAACATCTATTTGAGAATCAGGGACTATCCCTGTGGTTTCTGGTAATTCCAGAAAAAAGCATTCCTCCTTCAACATGGTAGATGCTTCCTAAAAAACCATCGTCAAAATGATATTTTTGTGTTAGTCATTTCAACAGAAAGGAGTCATGGGGAGGATGGCGAAAGAGCTTGTAACTTCTGTCACACTGGGTAAAATTCAAGAGGGTATCTACCCCAGGGCTTAGACCAGTGCTTGACACAATACCATAATTCTTATTACGGTAGTCAGTTCCATTCTAAAGGGACGCATTCTCTGACCCTTTAATGAGTTAGCACTTCACAAGTAACCAATTTAAACAATTTGCTGTTTCCAGTAAATGATGGGGTGAATTTTAAGGAGCTGCAAATTGGTTCCAGATGCAATACTAAGAAACTACTAATGCAGAAGTGCTACACAATTCACTGATTCTCAATGAAGCCAGCTCTTCAAAGCACTCTCTGGGCAAAGCTGCCCTACATTGGAGCCAACTCACGGCTGTGTTAGGGTGACCGCATCGCTTCTTTTTCCGTTGCTTTCTATCCAAATCGCACGCCGAGATGTTTGAAACAAGCCTTCCTGTAATTGGAGGAACACTTCAAGATCAAAGCAACCCAATCGTGGAGGTAAGTAAGCATAGATACGTCGGAAGAAACCATCAATTTCTCAAAAACTCCAGCTTTCCTTTCACCAAATTATGGCCAGATCTCTTGGCCTACCCACACAACCTGTAATGATCACGGCTTAATCACAGATAATCACAATTTACAATAGCAGTTATTTCTACCTTGGGAAATTACGAGTAAGCTACAGAAAGGGTAGCAACTGATTGACCGGTATTTATCGACTGGGCACTTACTGTGTGCAGAGCACTCTATTATGTGGTTGGGAGAGTACAATATAAGACACATTCCCTGCCTATGACAAGATTACAGTCTAGAGGGGGAGACGGACATGAATATAAATCATCATCATCATCAATCGTATTTATTGAGCGCTTACTATGTGCAGAGCACTGTACTAAGCGCTTGGGAAGTACAAATTGGCAACACATACAGTCCCTACCCAACAGTGGGCTCACAGTCTAAAAGGGGGAGACAAATATAAATAAATTAGAGATCTGACCATAAGTGCTGTGGGGCTGGGAGTGGGGCTAATAATAATAATAATGGCATTTATTAAGTGCTCACTACGTGCAAAGCAAGGGAGCAAGTCAGGGGGATGCAGAAGGGAGAGAGCTTAGTCAGAGAAGGCCTGTTGGAGATGTGCCTTCAATACAGCTTTGAAGGTAATAATAATAATAATAATGGCATTTATTAAGTGCTTCCTACGTGCAAAGCAAGGGAGCAAGTCAGGGGGATGCAGAAGGGAGAGAGCTTAGTCAGAGAAGGCCTGTTGGAGATGTGCCTTCAATACGGCTTTGAAGGTAATAATAATAATAATGGCATTTATTAAGTGCTTACTACGTGCAAAGCAAGGGAGCAAGTCAGGGGGATGCAGAAGGGAGAGAGCTTAGTCAGAGAAGGCCTGTTGGAGATGTGCCTTCAATACGGCTTTGAAGGAGGAGAGAGTAATTGTCTGTTGGATACGAGAAGGGAGGACTTTCCACCCCAGAGGCAGGAGGTGGGCGAGAGGCCGGGGGTGAGATAAACGCGATCTAGGTACAGTGAGCAGGTTGGCATTAGAGGAGTTAAATGTGCCAACTGGGTTGCAGTAGAATGGCAAAGTGAGTAGAAGGGGGCAAGGTGATTGATTGCTTTAAAGCCGATGGTAAGGAGTTTCTGTTTGAGGCGGAGGTGGATGGGCAACCACGGGAGATTTCTGAGGCCTGAGGAAACACGGACTGAACGCTTTTGTAGAAAAATGGTCCGGGCAGCAGAGTGAAGTTTGTACATATTTATTACTCTATTTATTTATTTATTTTACTTGTACCTATCTATTCTATTTATTTTATTTTGTTCGTATGTTCGGTTTTGTTCTCCGTCTCCCCCTTTCAGACTGTGAGCCCACTGTTGGGTGGGGACCGTCTCTATATGTTGCCAATTTGTACTTCCCAAGCGCTTAGAACAGTGCTCTGCACATAGTAAGCGCTCAATAAATACGACTGATGATGATGATGAAGTATGAACTGGAGTGGGGAGAGACAGGAGGTTGGGAGGTCAGCAAGGAGGCTGATGCAGTAATCTAGGTGGAATAGAAGTGCATATAGCTTTCATTCTATTTGTTCGGACAATTTTGACACCTGTCTCCATGTTTTGTCTTGTTGTCTGTCTCCCCCTTCTAGACTGTGAGCCCGTTGTTGGGTAGGGACCGTCTCTAGACGTTGCCGACTTGTACTTCCCAAGCGCTTAGTACAGTGCTCTGCACACAGTAAGCGCTCAATAAATACGATTGAATGAATGAATGAATTAACCGGGCAGCAGTTTGGACAGAGAGGAAAAGGCAGGTTTTAGCGATGTTGTGAAGAATGAACGGAGGTACCACAATTCTTACTATCGTGATCCCCAAGAATTACAGCGGAAGAAGGGAATGCGCCTACTGTTGTTTTGCCTATCTCTAACTGAGATAGGAAGCAGTCGTTTTGCCTATCTCTAAATGTAAAGAATGAAAAATCGGTAAGGGGCATTTCAGGATTAGTATCTGAAATAATTTTAAAAAGCATGAGGATGTGAATGTGCCTGAGAGAGCGTAAAGACTGTGGGCAAGGAATGTGCCTGTTTATTTTTGTATTGTATTCTAAGCACTTAGTAACAATAATAATAATTATGGTATTTGGTAAGTGCTTACTACGTGCCAAGCACTGTTCTAAACGCTGAGGTAGCTGCAAGGTAATCAGTTTGTCCCATGTGGGGCTCAAAGTCTTCAATAATAATATTATTATTATTATTATTACCCCAGCACTTGGAATGGTGCTTTGCACATAGTAAGTGCTTAAAAATGCCATCATCATTATTATTATTATTATTATTATTATTATTATTATTACCCCAGGGCTTGGAACGGTGCTTTGCACATAGTAAGCGCTTAGAAAATGCCATCATCATCATTATTATCATTATTGTTATTATCATTATTATTACCCCAGCGCTTGGAATGGTGCTTTGTACATAGTAAGCGCTTAAAAATGCCATTATTATTATTATTATTATTTTATTATTATTATTATTATTATTATTATTACCCCAGCGCTTGGAATGGTGCTTTGTACATAGTAAGCGCTTAAAAATGCCATTATTATTATTATTATTATTTTATTATTATTATTATTATTATTATTACCCCAGCACTTGGAATGGTGCTTTGCACATAGTAAGCCCTTAATAAATGCCATCATCATCACCATTATTATTACCACAGTGCTTGGCACATAGTAAGCGCTTAAGAAATGCCTTCATAATTATTATTATTATTATTACCCCAGCGCTTGGAATGGTGCTTTGCACAAAGTAAGCGCTTAATAAATGCCATCATTATTATTATCACCCCAGCGCTTGGAACGGTGCTTTGCACATAGTAAACGCTTAATAAATGCCGCCATCATCATCATTATTATTACCACAGTGCTTGGCACACAGTAAGCGCTTAAGAAATGCCTTCATAATTATTATTATTACCCCAGCGCTTAGAACGGTGCTTTGCACAAAGTAAGCGCTTAATAAATGCCATTATTATTATCATTATTATTATTATTACCCCAGCGCTTAGAACGGTGCTTTGCACATAGTAAGCGCTTAATAAATGCCATTATTATTATTATTATTATTATTATTATTATTATTATTATTACCCCAGAGCTTGGAACGGTGCTTTGCACATAGCAAGCGCTTAAAAATGCCATCATCATCATTATTATTATTATTATTACCCCAGCGCTTGGAACGGTGCTTTGCACATAGTAAGCGCTTAAAAATGTCATTATTATTATTATTATTATTATTATTACTACCCCAGCGCTTGGAACGGTGCTTTGCACACAGTAAACGCTTAATAAATGCCATCATCATCATCATTATTATTACCACAGTGCTTGGCACACAGTAAGCGCTCAATAAATGCCTTCATTATCATTCATTATCACTATTATTATGACCCCAGCGCTTAGAACGGTGCTTTGCAAATAGTAAGCGCTTAATAAATGCCATCATTATTATTATTATTATTATTACTACCCCAGAGCTTGGAACGGTGCTTTGCACATAGTAAGTGCTTAGAAAATGCCATCATCATTATTATCATTATTGTTATTATCATTATTATTACCCCATTGCTTGGAATGGTGCTTTGCACATAGTAAGCGCTTAAAAATGCCATTATTATTATTATTATTATTATTACCTCAGCGCTTGCAACGGTGCTTTGCACACAGTAAACGCTTAATAAATGCCATCATCATCATCATTATTATTACCACAGTGCTTGGCACACAGTAAGCGCTCAATCAATGCCTTAATTATCATTCATTATCACTATTCTTATGACCCCAGCGCTTAGAACGGTGCTTTGCAAATAGTAAGCGCTTAATAAATGCCATCATTATTATTATTATTATTATTATTACTACCCCAGAGCTTGGAACGGTGCTTTGCACATAGTAAGCGCTTAGAAAATGCCATCATCATTATTATAATTATTGTTATTATCATTATTATTACCCCATTGCTTGGAATGGTGCTTTGCACATAGTAAGCGCTTAAAAATGCCATTATTATTATTATTATTACCTCAGCGCTTGCAACGGTGCTTTGCACACAGTAAACGCTTAATAAATGCCATCATCATCATCATTATTATTACCACAGTGCTTGGCACACAGTAAGCGCTCAATAAATGCCTTCATTATCATTCATTATCACTATTATTATGACCCCAGCGCTTAGAACGGTGCTTTGCAAATAGTAAGCGCTTAATAAATGCCATCATTATTATTATTATTATTATTATTATTACTACCCCAGAGCTTGGAATGGTGCTTGGCACATAGTAAGTGCTTAGAAAATGCCATCATCATTATTATCATTATTGTTATTATCATTATTATTACCCCATTGCTTGGAATGGTGCTTTGCACATAGTAAGCGCTTAAAAATGCCATTATTATTATTATTATTATTATTATTATTATTATTACCTCAGCGCTTGCAACGGTGCTTTGCACACAGTAAACGCTTAATAAATGCCATCATCATCATCATTATTATTACCACAGTGCTTGGCACACAATAAGCGCTCACTCAATGCCTTAATTATCATTCATTATCACTATTCTTATGACCCCAGCGCTTAGAACGGTGCTTTGCAAATAGTAAGCGCTTAATATATGCCATCATTATTATTATTATTATTATTATTACTACCCCAGAGCTTGGAACGGTGCTTTGCACATAGTAAGCGCTTAGAAAATGCCATCATCATTATTATAATTATTGTTATTATCATTATTATTACCCCATTGCTTGGAATGGTGCTTTGCACATAGTAAGCGCTTAAAAATGCCATTATTATTATTATTATTACCTCAGCGCTTGCAACGGTGCTTTGCACACAGTAAACGCTTAATAAATGCCATCATCATCATCATTATTATTACCACAGTGCTTGGCACACAGTAAGCGCTCAATAAATGCCTTCATTATCATTCATTATCACTATTATTATGACCCCAGCGCTTAGAACGGTGCTTTGCAAATAGTAAGCGCTTAATAAATGCCATCATTATTATTATTATTATTATTATTATTACTACCCCAGAGCTTGGAATGGTGCTTTGCACATAGTAAGTGCTTAGAAAATGCCATCATCATTATTATCATTATTGTTATTATCATTATTATTACCCCATTGCTTGGAATGGTGCTTTGCACATAGTAAGCGCTTAAAAATGCCATTATTATTATTATTATTATTATTATTATTACCTCAGCGCTTGCAACGGTGCTTTGCACACAGTAAACGCTTAATAAATGCCATCATCATCATCATTATTATTACCACAGTGCTTGGCACACAGTAAATGCTCAATAAATGCCTTAATTATCATTCATTATCACTGTTATTATGACCCCAGCGCTTAGAACGGTGCTTTGCAAATAGTAAGCGCTTAATAAATGCCATCATTATTATTATTATTATTATTATTATTACTACCCCAGAGCTTGGAACGGTGCTTTGCACATAGTAAGCGCTTAGAAAATGCCATCATCATTATTATAATTATTGTTATTATCATTATTATTACCCCATTGCTTGGAATGGTGCTTTGCACATAGTAAGCGCTTAAAAATGCCATTATTATTATTATTATTATTATTATTATTATTACCTCAGCGCTTGCAACGGTGCTTTGCACACAGTAAACGCTTAATAAATGCCATCATCATCATCATTATTATTACCACAGTGCTTGGCACACAGTAAATGCTCAATAAATGCCTTAATTATCATTCATTATCACTATTATTATGACCCCAGCGCTTAGAAAGGTGCTTTGCAAATAGTAAGCGCTTAATAAATGCCATTATTACTATTATTATTACTATTATTACCCCAGCGCTTCGAACCGGGCCTAGGAGCCGGGAAGCGGTTACCATGGTAACTGCCCTTGGCCAGGGCCCCGGAGGGCGGGAAGAAGGCGCGCGCGAGGGGAAAGGGGGGGGGGGCGGTGACGTCACCTTTCGGGGGGGCTGCGGGGGGTGCTTCCGCGGCGGGGATTGGTCCGGAGGGGAGGTAGGGGGAGCGCATGCGCGGCGCGGGGTATATTAGGGGGCCCGCCCCCCAGTGGCTCCCCTCAGCGGCGCCTCTGCGCGGCCTAGGCAGGTAAGGGGGGGGGCTCGCACCCCCAAAATCAATCAATCAATCGTATTTATTGAGCGCTTACTGTGTGCTGAGCACTGTACTAAGCGCTTGGGAAGTACAGTACAAGTACTGTCCAGCACAACTAAATATGATTGAGCTCACCTCCTCCAGGAGGCCTTCCCAGACTGAGCCCCCTCCTTCGTCTCCCCCTCTCCATCCTCCCCCCGCCTTACCTCCTTCCCTTCCCCACAGCACCTGTATATATGGATATATGTTTGTACCTATTTATTACTCTATTTATTTTACTTGTACCTATCTATTCTATTTATTTTATTTTGTTAGTATGTTTGGTTTGGTTCTCTGTCTCCCCCTTTTAGACTGTGAGCCCACTGTTGGGTAGGGACCGTCTCTAGATGTTGCCAATTTGTACTTCCCAAGCGCTTAGAACAGTGCTCTGCACATAGTAAGCGCTCAATAAATACGATTGATGATGATGATTACTCTATTTTACTTGTACATATCTATTCTATTTGTTTTATTTTGTTAGTGTGTTTGGTTTGGTTCTCTGTCTCCCCCTTTTAGACGGTGAGCCCACTGTTGGGTAGGGACTGTCTCTACATGTTGCCAATTTGTACTTCCCAAGCGCTTAGAACAGTGCTCTGCACATAGTAAGCGCTCAATAAGTACGATTGATGATGATGAATAAATGTGGTGAGTTCATTCATTCATTCCATCCTATTTATTGAGGGCTTACTGTGTAGCAGAGCACTGTACTAAGCCCTTGGGAGGGGACACTGTGACAATGAATAGACACATGCCTGCCCACAACGAGCTCACAATCTGGAGTGTGTCCACGGGCTTATTGTGGGGCACACAGTGAGTGTGGCAGCGAGCCGGCCCAGGGGCCCATGGCATCTCCCCCTAGACTGTAAGCTCCTTATGGGCAGGGGACGTGTCGGCTAATTCTGTCGTATCGATCGAATTTATTGAGCGCTTCCTGTTCACAGAGCACTGTACTAACTACTTGGTAAAGTACAATATAGCAGACACATTCCTTGCCTGCAATGAGCTTATACTCTAGAGGGGGAGTACTCTCCCAAATGCTTACTACAGTGCTCTGCACACATTACGCACATAATCAATGCCGTTAATTGATTGAATGATTGGTGAGTGTGTCAGCAGGGAGGCCGAGACTGGGTCAATTCGGGGAGCCTTTCCAGGCTCTGATCCTACCTCTGACCTTGGATTCTGCTTTGCCCGCTTTCCTGGGTTCAATCCCAACTCCCCCCCTTGCCTGGTTTGCCATCTTGGGCAAGTCATTTCATTTCTCCAATCGTCAGTTTCCTTAGATGTAAGGTGGGAATTAAGTACCTGTTCTCAGTCCCCTTTAGACCCAGAGCTCCATGTGGGACAGGGGCTAGGTTTGGTCCGTGGTATTTACTTCAGAGCTCAGGGTAGCGTCAGGGTAGCATGTGGCACTTAGTGAGCGCTTAACAAATATCACGATGATGATTACTAATTCAGTCTTAAATGCCTAGTGCAGTACTCTGGACCCAGAAGGCACCCAGTAAATAAGGTTGAGTCACTCTTCGTACATTACTTTGATGCTGCCCAAGCAAAGGATCCCACAAATGAGAACACCTCATCTTCCCACCCAAATCCTGTCCTCTCCTTGTTTTTTCATCATCATCGTCATCATCAATCGTATTTATTGAGCGCATACTGTGTGCAGAGCACTGTACTAAGCGCTTGGGAAGTACAAGTTGGCAACATATAGAGACAGTCCTACCCAACAGTGGGCTCACAGTCCAAAAGACTTTAGATTTTTCATCACTTTAGACAACACCACTGCCGCCCCGCCCCATATCTTACAAGCCCGTAACCTTAGCGTTACTCTCGACTCATCTCTTTCATTCAATGCGCATGTTCAGTCTGTGACCAAATTCTGTGACTTCTGCCTTAACAACATTGCTAAAATCCACCCTTTTCTCTCCATTCAACCTGCTCCCATGCTGGTCCAAACAGACATATCCCGCCTCGACTACTGCCCCAACCTCCTCGTTGACTTCCCTGTATCCTCCTGCCTTTCCCTACATCAGTCCTTACTTTTTCAGAAAAAAAAATTCAGTCCATGCCTCCCCATTCCTTAATAACCTTCAGTGGTCACCCAGTCGCTTCCACACCAAACAGAAACTCCTTACCATTGACTTTAAAGCACTTTAAAGCATCAGTTCTCCCCCTCTTAACCCACCTCATTGATTTTCTTCCACAACCCAGCCAGCGAGATTTATTTCTCTAATGCTAACCGACTCGCTGAACCTCAGTCTCATCTATTTCACTGCCCACATCCTCCCTCTGGCCTGGAACCCCATCCCTCTTTCTTATCTGCCAGTCCACTACTCTCCCCACCTACAAGGCCTTAATAAAAATCACATCTCCTACAAGAGGCCTTTCCTGACTAAGCCCTCATTTCTCCTACGCCCGTTCCCTTCTGCGTAGCTCGTGCACTTGGATCTCAATCTGTATTAATCAGTTTTATGGAGCACTTGCTGTGTGCAGAGCACTGTACTAAACGTTTGGGAGAGTACAACATAACAGAATAGGGAAGCACGTTCCCTTCCCACAATCAGCTTACAGTCTAGAGACTACAATACCATCTGTACCCTTTACCCACTTTCTTCTGGTATTAAGCACTGTGTGTCAAACACTAAATGCTGTGCTAACCACTTTCATTCATTCATTCAATCGTATTTATTGAGTGCTTACTGTGTGCAGAGCACTGTACTAAGCACTTGATATTCACTGCCATCACCCTCAGCCCCCAAGCTACATATCCATATCTACATATCCATACATATATACATACATATATATATCCATACATATACATATCTACATATCCATAATGTATTTTAATGCCTATCTTGTCCTCTAGACTAAAAGGTCCAAGTGGGCAGGGGACATGTCTGTTGCATTGTGCTCTCCTAAGCCTTTAATACAGTGTTCTCCGCACAGTAAGCACGCAGTGAATACCACTGGTTGACTGATAAAACATAAAAAATGAGCAGGTTGGGAGACCATCTGGGACTCCAGGATGCTATTTCCCTACCTAGATGGGGATAAATTGAATCTTTTCCAAAAGTTCCTTTCAGCTTCATCATACAGCCCAAGCCTGTCCAATCACTTCTGCCCACTGAGCTTATTTATTCCAGATCCGCGCTAGAATTGATTTTTTAAAAATAAGTAGTCGTTTTGCCGTCTCTGAAAACGGGTATGTCTCATTGCTCTTGTGCATTCAAAAGCATTACTGCACAGTCACATTTTTAATGTTTTATAAAAACGAAGATTTTCAATATTAAGATAGAAGTGTTTATGCAGTCAAGACAGAAAGTGGACTTTACCTGGCTCTTTGGTTTCTTTTTATCTTTTTTTAGGTGGAACAGAATGAAAGAAGTAGACAAACTTGAAACTATAAAAGAAGAGTGGTGAGTTGATTCATATTTGTATTCTTGTATAGAACTCATTCTTTTACCCCTTTATCCTTCTCTACATCTTCAGCATTATTTTACTAATTCAGTATACATGAAGGAAGCCTGAATTAATAGTTTTACCAAGTTCGTAACAGCCACATGACGTATATCATCACTTTTTTAACCTGGCTGTGTTTGAATGGTATCTCAGTTTGGAAATTTTTCAATGATTTCAAAGATAAACATGCCATAAATTACTGAGTTATTTCTCTTCCTTCAGTCTTTCCCTAACTTGCAGGGAAAAGTTCAAATTATTAAGGTGCTAATCAGTGTGTGAAAGCCTGCTGTCAATTATTTGGGTGCAGTTAAAAGTCCTACAGTCATGTCCCATGATTATTAATTACCAAAAAGACCAAATTGCTTTTGTCTGTATCTGCTAAGCACACGTTCATACTTTCTTTGCCTGGTTTTTACACGCAGATGATGTTTCCTGCTTCAAAAACAAGTTCCTACTCTATGGATATTCCATTCTGCATTTGGATATTTTGCATTGTATTTAGTCCATTGTTCATGTTTATTATGGTGACTTAAATGATGGTTCCAGATAATGGTACGGCACTGCCAATAACAGCTAAGGAAGGAAGGATTTTTTTCATCAAAAGGAGCCCCTTTAAGGTTATAAAGGAGGTTGAGAGATGTGAGGTACTAAATTTAGCATGTTGCCGTGCTTGCAGATATCCTTTCTTAATTACTTTTTGCATATTACCATGTACTAAAGCCAGCTGTCTTTTGAGCAGGTTGACACTAAAATACACTAAACTTTGCCAAAGTAAACATAAATAATGATTGTCCTAGAATCCCCCCTGAAGCAGGATTTGGGGAGAAGAGCTACTAATTAATCATGAAGTCAACAAACAGAAGTACAACAGGAGGGGTGGGGAAAAGCAGAGAAGCAAATGCATTTTTTTTTTACAGAGTTTAAAATGTTTACATCTGCATTTTTTCTCAGTCACTCAAGGTTATTATTAGTCACCGTCTATTCGAATACTTTCCTTACTCAGGGTTCGTGAACCAGGATCTGACAAGCAGATTCTTCGTGGTCATGAACAAAACACTTATGAATATTTAGTTGACAATCTTTTTGAAGAAGCTCAGAAAGTTGGAGCAATATGCCTGTCACCAAAGGATGTCAAGAAGAAACAGGTGAGTGCTAAGTACTTCGCCTTACTTAAGTATTCATAAATTAAACTTTATTGTCACCTAGTTTTTCATGCTGGTCAGATTTCACAATTGCACATCCTCTAAATTATGCCCTCAACTATGTTGCGATTTCTCTAAAATTACAGAAAATTTGTCTTTGGGAACTGCAGTTTAACAAGTAGGAATTTTAATCTTGGTAGTGGTTATGTGGCTAATGGTGATAGATATTCATCCTGTTATCTTACTTTAAAAGCCCAGTTGTCAATTTGAATAAGTGGAAATAAACTTTCATCAGTTACCTCTAAGTATATCGTTGTGATGTGGATTTTGATTTCTGTGTCATTTTTAATAAGTACGCATCTGTTTGGGTGCCATATAGATTAGGTGATGTTGGGAACTAAGAATAAAATGTGGCGTTTGCTAAATGAGGTAGTCTCAAGTAGATACTGACATGATTATTAGAAGAAACAGAAATGGATGCTTACTTGAGAGAGTACTCAAAGGACATCAAAACACCCGAGATTCTAGATTTGTAATGCTGTTGGAAATAATATATCTTGTCGCCCCTTCTCAGGTTGATGTATGTATCAGACTGTGGAAAAACGGTTTCACGGTAAATAACGATGAACTCAGAAGCTACACCGATAGCGCAAGCCAACAGTTCTTGGACTCCATAAAGAAAGGGTAGGTGATAAAGACTGTGAGCAAAAGTATGGTTCAAATTATACTAATACACTGATGCTTTATGGATTTAGGGAAAGTATTCACTAGACAACTGGAGAACTGAAAATTTAGTGCTCACTCAAGTAAGTGAAAGCTTTGGGGGGTGTCCTGGTCTGCTCTGTTTTGGTGGGTTTTTTTACTAATTTTTTTTCCCTAATGTTATACCTATATAGTATAGCATTATAATATACTCATATTATTCATATTAGAAGACACCGCTAACAGTAAAGCTCTCCTCTGGGTGCATCTGTGGCTGAAAAGGCCAATGGGAAATCCACAGTCCGGCCCACACTGGGACCTTTCTATGGAAAGGTCCCTGGTTCTGTTGCTGTACTTAATGTTTTCAGCACCTGGTGCTCTTTTCTCTTTTTCCTTCTCATCTTCCTTTACATGCAGAGCTTTTGCTCAGGGAGTCAGTCAATCAGTTACTGAGTGCTTACTGTGTGCAGAGCACTGTTCTAAGTGCTTGGGAGAGCACAATATAACAGACACATCCCCTGCCCACAACGAGCTTACAGCCTAGTGGGGGACCCAGACATTAATGGAAATTACAGTTAAGCGAGCCAGTCTTGATGGCAATGTGCCATGCAAGTCTTTTCATCAGCAGACTTCCCCCACCTTCCTTGCTTTTGGTTTTCCAAACCCAAATGATCACCATTTGGCAGAGAAGTGGCGGAGCCAGGATTAGAATCCAGGTCCTTTGACTCCCAAACCCGTGCTCTGTCCACTAGGCCATGCTGCTTCTCTAAGCTGTGAGCTTTTTTTTTACTCAGGAGACTGTAGGAAAACATTTTTATACCTAAGAAATATATCATTGGGGAGTTCATCTTTTAGGTGAAGTAGCTCATATCAGTCAATCAGTGGTATTTATTGAACACTTGCTATGTGTAGAGCACCGTACTAAGCTCTTGGGAGACATGTGCCTTATAGGACAGACCTGGGGATAATTTTCGAAGGAAGGCCCAATTATTTCCTTGTTTGTGATACCTTAAAAAAAAGTTAAAAACCACTTTTCACAGACCCCTGTTTCCTAATGTTTGAAGTGCAGGTCATTTGATTTGAATTTAATATTTATTCTAACTGTTTTATTTTACCACAGTACCCTTTTCTAAAATGTAATATTGTTGGCCCTTTTTTGGCATTTGAGACTTAATACCATATGCATTTGATTTGCACATTTAAAAGGTTTCTTTTTAAAAAATACTATGCACGTGCTCTTTGTGTTATGAAAGGATTCTTGACCATAGCTCCCTTCTAGGCGAATTGTATAGACTGTTAAAATTTATTTTCTCAAAAGGTCAGTTTAATTTTGGTTTTTATCCTTTTAATTTTTTTTTTCCCCCAAGGGAATTGCCTTTGGAATTGCAGAAAGTGTTTGATAAGGAAGAGGTGGATGTGAAGGTTGAAGACAAGAAAAATGTGGTGTATGTGTCTAAGAAGCCAATATTTCAGCCCTTTTCGGGCCCAGGTTACAGACTGGGAAGGTGAGTATTAGGAGCACATGGGAAGGCATAATTTGTCAGTTCTTCCTCCTTTTGTTGTGCTGCAGTGACACATTTCAAAGTAGGCACCAAGCGTAGAGTGGCAAATTTCTGGTGGGGAGGATGGCAGTTTTTAAGGGAAAAATTGTATGTGTTCTTTTGAAATTCCAAATTGTGTCCTAAAAATGATATGCCCATATTGCAGCTTAGTAACCAAATAACCAGGATTCCTTGTATGATGTTTGCAACCCGAAAGTTAGCTGATCCTAGAAGTAACACGATCCCATATGTGAGGCATAACGTTTTTTTTCCCTCTCTTTTCCTCTTTTAAAACAATCAATGACCCACAAAAAAAACATTGAATGTGCTAAGTAAGAAAACCTAGCTAAAATAAAATGTGGTGGAAAAGATGGATTATCCAGGATTGTTGTCCTTGGTCTCATAAAACAGCCACTTGGCTGAAAAGAAAATAAGATGTGAGGTTTGATAAATTTCAAAAATAAACTCATAATGTAATGATCTCTTTTCTCCAAGCATAGGGAGCCATTGCATACTTTTCAAAGAGTTGATAAGATGAAAATAAATTATAGACCATCTAAATTTAAAATGTATACCGACTTGTAAATTATTGATTTGTCAAATGAACATCTATCAATGGTATTTATTAAGCACTTACTGTGTGCAGAGCACTGTACAAAGAGCTTGGGAGAGTACGATACAATCGAGTTCATAGACATCCCTGCCTACTAGAAGCTTACAGTCTAGAGAACCTGGTTTCTAATCCTGGCTCTGCCACTTGCCTGCTGTGTGACCTTGGGCAAATCACTTCACTTCTCTGGGCCTCCGTTCCCTCGTCTGTAAAATGGGGATTAAGTCTGAGAGCCCCATGTGGGACAGGAACTATGTCCAACCCAACTACCTTGCATCTGCCCCAGCACTTCTTACAGTTTCTGGCACTTAGCAGGGCTTAACAAATTCTATTTTTAAAAACGTTGTATCCAAAGTGCTGAATAGGGAAATATGAAAAATGCTGTTATTGAATCAGACCATAGGTCCATTTAACCTACTCTTCTGCCTCCATCAGTGGCAGCGGGGTGTTTTGAGGAACTTGTGATGGTTGCCCTTTTTGACTTCCACCCTAACATTTAGGAATGTACCTTCTAGCTTACTGAACCTTCCCTTCTACATCCATAACTTTTCTGCTAGTAATCTAGTATGTTCCTCTTGTCTGTGAATTTATATAGAGCCCTCGCCGATATTTTCTTTCCGCAAAAATTTCTTTGGTGAGAAACTCCAAATATACTTCACCAACTGGGTAAATAATAATAATTGTTTTAAGTATTTGATGTCTTTGTACTCTCCCAAGCACTTAGTACAGTGCTTTGCACACAGTAAGAGCTCAATCAATGCGATTGAATGAATGAAAGGGTGGATTTTAGTGACGTCGTGAAGGATTTAGTGATGGATTAAGTATGTAGGTTGAATAAGAGAGAGGAGTCAAGGATAACCCCAAGGTTATGGTCTTGAGAGACAGGGAGAATGGTAGTGCCATCTACAGTGATAGGAAAGTCATGGGGAGGACAGGATTTGGACAGGAAAATAAGGAGGTCTGTTGTGGACATGTTTAGTTTGAAGCGCCAGTGGAACATTCAAATAGAGACGTCTTGAAGACAGGAGAAAGTAGGAAACTGCAGAGAAGGAGAGAGATCAGGGCTGGCGGTGTAGATTTGGGAATCATATGCAAAGAGGTGGAAGTTGAAGTCATGGGAGTCAGTGAGTTCTCCAAGGGAGTGGGTGTAGATGAAAAACAGAAGGGGACCCAAAACTGACAGTAAAGGGGTGGGAGGCAGAGGAGCATTACTATAACTTCGCACTTGCTCCCTTTGAATTTCATCTGCCATTCTTCAACCCATTCACTCAGCCTTAAGGTCTCCCTGGAGTGTATTCCCATCTCATATTAGCAGTTTACCACCAAAAATGCTTAGTGTCATCTGAGCTCTTGGAAATTTCTCCAAGCATTCCCGTTCCCAGATTATTTATGAAAAATTACACAAATCCAGTTCTGGCACAAATCCCCCTATTTGTATTTCTCCCTCCTGAAAAGTGGCTAATTTTCCCCTCCTTTTGTTTCCTAGCTTTGGGCCAGTATTCCTCCAGTCACTGGGTTAGTGCAAACCTATGAAAAGCCTTTTGAACATGTAAATATGTTATGGCTTTGGTTTGCCTCTATCCACATGGTTGCCAAACTCAGAGAACTACAGAAGAATAGTATGGCACAGTTTCCCTGTACAGAAACCAAGCTGTTTCTCCCACAGCAGATTGTGTTTTTCTCAGTACTCGGTGGGGGGTTACTTTGGCTGTTTTCCAGTCTTCTGGTGCAGTGTCCATTTGTACCCCCTACGTAGCCTGGTTATGTTCCTTGAAAATGTTGCTATATCACGAATAGCTGCACTGTGGGATATGTTTTCCCATAGACTTAAAAGTGATCATTTGGGTTCCGTTCTGGAACCGACATGATGACCGAGCTCTACAGATAAGTAAAAATTACGTCATGTATCCCTCCTCCCATTGACAACTGTGAGCCACAGAATATTGAGCTGGATGGATTATTAGTCTGGCCCATAATGGCTTGTCTCCTGATTTCCTAATTAGAATTTTAATGTACAGCCTGTTCAATAAATGTCCTCCATTTAGCTGCCATTTTACATTTAGGATGTCTGCTGTGTATTGTTTTCACTTCACATCCAAAAAGCATGTATTGATTCCACTGTGAGGGTTAATTTTTTTTTTTTTGGTCACTACAAAGCTTTATCTTCTTTTGTCTGTTATTACACTTGCATTTCTCTGACTTTTTGTACAGGAACTTTAAAGTCATTTGGCTACTGCTTGACCTAAATAAGATTTTTTTTTATGGTATTTGTTAACTTCTTACTATGTACCAGGCACTGGATTAGATGCAAGCTAATCAGGTTGGACACAGTCCATGTCCTTCATGGGGCTCAAAGTTTTAATCCCCATTTTACAGATAAAGAAACTGAGACACAGAGAAGTGACCTAACAGAATGACCATGAATGATATGCCTAACTGATTTCTGGGGCTTATGACTGCATTCTAAAACTGGACTTTTAAAATATGCCTTAATCCGTGACTTTGTGTTTCTTTTTTAGTGCCACACCAAAAATAGTTTCCAAAGTAAATAACAGTGGTGAAGCTAAGAACCAAAAGACGCTCTCTTTCATCCCATTGAACGATTTAGAGCCCAGCACTGACGTGCAGATCTGGTTAGCTGATGGGAAAAGGATCATTCAGAAATTTAATGTTTCTCACAGGTAGGTCTTAATGAGGTACTTTAGGATTTGACCTTTCCTCCCCCGGCTTCCCCCTTCATGTTGTCCATGTCTACGGCTCCTTCCATTAAACCGTAATATTTTAATGAAGCAATTTCCATATTGAGGATAGAGCTAATAGAGAACCAAGAGCACAGGTATTACTGCAAATAAATTGGGTATTGGAGGGCAAGAGTTAAATTCATGGCTTAAATGTCTATTCAAAGTCCTTGAACAATTCATTTGAGTAGAACGTTTACTTTTTGCGGATGTGATTAAAATCTAAAATCTCGTTCGAGCACAACCTTTGCGATTCCCACTCAGAGACAGATTTGAGCTTTTACAGGCATTTCATTATTTTGAGAATCCATAGCAAAGGGAATTTTACAAGCTTTCTTCTCACAGTCCTGAACCAAAGCTTGGGAGCAGTGGCAGTTTGCTGCGGGAAATCGTTTGGCGTGACACATTTCCCAAGAGAAGGAGTGTAGTTTATGATCTGCCCAGCAATTATTTCCTGAAGGGAGCAAGGGGAAGTGGCTCTCAATCTCTTGGAAGCCCTTGGGCACAGGTGCCCATTTCATGGGAAGATTGCCCCAGTGGCTTTGTCAGCTAGACTGCCAACGTGCTCACCCCAGGTCTCTGACAAGATTTTGAACGTTTCCTGTCAGGGATGGAAATCTCCAAATGATACTTCACAGTTTTGGGGGTCTTTAAAGCTTGTCCCCTCCTAGAACTCACCCCCAGCTGAAATCATTGTCCCATTTTCACCCCCATGCTCAGGATGAAAAGTTGGCACCTCTGGACCTGAGGCAGAAGGAAGGAGTATAGAAAAAGAGGAATTGATCTAATTCTGTGTCTAAATAACCTTCCATGCTATTATAACACAAATGAAATCAATGGAAGATTAAGTTGTTTTGCTTTTCTGTGTGTGTGTGCCCTGTAGGTCAAATTCTCTGAGAGATGTAGGAAGTCTCGGCAGTCATTAACAGTAACAAATTGGAGGGCTTTGACCCTCTCATGGTACATTGCAGTAAAGCAGCGTATTCATTTTCAGCGTCTACCCCCTCACTCGTGATTCATGTTATTATCCGAGCATTTGTATGGATCCCTGTGTTTACAGAGCATTGCATTTAGGATTCAGAATCATATCCATTTTCAAACATGTCTCACACATTCATATCTTGCCAAACGGACCTTCTGATCTTTAATGCACATCCTTTGCATTGTAACTAACGCAACTTGAAGACAACTTCTCTTTTGGCATCAGAACCACCTGAAGTTTTGCAGGGAAGAATCACAATTGGTCTCTTCTGTGAACTGTGAAAATGAATAGTGGGTAGATCAGTTCATCTACCAAGGGGCTTCTTCATCGCAAGGGATAGAATTTTGAGAAGAAAGCCCAGAGTACGTGGAAAATCTAGGTTTGAAGTTGAAATTCAGAGAAACTCAGGTGGACGGAAAGAAATCTGCTGAACTGATGGAACCGTTTACGTGTTCAAGTCCATTAATAGTGGCGCTGTCAATATTGTGAGGAATGTAGGTACTGATGATAAGCACTTTGGTATGAAGTAGATAGGTATTTGTACTGTAAAAATGTGCCAAATATGTTCTTGGGGTTACTGGAAAATGCTGTAAAAGCAAATCATGCTGAACTAAGAAGTCTTCCGTATTAAGGAGCTAGGTAACCACAGCAACAAGAAATGTAACATAGAGCATCTTCTGAAAGTGATTTATGTTATTGGACTGAAAGTCATTATTATCTTTTGGTTTAGACCCTGATGGTTTTGTGCCACTTTCAAGGGGCAAGCACACACATCACAGTCGGTATACATGTCAATAGCTTGAACAAATATAGCCAGGAATTCTTCGGACAAAGAGCTTTGTTTTTTGTTGTTTTTTCCCCCCTTACGTGGAGTTGTCACTTTAAGGTACTAATGACTGGGAGAATTTTTATCCATTCACGCAACAGAACATATGGTTCACCAAGTGAGTGAGATTTTAGTCTTAACGGTTGTAATCAAATGCCCTTTCAACATTTTGGGGAAGGAGAGTCTAATCGGTTGTTGTCAAACCAGCAGTGCTTTGCATATAGTAAGTGCTTAACAAATGCCATTATTGTTATTATTATTATTATTATTATTATTATTATTACTGTTATTGTTATTATTATTATTATTTCAGGGTACTGACCTTATTCTCAAGAGGCAAAAGGTGATTGAGAAATCTGTGCCGATGGACTAAAATGGCAAATTTGAGTTTTAGATGAATAAATCAATGAAAAGTATTTACTGAATAGTTACTGTGCACTGAGCACTGTACACAGCATTTGGGAGAGTAATAATAATAATAATGGCATTTATTAAGCGCTTACTATGTGCAAAGCGCTGTTCTAAGCGCTGGGGGTGTACAAGGTCATCAGGTTGTCCCACGGGGGGCTCACAGGGTTCATCCCCATTTTACAGACGAGGGAACTGAGGCCCGGAGAAGTGAAGTGACTTGCCCAAAGTCACCCAGCTGACAGTTGGCGGAGCCGGGATTTGAACCCATGACCTCTGACTCCAAAGCTTGTGCTCCTTCCACTGAGCCACGCTGCTTCTCTACAGTACAATATCATGAGTAGACGTGATCCCTGCCCTCAAGGAATTTACAGTCTAGCCGGGGAGGACAGACACGAAAATAAATTTCAGATAGATTATACCGAAAGACAAACTTCTTGATGATAAAAGTCATGTAATTCCAGGGTGGTGGTAGCATCTCTCCTCTTTTTGGAGATGTACAGGAACGGGCCCTGCCAGGGGAAGGTGGAGGCCAAACAGGATGGATGCTGCAGTCACCTTTAGGAATGCTCAAAATTCCAGGGATTGGGAGCTCTGCCTCAAATGAAACCACCTCTATTTAGGGTAGGTTCTTTGGGGTGGCTTAGGGGGCTGGAAATTGGAACAGATGACACTTTGAGACACAGCGTGGCACAGGCCTGGAAGTCGGAAGGACCTGGGCTCCGCCACTTGTCTGCAGCGTGACCTTGGGCAAGTCACTTCACTTCTCTCTGCCTCGATTACCCCATCTAAAATGGGGACATGGACTCTGTCCAACCTGATTAGCCTGTATCCCAATACCCTAGTACAGTACCTGGCATGTAATAAACACTTAACTACCACAAAAAAAAATTGTAGCCCCTTCAATCTCTTTAATTGCTGAATAAATAAATTTATGGTGAACACCAAGTGATTCACTACACTTAGCATGTACAATGGTAGCCTTTTGTGTTTTACACCAGTACCAGAAAAGGGAATAATGTAAGAATCACTAGCAATTACTATTTTTAAAGTGGCCATGGAATTCAAAACATTGCGTGAACCAGACTGCAAGAGGTATAGACTCACTCATCATCAAAGCCTTGGAGTCATTTCCGATTCATAGTGACGTTATGGATTTATCCATAGAGTTTTCTTGGTAAAGAATGCAGAGGTGGTTTACGATTGCCGCCTTCTGCACAGTAAAAACTTAAGTCTCTGCCATTGTCTTTGATCAGCACTTTGACCACTTGATCATTCACTTCTGACTCTTTCGCACACCGCTGCTGCCCAGCACAGGTGAATCAACTTTGATGCTTTGGCTTAGACCCTTCCATTATGGGTAACCCTGGTGAGAGAATAGCTCTGTGGCATATCTTGGTATATTGGTATATTCAAACTCTCCTGCCACGATAAGGCGTTGATTCATAAGAGAAATAGTTACTTCAAATTGGCCATCTGAATCCAAACTTTTACTGCTACAGTATTTACTCCTGCAGTTGTCTCTTACCACACAATTTCCCCACCCTGGTTTTTGAGGAAGAAATAAATCATTAGTTTTTGTAGCATATAATCGTACCATCTGAATCCAAACTCTTACTGCTACAGTGTTTACTCCTGTAACGGTCTCTACCACATAATTTCCCCACCCCAGTTTTTGAGGAAGAAGTAAATCACTGGTTTTCGTAAGCACATAAACCTAAACAGCGTTACGTGGCCCACGCCAGAGTAGGCAGAGGAGAAGAGTTCAATTCATTCAATCGTATTTATTGAACGCGTACTGTGTGCAGAGCACTGTACTAAGCACTTGGGAAGTACCACAGACTGGCTAACTCAGTGGGAAGGGCGGTTCTTCTTTGAAAATGGGGGCGCAGAGGGGTTAATTTATTGAGGGCCTAGTGTATGCGACACTTGGAGGGTGAAATAGAAGTTCCCCCAATCCATCCATCAGTGGTATTTTATGAGTGCCAATGAATGCTTTGGTGTACAGAACGCTGCACTAAAGGGGAGGGGATACAGCAGAGCTAGTGGACACGTTCCCTGTTCACAAGGAGCTTACGGGGTAGGTGGGGAAACAGACATTAAAATAGATTAAGGGTCCATACATAAGTGCTGTGGGGCCTGGGGTGGCGGATGAGTATCGGGTGCTTAAAAGGGTGGAAATCCAACTGCCAGGCTGACGCAGAAGGGAGAGGGAGTGGGGGATATGAGGACTTCATTCCTCTTGGAGGAAATGTGATTTTAATTTTTTTTATGGTATTCCCTAAGCATTTGCTATGTGCCGGGTACTGTACTAAGCGCAGGGGTATTCAAGATAAGTTGGACACAGACCACATCCCACTTGGAGCTCAGTCTTAACCGCCCTTTTACAGATAAGATAACTGAGGCAGAGAGAGGTGATGTGACTTGCCCAAGTTTCCCACAGCAGACAAGAGACAGAGGCAGGTTTAGGACCAAAGTCCTTATGATTCCCAGGGCCTTGCTCTATCCAAGGTTGAGGGGGAATGGTGATCTGTCAGATAAGAAGGGGGAAGGAGTTTCAGGGGACAGAGAGGATATGGATAAGCCACGTAGATGAGATCAAAGTAAAGGGAGTAGGTTGGCAGAAGAGTAAAGTGAACGGGCTGGGCTCTCTTCCCTCTTCCTTATCCTCTCTTTTTTCTCCTGCGCCTCATTTAATTCTTATTTGACACCCCCTCCCATAACCCTTGTGTTAATTAAAGCTACAGAAATGATGCCAGAACGGGGCGATTGTTGGATTAAATATTGTATTTGCAATTTTTTTTCCCCCCCAGAGTCAGCCACGTCAGAGACTTCATCAGGAAATACCAAGGATCTGCAAGAAATGTCCCTTTTACCCTTAGGACAGCTCTTCCTTTCCTCAAGCTTCTGGATGAAACGCTCACTTTAGAGGAAGCCGAATTACAGAATGCCGTAGTCATTCAGAGAGCTGAGAAAACAACCGAACCTTTCGAAGGACTATTATAGTATCGGTTCGTTACAGACCATCAGTGGGAAAGTTCCAGAAGATGGACTGTTCTGGGTGGGATGGACAGACCGAAACCGGAAAAGTCCGAGTCAGGATTATTTGACACAGGGCCCGGGAAAGAATTAGCTGTCATTTTAGCGGAAGATTTGTAAATGAAAGATGACAAAACCAAAAAGCAACTGGGTCAGTATTACTTGGAATGCAGTGCACTTTTCTTCAAAAAGGCGGCTACTCCTGAAGTCTAAAACGTGGTATTTATTTTCGTATATTGCCTATTGTCATGAGTTTTATAATGGATGCTCGTATCGTTTGGAATCTGATATTGGCCATAAATGAGTAGCGTTCCTTCAAAAATTGTTCATTGCCTTTTAGAAAGCTACGTTAGCTCATTAAAAGTGTATTTTGAACTTCTGTCTGATGAACCAGGTCAAAGCTTCAATAGAGTTCTTAGTTTCCTAGTTAAAATTTAATGGTTGATAAGTAGCTCTGTCGTCTGCATCAGTGTTGGCCTGTGTGCTTGGGAACACATGGATTTGCGGTGTTCATTCTTCCCAATATTACAGGTGCATTTTAATTTCTGAAAGATCCAGGGCAGTTTGGCAGCAGTAGCCAAAGAAATTCTTTCAATCGTATTTATTGAGCACTTACTGTGTGCAGAGCACTGTACTAAGCACTTCTACTAAGAAATGACATCTTTGGAGAAAGCGCAATCAGTAGTTTCAGCATTATCATCTATTCTTGCTCCAATAACCGTTAAATGTGATCAGTATTACCTAATAAGTGCACATAAGATTTCTACCCACTTTATTTCCTTGTGTTGTCTTATGAAGAAACGTGCGTGTCCCTTCTTTCCCAGCCTGCCCTCCCACTTTTCACCTTCACCAGGACTTCTGCTTTATCGTCTCCTTTATATCTCACATTTTTCCTTTATTTTAGGTTGTGTGTTTGGCAATATCATCTGTGCTCTCTTTTGCTGTTTATTCATCGAAAATGAATCGATAAAGCTACATAGCCTGAACGCAGTTTTTATGTAGAAAGCAAAAAGCTTATCCTGTGACATGACAGTTGTTACTCATGGAAAACCTCACATATCGACCTGCATTCTTTATGTTAATTATTTGGTAGATAAAATTGTCACAAGGAAGAATTAAGTTTTTCCAGCCAAACCTAGATAGGGACACTTCACTGCCCCTTCTTATCCTTGGTAAATTGGATCCTCCTACCGCTTTATTTGTCTGAAAACGATAAATAAAACTGGAAAACTATCAAGACAATTAGCTCTAGAGTGAACTTTTATTAGGTGGGTAAGAAGGAAATAACTTCTGTTGATAATGGTAAGATTGAGCAGTTACTTCCATGCCCTCTCCAGTAAGATGTACACTGTTAGTAGCATTGTAAAGCCAGCGTTTTCGTAACCAGAGGGGTTTAAGCTACTTTTAATGACCTGAAAGCTTTGACACCCAATTGTCTCCATTTTCCTTTTCAATTGTGACCATGATTTCGTATTGTGACTGATTTTCAAAGAATTGCTACAAGCGGAGCATAAATCTAGAATCTTTTCCCTGGGAGAGTAGACAGGTATGGTTAAAACATTGTTAGGGTATTAGGGAAAATGGGAGCCCGTTGGGTTTGATGCAGTTTAGTTTGGGACCTGGGTTCTAATCTCGGCTCTGCCACTCGCCTGCTGTGTGACCGTGGGCAAGTCACTTAACATCTCTGTGTCTCAGTGACCTCATCTGTAAAATGGGGGGTTGAGACTGTGAGTCCCCATGTGGGACAGGGGACTGTGTCCAACCTGATCAGCTTGTATCTACCCCAGCCCTTGGAACAATGCTTGGCACATAGCAAGTGTTTAAATACTATTATTATTATGGAAAGAAACAACTTGTGCACATGCTCAGGATATCAAGCGCTTAGTACTCTGCACACAGTAAGCACTCAATAAATACGATTGAATATCAGAGAGGGCGAGTGCTACCGCATGTTTTCCTGACAGATTTTTCAGTCAGAAAAATTCTGGATTTTTTGTATTTTACATCTTGGTTCAATCCATATATGACGGCGGGCTAGGAAACGTCACAGTGCAAATGAGCAGCTTCACGAGAACACTCGCATCTCACCTAAATTGTACTTTCCAAGCGCTTAGTACAGTGCTCTGCACACAGTAAGCACTCAATAAATACGACTGAATGAATATCAGAGAGGGCGAGTGCTACCGCATGTTTTCCTGACTGAGATTTTTCAAGAACATAACCTTTGATTTCAGGAGAACGTGGTGGGCTTTTGTATTTTACATCCTGGTTGAATCCACATATGACGGCGGGCCAGGAAACGTCACAGTGCAAATGAGCATCTTCACGAGAACACTCGCATCTCACCTAAATTGTACTTTCCAAGCGCTTAGTACAGTGCTCTGCACACAGTAAGCGCTCAATAAATACGGTCGAATGAACCCAAACTACAGATGGCTCAAATTCAGGTTAGAATGGTTTCTTGGAAACTCTTGTCCATGTGGGGATATAGAAAATGCACTGCTATTGGTGAAAACCCACTTTATCGTCCGGCTTTAGGTTAAATTTCTACGCACTATATTCAACCTAAAAAAACTAGATCAGTAAAATAAGGCGTATCATTGGTTTTGGATGCTAACGTTAGAAATACAATATTAGATGGCGATGAATATATTTTAGTGCCTTAGAGAACTTGACAGTGATAGTGCATAATAACTGAGGACTATATTTTTCTTCAACATTAAATACCGTTTGTAAGAAGTTAACGAAACAGTTGCAGTAATTTATATTTGTATTTGTAATGAAACAAATTACATCTGAATTGCGTTGTCCTCAATCCCCGAAGTATCTGATCTACTGGAGGTTTTAAACGGAATGCTTAAATAAACTCTAAAAAAACCTGCAAGGTGTGACTCATTTAAATGTTATTGTTCTGAATTTAATTAGTGTTTTAGTGTTATGAGCAACCTGCGAGATCATTCGTATTTTTTCTTAAATTTGCAATTGCTCTGCAGTGATTTACCACAGTAATCTCGACACGTCTGTTCTCTCTCGTACTTCATCATCATCATCAATCGTATTTATTGAGCGCTTACTGTGTGCAGAGCACTGTACTAAGCGCTTGGGAAGTACAAATTGGCAACATATAGAGACAGTCCCTACCCAACAGTGGGCTCACAGTCTAAAAGGGGGAGACAGAGAACAAAACCAAACATACTAACAAAATAAAATAAATATTTAAGACAGTGAGCCACACGTGGGTCAGGGATTGTGTCCGACCTGCTTAGCCTGCGTCTAGAACAGTGCTTGGCAGTTGGGAGGTGCTTAGCAAATACCAAAATATAACAACAACAACATCCTAGGTGGTTGGCAAACATAGTCAAATGATAAAAGAAGCTTTGCCTCTTGTTTGCCATACTTGAACCAGAAAAGAAGCATGGCTCCGTGGAAAGAGCCCGGGCTTTGGAGTCGGAGGTCATGGGTTCAAATCCCGGCCCCACCAACTGTCAGCTGTGTGACTTTGGACACTTAACTTCTCTGTGTCTCGGTTACCTCATCTGGAAAATGGGGATTAAGACTGTGAGCCTCATGAGGGCCAACCTGATAAACTTCTTAGCTTAGAACAGGGCTTGGCACATTGTAAGCGCTTAACAAATACCAAAACTATTCGTATTATTATTATTAAAAGCAGGTTCGTGCAGCAGAGACTTGCCTTCCTTCAAAGTTATTGTCACGTTTATTTATACCGAATAGGTGATCGTAGTTCATCAGGCCTTAGTTTGTCCCAGTTAGGAAATGGAACAAAAGATGAATAAAGGGAGGATGATGAACCAAGCACCAAGTCGGTCAGTTGTATTTATTGAGCGCTTACCCTGTGCAGAGCGCTGTACGAAGTGCTTGGGAGAGGACAATATACCACAATGAGGTTACAGTCTAGACACCATATAAATAAATCATAGATGTGTACTTCAAGTGCCGCGTGACAGAGAGCGGGGGATGAATGAAGGGAAAAAGTCAAGGTGACGCAGAAGGGATGATGATGTAATAAATTACATGAAATAAAATAAAATAAAATAAAAATGATGATGTAATAAATTACATCATTGATGATGATGATGAAGGGAGTTGAAAGAAAGGAGAAGGGCGCAGGCAGGGAAGGCCTCTTGGAGGAGATTGAAGCGGGGGAGAATTCATTCAATCATTTATTGAGCGCTTACTTTGTGCAGAACACTGTACTAAGCGCTTGGGAAGTACAGGTTGTCGGAGATGAGGAGGGAGGGCGTTCCAGGCCAGAGGTAGGATTCATTCATTTCATTCATTCATTCAGTCCTATTTATTGAGCGCTTACTGTGTGCAGAGCACTGTACTAGGCGCTTGGGAAGTCCAAGTCGGCAACAGAGACGGTCCCTACCCAACAACGGGCTCACAGTCTAGAAGGGGGAGACAGACCACAAAACTAAACATGGAGACAGGTGTCAATACCATCAGAAGATATAAAATTATAGCTATATACACATCATTAATAAAATAGCGTAAATATATACAAATGAAATGGAGCAATAAATCTGTACAGACATATACAGGGGCTGTGGGGAGGGGAAGGAGGTAGGGTGGGGGGGGTGGGGAGGAAGAAGGAGGGGGCTCAGTGTGGGAAGGCCTCCTGGAGGAGGTGAGCTCAGTAGGGCTTTGAAGGGAGGAAGAGAGCTAGCTTGGCAGATCAATCAACCAATCAATCGTATTTATTGAGCGCTTACTGTGTGCAGAGCACTGGACTAAGCACTTGGGAAGTACAAGTTGGCAACATATAGAGACAGCCCCTACCCAACAGCGGGCTCACAGTCTGGAAGGGGGAGACAGAGAACAAAACAAAACATATTAACAAAATTAAATAGAATAAATATGTACAACTAAAATAGAGTAATAAATATGTACAAACATATATACATATATACAGGTGCTGTGGGGAGGGGAAGGAGGTAAGCTGGGGGGGGAGGGGGAGAGGAAGGAGGGGGCTCAGTCTGGGAAGGCCTCCTGGAGGAGGTGAGTCAGAGGTTGTGGGTTCCAATCCCGCGCCCTGCCACTTGTCAGCTGTGTGACTTTGGGCAAGTCACTTCCCGTCTCTGGGCCTCAGTTAACTCATCTGTAAAATGGGGGTGAAGACTGTGAGCCCCAGTTGGAATAATCTGATTAGAATGACCAGCGCTTAGAACAGTGCTTGGCACATAGTAAGTGCTTAACAAATACCATTATTATTACTATTATTATCATTACAGGGACTGTGTCCAACTTGATTTGCTTGTATCCATCCAGTGCATAATACAGTGCCTTGCACATAGCATTTAACAAATACCACTATTATTATTATTATTATTATTAATATTACAGGGACTGTGTCCAACTTGATTTGCTTGTATCCACCGAGCGTATAGTACAGTGCCTTGCACATAGCGTTTAACAAATACCACTATTATTATTATTATTATTATTATTATTATTATTATTATTACAGGGACTGTGTCCAACTTGATTTGTTTGGATCCACCGAGCGCATAGTACAGTGCCTTGCACGTAGTAAATGTTTAACAAATACCATTATTATGAATATTACAGGGACTGTGTCCAACTTGATTTGCTTGTATCCACCCAGCACGTAGTACAGTGTCTTGCACATAGTAAGCGTATAACAAATACCATTATCATGATTATTACAGGGACTGAGTCCAACTTGATTTGCTTGTGTCCCTCCAGCACATAGTACCGTGGCTTGCACATAGTAAGCGTTTAACAAATACTATTATTATGATTCTTACAGGGACTGAGTCCAACTTGATTTCTTTGTGTCCCCCCAGCGCATAGTACAGTGCCCTGCACATAGAAATCGTTTAACAAATACCATTATTATGATTCTTACAGGGACTGAGTCCAACTTGATTTGCTTGTGTCCCCCCAGCACATAGTACAGTGCCTTGCACATAGTAAGCGTTTAACAAATACCATTATTATGACGATTACAGGGGCTGTGTCCAACTTGATTTGCTTGTGTCCCCCCAGCACATAGTACAGTGCCTTGCACAGAGTAAAGCATTTAACAAATACCATTACTATGATTATTACAGGGACTGAGTCCAATTTGATTTGCTTGTGTCCCCGCAGCGCATAGTATAGTGCCTTGCACATAGTAAGCATTTAACAAATACCATTATTATGAATATTACAGGGACTGTGTCCAACTTGATTTGCTTGTGTCCCCCCCAGCACATAGTACAGTGCCTTGCACATAATAAGCGTCTAACAGATACCATTATTATGATTATTATTATCATTCTTACAGGGACTGAGTCCAACTTGATTTGCTTGGATCCACAGAGCGCATAGTACAGTGCCTTGCACATAGTAAGCGTTTAACAGATACCATTATTATGATGATTATTATCATTCCTACAGGAACTGAGTCCAACTTGATTTGCTTGTGTGCCCGCAGCGCATAGTACAGTGCCTTGCACATAGTAAGCATTTAACAGATACCATTATTATGATTATTATTATCATTCCTACAGGGACTGAGTCCACATTGATTTGCTTGTGTCCACTGAGCGCACAGTACAGTGCCTTGCACATAGTAAGCGTTTAACAAATACCATTATTATGATTATTATTATCATTCTTATAGGGACTACGTCCAACTTGATTTGCTTGTATCCACCGAGCGCATAGTACAGTGCCTAGCACATAGTAAGCGTTTAACAAATACCATTATTATCATTCCTACAGGGACTGAGTCCAACTTGATTTGCTTGTGTCCCCCCAGCACATAGTACAGTGCTTTGCACATAGTAAGTGTTTAACAAATACCATTATTATGATTATTATTATCATTCTTACAGGGACTGAGTCCAACTTGATTTGCTTGGATCCACCGAGCACATAATATAGTGCCTTGCACATAGTAAGCATTTACCAAATACCATTATTGTGATTATTATTATGATTCTTACAGGGACTATGTCCAACTTGATTTGCTTGCATCCACCGAGCGTATAGTACAGTGCCTTGCACATAGTAAGCATTGAACAAATACCATTATTGTGATTATTATTATCATTCTTACGGGGACTATGTCCAACTTGATTTGCTTGCATCCACCGAGCGTATAGTACAGTGCCTTGCACATAGTAAGCATTGAACAAATACCATTATTGTGATTATTATTATCATTCTTACGGGGACTATGTCCAACTTGATTTGCTTGGATCCACCGAGCGCATAATACAGTGCCTTGCACATAGTAAGCGCTTACCAAATACCATTATTATGATTATTATTATGAGTCTTACAGGGACTGAGTCCAACTTGATTTGCTTGTGTCCCCCCAGCGCATAGTACAGTGCCTTGCACATAGTAAGCGTTTAACAACTACCATTATTATGACTATTACAGGGGCTGTGTCCAACTAGATTTGCTTGGATCCACCGAGTGCATAATACAGTGCCTTGCACATAGTAAGCGTTTAACAAATATCATTATTATGATGATTACAGGGACTGAGTCCAACTTGATTTGCTTGTGTCCCCCCAGCGCATAGTACAGTGCCTTGCACATAGTAAGCATTTAACAAATACCATTATTATGATTATTATTATCATTCTTACAGGGACTATGACCAACTTGATTTGCTTGTATCCACCGAGCGCATAGTACAGTGCCCTGCACATAGTAAGTGTTTACCAAATACCATTATTATGATTATTATGATCATTCTTACAGGGACTATGTCCAACTTGATTTGCTTGTATCCACCGAGCGCATAGTACAGTGCCTTGCACATAGTAAGCGTTTAACAGATACCATTATTGTGATTATTATTATCATTCTTACAGGGACTACGACCAACTTGATTTGCTCGTATCCACCGAGCGCATAGTACAGTGCCTTGCACATAGAAAGCGTTTACAGAATACCATTATTATGATTGTTATTATGAGTCTTACAGGGACTGAGTCCAACTTGATTTGCTTGTGTCCCCCCAGCACATAGTACAGTGCCTTGCACATAGTAAGCATTTAACAAATACCATTATTATGATTATTACAGGGACTGAGTCCAACTTGATTTGCTTGTGTCCCCACAGTGCACAGTACAGTGCCTTGCACATAGTAAGCATTTAACAAATACCATTATTATGAATATTACAGGGACTGTGTCCAACTTGATTTGCTTGTGTCCCCGCAGTGCATAATACAGTGCCTTGCACATAGTAAGCGTTTAACACATACCATTATTATGATTATTATTATCATTCTTACAGGGACTGAGTCCAACTTGATTTGCTTGTGTCCTCCCAGCGCAGAGTACAGTGCCTTGCACATAGTAAGCGTTTAACACATACCATTATTATGATGATTATTATCATTCTTACAGGGACTGAGTCCAACTTGATTTGCTTGTGTCCCCCCAGCGCATACTACAGTGCCTTGCACATAGTAAGCGTTTAACAAATACCATTATTGTGATTATTATTATCATTCTTACAGGGACTGAGTCCAACTTGATTTGCTTGTGTCCCCCCAGCACATAGTACAGTGCCTTGCACATAGTAAGCGTTTAACAAATACCATTATTATGATTATTATTATCATTCTTAAAGGGACTACGTCCAACTTGATTTGCTTGTGTCCCCACAGTGCATAGTATAGTGCCTTGCACATAGTAAGCGTTTAACAAATACCATTATTATGAATATTACAGGGACTGTGTCCAACTTGATTTGCTTGTGTCCCTGCAGCGCACAGTACAGTGCCTTGCACATAGTAAGCGTTTAACAAATACCATTATTATGATTATTATTATCATTCTTACAGGGACTACGACCAACTTGATTTGCTCGTATCCACCGAGCGCATAGTACAGTGCCTTGCACATAGTAAGCGTTTAACACACACCATTATTATGATGATTATTATGATTATTATAGGAGCTGTGTCCAACTTGATTTGCTTGTGTCCCCCCAGCGCATAGTACAGTGCCTTGCACATAGTAAGCGTTTAACAAATACCATTATTATGATTGTTATTATCATTCTTACAGGGACTATGACCAACTTGATTTCCTTGTATCCACTGAGTGCATAGTACAGTACCTTGCACATAGTAAGCGTTTAACAAATACTGTTATTATCATTCCTACAGGGACTGAGTCCAACTTGATTTGCTTGTGTCCACTGAGCGCACAGTACAGTGCCTTGCACATAGTAAGCATTTAACAAATACCATTATTATGATTATTATTATCATTCTTACAGGGACTGAGTCCAACTTGATTTGCTTGGATCCACCGAGCGCATAGTACAGTGCCTTGCACATAGTGTTTAACAAATACCATTATTATGATGATTATTATGATTATTACAGGGGCTGTGTCCAACTTGATTTGCCTGTGTCCCCCCCAGCGCATAGTACAGTGCCTTGCACATAGTAAGCATTTAACAGATACCATTATTATGATTATTATGATGATTCTTACAGGGATTAGGTCCAACTTGATTTGCTTGTGTCCCCCCAGCGCATAGTACAGTGCCTTGCACATAGTAAGCGTTTAACAAATACCATTATTATGATGATTATTATGATTATTACGGGGGCTGTGTCCAACTTGATTTGCCTGTGTCCCCCCAGCACATAGTACAGTGCCTTGCATATAGTAAGCATTTAACTAATACCATTATTATGATGATTATTATGATTATTACGGGGGCTGTGTCCAACTTGATTTGCTTGTATCCACCGAGCGCATAGTACAGTGCCTTGCACATAGTAAGCATTGAACAAAATACCATTATTGTGATTATTATTATCATTCTTACGGGGACTATGTCCAACTTGATTTGCTTGGAGCCACCGAGCGCATAATACAGTGCCTTGCACATAGTAAGCGCTTACCAAATACCATTATTATGATTATTATTATGAGTCTTACAGGGACTGAGTCCAACTTGATTTGCTTGTGTCCCCCCAGCGCATAGTACAGTGCCTTGCACATAGTAAGCGTTTAACAAATACCATTATTACGACGATTACAGGGGCTGTGTCCAACTTGATTCGCTTGGATCCACCAAGCGCATAGTACAGTGCCTTGCACATAGTAAGCGTTTAACACATACCATTATTATGATGACTCCAGGGGCTGTGTCCAAGTTGATTTGCTTGTGTCCCCCCCCCCCCCCCCCAGCGCATAGTACAGTGCCGTGCACGTAGTAAGCGTTTAAGAGATGGTATTATGAGCCTGCCGGGCAGGCCCCGCCCCCGCCCCGGCCCTGGATCCCGCCCCCTCCCCGGGCTCCTCAGTGGCCGCAGGCTTGGCCTCGGGTCTGGGTGCAAATCCGGCGGGCTTCATGGAGGCGGGGGCGGCCCCCGCACACCAACCGCAGCCGCCCGGCCCTCACCAGGTGAGACCTACTCCTCCTCCTACTAATAATGATGGCATTTATTAAGCGCCTACTATGTGCCAAGCCCTGTTCTAAGCGCTGGGGAGGTTACTAGGTGATCAGGTGGTCCCACGGGGGGCTCACACACTTCATCCCCATTCTGCAGATGAGGGAACTGAGGCCCAGAGAAGTGACTTGCCCCAAATCACCCAGCTGACAAGTGGCGGAGGCGGGATTAGAACCCACGACCTCTGACTCCCGAGCCCACTGTTGGGTAGGGACCGTCTCTATATGTTGGACTTCCCAAGCGCTTAGTACAGTGCTCTGCACATAGTAAGCGCTCATTAAATACGATTGATTGATTGATTGATTGATTTCCACGGAGCCACTTTGCATACCTGTCTGTCCGGCCCGCCACTGACGGTTATTTATGGAGCGCTTCCTACCCGCAGGGCACTGCACTGAGCGCCCACTGGGATGCAGAGCCCTATACTAACCGCTTAGCAGGTGCACAGCCCTACACTAAGCGCTTATTAGCTCGGTGCAGGGCCCTGTCCGAAGCACTTACTAAGTGCAGGACACTGTGCTGAGCGCTTACTAGGTGCAGGGCACTGCACCGAGCGCTTATTAGGTGCTATTTATTCTATTCTATTCGCTAGAATTCGTGTATTCTATTTATTTTATTTTGTTAATATGGTTTTTTTTTGTTGTCTTTCTCCCCCTTCTAGACTGTGAGCCCGCTGTTGGGTAGGGACTGTCTCTATATGTTGCCAGCTTGTACTTCCCAAGCGCTTAGTGCAGTGCTCTGCACACAGTAAGCGCTCAATAAATATGATTGATTGATTGTACACAGTAAGCGCTCAGTAAATACGGTTGAATGAATATGTGTTTGTACATATTTATTACTCTACTTATTTTACTTGTACTCCATATTTATATATTGTATTCTATTTATTCTTTTCTATGGAATTCCTGTATTCTATTTATTTTATTTTGTTAATATGTTTTGATTTGTTGTCTGTCTCCCCCTTCTAGACTGTGAGCCCGCTGTTGGGTAGGGACCGTCTCTATGTGTTGCCAACTTGTCCTTCCCAAGCGCTTAGTGCAGTGCTCTGCACACAGTAAGCGCTCAATAAATACGATTGAATGAATGAATTCCAAGTCAGAGGTAGGTTTTGGGCGAAAGCGCTCAATAAATATGATTGATTGATTGATTGATTTGAAAGGTCGGCGGTGAGATGGATGAGATCGGGGTACAGTGAAAAGGGAAAGATTAGAGGAGTGAAGTGGCTGCAGTAGGAGAGTAGCAAGGTGAGATAGGAGGAGGCAAGTTGATGGAGTGCTTTAAAGCCAATGGTGAGGAGTTTCTGTTTGAAGCGAAAGTGAATGGGAAACCACTGGAGTTTCTTAAGGAGTGGGGAAACGTGGCCTGCACATTTTTGTGGAAAAATGATCCAGGCAGTAGAGTGAAATATGGACTGGAGTGGGGAGAGACAGGAGGCTGGGAGGTCAGCAAGGAGGCTGATGCAGTAATCTAGGTGGGATAGGTTAAGAGTCTGAATTAACGTGGTAGCAGTTTGGATGGAGAGGAAAGGGCGGATTTTAGCGAGGCTGTGAATCAATCAATCAATCAATCGTATTTATTGAGCGCTTACTATGTGCAGAGCACTGTACTAAGCGCTTGGGAAGTACAAATTGGCAACACATAGAGACAGTCCCTACCCAACAGTGGGCTCACAGTCTAAAAGGGGGAGACAGAGAACAGAACCAAACATACCAACAAAATAAAATAAATAGGATAGAAATGTACAAGTAAAATAAATAAATAAATAAATAGAGTAATAAATATGTACAACCATATATACATATATACAGGTGCTGTGGCGAAGGGAAGGAGGTAAGATGGGGGGATGGAGAGGGGGACGAGGGGGAGAGGAGGGAAGGGGCTCAGTCTGGGAAGGCCTCCTGGAGGAGGTGAGCTCTCAGCAGGGCCTTGAAGGGAGGAAGAGAGCGAGCTTGGCGGAGGGGCAGAGGGAGAGATCAAATCAAACGGACGGGATTTAGTGGTGGATTGAATATGTGGGTTGAATGAGAGAGGAGTGAAGGATAACGCCCAGGTTACGGGCTTGTAAAACGGGAAGGATGGTGGTGCCATCTACAGTGATGGGAAAGTCAAGGGGAGGACAGGGTTTGGGTGGGAAAATAACGAGCTCTCTTTTGGACATGTTAAGCTTGAGGTGATGGGAAGACATCCAAGAGAGGTGTCCTGAAGGCAGGAGGAAATCGAGACTGCAGGGAGGGAAATGTGGATTTGGGTATCTATTAGCCTGAGGAAGGAGTCGAGGGGGGAGCGGAAATAACGAGCCCCAAATGCGGGCTTCCCAGCCCGAATCGCCTCTGCACCTGGGTACTGTCAGGAGCATCCCGCCCATCCTCTGAGGAGGCCGTCTGGAGGTGGGCGGGGACCTGGGAACTGAAGGATGGGGTGAGGGGAGGGATCTGCAGGAGGTTGTTTGTCATAATGTATTGAGTGCTTACTATGTGCAGAGCACTGTGCTAAGCATACAGTCCATGTGAGACAAGGACCATATCCAACTTGATTAGCTTGTATCCGCACCAGCTTGTAATAATAATAATAATGTTGGCATTTGTTAAGCGCTTACTATGTGCAAAGCACTGTTCTAAGCGCTGGGGGGGGATACAAAGTGATCAGGTTGTCCCATGTGGGGTTCACAGTCTTAATCCCCATTTTACAGATGAGGTAACTGAGGCTCAGAGAAGTTAAGTGACTTGCCCAACGTCACACAGCAGACATGTGGCGGAGTCGGGATTCGAACCCATGACCTCTGACTCCAAAGCCCGTGCTCCTTCCACTGAGCCACGACAGTGCCTGGCACATAGTAAGCACTTAACAAATACCGCGGTTATTATTATTATTATTCTTAAATAAGCGCTGAGGTTGGCTGTTGAAATGACATGACCAGTAGCCACTAGGGAAGACCCTAGGGAAGGTGGGGAGGTCATGAATAGTTAGTTGAGCAATGACCTAAGGTGACCCTCTCTTGGGTGGTAGTAGATAATCGACTTTGAGCTTTAGAGTTTTGAGCTGCTGATACTGAGCATGCGCCTAAGGTGACCCCCAAAGATGGAAATTACAAACACGACTTAATTTTGCACAGCGGTGAAGATGTTCACCTGTAAAAGTGCGCAAAACATAATGCAAATGCACAGGAAAGCAATTTTGCTGCAGTTACAGAATCTCAGCAGTTGACTCTGTGTACTACTCATAAACACCCTAGCTGTGAAACTTTTATTAACTTGTCAGATGTGATGTTCTCTGCCTTGAAATATTTAAAATAATTGTATTTGTACTTTAACCTTCGATTACGTAGGCTTCAAACCACTTTTTGTTTTTGTCCTGCCCTCACACGTAACAATTTACTTGTTAAAGGAAGCAACCAGGCACCCGTACAATGAAATTAACAAAAAAAAACCCCAGAAAATCCAAATAAAAACCAATAAAAGCAAAACACAGAAAAACCACGTCTCCCAGCATAAAGACTGGTTGACCGTGTTTGTCCTGCCTCATTACGAAGTTAGAGCCACGAGGGAAAGAATACAGCAAAAGAATGTAGCCTGTAAATCACACGAGACCTAGAACATTTGGGTGATTCAGCAGTTATTCAGAGTTTTTAAAATAAAATAAAAAATAACTAACCCAAAAACACTGCGGTGTCATCCAGGGCTGGAGGCAACAAAGGGACTGGGAGTAAGTTGTTGAGATTGGCGGTGGGGTTAGAGTTGGAGCTGTGTATTTTGGATTCTAGGGATTCGGGGGCCTAGCAAACGGTCCGGGAGCGGTGAGGGAGCCTGGGAGAGAGGTTGAGTGGTGGGTAGCCAAGAGGACAGCAATCCTGCGTACCCATTCTATCTTATTCTCCTCAGTGCTTGGTAAAACACTGCCAATCCCCTCTGACTTTCCCATCATTGTAGACAGAACCACCATCCTTCCCGTCCTGGCCCTGGCCTGGAATACCCTCCCTCTTCATGCCTGACAAATAGAAAATCACTCTCCCCCGCTTCAAAGCCTTACTGAAGGCACATCTCCTCCAAGAGGCCTTCCCTGACTAAGACCTCACTTCCCCTTCTCCCACTCCCTTCTGCATCACCCTGATTTGCTCTCTGTATTCCCCATCCCTCTTCATCAATCATATTTATTGAGCGCTTACTGTGTGCAGAGCACTGTACTGAGCGCTTGGGAAGTACAAGTTGGCAACATACAGAGACAGTCCCTACCCAACAGTGGGCTCACAGTCTATCCCTCCCCCTCAGCCCCACAGCACTTAACGCATATCCGTAATTTATTTATTTACATTAATGTCTGTCACTCCCTCTAGACTGTAAGCTCATTGTGGGCAGGGAATGTGTCTATTTATTGTTATATTGCACTCTCCCAAGTGCCTAGTACGTGCACAGTAACCACTCAATAAATACGATTGATTGATAAAGCATGTGCCCCCTTTTTCAATCAATCAATCAATTGTATTTATTGAGCGCTTACTGTGTGCAGAGCACTGTACTAAGCCCTTGGGAAGTACAAGTCGGCAACACATAGAGACGGTCCCTACCCAACAGCGGGCTCACAGTCTAGAAGGGGGAGACAGAGAACAAAACCAAACATATTAACAAAATAAAATAAATAGAATAGATATGTACAAGTAAAATAAATAGAGTAATAAATATATACAAACATATATACATATATACAGGTGCTGTGGGGAAGGGACAGTGCTCTGCACACAGTAGGTACTCAAATTCCCTTGTTTAGACACGTACAAACATGTATACACAATGCTTTGCACATATGTTGCCAACTTGTACTTCCCAAGCGCTTAGTACAGTGCTCTGCACACAGTAAGCGCTCAATAAATATGATTGATGATGATGATGATGATAGAGTAATAAATATGTACAAACATATATACATATATACTGGTGCTGTGGGGAAGGGAAGGAGGTAAATGGGGAGGATGGAGAGGGGGATGAGGGGGAGAGGAAGGAAGGGGCTCCCCTCCCCACAGCACCTGTATACATGTTTGTACAGATTTATTACTCTATTTATTTTACTTGTACATATTTACTATTCTATACATATTTACCGAGCCCCCTCCTTCCTCCCTCCCATTCCCCCCACCCTACCTCCTTCCCCTCCCCGCAGCACCTGTATATATGTTTGTACAGATTTATCACTCTATTTTACTTGTACATATTTACTATTCTATTTATTTTATTTTGTTAATACGTGTTGTTGTCTGTCTCCCCCTTCTAAACTGTGAGCCCGCTAGTGGGTAGGGACCGTCTCTATAAGTTACCAACTTGTACTTCCAAAGCGCTTAGTACAGTGGTCTGCACACAGTAAGCGCTCAATAAATACGATTGAATGAATGAATGAATGTTTGTACAGCTTTACTACTCTATTTTACTTGTACATATTTACTATTCTATTCGTTTTGTTAATGATGTGCATCTAGCTTTAATTCTGTTTGTTCTGACGACTTGACACCTGTTCACATGTTTTGTTTTGTTGTCTGTCTCCCCCCTTCTAGACTGTTGTGAGCCTCTTGTTGGGTAGGGACCGTCTCTATATGTTGCCGACTTGTACTTCCCAGGCGCTTAGTACAGTGCTCTGCACACAGTAAGCACTCAATAAATACGATTGAATGAATGAATGAATGTGTGGTTGGTTCTTGATGTTCTTCCTGGGTTATTTTTTTGAGTCAGGAAGGGTGAGGGGGCTTTTGGTCAAAGAAGGCATTCAAGTGATGATTTTATTTTGTTAATATGTTTTGTTTTGTTCTCTGTCTCCCCCTTCTAGACGGTGAGCCCACTGTTGAGTAGGGACCGTCTCTATATGTTGCCAACTTGTACTTCCCAAGCGCTTAGTACAGTGCTCTGCACACAGTAAGCGCTCAATAAATACGATTGATTGACTGACTGATTGAGCCGAATGAGTTCTAAGTGTCAACACCAGACAAATTCTGACACAAGGATTGATGTAATAGAGTAATAGATTATTACTCTATTTATTTATTTATTACTCTATTTATTTATTTATTTATTTAGCTTGTACATATCTATTCTGTTTATTTTGTTAGTATGTTTGGTTTTGTTCTCTGTCTCCCCCTTTTAGACTGTGAGCCCACTGTTGGGTAGGGACTGTCTCTATGTGTTACCAACTTGTACTTCCCAAGCGCTTAGTACAGTGCTCTGCACACAGTAAGTGCTCAGTAAATACGATCGATGATGGTGATTGATGAGTTTGCGGGGGGAGAGCGAGAGATCCTGAAATAGAGCATTTCTGCTGGATGTTTTGTGTTCGGTCTGTGAGAGGAAAAGTTATTAAGTTGGGATTGGTACTGACAGTTTGATTAGAATTCTGATTCATCTTCTCCTTTCAAAGAGCCAGGATGATGGACTCTCGGTTTGCACCAAGCTGTGCTATGGAATCGGGGGAGCTCCAAACCAGGTGGCTACGAGTGCTATTGCTTTCTATCTACAGATCTACTTGCTGGACATAGCACGGGTGAGTGAGCCTGATTAGCCCCTCCTCAAAAATCTCCAGTGGCTACCAATCAATCTGCGCATCAGGCAGAAACTCCTCACCCTGGGCTTCAAGGCTGTCCATCACCTCGCCCCCTCCTACCTCACCTCCCTTCTCTCCTTCTCCAGCCCAGCCCGCACCTTCCGCTCCTCGGCCGCTAATCTCCTCACCGTACCTCCCTCTCGCCTGTCCCGCCATCGACCCCCGGCCCACGTCCTCCCCTGGGCCTGGAATGCCCCCAATCCCTCTGCCCCTCCGCCAAGCTAGCTCTCTTCCTCCCTTCAAGGCCCTGCTGAGAGCTCACCTCCTCCAGGAGGCCTTCCCAGACTGAGCCCCTTCCTTCCTCTCCCCCTCATCCCCCTCTCCATCCCCCTGTCTTACCTCCTTCCCTTCCCCACAGCACCTGTATATATGTTTGTACATATTTATTACTCTATTTATTTATTTAACTTGTACATATCTATTCTATTTATTTTATTTTGTAAGTATGTTTGGTTTTGTTCTCTGTCTCCCCCTTTTAGACTGTGAGCCCACTGTTGGGTAGGGACTGTCTCTATATGTTGCCAATTCGTACTTCCCAAGCGCTTAGTACAGTGCTCTGCACATAGGAAGCGCTCAATAAATACGATTGATGATGATGATTAGCCCATGTCCTGCCAAACAGGAGCGTGTCTTCCACACAGTACCAACTTGGCTCTCGAACCCTAAACCTTCTTCCTGGTTCCCCTCCTGACCCCCTGGAAAATGTGAAACAAATTCCCTGTGGCCTCTCATTCTGTCTGGGAAGAAGATCTTCCCAAGCGCTTAGTACAGTGCTCTGCACATAGTAAGCGCTCAAATATGATTGATGATGATGATGATGAAGATGTGATTATAGCCCCAGATTAATAATGATGGCATTTATTAAGCATTTACTGTGTGCAGAGCACTGTTCTAAGCACTGGGGAGGCTACAAGGTGATCAGGTTGTCCCAAAGGGGGTCACAGTCTTCACCCCCATTTTCCAGGTGAGGTCACCGAGGCACAGAGAAGTTAAGTGACTTGCCCAAAGTCACACAGCTGACAATTGGCGGAGCCGGGATTTGAACCCATGACCTCTGACTCCAAAGCCCGGGCTCTTTCCACAGATTGGGATCCAGGTTCCAGGAAGCCCCTGTAGAAATCCGGACCACTGCCCATTTGTTTTATGGTATCTGTTAAGCGCTTACTATGTGCCAGGCACTGTACTTACCATTGGGACAGATTCAAGGTAATCATCATCATCAATTGTATTTATTGAGCGCTTACTATGTGCAGAGCACTGTACTAAGCGCTTGGGAAGTACAAATTGGCAACATATAGAGACAATCCCTACCCAACAGTGTGCTCACAGTCTAAAAGGGGGAGACAGAGAACAAAACCAAACATACTAACAAAATAAAATAAATAGAATAGATATGTACAAGTAAAATAAATAAATAAATAAATAATCAGGTTGGACACAGTCCATGTCCCAGGTGAGGCTAGCCACATTTCATTCATTCATTCATTCATTCATTCAGTTGTATTTATTGAGCGCTTACTGTGTGCAGAGCACTGTACTAAGCACTTGGGAAGTACAAGTTGACCTGCCCACAGCGAGCTTACAGTCCAGAGGGGGAGAGAACAGAGAATAACAGAATAAAAGTATGTTAGTGTGGGGGTCATACGTGAGAAAAAGACCAAGAAAATAGGGGGAGGGTGAATTTGAGATGAGATTTTGAGGTGACAATGGGAGAAAGAAAATGAAGGAGTAAAGATTGAGAGGGTTCCAGACCCCTGGGAATTGGTGATTGTAAAATCAGCCCCATCTGGTAGCATTCAGTAAAGTCTATTGATTGATTTTAAGTAGATTTAGTTTCCTCTTCTACCTTTCCACGATTCTGTGCTGCTTTCAGGTTCTGTTTAGGGAGGGGCGCGGGAGGCGATGACGGGAAGCAGCTGAATGAAGGTATCTCCATTTCGGCCAAAAGCAGAATCAGGCCGGGAGAAATGAGATTGCCTAAATCTGCCCACGATCTCTGCCCTGTCTGTCAACCTCCAACAACACGGCTTCCTTCTCCCTTGACCCCAGCCAAGAGAGATCCAGAGACATGCTGTAATCCCAGCCCGTCTGTATTCCTTACATCAAGGCTGTCTGGGGTCCTTCTCTACTTTCCATGTATCTTCCTCAACTATTCCATCAGTCAAACAAAAGGATGTTTGCTTGTCTGTCTCTGAATTTACCTCTCTGTCTCATTCTTTCTCTCTCTCTCACTGTATTAAACCAACTGCTTACGCTCCTTCCTCAGTTGGTCGTTTCTACCCCTCGAATAGCAAGTGGCAAGCAGCAGAGCTGGGATTTGGAGCCTAAATGGACCATAAGTCCTGGAGTGACCGGGCTCATGTAAAAGTTACAATTGTGAGGTGCTGAGGTGTTCTCCTTTGATAGTTTTCTTGGGTGTTTCTGGTGATGAGGCAAAGCTTAGTTATCCCCGGCCTGTGTTTTCAGATTTCTCCATATCAGTCCTCTCTGGTGCTCTTCCTTGGGAAAGTCTCCGGTGCGGTCGCCGACCCTCTTGCTGGGTTTTTTATCAACAAAAGCAAGTGGACGAGAATAGGCCGACTCATGCCTTGGTAAGTACGGAATTATTTTTGTTTTGTTCTCTGCTTAAATGGCCCCCATTCCAGATCCTCACTTTCCAGGGGCTTCTTTCATTTGCATTCCCAAAATAAGACTCATGTTTTTTTAATAAAAATATAGTTTCATTTGTTACTATTTATTTATGGCTTGGTTAGCTCTGGATTAGGCCCCTGGGAGAGAAGAATACCGTGACCTTGAAGAGTTTATAATCTTAGATGGAAATAGTGTGGCTCAGTGGAAAGAGCACGGGCTTGGGAGTCAGAGGTCATGGGTTCTAATCCCGGCTCTGCCACTTATCTGCTGTGTGACTTTGGGCAAGTCATTTAACTTCTCTGTGCCTCAGTTATCTGTAAAATGGGGATGAAGACTGTGAGCCCCCCGTGGGACAACCTGTTCACCTTGTAACCTCCCCAGTGCTTAGAACAGTGCTTTGCCCATAGTAAGTGCTTTATAAATGCCATTATTATTATTATTATTATTGTATCCCCCCAGCACTTAGAACAGTGCTTTTCACATAGTAAGTGCTTAATAAATGCCATTATTATTATTATTATTCAGAGTAAGTGGAGAAATTGCCATCCCTGGTAGCAGTATAAGAGGTTGTCATGGCAGCTCTTCACCACCATAGGTTTTTTTGGATTGAAAGCAAATGAACTCTAAAAATGATTAAGGAAGAAGACTGTGGTAGAGAGCTCACAGACATGCAGACATGTACCAGCCCCAGGGATTTTGAAGAAAAGAAGGCAGCGGTTGTTCAGTTTAAATTGGACATATTGTTCACTAAAGTTGAAAATTACCACTTCAGCCAACAGAGCAAAGTTCTTCTTTTGTAGCCTCTGATAAGGATTAATAATCCTATCACAACTCTTAAGTTCTCTGCGATACTATGCTTTGAATTAACTTTGCTAGAGAAAAAATAAATACTGACGTCTAATTTTAATTCCAGACTTTTGTAGAGGTGGAATGGGTCCTGGTTCATAACTTGGAAGCTATGGAAAAACACAGCCCACAATACAGTCATCTGTGCTTCCTGAGTCAAAAATCCTTCAAAAACCCCTGCAAAAAGAACACGACTTTTGGGCTGGTCTGGGCTGGGACTGGGAGAGTTTTGAGAGCTTGGCTGGGCCTCCAGCTTACTCTCCTCAGGCCTAGAGTAAGACAAATAGCCGTTTGACTGCCCGTATCTTACCTCTTTTCAAGCAACCACTTCCCAGTCCTTTGGCTTTTCCTCCTGGGAATCTGTCTTCATTAGCACTTCCAGAAAGTCATTTTCAGAATTGCGTAATCAAAGGGGAAGGCTCCCACAGAATCTGAAAAAAAGTAGGGCAGAGATGTTTCATTTTCAAGAGGAGAGCACAAGGCCCTGGTTATATGAAATTGTCACTGTGGGGAGGGTAATTGTCAGTTGGATCTTCTAGACTGTGAGCCCATTTCTAGACTGTGAACCCACTGTTGGGTAGGGACCGTCTCTATATGCTTCCAAATTGTACTTCCCAAGCGCTTAGTACAGTGCTCTGCACACATAAGCGCTCAATAAATACGATTGAATGAATATGAAAAAAGAGGCGATTGCCACCAAATCCCAAGTGTCACCTCTGAGACCAGTGTGGATTTTTCTGACTGCTTTCATTTCAACGTTTGAGCAAGAAATGCAAGCAGAAATTTAAACTCCCCAAACTGCAGTGGATTCTAGCATTTCTAAGCCTTTTTCTTTGTTTTTGTTTTTATGGTATTTAAGTACTTACTATATGCCAGGCACTGTACTAAGAGCTGGGGGAGATACCAGCTAATCAGGTTGGACACAGTCCATGTCCCACATGGGGCTCACAGTCTTAATCCTCACTTTACAGATGAGGTAACTGAGGCACAGAGAAGTTAAACAACTTTCCCAAGGTCACACAGCAGACAAATGGCAGAACTGGGATTAGAACCAAGGTCCTCTGACGCACAAGCCTGTGCTCTACCCATTAGGTCATGTTGCTTCCTAAACCACGCTGCTTCCTGGCTGTCTGCAGTAGTGTACCATGGCATCATTCAGACAGGATTTGGGGAGTTTTCAGGAGTTCCCTCTAGACTGTAAGCTCATTATGGGCAGGGAATGTGTCTACCATATCTATTATAGTGTTATATTGCATTTTCCCAAGCGCTTAGTACAGTGCTCTGCACAAAGTGCTCAGTAAATACTATCGATTGATTAAAGGTAGGCTGCAATCATGTTCACCCCACTGTTTGGTTTGTTTTGTTTTGGAGGGCCACTCATAAGAACCACCCAGTGAACAGATCTAGAACTTCCCATGCCAACATAAATTCCCATCTGGAATAACTCCCCAATCCCTGTCTGTCATTTTCACGGGCCTAATGTCTGTTCTTCCGTCTGTCATTAGTATTCTCTTTGGAGGGAAACTAATTTAGCTGCTAGATTGGATTTGGACTTAACAGTGAGTCAAAAAAGCTCCTTAGACTGTGAGCTCGTTGTGGACAGGAATGTGTCTGTTGTTGTATTGTACCCTCCCAAGCACTCAGTACAGTGCTTTGCGCTCAGTAAATACTACTGAACGAATGAACGAATGAATTAGATCAAGTTTGAAGTTGCTTGCCACCAAAAAATGCCACCTTCTTTTAAGCTACAATGTTCATACCAAGTGTAGTGGGATATATTTGAACTTCTCTTGCTCATCATCATCTGTGTTGATTGAGCATGTGGGAGAGTGCAACAGAACTAAAAACCCTCAAGGAGTTTATAATCTAATGCGGAAGACAGACATTAAGTAAGCAAAACGTGAGGGAATAAATGAAATAAATAAACCTATAGCCCCATGTTTTTGGGCACAGTGCTGTCGGGCGGGGGACTGATAGGGTCATGTCACCAAGGGAGTGAGAATTAAGGAAGGCTTATTGGAAGAGGTGGCTTTTAGGAAGGCTTTGGAGGTGAAAAGGGACAGTGTGGTGGGTTTTGTTCCCTGTGGAAAGTTACCCTCGTTGAGGGTAAGCAGCCAGTCAGAATATGTTGATTAAGTGGGACAGTTAGGAGTGCGCAAAGACTTTTGTCACTTTTACTTTTATCAGCCTCCTGCACTGGAAGCTGTCCACTGCCTCTATTTCCACTAGTCACAGAAAGAGCCCTTATCTAATCAGACCTTTACAGAGCACTCATGAAAGAGCTCTTATTTGCGTGCCTTGTGGTTAATTTGGTTTTAAAGACAGGCAAGTTTCCCTCAAGAGTGCCATTTTACTTCATTTGTGCACGACTTTTTCCACAAATATGAACTCTACTTTCAAAGACCCTTGTTTGAAAGTGCTTTGTACATCTGAAGTCATTAAAATGTGCTTCCCTTCGTTTTACGTTCCCTCCCACATACTGTGCACTTAATTGTTCTCATAATAATGATTAATAATGATGGCATTTGTTAAGCGCTTACCATGTGCCAAGCACTGTTCTAAGCGCTGGAGTAGATACAAGTCAATCAGGTTGGACACAGTCCCTGTCCCAGGTGGGGCTCACACTCTTAATCCCCATTTTTACAGATATGGTGACTGAGGCGCTCACACTCTTAAGTCCCATTTTTACGGATATGGTAACGGAGGCCCAGAGAAGTTAGATCATCATCATCATCATCATCATCAATCGTATTTATTGAGCGCTTACTGTGTGCAGAGCACTGTACTAAGCGCTTGGGAAGGACTTGTCCAAGGTCACGAGGCTATTTATTTACTACTTATTTATTTGTTAAGCACTTACTGTGCATATGCCAGGCATTATACTAAGTGCTGGGGTAGATACAAATTAATCAGGTAGACAGAGTCCATGTCCCATGACACTGTGAGCCCGTTGTTGGGTAGGGACCGTCTCTATATGTTGCTGACTTGTACTTCCCAAGTGCTTAGTACAGTGCTCTGCACACAGTAACCGCTCCATAAATACGATTGAATAAACGAATGAATGAATAGCCTTAATCTCCATTTTACAGATGAGGACACTGAGGCCCAGAGAGGTTAAGTGACTTGCCCAGGGTCACACAAGCAGACGTGGCGGGGCTGGAATTAGAACCCGGGCCCCGCTGACTCGCAGGCCCGTGCTCTTTCCACTAGGTCAGGCTTCGTCTCCCGTTTTCCCTGTACTTTACGATCCCCGTACAAACTGGCATATAACTTTTATTTGCTCCCAAATTGGCAACATCCGTAAATGCACCTGTTCTCCGTTGGCTTCCACTCAGAGACATCCTGTCAAGGTTCAGGTATTTCATCCTCCCTTCCCCTTCAAACAGGAATACAGTAAACGGACACCTCCTTTCCCCTTCAAACAGGAATACGGTCACGTACACCCATGCCAAATCCAGACGTAGGAAATTTAACTTTACAGATTTTGGAACTGTCACCTGCTGATGACTTGTCTGATCCATGCTGGGACTGCCGCTCTTTTCCTCCTCCTCCCTGACACCCTCAGGACTCCCACGGTCCCCTCCTCCAGCCCGATAAAGACTCAGACGCGGGCCGCAGCCTGAGTCAATAAATACGATTGATTGATTGATTGATTGATTGAGACCTCAATTTTGAGATTGTTAGAAAAGCCGTTGCTGTGGCTGGGATCGTGACTTTTGTAACTGAACTGCGAGGAGCCTGAAAGCCCTACTCTGCTAGCCACGGTGGCCTTTTTAGCTTGTATTTATCGTCACCCTTGCCTCTTATATTTTTATGTTTTCATCTTTATATGTCTTTGCTAACTCTGCCCTACCGTAATAATAATAAAATAATAATAATGGCATGTGCAAAGCACTGTTCTAAGCGCTGGGGAGGTTACAAGGTGATCAGGTGGTCCCACGGGGGGCTCATGGTCTTAATCCCCATTTTACAGATGGGGGAACTGAGGCCCAGAGAAGTGAAGTGACTTGCCCAAAGTCACACAGCTGACACTTGGCGGAGCCGGGATTTGAACCTATGACCTCTGACTCCAAAGCCCGGGCTCTTTCCACTGAGCCACGCCGCTTCTCCAAGAAGAGCCATGCTCTTCTACCGTAGCCGACTGTTACATTATGAGCTCCTGGGAATCATCATCATCATCAATCGTATTTATTGAGTGCTTACTGTGTGCAGAGCACTGGACTAAGCGCTTGGGAAGTACAAGTTGGCAACATATAGAGACAGTCCCTACCCAACAGTGGGCTCACAGTCTAAAAAATCTAGAGACTGCATCTAATTCTCATCCTTATGTTTTTTCCTAGCGCTTAGTAAAGTGTTTGGCACACAGTAGGCGTTTAATAAATGCCATTACTGCTCCTGCTTCTCTGTGGGTAGATTATCGTCCATCTTGGAGGCATCTCCCCATACAAAAGTGGTCTTCTGGTCCACGTTAGCGCTGCCTGCATTTTGAGCCTAGTTGCCTAACGACCCAGGAACGCACTGTTCCGAAGGATGGTTTCTTGATTTTTTCCCGGGCGGTGGCAATCCCTGAGAGCCGGCAGTCATCTGTGCTGCATAAAATCATCAAACGCGGTCTGGAAATGGCTCTGTGGACACGGATATCGAGCGGCTGGAGGATGGCGAGCCTCTGGGGATGATGGCGAAAGAGGCCTTTGGAGTCTCCGTTGGTTGCTTCACGAGTTCTATCCAGTTTGAGGTGCAATAAGGCCTCCAAATCATTTCTCCCGGCCAATGTTTTCCCAGTTCTGCATTCAAGCTCCAACTGTCTATCCTGTCTCCTGGACTTCGCGTGGTAGATTGTCTCGAATAGTCTCTGGAATGGTTTAATGGGAGGAAGTTCCCGGCCGTCTGGGGCAATTGCTAGCATATTGCTCCGTTACAGCTTCTCTGCTCCACTAGTTTTTATCAGCCCCCTCGCTGAATCCCTTTTGCGAATGGCGGGGTTTGTGACATATTGAAAAAATTTGAGATTCAGTCGGAATTGTTATTTTGTGACAGAAACATTCATCCTCCTGTCATCGTCTCCTTACAAATTTGGGAAGATCTATTAATTGGGCTCCATAGTCAGTCCTTGGGCATGACAGTGTGCTTTGCTACAAAGGCTAAGATTATAAAGTTACTCAATGCCTTCTGGTTTATTTTCCAGTAACGTTCTGTTCCCTAGCAATTTCTCTTGCCTTCGTTTTGAGCATTTTACGCATCACTGCATATCCATTGTTGTTCAGTTTAGTCTCCTATTCCCAAAACATCCTTGTCCCTTGCCGGTTATTTTCCATTTTTTTGAACCCCAGATTGGTGTTTGAGCATCCATCAGCTCAAGTCAATCAATCAATCGGTCAGTGAGATTTACTGAGAGATTACTGTGGGCAGGGAGCAATGTAATGAGCATTTGGAAGAGTGCAATACAACAGAGTTGGTAGACATGACCTTATAATATAGTCAGGGAGACAGACTTTACAATGAATTAATGGTAGGGGAAGAGGCAGAATAATAGTGGTATGTATGTGAATTTGTTCATTTATTCGTTCAATCATATTTATTGAGTGCTTACTGTGCAAAAGCACTGTACTAAGCACTTGAGAGAGTAAAATATAACAACAAACAGACCCATTCCTACCCTCAGTGAGCTCACAGTCTAGAGGGGGAGACAGCCATTAATACAAATAAATACATAAATAAATTAAGTGCTATAGGGCAGTTTCCCACCACTCTCTCAGTTTCTGGGGAGTCAGTTGAAAAGTTGTATGCTGTTGCTCTAATCCCATTTAGTAGTAGTACTATTTATAAAGAGCTTACTGCGGGCAGATAACTGAACTACGCACTGTGAAGAAATAACACTAGTGAGAGTTAGACACTGGCCCGACTTTCCAAAACGACACAATAAATAGTTTAAGCTGAGTTGTGTGATAACCGCATTTATCAATCAGTGGTATTGAGTGCTTATCGTGTGTGTAACACTGTACTAAGCACTTGGGAGAGTACAATATAACAGATATTGTATATAACAATATACAATATATATATACGCTTAGTACAGTGCTCTGCACACAGTAAGCGCTCAATAAATACGATTGATTGAGTTGGTAGGCATGGTCTCTGCCCATAAACTGACAGTCTAGAAGGGGAGACAGACTTTAATATAAAATTAAGAGATTATGGGTATGTACATCGGTGCTGCTTGGCGAGAAGCAGCGTGGCTCAGTGGAAAGAGCCCGGGCTTTGGAGTCAGAGGTCATGGGTTCAAATCCCGGCTCCACCAATTGCCAGCTGTGTGACTTTGGGCAAGTCACTTAACTTCTCTGGGCCTCAAGTAACTCATCTGTAAAATGGGGATTTAGACTGTGAGCCCCACATGGGACATCCTGATCACCTTGTAACCTCCCCAGCGCTTAGAACAGTGCTTTGCACATAGTAAGCGCTTAATAAATGCCATCATTATTATTATTAGCTGTGCTTTGGGGCTGAGGGAGGGGTGAATAAAGGGTACAAATCCAAATGCAAGGGGATGCGCTTATTGTGGGCAGGGACTGTGTCTGTTCATTGTTATATTGTATTCAGTCGTGTTTATTGAACACTAACTGTGTGCACAGCACTGCACTAAGCGCTTGAATACTCTCCTTAGTATCAGAGTAAGAAATGAGGGCTTAGTTGGAGAGGACCTCATCATCATCATCATCAGTCGTATTTATTGAGCACTTACTGCTTGCAGAGCACTGTACTAAGCGCTTGGGAAGTACAAGTTGGCAACATATACCTGGTGGAAGAGTTGTGCTTTGAATAAAACATTGAAGGTGGGGAGAGTGATTGTCTATCAGATGATCCCCTTTAATATCACACTTCCACCAGCTTCAGATGCTTCTTCCTCACATGGGGAGTCCAAGTACATCTCACCGCTACTGAGAAGGGAGGGCAAGCCAGGAGAGATGGGTAGCGGAAACATTTTATTAAAATACAAGAGAATTCTGGTGGGTCGGTTATATTATAGGAGCAATTCTGAGTGTAAATAGGAATATTCCTTCTGGAACTTGATTCGCTTTTCAACAACTATGCAAGTAGTCCCACTGGGGAGTGGATGAAAGGCAGAGTCAAATCAACAAAGCTGCGGAGTCAGTTGGAAATCCAGGAGAGTACCAGAACCAACTGTTTTTAGTCCTCTGGCCAATTCAGCACAGCGTGTGGCATTGTCTTTCATCTCACTGTAGCCGCATCACATTTCCTCAGCTAGGAACCATGTGCTTCTTTTGTTTCTGATGGGTTGTTTTTTTTCCAGTTCAGTGTTGAAAGTGATCAGCTGAGCTACCAGGTCAATAGGAGAATTGTGGAAATTGTGGAGAATTTGTTGTCTGGGGATTAATCTGTTTTCTGTTTGTTGGAATTTTTATTTGAAGGGAGTCAGCTAATTGCAGAGAGAAAGAGAGAGAGAGTGTGTGTGTGTCTGATTTGCAAGAATATTGGAGGACAGTGGTTCTGGAACTAATTACCAAGGTGCCCCACTCACCCATCATTAGGAAACAGTTCTGTGTCTGTCTGACAGGTGTAAGGTGGCTTGCGTGAATTGTTTCTTTGTGCTAGAATCTGGAATTCTAGGCTCCTTGCTATATTATTTAACTACCTGTGCTAATTAGGATACTTAAGGTAATTCTCTGCACCCAAAAGCTGCCAAGAGGCAATCATGTAATGACTGTAATCATGTAATCATTACATATTCATTCATTCGCTCAATCATATTTATTGAGCGCTTACTGTGTGCGGAGCACTGTATTAAGCGCTTGGGAAGTACAAGTTGGCAACAACATGATTACATGTGATCATGTAATTATCACTGTACCTCGTTCTCGCCTGTCCCGCCGTCGACCCCCGGCCCACGTCCTCCCCCTGGCCTGGAGCCCACTGTTGAGTAGGGACTGTCTCTATATGTTGCCAACTTGTACTTCCCAAGTGCTTAGTACAGTGCTCCGCACACAGTAAGTGCTCAATAAATACGATTGATTGATTGATTGGAATGCCCTCCCTCCACACACCCGCCAAGCTAGCTCTCTTCCTCCCTTCAAAGCCCTACTGAGAGCTCACCTCCTCCAAGAGGCCTTCCCAGACTGAGCCCCCTTTTTCCTCTCCTCCTCCCCATCCCCCTGCCCTACCTCCTTCCCCTCCCCACAGCACCTGTATATATGTTTGTACAGATTTATTACTCTATTTAGTTTACTTGTACATATTTACTATTCTATTTATCTTGCTTGTTCGTATTTACTATTCTATTTATTTTGTTAATGATGTGCAGCTAGCTTAATTCTATTTGTTCTGAGGACTCCACACCTGTCCACGTGTTTTGTTTTGTTGTCTGTCTCCCCCTTCTAGACTGTGAGCCCGTTGTTGGGTAGTGACCGTCTCTATACGTTGCCAACTTGTACTTTCCAAGCGCTTAGTACAGTGCTGTGCACACAGTAAGTGCTCAATAAATACGATTGAATGAATGAATGAATGAGTTCATGAGGATGCCTGTCGAAGAAATAACATTTTGTTGCCTGGAAAGAATGGGTGGGGGAGGGAATTAGCGACAAAATAGGCATATTAAATCTTCACGTGCCTGCTGGAGAGTTCCCATAAAATGTTCCCCAGGGCTTTGACTTGCCTGATTTTTAAGCAATTTTGGCCACGGTACCTCTGACTCTTCCCCAAGAGGATGCGGTTCCACAGGCTAATAAGGTTCAGAAGCAGGAAGCATTTCCTGAAATTCCCCTGAAATTCCCTCATTCATTCTATTTCATTATTTAACTATATCTCCTTGGTTCATCCTTAAATGCTCTGTCATATGCACTGAGTTCCCCTATCTTTTAGAAACATGTTTCCTGGGGTGGGGGTTAATAATGGTATTTGTTAAGAGCTTATTTTGTGCCACACCCTGTTAGCACTGGTGAAGACACAAGATAATAGGGTTGGAGGCTCACACTCTAAGTAGGAGAAAGTAGAATTTGCAAACCATCGACTTATTCTTCCACTACCCACACTTCTTCTTCTAGCAGTTGTACCTAGCTGTATTTAGTTCATATTTTTATACAATTACGTTTTCAATTCTAAGACTACATTATTTAATTTTAGGACTCTAAACCCTTTGAAAAAATCTTTGCGCCCCATCTGTGAAATAGGCCACCATGATTCTCCTCACTTTAGAAACGGCAACATGGTTAGACGGAGATTAGCCAACATTATATCAAGCTTGAATTGAATCCTCATACTTCTAATTCATGTTTCCCATTAGAGGGAAGAGAGCGTTGACAAGTAGGAAGAGTAAGGGACTAGTAGTTTCATTATTGCCTAATTTCAGATTTACATTGAGGCTTTGAATTGAGGCCAGTTCTCATTTCCTCCACTCAGTAAATACCACTGAGTCATCCCCCGGACTGTCAGCTCCTTATGGGCAGGGAAGTGTTTGCTAATTCTGTTATACGGTATGTTCCCAAGCGCTTGGTACAGTGCTCTGCAAATAGGAAGCGCTCAATAAATGTCATTGATTGAATGATTGCTCTGCGCTCAGTAAATACCACTGAGCGATTGATGGATGAGAAGTTTTATTTTTCGGCTATCAATCTAGCGAGATCGTTATTAGGATAAAGAAGGTAATGTTTGTAAAGCCATCTCAACAGTTTAGGTCAGAGGGACATATGGAAGGTAAAGAGAAAGTACATTCAATTGTCCTAATAATAATAATAATAATAATAATAATAATAATAATAATAATAATAACGATGGCATTTGTTAAGCGCTTACTCTGTGCCAAGCACTGTTCTAAGCACTGGGGAGGTTACAGGGTGATCAGGTTGTCCCTCGGGGGGCTCACAGTCTTCATCCCCATTTTACAGATGAGGTAACTGAGGCACAGAGAAGTTGTGACTTGCCCAAAGTCACAGAGCTGACATATAGGGTTACCCTCACCTATGTGACACTGTATTTTACTTTGTATCCACCCCAGCACTTATAGTAGAACTTGGCTCATAGGAAGTATTTAAGAAATACTATTATTATTATTATTGTTGTTAGGAGCTGGGGATGAGATAGAGGGATGGTTTCAGACATTTGCCTGCTCTGAGATCAGTAAAAATTTGCCAATCAGTTAGTGGTATTTATGAATATGGACATCTCAATATTGTGGTAATTGCTAGAGCCATTAATAGAATAGAATTTTTGACAGTGAATTCTAATTCATTCATTCAGTTCTGTTTATTGAGCACTTACTGTGTGCAGAGCACTGTACTAAGCTTTTGGAAGAGTATCAATCAATCGGATTTATTGAGCGCTTCCTGTGTGCAGAGCACTGTACTAAGCGCTTGGGAAGTACAAGTTGGCAACATATAGAGACAGTCCCTACCCAACAGTGGGCTCACAGTCTAAAAGAGTATAATAGAATAGAGTTGTCAGACACCATTCCCTGCCCACAATGAGTTTACGGTCCAGAGGGAATTCAGCTTACATTCCGCAGATGTAGTTAAATTATGCATCATTCCCTGAAATCCATTTGAATCCCAACCTAGTGCATTTTTGCTGGGGGACCTTTGAGCCCTCCCTCCATAGCTCTGGATCCACTGTCCTCTCAGGTTCCAGTTCAGAAAGCTGCGGCAGCACGAGCCTGGGAGACAGAAAGTCGTGGGTTCTAATCCTGGCTCTTCCACTTGTCTGCTCTGTGGCCTTGGGCAAGTTACTTCACTTCTCTGGGCCTCAATTTCCTCATCCGTAAAATGGAGATTAAGACTGTGAACCCTATGAGGGACAGAGACTGAGTCCAACCCAATTTTCTTGTATTCTTCTTCTCCCCTTCCCACCTAAATCGCTTAGTACAGTGCCTGGCACATAGTAAGCACTTAACAGATACCACAATTATCGCTGTTATTAATATTATTATTAACAAGCAGCTACTTTCTCGTTTTTAACCACACCACCACCACTATGCCCCCTTAAATGTTGTGCTCTCTGGTAGTGACCTCACTCATGTGCCATCTGGAAAGCAGCGTGGCTTCGTGGATAGAGCATAGGCCCAGAGACAGAAAGACCTGGGTTCTAATTCCGGCTCTACCATATGTCTGCCGTGTGACCTTGGGTTTAGTCACTTCACTTCTCTGTACCTCAGTTCCCTCATCTGTAAAATGGGGATTAAGATTTTGAGCCCTATGTGGGACAGGGACTGTGTCCAACCTGATTAACTCGTATCTACCCCCATGCTTAGAACAGTGTTTGGCACATAGTAATAATAATAATAATAATAATAATAATGGCATTTATTAAGCGCTTACTATGTGCAAAGCACTGTTCTAAGCGCTGGGGAGTTTACAAGGTGATCAGGTTGTCCCACGAGGGGCTCACAGTCTTCATCCCCATTTTACAGATGAGGGACCTGAGGCACAGAGAAGTGAAGTGACTTGCCCCAGGTCACACAGCTGACAAGTGGCGGAGCCGGGATTGGAACCCATGACCTCTGACTCCAAAGCCTGGGCTCTTTCCACTGAGCCAAGCTGCTTCAAACGCAGTAAGCTCATAGTAAGCGCATAACAAGAACCACAATAGTTATTATTATCATTATCTGGGAGTGCACCAGGTGAAATATTAGCCAACAATGGCATATTTTCTAAAAAAGGTTGAATACTCCTGGTGTAAGTGTATTTTGAGCTCTCTTTTTTTGGCTTTATTTATTGATTTATTTTTTTTAATCATTGTATCTGTCCTGAACGTCCCTCCTGGTCTTTGCCAGTTTAAAATGAATGCTCCTTACGTTTGCCTTCTTTATGTCCTTTGTTTAGTTACCATCTTCCCAGAATGTTAAAAATATCTTGCCACTTAAAATTGTCTGCCAATTTAGTTGTGGTCTTACATAATCCCTCAAGTAGATCATTAGTGAAAATGTTAAGTATGACCTAATTTAACCTGCTCAGTGAGGCTGCTTGAAATTCCAGTTATAACTAGATTGTTCCTTTAATAGGATAACATTCAATTACTCTGCATTTACAAATTAGTGTTAACCTAATGTGAAATCATTAGGACATAATTGCTCAATGAAACAAACTAGGTCATGTTTAACCATCTACCAAAATAAGTATCGTCAAATATTCCTGGTGAATAAACTCATCTTTATGTAAAATAGTTGATACGTGAACATAAATTCGTTCTTAATATCTAAGACATTGGTTATTTTACGTAAATGATCCGATCCATTGAAGTTTTTATCATTCATCCATTCATTCAATTGTATTTATTGAGGGCTTACTGTGTGCAGAGCACTGTACTAAGCGCTCGGGAAGTACAAATCGGTAACGTATAGAGATGGACCCAACCCAACAACGGCCTCACAGTCTAGACAACAGGCTCGCTTCAAATTTATCTCTTCATGTTTCTATTAATCAGATTTGTACTGGCTGACACATGAGATGGACATCTCAATATTGTGGTAATTGCTAGAGCCATTAGAAAAATTGAATGTTTGACACTGAATTCCAGTTCCTTCATTCAGTCGTATTTATTGAGTGCTGATTGTGTGCAGAGCACTTATGTAGCTCTTGGTTGAGTTCAGTACAGCAATAAACAAACACATTCCCTGCCCACAATGAGCTAATATAATATAAACAAATAAATTACAGGTATGTATATAAGTTTTGTGAGGCTGGGAGGGGGGAAGAACAAAGGGAGCAAGTTGGGGCGATGCAGAAAGGAGTGAGAGAAGAAAAGGGGGGCTTAAGGAAGGCCTCTTGAAGGTGAGGTGCCTTTAATAAGGCTTTGAACCCGGGGCGGGGGAGTAATTATCTGTTGGATTTAAGGAGGGAGGGCATTCCAGGCCAGAGGCAGGACGTGGGCGAGGGGTCGGCGATGAGAAAGACGGGATCGAGGCACAGTGAGAAAGTTGGCATTAGAGGAGCGATGTGTTCAGGCTGGATTATAGTAAGAAAGTAGCGAGGTGAGGTAGGAAGGGGCAGGGTGATTGGGTGCTTTAAAAGCTAATGATGAGGTGTTTTTGTTCGATACGGAGGTCGATTGGCAACCACTGGAGTTCTCTGGGGAGTGGGGAGACATGCCCTGAACGTTTCTGAAGAAAATGATCCGGGCAGCGGAGTGAAGTATGGACTGGAGTGGGGAGAGGCAGGAGGCTGGGAGGTCAGCAAAGGAGGCCGATGCAGTAATCTAGGTGGGATAGGATGAGTGATCGTATTAGTGTGATAGTAGTTTGGATGAAGAGGAAAGGGCAGATTTTAGCCATGTTGTGAAGGTAGGACCGACAGGATTTAGTGATGGATTGAATACCTGGGTTGAATGAGAGAGAGGAGTCAACAGTGCTTTGCAGATAGTAAGCGCTTAATAAATGCCATTATTATTATTAATAAGGATAATACCAATGTTATGGGCTTGTGAGGCAGAAAGGATGGTGGTGCCATCTCCAGTGATGGGAAAGTCAGTGGGAGGACAGGGCTTGGGTGGGAATACAAGGAGCTCTGTTTTGGTCATATTGAGTTTGAAGTGACCGGAGGATGTCGAAGTAGAGATGTCTTGAAGGCAAGGGGAAATGTGCGATTGCAGAGAGGGCGAGAGATCAGGGCTGGAGACGTAAATTTGGGTGTCATCTGCGTAGATGTGGTAATTGAAGCCATGGGAGCCAAAGAGTTCTCCAAGGGAGCAGGTGTAGATGGAGAATAGAAGGGGACCCAGAACTGAACCTTGAGGGACCCCCCCAGTTAGGGGGTGAGAGGGAGAGGAGGAGCCCGTGAAGGAGACTGAGAATGAGTGGCCAGAGAGATAAGAGGAGAAGCAGGAGAGGACATTGACTTCCTAACCTTCTGCTTTCCTCTACTCCTCCCCTTGAGAAAACCTCATCACCACCAAGCTAGATATCGACACTATGGGGAAAGGAGATAATACTGTTACCTTAGGCAAGTCACTTCACTTCTCTGGGCCTCAGTTCTCTCATCTATAAAATGGTATTTGTTAAGCACTTACTATGTGTCACGCACTGCAGTAAGCGCTGGGATAGATACAAGATAATCAGGTTGGACGCAGTCTCTGTCCCACATGGGGCTCACAGTCTTAATCCCCATTTTAGAGATGAGGTAACTGAGGCATAGAGAAGTTAAAAATGAAATGCAGCTCTGGTCTCCCACCCAGTTAAATTGGCACCCAGCAAAAATCTTGGCTACCTCCACAACCAATGCAATAAACTTCCAGCTTTGTGGAAATTAGTCTTGCAATTTCCTGTATATTGTTTTTAACCACCACTCCTCACCATCAGCGGTATATATGCCTTTATGCCTTAAGCCTACTACTAAATACTTTCCCATGTAAAGGAGTACAATTCACATATGTTCCCAAGCCTTTCCCAATTCCCAGATCCAGCTTCCTGTATTATCGCCTATTTAGCAATAAGGTACCTTGCCTAAGGTCATACAGCAGGGATTAGAACCCAGGTCCTTCTGACTCCTAAGCCTGTGCTCTATCCACTGGGCCATGCTGCTTCATGCTGAGCCAGTTATTAATCTCCACAAAACCTTGATGCTCTGCCCGTCTCTTTTTTGCAGGTTGCTGGGCTGCACACCTTTCACTATGATTTCGTACTTTTTACTGTGGAATCTGCCACCATTTACAACCTACCGAGGCCTTTGGTACATGGCCTTCTACTGCTCCTTCCAGGCGTTAGCCACGGTGAGTAGAGCCCATCATCACAATTTCTCATCTGTAGCCTGTTAATAACAATAATAATAAAAATAATAATAATTTTGGTACTTGCTATGGGCCAAGAGCTGTTCCAAGCACTGGGGTAGCTACAAGTTAATCAGGCTGGATGCAGTCCCTGTCCCACATGGGGACTCACACTCTTAATCCCCATTTTCCAGATGAGGTAACTGAGGCCCAGAGAAGTGAAGTGACCCGCCTAAGGTCGGACAGCAGACGTGTGGCAGAGCCGGGCTTAGGACCCAGCTCCTTTTGACTCCGAGGCCTGTGGTCTATCCGCTAAGCCACGCTGCTTCTCGTTGCTAATCACTGCTGCTTGCCATTGCTGTTCCTAATGATTGCTTGGGAAGACCCTTATCCGGAAGCGTTTACTTTTCTTTTTGGTCTGGAAAGAGAGCGGAAGCAGAGCATGGACGTGTGAAAGCCAACCTGCTGCCGAATTCAGTGAGGGCTTGTGGACTGGGTGAGAATGGGGCAGAAGAAGTCTGTGAGACCTCTTCTGCCCCATGGTCTCAGACCGCACCTGCCGACCTCGCCAGCCCTCCGTGCCCACAGCTGGCCGCAGGGAGAACAGGAGAGAGGGTGTCGATGGCTCAGTGCAATCTGTCACTATAAAAAAATATAAATATAAATATAAACAAAATTTAACCATTACTGGGGGTTAAATATTAGCGAATCAGCCACGTTTATTGAGCTCTTACTGGGTGGTGAACATTCTCCCCAAGGTGTGTGGGACAGTGGAATGGAAAAGAGTTGGTAGACAAGTTCCCTGCAGTGATTGAATTTTGAAACAGCATGGCCTACTGGTTAAGAGCATGGGCCGGGCGTCAGAAGGACCTGGGTTCTAATCCCGGCTCTGCCACTTGCCTGCTGTGTGACCTGGGGCAAATCACTTCACTTCTCTGGGCCTTGGTTACCTCATTGGCAAAATGGGGATGCAATACTTGTTCTTCCTGCTACATGTGGGTCCTGATAATCTTGTATCTACCCCAGGACTTAGTACAGTGCTTGGCACATATTACACACTTACCCAATGTCACAATTATTATTAATTACTATTATTATTATTATTAAATGTCACAAATGGGGCCATCAGCATGTTTGACCTGGAACACCCTCCATCTTCATAACTGACAATTACCACCTCCTTGCGATTGATTCCCAAATCTCCCTCTCCAGGCCTGATCTCTCTCCCTCTCTGCAGTCTTGTATGTCCTCCTGCCTTCAAAGCATCTCTACTTGGATGTCCTGCCATCATCTCAGACATAACATGTCCCAAACAGAACTCCTTATCTTCCCACCCATGCCTGTAGAAAATAAGGAGTCGTCTATTTCTTCCTTTTTTCTTTGCCATTCTCAGAATCCAGGTTTTGAAAGCAGGTTGTCATTGTGGCTGTGTTGCCTCCCTAAATTGTGTCTCTTGTCACTGTAGTTTTTCCACGTGCCGTATTCTGCTCTCACAATGTTCCTCAGCCCAAACCAGAAGGAGAGAGATTCAGCCACCGCTTACCGTGAGTTATCATGTGTTTTCTGCCTAAATGTACCATTTTCCTAGCCTGACAGTGGACCTTAGGTGACGGATTATGAAACTGGGAAGGAAGACGTGTTTTTTTTGTCTCCTGCCATACTGTGCTTTCTATATTTTACATAAATAAATGTCATACATGCTTTCCATTCATGGGATATTGGATTAACTGCAGATAACAGTGCCAATAAAGAAATTTAAATAGGAGAATGACTCATGCATAGTGGATTTTTTTTATCAGTCCACTCATTTCTATGAACACTGTGGTAGGTATTTGAAAAGAACCTTTTTCCACCTGGATCTCTAGGTTAGATCCTAAAATTCATTGCTAAGTGCTTACAATTTTTAATGGTATCAGGCTGTTTTAAACAGTGGAATAGATCATTAATAAGGTCAGACCCTGTCCCCTCTCCCATATGGGGCTCACAGTCAAGTGGGAGGGAGAACAGGTTTGGAATGCCCATTTCCCAGATGTGGAAACTGAGGCCCGGCGAAGCTGAGTGACTTTCCCAAAATCTCACAGCAGGCAAATGGCGGTGAAGGTGGGAGAACAGTGGTCTGGTGTATGTGGAAGGGGAGGAAGTTCCAGGCCCGGGGGTGGAGGCGGGAAAGGAGTCGGTGGCGAGATCGGCCATGAGAACCGTAATGCAAATTCTCCTTAACAGGAGATCCGTTAAAAATGCAACCCCAACGTTATAAATCTGACTATAATTATGCTGATTAAAATTGCAGATTTAATTTTTTTCTTGGCTCTACCAGTGCCATCTGATTTCCTAGCTGATAAATATTGTGAAGTAACATCAACATTTGCAGAAAATAAAGAGGATAAACATTTGAATAATATCAATCTGCCATATTCAACTGTTCACTTTCCGACGGCTTCTTCCCCATGGCTTTCAAACACGCTTATGTATCCCTTAGCCTAAAAAAAACCCTCTCTTGACCTCATGGCTCCCTCCAGTTATCGCCCCATCTCCCCCCTAGCATTTCTCTCCAAACTTCTTGAAAGAGTTGTTTACGTCCTCTACTTCTTCTCTTTTAATTCTTCTCTTTTAATTACAGTGCTCTGCACACAGTAAGCACTCAATAAATACGATTGATGATTGATGAATTCTCTCCTAGATCCCCTCCAATCTGGCTTCTGCCCCCTTTCACTCCACAAAAGCAGCCCTCTCTAAGGTCACTTTCTTCTTGCCAGATCTGGCGGCCTCTACTCTGTGCTAATCCTCCTAGACCTCTCAGCTGCTTTCGACACTGTAGACCACCCCCTTCTTGAAATTTTATCCCACCATGGTTTCACTGACACTGTCCTCTCTTGGTTTTCCTCCTGTCCCTCTGACCTCTCCTTTTCAGATTCTTTGGCTTGCTCCTCCTCTGCTTCCCACCCTCTGACACTGGGAATCCCTCAAGGCTCAGCTCTCGGTCCCCTTCTATTCCGTATCTACACACGCTCCCTTGAAGAACTCATGAAGAACTCCCATGGCTTTAGATACCATCTCTACGCGGATGATTCCCAAATCGAAATCTCCAACCCAGTCCTCTCTCTTTCCCTGCATTCTCACACCTCTTCCTAGTTTTAAGGATATATTTACCTGGATGTCCTGCTGATGCCTCCAACTTAACATGTCCAAAACTGAACTCCTTATCTTCCCACCCAAACCCTGTCCTCCTTGTATCTTTCCCATCACTGTAGACAACATCACGGTACTCCCTATCTCACAGGCCCGTAACCTTGGTGTCGTCCTTGTCTCATCTCTCTCATTCCACCCACATATTCAATCTGCCACCGAATCCTGTCGGCCCTACTTTTGCAACATTGCTAAAATCCACAATTTCTTCTCCATCCAAACTGCTACCCTGCTGATCCAAGCATTTATCCTATCCTGCCTGGATTACTGCATCTGCCTCCACGCTGACCTTCCGGCCTCCTGTCTCTCCCCACTCCAGTCCATACTTCACTCTGCTGCCCTTGAAGTGAATCGTAGCACTTCCATCAAACTTTGATGTGGGTGAGCTAGGGATGGAAAAATGGCTTAATACTGTAGCAGTGAATACCTGAAGCCTCTTGGAACTAGAAAAGCAACATGGCCCAGAGGATAGAACACGTGCTTGGGAGTCAGACGGTCCTGGGTCCTAATTCTGCCCCCACCACTTGCCTGCTGTGTGATCTTGGGCAAATCATTTCACTTCTCTGTTCCTCAGATACCGCGTCTGTAAAATGGGGATTAAAACTGTGAACCCCATGTGGAATAGGGACTGTGTCCAACCTGATTAACCTGTATCTACCCCAGGTCTTCGAACAGTGCTTGACACATCAATCAATCAATCGTATTTATTGGGCACTTACTGTGTGCAGAGCACTGTACTAAGCGCTTGGGAAGTACAAGTTGGCAACATATAGAGACAGTCCCTACCCAATAGTGGGCTCACAGTCTAAAAGGGGGAGACGGAGAACAAAACCAAACATACTAACAAAATAAATAGAATAGATATGTACAAGTAAAATAAATAAATAGAGTAATAAATATGTACAAACATATATACATATATACAGGTGCTGTGGGGAAGGGAAGGAGGTAAGATGGGGGGATGGAGAGGGGGATGAGGGGGAGAGGAAGGAAGGGGCTCAGTCTGGGAAGGCCTCCCGGAGGAGGTGAGCTCTCAGTAGGGCCTTGAAGGGAGGAAGAGAGCTAGCTTGGCGGATGGGCATAGGGAGGGCACATTGTAAAAGCTTAACAGATACCATAATTATTATTATTAATTATCATTACTATGTTCTCCACTTCCCTTTGCAGGGATGACCATGGAAATGCTTGGGACACTGATAGGAGCCACTCTTCAGGGCCTGATTGTTGCCAGGGTTCACGTCTCCCACAACTGCACTGATTCCCTGAACTCTACCTCAGATACCTCCCTGCCGCTTGCTGTGCCACCCGAAGCGGTAAGTGCAGCTCGTTTGGAAAAGCCAGCCTTTCAGGGTACCTTGGAGAAGTGACAGTCGGCATACACCCCTCCACTGGCGATTTGGGTCACGGGATTCAATTCATGATCCTTAAATCTTCCACCCTGTTCTCTGTCCTTCTTAAATTATAAGCCCCTCGTGGGTCCTTATTATCTAAAACCGTAAGCTGATAGCGGACAGGGAATGTGCTTAGAATAGTAAATACGATTGACTGACTGACTGAATTGTATCTACGGCAGCGCTTAGTACAGTGCTTGGCATGTAGTAAGTGCGTAACAAGTATCACCATTATTATTAGTAGTAGTATTAATTATTATTAAGTGCGTAACAAGTATCACCATTATTATTAGTAGTAGTATTAATTATTATTAGTATTATTATCATCATCCAGAGGCACCGTAGGATGCTGTTACATTCGCTATGTAGGACCCTTCTCGGTGGCTTTGAACTCCTGCACAGGTGAAGCAGCATGGCTCAGTGGAAAGAGCCTGGGCTTGGGAGTCAGAGGTCATGGGTTCAAATCCCACTCCGCCGCTTGTCAGCTGTGTGACTTTGGGCAAGTCACTTCACTTCTCTGGGCCTCGGTTACCTCATCTGTAAAAATGGGGATTGATTGTGAACCCCACATGGGACGACCTGATCACCTTGTATCCGGCCCAGCACTTAGAACAGTGCTTTGCACATAGAAAGCGCTTAACAAATACCAAAATTAATTAAATAATTAATTCCCTGGGCCTGTCTTTTGTTGGTCCAGAGTGTCCCTCCTTTACTCTGGCCCCGTTATGTATTACAGCCCCTGCAGACACATTCCCCGCCCACAACGAGCTTACGGTCTAGAGGGGGAGGCAGACGTTAATAGAGATAAATAAATTACAGATACGGACATAAGTGCTGTAGGACTGGGAGGGGGAATGAAAAAAGGGCAGTTGTGCTGATGAGAACTGTGCTCTCATATTTTCTCTGTCTGGGCTTTCAGTCAGGCAGATTACTCATGGCTCAATGATGGTCGCCAGAGGCCCAGTGACCGGGAGTCCTGTCGACCCTCCGGAGCTAACTGGATGGCCCCCCCGAGAAAGACTGTACTCCAGGATTGCGGGGGGCCTGTCAGGTTCTTTCTCATTCAGTCATTCGGTCGTATTTATCAAGTGCTTACGGTGTGCAGAGCCCTATACCAAGTGGTTGGAAGAGTACAATATAACAATAAACAGACACATTCCCTGCCCACACTGAACTTACAGTCTAGAGGGGGACTTTCTCTGCCAAACAGCCGGACAGTCAAGGACGAGATTAGACACGTGACAGGAAATCTCACCCACATCCTGCCTCTGGCCTGGAACGCCCTCCCTCCTCATATTCATTCATTCAATCGTATTTATTGAGCGCTTACTGTGTGCGGAGCACTGTACTAAGCGCTTGGGAAGTACAAGTTGGCAACATATAGAGACGGTCCCTACCCAACAGTGGGCTCACAGTCTAGAAGATCCAACTGACAATTACCCTCCCCACATTCAAAGCCTTTCTGAAGGCACATCTCCTCCAAGAGACCTTTCCTGCCTAAGCCCCCTTTTCCTCTTCTCCCACTCCCTTCTCTGTGACCTTGGTTTGCTCCCTTTATTCACCCCTCCTTCAGCCCCACAGCATTTATGTACATAACCGTAATTTATTCCTATTAACGTCTGTCTCCCCCTCTAGACTGTAAGCTCACTCTGGGCAGGGACCGTGTGTCCCCAACTCTGTCATATTGTTATATTGTACTCTCCCAAGCGCTTAGTATAGTGCTTTACCCACAGTAAGCACTCCGTGAATAAGATTGATTGATGGATTGTATCCAAATTGTAGCTCTTTTCAACCTGATTGATTCAGTCAGGAGTCAGGCAGGGAAAAGCTCCATGACTGTTCTCTGTTCATGGCTCTTACGGAAATATTTGGTGCCATCAACAGATCAGGGCTCCGGTAATTTCTAAACAGATTTGGCTGGCCTAAGGCATTCACTGAGGTTTTTAGGTTATTCCATAATGGCAGAGTTGTTCGAGTCGGAGTTGAAGGTGTACTTCCTAACCCATTCCCCATCACTATGGGACGTTCTGATCCATTCTTTGTCACCATGCTTGTGGAGGCATTGAGAAAATCGGAAGCTGGAATGAGAATCCAGCTGGGAAACTCAGCTTAACAGGCTATGAGCATCTTCCAATTTCTGAGAGACTAGGAATTGTAATATCTAGGAATATCCAGGAATTGTAATATGCTGGTGACAATTCACGAAGCCCCCCCAGCCACCCAACACCTACATACAATTCACATAGATAAATGTGAATCACTTTTCAGAAGCAGGACGCTGATACGTACTGACACTAAACCTGAAGGAAACCAAAGTTATATATTAGCCTACGCTCAGAAATCCATATATTCAACCAAACTGTTATTGGCACAACTGACTGAAGTGAGTGGGAGGAATCAAATCTGAAATTGCTCTAATATGATTCTGTCATCATAACTCTCAGGAACTGTTTTTGCCTTTTTTAAAAGAATGAAGTCTACATGACTGCGGCTGGAATCATAGCTAGCACCTATTTATTATGCGTGAGCACGCTCTTCTTTGGAGTCAAAGAAAAAGATGGTAAGTTTGAGGGTGCCGTTTTGGTTATTGAACTAAAAGCCGAAGGTTTGGTTTTTGGCTGTGGTTAAAAATTAACCCTGAATCAATGCAGATATCTAGTTGAGAAGCAGCGGGGCCTAATGGATAGACAAAGGGCCCTGGACTCAGAAGGATCTGGGTTCTAGTCCCGGTTCCACCAGGGGCCTGCTGTATGACTTTGGGCAAGTCACTTCACTTCTCTGTGACTCAGTTACCTCATCTGTAAAACGGGGATTAAGAGTGTGAGCCCCATGTGAGACAGGGACCGTGTCCTATCCGATTTGCTCATATCCACCCCAGCGCTTACAATGGTGCCCGGGACATGGTAAACACTATTAACTAATAAGTTAACTATTAACGAATAACAATACTGTTATTGTGATTATCATCATCATTATTATTATTATTTGAAACTGTTACTTCTGCTTGAGTTGTTTTTCAGATCCGTACGCTTTGTTGGCCCACCATAATCTCACCTTCTTCAAAGGAATCAAACTCACCCTGAAGCACATGCCATTCGTGATTCTGGTGACAGCATTCCTATTTATCTCAGCAGCTGTCCAGGTAATTCCAACCAGGGAGTTCCAGCCATCATTCCCACCTCTAATGTGCAAGGATTACTAACAGTGGGGGGTTCCTGTTTCCAGATTGATACGGGGGGTGGGTGTAGTAATAAGAGTTGATATGAGCCCACTGTTGGGTAGGGACCGTCTCTATATGTTGCCAACTTGTACTTCCCAAGCACTTAGTACAGTGCTCTGCACACAGTAAGCGCTCAATAAATACGATTGATGATGATATGCTCTGCTCGCTCATAATTATAGCATCATTTTGTTATGATGCTCTAGAGGGGATGATAGTTCTATGATCTGGCCATCTTGGCTCACATAAGTCCTTCGGATTTTTTTTTGCAAGTTTTAAATGCTTTCATTATTGGGGTAATTTCCAGTCACACTCTGTTGTGGATAGTAATATTCTCTGGAAGCGGAAAGAGTACGGGTCTCTTGAGTGGGACATAAACCTGTTTAGATTATAGTTAAAAAGCCAACGAGTTTCCTATTTTCAATTCCAAGTAGTTGTATTAATATGTATTAACTACTTCAATTCCAAGTAGTTGTATAAAGTGCTTAGTCTTTGCAGAGCTCTGGACTGAGATCTGGGAGAGAATCCCTAGGTGGGAATTAGACAAGACCCCTAACTCTCAGGAGTCTTAAAATTTGAAAATAAAAATGGGGGAGGAGGAGGGAAGGTTCTGAGTCCACTGTCAATCTGCAGCCACGGTGATCACTGCGGCAATAGACTCCAGTCTTCCTGGGGTTTCGTGGCGGCGGCCCCAGGCTGTGGCTGCTTTTCCCTATCCCGCCGCCCCCTCACCTGGGATGGAATGGAAGGCAGGTCAGGATGGAGGCTCCTTGGTGAAGTGGAGGCAGTGTGGGATTCCAGGAAGCAGCACGGAGGTCCGATAGAGGAGGAAGTCGTGGGCTCTGGGAGCGGCGTGGAGGTGGCAGTTATCTACAGGAGTCAAGTGACCTTCCCAGGGAACTGATCGGGGCTTTACTGCTTCAGCCTTGGTGGACTAGTGAACGGCATGCATTGTTTCAAAAAAGGCAGAGAAAGTTTCACGTTCATCAGAGCTACAGAGCCAGAGCTGTATTCGAGAGCCTACAGTGATTAGACGTGAAACTTTGAATGTTTTTGTAGAAAAGTGAGCCAGGCAGCAGAGTTGCTGGATAGAACTGGATTGAGGAGAGGCAGATGTAATAATAAGGCAGGATAGGATCTTCTAGACTGTGAGCCCGCTGTTGGGTAGGGACCGTCTCTATATGTTGCCAACTTGTACTTCCCAAGCACTTAGTACAGCGCTCTGCACACAGTAAGCGCTCAATAAATACGACTGAATGAATAAGTGATTGTATTAATGTGGTAGCAGTTTGGAGGGAAAGGGTAGATTTACCTCATCTGTAAAATGGGGATTAAAACTGTAAACCCCATGGGGGACATGGGCTGTGTCCAACCTGGAGAGCTTGTATCTATCCCAGTGCTTAATATGGAGCCTAAAAAAATGTCAAAGACAATCCAAATGAGCTCAGCTCTCTCTGTTGGACGGACATTTCCTAAATGTTCTATCCCAAATGCATAGTATTCCGTCAGATATGAATAATACCTTGTGTACTGTATAGTTCTTTTATTTTTCTAAAGTGCTTTTACGTCAGTTATCTCATTTTATCATTTTACCTTAATCTCTGTAAGGTAAGGAGAGGAAGGTATTATCATTCCCTTTACACATATGAGAAAACTGAGGCCTGGAGATTTCAAATGATTTGTCCAAGGTCAGGGACAGGCCAGGGGCAAAACTGGCCTAAAACCTCATTCCCAGCCACTTGCTATCTTTTAACTAGATCATTTTGCCTCACAGAAAGGGGATTTAAAAAAAAAAATCCTTCTTGGAATTAGCTATCATGGAACTTTCTGGAACGGGAATAAACGTGAGCAGTTCCTCACTTTTTAACCCCCTCGAGGCTATTTGGAAATGTGAGGTATCAACACTTCTTAAGTGCTTTGACTTCATCATATGAAAAGTGGAATAAAAATGTAAAGACCCGTTCCACACCTCATATTAAAGCATGTTTTCAAGGCAATAAAGCTACTCCCACGGCTCTCGTTTTAGTGTTCAGAGATGTTGAAGTACCTGGCTTGTCTTGACGTTTTTTATCATTTCATCTCCTTTCTCTCTCTTTCTCTTTCATTTCTAGGTGGAACAGAGCTATTTTGTCCTCTTTTGTACCCATGCCACAAAGCTTCATGGTCATTTCCAGGATTTAGTGCTGGTTATATTGGTGAGTTGAAGAGAAAACCGTGGTGTGTGCCTTGAAAATTCTTCTCCATTCACAGAACCTTTTGACTTTCTCATGGTTTCAGTGGGTGTCTCTTGAAAGTAGCAGTGGTTTCCCTTTCCAGTTGGAAATGTAGTTCATCTTTGAAATGAAGGTCTGGAGAGGAATGGAAGTATTTCATGCCTGTTTCAACCCCCATAACTGCCTGCGTGTACTCAATTTTCCCAACAAGACTGACTTTTTAAAAATGGTGTTTATTAAGCTCGGCACTGTACTAAGCACTGGGGTAGATGCAATATCATCAGGTTGGACACAGTCGCTGTCCCAGAAGGGAGTCACAGTCTTAATCCCTATTTTCCAGATGAGGGAACTGAGGCACAGAGAAGAGAAATGACTTGCCCAAGGTCACCCAGCTGACAGTTGGAGGAGCCAGGATACCCCTTGGAGAAGCAGAGTGGCTCAGAGGAAAGAGCAGGGTGGGAGTCAGAGGTCATGGGTTCTAATCCCGGCTCCGCCACTTGTCGGCTGTGTGACTTGGGGCAAGTCACTTCACTTCTCTGGGCCTCAGTTCCCTCATCTGGAAAATGGGGATTAAGACTGTGAGCCCCGTGTGGGACAACCTGATTACCTTGTATCCCCCCGGTGCTTAGAACAGTGCTTGGCACATAGTGAGTGCTTAACAAATGCCATCATCATTATTATTATTATTGACTGCTTCCTCTTGGAATTCCCACCCCCAGTGCTTAGAACATTGCTTGGCACATAGTAAGCGCTTAACAAATGCCATTATCATTATTATTATTATTATTGACTGCTTGCTCTTGGAATTCCCGCCCCCTCCCTTCCAAGCAATTGCTGACCGAGGCCTGTGTAGTGGCCGCCCTAGGCTTCAGTACAAGCTCTCCCAGGACACAGAGAAAGCTAACGCTGTCTGGTTGCAGGCGTATTCATTCATTCAGTCAGACGTATTTATTGAGCGCTTACTGTGTGCAGAGCACTGTACTAAGCGCTTGGGAAGTATTCTTACGTGCTTAGCACGGACTGCTATTTCTCTTTCAGTTACACTGAAAATCCACCTTGGCTAACAGTCCCCTCTCCCTCCCATATCCCCGAGGCCTCTCATTAATTCATTCAATTGCATTTATTGAGTGCTTACTATGTGCAAAGCACTGTACTAAGCGTGTGACTGCCTCACAGGCCCTAGGGGCTGGCACAGGTGTGGGGTTGGATCAGAAGGAAGGGAGATTGTTTATCCTCCACCTGCTCTTTGTTTCTACACCTGCCTTCCCCTTAAGATTTTCTTTGCTTTGCACTGACATTGTTTGCACACTTATTAAGCGTCCACAGAAAGACCTACATAGCCTTGGGCTCCCAGGGAGTTAGCCAGAGTTTGTTAAAGACTGTGAGCCCACTGTTGGGTAGGGACTGTCTCTTTATGTTGCCAACTTGTACTTCCCAAGCGCTTAGTGCAGTGCTCTGCACACAGGAAGCGCTCAATAAATATGATTGATTAATTAAAGCTACAGGGAAAGCTTTCTCCTGTGACCGAATGCATTGAAGGGCAGAGCTGAGGGTCCTGACATTTATCCTATCCCACCTTGATGACTGCATCAGCCTCCTCTCCGACCTCCCTGCCTCCTGTCTCCCCCGACTCCGATCCACACTTCGCTCTGCTGCCCAGATCATTTTTCTACAGAATCATTCAATCCACTCATCAAGAACCTCCCGTGGTTGCCCATCCACCTGCGCATCAAACAGAAACTCCCGACCATCGGCTTAAAAGACTGCGAGCCCACTGTTGGGTAGGGACTGCCTCTATGTGTTGCCGACTTGTACTTCCCAAGCGCTTAGTACAGTGCTCTGCACACAGTAAGCGCTCAATAAATACGATTGATTGATTAAAAGCCCAATCACCTTGCCCTCTCCTATCTTACGTTGCTGTTCGCCTACTGAAACCCAGCTCTTACACTTCACTACTCGAATGCCGTCCTACTCACTGTACCTCGATCTCGTCCATCTCACCTCACCCAAGTCATCATCATCATCATCAATCGTATTTATTGAGCGCTTACTATGTGCAGAGCACTGTACTAAGCGCTTGGGAAGTACAAATTGGCAACACATAGAGACAGTCCCTACCCAACAGTGGGCTCACAGTCTAAAAGGGGGAGACAGAGAACAAAACCAAACATACCAACAAAATAAAATAAATAGGATAGATATGTACAAGTAAAATAAATAAATAAATAAATAAATAAATAGAGTAATAAATATGTACAACCATATATACATATATACAGGTGCTGTGGGGAAGGGAAGGAGGTAAGATGGGGGGATGGAGAGGGGGACGAGGGGGAGAGGAAGGAAGGGGCTCAGTCTGGGAAGGCCTCCTGGAGGAGGTGAGCTCTCAGCAGGGCCTTGAAGGGAGGAAGAGAGCTAGCTTGGCGGATGGGCAGAGGGAGGGCATTCCAGGCCCGGGGAAGGACGTGGGCCGGGGGTCGATGGCGGGACAGGCGAGAACGAGGTACGGTGAGGAGATTAGAGGCGGAGGGAACTCCCTCCTCTTTTATGTCCGACAAACCACCTTCTAAGTCGTATTAAAATCGCATCTCCTCCAAGAAGCCTTCCCCGACTTAACCTCTATTTCCCCTACTCCCTCTCCCCGCTGCGTGACGCTTGTGCTTGGATTTGTACCCTTCGTTCACCCCTCCCTCAGCCCACATCACTTATGAACATATCCACAATTTATGTATATTAATATACGAATCCACTATTTGACCTTAAGCTCCTTGTGATCAGGGAATGTGTCTCTCAACTCTGCTCCCAAACGCTTAGTACAGTGTTGTGTGCACAGTAAGCGCTCGATCTTGTTGCATAGTACTTCCTCAAGCGCTCTACACACCGTAAGTGCTCAATAAATACGACTGGATGAATGAAAACAATTGAATGATTGATCCTATCACATTCCTGAAAGCATGCCTTTCCCGAAGTTCATTCATTCAATCGTATTTATTGAGCGCTTACTGTGCGCAGAGCACTGTACTAAGTGCTTGCGAGAGTAGAGAATAATAATGAAGTGTTAAAGCCTCTGTCTTCCAGCACCTCCAATCTGTCATGATTGCACAAGGAAAATCTGCACATTACATGCCTAGTTGTTATTATTATTAGTCGCTAATTATTATTATTATTACTATGGTATTTGTTAAGCTCTTCTATGTGTCAAGCACTAAATGTTGGGGTAGATACAAGTTAGGTCAGACAGAGATGGTTCTCACGGTCTAACTAGGAGGGAGAAGAGGTATTCAATCCCCATTTTACAGCTGAGGAAACTGAGGCCCAGAGAGGTTAAGTAACTTGCTCAAGATCACACAGCAGACACGTGGGGGAGCCGGGATTAGAACCCAGGTCCCCCGACTCTCGGGCCCGGGCTCTTTCCACTAGGCCACTCTGCTCCTCGAGATAAGGGGAGGGCTTCAAGAAGGCGGTGGCCACAGCAGAGTGTCCCGGGGAATGTGGAGTAAGAAATAAGGGGATGTGTCTGATCCCAGAAGAACGGGGCCTGACAATCAGAAGAAAAAATAAACATTCGAGCCGAGAAGATCTCTTTGTGCAGAGGAGTCTCTCAGGGGAGGCGGTGAAAGCTCTTTTGCTGGAGTCGTTTAAAACCTGCCAAGTAATTGACTGTACATGGAAGGGAACAATCCCTCACTCACCCCCGGGAGAGGGACAAGATGACCTAATAGGTTTTATTGATCTGTTATTGTAGATGATTCTGAGCCTCTCCTGCGAAAGGAGGGAAAGAAAGGAGGGGAATGTTCTAGAGGCGGCGGCGGGCCTGCTCTTGCCCTGAGTAGCCTCACTGCCTTGAGTAGGGCAGTGTTTATTTTTTTATTTTTTTTTTAATGGCATTTATTAAGCGCTTACTATGTGCAAAGCACCCTTCTAAGCACTGGGTGGGGGATACAAGGTGATCAGGTTGTCCCACGGGGGGCTCACAGTCTTCATCCCCATTTTACAGATGAGGGAACTGAGGCACAGAGAAGTGAAGTGGCTTGCCCAAGGTCACACAGCGGATAAGTGGCGGAGCCGGGATTCGAACCCTTGACCTTTGACTCTTTCCACTAAGCCACGTATTTTCTTCTGATTGTCAGGCCCCGTTCTTCTGGGATCAGACACATCCCCTTATTTCTTACTCCACATTCCCCGGAGCACTCTGCCGTGGCCACCGCCTTCTTGATGCTCTCCCCTTTTCTCGAGGAGCAGGGTGGTCTAGTGGAAAGAGCCCGGGCCCCAGAGTCGGGGGACCTGGGTTCTAATCCAAGGGGCAGTTCCAACAGCGGTTGGAGCTTCCCAGTCTTCCCAGCTTCCCGCGCCTTCCCAGTCACGAAGCTAAGGAACCGCTTCCTTTAATTCGTTGTGGGCAGGGAATGTATCTGTTATATTGTTATATTGTCCTCTCCCAAGTGCTTAGTATAGTACAGTAAGCGCTCAGTAAATACACAATTGACTGACTGACTGCGAATAATAATGATTTTGGTCTTTGTTAAGCACTCTCTGTGTGGGAAATCCTCCTAAAATCCCATCTCCTCTATGAGGCCTTCCTCTAGCTAGCCTCCCTCCGCTCTGCATTAACCGGTACCCAGTCCCACAGTACTAATCATCAATCGTACTTATTGAGCGCTTACTGTGCGCAGAGCACTGTACTAAGCGCTTGGGAAGTACAAGTTGGCAACATATAGAGACAGTCCCTACCCAGCAGTGGGCTCACAGTCTAAAAGTGGGAGACAGAGAACAAAACCAAACATACCAACAAAATAAAATAAATAGAATAGATATGTACAAGTAAAATAGAGTAATAAATATGTACAAACATATATACATATATACAGGTACTATATACATATATATATATATATAGCCTACCCAGCAGTGGGCTCACAGTCTAAAAGGGAGAGACAGAGAACAAAACCAAACATACTAACAAAATAAAATAAATAGAATAGATATGTACAAGTAAAATAAATAGAGTAATAAATATGTACAAACATATATACATATATACAGGTACTATACTATATATATATATATATATATATATACTGTATATATATAGTACTAATGTAAATATTCTTCTGCACTCCAAGTATATTTCTATTTCTACTCTATTTCTAATTCTATTTCTAATCTATTTTAACATTCGTCTCCCTCTCCAAGCTCCTCATGGACAAAGGTCTCATCTACCACCTCTATTTTATTGTCCTTTCCCCGGTACTTAGTACAGTGCTCTGCACACAATAAGCGCTCAATAAATACCATTGATTGATTGCACCAAGTACTGGAGGAGACACAGTGCAGTCAGATCGGACTCAATCCCTATTCCCATATGGGGCTCACAGCCTGAGCCGGGGAGGGAGAACAGGTACATATTCCCATTTACGGATGAGGAAATGGGGGTCCAGAGAAGTCAAGTGACTTACCCACGGTCACACAGCAGGTTTACCTCTCTGTACAACGGGAATGACAGAGAGAGGGTCCCGGGGCCAGGAGTTCACCGTAAAGAGCGTGGAGATGCGGGATGCCGGCGATAGGCAAAATAGCTCGATCGCCTCTCTCAGATGTTGTTTCTTTGAGAAGAAACCTGCCATTTTTCCTCCCGCTCACTGTGGCACTCTCCCGTCCTCTCCAGGTATCAGCCGTGCTAAGCACTCCGTTTTGGGAATGGTTTCTGCAGAAGTTTGGCAAGAAAACCGCGGCCTGTGGAATTTCTGTAAGTGAATGACTCAGAGGGATTCGGTCGCGGGCCCCCAAGCCTGATGCTTTAATTAGCAGCAAGGTACATGCTTCCCCTGCCGCTGTCGGGCCGTGGCTCTGGGCCTCAGTTACCTCATCTGTAAAATGGGGATTAAGACTGTGAGCCCTCTTCGGCACAGGGACTGTGTCCGTCTTGATTACCTTGTATTGACCCCAGCGCTTAGAACGGTGCCTGGCATTCATTCATTCATTCAATCGTATTTATTGAGCGCTTACTGTGTGCAGAGCACTGTACTAAGCGCTTGGGAAGTACAAGTTGGCAACGTAATAAAGTTGCACATCTTATAACTGCTAGGCCGCACTACCTTCCCATTCACACACAATGTAGGTTCTTTAAAGGGAAGCTCTGTATTTTTGTTATGCAGTTGGTCTAAGGACTGCAGGTTAATCAAAATTAGATAAGCCCTCTAGAGAATGTGCTCTTTTAAAACGAGGCTATAGTCACCCTGTGAGATTTTTCCTGTTAACATCAGAAGCATTAAATGATTTCTAAGAGCTTAACAAATGACATTAAAAAAAAATAATCGGGGATAAGCTTATAATAATAATAATTATGGTACCTGTTAAGCGCTTACTATGTGCCAGGCACTCAACTAAGCGCTGGGATGAACAGAAGCAAATCAGTTTGGACCCAGTTCCTGTCCCTCATGGGGCTCACAGTCTTCATCTCCTTTTGACACATGAGTTAACTGAGGCACAGAGAAGTTAAGCGGCTTTCCCGAGGCCACACAGCAGACGAGTGGCAGATTAGATCTTCTGACAGCCAGGCCCACTTCTATCCATTGTTGAGTAGGGGCCGTCTCTATATGTTGCCGACTTGTACTTCCCAAGCGCTTAGTCCAGTGCTCCACACACAGTAAGCGCTCAATAAATACGATTGAATGAATGCAGTATGTACCCCAGGGCGTAGTAGAGTGCCTGGCACCTAGTAAGAATGTAACTAATGCCAAGCAGCGTGGCTCAGTGGAAAGAGCCCGGGCTTTGGAGTCACAGGTCATGGGTTCGAATCCCGGCTCCGCCACATGTCTGCTGTGTGACCGAGTCACTTAACTTCTCTGAGCCTCAGTTACCTCATCTGTACAATGGGGATTAAGACTGTGAACCCCACACGGGACAACCTGAGCACTTTGTATCCCCCCCCCCAGCGCTTAGAACAGTGCTTTGCACATAGTAAGCGCTTAACAAATGCCAACATTATTATTATTATTAAAAAAAAAAAGAATCAACAAGCACGGTAATGGGCAAACCCAAATCTTCTCATGGCTGCCAAGATGATCAGGAGAGGGAGAGGACAGAGGTCCCCTGTTCCAGGTTCTTTGAGTGCTTGGCCACCGATGCTCTTGCCGGATTACTGTTGGAGTGTCTGCTTTTCCTCTCTTTTAAAGACTTGTCTTTCCAGCTCCTTGCAGAGGTTCTTGGGAACTGGATACAGTCCTTGCCCATTGCGGGGAATCACAATCTTGGACCTGAGTTAGAGGGCTCAGGCTAATAATGATGGTGGCATTTGTTAAGTGTTTACTCTGTGCCAGGCACCGTGCTGGAGACAAACAAACTGCGTCGGACACAGTCCCTGTCCCTTTTAGACTGTGAGCCCACTGTCGGGTAGGGACCGTCTCTATATGTTGCCAATTTGGACTTCCCAAGCGCTTAGTACAGTGCTCTGCACACAGTAAGCGCTCAATAAATACGATTGATGATGATGTGGGGCTCACAGTCTCGATCTCCATTTTACAAGCGAGGTGACTGAGACCCAGAAAAGAGGCGACTCGCCCAAGGTCACGGAGCAGACAAGTGGCGGAGCAAGGTTTAGAACCCGTGACCTTCCGATTCCCAGGCCCGGGCTTTGTCCGCTACGCCATACTGCTTCTCTGATGGGGGCTGCATGGTACCCAGACTGGCCCTCGGTGCCCCTGATTTAATAATACTAATAATGATGGCATTTATTAAGCGCTTACTATGTGCGAAGCACTGTTCTAAGCGCGGGGGAGTTTACAAGGTGATCAGGTTGTCCCATGGGGGGCTCACATTTTACAGATGAGGGAACTGAGGCCCAGAGAAGTGAAGCGACTTGCCCAAAGTCACACAGCTGACCATTGGCGGAGCCGGGATTTGAACCCATGAACTCTGACTCCAAAGCCCGGGCTCTTCCCAGTGAGCCATGCTGATTAGCATTCTGAGGACAGACGGATGACTCCGTGGGCTTTTAGGGAGAGGAGAGCCCTGGGGAACGCGGGCCTGACCTCTCGGCCTGTGCTGGGAAGGTACTGCTCTCTGGTTTCTTGGACAAGAGCCGCTCAGCGCCCAACTGGGCGACCCCGAGACTTGCCGTGACTCCAGCTTGTCTGTGCCCCCTTCCGTGGCTGTCGACTTTGCTTCCCTCGTAGAGAGCTTTCTTCCAAGCACCTGACCCTCCACTGACTCACCAAGAACCGAGGAGCAGGGGAGGAAATGTATCCTGGTGGGATTGGGGAAAGGGAACGGGTGAATGCGACTGATTTTCCGACGGCTGACATCTGGACATCTGCCCTTCCCCCAACAGCATTTGGCAGCTCCGGGTTCCTACTGGATTTGCAAAGGGCAGAAACCTTAAAAAGTATCTGTTCTGCTCGTTGTTTTGAAATGCACCACGGGGAAGCTTTTTTTTTTCTTTCTTGTCCTTTGGCAGACTGTCAGTTAAAAGGAAAAGGGCCCATTTGGGCCCGGCTGGTATTGGCCTTAGATTTGGTCTTCAAAGGCCTACTCTTTGCGTGCCATTGCATTCTGAAAGACCGTTACCGTTTTTTAAAAATTGGAACGGCGCCTCTTATCGTGTGACGACTCCCAGAGTTGGAGCTTTGCAGCAGGCCGAAGCACCGGGTGGAAATGGTTGCCTGAAAGATGGTTTGTTGTTTTTCTTCACTATTGCTCGAGTGCTCTCTTGTGGTGATATAATGGTCTCCTCCGAGCCCGCCTTCCACCGAGCCTGCAATTTGGCCCCTTTCTTTGCTGGCCCTGGTTGGACGGAAAAGGCCGCGGGGTGGGAAGAGGGATGTTGGGGTGTTGAGCCCCTCGAAGAGGAGGTGCAATTGTGGTAGTCCCCCAAAATACATTTTGAAGGGTTTCTTTTTGAGACCTCCTATGCTGTGAAATTATATTTCCCCAACCGGATGTTTCTCAGGAATACCTCAGTCTTCTAAACACTCCTGAAAAATTATTTCCCACTAGTATTACTTATAAAAGACCAATATTTGCCTAATAGAGGGGAGCTGCTGCTACCACTTCACTTGAACCCGCCCCACCTCTACAAGGAATCATATTTGAACGGGTTTCCTTTTTCTTCTTTTGGATTCCCCAGAGGAAGGAGGAGGAGTAGAGAAGCAGTGGGTCCTAGTGGGTAGGGTGCGGGCCTGAAAGTCAGAAGGACCTGGGTTCTAATCCTGCCTTCGCCACTTCTCTGCTGGGTGACTTAGGGGAAGTCGCTTCACTTCTCCATGCCTCAGTCACCTCATCTGGAAAATGGGGATTAAGACTATGAGCCCCATGTGCGACATGGACTATGTCCTATGTCCAGTGCTTAGAACTGTGCCTGGCACATAATAAGCATTTAACAGATACCATTTAAAAAAATAATAATCGGGGATAAGAATGGGGCCCACCAGGTTCTTGCTTTAGGTTCTTGGGAAATTAATTTGTCCCCCTTGGCTCTGGGAAACTATTCTTTGGGGCTGATGAACAGGCCAGGACTGTGTTCCCGAATCTACTCTGCACCTTCTTTGTTGTGCGATTTGTCACTGATTTTTTCTGACAGCGGTTCAGCTGTTTCCAAGTTGTTCCCTCTTTCCAAGCTTACACTTGGAAGTGTAAATCGCGTGGACTTATTCCCCGGCCCTAGCGTCTCACCTCCTTACTCCTAAACAAAGTCTTATATAAGGAGGTGGCCAAGCAATGGTATTTATTGAGCGGAGCACAGCAACCCCCAAAGTTTTGGGGAAGCCCTATTTGGGGGTACGCTGCTTGCTCCAAGTGGGGTGGGGCTGGAAAGGGAGCCCTAAAAATGGCCTGCCTCACTAAACCTGCTTCACCAGAGGATCGGTACAACACGGTTAGATCTTCCCCGGAGTCTGCGGCATCAGCTTGTAAAAAAAAAAAAAAAATTATGGTATTTGTTAAGCACTTATTAGGGGCCAGGTACTCAACTAAGCACTGGGGTAGATAGAAGATAAGCAGGTAGGACACAGTCTCTGTCAGTCAATCAATCAAAAATAAATGGTATTTATTGAGCACTTACTATGTGCAGAGCACTATTCTAAGTACTTGGGAGAGTATTCAACAGAATTAACAGCTTATAACCACCCCAGTGCTTAGTACAATGCCTGGAACATAGTAAGTGCTTAACAAATAGCATTCTTCTTCTTATTATTATTATTATTACCACCTAGTGGATAGAGCCTGGGCCAGGAACTCAGAAGGACCTGAGTTCTAATTCCTGCTCCGCCATTTGTCTTCTGTGTGACCTTGGGCAAGTCACTTCACTCCCCTGGGCCTCAGTTATCTCATCTGTAAAAAGGGAATTAAGACTGTGGGCCCCAGGTGGTATAGGGACTGTGTCCAACCTGATGGGATTGTATCTACCCCAGTGCCTAGAACAGTGCTTGATACATAGTAAGCGCTTAACAAATACTATTATTATTATTAAAGGAAGCGAGAAAACCGGGAAGGGCAAAGTTACACTTAAAGTCCTGAATAAAAAAGTGTTGTGCCTACGGCCCTGGGGTGGATGCTGAGTCCTGAGGCAGAAAACTGGAGAAGCCCCTCCCACCCCCAAGCTTATATTGGGTTCTCATTATACCTGAGGGTCCATTTCCTATCTCTGGTCCCTAACAAATCCTGGCACACAGTATGTGCTTAACAAATGCCATTATTATTAAATGGGATCCCCCCTGTGAGGCATAAACTAGAATCTCCTTAGGGGCCCAGGAGTGTCTACCAACTCCCTTGTACTCTCCCGACTGCTTAGTACAGTGCTGCGCACACAGTAAATGCTGAATAAATACCACTTATTAAATGATTTGTTTGCTAAGCTATTTTAACAGGACTCTGTGGTCGTTTCTCATAGTGATCGGGGCGCTCTGTTTTGCAAACAAAAGGCGGCATTAATTTATTTCTGTCTCTCTCTCTGTCTTTTGTAGTGCATGGTGCCCTTTGCAGTCCTGCTGGTTATTGTACCCCATCTGGCTGTGGCTTACGTCGTAGCATTTATGTCTGGAGTGAGCATCTCGGCATCTCTGCTGTTGCCATGGTACGAGGGTTTGCCGTGGGTGGGCACGTATACACCAGAAACTTAATAGGCTTCCTGCTCAGGGGGATGGACAACAAGTCAGGTCTCCTGAGTTCTCGCTGCAAATCCTGCTACTGCCTTCTTCTGTGGCCTCAAGCGACTCAGAAACTGCCTTTTGTTATAAGGAGGCTTGCGGACATGAGATGACTGCAGGGTGTTTTGTAATTTTTTTTTCTGTCTGTGTCCTTCTCTTAGGCAGAAGTGCATTTGGGGGAAAAAACCAGGGGAGGATTTTAGGGTCTCACGAACATGCATTTGAGAAATGTAACAAGGTCAACATTCATTAGGTCCTTTTAGTTTCGGATTACAACAACAAGCTCTGTTTTCCATTATAAAGTAGGTGGCAGGACCCGGTTTAGAAAACAGTTTTTGGCTGTGCGCAGTTCTTTTCCTAGTGTTTACTCAGAAATGTGCCTTTTAAAAGAGATGAATCTGTAAACACCCTTACTTCAATCGATCAGTCGATAGTGAGCGCTTACTTTGTGTAGGGTGCTGTACTTAGCACTTGGAAGAGTACAACACAAAAGAATTGGTAATAATAATAACTGTGGTATTTGTTAAGCGCTTACTGTGTGCCAGGCACTGTTGTGGATACGAGCAGATCGGGTTGGACACAGTCCCTGTTCCATGTGGGACGCACAGTCTCAATCCCCATTTTACAGATGAGATAACTGAAGCACAGAGAAGCAAAGTGACTTGCCCAAGGCCACACAGCACACAAGTGGCGGAGCTGGGATAAAATAGACACAATCCCTCCCCTCTAGATGCTAGTGGGGGGGACAGACATTAAAATAAATTACAGAATTTATTAATAAATCACTTTCCCCACCTATTAAGCAGTTATCCAAAATCTTTTGTAAATATTACTGACGTTCAGTTCTCCTCTAGACTGTAATCTCCTTGAGGGCAGGGAACGTGTCTACCAACTCTGTTATACTGTACTTTCCCAGGTGCTTAGTAGAGTGCTGTGCATACAGTAAGCACTCAATAAGTACAAACTGATCGACTGACTGCCTCTCAATTCCTCAAAGCTAGTTGGAGTCCTCGGAGGTCTGAGAATGCAAAGCTTTAAAGACATCAATGCTCATTTTGTTATTTTCACTGTTCATGATAGCAATTTGAGGGCACAGGGTGTTGTCTTTTAATCTGTGACCTAGCACTGATATGGCACGGAACTCAGGCTGGACCCTGAAGCCAGATGAACAGCATCAAATCCATTTAAAAATAACCCGGTATGCAGCCCAGTAGCCTGCAAGTTAAAATGCAGCTGGCAGGGCTTGAAAATGAAGTCCATAAAACAGGCTAATGCCCACCATTTCTTTATGAAGTGTGTTCACACCCTTCCCTCTAACTTTAAAAAAGAAAAAAGAGGTCTCTTGCTCGGGAAAAGTTGAAATCTCTCACATTCCCTTCACCGACAATTCCTCCGATAGCCGTAGAGGGGTCCGATCTCTTACCCTGGACTCAGTTAGGATGGAGAAAAAACTCAGTCCTGCTTTGCTTCTCTAACCCCCATGCAGGACCCGTTTCCAATTCCTTCTCTCCAGCATCAGACCGAAAAGCAAGCTGAGAGAACCAAAGGAAAGGCTTCCCGGTTCTCCAGCAGTGTCAGCTTAAGGGGGTTGGGAAAGGTAGGAAAGATCCTCATCACTCTCCACATGACTTCCTGCCCCCCTTCCCCTCCAACCCCCTCAACCCTCCTGCCAAACCAAGAGGGCTCCATTGTGTTCTGCCTTCCACGTGGCAGTAATCGATCCCGGGAGTCTCCCATCCAAATGGTCTCCCCGTTGGCCTTGGCAGCAGAAATGGTGAGGAAGGAAGAGTTTGTCTCTCCCTCTGTCCGCCCGCTGGAGAGCTGCCACTTTTCCTTCTTGAAGCTCACCAGATCCTAGGTTTCAAATCATGCACCCAGTAGGCCTCTGGCAAGGGTTGCCACCCGACGCGTCCAAAAACTCAGGTCTCCGGACCAAACCAGATGGTTAACGTTTCTCTTCTGCTCCACTTCCTCGGCCCCCTCACAGCCCGAGGTGGGAGATTCGGGCCCCTGTTTCTCTTCTCTCCTTGATTCCCGAGATGCTATTAACAAGCAAATGGCCCACGGACTAAGTCAGCTTTGGGAATAGCCAGCCAGTAATTACATGACAGGGATAAATCCTTCCGGGATGAATCGTAGCGTCACTCAGTGGTGCCTAAGAACAGCTTCTCCATAGCCGTGCTGCTGTGCATTATGCGTCCTACAGCGGCTTTTCTGGGCCTCAGCTATGACTTGGGAATGGCAGTGCTACAAACATTACCTACGGGGCTGTGGACAGGACACCTTAATAGGACGGCTGATGTGGGTTGCAAATCATCCTCATCATCATCAATCGTATTTATTGAGCGCTTACTATGTGCAGAGCACTGTACTAACTGCTTGGGAAGTACCAATTGGCAACATATAGAGACAGTCCCTACCCAACATTGGGCTCACAGTCTAAAAGGGGGAGACAGAGAACGAAACCAAACATACTAACAAAATAAAATAAATAGAATAGCTATGTACAAGTAAAATAAATAAGTAAATAGAGTAATAAATATGTACAAACATATATACAGGTGCTGTGGGGAAGGGAAGGAGGTAAGAGGGGGGGATGGAGAGGGGGACGAGGGGAGAGGAAGGAAGGGGCTCAGTCTGGGAAGGCCTCCTGGAGGAGGTGAGCTCTCAGCAGGGCCTTGAAGGGAGGAAGAGAGCTAGCTTGGCAAATATAATTTGAAAATCACCAAGCTCTAGGTGTTGTAACGGTAAATCTCATTACTTAGGCATTCTTTAGTATTTGTTCCTTGAGACTCTGGCCTAGTGTCTCCTACCCAGGCTACTGGCTTCCTCTGCCTCAGAGACATACCAGTAGCGGGACACTTTCTGTCGAGCAAGTGAAAGGCGCAATATCTGTAAGCTCCTTGTGGGCAGGGGACACGTCTTCCAATTCTGTTCTACTCTCCCAAGTGCTCAGTACAGCACTCTGCCCACAGTAAGCACTCAAGACTGTAAACTCACTGTGGGCAGGGAATGTGTCTGTTTATTGTTATATTGTACTCTCCCAAACACTCAGTACAGTGCTTGGCACATAGTAAGCACTCAATAAATATGGCTGAATGTACGACTAAATACCACTGACGGATATACGTACGTAGTTAAGGAAGCAGTGAGGCACAGTGGATACAGCCCGGGCTTGGGAGTCAGAAGGACCTGGATTCTAATCCTGGCATTTGTCTTCTGTGTGGCCTTGGGCGAGTCACTTAACTTCTCTGTGCCTCAGTTACCTCGTCTGTAAAATGGGGATGAAGACCGTGAGCCTCATGAGCCCACTGGTGGGTAGGGACTGTCTCTATATGTTGCCAATTTGTACTTCCCAAGCGCTTAGTACAGTGCTCTGCACATAGTAAGCGCTCAAAAAATACGATTGATGATGATGATGATGATGTGGGACAGGGACTGTGTCCAACACGATTACCTTGTATCTAACCCAGCGCTTTAGTACAGTGGCTGGCACAAGGTATGCGCTTAACAAATACCACAGTTATTATTATTAATATTAGCTACTGTCCTTGCTTACTGGGGCATGTGAACTGCAGGGCAGTTAAAGGAGAGAAAAAGACAATTCAGCTCCAACAGATACCTCCAGGTAGAGGGCATATAATAATAATAATGATGGCATTTATTAAGCACTTACTATGTGCAAAGCACTGTTCTAATCAAACTAGGGGGATTCTATCCTGAACTAGGCCCTTGAAGCCTCTTGATACAAGCAGGCTCCTGGCAAAGCACCGGTGATGATGATGACGATGGTATTTATTAAGTGCTTACTATGTGCCTCCACTCGACTGCTATGGGACCTTGGGCAAATCACTTAAATTATCTGTGCTTCAGTGACCTCATCTGTAAAGTGGAGATTAAGACCGTGAGCCCCAAGTGGGACATGGACCGTATCCAACCTGATTATCTAACCCCAGCGCTTAGAACAGTACCTGGCACATACTAAGCATTTAACAAATACCATTTGAAGAAAAAGGGTCAAGGATGAATGGTGAACTTGAGGGGCATGTTGGACTAGCAGGGGGAGGAGGAGAGAAGAATCTGGAAATGGGCCTAGAATGCTGATTTATGATGATTAACCAAATCAGTAAATTTCACCTAGCTCTCTAGATGAGCCAATTTAAAGAACAGAATTCAAATGAATTCTTGAACTTCGGTTCTTAGTTGCTCTCTAGGCTTATTTTCCATGGCATCAGGGGTCAGACTTCTCTCAGTTGGGGGACTTATAGATATGCAAGATTTCGGCTCTTGGGACGCCTTTCATATGGAGGCAGAAGGATATGTTTGTTGCCTCACTTTGCTCCAACATCGGCCTGTCATTCGGAAAGGATTCAGAGGAAGAAACAGATCTATTAACCACAGCAATGTCTGTGCAGATATTGCATGTGTGTATTTCCAGCTCTTTTTCTTAGCAAAATTTTCTGTTAATCATACACAAAACCATGCTGTGTCTAAGATCATGTCAGCACTTCGAACAGTAAGCGCTTAACAAGTACCATCATCATTATTACGATACAGCAAAAAGCAGCATAGCCTAGTGGGAGTCACAGGACCTGGGTTCTAATCTCGGAACAAGTCTGCTGTGTAACCTTGGGCAAATGACTGTTCCTCAGTTTCCTCATCTGTAAACTGGGAATTCAGTAACTGTTCCTCCTACTAAGACTCTGAGTCCTGGGTGACACAGGAACTGTGTCCCACCTGATTATCCTGTATTTACCAGGGCTTGGCACATAGAAATCATATTTATCGAGTACCTACCCTGTGGAGACCACTGTTTATGACTTCAAATAGATCTGCTCTCAATTTGCCTTTAATGCCATCATTCTGAGAAAATTATAGGATGCCTAGAAATTACCCCTAGAATCACAGAATGTAGATGAGTTTCCTTCTTCCTTCTGTCTGTAAATTATTTTAGCATCTCCCTTCTAGATTGTAAACCCCCCCAAGGACAAGTAACACTTCTACTAATTCTATTGTGTTTAGTAGTGCTTAGAAGAGTGTTTGACCTACAGCAGGTGCTCAGTAAATACTGTTGATTGAATGATTGGAAGAATGCCACAGCTAAGTTAAAAGACAAGTAGAACTCTGACAGAGAAATTGAAGAGGTTTGGACTACATGAATTTTAAAAATCTCTTCCCCATAATAGTGGAAAAGGATTCATTTGGGCAATCCTTACTCCCTCCTACTTAGACTGTGAGCCCCATGTGGGACAGGGACTGTGTCCAACCTGATAAACCTGTATTTACTCCAGAGCTTAAAACAGTGCTTGACTCACAGCAGGTGCTTAACAAATACCATAAAACAGACAAAACAATGGCACAAAATCTGGTTGTTTCAGGGAATCCCCATCCAAATTATTTTAGGACTAAATGGTAGCATTGCCTTTTGGAAACTTGGACCAACTGTGGAGTCTTCAACTGAAAATATATCTGTCCAGTGCCAATGTGACGTGTGTGTGCGTGCGTGTGTGTTTGTGTATTTAGGTAATCAGGTTATTGGAGGAAGTTCCTAAACTTGATTGTAGATTTTTTGAGAATAGGGACTAGGCCTTAGAGTGTTCTGAACTTTCCTGCCACAACATCCAATAGCACAATCCTGTGCTCTTTGGTCTCTCATTAGACACTTCTTAAATTTCAAAATCTGCCCCTTTAGATTATTCAAAAACAGAATCTAAAGGCATACCTGCAGAATGGGCAACCCTTCTGTGTTCATGAAAGATGGCCATCATTATCATCATCATCAGTAGTGGTATTTATTGAGCGCTTACTGTTGCAGAGCGCTGTATTAAGCGCTTGGGAAAGTACAATATGACAGAGTTGATAGGCACGTTCCCCGCCCACAGAGCACCAAAATAGCATAAGTAATGCAAACTTCAATTAGTCAAGACCTGATTTGATCTGCAAATCTTCCAGGTCCTTTGCGTCATCTCCTTCTCCTTTCTTTTGCCCAGCTCAGCCATTCGAACCTCCCCGAGAGAGTAGGAAGAAATGCAGTAAATCCGTTTTCCCATTGGATAACAGCTCTGGGAAAGGGATTGATAAGCGAGGAGGAAGGAATGATAGCTGGCATGGAGGTTCCCAGGAACGTGTGGGTTTCCTGTAACCATCAGTTTCTGTCCTAGAATCAGATTGTTTATTGATCAATAAGTGGCATTTATCGAGCTCTCACTATGTACAGAGCACTGTAGTAAGTACTTGGGAGAGTACAGAACAGTAGAGTACTAGACCAATTCTATGCCATAAGGCTTGCCACACCTGGCTATTGTGGGCAGGGAATATGTCTGTTCATTCATTCAATTGTATTTATTGAGCACTTACTGTGTGCAAAGCACTGTATTAAGCGCTTGGGAAAGTACAATATAACAACAAACAGACATATTCCCTGCCCACAATGAGCTCACAGTCTAGAGGGACTGTTTATTGTTGTATTTTACTCTCCCAAGCGCTTAGTAAAGTGCTCTGCACACAGTGAGGCTCTCTATTTATTACTCTATTTATTTATTTATTTATTTATTTTACTTGTACATATCTATCCTATTTATTTTATTTTGTTAGTATGTTTGGTTTTGTTCTCTGTCTCCCCCTTTTAGACTGTGAGCCCACTGTTGGGTAGGGACTGTCTCTATATGTTGCCAATTTGTACTTCCCAAGTGCTTAGTACAGTGCTCTGCACATAGTAAGCGCTCAATAAATACGATTGATGATGATGATGATAATAAATAGAGTCGATCGACTGCCCTAGACATGCTAAATCATGAGTAAATGTCTTGTCTTGTCTCATGCCATCAAGTTGAGAGGTCACGGGTTCAGGTCCCGGCTCCGCCAAATTGTCAGCTGTGTGACTTTGGGCAAGTCACTTTAACTTCTCTGTGCCTCAGTTACCTCATCTGTAAAATGGGAATTAAGACTGTGAGCCCCCCGTGGGACAACCTGATCACCCTGTAACCTCCCCAGCACTTAGAACAGTGCTTTGCACATAGTAAGCGCTTAATAAATGTCATCATTATTATTATTATTATAATTCATTCATTCATTCAGTCGTATTTATTGAACGCTTACTGTGTGCAGAGACGTCCTTCTTTAACATGCTCCAAACTCTAATAAAACTTTGAATTTCAGAGATTGAGTCAGGGCCCTGCAGTAATGGCCTAGGTATATTTTTCCACTGTCAATCCGTTAATCGGTAGGGTTTATTGAGCCCCTATCGGGTGCGGAAAAACCCAATAAAAGCGAAAGACAGGGTTTCTACCCTCAGTGAATTTACAGTGGATAGAGCACAGGCTTGGAACTCAGAAGGACCTGAGTTCTGATTCTGGATCCACCACTTGTCTGATGTGTGACCTTGGGCAAGTCACTTCACTTCTCTGGGCCCTCAGTTACCTCATCTGAAAATGGGGATTGAGACCGCGAGGCCCACGTGGGTCAGGGACTGTGTCCAACCCAGTTTACTTGTTTCCACCCCAGCACTTAGTACGGTGCCTGGCACATAGTAAACGCTTAAATACCACAATTATTATTATTATTATCTATGCTAACTGGGAACCAACCTTGACCCAAATCATACAGGACTCTCTATCAGATTCTTATTTGCATTTATAATCGAGAGTGACAGTAGATAGGGAAATCCTTAAGGGTCAACTGTAGAGAACACTGAGCATTGACTGAGCATTTATGGGACATGCAACTTCTCTGGATTATGTCTCGTTGCTTTTTTGGTCAAAGAAGTCATCCCTTTTTCATTTCCCCGAAAGAATTGTGTCACAGCAAAAAGGGCACAAAAAAGAACCACTTTACAGGCCTAAGAGCCAGAAATCTGTGCCTAATACTGCATAATAATAGAGGAGGCTTTGCTCCCTTTGGGAATTCCCATTAACACTAATAGAGATTATGGTGGTAAATCCCCCTGCATCAATGGGAGAAAAGACTCTATAGTGTCCTAAGCATCCTCCTCTAACAGCATTCCAATTTGTGATAAGACTTTCAATTGCCGAGTGAGCATCCCGGCCTCCAATGACTGTAATCCTGCATCCTCCTCACAAAACGAAACGCCCTGTTCCTTCGGTGAAGAAAAAAAAAAAGTTACGCCTGGGCCAGAGTCTAACAGGAAAGCCATTTCATAGTTATCCTAAGGACCCACTTGAGGGAAATGTACCCGTGCCCATGACGTGCGGGGTGTATTGTTCTTGTAGAATGGACAGTTTCATATTTCTCGCTCCCTCCTTCCCCACCTTCTTAGCTCTTCCTCTTCCTTATTCCCTCTCCCCACCTCCCTGTGGAAGAAGCAAATTAGAGTTTCCTGACCCCAGAGGTTGGGGTTCGTTTTCGATTATTTAAAGCATAAATGTCCTTAACCCTTTTATTTCTAGACCAGAAAGATCCGGTCCCCAACCCCACATTCATAAATACGCAGACCTTCCCACTGCATGTTTATGTGCATACGCTCTGAGCCAAGATTACCACCTGCCACACTCAACCTACGTGGGTCCAAGTGACACAAACACAAAGGGCGTTTGGAGTAAATTAGGCAGTTATTTACAAGCTTGGACTGGAGGAAGAATGCAACCTGGTAAATATAAGCAGAGTACGTTCCCCTCCCCGGCCGACCTTGTCCCCTCCCTGCAGAATAGGTTTTTCAGTCCCACTAGAGACTGCTTAGCTGCAGAAAGACCTAGTCTAAAGGGTCTTACCAACTAATAATAATTAATAATTACTGTATTTTTTAAGCGCTTACTATGTGCCAAGCACCGTACTAACTGCTGGGGTGGAAACAAGCAAACCGGGTTGGACACAGTTTCTGTCTCGTGTGAAACTCATGATCTCAATCCCCATTTTACACATCAGGTCCAGAGAAATGAAGTGACTTGCCCAAGGTCACACAGCAGAAAAGTGGCGGAGCTGGGATTAGAACCCATGACCTTCTGACTCCCGGGCTCGTGCTCTAGCCACTCTGCCAGGCTGCTTCCCATTTTCAGAACATCCTAAGGACTAGTGCTGGAAAAATCTGTGTGTTCATAGAAGAAAGATAGGGTGGAAGGCGGGGAGGAGGGAAGAGAGGATGGGGGCAATTTGTTCAGGATCCACAAGGTTGCTGATTCATTCATTCAATCGTATTTATTGAGCACTTACTGTGTGCAGAACACTGTACTAAGCGCTTGCTGATGATCCATATCCCTCAGGCCAGAAGGATGATCTCTCGTTATATTCTTGAGAAATTCAAGGCAACTTGGAGACATTGTCATACATTTCTTGGGAGGAGATAAGAGGAGGGAGGAAGACAAGAGGGGAAAGGGAGGCAAGTAATTCATATTACTTATTTGTCAGCTCAAGGAACAGCCATTGAGAGGAATGCTATATTTTCAGAGTTCGGCCTCTCTTGGTGTCTCTGACTCCCTGTATCCATGGCCAAGTCACTTCCCCAGAGTTTTCCCATTTGTAAAGTGGGTACTGTAGTATTTGCCTCTGCCCCATTAGGATATTTGAAAATGAATATAATGGAAAGATGTTCAGTGCTGTGGTCATCATTGAAGAGAATAGTTTCATAAGCTAATAATCAATCGATCAATCAATCGTATTTTTTGAGCGCTTACTGTGTGCAAAGCACTGTACTAAGCGCTTGGGAAGTACAAGTTGGCAACATATAGACATGGTCCCTACCCAAACAGTGGGCTCACAGTCTAGAAGGGGGAGACAGAGAACAAAACCAAACATATTAACAAAATAAAATAAATAGAATAGATATGTACAAGTAAAATAGAGTAATAAATATGTACAAACATATCGCCATGATTTCCCAAGGCACTTTTTTGATATGCCCTTAAAAATATCTTCTCCTCGATCTCTATGCCAATATTTACATTATGAGTTCAGACCTATCTACCTCACAAGACTATAAATCTGTATATGTGTATATCAATACCTAGCACCCCTTTATTTCCAACAAACAGTAAGTATACCCTCCTACATAGTGTGTGAACCCTCAGTGGGACAGGGATTATGTCCAACCTGATTATCTCGTATCAACCCCAGCGCTTAGTACAGTACGTGGCACATAGTAAATGCTTAAGAAGTACCATAATTATTATTAATTATATTACTGATGGTGAGATCCTATCCATGAAAACCACTATGACAAAAAAACGAGCTGTGACTGAAACTCTGACCTGCACTGTAGCACTTTGTCCCGTGAGAGATAAGTGAAACAGGGCAATGCTAAGGGCATGCTGGTCATAACCTGAAGACTCTGGGCCTTAGCTTGATAATGTTATTAGAAATATTTGGCCCAGAGCTCGGCCGAGCCAGATTGTTCATTGTATCCCACCTACAGCCCCCGTGGAGTCCAGGGTCTGGTCAAAAAAACGCTCCTTGGTTATTCTTTTCTATTTTAATTTCATTTAAATATTGGTCATAGACCACAGACTTCTGGCCTGCATGATTAATGGCACTAAATCCGCCCCACAGGAAAAGAGCTTGTTTTGGGGGAGGAAAACAGGCATGGCATTATCTGCTTAATGAGGCCTTAATTTCCGCTGAGACATCTTTTCCCTTCTCTTCTCACCCTCCTCAAGGTCAATGCTGCCGGATGTTGTGGATGACTTTAGAGTTGAGAATCTTAACATAAGGAGGCCGGAGACCATCTTCTACTCTTCTTACGTCTTCTTCACCAAGCTGTCTGGGGGCTTCGCGCTGGGAATTTCTACCCTGAGTTTGGAGTCAGTGCTATTTGGGTTTTTTCCTGGCATAAGGGGAAGGGATAAGAGGGAAGGGCTGAAATTGGTTACCAAACCCAGGAAATGGAAAACAGATCTACTGGACATCTCTCATGTAACTTCCGAGACAGGAGCCATTCCTTTTCGTGATGGTTTTTGGCCGAGGTAGCCGAGAATCCCCTGTGAACGTCTTCAGGTTAGGAAGGGCTGCGTTTCCTTCAGATTTGGTCTTTTAAGGATCAAAACTGTGATCCTGCGGGACAGATAAAGTCTAGTGCTATCTTTGAACAAAAGTTTACAGGACAGGTTGTGACAAAGCCTAAAGCTCTCCCCCTCTTCAGAGCCCTACTAAAATCGCTTCTCCTCCAGGAAGATGTGGGATATAAGAACTTATTTGGGAATTTCCCAAATAAGGTCTTATATCCCACATCAGACCTCTCCCTCTGCACTGTCCTTACTGTGTCACCTATGCCCTTGGGTCTGTAGCCCCTAAGCACTTTGATTTTCACCCTACCCCTACCTCTGCACCACTTAAATGTCCATATCCTTATACTCTGCTGCTTCCTCTGTCTGTAATTTATTTTAATGCCTGTCACCCCCACTGGATTATAAACTACTTCAGGGCAGGGACTGTGTCTACCAACTCCGTTGTACTGTACTCTCCCGAGTCCTTAGTACAGTGCTCTGCACACAGTAAGTGCTCAATAAATACGATTGATTGAGTTGCTTGGACCCTGCTCTTCGTGATCTTGGAAAGATATGTGACTATCTGGCCTGACGCTAATGTGAAATCGGCTTTCACATATCAGGTTTAACTTTAAAAAAATCCAGTCCGCTTTGCCCTTTTTTCATCCCCTTCTACTTTAAGAGTTGCAGTTCATTCATTCAGTCGTATTTATTGACAGGTCACTTCACTTCTCTGGGCCTCAGTTCCCTCATCTGTAAAATGAGGATTGAGACTCTGAGCCCCAGGTGAGACAGGGACTGTGTCCAACCTGATTTGCTTATACCTACCCCAGCGTTTAGTACAGTACCTGGCATATAGTCCCTTAACAAATGCCATTATTATTATAATGAGCTCACACGACAATGGGGGAGACGGACAGAAATATATTTACAGATAATCAGAATAAATTATTGACCCTGAAATTAATTATACTCAACAGGAAGCAGCGTGGCCTTGTGGAAAGAGGACCTGGGTTTGAATCCTGGTTCAGACACTTGCCTGCTATGAGAATTTGGGCAAGTCATTTCACTTCCCTGTTCCTCTGTTTCCTCATCTGTTAAAGGGGATTCAATACCAGTTCTTTCTCCTACATGGACTGTGAGCCCCAGGTGGGACAGGGACTGTGTGCGACCTAATTACCTTGTATCTCCACCAGTGCTTAGGATGCTTGACCTGTGGAAGGCGCTTAACGAATACTGTAATTATTATTTTATATTCATATGCAGAGGAAGGGATAAGTAAATGCTGAAATGCTAGAGGTGGCCATCGGCCTGATATGATTTGGGAGATGGAAATTAATCGGGAAAGGCCTATTGAAGAAGGAGGAATTTTAGCAGGGCTTTGAATAGCGGTCATCAGCATTTAATGAGTGACTAAGGTGTGTAGACCACTGTACTAAACACTTGGGAGAGTAAGGTGGAGGTTGAAAACATGATCCCCCTTTTAGACTGTGAGCCCACTGTTGGGTAGGGACTGTCTCTATATGTTGCCAATTTGTACTTCCCAAGTGCTTAGTACATAGTAAGCGCTCAATAAATACGATTGATGATGATGATGATGATCCCTGTCATCACAGAGTTTACCAGAACCTCCTGTCCATGTGGCCTGGTGGATAGAGTAGAGTCCTGAGTTCTAATCTAGGCTCTGCCAGTTGTCCACACTGTGACCTTTGGCAAGTCATTTCACTTCTCTGTGCCTCAGTTACTTCCTTGGTCAAATGGGGATTAACACTCTGAACCCCATGTGGGAGGTGGACTGCGTCCAATTTGATTGCTTGACTCTACCCCAGTGCTTAGTACAGTGTCTGACACCTTGTAAGCGCTTAATAAATGCCATTAAAAAACAGGCAGGGAAATGAATGCGAATGAAGACACGTTAAAGCTAAGCGCTTAATAAATGCCATTAAAAAAAGGCAGGGAAATGAATGCGAATGAAGACACGTTAAAGCTAAGTGCTTAATAAATGCTATTAAAAAAAAGGCAGGGAAATGAATGCGAATGAAGACACGTTAAAGCCTCTCTTCTATCGTAGGTTTTCTGGGTACAGGTCGGGGGCGTGTAAGCAGTCCCAGGAAGTTGCGGTCACCCTCAAAGTCCTGATTGGAGCCGTCCCCACTCTCATGATCCTCATAGGCTTGTCCATACTCATGTTCTACCCGATCACGGAAGAACGGCGCAGAAAGTCGGCCCAAAACCTGGACTTGTTGAGGTGAGTCGCTACCCTGTGGGTGTCAACCGCTCACTTTGATTCGCGGGGCCGGGGGGGGGGAACGGGGAACAGAACTCTGGAGGTGGATCTTGGAAGGACCGGGGTTAGGGGAGGAATCAATCAATCAATCAATCGTATTTATTGAGCGCTTACTATGTGCAGAGCACTGTACTAAGCGCTTGGGAAGTACAAATTGGCAACACATAGAGACAGTCCCTACCCAACAGCGGGCTCACAGTCTAAAAGGGGGAGACAGAGAACAGAACCAAACATACCAACAAAATAAAATAAATAGGATAGAAATGTACAAGTAAAATAAATAAATAAATAAATAAATAGAGTAATAAATATGTACAACCATATATACATATATACAGGTGCTGTGGGGAAGGGAAGGAGGTAAGATGGGGGGATGGAGAGGGGGACGAGGGGGAGAGGAAGGAAGGGGCTCAGTCTGGGAAGGCCTCCTGGAGGAGGTGAGCTCTCAGCAGGGCCTTGAAGGGAGGAAGAGAGCTAGCTTGGCGGAGGGGTAGAGGGAGGGCATTCCAGGCCCGGGGGATGACGTGGGCCGGGGGTCGATGGAAGGAAGGAAGATCGTCTGTATATGTTGCTGACTTGTACTTCCCAAGCGCTTAGTACAGTCCTCTGCACACAGTAAGCGCTCAATAAATATGAATGAATGATAGAGCACGGACCTGGGAATCAGAAGCTCATCGGTTCTAATTCCGTCTCCGCCGCTTGCCTGCCGTGTGACCTTGGGCAAGTCACTTCACTTCTCTGGGCCTTAGTTCCCTCATCTGTAAAATGGGGATTGAGACTATGAGCCCCATGTGGGACAGGGGCCGTGTCCACGCCGGTTTGCTTGAATCCATCCCAGCGCTTAGGATAGCCCCCCTTTTAGATTCCCCCCCTTTCAGACTGTGAGCCCACTGTTGGGTAGGGACTGTCTCTATATGTTGCCAACTTGTACTTCCCAAGCGCTTAGTACAGTGCTCTGCACACAGTAAGCGCTCAATAAATACAATTGATTGATTTATTGATTGACAGCGCCTGACATAGTGAGCGTGTAACGAATACCACAATTATTAAGCAGCATAGCCCAAGGGAATGATCACAGGCCAGGAAATCAAAAGACCTGGGTTCTAATTCCCAGCTCCGCCACTTGTCTGCCATGTGGCCTTGGGCAAGCCACTTCACTTCTTTGGACCTCAGTTGCCTTATCTGTAAAAGGGGGATTGAGATCGTGAGCCCCATGTGGGACAGGGACTGTGTCCATCCCACTTAGCTTGTACCCACCCCAGGACTTAGTACAGTGCCTGGCACATAGTAAGTGCTTAACAAATACCACCATTATTATTATTGTTATTATTATGAAGAGGGAAAGGGGGATAGAGCAGGTGTCTCTTCCTCTTTTACTGCCGGAGGTCACTTTCCCGGTCCTCAGGCTTCAGGGCTTGCGTGAGCAGTTCCGGACAAGGCCCCGGGAACAGGTTGGCATTGGAGGAGTGAAGCGTATTTATTGGATTGGAGCGAGAGAAGCCACCATTTAAAGCCCCCATTTTACAGATTAGGAAATGATTTAGGTTTAGGAATCATTTCTTCCTCTCTCCCAAGTGCTTAGCACAGTGCTGTAACACAGTAGACACTCAATACATAATGATGGTATTTGTTAAGCACTTACTATGTGCCAAGCACAGTTCTAAGCGCTGGGGTAGATACAAGGTGTTCTGGTTGTCCCCCGTGGGGCTCACAGTCTTAATCCCCATTTTACAGATGAGGGAACTGAGGCCCAGAGAAGTTAAGTGACTTGCCCAATGCATACTGTTGATGATTGATTGAAATGAATCCTGAAGGTTGGAAGTTAGTAGCTGGGGTGGATGTCTATTAAAAACATTGAGATCTAGTTTTTTCCACCCTTGGAGCCAAAACTGACTATCTTAGAGATGAGTGGCATGAAATTCCTTAACATATACCTTTCCTACTAATTAATCACTCTCCCCTAATTCTGCCTCCCATTAGACTCTTGTAGCCTTCCTATGGAAGATAAGTCACACAAACTGAAAGTCCTCGCTCTTAAAGGATGCAGGGAGAGATGGAGTCCAGAACCATTTACTATGAGAACGTGACCCTCAAAAATAAGACTTCAAAACCCAAGCCTTTATCCTAGAATTATTGGGTGAAATAAAGAAGAAAGTTCTCTTTCTCTCAAATAGGCTATTGCTATTTTAATGAAAAAGAGGCCATATTTATTTGAATACCCCAAGCATAATATTCTAAAATTTTTGTTTTTACAAATCAGAGAAGCTTGTGATAAATGAAGCAAACATTTTGTGGAGTGGACTGCACTCCAGATTGTAGAGTAGACCCCCTTTAGACTGTAAGCTCCCTGTGGGCAAGGAAAGTGTCTGTCAACTCTGTCACAATGTACTCTCCTAAGCGCTTAGTTCAGTGCTCTGCACATAGTAAGTGCTCAGTAAATACCATTGATTGATTGATCTGAGTGCTAAGAAGGACTGGTGTCTCCTAAGGAGCCTGAGTGGGAGTTTAACTAAACAAGGATTAAATTAAACAAGTTCCTATTTAATTTTTCAGTTTTTGAACTTGACTATCAAATTGGACACCTAATTAGGAGGGGTTCGGTACCTCTGAGGAGCAGTTTTGCCTAGCAGATCGAACCCGGGCCTGGAAATCGAAAGGACCTGGGCGCTAATCCCGGCTCCATCACTCACCTGCTGTGTGACCTTGGGCAAGCCACTTGACTTCTCTGTGCCTCAGTTACATCATCTGTAAAACGGGGATTATGACAGGGAGTCCCATGTGGGACACGGACTGTGTCCAACCAGATGATCTTGTATCTACCCCAGTGCCTGGCACGTAGTAAGCGCTTAACAAATACTATAAAAAGAAAAAAATACGTTGTATCTGAAGGTTCCTCCAGGTGGGAATAACTAATAGATGGTGTGAATCTGAAGCTCACGCGGAGATGTTTGTTGAAGGTTTTACAGAGTCAGAGTTAAGATTAGAACCTAGTCCCGACGCTCTCCCCGCTGATGGTTTACTAAGATCTTTAAATCTCCTTGTGGTTTCAGACTTGTATCTTATTCATATTCAGGCTGGAGGACAATGTGGGAGCCTTTTAATTTGGTGCATGTGTAGCGGCGGTCAAGTAAATTATGGCTAGTGTTGTAGTGATAATGGTATTTATTGAGCACCTACTAGATGCAACGCATGGTATGAAGTGCTTAGGAAAATACAACCAGTTGTTGCCAACTTGTACTTCCCAAGCGCTTAGTACAGTGCTCTGCACACAGTAAGCGCTCAATAAATACGATTGAATGAATGAACCAGTGTTCTGTTCATTCATTGTCATATTTTACTGAGAGCTTACTGTGTGCAAAGCACTGTACTAAGTGCTTGGGAGAGTACAATATAACAACAGACACATTCCTGCCCACAATGAGCTCAGAGCCTAAAGGAGGAGACAGGCATTAATATAAATAGATAAATCCAGATATTTCATATGTATTTATTTCATGTATTTATGAATTCATTTCACAGAGAAGCAGCGTGGCTCAGTGGAAAGAGCACGGGCTTTGGAGTCAGAGGTCATGGGTTCAAATCCCGGCTCCACCAATTGTCAGCTGGGTGACTTTGGGCAAGTCACTTCTCTGTGCCTCAGTTCCCTCATCTGTAAAATGGGGGTGAAGACTGTGAGCCCCAAGGGGGGCAACCTGATCACCACGTATTCCCCCAGTGCTTAGAACAGTGCTTTGCACATAGTAAGCGCTTAACAAATACCATCACTATTATTATTATATGTGCTGTGGGGATGGGAGGGAGGATGAATGAAGGAGGAAATAAGTGTGGCGCAGAAGGGAGTGAGAGAAGAGGAGGGCTTAGTAAGGGAAGGCTTCTTGGAGATGTGCCTTCCATAAGGATTTGAAGTTGGGGAGAGCAGTTATCTGTCTGATTATCTGTCTGTACTAAGCGCTTAGTACAGTGCTCTGCACACAGTAAGCGTTCAATAAATACGATTGATGATGATATGAGGATGGAGGGTACTTCAGGCTAAAGGTAGGATGTGAGCGAGAGGTCAGTAGTGAGATACGAGATTGAGGTAAAGCGAGAAGGTTAACATTAGAGGAACAAAGTGCACAGGCCAGGTTGTAATAGGAGAGTAGCGAGGTGAGGGAGGAGGGTGCAAGGGGATTGAATTATTTAAGGCCCGTGGTGAGATACAGAAGATAAGGAGCAATACTCTAATCACCAGGAGGACTTGGGTCAAGGAGTTTTCAGAATTTCGCTCATCACAGTACCACAACATTGTAGGGGGAAATCATACCTCCTGGTTTAACAGCAATAGTAAGTACGGTGTTTACTTATAGAGTCCTTCCACTGTGCAAAATCACTGGAGTAGAAACAGATAATCAGTTGTTTTGGTGGTCATTCTCTCCTAAGCGGTAGCCTAAGAAGTGATTAATAGCGCAGGTATTGCTAGTGAGAAAAATAATGCTACGAGGGAAGCAGGGTGGCATAGTGGAAAGAGGGAGTCAGGTTCTAACCCTGGGTCTTCCGTGACCTTGGGCAAGTCACTTCACTTCCTTGTGCCTCATCTTCCTCATCTGTAAAATGGGGATTAAATCCTAACTCCCTTAGAGTGTGAGCTCCACGTGAGTCAGAAACTGTGTCCAACCCTGATTGTTGTGTATCTACCCCAGCACCTAGTGTAGTGCTTGGCATGTAGTAAGTGCTTAACAATTGCCGTAATTATTACGTGAATGTGTTTACCTTCAGTGCTTTTCTTCCTGCAGAAAGAATGAGCGGGAACCGGAGAACCCCAACAAGAGCCTGGAGGCTGTGGGGGTCAGCCATCTAGTCCCCCAAGACCCGCAGTAACAGAGCGAGAAACTTCTGATTTTTCAGTCTCTTGCCGAAGCCCAAGGAGAGACTGTGCTTCTCAAGCTCTTTTGCCCACGGTCCTCACCCTCAGAGAAGATGGCATGAGCGGGAAAACTTAGCTACCAGCAGCTCGTCAAAAGTGAGCATCAATCCCGTGGTCCCCCACCCTTCTGACAATCTGGTGTTGACCGCTTCTCTCTTTGGAAAGTTTGAACCAGACTCTTTCAATGTTCAGTACAAGTCACCGCCTGAGCACAGTGTGTTTCGGGGCACCCTCCACCCGCCCTGCCTCAGTGGTACCGCTCAGTTGGAGGAGTAAGGGGCAGGTATTGCTTGTATTTACTTGAGCAGTTGAAGGGCCATTCCAAATGTGCTAAAGGAAAGGGATGGGAAAGTCTGAACAACTATGGTCTTTTCGTTGATCATTTGCACCTTTAGGACTAAAGGATGTCAAGTTTGGAGCCAGTGGTAGTTTAGCCTGGGACCCAAAGAGGTAATTAACCGAGTGCAGGAGGGCCCGGGAAAGACAGAAAACCTACCCTGAGTCTGGACCCTCAGTCCTTTCTGCTACTGGCGTAATCACACCTCATCTTCCCGAAGTGCCTCATTGCCAGAAGCAGCATGGCCTGGCGGAAAGGCCACAGGCCTGAAAGTCAGGGGACCTGGGTCCTAATCCCGCTTCTGCTGCCTGCCTGCTGTGTGACCCTGGACAAGTCACTTACCTTCTCCGTCCCTCAGTTTCCTAGTCTATAAAATGGGGAGCCTGTTCTCCGTCCCCTGTCACGAGCCTCATGGGGGACAGGTATGGTGTCTGATCTCATTATCTTGTATTTACCCCAGGCACATAATAAGCACTTAATAATAATAATAATACATGGGGGACAGGTATGGTGTCTGATCTCATTTTCTTGTATTTACCCCAGGCACATAATAAGCACTTAATAATAATAATAATGGCATCTGTTAAGCGCTTACTATGTGCAAAGCACCGTTCTAAGCTCTGGGGGGTACAAGGTGATCAGGTTGTCCCAGGTGGGGCTCACAGTCTTAATCCCCATTTTACAGATGAGGGAACTGAGGCTCAGAGAAGTGAAGTGACTTGCCCAAGGTCACACAGCAGACATGTGGCGGAGCTGGGATTAGAACCCACGACCTCAGACTCCCAAGCCCGTGCTCTTTCCCCTGAGCCACACATTATTATTGTTATCATTATCATTATTGCTATTATAGCATTTGTTAAGTGCTTACTATGTGTCCAAACACTGTTATTAATAAGAATGCTGTTCAGGGCCAGTGACTGCTTCTACTTCAACCCCCTGGACCGTGGAGGGGTTTAAATCCTTATTTTTCTCAGGAAACTCTCCCAAGCAAGAATTGCTGGCTGCTCCAATCCCAGACCAGTGTTTTCATTTCACCGCATGGAACCATCCTGACTTCCGAACCTCCCATTCCTTCCCATGGGACTGGAGAGAAGAGAACCCAAAGGCCATAATATCACATCTGTTAATCAGTGGCATTTATTGAGCACTTACTGTCTGCAGAGCACTGTACTCAGTACAGTATATCAGGTGGTAGAAACGTTCACAAGGTGCTTACAATCTAGAGACTCCAAAGACATTTTATAGCACCAGGCGGGAGCTGAGGTGCAGCCTCGGGGTTCTACAAGGTTTATCCCTCCGGCCTGTTTTTGAAGGGAGCACCTAGTAAAGCCATTCGTGAACACAGAGAAAAGCAGGAAGACACCTTTGTTTTAGACTCACTACCAATCCCCACTCTGCTACGCCCCTTTCAGAGCCCCCTAGCAGTTTAAAAGAACCAGGGACTTGGCGTTTGGAAACTTCTACCGGCCCTTTTATGCCAGGGGGTCTGCTGGGATCAAATCCGTGGACAGCCAGTGTGTTCCTCCGAGCTGTTCAGCCATCAGAAACGCTCAGATGCCTTCAAAGAGGCTTTGCTCCTCAACCCGCACCCCCAGAAGGGCCGGTAGGGGAATAAAGCAATGTTCACAACAGTTGTCGGCTATGAAAAGGTCACTTGCTTTTTCCCGGGAAGCATCAGAAACTGCTGCACGTGTGGAGGAAGGCGACCTGCTCAGTAGCTCTGCCTTGACGCTTCCCCTCCGGGGCGGGTCAACTCTCAATCAGTTTGACCTAGACTGGCTGAGAAGGCATCCCCTCCCACCCCTAACCACGCATTAAAAACTCAGTGAAGGACGAGCAAATTCCAGACACACTGGTCCATCACAGTGTTTACCCACTACCAGCCTGGCATCCTCCCGGACGGGAACAAAAAAAACCTCGCAATTCTGTGAATTAGACAAAACAGACTGTTTTCTCCATCAAAGATCAGTGTTTGGGGGCTGGGAGGGTTTTTGGTTTTTTTTGGTGTGGGGGTGTGTGTGTGTGTGTGTGTGTGTGTTTTGCAAGGGGGGAATAGTAATAATAATATAATTTTGGTATTAAGCGCTTACTATGTGCAAAGCACTGTTCTAAGCACTGGGGAGGGATACAAGGTGATCAGGTTGTCCCCCCGTGGGGCTCACAGTCTTCACCCCCATTTGACAAATGACGGAACTGAGGCCCAGAGAAGTGAAGTGACTCGCCCAAAGTCACGCAGCTGACAAGTGGCGGAGCAGGGATTTGAACCCATGACCTCTGACTCCAAAGCCCGTGCTCTTTCCACTGAGCCACACTGCTTCTCTAGTATTTTTCTTAAATTGAGTTTCAGGAGGGAAAAAACAAAGCTGATGCCACAACTTTGCTGATGAAAAAGAGAAAATATTTTAATTTAGATGCCCTTCTTGTAACTTGGAAATACTTTAACTTCAAATAATAAAAAAAGCACATTTCCTGTATATGTGCTTGAATGTATTCTGCAACGTATTCAACTATGGTGTGTTCGCCCCATGTCTGATTTCTGAATAATCTGTTTCTACAAAACTTAGAGGAAACAGTTCCAGAGACAGCCAGAATCTGGCCCAGAATGGTTCGAATTGGCCATGGATTTGAGGAGTTCCCCTCAAACTGGGAAGACATGGAAGTTCTGGGAGAATTCTGTATGGTTTCTGTTTAGAGGTTTTGTGATTTTACTTGGTTTTACAAGAATCTAAACCTTTAAAAAAGGAAAAAAAAAAAACCTTGGCCTCCAACCTCTTCTGCCTTTCTCTCTTCAGTTAGTAATCAATCGATGGGCCTGGTTTTCCTGAGTTTGGTCAGGGAGGGCGAGGCAGTGGCTTTTCCCTGTGGAACTACCCTCCCTGACCAAACTCAGGAAAACCAGGCCCATCCTGATTTTTTGCACCACGTAAGACCATAAATAGTGCCATCACTGGGGTCAGACCAGTGATCCAGATGGTTGCGGGCAGGAGAGTACAGTATAACAACAATGTCCCATCTTGATTACCCTTCTCTGAGCTTTCCCCTGCGGTCTTCTGTCCCACCTTCAATGCAGCAACCAGAACTACACCCCCCCTTTGCAAGTGTGGACTTACTATGGTATCATCAGTGCTTAGAACAGTGCTTGGCACATAGCAAGCGCTTAACGAATGCCTTTATTATTATATAGTAGTGCGTAGTGCAGGGCTCTGCACACAATAAGCATTTAATACGATTGAATGAGTACAGTAGCAAAACTAGGCCTTTGGTTATTTTCAAATCCCCTTCCAAGTGGCCTTTTTGGTTGCTGCCATCCACGACCTTATTTTTGAGCAGTCACCAGTGACGCCACGATCTATTTAATAATAATAATAATAATGATAATAATAATGGCATTTGTTAAGCGCTTACCATGTGCAAAGCACTGTTCTAAGCGCTGAGGGGGGACACAGGTTGTCCCGCGTGGGGCTCACAGTCTTAATCCCCATTTTACATATGAGGTAACGGAGGCTCAGAAAAGTGAAGTGACTTGCCCAACCAAGGTCACAAAGCAGATATAATAATAATAATAATGATGGTATTTGTTAAGCGCTTACTATGTGCAAAGCACCGTTCTAAGCGCTGGGGAGGTTACAAGGTGATCAGGTTGCCCCACGGGGGGGCTCACAGTTTTAATCCCCATTTTACAGATGAGGTAACAGGCACAGAGAAGTGAAGTGACTTGCCCAAAGTCACACAGCTGACAGTTGGCGGAGCCGGGATTAGAACCCATGACCTCTGACTCCCAAGCCCGGGCTCCTTCCACCGAGCCACGATGCTTCTAGACTGTAAACTTGTTGTGGGTAGGGAGTGTGTCTGTTAATTGCTATATTATACTCTCCCAAGCACTAGGTACAGTGCTACTTGTATATCTCCTAACACCATACTTGTACATCACCAACTCTTGAGATGTGTGAAAAACTCACCCATCCTGAGGGCGCTCAGTGATTACTGGAATACAGTCCCGAAGACACCTATTTTGTGTCTGCCTCAAAGCCAAGGGTCCCTTGAATCCTGGTCTTTGAAAACCAACTTGCTCCTGGAAGCCTGTGATCTGATTAGGTCCACAGATGCCTCGGAAACAGAAACCAGGCCATACCAGGTCATTATTGTCCCTGGGGAGCTGATTTCAGACACACTGGCTCCACTTCCATTCTCTTTCAGCCACCGCCTAATGCATCTGAGCTGTGTGGTGCACTTACTTTTTCCAATTCCTGCTCAAACTGGAAAAATTGCAACGGATTCACGCCTCCAGGGACAGCTGTTCTATATTATTTTCTTTCCAGACGATTGTAAAGCAAAGGGGAAGAAAAGCGAAAGAAAGCATATGCGTGGGCAATGGGGCTTCTGTGTATGAATCAATTTATCGAGCAGAGGTACACCGACCAGCCATGTAAAGATCAATTTGTTCAAGCCGCTGCAGCTGAAATTTACGATCCTGCTTTGAAGTCAGCATAGAGCCGGTGTCTATTTAGAGGAGACAAGCATCTGAAGTCTGCGAAACTGGTGCACACGGCATAGCAAATTAATCCTCAGTGAAATGAACATTCACAAATACACCTTGGGACTTGAATTCACAACAGAAAGTTCAACATCAAGATTAAGTGGCCAACAGGGTGGATTAAGGAAGTTTAGCCGTTCGAAGGGTGGGCCCCACTGGCAATAACACATTCCAACTCCCCAGTTGTCCCTTCTCCCAAAAGCTGCCTTTCCCCACGGTTCAGCTCTTCACACCCCCACTCTCCGTTCACAGACCTTCTGGAAACAATAAAATAAACCCACAATACCTTGTCTTTTTATTATGTGAATTCTGCCATTGGATAAAACCTTCAAAACACACACACACACACACACACACACACACACACACACACACACAGTTGTGAAATAACAAGAAACTGTCCTGAGGCATCTCTAAGTGCTGTGACCAGCCGATGGGCAATGATATAGTTCTAGGGTGGAGTGCTGGCCTCAGTACAGCTGCAAGCACTACGGGCAAAACATTAAAAAAAAATCCACATTGAGATATCGGCGAAAGCTTTAACCTTTGTAACAGTCCTCTGTGAAACTTGTTTTTTTAAGAAACGATCTTGTCTGAACAGTTCTGCAGCAAATACTTAATAGAAATTTTAAACCTCACCGCTTGGCTTTTCCGCAGAATCATGGGCATCCCCGCTTTTGGCAGAATGGTCTCTGAAGACTTCAGGGGGCTTGCTGAGGTCGAGCGAAATTGTCTTGGGAGGTTTCTGAGCCGACCCTGCCATCTCTTATGATTATTTCCTGGGTGGTTGTGAAAGTTAATGGGATGAAGCCTTCACTGTCAGCGGCAAGGATGATCCAGAGGGAATCTACAAAGCAAAAGAGAGTAAGGACCGAATCACTGGAGGGAAGGCAAACGTAGTGCTAAAAAGGCTTTTTGCTACTCAGTACATGAAGACCCCAGAAAGCTGATCACCCGACAGAGCTAGATAGGAGCAGCCACAAGCAGCAGCAGCTCAACCTGATAATTAATATTTGATAAGAGCCAGGCACTGTACTAAGTGCTGGGGTGGATATTAGCAAATCGGGTTGGACACATTCCTTGTCCCATGTGGGGCCCATCTCTCGATCCTCATCTTACGGATGAGTTAATTGAGGCACAGAAAAGCCAAGTAACTTGCTTAAGGTTACACAGCAGACAAGAGGCAGAGCCAGGATTAGAACCCACAACCTTCTGACTCCCAAGCCCACGCTCTATCCACTACGCCTAGTGCCTCAAATTCCCCCGCCCCATCTTCTTTCTCATTCCAGAGCAGAGGGATCTAGAGGGAAGTAAGAATGGGTCTCTTCTCCTCAAAACCTAAAAACGGTTGCCCACTTCTCTTCGCATCAAGCTAAAACCGGTTTTTTCAAAGCATTCTCGCCCTCCGACTTACCCACTTCCTTCTCACGACACTCCAGCTCACACTCTTCTTTCCTCTCAATCAGTGGCATTTATTGAGTGCTTACTATGAGCAAAGCACTGCACTAAGTGCTTGGGAGAGTACAATACAACTGACTGGGTAGACACCCTTCCCTGCTCACAGGCTAAACTCTCAGGCTAACCTCCCCACTGGACCTTGTTCTCTTTCATTCATTCATTCAATCGTATTTACTGAGCGCTTACTGTGTGCAGAGCACTGTACTAAGCGCTTGCTGATCTATTCCTCTTCCCTTCCCCACTACTTAGAACTCTCTCCTGCTTCATATCTGACAGACCAGAACGCTTCCCGTCTTCAAAACCCAACCGAAATCACATCTCCTCTAGGAGGCCTTAATTAATATGAAATCGCCTCCCCTTATTAGCTCGCTAAATGCCATTTCAGCACTTCTACACCACCTAACCACTCAACTCCAGGTAGCACTTAACATACCTATCTTATACCCCCTATTATCATCATCAATTGATGCTTGGAAGAGCACGATACAACAGAGTTGGTAGAAACACTCCCTGCCCACAACAAGCTTATTGTCTAGGGGGTAGAGAGACATTAATATAAATCATTTATAATATATAATTTATAGATATGTACATACGTGCTGTGGGGTTAAGAGAAGGGTGAATATCAAATGCCCAAATACCAGAGATCCTAGTGTACAGGTGACACAGAAGGGAGAAGGAGATGGGCATGAGGGCTTAATCGGAGAAAGTCTCCTGGAGATTGACCTATTGCTTCTTCCTATCTGCATCTGAAATTATTGCCTCTCTCCTTTGCTAGACTGTAAGCTTCTTGAAGGCAGGGATCATGTCTATTAATTCTCTCACCCTCACAAGCAGTTAATACAGTGCTCTGAACGCCGAAGGCACTCAATAGACACAGCAGATTGATAGTCTGCTTTAAAGTGTTACAAATAAAACGGCAGGAAACCCTATCGATCCTTAATTATTCAAGGCGGGGGTAAAATGGAGCTTTTCTTCAATCTCAGAGACCAAAAACAAGTGAGGATGGTGTGTGAGTCACGGGCTGCCCGTGGCAAAAAAAGCGGAGTCCAAAACTAAGGAAACAATCCAGACACAGCCAGGACCCTTGGAGGGCTTGGTGGGATCCCATTACAGCAAGGGAAGAGATGTAAAACAAAGGACTGAAAGGAAAATATTGGGAAATATTCCCGCAAAAGAGGCCCTTCGAGAGGAGGATCTAAGCCTTGGTTAGCCACTGTCCAGGGCTTCGCTGGGATGTCACGGGGGTGTTACTTCAAAGCTAGAAGTCCTGCCAGGCCCATTTCCCATCCCACTGGTTAATTCGAAGTCTCAAATAAGTTTCATAAGACACACATGGAAAATGGCTCTCTTCTCATCAACCCTCAAAAGTTTCCGTGCCATTCATTTTGGATCCGAGAAGGGACATAACCCCGAGCTCTAAACCTATTTGAAATACCCACTAGCTTTCACCCTCTGAAGGGGCAGTAAATTTCTCTGAGAAAAATCCGTTTGTTTAGAGAACCCTAGGGCTGAAAAAAGCTTTTGAGAAGTCACTTCAGACAGGATTTAAATCGCCTAGGTATTACTTTACAACTCTTTACTCACTTGTCTCCAAGCTCTCTGCATCCCTCAGACTGTGGAGCCTACATGGGAGGACATTACTCTAGGAAGAGAGGGGGGCAGGTCCTTCATGTAACATTCCCTTTTTTTTGAATCCTGAAACCATGCTTGTGTTTTAAAAAAAACAGCAAGGGCTCACTGGTCCCCAGTCAGCTCGGGTTCCTCTGCAATCTCTCATTTCTGATGGATTGCACTTTGAAGTCACCGGAAGCGGCAATCCGTTGGTGCCTTCTAAGTTTTAAATTCCTTTTCAAGGGGAAGTAGTTCAGAGGAAGCGGGGTCCAGGATTAAGAGGGACTTTCCTGGCCCCACTCCTGAGAAAACGCTATGTGGGAAATTGGGAAATGCATTTTAGAAGGAAGAAACCAAGCTTAAAATACGCACTGAGTACCACCGGCCAAATCTTCCAAAGGGAAGCGGTGTTTTTACAAAGATTTTTGTGGTGGACATACTCCATTTTGATCCTTTCCTTGAACAGCATGGTCTAGTGGACAAGGCACGGGCCCGGGAGTCAGAAGGACCTGGGTTCTAATTCCGACTCCACCACTTGTCTACTCTGTGACCTTGGTGGAGACACTTTGCTTCTCTTTGCTTCCGTTACCTCATCTGTCAAATGGGGATTAAGACCGTGAGTCCGATGTGAGATATGGACCGTGTCCAACCTGATTACCTTGTACCTACCCTAGTGCTTAGTACAGTGCTTGGCATCATCATCATCATCATCAATCGTATTTATAGAGCGCTTACTGTGTGCAGAGCACTGTACTAAGCGCTTGGGAAGTACAAGTTGGCAACATATAACTGTTGGCACACAGTAAGCGCTTAACAAGGCCTTAAAAAAAAAAACGACGGTCCCCAGGCACCCCTGACAGTGCTCTGCAGTTCAGGGAGGGTTCAGTACAGCACTCCACACACAGCAGCCCTCGATGCAATTCATTTCGCAAAAACGAGGCTACTACAAGTGAGGTTTCAGTCATGCCGGTCAGAACGTACGCCCCACTGGGGAACTTCTATCATCATCATCAATCGTATTTATTGAGCGCTTACTGTGTGCAGAGCACTGGACTAAGCGCTTGGGAAGTACAAGTTGGCAACGTATAGAGACAGTCCCTACCCAATAGTGGGCTCACAGTCTAAAAGGGGGAGACAGAGAACAAAACCAAACATACTAACAAAATAAAATAAATAGACTATCTTCCAATGGTTTAACTCTCTTGAGCCTCAACAATCGGCTTCAAGCTTAGCTTCCAGAGTGTTCCGCGTTCTCAGCTCCCCTACCTCGGCCTCCTTCCGCACACCGTTCCCCCGGCCTTTACCACTCTCCCCTCCAAATCAAAGACACCGCAGCCTTTCCTGGGTTCAAAGTCCTCCTAAAATCCCACGTCCTCCACAAGCCTTCCCAGACTGAGCCCCTTCCTTCCTCTCCCCCTCGTCCCCCTCTCCATCCCATCTTACCTCCCTCCCTTCCCCCACAGCACCTGTATATATGTATATATGTTTGTACATATTTTTTTACTCTATTTATTCATTTATTTAATTTATTTCTACATATCTATCCTATTTTATTTTGTTAGTATGTTTGGTTTTGTTCTCTGTCTCCCCCTTTTAGACGGTGAGCCCACTGTTGGGTAGGGACTGTCTCTATATGTTGCCAATTTGTACTTCCCAAGCGCTTAGTACAGTGCTCTGCACATAGTAAGCGCTCAATAAATACGATTGATGATGATGATGATGATGAAGCCTTCCCCAGCTGAAGCCCAACATCACAATTCATGTCAACCCGACAGCCACATTTGGCACTTACATTACTTTTATTTACATTTTACTCTTCTCCAGCACCTGAATATGTAAGCATATATTTACTGTACCATTGATTATATACATATATATGTTATGCGGTCATATATATAATATACATACTCAGTTAAGCAGTATTATATGTATGTTTGACTGCATAACTGATTTTATAAATACACATATATAAAATCAATGGTACAGGCAATTATTTATTCTACTTCATTTGCAATATTTTTCATGTCTGTCTCCCCAGTCAGAGCGTAAGTTCCTTAACGGTAAAGCAACTGTTTTATGCTTCTGCTGTACTTTCCTATGGCTTAGAACAACACAGTGGTGCACTCAATAAATACCATTACTACTAGTACTACGCCTCCTCCTCTTGTTCTCATTACCAATTTAAGCCACAGAGTAGAATGGAAAAATTCTATTTCTTAACTTGGATTGACTTACCGTGCTGCATTTCAACGAGAGAAAGGCCAAAAGTCCGCTGGATCACACTGAGCCGAAGTTTGCCGTCGCAGAGGAGAAAAGTTCGCCTTTCAACGACGGAGCCTACGACCTGGGGTCTCTCCAGAGACAAAAACAAAGACCGTTAGGCTAGTGCGGAAATTAGAAATGGGAGCAAAATTTCTTGGCCTCTCAAATCCAAACCTGGATTCTTTACTTCTAGCTGGGTTCATTATTCTATCATCATCATCATCATCATCAATCGTATTTAATATGTTCTGTTTTGTTGTCTGTCTCCCCCTTCTAGACTGTAAGCCCGCTGTTGGGTAGGGACCGTCTCTATATGTTGCCGACTTGTACTTCCCAAGCGCTTAGTACAGTGCTCTGCACACAGTAAGCGCTCAATAAATACGATTGAATGAATGAATAAGCAGCAAAAATCCTTGCAACCGCGCCCCACCCCAAAAGAGAAATCAAAATTGCATAAGTGCCCTGCGCTATAACTTGATTAAAGAGCGGAACGTTAGCAGAACCACTGTTAACATCAACGAAGACTTCTAGAACATCTCCCAAATGGCTGACTCGGCCCTGGGCGACCCGATTAGGGGGCTGGTTCCTAGGAGATGAAGTTACCTGATAAATGACGTGAACAAAAGAAGGTTCCTGAGAAAGTGGATACACTGCAGAAGTCTTCCCATTTTGCTTAAGGTCAGGAAGTTGAGGTAGGCGCTGCTGTAATTCAGAAAAGCTCTCACACAGCCTTTCTAGATCTTTGATCAACCGACTGGCTTTCCTCGGGGGGTTGCTTTTGGGCGGACGCGGAGATTCCTGCGTGTGGCTAAACTGCATCTTAGGAAAAGCGCGTTTGTTGGGCTCCTTGAGAGATCCGGGACTGACGGGCTCCACCTCCGGAGTTTCCAGAGCCACGGGACGCTCGGAGGAAATCTGGGTTTTGCTGCGCTGACTCACCCTGGGTAGCTGGCTCTGCTCACGCTCAGGGCTCTTGACTTCTTCTATAAGTGGTTTTCTCCCTAGAAAAGGAGCGTCGCTCCCCGGGATCAAAAGCTTTTCGCCTCCGAGAAAGGACGCCGAGGGGAGGTTTTCGGGCGACTTCCTTCGGCCGGCGACATCTAACCCGTAGGCAGTGGGTGAATCGCTGGGGCTGCTGCCTGATGAGGTGGAAGACTCTTCTTCCTCGAGCAGTATTTCTTTAACCGTCAGGTGAAGAGAGAACTTGTCGGACTTGGACGAGGGAAGGAAAGCAGGCTCGGCGGACTTCTGCTTCCCCACCAAAATTAACAGCAGGCTGTTACGCAGGAAACAAATGCCCTTGGGTCTTTCACAAGCCGCCAGTTGGATCCGCTGGATATTTGGCATCGAAGAAGGAGTTAGCGAGTAGACCAAAATGACGTTGCAAGTGTTGGAGGCGATGGCCACTACCTGGGCTCTAGGATCGAACGCCATTATGTCGGGGACCAGAATCCCTGGGATGTTGACTTTCCTAGTGGTGGTGGCCTTCGGCTCAAAGGACACCAAGATCAAATGGGAAGAGTCGTGACCGCTTCCTGTCAAATAATCCTTGGGTTTCAGATTCAGGAGAGGATTGGGTCTAGGCCGTGGATCGTCGGAGTGCATACCAGTCAGATCCACCGTACCCGGTGAGAGAGAAGACGCGGACTTTTCGGGATCTTGGGCGGCTCTCCCCGGAGCTTTAGGGAGCTCCTCATCGACGAACAGCAACGTTGACTGTGACAGGAAAGAATTCATCTCGCCGTCGGCTGGGATATCGAAGGCAATTCCCGCGTTCAAACCACAAATCTTATCTAACGGAAGCTCGGTGGCTACAGCGATCTGGAGACCCACGGTGGCTTCGATAGCACAGATGTAGCCTCCCACGTCGAAAATCGGGCAAAAGGAACAGGGGAGCAGGGTCTTCTGGGCGTCGTCCCAGTTGTAAGAATGCAACGCGCTGCCCACGGCCAGCACCAAGCGATCGCCCTCCTCGGTCCAACAACCACAGTGGATGAGACCGCTGGCTTTGATGTCGGCTTTCACGATGATGCTGTCGCAACGGACCGAGCAGATGACCGAGGCGTCCCGGTTGGTCAGGACGGTCAGGATCTCCTTGCTCGGGTGCCACACGCAGCCCTGAGGGAGCACGGGAAACGGCTCTCTAACCTCACAGCTCTGGGAGACCAGGAGCTTGTTCTTCTCCGGGCTGCTGTAGCAGAGCTCCCACACGGTGATGTGCTTCTTGTGCTGGACCGCGAGCAGAGCCGGCCAGTTGGCTGCGAAGACGGGGCCCCAGGACAGCCCGTGGACGTGCTCGAACTGTCCTAAGACGCTGCAGCCGCCCAGCCTGGGTTCTCCGTTCTGAAGGGGCGCCAGGAGCACCTGCTTCCCATCCGTCCAGGCCAGCCCGAAGATCGGGTGGATGGCTTGAGTCAAGGCGTTAACGCCAGTCCGCGGGAGTCTGCCCTTTCCCAGTTCCATCCTCTCGAACGGAGGTCGGCTGAAATCACGAGAAAGACGAACCGTGAATCCTTCTCGTCCCCCGGGGCCGCGGTTGGATGACAGTCCAGACTGAACCCGGGGCCCGTTGGGGGTTCGGTTCATAAATTTTCATTTCTAACGGGCTCGATGCGGACGGACTAAATCGCAATCCGCGTGAACGTTTGATCGTACGATCTGAGGTGCTTGGAGTTAACCCAGACTCCTCGCTACTATTTAGTCTCCACTGGAGAACGTTTTGTTTTAAAGTGCCTTAGTGTACCTCAGTCAATCGTATTTATTGAGCTCTTACTGTGTGCAGACCACTGTACTAAAAGCTTGGGAGAGCACGCCTTCCCAGACTGAGCCCCCTTTCTCCTCTCCTCCTCTCCATCCCCGCCACCCTACCTCCTTCCCCTCCCCACAGCACCTGTATATATGTTTGTACAGATTTATCACTCTATTTATTTTACTTGTACATATTTACTATACTATTTATTTTGTTAATGATGTGCATATAGCTATAATTCTATTTGTTCTGACGACTTTGACATCTGTGTACATGTTTTGTTTTGTTGTCTGTCTCCCCCTTCTAGACTGTGAGCCCGTTGTTGGGTAGGGACCGTCTCTATAGGTTGCCAACTTGTACTTCGCAAGTGCCTAGTACAGTAAGCGCTCAATAAATACGATTGAATGAACAATAAATGGACACATTCCCTGCCCACAATTAGTTTATAGTCTACAGGGGGAGACAGACATTAATAAAGATAAATAACTCACAGAGATAGATATCTACATATAGATTTATAGATATATAGATATAGATATAGATAGCTGACCCACCATGGAGTATGGGCCTGGGAGTTAGAAGGACCTGGGTTCTAGTCCCAGATCTTCCACTTGTCTGCTGGGTGACCTTGGGCAAGTCACTTCACTTCTCTTGACCTCAGTTACCTTATCTGTAAAATGGGGATTAAGACTGCGAGCCCCACCTGGGGCATGGACCGTGTCCAACCTTGTGTCTACCCCAGCGCTCAGTACAGTGCTGAGCACGGGCTTGGGAGTCAGAGGTCACGGGTTCTAATCCCGGCTCCGCCACATCATGTCTGCTGTGTGACCTTGGGCAAGTCACTTAACTTCTCTGAGCCTCAGTTAACTCATCTGTTAAATGGGGATTAAGACTGTGAGCCTCAAGTGGGACAACCTGATCACCTTGTATTCCCCCGACTGCTTAGAACAGTGCTTTGCACATAGAAAGCGCTTAACAAATGCCATCATCATTATTATTATTATTACGGTGCCTGGAACAAAGTGCTTAACAAAAACCATAAAAACCCCCTCCCTTTTCTCCTCGCAATCCCAACACAATCAAAGACCCTTCCGGTAAAATTCTAAAAAGAAAAATAGTCGCTAATATAGGAAATTAATTTAAAGGAGTCATATTTTGTTGGAAAGAAATCGGGAGGGATGCAAAACATTTCGAAAAAATTGACATTACGGCTGAAATTTTCCTGGCCAGGGAGGGAACTACAGAGCAGCAGGGACAAGTGGAAAGAGCATGAGCCTCGGCGTCAGAGGACCTGGGTTCTAATCCCACCTCTGCCACTTCCCTGCTCTATGACCTACAGCAAGACATTTGATTTAATTTATGTAATTATTATGCAATTTATTTATTCATATTAATGCCTGTCACCCCCTCTAGACTGGAAGCTCATTGTAAGCAGGGAATGTTTCTGTTTCTTGTTATACTGCATTCATTCAGTCGTATTTACTGAGCACTTTCTGTGCTAAGTGCTTGTTCTTGGAAGAGTACAATACAACAATAAACAGACTCATTCCCTGCCCACAACGAGCAAGTGCTTAGCATAGTGCTTTACACACAGTAAGCACTAAATGAATATGAATGAATGAATGAACTTTAACTTCTTGGTATCTCGGTTTCCTCATCTGTAAAATGGGGATTCAAGACCTGTTTTTCTTCCTTAGTTGGTGAAATCCATGCAGGATAGGGCCTGTGTCTGACCCGAATATCAACCCCAGGGTTTAGTACAGTACTTGGCAAAAAGTAAGCAGCTAACAAAACAACGATGAGGCTTAGGATTATATTACTATTATCAATAATATTACCGAATATTGCTCCTCTGCAGAGTGAAATGGAAAGGGCTAGTCTGAAATCAACTCCTGTTCTCTCTACCAACTTCTACCATCTAACCTATGTTACATGACTCATCACAGAATTAGAAATCCAGCTTCAATTTTCTTAAGCTTGTACATATTTAACACTCTATTTATTTATTTTACTTGTACCTATCTATTCTATTTATTTTATTTTGTTAATATGTTTGGTTTTGTTCTCTGTCTCCCCCTTCTAGACTGTGAGCCCACTGTTGGGTAGGGACTGTCTCTATATGTTGCCAACTGGTACTTCCCAAGCGCTTAGTACAGTGCTCTGCACACAGTAAATACAGTGCTCTGCTCAATAAATACGATTGATTGATTGATTAAGCAAAAACGGGCCGCAAAAATAAGGCCAAATACAGTGTTCTCTGTAAATATCCATTGCCTGGTCACAGAATAAATAGTGGATAGAGCCCCAGCCCGGGAGTCAGAAAGTAATGGGTTCTAATCCCAGCTCCACCACTTGTCTGCTGTGTGACCTTGGGCAAGTCACTTCACTGGGCCTCAGTTGCCTCATCTGTAAAATGGGGATTGAGACCGTGAGTCCCATATGGGACAGGGACTGTGTTCAACCCAATCTGCTTGTACTTAGTTATACTTGTATACCTTGCATCACTAACTGCCTGGCACTTAGTAAGTGCTTAACAAATACCGTAATAATTATTATTAGAATTAATAGCAGTAGTAATGGTTAAGGTAGAAGTAGGTTAGAACCAGTTCGCCCGTTTTGAAACACAAACTCTCCAGTCACCAGAAACCCAAGAACTAGAAATTTTAAGTTCTGAAATGAATACTATACCTCTTCAAGTTATTGTTGCTCATCGCCACAGACGTGCTGTTATCACTCTGACCTTCTAAACAAGGAAGAGAGTTAGTGAAAGCTTTGTGCGCTGGTAAAAAAACAAACAACATTCTGCAAAAATATTTTCCAAATATTCAAAGCATTCTTGCATATACAATTTCCAAATGAAATATATCCCCAGCTATTCAGTGGGAAGAAGGGCAGAAAGAGGCCCTTCTCCACTTCATGGCTGAAGACTGCACGTCGTTTCATTCCTCAAAGCCCAGAAGGGAAAAGCTAGCTGAAGGGGAATTCAGAGCAATCAGAGCCTTATAATTGGAAATAATAATAATGATGGCACTTACTAAGTGCTTACTATGTACAAAGCACTGTTCTAAGCGCTGGGGAGGTTACAAGGTGATCGGGTTGTCCCAAAGGGGGCTCACAGTCTTGATCCTCATTTTTAATAATGATAGCATTTATTAAGCGCTTACTATGTGCAAAGCACTGTTCTAAGCACTGGGGAGGTTACAAGGTGATCGGGTTGTCCCACGGGGGGGCTCACAGTCTTCATCCCCATTTTACAGATGAGGTAACTGAGGCTCAGAGAAGTGAAGTGACTTGCCCAAAGTCACACAGCTGACAAGTGGCGGCGCCAGGATTTGAACCCATGACCTCTGACTCCAAAGCCCGTGATCTTTCCATTGAGCCACACTGCAGGGCCCAATACTATCTGACATGAAGTAGCTTCACTGTGACAACAGAGAAGCAGCGTGGCAACGTGGATAGAACTGGTGGCCCGGGAGTCGGAAGAACCTGGGTTCTAATCCCGGCTCTGCCACTTGTCCGCTGTGTGACCTTGGGCAACTCACCTCACTTCTCTGGGCCTCGGTTATCTCATCTATAAAATGGGGATTAAACCCTGAGAGCCCCTCTGTGGGACGTGGACTGCTGTCCAACCTGTTTAGCTTGTATCTACTCCGGCACTTAGTATAGCGCCGGGCACATAGTAGGTAGCTAAAAAATACCGTGGGAAAAAAATTCAACGATGATCAGACTAAAGTCTTTACAACGAAATCTAAAAATGAATTTAAAGCTTTCAATAATCACACTAGACTTGGAAGGTTAAAAACACCACTTGTTGAGGAGAAAAAAATGAAAATAATTTATCATTGTCATTTATAACCAATTTTTTTCCTCTTCTTGAGGTAACAGCTGGGCCTCGTTCATTAATTCACGTCAATGACATGAGCCCCCTAGCAAACCGCTGACTGTAAACGTCTCTAGATTGTAAACTCCCAGAGGGCAGGGATGGTCTGAACCAACTCTACTGCGTTCTCCCAAGCACTTAGGGCAGTGCTCTGCACACAGTAAGCACTCAATAAATACCACTGATTGACAGCTGCATATTATGAATGTCTCCCATCAAAACTGACAGTTGAGCCGCAATTCTGAGACTTCGGAACTGAGGATCTGTTTAAATGGCTTGATTATAGTACTGAGTGGTTTGGGCATCTTCAACTCGCTCGCTCCCTTCCCTGCCAGTTGCATTGCTAGGGGGGCACAAAGGGCACTGAGCAAGGTGGCAGTAAGGAAAAATTTAACAAGAATTGGAAAAAAAAAACCTTGATTTTTTTTAACCTAGCAATGAACTGAAACTAGTTGTAATCCAAAATCCCAATACAGAAGTTATCGAGATTTTTCTAATCAAAAAACAACTGGCAGAACTTTGGAAGCCAGGGGAGACGATTTCTGGCTGACTTACAGGCAGAGCATAATTTTTAATTGCGAATTTCCATTCCGTAATTACCAAAGGGCAACTAGAGTTATTAACATACATGTTACTTTTCTAAGGGAGGAACTGGTGATGTTGCTTTTATCGCCTTATTTATCTTTCATACCTCTTTGCAGGTTTCCTTGTTCTTAGCAGCTTTTAGTGACGTTTCTTTGGGTCAGACTGAATTGTTTGGTGGTGGTTTTCTACCACTCTATATGGGGAATAAGTCCCCTGAACTTTCATTATTGGCTAATGAAGTTAATTGCCTCCTCCCATCTTATTGGGACAAATATCAAGAGTTCTACCCTAAAATCTACTTATGTACTTTGAAAAGCTTATTTACAAATAATGTACAGGCCTCTCTTTGCTGTCTGGGCAGAGAAAATTTGTGCTGTGGGCCAATTAACATTCTAATGACTTCTAAGAGTGCTATGTTTCTCAATATTAGAAGGGAAGATAATGATGAAGAGAGGAGTCAACACTACAACAAAGTTTCTCGGCATTTCAGTAGGTTTAATACTAGCAAAATATCTGGCTCGATAATAAGAAATTAGTTTGTTGTTTCTGAGGGTTTAAACAGAATCCAAATACTATACAATTTGGACCTCTATTTATCAAGAAGACTCAAGTAACCACCAGGACAACTAAGAGCAGAACACTGACCCAACAATACTCAGTTTCTAGTAATTGTACTTCTTGCCAAACAGTACATTTACACTGGGCCAAACACACACGGTTCTGGTCTAACCCAATACCGGTATGCAATTTCGGTATTTGCAATCTAGAAATGAAAATAAGATATGGACGTAGTTCCATCTGCATTTTTTGAGACTGAGAATACAAGAAATGAAAGCCAGGGTCAATAATGGGTAAATACCTGTATTTACTCCATCCTTAGATCCGTCCACATGAAAAGAGCCTGTAAATAGGTAAGCAAAGATATTTCCATGTTAAGTTTATAGTTTGGGAAGATGATAAATTAGAATGTTTAGTTGTGGGTCTGTAGTTGTATCAGTTATCTATTGCAGAGTGATTTATTTTGCCAACTCTGGAAAATAATGTATGCCTTCATTGTTAAAGTGCCTCCGCCATCATTACTAAAACATCGCCACAATTATTATTAATCTATTTTGAGTGGATTGGGTTGAACTGGGCTCCTGGGATCTTATGATTAGAGAAGTAGCATAGCCTAGAGGATGGAGCCCAGGAGTCAGAGGACCTGGGTTCTAATCCCGCCTCTGCCACCTGTCTGCTGCGTGACCTTAGGCAAGTCACTTCACTTCTCTGTGCCTCAGTTCCCTCATCTGTAAAATGGGGATTAGGACCGTGAACCCCATGTGAGGCAGGGACTGTGTCCAAACTGATTTGCTTGTATGTACTCCAGGGCTTAGTACAGTGCCTGCTGCATAGTAAGCACTGAACAAATACCATTTAAAATAAAAATGTGGATCCTTTGATTCATTCAATCATATTTATTGAGCGCTTACTGTGTGCAGAGCACTGCCCTCAAAGAGTTTGCAGTCTAAGGGGGCAGACTGCTTGCCATGAAATACTGAGAAGCAGTATTAGTGGAAAGAGCACAGGCTTGGGAGTCAGAGGTCATGGGTTCTAATCCCACCTCCACGACTTATCCGCTGTGTGATTTGGGGCAAGACACTCCCCTTCTCTGTGCCTCAGTTCCCTCATCTGTCAAATGGGGATGAAGACTGAGAGCCCCATGTGGGACAACTTCGTATCCTCCCCAGCGCTTAGAACAGTGCTTTGCGTACAGTAAGTACTTAATAAATGCCATCATTATTATTATTAGAACAGTGTTTTGCGTATAGTAAGCATTTAATAAATGCCATCATTACCATTAGAACAGTGCTTTGCACACAGTAAGCACTTGATAAATGCCATCACTATTATTATTAGAACAGTACTTTGCACATAGTAAGCACTTAAATGCCATTATTATTATAACAGTGTTTTGCACATAGTAAGCACCTAATAAATGCTGTCATTATTATTATTATTATTAGAAAAGTGCTTTGCACAGTGAACACAATAAATGCCATCATTATTATTAGAACAGTGCATTGCACATAGTAAGCACTTAATAAATGCCATCATTATTATTAGAAAAGTGCTTTGCACATAGTAAGCACTTAATGCCATCATCATTATTAGACGGTGCATTGAACATAGTAAGCACTTAATAAATACCATTATTATTATTAGAAAAGTGCTTTGCATAGTAAACACTTAATAAATGCCATCATTATTATTATTAGAACAGTGCATGGCACATAGTAAGCACTTGATAAATGCCATCATTATCATTAGAACAGTGCTTTGCACAGAGTAAGCACTTGATAAATGCCAATATTATTATTAGAACAGTGCTTTGCACAGAGTAGGCACTTAATAAATGCCATCATCATTATTATTAGAACAGTGCTTTGCACATAGTAAGGACTTAATATAATGTCATCATCATTATCACTATTAGAACAGTGCTTTGCACATAGTAAGCACTTAAATGTCATCATTATTATTAGAAAAGTGCTTTGCAGAGAGTAAGCACTTAATAAATGCCATCATCATTATTATTATAACAGTGCTTGGCACATAGTAAGCACCTAACCAATGCCATCATTATTATTATTAAAACAGTGCTTAGCACATAGTAAGCACTTGATAAATGCCATCAGTATCACTAGAACAGTGCTTTGAACAGAGTAAGCACTTGATAAATGCCATCATTATTATCAGAACAGTGCTTTGCACAGAGTAAGCCCTTAATAAATGCCATCACCATTATTATTATTAGAACAGTGCTTTGCACATAGTAAGGGCTTAATTAATGTCATCATTATTATCAGAAAAGTGCTTTGCACATACTAAGCACTTAATAAATGCCATCACTATTATTAGAACAGTGCATGGCACATAGTAAGCACTTGATAAATGCCATCATTACCATTAGAACAGTGCTTTGCACGGAGTAAGCACTTGATAAATGCCATTATTATTATTATTAGAACAGTGCTTTGCACAGAGTAGGCACTTAATGAATGCCATCATCATTATTATTAGAACAGTGCTTTGCACAGAGTAAGCACTTAATAAATGTCATCATTATTATCAGAAGTGCTTTGCACATAGTAAGCACTTAATAAATGCCATCATTATTATTAGAACAGTGCATGGCACATAGTAAGCACTTGATAAATGCCATCATTATCATCAGAACAGTGCTTTGCACGGAGTAAGCACTTGATAAATTCCATTATTATTATTATTAGAACAGGGCTTTGCACAGAGTAGGCACTTAATAAAAGCCATCATCATCACTATTAGAACAGTGCTTTGCACATAGTAAGCACTTAACAAATGTCATTATTATCAGTAAAGTGCTTTGCATGCACATAGTAAACACTTAATAAATGTCATTATGATTATTAGAACAGTGCATGGCACATAGTAAGCACTTGATAATTGCCATCATTATCATCAGAACAGTGCTTTGCATGGAGTAAGCTCTTGATAAATGCCATTATTATTATTATTAGAACAGTGCTTTGCACAGAGTAGGCACTTAAAAATGCCATTATTATTATTATTATTATTGAAAAATAATGAAAGCACATCATGCATGGCCACCCTGTCCCCACACTGACGAGGAAAACCCGAGGACCACCTGGAGGAGGAGGACAGGCCACATTCCCCCTCAGGAGAAGAGAGGCCCTTATATAGCGCCCCGTCAGGGCGGTACCGGAAGCGCCCGCCCCCTCCGGCCGCTGATTGGCCGGCCCCTCCCGGCCCGCTGCACCCAATTGGCTGGCGGAGCCGCTCGTCAGGCTCCCGCCCGGCCGCCCCCCTCAGCCTCGGCTCCTCGTCAGCGCGCGCGCGCCTCCCCCCCCCCCCGACATCCGGGAACTTACGGGCGCCCAAGTGTCAGCGCCAAAGTGCGGCCTGGATCTCCAGGGAAGATGGAGCGGATTCCCCTCTAGGAATAGGTGAAAACACCTGCAACCCCCCCGTCAGGTTATCCTTATAATTATAATAATCAATCAATCGTATTTATTGAGCGCTGTGTGCAGAGTACTGTACTAAGCGCTTGGGAAGTCCAAGTTGGCAACATCTACCCAACAGTGGGCTCACAGTCTAAAAGGGGGAGACAGCAAAACAAAACATACTAACAAAATAAAATAAATAGAATAGTATATACATCATCATCAATCGTATTTATTGAGCGCTTACTGTGTGCAGAGCACTGTACTAAGCGCTTGGGAAGTACAAATTGGCAACGTATAGAGACAGTCCCTACCCAACAGTGGGCTCACAGTCTAGAAGGGGGAGACGGAGAACAAAACCCAACATACTAACAAAATAAAATAAATAGAATAGATATGTACAAGTAAAATGAATAGAGTAATAAATATGTACAAACATATACGCATATATACAGGTGCTGTGGGGAAGGGAAGGAGGTAAGATGGGAGGGATGGAGAGGGGGACGAGGGGGAGAGGAAGGAAGGGGCTCAGTCTGGGAAGGCCTCCTGGAGGAGGTGAGCTCTCAGTAGGGCCAGGTGCTACACATATATACAGGTGCTGTGGGGAAGCATAATAATAATAATGATGGTATTTGTTAAGCGCTTACTATGTGCAAAGCACTGTTCTAAGCGCTGGGGGGGGATACAAGGTGATCAGGTTGTCCCACCAGGGGCTCACAGTCTTAATCTCCATTTTACAGATGAGGGAACTGAGGCGCAGAGAAGTGAATTCACCCAGCTGACAATTGGCAGAGCCGGGATTTGAACCCATGACCTCTGACTCCAAAGCCCGGGCTCTTTCCACTGAGCCAAGCTGCTTCTCTAAGCAGCATTATAATCAATCAATCATTTATTGAGCGCTTACTGTGTGCAGAACACTGTACTAAGCTCTTGGGAAGTACAAGTTGGCAACATATACAGCCCAACAGCGGGCTCACAGTACAGAAGGGGGAGACAGAGAACAAAACCAAACATACTGACAAAATAAAATAAATAGAATAGATATGTACAAGTAAGATAAATAAATAGAGTAATAAATATGTACAAACATATATGCAAGATAAGCGCTTACTATGTGCCAAGCGCTGGGGTGCATACAAGGTAATCAGGTTATCCCACGTGGGGCTCCCAGGCTTCATCCCCATTCTACAGATGAGGGAACTGGGGAGCAGAGAAGTGACATAATGATAATAATAATGATGGTATTTGTTAATCAATCAATCAATCGTATTTATTGAGCGCTTACTGTGTGCAGAGTACTGTACTGAGTGCTTGGGAAGTACAAGTCGGCAACACATCGAGACAGTCCCTACCCAACAGGGGACTCGCAGTCTAGAAGGGGGAGACAGAGAACAAAACCAAACATACTGACAAAATAAAATAAATAGAATAGATAGGTACAAGCAAGATAAATAGAGTAATAAAGATGTACAAACATATATACAAGTTAAGTGCTTACTATGTGCCAAGCGCTGGGGTGCATACAAGGTAATCATGTTGTCCCACGTGGGGCTCCCAGGCTTCATCCCCATTTTACAGATGAGGGAACTGAGGCCCAGAGAAGTGACATAATGATAATAATAACGATGGTATTTGTTATCAATCAATCAATCGTATTTATTGAGTGCTTACTGTGTGCAGAGCACTGTACTAAGTGCTTGTCAAGTCGGCAACACATAGAGACAGTCCTACCCAACAGTGGGCTCACAGTCTAGAAGCGGGAGACAGACAACAAAACCAAACATACTGACAAAATAAAATAAATAGAATAGATATCCCCTGCGCTTAGAACAGTGCTTTGCACATAGTAAGCGCTTAATAAATGTCATTATTATTATAAATAGAGTAATAAATATGTACAAACATATATACAAGTTAAGCGCTTACTATGTGCCAAGCGCTGGGGTGCATACAAGGTAATCAGGTTGTCCCACGTGGGGCTCCCAGGCTTCATCCCCATTTTACAGATGAGGGAACTGAGGCCCAGAAAAGTGACCTGCCCAAAGTCCCACAGCAGACGAGTGTCAGATTCCTAAGGCCGGGCTTTTTCCACTGAGTCAATCATCATCATCACGTGGTCCGGCGGCCCGCAGGGAGCCAATCACCGGGGGGGGAGCCCAGCGGCTCCTCCAATCACCGCTGGCTACGCCCTCAAAGGCTTCTGGGAGATGTAGTCCGGCGGCGCCCTCCCGTCGCCTAGCAACGGCAGCTTCAGAGGGCGGCGGACTACGGCGAGGGAAGGCACGCAAGAGGGAGAGAGCGAAAACGCGGAGCGGATCGCTCACAGCTGGAGCGGGTCCTTCCTTGGCTGAGCCCCCTTCAGCCCCTCCTTAGGGCCCAGGCAACAAAAAGCACGTGAATCACCTTCCCAACGGAAGCACGTGAATCACCTTCCCTAAATCTCAACCCACGAGATTTAGGGGGCAGGAAGGGTTGATCACAGCAACCGGAAGGGTTAGTTCAGGGGTAAATTATTGCATATTAAGAGAGCTTCACTGTGACAGTCACTGTCACAAATAAGGATTAGTTCAGTGGTAAGTTATTGAATATTAAGAGAGCTTCACTGTGACAGTCACTGTCATAAATGAGGATTAGTTCAGTGGTAAATTATTGAATATTAAGAGAACTTCACTGTGACAGTCACTGTCATAAATAAGGATTAGTTCAGTGGTAAGTTATTGAATATTAAGAGAGCTTTGCTGTGACAGTCGCTGTCACAAATAAGGATTAGTTCAGTGGTAAGTTATTGAATATTAAGAGAGCTTCACTGTGACAGTCACTGTCACAAATAAGGATTAGTTCAGTGGTAAGTCATTGAATATTAGAGAGCTTCACTGTGACAGTCACTGTCACAAATAAGGATTAGTTCAGTGGTAAGTTATTGAATATTAAGAGAGCTTCACTGTGACAGTCACTGTCACAAATAAGGATTAGTTCAGTGGTAAGTTATTGAATATTAAGAGAGCTTCACTGTGACAGTCACTGTCACAAATAAGGATTAGTTCAGTGGTAAGTTATTGAATATTAAGAGAGCTTCACTGTGACAGTTACTGTCACAAATAAGGATTAGTTCAGTGGTAAGTTATTGAATATTAAGAGAGCTTCACTGCGACAGTCACTGGCATAAATAATCTTCCCTGCAGCGAAGTCCAGCGCTTTGCACGTAGTAAGCGCTTAATAAATACCATCATCATTATTGTTATAAGTCCTTGAAGGCCATACGCCCTCAACTCTGTAATGTGGGCATTTTTGGTGAACTTCACGGCATTGGAAACTCAGATTGTGATGGAGATGATGCTTCTTAGGACATTCAAAAGAAACACAAGGTATGTTGTTTTTAAACTCACAAGGAGCTTGCAAGCTATAATGGGAGAGGTGCTATTGTATTGTACTCATATTGTATTCTTCCAATCAATCAATCAATCAATCGTATTTATTGAGCGCTTACTGTGTGCAGAGCACTGTACTAAGCGCTTGGGAAGTACAAGTTGGCAACATATAGAGACAATCAATCAATCGTATTTGTTGAGCGCTTACTGTGTGCAGAGCACCGTACTAAGCGCTTGGGAAGTACAAGTTGGCAACATATAGAGACAGTCAATCAATCAATCGTATTTATTGAGCGCTTACTGTGTGCAGAGCACTGTACTAAGCGCTTGGGAAGTACAAGTTGGCAACATATAGAGACAGTCAATCAATCAATCGTATTTATTGAGCGCTTACTGTGTGCAGAGCACTGTACTAAGCGCTTGGGAAGTACAAGTTGGCAACATATAGAGACAGTCAATCAGTCAATCGTATTTATTGAGCGCTTACTGTGTGCAGAGCACTGTACTAAGCGCTTGGGAAGTACAAGTTGGCAACATATAGAGACAGTCAATCAATCAGTCGTATTTATTGAGCGCTTACTGTGTGCAGAGCACTGTACTAAGCACTTGGGAAGTACAAGTTGGCAACATATAGAGACAGTCCCTACCCAACAGTGGGCTCACAGTCTAGAACGGGGAGACAGAGAACAAAACCAAACATATTAACAAACTAAAATAAATAGAATAGATATGTACAAGTAAAATAAATAAATAGAGTAATAAATATGTACAAACATATATACAGGTGCTGTGGGGAAGGGACAGTGCTCTGCACACAGTAGGTACTCAAATTCCCTTGCTTAGACACGTACAAACATGTATACACAATGCTTTGCACATATGTTGCCAACCTGTACTTCCCAAGCGCTTAGTACAGTGCTCTGCACACAGCAAGCGCTCAATAAATACGATTGAATGAATGAATAATAAGCCAACTTGTACTACCCAAGCACTCAGTCCCGTGCTCTGCACACAGTAAGCGCTCAATAAATACGATTGAATGAATAATAAGTGCTTAATAAATGCCATCATTATTATTACCTTAGTGGGCATGAATACATAAGTGCAAGAGCACTTATGTACTGGATTATTGTGTATTTACCCCTCATTTAGTAGAGTACTTGGTAGGCAGTGTTTAACAAATATTATTATATTATAGTATTTATATTATCACAATTCTGTGCCTCAGTTCCCTCATCTGGAAAATGGGGATGAGGACTGTGAGGCCCCCGTGGGACAACCTGATCACCTTGTAACCTCCCCAGCGCTTAGAACAGTGCTTTGCACATAGTAAGCGCTTAATAAATGCTATCATTATTGTTATTATCATTATGGTTCTTATTTTTGATGTGGAAGGAGAAGGGGTGACCTTTGAATGGTGGACTGATGTGTTCAGAAAGATATTTTACGACAATAGTCCAGGGCCAGTATTGGAGAGACTGAAAAGGAGAAATCGGAAAGTAGGCTGCTGTAGATTAGCAGGGGATGAAGGAAAGTCATAATCAGCAACAATCCTTGTTATATCAACATTAAGAATGCTGATTGTTCCATCTGTGTCCAATTTTCATTCCTGAGAATGAATTTTTCAGGGGAGTTAGGAAATGCGTGTTAGAGTTGTGCTCTTGAGGAACAGATTACGTTATGATATGTTGTTCTTTCTGCTCGATTCTAAAACTCTTTGCATGCCACTGTCCAAAACCCATCTTGATTTTTTTGGGGGGGGACAAATGGCACATATTGCTCTAGACAACAGCCAAAATTATAATACAAGATCAATTTTCTTAAGTCTAATGCAACATGAGCTGTAATTTTAAGCAACTGTTGCCACTTGTGAACAAAAATGAAAGGCCCCATCTCTCCTCTTGAGGAATTTACAGTATAAAGGAGCAAATTGCCCTTTTGGTATATCTTTCAATCAGCTATGGAATAACGTGAAGTCAGTAAGACAGTTACACTCATCCTCAGTGTCATCCCACGTTAACAGATTTTTCAAAATCATGGAGTCAGAGAAAAGTTGGTCCTTTTTCATTTTCCAGGCACACGCCAATTTGTAATTTTTTAATATCTACTAAGATCATAAAATTAGCTGTTACTCTTGATTGTCTGCGGCTTGAAGAATGAATATACAGCCAATTGCTATCTTAATTTATTTTTTAAGGAAGGAAAGTAATTTGAATGTTTTTCTGAAGTTCAAAGGCAGGGCCTACACTAAGATCTGAAGTACTTCTGTGTTCTGAAATACTGACAATAGAATCAGGTTTTTGATGCATTACCTGGACAAGTTAGTAAGGCAAAATGTTTTATCGCTTCTCAGCTAACATGCAATTGTTCAATTAAATTACATCTATACCCAAGTAGTTACCATCTATCTGGTTAAAATTAACCATAAAAATTTTCTATAATGGCTGATTTCATTGGTACCTTCTATTCCCTTCAAATTTGACACATTCTGGTGAGCTTTCACGGAAATTCAGAGCTAAATTAGAAAAAAGATGCTGCCATTGTCCAAGATTCCTTAAGAGGACTGATGGACCTGTAAAAATGATGGCATGATTTTACTTAAAAATGAGTGAATGAATCCTGTCTTGATGCTTCATTAGACAGGAATTCATGTTTTAATGCCCCATTATATGACTGCTTAGCACAGTGCCTGGCACATAGTAAGCACTTAACAAATACCATTATTATTTTATTGTAAATTCCTCAAGGGACGGGACTGTGTCTCTTGTATTTTTTCCAAGGTTGGGAGGGATCTGTAGTCGGTGCTCTGCACATACTAGGCACTCAAGAAATACTATTGATATTTATATTGATGCTATTGATGCCTGTTTACTTATTGATGCCTGTTTTGATGTCTGTCTTCCCCCTGTGAGCCCGTTGTTGGGTAGGGATTGTCTCTCTTTGTTGCTGAATTGTACTTTCTAAGCGCTTAGTACAGTGCTCCGCACTCAGTAAACTCTCAGTGAATACGATTGAATGAATGAATGACTACTACAGTGCCTGGCACATAGTAAATGCTTACAAATACCACAATTATTATTATTTTTAGAGTGTGTCGGTGACTCTTTGGCCCTGAGCAGATAATTTGACTGTCAGCCATATTTCTGGTTTGGGACCAGAACCGCTTCTGAAAAGGGAATCATAGGATCATGTGTAACGACTCTGTTGTACTCTCCCAAGCGCTTAGTACAGAGCTCTCCACACAGACAGGACCTAGTAATTGCCTTTCATTCATTCAGTCATACTTATTAAGCACTTACTGGGTGCAGAGCACTGTACTAAGCGCTTGGGAAAGTACAATACAACAATAAACAATGACAATTCCTGCCCACAACAAGCTCACAATCTAGAGCGGGGAAGACGGACAGCAATTCCAATAAACAGACATCAGTACAAATAAATAAAATTACAGGTATATACCTAAGGGTTTGGGAGCAGGAGGAGGATTGATTAGGGAGGGAGGAGTGCTTTTGAAAGCAGCGCGGCTTAGCTGAAAAAGCACAGGCTTGGGAGTCAGAGGACGTGGGTTCTAATCCGGCCTCTGCCACCTGTCTGCTGTGTGACCTTGGGCCAGCCACTTTGCTTCTCTGGGCCTCAGTTACCTCATCTGTAAAATGGGAATTAATGTGAGCCCCTGTGAGACAAGCTGATTACCTTGTATCTACCCCAGTACCTAGAACAGTGCTCAGCACATAGTAAGCGCTTAACAAATACCATAATTATTATTATTAAGTCAATTCACTTCTCTGGGCTTCAGTTCCCTCATCTGTCAAATGGGGATTAAGACTGGAAGCCCCACGTGGGACAACCTGATTACCTCATCCCTACCCCAACGCTTAGAACAGTGCTTGGCACGTAGTAAGCGCTTAACAAATACCATCATTATTATTATTTTTCTGAGCCTCTTATTATTCTGGAATATCCCAGCTAATTTTTACTTCAGGCTGAGCCTTCAACCTCTTATTTCCAGGGATCCTGCTGCCAGAATTTTCTTCAGCAATGGGCACTCTAAGCTGGGGGCACTAGGGCAAATGCCAAAATTTCAACTTTCATTAGAAATTTGTCTTGTCTCGTTTTACGCTGTCGAGTCATCTCCGACCCATAGCAACGCCATGGACACATCTCTCCCAGAACTTCCCACCTCCATCTGCAATCGTTCCGGTAGTGTATCCATAGAGTTTTCTTGGGAAAAATATGCAAGTGGCTTAGGGGCCTAATAATAGATCAACTTATCCACCTTCGCCAAGGGGACCGTTTTCTATCTTTGTTGTAAATCTTAGAGTAGAGAGGAATGAACTAACTTAAATGTTACTCAGCTCTGTGAAGAAAGCTTTCTCCTGCCAGAACAAGACCCAGTAATTACGGCTTAATAATAATAATTATAATAATAATGATATTCGTTAAGCGATTACTATGTGCCAGGCATTGTAGAGAAGCAGCGTGGCTCAGTGGAAAAAGCACGGGCTTTGGAGTCAGAGGTCATGGGTTCAAATCCCGGCTCCACCACTCGTCAGCTGTGTGACTTTGGGCAAGTCACTTAACTTCTCTGGGCCTCAGTTCCCTCATCTGTAAAATGGGGATGAAGACTGTGAGCCCCACGTGAGACAACCTGATCACCTTGTAAATTCCCCAGTGCTTAGAACAGTGCTCTGCACATAGTAAGCGCTTAATAAATGCCATGATTATTATTATTATTCTTATTGTACTAAGCTCTGAACTGAGCCCCAAAACAAGCATCAGAACAACAGTTAAACTTGTCGTGTGCTACTACCCATCTACCCGGCTATAATTAGGTGGATAATTTGGACCAAAATAAATGCTTTGATTTAGAAGAGCAGGCTTTTGGCCTGGAGTAATAAATCCGAGAAGCAGCACGGTGTAGTGGCTAGAACGTGGGCCTGGGATTCAGAAGGTCATGGGTTCTAATTCCGGCTCCTCCACTTATCCGCTGTGCTTGGGCAAGTCACTTCACTCTGGGCCTCAGTTACCTCATCTGTAAAGTGGGGATTGAGACTGTGAGCCCCACGCGGGACAGGGACCGTGTCCAACCTGATTTGCTTGTATCCACCCCAGTGCTTAGTAAAGTCCCTGGCCCATAGTAAGTGCTTAACAAATACCATTATCATTATTGCTATAAATCAATCAATCGTATTTATTGAGCGCTTACTATGTGCAGAGCACTGTACTAAGCGCTTGGTAATGAATAATGAAATAATGAAATAAATGAAATAATGAAAATGAATAATCAATAAATCTGATGTCTACACCTAAATCCCTCTGTCCTTTGGAAACCTGCAAACAGAAGGAGACTAGTTTATTACTGAATTGATACAAATGCGTGTCTCTGGGCGGGCCTTTTTTCTTATATGCGTTGTCAAAAAGACCTATTTGTGTGGCTAATTAAAAGGAAACATGCCTTTCTTCTACAAGGACACGATAACTTGAATGGTGAACCACCAGAGGGCTTCATTAGACAGCCTCATAAACGAGGGCTGTAGGAGACGCCCATTGTCGTTAAAAATATCCAAGTTAAACTCGTTTTTCCCAACTTCTTCATGGTGATGACTCATCCGCTCAGCGACAGGCCCTTTGCCCCGTGGATGCTCAAGAAATGTGAGTTGAAGTGAGGGCAGGTTACCAAGCCCAGATATTTTTAGTGCTGAAAACATATGTAATCTCACTTGCTCAAGAAATGTGAATTGAAGTGAGGGCAGGTTACAAAACCCAGATATTTTTAGTCCTGAAACCATGTGTAATCTCACTTTGAAAACAAATGTCGTCTCCTCTTCCTTAGGTAGCTCCCCAGAAGATCCTAGATCTTCAATTTTATCTTGCCACAAATGGTGAATATTGCACTCTCCCAAGCGCTTAGTATGGTGCTCTGCACACAGTAAGTTTTCAATAAATACGATTGAATGAATGAATTAATTAATAGAACCTTTAGGAAATTCTGTAGGGCTGAGTCTCTGAAAGCCAGTGATTTTTTTCCTCATTTATATGGCATGCCTGTTCTGTTTAATGCAAGGGTAAATAATGCATCTCTAGGGCATAGTCTGATTTTTGTTTTATGGTTGGCAAAGTGTCCCTACACCCAGAAATGAGACTGTAGGCCTTTTGCTTTAAAATGATTAGGAATGTCTAGGCTTATGTGAATATGGTTCAACATAGCCTGTAAAAATAAAAAAAATACTTATAATAATAGTAATAATGATAATGGCATTTATTAAGCACTTACTATGTGCAAAGCACTGTTCTAAGCGCTGGGGAGGTTACAAGGTGATCAGGTTGTCCCACGGGGGGCTCACAGTCTTAATCCCCATTTTACAAATGAGGTAACTGAGGCACAGAGAAGTTAAGTGACTTGCCCAAAGTCACACAGCTGACAATTGGCAGAGCTGGGATTTGAACCCATGACCTCTGACTCCAAAACCCGTGCTTTTTCCACTGAGACACGCTGCTTCTCCTAATGATGTATAAGATTATAATCTTATAATGATAAGTGGTATTTGTTAAGTGCTTGCAATGTGGTAATCACTGGACTAAGCACCGGGGTAGACAATCATGTTGGTTAATCAAGATAATCTCTGTCCCAGGTACAAGCGCTTCATAAAAAATGTACAATTCCAGTCAAAGATAGACATACTTGATTTTCTTTTTTTATGGTATTTGTTAATAATAATGATGGTATTTGTTAAGTGCTTACTATGTACCAGGCACTGTCCTAAGCGCCGAGACAGATTCCAGTTAATCATGTGGGACCCAGTCTATGCCCCATGTGAGGCTTGCACTACTTTAATCCCCATTTTACAAATGAGGTAACCAAGGCCCAGAGAAGTTAAGCGACTTGCCCAAGGTCACCCAGCAGGTACTTGGCAGAACTGTAACTAGAACCCAGGTCCTCTGACTCCCAAGCCCCTGCTCTTTCCATTAGGCCATGCTGCCTTTCCCTTAAGCAACTCCATGATGGCTCAGTGGAAAGAGCACAGGCTTTGGAGTCAGAGGTGGTGGGTTCAAATCCTGGCTCCACCACTTGTCAGCTGTGTGACTTTGGGCAAGTCACTTCCCTTCTCTGTGCCTCAGTTACCTCACCTGTAAAATGGGCACTAAGATTGTGAGCCCCACATGGGACAACCTGATCACCTTGTAACTTCCCCAGCGCTTAGAACAGTGCTTTGCACATAGTAAGTGCTTAATAAATGCCATCATTATTATTATTGTTATTATTATTATCCAACACAGCACTTAACAAATACCACTTATTGTTACTATTAACATGAAGTGGGATCAATAGTCAACATCAAATAGATTCTGAAATAGCTCATGGAAACCAAACTTCACTAGAGAAGTGAAGCAGCATGCAGAGAAGCAGCGTGGCTCAGTGGAAAGAGCCCGGGCTTTGGAGTCAGAGGTCATGGGTTCAAATTCCAGCTCTGCCAATTGTCAGCTGTGTGACTTTGGGCAAGTCACTTCTCTGGGCCTCAGTTACCTCATCTGGAAAATGGGGATGAAGACTGTGAGCCCCCGTGGGACAACCTGATCACCTTGTACCCTCCCCAGTGCTTAGAACAGTGCTTTGCATGTAGTAAGCGCTTAATAAATGCCATCATTATTATTATTATTATTATTAGAGGAAACATAGGAGGAGAAGGGAATATATGATCATTCAAAGCAGCAATAGTCTATAGGCTCCAAGTGGCAGGGGATGTCTTTGCCGACTCTGATGTATTATACTCTCCTAAGTGCTTAGTAGAGTGCTCTGCACAGAGTAAGCGCTCAGTAAATGTGACTGGCAGATAGCAATTGAGAGGGGTTGCTCTCTTTCGTTAGCATTCAGTTAGGTAGGAGGCTGTTTTGAAAACAGCACTGTGGCTACAAGGAGTAAGTGAATACTCCCGCATTTCTTCTTACCCACTACCTAAACCTCTTTCGCTGCCAGTCGTGTATTCCCTCTTGTCCTGTGTTCAGTCTATCTTACCTCGCGGATCTCCTGCTACCACTCACCCAGCCCTAACACCAACCTTATTCACTGTCCCTCAGTCTCATGGGTCTCCCTGCCTACCCCTCTCCCACATCCTCCCTCCCCGCTTCGGGTTGGGCCGACCACCACCCTCTCCACTTCCAAAGCCTTCCTGTAAACACATGTCATAGCAGACAAGTGGTGGAGCTGAGATTAGGACTCGGGTCTCCTGATTCCCAGGCCTGCGCCCTAGCCACTAGGCCATACTGCTTCTAACCGTAGCTTTGTCCTGCCTAAATGGCCTTCTGGGGTATTTAATTTCCCATGTAAAAATCACTAATGTTCTACTTCTTCTTTTTTGATGGCATATTATCTGGGATGGATGGTTGGACGGGTGGGGAGTCTCTTTTTACCTAGTTTCTCTTTAGTGGAGCCTTTCTTCAGTCCATATGTAGCATGACTTTGGGCCAGCTGACTCCTTAGCTCCCCTACCTCCCTCTAGGCTGGGAAGCAAGGTGGCTTCTTTTTTAAAAAAAAAAAATGGTATTTGTTCATTGCTTATTATGGGCCAGGCATTTTTCTAAGCACTGGGGTAGAAACAGCAGAAACAGCAGAAGCAGCATGCAGCAGAAGCAGAAGCAGAAACAGGAGAAGCAGCGTGGCTCAGTGGAAAGAGCACGGGTTTTGGAGTCAGAGGTCATGGGTTCAAATCCCGGCTCTGCCAATTGTCAGCTATGTGACTTTGGGCAAGTCACTTCTCTGTGCCTCAGTTACCTCATCTGTAAAATGAGGATTAAGACTGTGAGCCCCCCGTGGGACAACCTGATCACCTTGTAACCTCCCCAGCGCTTAGAACAGTGCTTTGCACATAGTAAGTGCTTAATAAATGCCATTATAAAAATAAACAAGGTAATCAAGGTTGGACACAGTCCGTGTCCAGTGCGGGGCTCACAGTCTGAATCCCCATTTTACAGATGGGGCCCAGAGAATTGAAGTGACCTGGGCAAAGTCACACAAGCAGACAAGTGGCGGAGCCGGGATTGGAACCCAGGGCCTTCGGACTCCCAAGTCCATTCTCTGTTCACTAGGCCGTGCTGCTCCTCTGCTTCTTGCCGCTAGATCTGGATTGTCAGGCAGTCGGACTTGCCGTCCTTCCTCCTCCAGCCCCACCCCACATCGTACCACCTCTCCTGTAGGAAATCCTTGGCTACAAGTTCTGGGGCTCGGCCCTGGATAACAATAATAATAATAATTGGCATTTGTTACCTGTGGACATCTGCTTCCCCCATAGGCTGTCAACACACGCCTGTCCAAGCAAACAGGGTCAGGGAAGGAAACAGGGGTGTTGACAGGAGATAACCTCGCCCTAAAATAACTCTCCCTGCTGGGAAGGGATCCAGGGAGTCCAGGGAGACCCAGGAGAAGGATCCAACCGTGTGTAACAGCAGAACCCTTGAGGGCGGGGAGGGCTTGGAGACATCCCATGTCAGATGTTGAGGGGTGAGGAGGGGTGGGATATAATCAACCAAAGCTGGAAGTGAAGTCAAAATAGGTACAATCAATCGGGCCTCAACACAGGCCCTCACTCGGTTCTATTTGTGGCTAGGGAGCTTCCCAACGAGCTTATCTCTCTAGCTCAGGACAAGGTGGCTTAAAAGATGAGGAGCGGAGTTTAGTACTTTCCGGCCCACCACTGACCCTGGAAAAGCCACTTCACTTCTCCTCAGAGCCCCTCTGTTTTCTCTTTTATAACAGCATAATAGACAGTCGTAGACTCGATAGTGAGAGTGATGGTAACAGGAAAAAAAATGACCTTTGCAGAGGGAGTCTGAAATTCTTTTGGCTCAGTGAAATCTTTCCCTCTCTCCAAAGCTAAATCCAAAGCATTCTGGAATTTGAGGGAGTAAAGTGTAAGTGGGGTTTTTTGGGATGATTGCCTCAAGGCTCCACTTTCCCTGGAGGTCTTGTACCTCTTCACACCCCACATAAAAATCATACAGTTCCTTCATCCATTCAACCATATTTATTGAACACTGAGAGAAGGGATCAGAAGAGTTCACATAGCTCTTTCCCAAGATGGGAGAAACTCACACCTTTGTCTAAAATTCTCCAGAGACAGAAACTTATGATACTCTTCAGGTACTGCGTTCTAAACATCTTAAACTTGCCTGTACTTATGAATTGACTCAATTTTACTGTGCGGGAGGAAGCAATGGTAAACCACTTCCGTATTTTTACCGGGAAAACTCTATGGATCCACTACCGGAACGATTGCTGAGGGAGGTGGGGCATTCTGGGGGAGATGTTTCCATGGCATCACTGTGAGCCCACTGTTGGGTAGGGACTGTCTCTATATGTTGCCAATTTGTACTTCCCAAGCGCTTAGTACAGTGCTCTGCACACAGTAAGCGCTCAATAAATATGATAGATGATGATCACTGTGGGTCGGAGACATGACGGTATAAGAGGACACCCCAACGCTTAGTACAGTGCCTGGTGCATAGTATTCATTCATTCAATCATATTTATTAAGCCCCTACTGTGTGCAGAGCACTGCAAATGCCACAATATTATATATTATTACTTGAACTTGCGGTTGGCTTTGGTTGTGTTTCAGTTAACCCACATTTCTCTGACTCATCACTGTCATTATAAAACTGACCTTGAAGGGGTATTCAAATAATATGGTATAGTTAGTGCCTTGTTAATTGCTCATTTTCATTCAATTAGCACAACGAGCCACCTAATGGGTATTTAATCTATTTAACAAAAAAACCACAACCTGCCTCACTCTTGAAACTTAATGTACAGTATCTTGGAAATCAAGTGGAATAATCAGGGTATCCAGGGTTGGGTCCTAATTTGATCCCTTTATTTTTGGATGACTGTTTCCTCCCAGGGTCTTTCTGCCTTCAGCCTCACTCCACGCTGCTGCCCGGCCTCCTCTTCTGGAAACAGACACATCACTCGCTCGTTAGAAAGCCCAGGGGCTCCCTATGTCTCTCGGATTAAGGCAAACATTTCCCAAAATTGACTTCCAAGCCCCCGACCAGCTCTCCCTACCTTACGTAGGGGCTATTACTCCTCCCAAACTCACCTTCTAACTGCACAATGCTGTAACTCTCCTGCCTCCACCTGGGGCTTCTTCCCTTCCCCAATCCACCAGTCGGCAGCCCTCCCCATTTTCAAAGCCCCCCTATAAGCCCACCTCCTCCCGGAAGTCTTCCCAGAGTAATTACCCACAACATAGCTGCATCAACTCAATAGTATCCCGAGCATTTAGGCATTTAATTCACATTCTCAACTCTTCGGCGCACAAAATTCATTTGTACATTTAATTTACTCCACTGTTTCATCGTGAAATATTTGTACTACTGCCGGTCATATCCTTGTGCTTCTGTCTGTTCTCAGTATTTATAAATTTTTGTCAGTCTCCCCCCCTTTTTTTAAAATGGCATTTGTTAAGCGCTCAGTATGTGCCAGGCACCGAACTTTGTGCTGGGGCAGATTCATGATAATCAGGTTGGACACCATCCCTGCCCCACATGGGGCTCACAGTCTTAATCCCCATTTTACAGATGAGGTAACAAGCACAGAGAAGTGAAGTGACTTGCCCGAGGTCACACAGCGGACAAGTGGCAGAGCCAGGATTAGAACCCAAGTCCTTCTGCCTCCCAAGCCTGGGCTTTCTCCACTAGGCCGGGCTGCTTCTCTTTCCTTAAGCTACCCAGCCAGGACAAACCAGATGGGTCCACTAGGATATAAACTCACTAGGTATCCTGGTAGACAATCAGGCCTTGTGGGAGTAACGTTTTTTAAAACCTCATCTCTCTCTCTCCTGGAGGGGAAAATCAAGCAAAACTGCACCCGACCTCTTTTCCGAGAAAGATCTTATCAGCATATTTAGATGGTCGGGAGAATTCCTTCTTGAAATGTGCATTTTGAGTCAAACTATCTCCTCTATAGGAATGGTTTATACAGAGTGGGTGCTTCCTGTGAACTTCACTCAATCCTCCTGCTCATCTACTATTCATTCATTCAATCGTATTTATTGAGCGCTTACTGTGTGCAGAGCACTGCACTAAGCGCTTGGGAAGTACAAGTTGGCAACATATAGAGACGGTCCCTACCCAACAACGGGCTCACAGTCTAGAAGAGGCGGAGGGAGAGCTAAATACTAAATAGAGCTCTTCCTCACAGTCAGAATGACCCAGGTCAGGAAGTATCTGGAGGAGAGATGTTAGCCTGAGAGGACCAGTGACTGTGCAGGAGAACAGCTGCAAGGAACAGCAGGCAGCATTAATCGGGTTGGTTTTTTCCCAGTGTTCCAAAGTTCAAATGTCAGTGAGTTGGCAACTGGGGACTTACTTTGGTAGGAGACCCAAGACTGTCCATGATGACAGACAGGGTCAAACTGTAAAGCACTGGAAGTAAATCGCTAAGTAACCAAGTCAAATTCAGCAGGCAGTGGAAGAGTGAAAATCCTCCAGGCTCTAGTCTCCTTTTTGCTAACCTGGAAAGAAGAGTGTGTCTCTCTCTCCCCCCTCCTTTCTGTCTCTTTTTTCTCCCTCTTCCTCTCCTCTTTCCTCTCTCTCTCCTTTTTCTCTTTCTCTTTTACTCTTTCTCTTTCTCTCTTTCTCCTTCTAACGCTTTCTTTCCTCCCTTTCTTTCTATCACTTTCTCTCCTCTCTATTTTCTTCCTTTCTCTGTCTCTCTGTTTCTCTCTCTTCCCCCTCTCTTTCTGTCCCTTTTATCTCCCTCTTCCTCTCCTCTTTCCTTTTTCTCTCTCTCTTTTTCTTTCGCACTCTTTCACTCTTTATCTCTCTCTATCGCTTTCTCTCTCCTCCCTTTTCCTTCCTTCCTTCCTTCCTTTCCTTCCTTTCCTTCCTTCCCTCCTTTCCTTCCCTCCTTTCCTTCCCTCCTTTCCTTCCCTCCTTTCCTTCCCTCCTTTCCTTCCCTCCTTTCCTTCCCTCCTTTCCTTCCCTCCTTTCCTTCCCTCCTTTCCTTCCCTCCTTTCCTTCCCTCCTTTCCTTCCCTCCTTTCCTTCCCTCCTTTCCTTCCCTCCTTTCCTTCCCTCCTTTCCTTTCCTTTCCTTTCCTTTCCTTTCCTTTCCTTTCCTTTCCCTTCCTTCCTTCCTTCCTTCCTTCCTTCCTTCCTTCCTTCCTTCTCTCTCTCTCCCCACACACACACACACACACACACCCACCCCTCCTCCCTCCCACCCCCAGTTAGATTCACCTCCTAGGAGCCCCTCCACTCTGCTCCTAGCAGTCCATTCAGCCTGGCTCTCACTCCATTATGGGCCTCTTCACCCCAGCAAATTAGTGTCATATAGCGACCCTCCACCCAACCTGCAATTTTTTTCCCTGTCCCAGACAAAGAGACACAGACCTTTCTTACACATCTCGTGTCTCTTCCGTTCACATTTGACTAGATGCAAAACAGACCTCAAATTATTATTCGTGAAAAGACATCGAATCCATGACATTTGAAAGCTACCAGCATGCACACACTGAAGCTGTGAACTGATCTGCTGTTCTGAGTGAGTGTGCTCTGCCAGACGGGGCCTCATTGTGGGAACTGCTAATAACAGCTTTTTAAATATTACATTATTTCTTATAGCCGTGATCTAGAGGATGGGGACAGCAAATGGAGTGAAAAATGTTAAAAGCCCATGAAATGATTTCCCAGATCAACATTTTCCTTTTTAGATATTAGTGTGTCTACAGTCAATGGCCACTGAGTGCTTTTGCCAGAATTCTGAGAGTACTCACATGTGGATAACATATCATGTGACTCTCTAGCAATGCAGACCTGTGCAAAGCTCAAACCCTTTGTACCTCCATTTCCCCAATAATAACATGGGGCAATGAATAGCTACTATCTACCTGGATGGACTAATTAGATTAAAAAGTCAGCCTTTGGAAATCCTCAGAGAACCAGGCTATTATAATCCACGGGAGACCCGGCAGGCCTGCTTTTCCTGATATTTCCATTTATCTCAGCGCTCCAGAGTTCAATCCAGGACACAGGCCCAGATTTACAGGTGAAGGGAACCAGTGCAAGAATCACTGCTGATTATTCCACACTTTAATTCCATTTCACTTCTCTTTTCCCTGAAGTCTAACATCCACCCCAAGGTTCATTGAGAAAGCAGGACAAATTATTTTAATTTCACAGACTAATTTCCTTTCTAATGAAGCCCTTAGGAAGCCTGTCAACCCTCTCTTTTTTTTTTTTCTTCTCCAGAAGTCCTAAAATAGCTACAGTGGTGCGGGAGCCTCTCATCGGTCCCAATTTCCAGATTGACATTGGTTGACCCTGAAAGTAATAATAATAATAGCAATATTGATGATGGTATTTGCTAAGCTCTTACTATGCGCCAAGCACTGTTCTAAGCACTGTGTTAGATACAAGGTAATCAGGTTGTTCCACGTGGGCTCACAGACTTAATCCCCTTTTTACAGATGAGTTAATCAATCAATCAATCGTATTTATTGAGCGCTTACTGTGTGCAGAGCACTGTACTAAGCGCTTGGGAAGTACAAGTTGGCAACACATAGAGACAGTCCCTACCCAACAGTGGGCTCACAGTCTAAAAGACTGAGGCCCAGAGAAGTGAAGTGACTTGCCCAGAGTCACAAAGCTGATAAGTGGCGGAGCCAGGATTAGAACCCACGACCTCTGACTCCCAAGCCTGGGCTCTTGCCACTAGGCCACGCTGCTTCTCTTATTTGAATAAGAAAAGACGGTGGAGGACCCTGATGGTCAGACCACCTGATGGTCTCAGAGCAGAGTGAGCCATCTTTCAAGGAGACCCTTAAAGAAGACGTCTGGGGGATGGGGTTGTCTTAATAGGACTTTTCCCCTTCTAAAACATTAATCGGGAGCATGAGCTGATACCATCTTCCCATGGGCCACTCTCACTGGGCAGAAGACCTGCCCCCCTGGACTTCTGGTCGTCTTTGCTTCCCACTTGGCCTCGTTCAGCAAACCACCTAAGCTTCCCCCAGACATTCATGCCCTCCTGCCCCTCTTGATTGTTCTTTTGGCAACTGCTCGCTACTGCCCTAAAGCTCATTTGCGGATACTTTGTCGCTACGCCTTTCTTCTGTCTCTCCTTGCTCATTTGTATCTTCCCTCCTCCATAGCCGTCTTGCTCACTTCCTGTCTTGTTTTTCTCTCTGTCTCATCTCCAGCCACGAGCACTTGCGGTTCCCAATCCGTCTGCCCCGCTGGGGGGAACCTAGACCTTGTCTGTCAGCACAGCACTTTCTGGTGTGTGGCATCTACTAAGTGCTTTAAATAATCTCAGCTCCTTCAGTTCAGGGGTGGGGTTGTTTTTTTTTTTTTTCTTTCATGCAGCCCCTCAGAGCCAAAAACAGACATGGGAGAGCAGAGCTGGATTTCATTTTACCTCCCACACCATCATTCAAGCTGTCAGCTAAGTCTGGATCTGGGACTGAAATGGAGGCTGAGAGATTTAGCCTCAGATCACATGTGGAGCTTTTAGTCCTGGCACTTAGAGAGAACCAGACACTGCTTCGAAACCTTCGCTACTCCTGGCCGGCGCCCTGGGGACTCCCCTCTGAGGAGGCTATTTAAAGTCCCTTGGCCATTTTCAAGGACTGATTACTCTGCCATTGCTACCAAGCAGCAGTGTGGCCTAGTGGATAAAGCACGGGCCTGGGCATCAGAAGGACCTGGGTTCTAATCCCGACTCCACCACTTGTCTGCTTTGTGTCCTTGGGCAAGTCACTTTACTTCCCTGGGCCCCAGTTACCTCACCAGAAAAATGTGGATTAAAATTGTGAGCCCCAGATGGGACTGTTTCCAACCTATAATAATAATAATGATGGCATTTATTAAGCCCTTACTATGTGCAAAGCACTGTTCTAAGCGCTGGGGAGGTTACAGGGTGATCAGGTTGTCCCACGGGGGGCTCACAGTCTTAATCTCCATTTTATAGATGAGGTGACTGAGGACCAGAGAAGTGAAGTGACTTGCCCAAAGTCACACAGCTGACAAGTGGCGGAGCCGGGATTTGAACCCATGACCTCTGACTCCAAAGCCCGGGCTCTTTCCACCGAGCCACGCTGCTTCTCTTAACCTGATGAACGTTTATTTACCCCAGTGCTTGACACATAGTAAGCGCTTAGCAAATATCATCATCATTATTAAGAGCCTTAAGGGCAGAGAAAGGAGAGGGTTCCCATATTTATGAACCATCAATATCTTCTCAGCTTCTTCTTCATCATCATCATCAGTAGTATTTATTGAGCACTTACTGTGTGCAGAGCACTGTACTAAGCGCTTGGGTAGTACAAATTGGCAACATATAGAGACGGTCCCTACCCAACAGTGGGCTCACAGTCTAAAAGTGGGCTCACATCTTCACCAATGGTCTTTATTGAGAACTTACTGTGTGCGGAACACTGTACTAAGAGCTGGGGGGAGTACAATACAACAGAGTTGGCAGACACGTTCCCTGCCCACAGTGAAGCTTCTTGTTCAGAAAGCATTTTTCCCCGTTTGTTTTAACTCTACATTCATGATACGAAGGAAACCAAGAGCCTTCATCCCCCTGGAACAGAAATTCCGCAAGCCCCGGGGTCCTTCCTGCATCCTGGATAGTGCTGGTGTTTCTTCTCAGCTCACATACCTGTGCCCCTGCCATTCCTTTCATCAAAGCAACGGAAGGTTTAGACTAGGCTCTGGTAATAATAATAGTAGTAATATAATAATAATTGTGGTATTTGTTACACACTATGTGCCAGGCCCCCTCTCTGGGTCACACCTGGAGAATTTCCAGTCCTCTACCAGTCTCTACTATGGGAGGGAGAGTCAAGAAGAGGCCTACCTGTTCCATTCCTAGGTAGGGAGTGGAGGGCAATCTGCTACAAGCCAAACCTCACCCGTGCTGGGCAGCAGCAGCATGGGAGAGTCGAGGGTGAAGACTCTAGTTTACTGCATGGAAGGAGGCAGTGGTAAACCACTTGCTGATTTTTACCAAGAAAACTCTAGGGATACACCACCAGAACGATTGCAGATGGAGGTGGGGACATGGAAGGGGAAGGGAAGGGCCATGCTGGCTACCACTGCTTCAATGGTAAACTTGAGGTAAGGTGGTTCCCTCTAGACTGTTAGCTTGTTAAGGGCAGGGAACGTGTCCGCTGATTCTGTTGTATTACACTTTCCCAAGCTCTTAGTACACTCTGCCACTTAGCTGTGTGACTTTGGGCAAGTCACTTAACTTCTCTGTGCCTCTGTTACTTCATCTGTAAAATGGGGACTAAGACTGCGAGCCCCATGTGGGACAACCTGATCACCTTGTATCCTCCCCAGCACTTAGAGCAGTGCTTTGCACATAGTAAGCACTTAACAAATGCCATTATTATTATTATTATTTTTACTTTGCACACAGTAAGCACTTAACAAATGCCATTATTATTATTATTATTATTATTTTTACTTTGCACACAGTAAGCACTCAATACAATACACTGATTGACTGATTAGAAAAACTGTTGAAATACCTCCAGGCTTTTGTCATTCTATGGTGCCCTTGGAGAAGGTTGGGCAAAATCAAATAAAGCTTTCTTCAACAGTCTCCGTGGACTGACACTTTCTCTCCAACCCTTAGTAGTGCTTTGCACATAGTAGCGCTTAGTAAATGCCATTATTATTATTACAGTGCTCTGCACACCGTAAGCGGGCAGTAAATTCGATTGACTGACTTTCTCTGACACCTCTCTAGGTCATTCGCAGGGTCCTGAGAACCAATTGGCTACAGTTTTCAAGTTTGACTCCCAGTAATAATGATATAATAATAATAATAATAATAATAATGGCATTTATTTAGCGCTTACTATGTGCAAAGCACTGTTCTAAGCGCTGGGGAAGTTACAAGGTGATCAGGTTGTCCCACGGGGGGCTCACAGTCTTAATCTCCATTTTATAGATGAGGTGACTGAGGACCAGAGAAGTGAAGTGACTTGCCCAAAGTCACACAGCTGACAAGTGGCGGAGCCGGGATTTGAACCCATGGCCTCTGACTCCAAAGCCCGGGCTCTTTCCACTGAGCCACGCTGCTTCTCATCTTTGTAATTGTTTCCCCTTGTAGCGCTGCTGAGCCAGTGATCACACGTTGTTGAGGAATCCTTTGATTTTGGTTGAAGCAAGATTTTAAAACAAGGATTCCTGGAAGACGCATCACTTTATAGCCAAGTCACAGATGCTCTATGGCACTGTGTTCTCTTCAGATTGTTCTCTAAAATGTGGCATTCTGGCAGGGATATCTGTGCTGTATTTTTTCGCTGAAGTAAGATTTCTCTGTGGGTATGCCCTCTCTATCTCTCCCTCCTTTTTTCTTCCCTACCTTCCTTCTTAACCGTCCCTCTCCCCTTTCTTCTCGTCTCTCTTTCTTCACTCCCCCCCGACTCCTTTTTTCCCCCTCTGTAATAACTCAATTGGATTTCTTTATGCTAGCCTACTTTCCCTGTGTTGTCCTGACCAAATATTTGAATAGTCTCTTGGGCATCCATAAGCAACGTGCATTTATTATAAATTAATATTAAAAGTAGGAAGAGCTCACCTCTGTCTCCTGGCTGACCCCATCACTGCACCCCACATCCCCTGCCCAGTGACACGCTTAGGCCAATTTTAGCTTATCATATTAAGCCCTTAGTGCTGGAAGGATGAAATCCCTAGTTTGGAAGAGTGATGTGAGGGCTTCTAACAGCTGAGACTTCCAAAAATGGTTCACACTTCCCCCGTCTTCCCCGTAGCTTCACTCAGTTCCTGCAGTTCTGAAGGGTCAAGGTATCCTTGGACTCTTGAGGCCCAATAGCTTACTGGGTCATTTCGAGAGAACCCCAGAAGAACCGCTTCGACTGTCCGTTAAATGGACTCCCCGTGGCCCCAGTGACTTTAAAGACTCCACAGGGGAGGGAAGCGGGTGTGAAAATTATTCTTCCTTTCGTATCCAGTGCCTGGCATGGAACCACGATTGCTTGGATGCAGGCTTCCCTGAGGCAAGATTAGAGGTCAACCCTGCCGGTACCTGAAACTCCCTGTCACCGGTATGAACTATTAAAAGCCAAGAAATCAAAAGGCTGCAGCTCTGAACCTGCTTCCACAGGAAAATCCAGAGCGGTGGTGGGGGTGGATGAGATCCCGGGTGTTAGGTTGAAATTGGACGTTTGATTTACCAGAACGATGCAGTGACAGTGCCGTTGACAGCTCCGAAGGGATCCTTTTCTCAGTTCCTTTTTTCTTTCCCCGGATTGGCTGGCAAAACCGGTCCAGACCGTGCTATCATTCTTCCTCCAGAAATTATGTCATGCCGCTTGGCAGTGTTGCAGAACTGCTGATATCCGTATTTTTGCCAGAACGACTCTGACAGCTTTCCTCGCTGACACGACCATCCCTTATGATGATCTCCTGTGCTGCTTTGAATGTTAATGGCACAAAACCATCAATGTCTGCGGTCAGAATGATCCAGGAAGAGTCTACCAGGAAAATAAGCAGAAAGGAACAAACGCTGTGGTTTCAGATAATGCATCAAGGATCTTTTTTTTTTTTTCCAAGAGTCAGCCTGCTAATGGAGAGTTATCCTCGGCCCCCCTGCACCCTGAGTTTGAATGCATAATGGTCTAACATGAAGCGTGGGGTTTTTTTAATCCAACCTTTCAAGCTTCTTTGGGGAAGAGGGGAATGTGTGCTTATGTCTATCGCGTTTGTGTAGAGTGATGGGTAGTGATGGAAAAGATCGGAGAAGCATCATGGCCTCATGGAAAGAGCATGGGGCTGGGAGTCGGAAGGACTTGGGTTCTAATCCTGACTCTGCCACTTGTCTGCTGTGTGACCTTGGGCAAATCACTTAACTGCTCTGGGCCTTAGTTACATCGAGACTAAGCTCGTGAGCAGGGAATGTGTCTGTTATATTGTACTTTTCCAAGCGCTTAGTACACTGCTCGGGATTAAGACTGTGAGCTCCATGTGAGACTTGAACTGTGTCCAACCTAGAGAAGCAGCGTGGCTCAGTGGAAAGAGCACGGGCTTGGGAGTCGGAGGTCATGGGTTCATATCCTGAATCCCGGTTCGAATCCCGGCTATGCCACATGTCTGCTGTGTGACCTTGGGCAAGTCACTTAACTTCTCTGAGTCTGTTACCTCATCTGTAAAATGGGGATTAAAGACTGTGAGCCCCACATGAGACAACCTGATCACCTTGTATCCCCCCCAGCGCTTAGAACAGTGCTTTGCACATAGTAAGCACTTAATAAATGCCATCATTATTTTGTATTATTATTATCTACCCCAGGGCTTAATACAAGGCCTAGCACATAGTAAGTGCATAACAAACATCATTAAATTAAAAAAAAATGAATAATAATGATAGGGATGTGGAGCCTCTGGAACCTGAAGTAGGATTTGGCTAACCTGTAAGGAAAAAGAAGAAATTGGCCTGGGGGGAAAGCAATATGCAGCTTCGTGATATAGGGGCATTCATTCAGTCAGTCATTGAGGGCTTACTGGGTGCACAGCACTGTACTAAGTGCTTGGGAGAGTACAATAGAACAGTAAACAGACACATTCCCTGCCCACAACGAGCTTACGGTCCAGAGAGGGAAGGCTTCTTGGAGGAGATGTGCCTTCAATAAGGCTTTGAAGAGGGGGAGAGCAATTACCGGTCTGATGGGAGGAGGGAGGGCATTCCAGGCCAAATAGGTAAGATGTGGGTGAGGTAGATGAGATGGAGGTACAGTGAGAAGGTTAGCATTAGAGGAATGAAATGTGCGGGCTGAGTAGGAGGGTAGCGAGGTGAAATAGGAGGGGGCAAGATGACTGAGTGCTTTAAAGCCAATGGGGAGGAGTTTTTCTTTGATGCGAAGGTGGATGGGCAACCACTGGAGTTTCTTGAGGAGTGGGGAAACATGGACTGAACATTTTTGAAGGAAAATGATTCAGGCAGCAGAATGGAGTATAGACTCGAGTTGGGAGAGACAGGAAGCGGGGAGGTCAGCAAGGAGGCCGATAAAATAATTGAGGTGGGATAAGATAAGTGCTTGCCTTAATGTGGTAACAATTTGGATGGAGAGGAAGGGGTGGATTTTGGCAATGTTGTGAAGGTAGAACTGACAGGACGTAGTGATAGCTTGAATATGTGGGTGGAATGAGAGAGAGGAGTCAAGGATAATGCCAAAGTTATGAGCTTGTGAGAAAGGAAGGGTGTTGGTCCCATCAACAGAGATGGGAAAGTGAACGGGACGACAGGGATTGGGTGGGAAGGTAAGACGTTCAGTTTTAGCCATATTAAGTTTGAGGAGATGGGAGGCCATCCAAGTAGAGATGTCTTGAAGGCGGGAGAAAATGTGAGACTACAGAGAGGAAAGAGATCAGGGCTGGAGATGTAGATTTGGGTGCCATCAGCAAAGAGGTGATAGTTGCAGCCGTGTGAGGGAATGAGTTTTCCAAGGGAGTGGTTTTAGATGGAGAAAAGATGGGGACCCAGAACTGAACCTTGAGGGGCACCCACAGTTAAGGGGTGGGAGGCAGAGGAGGAGCCCACAAAAGAGGCTGAAAATGAGCAGCCAGAGAGATAGGAGGACACCCAGGAGAGGATGGTGTCAGTGAAGCCAAGGTTGGAGAAATGTTCTCCTCCTGGTTCGTCTCCTATTTCTCATTCTCAGAATCTTCCGCGGGTAACTCGCCTTGCTCTGCTCAGTGAACCTTGGAGAGGATGTCACACTTTAGGGGGAAAAAAGAAGTGAAATGGAATTAAACGGCAGAATAATCAGCAACGATTCCTGCACTGGTCCCCTCCGCCTGTAAATCTCGACCTGTGTCCTGGTTTGAACTCTGGAGCGTTGCAATAAATAGAAATATCAGGAAAAGCAGGCCTGCCGGGTCTCCCGTGGATTATAATAGCATGGCTCACTGAGGATTTCCAAAAGCTGGAGAGATTGACTTTTAAATCTAATCAGTCCATCCAGGTGGAGAGTAGGCATTCATTGCCCCATTTTATGATTAGGGAAACCGAGGCCCAAAGGGTTTGAGCATTGCACAGGTCTACATTTCTGGAGAGTCACATGATATGTCATCCACGTGTGAGTATTTTCACTGTAGGCAGCGTCACCCTCTGTCCTGTCTCACGGGCCCGTAACTGTGTCGTTATTCTTGACTCCTCTCTCTCATTCCACGCACATATTCAATCTATCAATACATCCTGTCGGTTCAACCTTCACAACATCGCTAAAATCTGCCCTTTCCTCTCCATCTAAACTGCTACCATGTTAATCCAAGTACTTATCTTCTTTTTCCTTCATCAATGTGTGTGCCTCCTTTCTGACCTCCCTGCCTCCTATATCTCCCAACTCCAGTTCATGTTTCACTCCGCTGTCCAGATCCTTTTTCTACAGAAGCGTTTAGGCCACTCCTCGAGAGTCTCCAATGGTGCCCATCCACCTCTGCGTCAAATAGAAACTCCTTACCATCGGCTTTAAAGCACTCAATTACCTTGCCTTCTCCTACCTCACCTCACTGCTTTCCTACTTCCACACCGCCCACACACTTCACTCCTCTAACGCCAGCCTATTCGCTGTACCTCGATCTCGTCTAGCTCGCCGCCGACCTCTCCCCTGCATCCCGCCCCTGGCCTGGAAAGCAGACAAGTGACGGAGCCGGGATCGGAACCTGGGCCTCCCGATGCTCAGTCAAATGCTCTTTCATGCCTAATATGCGATGCACGCCATAATCAATGTCTAAAATACCCTTCCGTGTTGCTTAATCAATGCAGGTGATCTGGTGATGAAGAGTCCTCTGCATAGAGCGGAACGTGACAGGCTGGACTTAGCTTAGACATTAAGTTACTGGACGTGCAAACCCGACATTGGAGATTTTGAAAAGCTTTACTCTGTGAGGAAAGAAGATAACGGGACAAGATTGAATAAACTAGATCTAGGGAAAGGTTTGGAGAGCTCATGGGAGCCAGTGGGTCACTAGGAAAGAGGCCTTCCCAGGCCCAAACCTCTTTGGGCAAAACGAATGGTCCATTCGGATATTCTAAATGAGCCCCTTCTGGATGAAGTAGGCTGCGGAGCCTCAACTGGGAAGAGACTTCTGAACATAATGTGCTTATGTAAGCTCGTTGTGGGCAGGGAATGTGTCTGTTATGTTATTCTTTTGTACTCTCCTGAGCACTTAGTACAGTGCTCTGCACACAGCAAGCACTCAATAAATACGACTGACTGACTGACCTGGGGAATCCAGCTGGGGTGATGAGCACTTTCTTTAATCTTTCTGGTGGGAGTTGAGTTGAGCTTCCTGTTCTGACGGTGAGATTCGGGACAGCTTGGGTTATCTATTTATTTTACTTGTGCATATTTACTATTCTATTTATTTTGTTAATGATGTGCGTAATAGCTATAATTCTATTTATTCTGACGATTTTGACACCTGTCTACGTGTTTTGTTTTGTTGTCTGTCTCCCCCTTCTAGACTGTGAGCCCGTTGTTGGGTAGGGACCGTCTCTATCTGTTGCTGACTTGTACTTCCCAAGCGCTTAGTACAGTGCTTTGCACACAGTAAGCGTTCAATAAATACGATTGAAGGAATGAATGAATGAACATTGCCACCGTGACCCATTCTCCTATTTCATTTCACACTCTTATGCAGCCTCTTTTTTTTTCCAGAAAAGGGTGAATCTGAGGCTTGCAAGAAAGACAGGATGAACAGCCCTGCCTGGAACTGAGTAAGTAAGATCGTTCAGTCTTCTTATGTTGTTGTTCCGTGAGTCACAAGTGCCCTGTCTGGCCAACACCATATTTTCCTGTAGTAGCTAGTAGAGGTTTCAGAGGCTGTTTTAGAAAAAAGGGAAACTGGGTTTTGGAGCCTGCCCCGAACAATACCACGTGGGCCTGCAGGCTGCGGACACCGAGGATGCGTAGATGGGACCGAGTGCCCTCGTGCCTCAGTTTTTCCATTCTGAAAAATGGGTAGAATGGTTGTTGATAACATTATTATAAATTTCAAAGGAACGTGGTAGGGAAGTGGCAAATTGACTGTCCAACGTGGTGAAAGCATTCTTATAAACACAATGCAATTTTTCTGATTAGTCCATTAGAAATTTCTGTGATTGAACAATTAGGCTGCTCCTTTGAGCAGTTAGCATCCTGCCTTCCCTTAGTCCCTGTCCTTCCGTGAATTGGAGCCTATGTTTTGTTCTGTCTTGGGCAAGATGGAGTCCCTTTGTTCTACTAGAACCATCACCTTTTGGTGGTATGACCTGAGAGGAAGAGAAGGTAACCTAGAAAGCCTGATGAGGAAAGATATCTCGCTTTTAAAAGAGGTGGGTCCCCAGCTCATTTGCTCTTTGTCTCCCGCAGAACAGGCAAATATTGGAATTGCTTTGAACTTGATGCCTCTGAACTCTTCAGGCTGTGAGACAGTCAGCCTAGTCTCAGACAAGAGAAAACAAACACTATCAGTTGGAAACCCTGTCCAGATATTCCCATAAACAAAGGCCTTTCGGGTTTTATGGGCTTGTAGATGTTCCCCCCAACAAGGGAACATTCCTCATTCTCGATAGCAAATGTCAGATAGCAGACAGAAAGAGGACCTACCATGTTTCATTTCAATAACGGACAGATTGAAAGCCTCCTGGGCTGTCTTGAGGTGGAGTTTACCGTCACAGAGAAGGACCGTTCTCTTTTCTTCTCCAGTCTCATCTGCTGCAAAGGGCTTCTTTTTACATATATCAAAAAACAACAACAACCAGCTCAAGGTTAATTTTCTGACAGCCATTGTAGGACAGATTAAAAACTCTAATGGTCAATTCTTTTAACCAAACAAAAGCGTATCTCTGTTCCTAAGGTGATGTGAGAGTTGGGAGGTAATGCGGACAGTCAGTGAGTGTTGTAATTTAATTTAGTGCCTGTGTCCCCCATTAGATTGAAGGGGCCTTTTCAGAGATAGTGTCTCCTAACATTATCGTACTCTCCCAAGTGCTTAGTGCAGGGGGTAGGGCTGGGTTTAACATTAGCCACAGAGGCTTTAGGGGATGGACCCCAGGGCTTTGAGCTGAGGGCCTCTTTCTGTCCAAATGTAAGAGCCATCTCTGTCTCCCCCCTTCCACTTAAGTCACCACAACTATCTTAGTCTTAACACTTTTGTACATACCCTGTCTACGTTCTTAGAGCTCGGGCCTAGGAGTCAGAAGGACTTGGGTTCTAGTCCCGGCTCTCTGCCACTCGTCTGCTTGGATAGGTCACGTCACTTCTCCGTGCCTCAGTTACCTCATCTGTAAAATGGGGTTGAAGACTGGGAGCCCCATGTGGAGCAGGGGCTGTGACCAACCTGGTTATCTTGTAGCTACCTCAGCACTTGGTGCAGTTCCTGGCACATGGTAAGTAATAATAATAATAATAATAGCATTTATTAAGCGCTTACTATGTGCAAAGCACTGTTCTAAGTGCTGGGGGGTTACAAGGTGATCAGGTTGTCCCATGGGAGGCTCACAGTCTTCATCCCCATTTTACAGATGAGGGAACTGAGGCCCAGAGAAGTGAAGTGACTTGCCCAAAGTCACATAGCTGACAGTTGGCGGAGCCGGGATTTGAACCCACGATCTCTGACTCCAAAGCCCGGGCTCTTTCCACTGAGCCACGCTGCTTCTCTATAATAATGGCATTTATTAAGCACTTACTATGTGCAAAGCACAGTTCTAAGCACTGGGGGGGTTATAAGGTGATCAGGTTGTCTCATGGGGGCTCACAGTTTTAATCCCCATTTTACAGATGAGGGAACTGAGGCACAGAGAAGTGAAGTGACTTGCCCAAAGTCACACAGCTGACAATTGGCAGAGCCGGGATTCGAACCCATGACCCGTGTTCTTTCCACTGAGCCACGCTGCTAACCGTACAAAATACCATAAAAAAGTGTCATTTATTTGTGTCATCCTCCCCTGGTAGATTGAAAGATCCCTAAGGGTAACCATCATACTCTTTCAGGCTCTTTTGTACTCTCCCAAGTGCTTATTGCAGTGTTCTACACACAGACAGTGCTCGATTAATGCTACTGATGATGATGATGATGATGATGATGATGAAGCAAGCCCGGTCTGCTCTGACTGTAAAGCAATGGCAGAAAAGGGAAACTCCTCAGATTCTACAACACCCCAGACTAGGCAGTTTTCTAAAACATCAGGGCACCCAAGTTCTTTGGATATAACCCCTCCAGAAATATTCAGCTTTAATCTCTCCTTCTGGTGGAGGGGCTTGCCAGTTATTTATCTTCCTGAGCCCAGAGAGGTGACTAGTCCCCCCCTCAAATCTAGTTACCTCTCCCATTGTCTTCCCTCCCTCTAGACTGGAAGCTCATTGTGGGCAGGAGGTGGGCCACATAGGCGAGATTGAGGTACAGTGAGAAAACAATGAGTCGGTAGACATATTCCCTGTCCGTCCCCTCCTTAATGATTTCTAGGGCAATAATAATAATAGCGTTATTTGTTAAGCGCTTATAATGTGCAAAGCACTGTTTTAAGCACTGGGGAGGTTCCAAGGTGATTAGGTTGTCCCATGGGGGGCTCACAGTTTTAATCCCCATTTTACAGATGAGGTAACTGAGGCACAGAGAAGTTAAGTGACTTGCCTAAAGCCACACAGCTGACACTTGGCGGAGCCGGGATTTGAACCCATGACCTCTGACTCCAAAGCCTGTGCTGTTCCCACTGAGCCACGCCTGTCACAAATTTACGAGTGCCAGAGTGAGCCAGCCCTTCCAGGGCAGATGGCATAGCTTTTTCTTCTAGAGTGAATGTTCCTAGATGGCTGGCACAGAGCACGACACACAACGAACGCCCAACAGATAGTGTTGATGGTAATGATCTTCCTAATGCCCAGCTCAAATCCTAACTGCCATTTCAGTCCATCTCCATTCGCTCTTCTTCATCCAAAAGAAAGAGCTGCTCACTGTCCTCCCTACAAGCCTCGTTTTCAGTCTGAGCTCATTTCTCCTGATCATTTGGAAATGGTTGCAGGCACATTTGGAAACTGTTGCACGTGAGCCCAGAGAGCTGAGCATAAATGCGTTAGAATACGGGAAGATGTTTCGCTTAAGGGCAAAAGGCAAGCCGGCTGCCAGTAATTTCTGTTGACCTCGAACTACAAGCCAACCTGGACATTCACAAAATGAGTCCAAACAACAGTCCGAATTCGATGTATGTCACGGGCTAAACCGAAATAATAACAACAATCGTGACTTTTGTTCAGCCCTTATTATGTGTCAAGCACTGTACTAAGCATTGGGATAAATCCAAGGTAATCAGGTCCCACATGAGGCTTGCAGTCTTAGTAGGAGGAAGACGAGAAGCAGCGTGGCTCAGTGGAAAGTGTACAGGCTTAGGAGTAAGAGGTCATGGGTTCTAATCCCTACTCCGCTACTTGTCTGCTGTGTGACTTTGGGCAAGTCACCTCATCTGTAAAATGGGGATTAAGACTGTGAGCCCCATGTGGGACAATCTAATCACATTGTATCCCCCCACATAGTAATCACTTAACAAATGCCATTATTATTATTATTATTATTAATAACAGGTATTGAATCTCCATTTAAAGATGAGGGAACTGAGGCACAGAAAAGTTAAGAGACTCTCCCAAATACACACAGCAGGCACTTGGTGGAGCTGGAATTGGAACCCAGGTCCTCTGACTTCCAAGCCCGTGCTTTTTCCGCTAGGCCACACAGCTTCTCTGCTTCAAAGCCATTTAGATAAATGGAGAACCTGATAAGCAGGGCTGATGGATGACAATACCGTACATTCAGGAATATAATGTCATTCAATCTCTCTTCAGCTTTTTCCTTTCGGAGCTAAATAATCGCAATTCCTTTTCGCTTTGTCCCAACTTTTTAACCGCCAGGAAGCTTCATTTCCATTCTCTTCTAGACATTTCTGCAGCTGTGAGCCCACTGTTGGGTAGGGACTGTCTCTATATGTTGCCATCTTGTACTTCCCAAGCGCTTAGTACAGTGCTGTGCACACAGTAAGCGCTCAATACGACTGATTGATTGATTCTCTGAATCTTTCAGAAATTGTAGAGGGCCAAAACTGGACTTGGGGTTATCATAATGGGCTGACTAGCCACATGCTGCTTAGCTGAGGCCAGTGAGAGCTCTCTTTTGGACCCCCCCGGCCTCTTAGAATCTGTCTTCAGTTGCAGCTTCTACTTATGTTTCATTATCCATTCCACATGTTAATTACCTTTTGGCACAAATGAAATTGTCATAATCGTTTGTAATGCCCTATGGTTCTATTTCTAGTCCTCCCCTCACGGTGCTTTTGAATCTGGCTAGCCCTCAAACACTGTAGTCAAATTTCCTGCTCTGGCCTCCCACTCCCTCGGACTGTTTCCTGTGGAAATCAACTCAGGCATTCAACTCGATCAGAAAACTGCTCAGCTACTTTCATAGGCCCGAACCCACTGGCCTTCAAGAGACAAGTTCTAGGAATGGTTTCAAACTCCAGTTTCGTGAATCCCGAAGGCCGGAGCTGCTCTCCCATGTGTTCACTTCCTATTTACCAGCCATCAACTCTGTTCTCCCAGGGAGAGGGCAAATTCAGAGTTGGTTTTGTGAGCTTTCCAATCACGGTACCTCTGCTTCTTCTCTGCCCTTCTGCTTCTCCCCCTCTCCTCCTCTAAATCAAGCCTGCTTCTCCAAACCTCTCATCCACTTAGTATTTAATTGCCGTCCTAAAACCTTCCTCTTGAGTCAAGCTCATTACTGTCAGTAAGGACTTATGCCAGACAACGCGAAAGGGTCTGAAAATAAATAGCAACCCCAGACATAGTCTTCCCCTGCCAACCAGGCTCCTGAGATTAAAATGGCTGATCTCCTACCCACTTCTGCCCGAGCAGATGTGGGTGGCTGAAAGAAAGGCAAGGCCTGTTGGAGGAGATATCGAGAAGGTTGGCTTGAGAGAAGCCAAGAGTGCAAGCTGGGATGTAGTGAGAAAAGAGTGCGGATCAATCAGTCAATTGATATTATTTATTGAGCGCTTACAATTTTTTTGTGTGTGGCATTTATTAAGCGCGTATTATGTGCCAGGCACTGTACTAAGCGCGGGGCTGGATGCACACAATTTGGGTTGGACACAGTCCCTGTCCCATATCGGGCTCACAGTTTCAATATCCATTTTACAGATGAGGTGACTGAGGCATAGGGAAGTGAAATGACTTGCCTAAGGTCACACAGCAGACAAGTGGAGGAGCTAGGACTAGAACCCATGTTCTTCTGACTCCCAAGCCTGTGCTGTATCCACTATGCCACGCTGTTTCTCTTACTATGTGCAGAGTACCCTACTAAGCGCTTGGAAGACTATAATACAACAGAATCAGCAGACGTGTTCCCTGCCCGTAATGAGCTTATAGTCTGGCGGGGGCGGCAAACATTAATATAGATAAATCAGTAATTTATAATATGTAATTTAACTACTGTGGGGCTGGTGGGGAGCGAATATCAAATTCCCCAAAGTCACAGATCCAAGTGCATAGATGACACTATGCATCCCCCCCACCACCCTTTTAGACTGTGAGCCCACTGATGGGTAGGGACTGTCTCTATATGTTGCCAATTTGTACTTCCCAAGTGCTTAGTACAGTGCTCTGCACATAGTAGGCGCTCAATAAATACGATTGATGATGATGATGATGATGACGCAGAAGGAATACCGAGGTAGGGAAGATAAGGCTCAATAGGAGAAGGCCTTGGGAGGAGATGCGGCCCCTTGCTGCTGGCCTCCTGTTCATAGTACCCTCCTCCCCAAAGTAAATAGGCAGGAGAGAGCTAATTGAGTGCCTCAAAGCCAGTGTTTAGCAGCTTCTGTCTGATGTGGAATGGGCAACCACTGGAGGTTTTTTGTGGACCAGGGGTAGGTGGACAGAATGACGTATTAGGAAAATGATCTGGGCAGCAGAGTGAAATCTAGGGGAGAGAGTGGAGGCGAGGAGGTGAGCGAAGAGGAAGTTGATGGCAATCGCCAAGGCTGGATATGACAAGTTGCCTACATCTGGACTAGCAGTCAATCAGTGGTATTTATTGAGTGCTTACCGTGTGTAGAGCACTGTACTGAGCGCTTCCGAGAGTACAGTGCAACAAATTAGCGAACAGATTCCCTGCCCATAATGAGCTGACAGTCGATCAGTGATATTTATTGAGCACTTACTGTTCTGAGCACTTGGGAGAGTAAAGTATAATACTATAACAGACACATTCCTTGCCCACAATGAATGTACAGTCTAGATTAATATTAATCTAATTAATATTATGCGTTAACATAGATTAATAATAATGATGGCATTTATTAAGCGCTTACTATGTGCAAAGCACTGTTCTAAGCGCTGGGGAGGTCACAAGGTGATCAGGTTGTCCCACGGAGGGCTCACAGTCTTCATCCCCATTTTACAGATGGGGTAACTGAGGCCCAGAGAGGTTAAGTGACTTGCCCAAAGTCACACAGCCGACAAATGGCGGAGCTGGGATTTGAATCCATGACGACTGACTCCAAAGCCCGTGTTCTTTCCACCGAGCCACGCTGCTTCTCTAATTAATCTTCATCTATATTAATATTACTTATTAATATAAATGATGTTATAAAGTTCTAGACTGTAAACTCGATAAATAATGTTATAAATGTTATACATTTCTAGACTGTAAACTCGATAAATAATGTTATAAATGTTATACATTTCTAGACTGTAAACTCGGTATGGGCAGGGAATGTGTCTCTTTATTGTTGTATTGTGCTCTCCCAAGCGATTAGCACAGTGCTCTCACACAGTAAGTGTTCAGTAAATTTGATTGAATGAATGAAATAAATTAAGGATATGTACAGAAGTTCTGTGGGGCTGGGAGGGGGATGAACAGAGGCAACAGGGCAACACAGAAGGGGGTGAAAAAAAGGAAAAGAGGGCTTAGTTAGGGAAGCCCTCTTGGAGGAGATGTGCCTTCAATAAGGCTTTGAAGGTGGGGAGAGTGATTGCCTGTTGGATATGAAGAGGGAGGGCGATCCAGGCCAGGAGGACGTGATCGAGAGGTCGGCGGCGACACAGACGAGATGGAGGTACAGTGAATAGGCTGTAGGAGAGTAGCGGGTGAGGTGGAAGGGGGCAAGGTGACTGACTGCTTTAAAGCCAGTGGCAAGGAGTATCAGGGGAGAGCCCGATAACTGTTGGGATGGAAGGGGAGAGGCAGAGCCTGAAAATGTTGCGGAGGAAAAACCCAGCAGGATTTGGCCACAGACTGAATATGGGATGGTGAATCAGAGGGAGGAGTCCAGGCAGTATGGGCAACAAAGCAACCGGGAAACAAGAGGCAGTCTTTCGGTACAAAAATGTAGAAAAGATTGCTGGTCACACAGCAGGCTTATCAGCCAAACTTGCACACGCCACAGAAATCTCTTGGGCAGCAGCTCCGGCGCATAGGAACAAATATACACAGACGTTTCTCAGAGCTTCCTTGGGCATTGATGCCCACCTGTATTTTGGTGCAATTTCAGGGAGCTGTGAACGGACAGTAACTCCTAGAGGGGTTTAATATGAGGTCAGTTGAGAAATTGAAGCTCTGGTGGGTATTGGAAAAATGTGATCCCGTGGTAAAGATGGAAAAGAAGGGCAGCTGCAGGCCTGAGGAGCGGGAAAGCAGCATGGCCTCGTGGAAAGAGCAGGAACCTGAGAGTCAGAGGACGTGGGTTAAAGTCCCAGCTCTGCCATTTGCCTGCTGGGTGACACTGGGGAAGTCACCTAACACCTCTGTGCTTCAGTTCCTCATCTGTAAAATGGGGATTTCCCTGTTATTTAGACCGTGAGCCTCATGTGGGTCAGGGACTGTGTCCGACTTGATTATGGAGCGTCTACCCCAGCGCTTAGTTCGGTACTTGACACATAGTGGGCACTTAACAAGTACCGCCGTTATCGTTATTATCATTATCATTGGGAGAACACCATGGGGAAAAAAAGGCCACCAAGTTGGTGAAGAACAGAGACAAGCCAGTGACAAAGGGAGCAGGAGGAAGGGAAAGTAAAGGAACCGTGAGGAAGGGAGAGGAAGGAAGGGAGAAAGAACAGGACTTAAAGAAGGCTATGGCTACACAGCCCCATTATGTCATTAACTTGATTAGTCCACTTTGGGGCCTGGACTGTGTGGTTTGCCTCTTCTTCCACATAATCTGATTTAATTAATCCATGAAATTAAGATACCTCTACCGATTTAATGCTGAATAATAATAACTGTGGTGTCTGTTAAGTGCTTGCTTGCTTGGTGTCAGGCGCTGTACCAAGTGCTGGGGTGGATACAAGGTAATAGAGTTGGATGCTGTCCCTGTCCCATATGGGTCTTAATCCCCATTTTACGGATGAGGAAACTGAGGCCCAGGGTGGTGAAGTAACTTGCCCAAGGTCACACAGCAGACAGGTGGCAGAGCCGGGATTAGGACCCAGGTCCTCTGACTCCCAGGCACGTGGTCTTTCCACCAGGCCACGCTGCTCCTCTGAATAGATAAAACTAAGTAGGGTGTAAAAATTCACTCTCCAAAATAATGGAAACATTTCATTACCAGCAGAGCGAAAACAAAAAGTGGCTCCTACTGGAGGGGGGGTGACCAAGACATCTAAAGATGCCTGGTTCTGGTGGTTCTGAGAAAACCAGGTGTTGCATGAGAGAGAGGACTTGGGGAATGGATGAATCAATTCATCAGTGGTATTTATTGAGCATTTACTGGGTGCAGAGTGCTGTACTAAGCACTCAGGAGAGTACAGTAGAAGCAAGGCATGTCAAACCCCAATCAATCAATGGTAGTTATTGAGCACCTACTATATAATAATAATAATTTTGGTGTTTATTAAGCGCTTACTATCTGCAAAGCAATCAATCAATCAATCAATCGTATTGAGCGCTTACTGTGTGCAGAGCACTGTACTAAGCGCTTGGGAAGTACAAGCTGGCAACATATAGAGACAGTCCCTACCCAGCAGTGGGCTCACAGTCTAGAAGGGGGAGACAGAGAACAAAACCAAACATACTAACAAAATAAAATAAATAGAATAGATAGGTACAAGTAAAATAATAAATAAATAGAGTAATAAATATGTACAAACATATATACATATATACAGGTGCTGTGGGGAAGGGAAGGAGGTAAAATGGGGGGAAAGAGAGGGGGACGAGGGGGAGAGGAAGGAAGGGGCTCAGTCTGGGAAGGCCTCCTGGAGGAGATGAGCTCTCAGTAGGGCCTTGTTCTAAGAAAGCACTGTTCTAAGCGCTGGGGAGGATACAGGGTGATCAGGTTGTCCCACGTGGGGCTCACAATCTTAATCCCCATTTTCCAGATGAGGGAACTGAGGCACAGAGAAGTTCAGTGACTTGCCCAAAGTCACACAGCTGACAGGCGGCGGAGCCGGGATTTGAACCCATGACCTCTGACTCCCAAGCCTGGGCCACGCTGCTTCTCCACGCTGCTTCTATATGCAGGGCACTGTACTAAGCGCCTGGGAGAGTACAACGCAGCAGAGTTAGCAGGCATGCTCCCTGCCCAGAATGACCCCCCGACTCACCCTGCAGCCTGGTGCGGACGAGGGCCACGCCACAGGTTTCCAGGCCAGAATCCGTGTCCCGCTGGCCAAAAGAGCGGCCTGGCTGGCTCCACATAGGAGCCGATGGCACAGCCAATGCCCAGAGCTGCGCCGTTCGAGCCCAACACCGGGCAGAAGGAGTTTGGGCTGTGCCACTGGACATTCGCACCTGAAACTTCTGTTTGGGGACAACTGGAAACCCGAGAGCTCTCCTGGGAGGGACGTTTCTGCAGCTAGCGTTCTCAGGAGAGCACGAGCCAACTAATTAAAGAAGCGCACGGAGCCTCCGTTGGCGATGAGCCACAAAGCTTGGCTTTTCAGTGAATACATATGGCCCTAAATAATTCATCTCGAGGCGTGTGATTTATACACTACTATTTATAAAGTTTAAATTACTGACAAAATGGGATAAAAAGTTTCTCTCCTGCCCACACTGCATAATGCATCGGAACTATAATGTCAGGCGGATCATTTTCCAAGGGTTGGAAGGAAGTAATGCTTTTTTCTGGGACATTTAGAAGTCATTCATTCATTCAGTCGTATTTATTGAGCGCTTACTGTGTGCAGGGCACTGTAGTAAGCGCTTGGGAAGTACAAGTTGGCAACACAACTTGCCAAGTCCTCAACTTAAAAGCCGAACCCCCACCACCAAAAACCCCAAACCTTTTTCTTTTTAATTCATAGAACCCCCATGCAATGGTTAGAGCTACATGGGTCAGAGGGGCCTTTGGGGGAAGAGATTTTTCAATTAGAAAATTCCTCCTGGAGCCTGTATCCGGCGTGAATCTCCCCCTCAGCACGAGTCCGCAAGGAAATGGTTCCGAAGCCACGTGCGACTAAATCCATCCTTGAAGCTACCCGGCAACTCTGACATTAGCCCCGAGAGTATATTACGCCCCAAACTTCCCACCCTGGAAGGCTCAGGATGGACCCCAGAGTCCGGGAAGTTGGCAACAGAAGGATGAGAGCAGCCCAGAGCCTCAAGAAGCACCTATCAATCAAGAAGACTCCTGGACCCGTCACGCGTGAAGAAGACCCCCAAAGTCCCAGCTCACTGCCAAAACTGAGGTCTCCGAAATAACTTTGAGCTGCTCTCAAGCTTGCGGCAAAATATTATGTGAAATATCTGTTTTCCAGTCAGCGTCGGACAGAGCGGGAGCAGGGCGTGTTTGCACCACTCAAATCATGGGAGCCGGGAGGTGTTTAGAAATAGACGTGGGTTTGCTCCAAGCAGACACAGCTGATGTATTGAATTCTTTTCCCTTTCTTGCCTGAAGCAGAGAGGAAATATCTAAGTGAAATCAATTTGTTAAGCATTTCTCCGGTTAAGATTGTCAGTGAGTCTTGTGTCAGCAAGTTCAGTGGCTGTGCCAAGTGGATTTACCCTTATGCTGGAGACTCGCATGCTATACAGTAGACTGGACATCTGTACCAGGTTGAGACAGGAGGAAGGGAAGACGGAACATCAGAGTTGCTCTTTCAACTTGCACAGAGTTTGGTGTGTGAGTTAGAGTTCAAGTAAACCTACCTGCTTCCCTTGTTCTGGTGTTATAGACGTCACCGCAGACTTAATCCGCTGAAAATCGGGAATTTTTTTCACAACTGAGAGAATGCTGAAATAGCTAAAGCCCCTCTTCCAGGCATCTGTTTCTTGAATTCCCATAAAACCCTTCAAAGTGTGTTAACTTCATGTTCTTTTACTAGCGTTCCTCGAAGTCTCAGGGCCAATAGCTTTGAGAATAATGATGATGATAATAATTGTGGTATTTGTTAGGCACTCTCTATGTGCCAAGCACTGTACTAAGCACTGGGGTAGGTTCAAGATAATAATAATGTTGGTATTTGTTAAGCGCTTACTATGTGCAAAGCACTGTTCTAAGCGCTGGGGTAGATACAAGGTAATCAGGTTGCCCCACGTGGGGCTCACAGTCTTCATCCCCATTTTACAGATGAGGGAACTGAGGCCCAGAGAAGTTAAGTGACTTGCCCAAAGTCACACAGCTGACAAGTGGCAGAGCCGGGATTTGAACCCACGACCTCTTGACTCCAAAGCCCGTGCTCTTTCCACTGAGTCACGCTGCATGAGACCCATAGTCTAAATAGGAGAGAGAATAGGTAATGAGCCCCCATTTTGCAGACGAGGGAGCAGAGGCACAGAAAAGTTAAGTGACTTGCCCAAGGTCACGCAGCAAGCAAGTGGAGGAGCCGGGACCGGAACCCCAGATCCACTAGGCCCCGCTGCTTTTCGCAGCCTTTCTGAAGCCGAACACCGCAATTAACCAGATTTTCTCAAGTCCAAAGTGGGTTGGGTACTGATGGGTAGGGATGAGGTTAATACGTCCAAGCGTGAGTGGTGGAAGGAAGAAAAAGTCAGGGGAGAAAGAGGGAGAGAGGAGGATAAAGAAGGACATAGTGGAAAATCAGTCCCTCTGCCTCCTGTCCAATGTCTTGGCTCTCCTCAGTTTCTCATCCCTCCAGTTCTGTCCACTGCCAAAATGCCTCAGGCAACTGTTATGCCCCCCGTTACCTACTGCTTGCTTTCTGGGAGCTCCTCATTCCTATGCTGCTGCCTGGCCCCTAGAAGCTTTCCAAAATAGCTCCAGAAGCACCCCTGTACTTCTCATCCCGGCAAAGGGCTAAGGAAAGGCACGTACTCTCCACACCCTTTTAGAAAAATTTCTGGAAGTTTGGAGGTCTAAAGGAAAGCGATCAGATGTCCTGCCTGTATCATTTTAAGAGCAGTAGAGACAGATCTAGTTTTCCTTCGCCTCTTTTTTGACTTTTTTAAAACTCAAAAGCTTCAGAAGTCACTGCTCTTTAGGGATTCTTTCCATTGGGGATCTTGGAATTTCTAATCGTGTGGCAGAAATCCCCAGAGCTGCCCTCTTTCTCTGAAATGCCCAGAACAGTTCCAAAAGGTCTAATGAGTTCTCTGACCCCATTAGAAGTTATTTTGGGGACAAGGAGTCTTGAAAATTCATTTTGAATTGCATCAGATTTTAGCCATGGTCAGTGTATGTGGTAAAATAATTATGGAAATTGCAAAGAATCAATCAATCGTATTTATTGAGCGCTTACTGTGTGCAGAGCACTGTACTAAGCGCTTGGGAAGTACAAGTTGGCAACATAGAGACAGTCCCTACCCAACAGTGGGCTCACAGTCTAAAAGGAACTCAGACTGTTTCTCTTTACAGGAAAGTACTGAGGCAGGGAGGGTGGTGAGCCTTTCTGATCATGCTTACTTCCCACTAAAAACAACATACTTCTTTTTAATTTTCGGGCACACTGTAACTAAGAACTGTTCAGGGCTTAGCCTTTCCTCCTGTCCCCAATCTTTGAGCAACGTGTGCACAAATCCCATTAGGTGCATTCTGACTAATGCGAGCTGCTTAGTGTTGCAGGCTCTGTCACCCAGCCAAGAGCCACTTGAGTTTTAATCCCAGTTATTCTCCTGATTTCTTCCTTGGCCTGTCATCGGGAATGGGCCCATTTCTAGACCAAGTTTAATCAATCAATCAATCGTATTTATTGAGCGCTTACTGTGTGCAGAGCACTGTACTAAGCGCTTGGGAAGTACAAGTTGGCAACATATTGAGACGGTCCCTACCCAACAGTGGGCTCACAGTCTAGTCTATGCGTTTAACCACGCATAGCTGGCTCTCGGAAGCCTTCCATAGCTTGATGGGTGTTAGGTGGCTTTAAATATAATAAAAGGGCTGAGCAAGAATAGGCCGTTCCAGGGAAATTTGCTTGGCGGAAAGAGTGTGGGCCTGGGGAGTCAGAAGGAGCTAAATTCATTCATTCAATCGTATTTATTGAACACTTACTATGTGCAGAGCACTGTACTAAGCACTTGGGAAGTACAAGTTGGCAACATATAGAGACGGTCCCTACCCAACTGTGGGCTCACAGTCTAGAAGGGGGAGACAGAGAACCAAACAAAACATGTGGACAGGTGTCAAGTCATCAGAATAAATAGAAGTAAAGCTAGGTGCACATTGTTAAAAAAAAATAGAATAGTAAATATGTACAAGTAAAATAAATAGAGTAATAAATCTGTACAAATATATATATACTGGTGCTGTGGGGAGGGGAAGGAGGTAGGGCGGGGGATGGGGAGGTGGAGAGGAAAAAGGGGGCTCAGTCTGGGGAGGCCTCCTGGAGGAGGTGAGCTCTCAGTAGGGCTTTGAAGGGAGGAAGAGAGCTAGCTTGGCGGATGGGCAGAGGGAGGGCATTCCAGGCCAGGGAAATCCTAATCCTGGCTCTGCTACTTGTCTGCCTTGTGACCTTGGGCAAGTCACGTAATTTCTCTGTGCCTCAGTTTCCTCATCTGTAAAATGGGGGTTAAGACTGTGAGCCCTTTGCGGCTGATTGTCTTCTATCTACCCCAGCTCTTAGTACAGTGGCTAACACATAATAAGCACTTAACAAATACCACAATTATTACTATTATTATTATTATTGATTTGTGAATTCATTCAGTCATTCATTTGTATTGAGCACTTACTGTGTGCAGAACACTGTATTAAGCGCTTGGAAAGTACAGTTCGGCAACAGATAAGGACAATCCCTACCCAACGACGGGCTCTCAGCCTAGAAGGGGAAGACAGACAACGAAACAAAACAAGTAGGACCGAGGCAGGGTACTGGAGCTGGCCTAAGAGGCAAGGCTGGTGTGGGCCAGGGGATCTAGTTAGCAAGGGTGGAGGGCTACTTCTAGACGGAATCCCCTCATCCTCGAAATCAGCAGAACTAGTGCCCCCTCCACCTTCTCGATCTCATTCTTTTTGGGAGTTTATCCGCTCCCCCGGCTTCCACTACCACCTCTTTGTGGATGATTGGCAAATGTAAGCTTGCTAGCCCTATCCTCTTACCTTCTCTGCAGTCTCTCTCATTTCCCCCTCGTCCCAGGCCCTGACTATCTGGATGCCCTGATAGCCCCTCAAGCCCAACAGATCCCAAACTGAATTCATCGTCTTCCCTCCCCAGTCTTCTCCCCGACATAGCCTTCCCATCACAGTTACCACCACCGCCGTACTCCCGTTATCTTTGACGACTCCCTCTCTTTCAAACCCCAAATTCAGTCTGTCGCCGAATCGTGCCTATTCTTCTCCCATGAAATTCGCAGAATTCACCTCCTCCTCTCCCCACAAACTGCCACGTTAGTCCGGTCATTTGTCACGTCCTGGTTTGAGTACTGCTTCAGCCTCTTCCCTGACACCCCTGCTCGTCCCTCTGCAGTCTCCACTTGGCTTTGTTCCCAGATCGGTTTTCTGAAACAACTTCCTTCAAGTCTCTCCACTCCTGAAAAAATCTCTAGACTGTGTGGTAAGCGCTCAATAAATACCATTGATGATGATGTCATTTCTCTCCACGTTGCAGAAACTCTTGATCACTGGCTTTAGGATGCTAAATTAGCTCTCTCACTTCTCCTTCTTCCCCTCACTCCTCCCCCAGTTCACATGCTCTGTTTCTCTCAAGTAAACTGTAGACGCCTCCCACCAATGACATCTTGTAGACACCCTCCCTCCCTCGGAACACCTTTCCCCTTACTCCCAGCGGATCATCGCTTTCCCTGTTTTCAAAGCCCTTCTGAAATCACATCTCCTGGAGGCCTTCCTTGATTCATTTCTCATCTATCTTCATCCTATTTCCCTACTAACTGCCACTACAGAAATGTCCATGTCACCTAAGCATTTTGGTAGTCAAAGCACAATCTCCTGACCCACTTACGTAGATACGCTTTACGTTTTTTCATTTCTCCCTATCTGTGATTTATTTTTGGGTCTGTCGACTGCACTAGAGTGTAAGCTCTTTGAAGGTGTAATAGTAATAATAATGATGGTATTAAGCGCTTACTATGTGCAGAGCACTGTTCTCAGCTCTGGGGAGGTTACAAGGTGATCAGGTTGTCCCACAGGGGGCTCACCGCCTTAATCCCCATTTTACAGATGAGGGAACTGAGGCACGGAGAAGTTGTGACTTGCCCAAAGTCACACAGCTGACAGTTGGTGGAGCTGGGATTTGAACCCGTGACCTCTGACTCCAAAGCCCGTGCTCTTTCCACTGAGTCACGCTGCTTCTAAGTGTACCTACTTAGTCTCTTGAGCTCTCCCCAAGTAGGTGCTCAAGAGATAAATACACGGATTGGTGGTTGTAGATGGGAGGTTCCAGGCTTCCTTTGGTTTACTGTGTACTCCCTACTCTGTTAACTACAAATTTTTCTTACTTGGAAATCAGCAGGGTCAGTTGGGAGTGGATCTAAGTAAGGGATAACTGGCCTGTTTCTACCCTGTCACTTCCAAATAGCTCCCCATCTTTTGGGACTAGAGACTCCGCCTTTATCTCTAGGACAAGCAAGGATCATAGCAATGCTTTCTGGATTTCCCCGTTTTGCCTCCGTGAGGTGACTGTTGGATGTGCTGTCTGGGGGCGGGGAGTGAGGGGGGACGTGCCACGTAGCCTGGATGTCCGCTTGTTCCGTGGAGGGTCCCCTCAAGGACCTGTTACCTGGAACGTGATGTTCACAAAAGAAGGCTCCCGGACAGAAGGGTAAATGTGGGGAGGCCTCATCCCGTCCCTAGCGAGGGCCGTGAGCTCCGAGAGGCGGTGCTGAAGTTCCCTCAAGTTGCCGCACAGACTCTCCAGGCTCCTGACGAAGTGGCCGCCCCTTCTTGCCCCCAGGCAGCCGTCGTGCTTTGGGGGGTCTGCCGTCTCGTGGGTCACCCCCGACGCGAGCTTGGGAGACGCCGGCCGGCTAGGGAACCCGGTCCCCAGGCCGACTAGGGACGGGGACCGACCGAGGGACACCGCCTCCAGAGTGTCCCCGGCTCCAGAAGATCCCCTTCCGGGTCTCTTCTCGTAACCGGGGCTCCCGGCTTCGTGCGTGATTCGCCTTTTTGTGCTTGGAGACCGGGCCAGAGGGTCACCCGTCCTCAGCAACAGCTCCCAGTTCACCAAGGGCTCTCCCCGGGATGGATTCTCGGAAAACCGCCTTCTCCCAGGAACGTCCACCGAAGGGTCGCAGCCGAAACGCACATTCTGGGGACCTCGGGGCCCGCTCGGGGGCTCCTCGCCCAGTAACGCCTCTTGAAACATCAGGCGAGCGAGATACGTTTCCGAGTTGGAAGCCGGCGGGGAAGCGGAGTCTGTGGATTTCCCCACCAGGATCAGCAACAGTTTGTCTGTCGAGAAGCAGGCCCCCTTTGGTCTTTCGTCCTTCTCCAGTTGGATCCGTCGAACACTGGGCCCGGAGGAGGCGGCTATCGAACGGACCGTTATGGTGTCGCAAGCATTCGAAGCGACAGCCACGGTCTGAGTTGGGGCATCGAATGCAATTATGTCGGGAACCGGGATACCTGGGATTCTGACTTTTCTCGTGGTAGTGACCTTCCTCTCAAAGGTTACCAGGATCAGAGAGGAGGAGCCTTGGCCGGCGTCTGGGGGTTTGTCCTTGCTCCTCAGGGAAATCAGAGGGCTCGGATCGGATCGTCGATGCTTGGCTAAGATACGGGCTAGATCTCGAGACCCTAAAGAGGGTGTTTCCGTGAAGAGGGATTTCCTGGACTCTGTGGCCTTCTTTCCAAAGTCCACATCATAGTCCTCGTCCATGAGCCCAAGGGTAGGACGGCGGACCAGAGATGCTATTTCAGAGCTAGTGGTCCTATCAAAGGCAAGCCCTGCGTGGAGGCCACACGACTTTTCCAGTGGCCGTCCGGTGGCTGCAGCGATCTGGAGACCCACGGTGGCTTCGGTAGCACAGATGTAGCCTCCCACGTCGAAAATCGGGCAAAAGGAACAGGGGAGCAAGGTCTTCCGGGCATTGTCCCAGACGTAAGAATGCAACGCGCTGCCTACGGCCAGCACCAAGCGATCGCCCTCCTCGGTCCAGCAACCACAGTGGATGAGACCGCTGGCTTTGACGTCGGCTTTCACGACGATGCCGTCGCAACGGACCGAGTGGATGACCGAGGCATCCCGGTGGGTCAGGACGGTCAGGATCTCCTTCTTCGGGTGCCACACGCAGCCCTGAGGGAGGACGGGCAACGGCTCTCTCATCTCACAGGTCTGGGAGGCCAGGAGTCCGTTCCTCTCGTCCGGGCTGAAACCCAGCTCCCACACGGTGACGCGCTTCTTGTGCTGGACCGTGAGCAGAGCCGGGGTGTCGGCCGCACCGGGAGGGCCCCAGGAGAGCCCGTGGACGTGCGCAAACTTCCCGACGACACTCGAGTCCCCCAACGCGGGCTCTCCGCCGCGCCGAACGGACAAAGCCGTCAGGATCACCCGCCTCCCGTCGGTCCAGGCTAGGCCGTGAACCGGGTGGAGGGCTTGACGCAAGGCGTTAAGGCCAGCCCGCAGAAGTCTGACCTTGCCTAGGTCCATATCCCCCTTCGGTTTAGATACAAGAAATGATCTCCTAGGGTTCACGTGCAGACAGCCGCCCGGCCAAACACACCCATCTTGCCGCTCAAACGGCGGTTTCTTCAGAGCTCGGATCGCGTTAACCCTTCTTCTCTCTGAGGAGAAGTGAACCCGATAAAGTCAGGCCCTTCACCCTGTGACTTCCTTTGCTGCCACCATACTGTACGTGAAAGCTGATTTTACTGTGCGTTTCCTGTGAGGAGGCTTTAATCCGCATGTGATGCCTAACAAGGTTGAGCCAATTACCGGGCTCGGGGTTGACATTTTCCTCGGCGTCTATTTTTACCTGTTCAGAGCCAGAGCGGGGAGAAGCGGCGTGAGATCGGGAGGACGGGGTGCCTAAAATAACGCGTCTAATACCCGAACCTGGTTCACGAAGGAGGGGTATTCTGGGTCATTAAGATGTGGTATAAAGCCACGGCATAGAATTACAGACACTTCTCACAATCAGGAACTAAAGTCTGACCCACGGTCCGTTCGAACGCTTCTCTGAGATTAGTCTCCGGTTGGGTGGGTTGATGGAGGGGTTAGTTCCTTCCACCTCTACGGGAATTAGAGGGTGAGAGTGGTGAAGGGTTGCTAGAACTCTGCCCAAACCAGAATTTAGGCTCAATCTAGCCGGAGCTGAACCCTCACGGATTCCACGCCGAGCTCTGTAAATCTGAGTCTGGTCTTGATGTCCCCTTTCGGGCAGGGTTGTTGGGGAGACGTTGGCGAAGAGTTGGGCGTCATCATCGTCATCAATCATATTGAGCGCTTACTGTGTGCAGAGCACTGTACAAAGCACTCGAGAGAGTACAGTACAACAGAGTTCGTAGACACATTCCCTGCTCTCGGTCAGTCAGTTGTATTTATCGAGTGCTTACTGTGTGCAGAGCACCATACTGAGCACTTGGGAGAGCACAGTGTAACAATATAACAGACCCATTCCATGCCCACAACGAGCCTACGGTCTAGATGAAGAGACTGATGTTAGTATAAATAAATAAATAAATAAATTACAGATGCGTACGAAAGTGCTGTGGAGGTGAGGGGGGTGCATGAAGGGAGCAAGTCAGGGCGATGCGGAAGGAAGAAGAAGAGGAAAAGAGGGCTTATCCAGGGAAGGCCTCTTGGAGGAGATGTGCCTTCAATAAGGCTTTGAAGCGGGGGAGAGTAAATGTCGGTTGGATATGCAGAGGGAGGGCGTTCCAGGCCAGAGGCGGGATGGGGAGAGGTCGGCGGTGATCTGTGCTTGTACGTAGATTCATCCGTGCCCAGGAGTTCTGGATTTGCACCTGGAATTAGGAGTCCCGGGATTGCGCACGGCATTTCTGGTCATTGAGCACCCCACTCGGTCAGGTGGGAATATGTGTGGGAGTAGGGGGGGTGTCCAGTGTAAAGGTATAAGTATGTCTCCCCGTGTCTTTCTGGTCCACTCTGTCTCTGCCCTCCCCCATGTCTGTCCAATCCTCTTCACTTCACCCCACCTTGCGACATGAGTCTTTCTGCCAGGGGAAGAGCAAATATTTTTCCTTACTTGGGTCTTCCCCGACTTGAACGGCCCGGGGCCCAGCTGTGGGTTTTATCTCCGCAAACCCTAGCGTTCCTTTTCATCGTCTCTAGATCTACGGTATCTAGGCACCAACATCACCGGGCTCATCGTTAAGAGTCGGTAAATCCAGGGTGGGCTGGTGATTTCGTTTCTACCTCTGCGACTGGCTCTGGATTTCTGTGAGACTTTGGGCAAGTCTTGTATTCTTTCTATTTTTTCTAGCTGTATAGAGGTAGCAATGAGGAACAAATTCATGAAGTGACATCTCAAACTCCTAGAAAAATGTTACGATCCCCTCCTAAAACCAGTCCTCTTCTTAACTTTTCTACCTCTATCCATTCATCCATTCATTCAATTGTATTTATTGAGTGCTTACTGTATATAGAGCACTGTACTAAGCGCTTAGGGGAGTACAGTTCAACAATAAACGGACACATTCCGCGCCCCAGTCTGCCACGCTCCTGAATCCCGGTCAGCACTGCGAGTCAGCTAGCTGGCCACGGGGGAAGGGGCGAGAGGATGAAGATGACTGCTTTTTGAGCGCTTGCTTTTTTTAAACGGTATTCGCCAAGTGCTTACTATGTGTCTAACACTGCTCCAAGCGCATACCTTGTGCAGAGCCCTGTTAAAACCAACATCCTCCTTATCCCAGAAGCTTGCCATTTGGCACGGTCTTTCCCACCTTTCGGACTGCACATACTATCAAGAGCTACGACTAGCATCATTCCTTCGTAACATTTCCCAAGCGCTTAGTATAGTGCTCTGCACACAGTAAGCGCTCAATAAATACGATTGATTGATTTTTCCCAGATTCACCGCTTCCTCTCTGGTCAAGCAGCTACCATTCGGGCCTAAAACCTTGTCGTATCGCAGGTCCAGTACTGCGTCAGTCTCCTCCCTGGTCTCCCCGCCTCCTGCCACTCCTCATTCCAGTTTTTTGGCCTTTTTTTTTTCTTAACATTTTTTAAGTGATTGCTATGTATCAAGCACCGTTCTAAGCACCGGCGCAGATTGAAGTTAATCAGGTCGGACACAGTCCCTGTCCCGCATGCGGCTTCCCATCTAAGTAGGTGGGGGAACAGATGTTGAATCCCCATTATGCAGTTGAGGAAACTGAGGCACGGAGAAGTTAAATGATTTGTCCAAGGTCACATGGGCAGGGGAAGCAAAGTGGCTCAGGGGAAAGAGCCCAGGCTTAGGAGTCAGAGGTCATGGGTTCAAATCCCAGCTCCGCCAACTGCCAGCTGTGTGACTTTGGGCAAGTCACTTCACTTCTCTGGGCCTCAGTTACCTCATCTGTAAAAATGGGGATTAAAACTGTGAACCCCCCGTGGGACAACCTGATCACCTTGTAACCTCCCCAGCACTTTCCACTGAGCCACGCTGCTTCCCCAGGAAGAGAGCTAGTTTGGCGGGTGTGCGGAGGGAGGGCGAGCACTTACTGTGTGCAGAGCACTGGACTAAGCGCTCGGGAAAGTACAATACAGCAGTATAGAGTGACAATTCATTCAATCGTCTTTATTGAGCACTTACTGTGTGCAGAGCACTGTACTAAGCGCTTGGGAAGGACAACCCCCGCCCACAATGAGCTCACGGTCTGGCTTCAATGGCGCAAGAAGCAGAACTTCCAAGTGGAAAGGCCCGGGAATCAGGGGACGAAATACGAAATCTGGACGAAACGAGTGAAACCCACAGTGTGGCCTGATGAAAAGAGCACAGGCCTAGGAATCACAGCAGCGTGAGTCGAGGAGCAGCGGGGCTCAGTGGAAAGAGCCCGGGCTTGGGAGTCAGAGGTCATGGGTTCAAATCCCGGCTCCGCGGCTTGTCAGCTGTGTGATTCGGGGCAAGTCACTTCACTTCTCTGGGCCTCAGTTTCCTCATCTGGAAAATGGGGATGAAGACCGTGAGCCCCACGTGGGACAACCTTGATTACCTTGCCCCGAGCGTTTAGAACAGTGCTTTGCACATAGTAAGCACTTAACAAATACCAACATTATTATTATTATTATGGGTTCTAATCCCAGCTCCGCCGCGTGTAAACTGTGTGATTTGGGGCAAGTCACTTCTCTGGGCCTCAGTTCCCTCATCTGGAAAATGGGGATTAAGACTGTGAGCCCCACGTGGCACAGCCTGATCACCTCGTGTCCCCCCCAGCGCTTAGAACAGTGCTTCGCATATAGTATGCACTTAATACCATCATCATTATTATTATTATGGGTTCTAATCCCAGCTCCGCCGCGTGTCAGCTGTGTGATTTGGGGCAAGTCACTTCTCTGGGCCTCAGTTCCCTCATCTGGAAAATGGGGATTAAGACTGTGAGCCCCACGTGGGACAGCCTGATCACCTCGTGTCCCCCCCAGTGCTTAGAACAGTGCTTCGCATATAGTATGCACTTAATACCATCATCATTATTATTATTATGGGTTCTAATCCCAGCTCCGCCGCGTGTCAGCTGTGTGATTTGGGGCAAGTCACTTCTCTGGGCCTCAGTTACCTCATCTGGAAAATGGGGATTAAGACTGTGAGCCCCACGTGGCACAGCCTGATCACCTCGTGTCCCCCCCAGCGCTTAGAACAGTGCTTCGCATATAGTATGCACTTAATACCATCATTATTATTATTATTATGGGTTCTAATCCCAGCTCCGCCGCGTGTCAGCTGTGTGATTTGGGGCAAGTCACTTCTCTGGGCCTCAGTTACCTCATCTGTAAAATGGGGATTAAGACTGTGAGCCCCACGTGGCACAGCCTGATCACCTCGTGTCCCCCCCCAGCGCTTAGAACAGTGCTTCGCATATAGTATGCACTTAATACCATCATCATTATTATTATTATGGGTTCTAATCCCAGCTCCGCCGCGTGTCAGCTGTGTGATTTGGGGCAAGTCACTTCTCTGGCCCTCAGTTACCTCATCTGTAGACTGGGGATGAAGACTGTGAGCCCCACGTGGCACAGCCTGATCACCTTGTGTCCCCCCCAGCGCTTAGAACAGTGCTTCGCATGTAGTATGCACTTAATACCATCATCATTATTATTGTCATTATTATTATTAGAGGACCTGGGTTCTAATCCCAGCTCTGCCACCCGCCTGCTGTGTACCGTCTAGACTGTCAGCTCGTTTTGGCCAAGAAATGTGTCTGCCAACTCTGTTGTGCTCTCCCAAGTGCTTAGTACAGTGCTCTGCACACCGTAAGTGCCCAATAAAAGCTACTGATTTACTGATTAAACTTGGACCAGAAACTTACCTTCTCTGTGGCTCAGTTTCCTCATGTAAAATTGGGATTAATTTCCTGTTCTCCCTCCTTTTTAGGCTGTGAGCCCTGTGTGGTACAGGGGCAGGATCTGATTATTTCATTACAACCCCTGGGCCTGGCACGTAGCGAGAACTTACCAAATGCCATCATTATTATTTTTTTCCTGCTTGTGTCTTAAAAACTCTGCTCTCGATCCAGAGGAGACCGTGTTGAAGCCTGGCTGACTTAATTCCTCTCCACCCCCATTAATTCCCTCTCATTTTCTTTTCCAGTTTCCTCATAACTTTATTTTCCAAAGTCTTCTAATAGCAAACGAAGTGTTTTTGATGTACACTCGCTGCGGGTGATTTATCGAGGCAGCCTCTAAGGTCTGAAAATAGTCACGGTTTCAGTTAATCAAGTAAGCTATTTTCCCATCCCCTCCTAAAATCTCAATAAAATGGAGATGGAGTGTAATGGAACATGATCCTGCTAACTCCTTCGTGCCCGTCTCAGATTTGTACAGTTAAATGCTTCTACCTTATGAGGTCAATGTAAAATCCGATCTAGCACCCACAACCCGGTTTTGAGCCATTTCACGATTTCCTTTTATTTATCAATCAATCAGTGGTATTTATCCAGCGCTTAGAACAGTGCTTTGCACATAGTAAGCGCTTAATAAATGCCATCATTATTATTTTTCGAGCATTTCCCGTGTGCAAAGCATTGTACTCACTCAGAAGTTGGGGAAGGACAATAAATACCACAGAAGCAGCATAGCCTAGCAGAGCAAAGGGCATGGGTTCTAATCCCGGCTCCGCCGCTCGTCTGCTGTGTGATCTTGGGCGAGTCGCTTCTCTGTGCCTCAGTTCCCCCATCTGTAAAATGGGGAACGAGACCGTGAGCCCCACGTGGGTCGGGGACTGTGTCCGGCCCGATTTGCTCGTATCCACCCCGGCGCTTAGTACAGTGCCTGGCACATAGTAAGCACTTAACAAACACCATCAATATTATTATTATTATTATTATGCATGCCCCCTGCCCACAAGGAGCTCCTAGTCTTTGTTTTTCCTTTAGCAAAGAGAGGTGCGTCGTTTCAGGGTAGGGACCCGAGGGCTGGGAACTGGGGGCTCCTGGGTTCCGGACCTAGTTTTGGAGCTGAATGAAGAGCAAAATTTTTAAGACACAAGCCGGAAAAAAATAATAATAATGGCATTTGGTAAGTTCTTGCTACGTGCCAGGCCCGGGGGTTGTAACGAAATAATCAGATCCTGCCCCTGTACCACATAGGGCTCACAGTCTCAAAAGGAGGGAGAACAGGAAATTAATCCCAGTTTTACATGAGGAAACTGAGCCACAGAGAAGGTAAGTTTCTGGTCCAGGGTTCCTTCACACTGGAAGGAAGCCCCTAACCTTTCTTCCTTGGAGTCTTCCTTGCTGCCTCTAAAACTAAAGCGCTTAGTACAGTGCTCTGCACATAGTAAGCGCTCAATAAATACGATTGATGATGATAAAACGTTTGCAGCCCCAAAACTCCGACATGCGAACGGTACCTAGGAAGTTCATCCGAGTCCTGGAAAGACGACGTTAAGCCATCCCAAGGACTCCAGAAATGGCGAGCCCACGGATTCTCCTGACGGTTTATTTCACTCGGAAACGCAGTACAGTTCAGCCTCAGACGTGGGAATCTGAGAATCAATCAATCAATCGTATTTATTGAGCGCTTGCTGTGTGCAGAGCACTGTACTAAGCGCTTGGGAAGGACAAGTCGGCAACACAGAGAGACAGTCCCTACCCAACAGTGGGCTCACAGTCTAGAAGGGGGAGACAGAGAACAAAACCAAACATACTAACAAAATAAAATAAATAGAATAGATATGTACAAGTAAAATAAATAAATAGAGTAATAAATACGTACAAAAATTTCACATTGCTCCTTAAGGAGGACAAAGTAAATTGCTCCCTTTTTTGGAAGTGACACAGGAAGAGTAGGAAGAAGGGCATTTCCAAGCATGTGACTAACTTCATCTTGGCATCCAGCAGCATGATGTAGTGGACGGGGTACGGGCCTGGGAGAATGAATCCTAATCCTGGCGCCACACTTATCTGCTGGGCGACCTCGGACAAGTCGCTTAACTTCTCTGTGCCTCAGTTACCTCATCTGTAAAAGGGGAATCGGGACTGGGAGCCCCACGTGGGACAGGGACTGTGTCCAATCCCGATTGTACAGATTTATTACTCTATTTTATTTGTACATATTTACTATTCTATTTATTTTGTTAATGATGCGCATATAGCTATAATTCTTTTCATTCTGACGGTTTCGACACCTGTCCACACGTTTTGTTTTGTTTTCTGTCTCCCCTTCTAGACTGTGAGCCCGTTGTTGGGTAGGGACCTTCTCTAGATGTTGCCGACTTTTTTTTTTTTCCAATGGCATTTATTAAGCGCTTACTATGTGCAAAGCACTGTTCTAAGCGCTGGGGAGGCTACAAGGTGATCAGGTTGTCCCACATGGGGCTCACAGGCTTAACCCCCATTTTACAGATGAGGTAACTGAGGCCCAGAGAAGTGAAGTGCCTCGCCCAAAGTCACACAGCTGACAATTGGCGGAGGCGGGATTTGAACCCATTACCGCTGACTCCAAAGCCCGGGCTCTTTCCGTTGAGCCACGCTGCTTCTCGAAGTGCTCGGTCCAGTGCTCTGCTCTGCGTTCATTGAATGAATGAATGAATGAATGAGCTTGTATCCACTCCAATGCTCAGTACAGGTCCTCACACATAGTAGGTGCTTAACAGATACCGTTATTATTATCATTGTTGTTGTTATCATCACCATCTGCAACACTGGGAGAAAACTGCAGCTGTCAGACCAGTGGGCTCCAATTCTAAACTCTCCGTAAAAGGCATCTTTTTACCGTTCATCCGGTCCGGAGGAGGGCCGACGGGCGTCAGCTCTGTGCCTCGGATCCCACAACGCTACAGACAGTGCTGATCAATCAGTCAGTCGTATTTATTGAGCGCTTACTGTGTGCAGAGCACTGTACTAAGCGCTGGTAGTAAATGGATGTAGTAAACGGTCAAGTTCGATCGACACGCCAGTAGTCTGGTGGCCGCGTCACGGTTCTGTAGCAGCGTGGGGCCGACAGCAGCAGCACGGCAGACATCGATCTTTATCTCTCCTTCCAGAGCCTTAGCTGTTCCAGCTTTCCAAACACCGCATCGGCCAGGCCAGCGAACCTCAGAGGTCATTGTTTTTAACAGCGTTTGGCAAGGGCGCGCCGCCCAAGTAGCCAAACTCCTATACCGCCGCACATTCCCGTCAGATACTATTGGAAAAGGCAGTGTGTGTTCCGCCAACCTCCAAGACTGTAAGCTCGTCGTGGGCAGAGGATGTGTCCATCTGTACTGTGCACTCTCCCAAGCGCTCAGTACGACGCTCTGCACACAGCAAGCGCTCGGTAAATATAATGGAAGGAACGAACGCCGGGCTTGAGTCGGGACATCTGTCGCCTTAAGCCGGTAGATGCAGTTGGAACAGGTGCTGTGCGTTGGGCTCGAGTTGGAACATGACTTCAGCCTTTTTCCACCCCGGTTGTCAGCCCCAAGTGCTTTAGCGTCTGTCCTCCCAGCTGGTCAGTTACGCGATTCAGTATTCATCTGCCTAGAACCTTTCCAGGAAAGATATCCAGCGTGGCTCGGTGAAAAGAGCCCGGGCTTGGGAGTCCGAGGTCACGGGTTCGAATCCCGGCGCTGCCACTTGTCAGCTGTGGGACCTTGGGTAAGTCACTTCCCTGTGCCTCAGTCCCTCATCTGTAAAGTGGGGATTAAGACCGTGAGCCCCACGTGGGACAACCTGATCACCTTGTATCGCCCCAGGCGCTTAGAACAGTACTTTGCATATAGTAAGCGCTTAACAGATACCATTATTATTATTATTATATCCCACAGTGGTTATCGCATCAACCAATCAATCGACGGTATTATGGTATTTACTGAGCGCTTACTGTGCGATAAGCGCTTAGTACAGTGCTCTGCACATAGTAAGCGCTCAATAAATACGATTGATGATTATGATGGGCAACTGAACCTTCTGTTGACGTGTTCGGCCCGCCTGCTCAGGACTGCATCTCGAGCTCTCGCTCAGGAGCTACGTCTCCGGCATTTAGGATGGGATTAGCGCAGACGGACGTCAGTCCGAAGGCCGCACGAAACACGTCGATAAACTTTTTGCCGTCCTCATCGGCTGCTTTTTTTTTTAATGGCATTTGTTAAGGGCTTGGTAGGTGTCAAATGCCGTTCTGAGTGCCGGGATAAAGTGCTCAATCCATAGTAATAATAACGATGGTATTTGTTAAGCGCTTACTATGTGCCGAGCGCTGGGGTAGATACAGAGTAATCGGGTTGTCCCGCGTGGGGCTCACAGTCTTAATCCCCATTTTACAGGTGAGGTAACTGAGGCCCAGAGAAATGAAGTGACTTGCCCAAAGTCACACAGCCGACAGTTGGCAGAGGCGGGATTTGAACCCATGACCTCTGACTCCCAAGCCCGTGCTCGGAGAAGCAGCGTGGCTCAACGGAAAGAGCCCGGGCTTTGGAGTCCGAGGTCATGGGTTCAAATTCCGCCTCTGCCAACTGTCGGCTGTGTGACTTTGGGCAAGTCACTTCACTTCTCTGGGCCTCAGTTACCTCATCTGAAAAATGGGGATTGAGACTGTGAGCCCCCCGTGGGACAACCTGATCACCTTGTAACCTCCCCAGCGCTTAGAACAGTGCTTTGCACATAGTAAGCGCTTAATAAATGCCATTATTATTATTATTATTATTATTATTACTAAGCCAGGCTAGGCGCTTATTACGTGCAGAGCACTGTACCGAGTACTTGGGGTAGGACAATACAACAGAATTAGCAGGCACGTTCCTGGATGTAGAAGAGGGGAATAGTCAAGAAACGTTACGGTGAAAGAACCGACGGGATTCGGTGAACGCGGAGGTTATAGGAGTCGGAGAAGGCTACGACTTGAGAGACAGGGAACACTGGAATGAGTGAGCGCAAGCCCGGGAGACAGGAGACCCAGGTGCTAGTCCTGGTTCTGCCACTTGCCTGCTGCGTGACCTTGGGTAAGTCACTTAATCTCTCCGTGCACCAGTTTCCTCGTCCTTAAAATGGGGATAAAATGCCCATTCCCCCACCCTCTTTGACTGCGAGTTCCACGTGCCGGCCCCGGTGCCCGCCACACGGCAAACCCTTAACAGATCATGATGATCAACTGTGTCGGGAGAGAAAGGCGAGGGTTTGGAACCGTAAACTCTTTGAGGGCAGAGGTTACGTCTCCCAGCTCTATAGTACTTTCTCAAGAACTCAGTTCGGGCTGCTTTTAGACTGTGGGCCCATTGTTGGGTAGGGACCGTCTCTATATGTTGCCAACTTGTCCCTCCCAAGCGCTTAGTACAGCGCTCTACACACAGTAAGCGCTCAATAAATACAATTGATGAGGATGCTGTACGCGGTAAGCGCTCGTCAAAGAAACGGTCGGTGGGTGTGCTTTCGTTCAGCCCTTAAAATGGGTCGAGCGCTGTGCTACGAGGACGTTGTCAGAAATGCCAAAGCTTAGACGGCCTTTCCGGGAGAAGGGGAACGGTCCTCGTCGTCGGAAGCGGTCGAGAGGACGATGAGGACCGGGATGGAGCCGAGTCTGTCGGCCCGAGGTCACCGTCGACTTTGGAGAGGGCAGTCTCAGCGGAGCGCAGCGGGTGGAAACAGGATCGGGAACCGGGTCGAGAAGGAAGTTGGAGGCGAGAAAGCGACGAGAGCGCGCGTCTACGTGACCCATTCAAGAAGTCCGGGCGTGGATGCGAGGGGAGTGATCGTGGGGGTGATGGCCGAATTGGGGGCCGGAGTACTTTTTTTTTTTAGAATAGGGGCGAGGTGGATGTGTTTGAAAACAGAAGGGGAGGAGCCAGCAGAGAGCGAGTGGTAGAGGATGGCGGTCCCGCGGAGAAGAAGAAGGGCGGACGCAAGGCCAGACCCGTTCCTCTCCAGGCAATACTGGGCAAACCTCAGGACAATCAATCAATCAATCAATCGTATTTATTGAGCGCTTACTATGTGCAGAGCACTGTACTATGCGCTTGGGAAGTACAAATTGGCAACACATAGAGACAGTCCCTACCCAACAGTGGGCTCACAGTCTAAAAGGGGGAGACAGAGAACAGAACCAAACATACCAACAAAATAAAATAAATAGGATAGAAATGTACAAGTAAAATAAATAAATAAATAAATAGAGTAATAAATATGTACAACCATATATACATATATACAGGTGCTGTGGGGAAGGGAAGGAGGTAAGACGGGGGGGACGGAGAGGGGGACGAGGGGGAGAGGAAGGAAGGGGCTCAGTCTGGGAAGGCCTCCTGGAGGAGGTGAGCTCTCAGCAGGGCCTTGAAGGGAGGAAGAGAGCTAGCTTGGCGGATGGGCAGAGGGATTGGGGGCATTCCAGGCCCGGGGGATGACGTGGGCCGGGGGTCGATGGCGGGACAGGCGAGAGCGAGGCCTAACGGTGAGGAGATTAGCGGCGGAGGAGCGGAGGGTGTGGGCTGGGCTGGAGAAGGAGAGAAGGGAGGTGAGGTAGGAGGGGGCGAGGGGATGGACAGCCTGGAAGCCCAGGGTGAGGAGTTTCTGCCTGATGCGCAGATTGATTGGTAGCCACTGGAGATTTTTGAGGAGGGGAGTAATATGCCCAGAGCGTTTCTGGACAAAGATAATCCGGGCAGCAGCATGAAGTCTGGATTGAAGTGGAGAGAGACATGAGGATGGGAGATCAGAGAGAAGGCTGGTGCAGTAGTCCAGACGGGATAGGATGAGAACAGGATGAGGACAGATTTTGAGTCTTTGTGGACTCTGGGGTAAGTTACCGTTTTCACGTCACTAAGTCATTCGCATCCCCAAGGTGGTTTTGCAGTAGCATTAGGGGGGTATCTTTTATATTTGGATAAAGGTGAAGAGTGGAATAATTGAAGCGACCTCGATTTCCGGAGGGGGCGGAGCTTTTGAAAACGAGTAGGAGAAGGACAGGAAAGGGGAGAGCGAGAGGCGGAGGCGGACGCGGCCGGCCTACGCCCTCCCCGAGCCACCCCACGTTCTCCCATAAATACACGGATAAACCCACACGCGCTGTCAAGACAGAAATAGGGACCGTGTCTGTTTATCGGTGCATCATACTCGCCCACGCGTTTAGTACGGCGCTCCGCACACGGCAAGCGCTCGATAAGTACCGTTTAATGAATGAGAATGATTAAGGTGGAACTGAGTAGCAGCCCAGGAGAAGGTCAGCTGAAGGATAACCTGCAAGTTCCTTGTGGGCGGGGATCACGTCTACCGACTCTGTCGCATGGGACTTTTGCCAAGCGCTTAATACAGCGATCTGCACGCGGTCAGCGATGAAGAAATAGCATCCGTTCACTGTTTGATTGCAGCCGTCGCCAGCAGCCAGTGGGCCACTGCTTTCAGTTACCGTCTCCTTGGGCAAACCCTTGGCTTTGGCTGGGCTCCCTGAAGTTTCTACCCCCACCGAGACCAAAAGTAGGACTTTTTTCCTTTCCTCGCCGTCTCACTGACCTCCCAGCCGTTGCCGGGCCCGGGCCCCCAATTCCCAGTCTGTCTCACAGGGTGGGTGGTCACTCTTTGGTCCGTGCTGGGCCGGAGCCCCGTCCTGTTTCTACCCTAGTGCTTAGCACATAGTAAGGCCTCAACAAGTGCTATTATTACTGCTGTCGTCGCTATTGCTTATATTATTATTATTGCCACATGGAGACCTTTGAGGCTGATGTTGGAGTGAGGAGGATTTTAATAGTGTGTGTGTGTGTGTGTTTCATGATTTCCGTATATCATTTGAAATTGCCTGGTGGGATTATGGAAGATTTCGTGGTGTTTCAGTCATTATTCATGGTTGACCTCCCTTCCCAAAATGCAACGTGGATCACGGCAATTATCCTGCGGTCTGGAAGTTCAATGCACGGGATTCTGTAAACTCCAAATCCAGTAGTGACCATGAAGTGTTATCGTTTCTTTTTGGATTGCCCGTTTTAAACCACTAGTGTGCATGCGCGCGTGTGCACACACACACACACACACACACATACATCTATAGATAGATAGATATATCTATACGTATAACCCACACAGGGCCCTCCCCCACAACACACACAGTTTTCCACTTATGGAGTCGTCAGTTATATTTATTTATATTTTCTCCCCCTTCTAGACTGTGAGCCCACTGTTGGGTGGGGACCGTCTCTCTATGTTGTCTATTTGTACTTCCCAAGCGCTTAGTACAGTGCTCTGCACACAGTAAGCGCTCCATAAATACGATTGAATGATTGAATTTACTGAGATCTTACTGTGTGGGGGGCACTGTACCAAGTGCTTGGGTGAGTACAACGCAACAGTAAACGGACACATTCCCAGTCACAACGAGCTTACCGTCTAGAGAGGGAGACAGACCTTAATATAAATCAATTACAGATATGGACACACGTGCTGTCGGGCTGGGGGGTGGTGGTGAAGAAAGGGAGCGAGTCAGGGTAACACAGAAGGGAACGGAAGAGGAAAGGAGCGCTTAGTCAGGGAAGGCCTCCCGGAGGAGACGTGACCTCAAGAAGGCTTTGAAAGTGGGAAGAGCGGTTGTCTGTCGGATATGAGGAGGGAGGACGCTCCAGGCCGAGAGGTCAGTGGCGAGACGGACGAGATGGAGGGATGGTGAAGAGGTGAGCTGTAGAGGAGCAAAGTGTGTTGTAGGAGGAGAGGTAGGAGGGGGCAAGGGGATTGACTGCTTGAAAGCCAAGGGTGAGGAGTTTGTTCAATGTGGAGATGGATGGGCAACCACTTGGAGGTTGTCGAGGAGCAGGGAAACGTGGACTTGAACAGTTTCGGTAGAAAAAACGTTGACCTCCCGGACAGCAGAGTGAAGTATGGACCGGAGTGGGGGAAGATGAGAGGCAGGGAGGTCAGCCAGGAGGCCGATGGAGCAATCAAGGTGGGATGGGATAAGTGATTGGATTAATGGGGCGGCAGTTTGGATGGAGAGGCAAGGGCGGATTACAGTTCTCAGTTTCAGCGGGAGAAAAGCAGCGGAAGGGAGAGGACGTGGTTTCTCGTCCAGGCACCCGGGTCGGCAGTCTAGTAGATAATAATAACAATAATGGTGGCATTTATTAAGCGCTTACTATGTGCAAAGCACTGTTCTAAGCGCTGGGGAGGTTACAAGGTGATGAGGTTGTCCCACGGGGGGCTCACGGTCTTCATCCCCATTTTACAGATGAGGTAACTGAGGCCCAGAGAAGTGAAGCGACTCACCCAAAGTCACACAGCCGACAATTGGCGGAGCCGGGATTTGAACCCATGACCTCTGGCTCCAAAGCCCGTGCGCTTTGCGTGGCTCAGCGGAAAGCCCATGGTAATCAATCAATCGTATTTATTGAGCGCTTACTATGTGCAGAGCACTGTACTAAGCGCTTGGGAAGTACAAATTGGCATCACATAGAGACAGTCCCTACCCAACAGTGGGCTCACAGTCTAAAAGGGGGAGACAGAGAACAGAACCAAACATACCAACAAAATAAAATAAGTAGGATAGAAATGTACAAGTAAAATAAATAAATAAATAAATAGAGTAATAAATATGTACAACCATATATCCATATATACAGGTGCTGTGGGGAAGGGAAGGAGGTAAGACGGGGGGACGGAGAGGGGGACGAGGGGGAGAGAAAAGAAGGGGCTCAGTCTGGGAAGGCCTCCTGGAGGAGGTGAGCTCTCAGCAGGGCCTTGAAGGGAGGAAGAGAGCTAGCTTGGCGGAGGGGCAGAGGGATTGGGGGCATTCCAGGCCCGGGGGATGACGTGGGCCGGGGGTCGACGGCGGGACAGGCGAGAGCGAGGTACAGTGAGAGCGAGGTACAGTGGTAAGGAGTTTCTGTCTGATGGGATGGGAGGTTCTCGAGGAATGGGGAAAGGTGGGCCTGCTGGGCAAGAGACAAGCTAATGGGGTCCCACGTGGGGCTCACGGTCAGTCAGTCGATCCTATTTATCGAGCGCTTGTGGGTGCTCAGGAGAGTGCCACCTAATCAATGGGCACAGTCTCTGCCCGCCACGTGCTCACAGTCTAGAGGTGGAGACAGACGTTAATATCAATCAACTACAGGCATGGAGAAGCAGTGTGGCTCAGTGGAAAGGGCCCGGGCTTTGGCGTCGACGGTCATGGGTTCAAATCCCTGCTCCTCCACTTGTCAGCTGTGTGACTTTGGGCAAGTCGCTTCGCTTCTCCGGGCCTCAGTTCCCTCACCTGTCAAATGGGGATTGACTGTGAGCCCCACGTGGTACATCCTGATCACCTTGCATCCTCCCCAGTGCTTAGCACAGTGCTTTACACATAGTAAGCGCTTAATAAACGCCATCTATTATTATTATAATTATTATTGTTGTTGTGTGCACAGTCTTAAACCCGTGGGACCACGTGATCACCTTGAATCCTCCCCAGTGCTTGGAGCACTGCTTTGCACATAGTAAGTGCTTAATAAATGCCATCATTATTACTATTATTATTATTGCGTGCACAGTCTTAAGCCCGTGGGACCAACCTGATCACCTTGTATCCTCCCCAGTGCTTAGCGCAGTGCTTTGCACAGAGCAAGCGCTTAATAAATGCCATTATTATTATTATTATTGTGTGCACAGTCTTAAAGCCCGTTTTTCAGATGAGGGAACTGAGGCCCGGAGGAGTGCGAGTGCTTAGTCCAGCGCTGTGTACACAGTAAGTGGTCAATAATCATACTGATGGCATTTAAGTGCTTACTACGTGCACTACACTGTTCTAAGCGCTGGGAAGGATACCAGGTGATCGGGTTGTCCCACGGGGGGCTCACCGTCGTAATCCTCATTTTACAGTGGTGGGAACGGAGGCCCAGAGAAGTGAAGCGGCCCGCCCAAAGTCACCCAATTGGCAGAGGCGGGATCTGAACCCCTGCCCTCCGCCTGCCAAGGCCGGGCTCTTCCCACCGAGCCCCGGTCTTCTCGTTGTGCGTGCCCAGTCTCCGACCCCGTTTGTTCGGGCGAGGGGCCCGAGGCCCGGGGGAGCTCGGGCGCTTAGTCCGGCGCCGGGCACCACCCCGGGCAGCGCTCAGGCGGTGGGGGGGACTGGGGGGGGCCCGGGGGGTGGGCCTTGGGGCGGAGGGGCGGGCACGGGGGCGGGGGCAGAGACACAGGCGGGCGGGCACGGGGGCAGGGAGACAGAGACGGGCCCGAAGACGGGGGGCCCGGGTAGACGGCGATGGGCGTGGAGGTGGAGACCATCGCGCCGGGAGACGGTCAGCGCCCCGGGGGGGACCGCGGGAGGGAGGGAGGGATGGGGGGGAGAGGGATGGGATGGGATGGGGGGGGAGAGGGATGGGATGGGTGGGAGAGAGGGATGGGAGGGAGGGAGGGATGGGTGGATGGATGGATGGGTGGGCGGATGGGGGCACCGCGCGGGGCTGGGCGCCCAAGGGCACCGGGCTGGGCCCGCTCACATGCAGACGGCTCGGGGGGGCGGCGGCATCTTGGGGGCCGGGGGGGGGCCGTGTTTGCTGATCTATAGGTGTGTGTGTGTGTGTGTGTGTGTGTGTGTGTGTGTTCAACCGCTTAGCCCGGCGCCGGGCACACACACAGCGCCCGATCCCTACGATGGAACGAATGGATGGGCCTTCGTCGATATGTGCTTCTGTGTGTGTGTGTGTGTGTGTGTGTGTCTGTGTACTTGTGCTTATGCATGTGTGTGCGTGTGTGTGTGTGTGTGTGTGTGTGTGTTCAACCTCTTAGCCCAGCACCCGGCGCACAGTCAGCGCCCGATCCATACGATGGAACGAACGGATGGGCCTTCGTCGATATGTGCGTCTGTGTGTGTGTGTCTGTGTATTTGTGCTTATGCGTGTGTGTGTGTGTGTGTATTTGTGCTTATGCATGTGTGCGTGTCTGTCTGTGTGTGTGTGTGTGTGTGTGTGTGTGTGTGTCCAACTGCTTAGCCCAGCGCCGGGCGCACACTCAGCACCGGATCCATACGATGGAACGAACGGATGGGCCTTCGTCGATATGCGCGTCTGTGTGTGTGTGTGTGTGTGTGTGTGTGTCTGTGTATATGCATGTGTGCGTGTCTGTGTGTGTGTGTGTGTCTGTCTGTGTCTGTGTCTGTTCAACCGCTTAGCCCAGCGCCGGGCGCACACTCAGCGCCCGATCCATACGATGGAACGAACGGGTGGGCCTTCGTCGATATGTGCGTCTCTGTGTGTGTGTGTGTGTGTGTGTGTGTGTGTGTGTGTGTGTGTGTCTGTGTATTTGTGCTTATGCATGTGTGCATGTCTCTGTGTGTGTGTGTGTGTGTGTGTGTGTGTGTCTGTTCAACCGCTTAGCCCAGCGCCGGGCGCACACTCAGCACCTGATCCATACGATGGAACGAACGGATGGGCCTTCGTCGATACGCGCGTCTGTGTGTGTGTCTGGGCATCTGTGTATTTGTGCTTATGCATGTCTGTGTGTGTGTGTGTGTCTGTGTATTTGTGCTTATGCATGTCTGTGTGTGTGTGTCTGTGTATTTGTGCTTATGCATGTCTGTGTGTGTGTGTCTGAGTATTTGTGCTTATGCATGTCTGTGTGTGTGTGTCTGAGTATTTGTGCTTATGCATGTGTGCATGTGTTTGTGTGTGTGTTCAACCGCTTAGCCCAGCGCCGGGCGCACACTCAGCACCCAATCCGCACGATGGGACGAACTGGATGGGCCTTCATCAATATGTGCGTCTGAGTGTGTGTCTGGGCGTCTGTGTATTTGTGCTTATGCATGTCTGTGTGTGTGTGTGTGTGTGTGTGTCTGTGTGTGTCTATTCAGCCGCTTAGCCCAGCGCTGTGCGCACAGCGCCCGATCGACACGATGGGATGGACTAGATGGGTGTTCGGGGATAGGTGTGCATCTAGGTGTCTGGGCGGATGCGCGTGTGTGCGTGTGTATTTGTTTGTGCTTGTGCATGTGTGTATGTCTATGTGCGCGCGTGTGTGTGTATTTGTGCTTGTGCATATGTGGATGTCTGTGTGCGTGTGTGTGTGTGTATTTATTTGTGCTTGTGCATATGTGGATGTGCGTGTGTGCGTGTGTGTGTGTGTGTGTGTGTGTGTTCAGCCACTTAGTCCAGCGCCGTGCACACAGTCAGCGCTCGCTCGATCGATACGATGGAATGAATGGATGAATGAATGCGCTGAATAAATACCACAATTAGTATTACGTTATTAGGTCTGACCAGGCTCAGAATGGGTCCTTGCCAGTGCCGGTCAATCAGTCAGTCCTATTTATTGAGCGCCTACCGTGTGCACGGCACAGGACCAGGCGCTTGGGGAGTGCAATACGGCAGTAGAACAGAGAGATTCCCTGCCCACAATAAGCTTACGGTCTAGAGTCCAGACCGAGGGAGAGAGATGAGTTTCTGGTCGCTTGCCCCTCTAGACTATCAGCTTGCTATGGGCGGGGAATGTGTCCGCTGATCCTGTTGGACACCGCCCAGACGCTTAGTACAGTAGTAACAGTCCGTAGTGAGCGCCCAGTAAATGCCACTGATTGATCCTGGTTAGGTGCAGCTGCCCGCTGGGCACAGACAACTGCAGTCATTCATTCATTCATTCATTCATTCATTCAATTGTATTTATTGAGCACTTACTGTGTGCAGAGCACTGGACTAAGCGCTTGGGAAGTCCAAGTTGGCAACATCTGGAGACGGTCCCTACCCAACAGCGGGCTCACAGTCTAGAAGGGGGAGACAGGCAACAAAACCAAACATACGAACAAAATAAAATAAATAGAATAAATATGTACAAATAAAATAAATAAATAAATAGAGTGATAAATCCGTACAAACATATATACAGGTGGTGTGGGGAGGGGAAGGAGGTAAGGCGGGGGGGGATGGAGAGGGGGAGGAGGGGGAGAGGAAGGAGGGGGCTCAGTCTGGGAAGGCAGTCAATTCTCCTTTCTAATTTATCCACTTGTGTACTCTTTCACAGTGCTTAGTTCAAGCCACTGCACCGAGTGCTTAATCAATGTCAATCGATTGCGTTCACCGAGTGCTCACTGTGTGCAGAGCGCTGTGCTAAGCGCTTGGGAGAGCTCGGTATAACAGAGTTGGTAATAATAATAATGATGATGGCATTTGTTAAGCGCTTACTCTGTGCAGAGCGCTGTGCTAGGCGTTTGGGAGAGCTCGGTATAACAGTTGGCAATAATAATAATGATGATGGCATTTGTTAAGCGCTTACTCTGTGCAGAGCGCTGTACTAGGCGCTTGAGAGAGCTCGGTATAACAGAGTCGGTGATAATGATGATGGCATGTATTAAGCGCTTTCTCCGTGCAAAGCACTGTTCTAAGCGCTGGGGAAGTTACCAGGTGATCGGGTTGTCCCACTGGGGGCTCACAGCCAATCCCCATTTTACAGGTGAGGTAACTGAGGCCCAGAGAAGTGAAGTGACTTGCCCAAAGTCCCCCAGCTGACAATTGGCGGAGCTGGGATTCGAACTCATGGCCACTGACTCCAAAGCCCGTCCCCTGCCCGCGAGTAGCTTACAGTCTACCGGGGGAGACGGACGTTAAGATAAATGAATTACGGCTATGGACGTAAGCGCCGTGGGGCTGAGGGAGGGGTGAGTGAAGGGAGCAAATCCAAGGGCGAGGGTGACCAAGAAGGGAGCGGGAGAAGAGGGAATGAGGATTTAGGGAAGGTCTCCATTACTCATCATCGATCGTATTTATCATCAGTCGTATTTATTGAGCGCTTACTGTGTGCAGGGCACTGTACTAAGCGCTTGGGAAGTACAAGTTGGCAACATATAGAGACAGTCCCTACCCAATAGTGGGCTCACAGTCTAAAAGGGGGAGACGGAGAACAAAACCAAACATACTAACAAAATTAAATAAATAGATATGTACAAGTAAAATAGAGTAATAAATATGTACAAACATATATACATATATACAGGTGCTGTGGGGAAGGGAAGGAGGTAAGATGGGTGGGATGGAGAGGGGGACGAGGGGGAGAGGAAGGAAGGGGCTCAGTCTGGGAAGGCCTCCTGGAGGAGGCGAGCTCTCAGTAGGGCCTTGAAGGGAGGAAGAGAGCCAGCTTAGCTTAGTTTAGCTAGTGGGGTCCCACTCCTGTGGGACCCCACAATGGGGAACGGGCGGCAAAGGCTTTTTTTAATCATTATTGATGAGAGTGCTACTTATGAAATCCTGGCCATGGGCCAAGCGCTGGGTTAGAGACAAGATTATCGGATGACACGCCAGTGTCTGTCCCACTTGGGGCTCACGGTCTTAGTGGCTGGGAGGCCAGGTATTTTAGCCCCACTTTGCAGATGAGAAAACCGAGGCCCAGAGAAGGTCAGCGGGTTGCCCCAGGCGACACAGCAGGCCAGTGGCGAAGCTGGCACTGGAACCCGGTGTCCCTGACTCCCAGCCCTGGGCTCTTTCCGCCTGGTCACCCGGCTAAGGATGTGGCAGGGCTCCCTTCCCCCTGGCTCAGGTGGGGGCCGATCGCTCTACCTAAAGGATGGCTGTTTGCTTTTTTATGGTACCTGGTAAGCGCTCGCTATGTGCCGGGCACTGTGATACAGGCTGGGATAGATTCAATCAATCAGTCGTATTTGTTGAGCACTTACTGTGTGCAGAGCACTGTACTAAGTGCTTGGGAAGTACAAGTTGGCAACATATAGAGACGGTCCCTACCCAACAGTGGGCTCACAGTCTAAAAGTAATCAGGTCGGACCCGGTCCGCGTCTCAATCCCCATTTTCCATATGAGATAACTGAGGCCCGGCAAAGTGAAGCGACTCGCCCAAGGCCGGATGGCAGACGGGTGGCGAGAGCTGGGATTAGAACCCAGGTCCTCTGGCGCCCGGTCCCGGGCTCGTTATTTGGAAGGGTAAGTTACCGTGGCCTGACAGATCCACTGCGGCTCCAGATGATCCCTCCTTTGCCTTTACGCGGGGGAAGACTTTGCCATAACGAGCGCTTTGGCCGATGACTTTTGTCTTTCTCAAAAAGCTTGCTTCGAGAGCTAAAACGTCCTGTTGGGTTGACACGGCGGCATCTGACACTCATTCATTCAGTCGTATTTATTGAGCGCTTACTGCGTGCAGGGCGCTGTACTAAGCGCTTGATACTCGGTAGCCCTTTGGGCTCCCGACGGCTTAGCCGTGCCCAGTTTGGGTGCCGTTCCTGCTGTCGTATTTATCGAGCGCCTATCGTGTGCAGAGCCCCGTCCTAAGCGCTTGGGAGAGTACGGCACGACAATCCATGGCCCTTCTGGTGTAGACCTTAGAGGTTCAAGAGAAGCGTCAGCCTCCTCATTTATAGGGTTCTCAGAGTGACTCTGTAGCGTAAGAGGAATTTGGTTTAGCAGCAGATCACAGAATGGGGCATCTCAGGTGCCGAGCTGTACCTGTTGCCGGGATGAGGTGTAAGCGAGTCCCGTTCCCTTTCGGAAGACGTTTTTCCCTTCTGCAAGTTGTGGGCGGTACTTCTTAGCTTGCGGCAGGTTACCTGAATTTAGAGATCCTGGGGTGGTGCAAATTCCATTCAAAGGGATGATGTCTCTGACATCGAAATACGATTTTGAAATACAATTGAATGAATGAATGTCCACAAAGGATATGCGCACCCAGCCTGGCTTCCGTGCCATGAGATTCCCCCGAAAGCACCCGCTGAGACAGTCTCTCGACCGTAAGCTCGTTGTGGGCAGGGAACGGGTCTGTGTATCGTTGTGTCGTCCTCTCCCCAACGCTTAGGACGGTGCCCTGCGCGCAGAAAGGGCTCGATAAATACGTCTGAACGAGTGAACGAAGGAGTAGTGTCGAAACGTGAACAAGAAGCACTCGCAAGATGCCGCAGCCCAGCCACATTTGCAATACGCTTCCGTTACTCGGGGCCGTTTGCTGCCATCGGCGAAACAGGGCAGCCAACTCCAGTTAACTCAAGATAGGCAACCCTGCTATTTTTATCTTTGCCTCAAGACGGAAAGGAGAGGGAAGACGAGTTGGAACGACGGCAGCGGTTGTCGTTGCTCGCCGCTCACCCGGCAGCTGGGGTTCTTGGGTCAGCGCGGGCGAGGCGCCCAGATCCACTACGGAGGAGGATTTTGCCGACCGAAAGACCGCAGGGTGGAATTTTGAAGTTAGAAAGAAGGCGGTTGGGATCCCGGGCTGCTTCCCTTTCTGCTCCATCCTGCTTGCAGAGCAGGGCGACTCTCGCTTGCCACCCAGGGATGGAATCAAAAGCAGGGAGGAGCTGGAGGAGCGGAGCTCTCCGTTTTTCTGTGCCCGCTTCATCCCGGAAAAACCATTCCCCCCCAAAGTCAAGGGCAAAGTATCGCTTCTCGGGTTCAATGTGCGCAGAGCCCAGTTCCGGATCGTTGGATCTTCGAGGGCCTTGAGCTTGTAGGAGAGCAGTGACTTGCTGTAATGTTTCTAAACGTCTCTTTATCGGTACAGGCTTTAAATAGTCCCTTCCCTTTCTCACGTGGAACACTGGATTTTTACACCGTGAGATGGGATTTGTCTTTTTTCCGTTAAATTTTGTTATCCGCCGGCTAATGGGTGGGGAACAGAAGGATGGGGGAAAGCAAGGAGGCGTTTCATAAAACGAATCGGCCGTGTGCGGAGGACAGATGATATGAAGGGTGGAGGCGATTTCATGGGTAACGCACGCAGAAAAAAAAAATGCCCCGGCAAGTGAGGGGAAAAAGCAGGGGACCTGAATGATCATCATCATCAATCGTATTTATTGAGTGCTTACTATGTGCAGAGCACTGTACTAAGCACTGTACTAAGAACAGAGCCCCCGCCTATCAGACCTTCCCAGGAAGGAAAACTCGGCAGTTAAGGGAACATTTTTAACACCCTATATCTCTGTGCTTTTAACAGGAAGGACATTTCCAAAGAAGGGTCAGACGTGTGTGGTGCACTACACAGGTAAGGTGAATGCTTCACGTTCCATTTTAGCCTGGGTTCGCATTTGAGCAGACCTCTGTGGTTGGAAGACGTGCCCTTTCCGTTTGCTCTCCTCCCTTTTGCGAATCGCGTTTTATGACGAATACGTTCCCGACTGTTTTTCCCCAGACGTGACTCATGTGTCAGGGCGGCAAACTGCGATGCTTCCGAACACCGGGCGCTCTGTATTACGGGATGTCAGAGAACATCCTTCAGTTGATTTCTCCTTTGTTGGTTTTCAATATGTTCTTTTAAGAGGGGAGAAAGCATACCTTTTTTTTAAAAAAAAAAAGCCCTCGGTGAATTTCCAGTTCCAGGGCGGGATCGATACCTTATTGCACAGCGAGTCGATGCTCTCTAGGGTGCTTCCTTGGAATCACCCAAAGTACCCCAATTTGTTCTTATCGTGGAGATTAATTGTGGCGCTGGAGTTGGATTGTCTGGGATGCGGCTTTGGGGACAGCGTAAATCAAATGCCGGGGTGGACTTGGTAACGTCGATCTTCTGAGGAACCGTGTTTGCAGTCATTGTAGTCACCGATTCCAGTGCAAGGAGTTTGGGCCAGGGTCGTGGGGAAGGGGGGGAAGAAACAGAGCTAAGAAGGCTCAGTTAAATCGGATTATTTAACTCCGATTAATGGATGGATTCACCCTGTTCCCCGAGTTGGCATCTCCACATTCTCTTCTTTGGGTGGTGTGAAGAAGCCCTGTCGACGCCCAGATTCCTTAGTAGTGAGAAAATCGTTCGGATCTCTCATTTCCGATTTCCGTCCGACTCGAAACCGCGTGGGTTGTCGTGGGCAGAATTTTGGATCGCCAGTCAGGCCGCTCATCGTTCGATTAGGTAAAAAACAGTCGGAATTTACGCCGTGAGCTCGGTTCCCCTCGACGCTGGGGGATGGCTGCCCCAGGTTTGGCGGAGAGTAGTATTTCCCCCATCCTCCTATCGCATCCCCCCCGGACGCAAGGCCAGACAGGCAGCTGGCAGTGCCCTCCTGCCCGTGCTGAGGCTTTTGCTGCTGCCGTGGGGCAGAGGGGAGAGTTGAATGTGGAGCTTAGCTACGGCCCCTACGGCGAGGACCTCAAGATGCGTGCCAGCCAATGTCCCGGGAGCCTGTGAGCTTCAGGTACCGTCCTGTCTGCCCGTGAGAATCGAGCGCTGTCCCGGGCGCCTGTGTGGTTCAAACACTCGAATAACAATAACGATGGCATCTGTTAAGCGCCTGCTATGTGCCGAGCCCCGTTCTAAGCGCTGGGGTGGATACGAGGTCATCACAGGCTCACAGTCTTCATCCCCGTTTTCCAGATGAGGTAACTGAGGCAACCCGGGGCTCACAGTCTTAATCCCCATTTTCCAGATGAGGTAACTGAAGCCCAGAGAAGTGAGGTGGCCTGCCCCAAGTCACGCAGCTGACAAGCGGCGGAGCCGGGATTAGAACCCGGGACCTCGGACTCCCGAGCCCCGGGCTCTTTCCGCTGAGCCCCGCTGCTTCTGCCGTACTGGGGGCCCCTGAGGTTCAAGCGCTATCTGGGTGTCTATTAGGTTCGAGCACCGTCCTGACTGCTTTATGAGGCTCAAACCCTGTGCCGGCTGCTTCAGACTGAGAGCCCGTGCGGTTCAAAGACTGTCCTGGGGGCTTATGAGGCTCAAGCACTGCACTGGGTACCTGCGAGGTTCAAACACTGTCCTGGGTGTCTATTAGGTACAAGCACCGTCCTGGGCGCCTATGAAGTTTGAGCGCGCTGTCCTGGGTATCTCTGAGGCGTGAACACTATAATAATAATAAAAATTATAATGATGGCATTTATTAAGCGCTTACTATGTGCAAAGCGCTGTTCTAAGCGCTGGGGCGGTTACAAGGTGGTCAGGTTGTCCCACGGGGGGCTCACAGTCTTAATCCCCATTTTACGGTTGAGGTAACCGAGGCCCAGAGAAGTGAAGTGACTTGCCCAGAGTCACCCAGCTGACAACTGGCGGAGCTGGGATTTGAACCCACGCGGTTCAGGTGCTATCCCGAGTACCTCCGTGGTTCGTACACCGTCCTGGGGGCTGTGAGTTCCCCGCGCCGTACTGGGCGCCTGTGAGGCTAGAGAAACGGCGTGGCTTAGTGGATCGAGCCCGGGCTCGGAACTCCGAAGGCCATTGGTTTTAATCCCGGCTCCGCCACTCGTCCGCCGTGTGACTTTGGCCAAGTCACTTAATGCCTCTGTGCCTCAGCTACCTCATCTGGAAAATGGAGAGCAAAACTGTGCGCCCCAGTGGTTAGGACAGTGCCCGGCACATCATCCCCCTCTCCATCCCCCCCATCTTACCTCCTTCCCTTCCCCACAGCACCTGTATATATGTATATATGTTTGTACATATTTATGACTCAATTAATTTATTTATTTTACTTGTACATATCTATTCTATTTATTTTATTTTGTTAGTAGGTTTGGTTTTGTCTCCCCCTTTTAGACCGTGAGCCCACTGTTGGGTAGGGACTGTCTCTATATGTTGCCAATTTGTACTTCCCAAGCGCTTAGTACAGTGCTCTGCACACAGTAAGCGCTCAATAAATACGATTGATGATGATGATAGCCCCCCCCCCCCCACCAGAGGAACACCTCTGTTGGCTGTCTCTTAAATACCTGATGCAGAAAGAAATATCTGATAGCACCAGCATCTGAATCTTCCTTGCCCCATAGCGGGGCATTGGAGAATTTCATTGTTTGGAGAAAGTCTTGTAGACACATAACCTCTACCTAGTCGATGAGTAACAAATATCCTGTGAATTGTACATACCAGTGTAAAAAAACGAACAAGCAAACAAACACTCCAGGGGGAAGGGGTTGGGGATGAAGACTGTGAGCCCCACGTGGGACAACCTTGCTTACCTTGTATCCCCCCCAGCGCTTAGAACAGTGCCTGGCACATAGTAAGCGCTTAACAAATGCCATCATCATTATTAATATTATTATTATTATTGTATTCTCCCGAGCGCTAGTCCAGTGCTCCGCACACGGTAAGCGCTCAGTCGATACGATCGATTGCCAGAATCTTCGCCTGAGTCCTTCTGGTCAGCCCGCTAAAGGTTATCGTTCAGTTTGCATTTTCTGAATTGCAAGGAGACATTAGGCCACAGGGTAGTTTCGCTGGTGGGCTGTCCCCAGTACCCAGGGGACTTGCTAGATTCCTCCTTAGACCTCACAAGAGTTGCAAATCACGTTCCCGAGGGAGGGGAGGTCAGTGAATCCCCCTCCCAGAACGGAGGAAGCTGAGGGGGGTCTGCTACAGCTCCTCAGCCCTCTCTCATAATAATAATAATTGTGGTATTTAAGCGCCTGCTATGTGGCAGACACTAATAATAATAATAATGGTGGTATTTGGTAAGCGCTTACTATATGCAAAGCACTGTTCTAAGCGCTGGGGGGATACAAGGTGATCAGGTTGTCCCACGGGGGGCTCACAGTCTTAATCCCCATTTTACAGATGAGGCAACTGAGGCCCAGAGAAGTGACGTGACTTGCCCAAGGTCACACAGCAGACATGTGGCGGAGCCGGGATTCGATCCCATGACCTCTGACTCCAAAGCCCGGGCTCTTTCCACTGAGCCACGCTGCTCACACTGCTATTAATAATAATAATAATTGTGGTATGTAAGCGCCCACTATGTGGCAGACACTACTAATAATGATGATGGTATTTGGTAAGCGCTTACTCTATGCAAAGCAGTGTTCGAAGCACTGGGGGGATACGAGGTGATCAGGTTGTCCCACGGGGGGCTCACGGTCTTAATCTCCATTTTCCAGAGGAGGGAACTGAGGCCCAGAGAAGTGAAGTGACTTGCCCAAAGTCACACAGCTGACAATCGGCGGAGCCGGGATTTGAACCCACGACCTCTGCCTCCAAAGTCCGGGCTCTTTCCACTGAGCCACGCTGCTTCCCATCTATTAAGAGTTTGGTAGATACAAGCAAATCAAGTTGGACACAATCCCTGTCCCACAGGGGACTCGCGGTCTCCGTCCCCATTTTACAGATGAGATAGCCGAGGCCCGGAGAATTGAAATGACTTGCCCAGGATCACGCAGAAACAAATGGCAGAGCCAGGATTAGAACCCAGGACCTTCTGCCTCCCAGGACGGTGCTCTACCCACTAAGCCGTGCTGCTTCTTACGTCTCGTCCCCTCCCAGTCCCAGTCAGTCGTCATTTTGGAGCGCTGAAGGTGTGCCGAGCACTGTACTGAGCGCTTGGGAGAGTACAACGTCTCTAGCCTCATTTACCTCACCCGTAAAATGGGGATTATTTCATTCATTCATTCAGTCGTATTTATTGAGCGCTTGCCGTGTGCAGAACACTGTACTAAGCGCTTGGGAAATACAAGTCGACAACATATAGAGACGGTCCCTACCCGACAACGGGCTCACAGGCTAGAAGGGGGAGACAGATGACAAAACGAAACATGTAGACAGCTGTCAAAATCGTCAGAACAGATAGAATTAAAGCCATATGCGCATCATTAACAAAATAAAAAGAATAGTAAATATGTACTAAACGTTTTCCAACGGCTGTTAGCACAGTCCATATATTTCCTAACCTAGTGTTGCGATGACCCAGCCAAGAGGAAAAAGTCTCAGTTGTATTTTCAACACAGTCTTGTATCAATCAATCAATCAATCATATTTAATGAGCGCTTACTATGTGCAGAGCACTGTACTAAGCGCTTGGGAAGTACAAATTGGCAACATATAGAGACAGTCCCTACCCAACAGTGGGCTCACAGTCTAAAAGGGGGAGACAGAGAACAAAACCAAACCTACTAACAAAAGAAAATAAATAGGATAGATATGTACAAGTAAAATAAATAGAGTAATAAATATGTACAAACATATATACATATATACAGGTGCTGTGGGGAAGGGAAGGAGGTAAGATGGGGGGGATGGAGAGGGGGACGAGGGGGGGCTCAGTCTGTAGATGTCTCTTAAATACCTGATGCAGAAAGAAATATCTGATACCACCGACATCTGAATCTTCCTTGCCCCATAGCAGGGCATTGGAGAATTTCATTGTTTGGAGAAAGTCTTGTAGACACATAAACTCTACCTAGTCGGTGAGTAACAAATATCCTATGAATTGTTACGTACCAGTGTAAAAAAACAAAAACAAGCAAGCAAACACTCCAGGGGGAGGGGTTTGGGGATGAAGACTGTGAGCCCCACGTGGGACAACCTTGATTACCTTGTATCCCCCCCCCCCCAGCGCTTAGAACAGTGCCTGGCACATAGTAAGCGCTTAACAAATGCCATCATCATTATTATTATTACAACATAACAGTATAACAGACGCATTTCCTGCCCATACCGAGCTTACAGTCTACAGATCCCTTCTTCTGCACACACACGGAGGCCTCTTTTCTGCCCATCTTCCCAAGACGAGGCAGCGCTTCCGTGGCCGAGAGCGGGGAGGAGAAGATGAGGGAGACCGGATGGCTCCGTGTATCCACGTGATGGGGAAGAAAGGGAATCACGTAGATGTCGTTGCTAGAAATTAAAGCGAAAATACGTGGACCGCAGAAAGGGATGCACATGAAAGTGCTCAGGCTAACGGTTTAAAACGTCGTGTTTTGGCTTTTTGACAGTGTTTAGGCGCCTACTGTGTGTCCAGAACTGTTGTAAGCGATGGGATACACAGAAGCCGAGCAGGCCGGACACAGCCCCTGTCCCACATAGGGCTCACGGTCTTCAACCCCATTTTACGGATGTGGTAACTGAGGCAAAGAGAAGTAAAGTGGCCAAGGACACGCAGCAGACAAGTGGCGGCGTGCCCTAACCACCAAGCCGCACTGCTTCCCCTTGAACTCCAATCATTAATGTGGGGCGATCGGAAAATGAGCACATTTATCTGTCTTGCTTTTTGCTTTCAAAGAGACCAAGAGACCATAGGGAAGCCAAAATGTTTCCGTAATTGAGGTTTTTTTTTTTTCCCTCATGCTGCTTTGGAAGAAACACGAAATAATTGTGGAGACAGACATTTTATTCGTTGTATGTGTTTAGACCATCAGGAAAAAATCGGAGAAGCCGAATCTTGTCTTTGTGCCTTGAACTCTAAAGGGTGGCTAGAGAACAAGCTAATCAGTTCTTGGGTCAAGGCACAGGACTTTTTATGAGGTAAACAGAGAGAGAAAAAATGGCTTTTATATTCCCCGACAAGCAGGTAAAAAAACCCAAAAGAAACATGACGACTTCATTCCATCGTCTGATTTATATCCCCGGAAAGGGATTTAGTGATTTAATAAAAATCAGAACGTTAACCCAAGACCTCAATCTCCAGCTGCATACAAGACAACTATATTAAAAAAAAGACAAAAAACAAAGGCCCCCAGTTCCTGCGCTCCGAGGTTTATAGGTCCAACAGGTAGGTTCAGTGCTGCCATTTGATCCCTCATCCACCTCCTCCTTCTGGCCCGGAGCTCCCTCCCTCCCTCTTCACATACGCCGGACCGCCGCTCTTCCCCACCTTTCTTTCATCCATTCATTCAGTCATATTTATTGAGCGCTTACTGCGTGCAGAGCACCGGACGAAGCGCTTGGAAAGTACAATTAGGCAACAGATAGAGACAATCCCTACTCAACAACGGGCTCGCGGTCTAGAAGACCTTCGAAACCTTATTAAAATCAGACCTTCTCCGAGAGGGCTCCCCCAATTAAGTCCTCTTTTCCCTTAACCCTTCACCCTCCTGCATCATTTGGGTCTTTAGGCCCTTGTTATTCACCCCGCGCTCGGCCCCTAAGCACTTATGTACAGATCCTCAATTGGTTTTCATGTCTGTCTCCCCCTCTAGACTTCGAGCGCTTCTTGGGCAGAGAAGGTGCCTGCCACCTCCATTGTATTGTATTCCCCCAAGTGCTCAGTACAGTTCTTGCAACACAGTAAATGTGAAGTAAATACCATTGTTTGATTAATATTGCTGTTTTTATATAGGTGCCACAGCGTAGACTACTGTAGGTGCCCATTATGAATGAATACGTAACTAGGTGTCATGCGTGTGCTTGGTGGTGTAGCTCTATAGTTTTTCTTTGAAGTGGAAGGTGATCGAAACTTTTACTTTTACCCGCAATGTCTCTGTACCTCAGTTACCTCATCTGTAAAATGGGGATTAAGGCCGCGAGCCCTCTCTGACAGAGGGATTGGTGTTCATCCCGATTAACACGTATCTCCCCAGCTGCTCGTTACGGTGTCCGGCGCATAGGAAGTGTGTCACAAATACCATTTAAAACAAAAAGGCGATGCTAATTCGGCCTGGGTTACCCGTTATAACCTCCGAGTGGAGAAGCAGCGTGGCTCAGTGGAAAGAGCCCGGGCTTTGGAGTCAGAGGTCCTGGGTTCAGATCCCGGCTCCACCAACTGTCAGCTGTGTGACTTTGGTCAAGTCACCTCACTACTCTGTGCCTCAGTCACCTCATCTGTAAAATGGGGATGAAGACTGTGAGCCCCCCATGGGACAACCTGATCACCTTGTAACCTCCCCAGCGCTTAGAACAGCGCTTTGCACATAGTAAGCGCTTAAGAAATACCATCATATTATTATTATTATAAGTGAAAAGGAGTCAGGTCCTGCCTGTGGCTGTTTCCGTGCTAAAACGGGCATCACCAAATCGGGGTGGCGAATTATCAGGGATGAGAACAGTGATTTTACCCTTGCATATTAAGGGGGCTGCTTCTCCTATCCATTAACCAATGCTTTGATTTTCCTTGATGTCAAAGAAATCAGGGAAAAGCCTTCTCTTCCAGAAGGTGGGTGGCCTGAGTTGTGAAGGTTGAAACAGTGCCCGGTTTTCTTTGGGCCCTAATGAAATGTGCCCTCCTCTCGAGGCTTGGTTTTCTGTGAAAGCGCTGGCATTTAAAAAAAAAAAATCGATTTAAATCGGACTTTTAGCACTGCGTCTCGGTGTCGCGTTTCCTCACCACATAGCTCTTCTCCCGGGAAGACATAAAGGATTGCAGCAATCCAGACTGGGAACTGCGGGTCTTTACCTCCAGGCCAAGCCTGGTAAGTCACAGATTTGTCTAGTCCTTGTAAGTGGCAAAGGGCAACCTAAGGGTCACATTCTTTGCATCTGCCAATCGAGCATTGTGACTGGAAAAAGAAGCAGACACATTCCATGGCCTCTGTTCAACTAGGGGGAATGCCAACCCTCCTCTCCCTCCCCCCACCCAGTCTGGAAGTGTAGCCTTTATGTCCAGCTCAAATTCGTTTTCCATGTCCTCGTCCCCCGGTGACTCATCTTCAGGAGAAGGAGAAAGGAACTGGTTGTTTTTTTTCCCAGTCCTGTAAAATTAAATTGCCACGTTCATGAGCCGGGTACTTTCGTACCTTATAAAACTTACACTTCAAATCTCCAGCTAAACTACTGGAAAACTAGAGATGGAAGGAGTCATCCAGCCCTGGAGGCACTGGAGACTTTAGCCTATTGTTAGCCTCTTCCCTGCTATCTTCAATCTGTTGTTCAGTATCCCATGCGAAGATGAAATCTGATCATTCTTATTCTCAGGACGGCATTCTTGATATTTCCATCCCATCACATCTTGCATCCCCTAACGCCTGATCTCTCTCTCTCTTTCTTGTCTCTCTCCTCGGTCGTGAAGTTTCTGCTATTTTTATGCAGCAAGGATGTGTGCTGATGATCAGAACCACTTGTTTTGGGGGAAGGTTTCCAACCCGTCAGCATTGTGCTACTCCCCAGTCATTCAGTCGGTCAATGGTAGTCGCTGAGCATTAACTCTGTACCGTGAGTCCCCTTCTAAGCGTTTCGGAGAGTCCAGTGCAATAGAACTGTTAGACGTGTCCCCTGCCTAAAATGAGTTGCCAGTCTAGAGGGGGGAGGCAGACATGAATGTAAATTAAAATGTTTACAGAATGAAAGCTCCTTGAGAGCAGTAATCGTAACTCGTGTATGTCCCCCAGGCCTCTAAGGTGGTTGTTTGCACACAGTGAATGCTATTAATGATGAAACGAAGGGAGAGAGCTGGCTCTCAGAGCTTGGAGGAAGAGAAGAGGGAGAGCCTGGTAGAAGCCCCCCGGAACTAGCTATCCACTCCCCCCTCTAGGCCAGTATCTCGTCTCCCACCCCTTTCCCCGTATCGGCGGTGTTTCCTAGGTAATCCCATGGTTTTTCCCCTTGTGTTCCCTAGCAGCTCTCTCTCACGGTTTAGCGGCTCTTTAAATTAAGATCTTTTTAGATCTTTATTGAAAGATCTTTTCCGCCCCGTTTTCCTGATCGTGCCCAGGGCACGATCCATCTGGTAGACAGTCCGAGAGTTCGCCCTTTCGGCAGATTAGGGAGAAACGGCATTATTATTATTGTTGTTATTATCGTTAATAATAATAATTATAATGGTATTAAGTGCTTACCTTGTGCCAGGCACCATACTACAAACTGGGGTAGGTACAAGCTAATCAGGTTGGACACAGCCCATGTCCCACGTGAGGCTCACAGTCTTAATCCCCATTTACTGATGAGAGGACAGAGAAGTGAAGCGACTTGCCCAAGCTCGCACAGCAGACAAGTGGCAGAGCCGAGGTTTGAATCCAAGTCCTCTGACACCTAGGCCTCCCTGCTTCTCTCTGTCCCGAGTATTAGCTATCTTGCGTACGTAACAGATATCATGGCTCTTAAATGGCTAGTCATAATAATGACGATGATGATGGTATTTGTTAAGCGCTTACCATGTGCCAAGCACTGTTCTAAGCACTGGGGAGGTTACAGGGTGATCGGGTTGTCCCACGGGGGGCTCACGGTTTTAATCCCCATTTGACAGATGAGGGAACTGAGGCCCAGAGAAGTGACTCGCCCAAAGTCACACAGCCGACAGTTGGCGGAGCCGGGATTTGAACCCATGACCTCCGATTCCAAAGCCCGGGCTCTTTCCACTGAACCACGCTGCTTCTCCATGCTGGACGTGATAGGAAAAATGAATGGGGAAAATCTTCCTGGAGGATGTGAGATGTTAAAAGGGCTGCTAAGATGGGGAGGGTTGAGGCCTGGATGGATTTGAAGGGGAAGAGAGTTCAAGGCCGAATGGAGGGTGGGAGCCAGGGGTTGAGACTTGGAAAGTTGAGGGCTGAGCACAGTGAGACGGTGAACTTGGGAGGAATTGACACCATGATAGTGTGAACAGACACACTATTCTATTTATTTTATTTTGTTAATATGTTTGGTTTTGTTGTCTGTCTCCCCCTTCTAGACTGTGAGCCCGCTGTTGGGTAGGGACTGTCTCTAAGCTGACTGGTACTTCCCAAGCGCTTAGTACAGTGCTCTGCACACAGTAAGTGCTCAATAAATACGATTGAATGAATGAACGAATCTAGAGTGTCATAGGAGAAGAAAGTGGCTAGGTAAGGGGAAGTGAGCTGACGGCCTTCCCTACTGCCAGGGCTCAGGAGTTTCAGCTTGATGTGGAGAGGCACGGGTAGCCATTGAAGGGCTCTGAGGCATATAATAATAATAATAATAATAATAGCATTAGTTAAGCGCTTACTATGTGCCAAGCACTGTTCTAAGCGCTAGGGAGGATACAAGGTGATCAGGTTGCCCCACGTGGGGCTCACAGTCTTAATCCCCATTTTCCAGATGAGGGAACTGAAGCACAGAGAAGTGAAGTGACTTGCCCAGAGTCACCCAGCCGACAATTGGCGGAGCTGGGATTTGAACCCATGACCTCTGACTCCCAAACCCGTGCCCTTTCCACTGAGCCAGCTGAGGTAACCGAGGCCCAGAAAAGCGACACGACATGCCCGAGGACTCACGGCAGAGAAGTGGCGGGGCCCGGATTAGAGTTTCAGGCTGCTGGCGGCTAGCGTCCAGCGGGTCGGTCAGACCGCCTCTGCCCCAGAAACCCGCCACTTCGGCGGCGTCCGCGATCGTCCCCGTCTTTCAACTCTCACGTTGGGCCTGCTGCCGAGTCCCGCCGGTCCTGCCTAGACCGAACCTTTTAACCTCCCTCCATCATCATCATCATCATCGTCAATCGTATTTATTGAGCGCTTACTATGTGCAGAGCACTGTATTAAGCGCTTGGTAAGTACAAATTGGCAACATCTAGAGACAGTCCCTACCCAACAGTGGGCTCACAGCTGGCATCCTGGCCCAGGTTCGGCTCACATCGTTGTCAGACTATCGCGGCGGCCTCCTCCCCGCTTCCAACTGAAAATGCCCGCTGCCCCACAGATCGTCTTCCTTCTTTCATTCGCTCATTCAATCACTCGGATTTTTTGAGAGCTTACCGTGCGGAAAAGCAATGGACTAAGCGCTTGGGAGAGGACAATACAACAATACCATTTTTCCCTGCCCATAATGAGCTTAAGGTCTAAAGGAAGAGAGAGACATTAATATGATTAAATAAATAGTTTACAAATATATATGTGTCGTGGGACTCGGTGGGGGTGGTGGTGGTGAATAAAGGGAGCGATTCGGGGTGACACAGAAGAGGAAAGGAGGGCTTAGGCATGGCACACCTCTTGGAGGAGGTGTGCCTTCAATAAGGCGTTGAAGTGGGGGAAGGTAATTGTCTGTCGGAGATGAGGAGGGAGAGCATTCCCTGCCAGAGGCAGGAATTGGGCGAGAGGTTGGCAACCAGGTGGACGAGATGGAAGCATCTCTCACACACCTCCCCGCTCCTCAAAATGCTCCTCTGGCTTCCCTCGTCCCTCTGCATCAAGCAAAAACTCACCTATCCACCAACTCACCGCCACGTTTTTTTTTCATTCTTTCATTCGATCGTATTTATTGAGCACTTACTGTGTGCAGAGCACTGTACTAAGCGCTTGGGAAGTACAAGTCGGCAACATATAGAGACGGTCCGTACCCAACAACGGGCTCACAGTCTAGAAGGGGGAGACAGACAACAAAACGTGTGGATATCCGTTGAGCTTTGACTACGTGTCAAACACCGTTCTAAGCATCGGGATATGTTCATTCATTCATTCAATCGTATTTATTGAGCGCTTTCTGTGTTCAGAGCACTGTACTAAGCGCTTGGGAAGTACAAGTTGGCAACATATAGAGACGGTCCCTACCCAACGACGGGCTCACAGTCTAGAAGGGGGAGACAGGCAACAAAACGTGTGGATATCCGTTAAGCTTTGACTACGTGTCAGACACCGTTCTAAGCGTATGTTCAAGCTAATCGGGTTGGACACACAGGGTGGGGTTCACGATCTTAATCCCCATTTTACAGATGAGGTGACTGAGGCATAGAGTAGCAAAGTGACTTGACCGAGGTCACACAGCGGACAAGAGGCAGGGCCGGGACTAGACTCCCAGGCCCCCGCTCGGCCACGCTGCTTCTCTCCTCTAGACTGTAAGCTTCTTTTTTTAAATAATGGGATTTATTAAGCGCTTACTATGTGCGAAGCACCGTTCTAAGCGCTGGGGAGGTTACAAGTTGATCAGGTTGTCCCACGGGGGGCTCACAGTCTTAATCCCCATTTTACAGGTGAGGGAACTGAGGCCCAGAGGAGTGAAGTGACTTGCCCAGAGTCACTCAGCTGACAATCGGCGGAGCCGGGACTCGAACCCTTGACCTCTGACTCCAAAGCCCGGGCTCTTTCCACTGAGCCACGCTGCTTCTCTGTGTCTCACGCTGCTTCTCTGTCTGTTGTCTAAGGGGCTGCTTCTTGTGGGCAGGGAACGTGTCTACCAACTCTGTTGCATCGCACTCTCCAAGACGCTTCGTACGGTGCTCGGCACATAGTTGGTGGTTGGTAAATACCGTTGGTGGATCATCCGTGCTCTTCCCCTGCCACTCTGTTGGTTCTCCCTTCCCCTAAGCGTCTAGGGGAAGTTGCTGCTTGCCTTCCCAGGCCCCGTCCCCTGCTCACGCTGTCTCTTCCACCTGGAACTCCCTCCCCCGACTGTGACAGACCACCGCTCTTCCCGCATTCGGAGCCCTCCAGAGATCCCGCCCTCATCGGCCAGTCAATCGACCATATTTATCGAGCGTTTCCTCTGTGCAGAGAACTGTTCGAAGTGCTTGGGAGATTAGTTAGTTCCTACCCCTCAGGTTGTCCAGGTCCACCAGCCATCAATCATTCAGTGATTCCATCGTATTTATTACCTGTATATATGTTTGTACTTATTTATTACTCTATTTTACCTGTACATATCTATTCTATTTATTTTATTTTGTTAGTATGTTTGGTTTTGTTCTCTGTCTCCCCCTTCTAGACTGTGAGCCCACTGTTGGGTAGGGACTGTCTCTGTATGTTGCCGACTTGTACTTCCCAAGCGTTTAGTACAGTGCTCTGCACACAGTAAGTGCTCAATAAAGATGATTGATTTATTAAGCGCTTACTGTGTGCAGAGCACTGCACTGAGCGCTTAGTACATCCCCAGGACTTCTGATTGAACTTGCTTAATACCCATCATCCTGAACATTTTTGTGTGTTCCCATTAATCCATTTCTTCCCAGAATGCCCTTTCTCCCCAACCCCCCACCCCCCATCCTTCCTTTGCTTTTGGGAAAGGACGGGGAAGCAGCATTCATTCATTCATTCATTCTTTCATTCAATCGCATTTATTGAGCGCTTACTGTGTGCAGAGCACTGTACTAAGCACTTGGGAAGTACAAGTCGGCAACATATAGGGACAGTCTCTACCCAACAACGGGCTCACAGTCTAGAAAGGGGAGACAGACAACAAAACGTGTGGATATCTGTTAAGCTTTGACTATGTGTCAGACACCGTTTTAAGCGTCGGGGTACAGACAACAAAACATTTACGAGAGCCCTCAGCATGGCGTAGTGGAGAGAGTCAGAAGGTCACGGGTTCTAATCCCAGCTCCACCACTTATCTGCTGTGTGGCCTTGGGCAAGTCACTCACCCCTCTGGGCCTCAGTTCCCTCATCTGTAAAATGGGGACGGAGACTGTGAGCCCCACGTGGAACAGGGGCTCTGTCCAACCCGATTTGCTTGCGTTCACCCCAGCGCTTAATTCAGTGCCTGGCACATAGGAAACGCTTAATGAATGCTATTATTATTATTATTACGGTGGACATAGTAGTAGAGCTATCCGTGAATGTGAGTGTTGCTGAGACCATCTCCTGCACGCTTGCTCACTTTAACCCGTGAATATGAAGTAGTAATTTATTTTATTTTTATTATTTTATTTTATTTTATTTTGTTAATATGTTTTGTTTTGTTGTCTGTCTCCCCTTCTAGACTGTGAGCCCGCTGTTGGGTAGGGACTGTCTCTATATGTTGCCAACTTGTACTTCCCAAGCGCTTAGGACAGTGCTCTGCACACAGTAAGCTCTCAATACAATTGATTGATTGATTGATAGTAATTGATAGCGCCCCTTTTCCGGCTCCTTTCCATTTGGGCTGAATGTTGCCCAGGCACCAGTGGCTAAGAGGGGCTAAGATGCCTACCCCTGTAGACTACGAGCTCCTTGTGGGCAGGGAATGTGTCTGTCTAGGGTTATAGTATGGACTCTCCCGAGCACTTGCAGTTCTCTGCACATGGGAAGCGGTCAATAAATACAGTTGACTGACTGAGTGAAACTCAGATCGGCATAGTTAGGGCTCTTTTCTCTTTTCTTGCCATAACCAACGTAAAAACGTGAGGGCATGTGAGTTGCTGAAAATTTTGAATTGTTTTGAATAGTTTTCAATTGAGCTAGAACCCTTCCCCTCCATGCCCCCCCATGAGCTTCTCTTGGTTAGTTCTCACTCCCTGCCTTCTCCTCCCAGCTGCTAGCATGGTCTCTCTCTCTCTCATGCTCTCTCTCACACTCTCTTTCCCTCTCTCTGCCCTTCTCTCTCTTCTCCCCCACCCACAAGTAGCCAAAGCCTATTTCTGACCTTTGGCTTCCCACATCATCATCATCAATCGTATTTATTGAGCGCTTACTATGTGCAGAGCACTGTACTAAGCGCTTGGGAAGTACAAATTGGCAACATATAGAGACAGTCCCTACCCAACAGTGGGCTCACAGTCTAAAAGGGGGAGACAGAGAACAAAACCAAACATACTAACAAAATAAAATAAATAGAATAGATATGTACAAATAAAATAAATAAATAGAGTAATAAATATGTACAACCATATATACATATATACAGGTGCTGTGGGGAAGGGAAGGAGGTAAGATGGGGGGATGGAGAGGGGGGCGAGGGGGAGAGGAAGGAAGGGGCTCAGTCTGGGAAGGCCTCCTGGAGGAGGTGAGCTCTCAGCAGGGCCTTGAAGGGAGGAAGAGAGCTAGCTTGGCGGATGGGCAGAGGGATTGGGGGCATTCCAGGCTCCATCCCCGTGAAGCCACTCAGCAGGATGGACACTTCCGAGTTCACCGCTGTTTAATAATGTAAAGAGCAGCGTGGAGGTTTCTAATAATATTGGAGCATTAAAAAGAAATAAGGTTTTAAAAATCTGATTTACCTTTTTTTAGATGACCCAAGATGAGAGAGGCCTTCTAAACCATCTAGTTTCCTGGACTGGGGAAGATTTATTGCAGAATGCTTTCCCGTAGTACCTTCTTGGTTCTCCTCATCCATTTAAGAATCCCACGTGAAAAGCCTTTTAACCCAGAAGAGTCATTTCTCAGTCTGACATCTGTTATCATAATGACTTTTTCTCGCTACTTAGACCAAATGCATTTTCCCTTCATGTCCTCAGGAAGTGGTCCCGTAGTCCTCCCCTGAAAGTTCATATCTACTTTTGCCATTTAGTCCCCTCTGCTGCTTTTATATACAAACGATGTGTGCCTTTACTGGATTGTTTCTCTCCATCACCCCCGTTAGATTGTGAGCTACTTTAGGGCAGGGACTTTGTTTCTTGGCTAGAATTTCTGGTGTAAAAATGCTGAGATGATGGGCAAGAGGATGTGAGCTGGCCAGAGGAGAAATTCAAGTCAGGGAAAGCCAATTGAAGGAGATGGGATTTGGGAAAGGTTTTGACGATTGGGAGAGTTGTGGCGTGCCGAAGATGAAGGGGGAGGGAAACCCAGGTAGGAAAAAAGGCACGTTCAGAACGAGGCGCAGTGAGAAGGTGAACTTGCTTTTTATCAGAATCTCGGGAAGATTAAGGAGCAGCAACTTTCTCCCTGTTCATTTTGCAGGATGAATCTCGATCAGAGTTTTTTGAGCTTTTGCGTATGAAACCCCCAGCACCCTGTAACTTCAAAAAAATGCCTGCTGAGGTTTTAAAGTGGTACTAAGTAGTCACATAGGGAGGCAAGAGGGAATGAGCGGGTAATTTCTTTTTCCTTAATGGAATTTGTAAAGTGCTTACTGTGTGCCAGGCACCGAACTAATCACTGGGACAAGTACAGGTTAATCTGGTTGGACCCAGTCCCTGTTCCCGATAGGACTCCCGGACTTAACCCCCATTTTACAGATGAGGTAACTGAGGCGGGGGGAAGTGAAGTGACTTCCCCCAGGTCACAGAGCGGGCAGAGCCAGGATTAGAACCTGTGACCCTCCAACTCCCAGGCCCGGGCCGTAGCCAGTAGGCCATGCTGCTTTGGTTTGGAAATAGAAGCCTGGGCCATTAGTGAGTGTTGGAGAGCCTCAGTGGACAATACTGGCACAAACAAGGGATTAGAGGGGGTTGCTGAGTCTGAGGTGGGCTCCCTATAGGGATGCATCTATAATTCTGTTGATTTATATTGATGCCCATTTACTTGTATTGATGCCCGTCTCCCCCGCGCCTCTAAACTGTGAGCCTGTTGTGGGCAGGGAGTGTCTCTATTGCTGTATTGTACTTTCCAAGCGCTTAGTACAGTGCTGTGCACACAGTAAGCGCTCAATAAATACAATTGAATGAATGAATGAATGGTGGCAGAAGGGGAGAAGGCCCAGCTGAGAAGATGCAAGATTCTTCCCTGCCCCCTTTCCTCCTTCAGTCAGTCAATCGTACTTATTGAGCGCTTACTGCATGCAGGGCACCGTACTACGTCCTGGGGAAAATACAGTATAACAATAACAGACACACTCCCTGCCCACAACGAGCTTACAGTCTGGGGGCGGTGGGGGATGGAGTGGGGGACAGACATCAGTATAAACAAATAAATTACAGAGATGTGATGAGTGCCGTGGGGCTGAGAGGATGGGTGAATAAAGGGAGCAAGGAAGGGGGTCGGAGAAGAGGGTTTAGTCAGGGAAGGCCTCTTGGAGGAGATGTACCTTCAATAAGGCTCTGAAAGTGGGGGAAAGAGTATTGGCCTGCCGGATATGAGGAGGGAGGGCGTTCCAGGCCCGAGGCGGGATGTGGGCAAGAAGTCAGCAGCCAGATAGAGGAGATGGAGGCCCAGCCAGAAGACTGGCATTAGAGGAGCGACGTGTGAGGGCCGGGCCGGAGCAGGAGAGCAGCGAGGTGGGGCAGGAGGGGGCAAGGGGATGGAAACCTTCAAAGTTGCTATCCCCGGATCTCCTCCCCTTCTTCCCCCATCCGCCCGTGGCTTTAGGTGCGGGGAAAGGGTCCGGGAGAGGCCCAGGGCTGGAGTTTGTAGCGGTGGCAGGGTCCGTCTTGGAGCTACAGAGCGAGAAGTGGAGTGGGGAGGAGCCGGGAGAGCCCCAAGGGAGGAAGGAGCCCAGTTCAGAGGGCAAAGAGACTGGGAATACCAGGGAGGGAAGGAGAGGATGGGGTGTTTACGGCGTGGAGGACAGGGCTAGCTTTGCTCAGGTCTCCTGGAGGGAGGTCAGAGAGAGGGCTTTTTGTTCTGACAACTTGCCACCTGTCCACATGTTTTATTTTGTTGTCTGTCTCCCCCTTCTAGACGGTGAGCCCATTGTTGGGTAGGGACCGTCTATAGGTTGCCGACTTCCCAAGCGCTTAGTACAGTGCTCTGCAGACAGTAAGCGCTCAATAAATACGACTGAATGAATGAATGCATTTTGGGGGCTGCAGTGTAGTACCAGTGTTCTAGCAATTACAGCCAAGACAGCCTTTCCCAGTCCTCTTTTTTTTCCAAGTCAGTCGGTCGTATTTATTGAGCGCTTGCTGTGTACGGAGCACTGTATTAAGCTTTTGGGAGTGTACAGTATAACTGTGTAACAGACACATTCCCTGCCCACAAGGAGGTTACAGTCTAGAGGGAGAAACAGACATTAATAAAAATAAATAAATAAATTACAGAGAAACAGGCATTAATACAAATAAAAATAAATAAATTACAGATACATGATCTAGCTTGTCCCCGGTCAAACAAGGTGATGCAGAGCATCTCTACCACTTAATGTACTCGCTTACACTTATTGTCCGCACTTACCAATCAATCTACCGTACATATTGAGTACTTACTGTGTGCAGGGCGCTATACTAAGCGCTCGGGAGGGTACGGTATAACAGAGTTGACAGACATATTCTCTGCCCACAAGGAGTTTATATGTTTATGCATTTGTTCATTTCTACTTGGATTATTCTGTAAATGCTCAATGAAGGAAAAACTCCTTGTAGGCAAGGAATGTGTCACGTACTTGGTTTGTTCTTCCCAAATGTGGCACCGAGTGGGTAGTAAATGCACACGGTATGAAATACTCACCTTCCAAGATGCCCATCTAGAGAAACAAATCAGCTTGACCTCTAGACTGTAAGCTGATGATGGCAGGGAATATGTCTGTTATACTGTTGTGTCGTACTCTCCCAAGCGCTCAGTACAATGCCCGGCACTCAGTAAGCACTCGATAAATACAACTGATTGAAAAATCAGGCATCCAAGCCTGAGGTGATAAGGTGACGGGAAGGCTGGGGAATGGTCGTGAGGCAGGGCTTCCATCCCCTGACCCTCAGTGGCACAGGAAAGGAGAGAATGAAGGAATCCACTCTTAGGATGTTCTTGAATTATTTATCGTAAAGGGGCTTTTAGGCCACTCTGCAACATCAGTTTCCTTCTGACAGGTGAGTTCTAATATCTCCTTAATAGCTGCTTTTTCAGAAGCTAATTTTAGCTGATTGAATAGTTTCCCCTCCACGTCCATTAGGCAGCAATATTGCTCAGTGTGCATTCCGTCGGACGTTATTTTTTATTTGGCTACACGTGGCAGAGCGATGAGGACATCTTAGGTGACAGCAACTCTGGTGTCCTTTTTAAGACCTTTTAACAGCTAAGGCCAAAGCGCGGTGCAATGTGGTAATGAACATTAGCTGAGACCTTTCGATGCCACTCCAGGTTTTGAAACGTAAAATGGAAGAGGGAAAACTAGAGAAAACTCACTCTGGGACCGTGCTACTACATAGCTCTATCAGCGGTGGAATTTAGGACCGATTTACAGGCCCAAATCCGGGAGCGGGAAGGTAAAAAAATATAATTAGCGGGTGAAACCGTGCCAAGCAGTACTGGCGCTAGGCCTCTTCAGATCGTCACCGTGCACCTTGTTAAATTCTTATTGTGTGTCAAGCACTGTACTAAGCGCTGGGGTAGTTACAAGATCACTAGGTTGGACATGGTAGGATTTTATCCCCATTTTATAGCTGAGAAACCTGAGGCACGGTAACACCGCCGATGAGTGGTGGAGTCAGGATTAGAACTCAGGTCTTCTGACTCCCGGACTCTCTCTCCACCTGGCCAGGCCAAACATCAACTGACCTTGGCACTGATGGGTAGAAGCCATCAGAAGCAGCGTGGCTCAGTGGAAAGAGCCCGGGCTTTGGAGTCAGAGGTCATGGGTTCCAATCTCGGCCCCGCCGGTTGTCAGCTGTGTGACTTTGGGCAAGTCACTTCACTTCTCTGGGCCTCAGTTACCTCATCTGTAAAATGGGGATTAAGACTGTGAGCCCCCCGTGGGACCACCTGATCACCTTGTAACCTCCCCAGCGCTTAGAACAGTGCTTTGCACGTGGTAAGCGCTTAATAAATGCCATCATTATTATGGGTGTGAGGTGACTTGGTAAACCTTTTTGACCGCACAGCTTTGCAAAACTAATTTAACATACACTGAGTATTTGCAGTGTTTAGTGATTAATTTTATTAGTGGTATGGGAGTGCTTACTGGGGGCCAAGCACTGAACTAAGCGGTGGGGTAGATAAAAAAATAATCAGGTTGGACACCATTCCTACCCCACACGGGGCTCACAGTGTAATTAGAGGGGAGAACGCCCATTGGAATCCCCATTTTACAGAGGAGAAACCCAAGGCACAGAAGAATGTTGAGGGACCTGCCCAAAGTCACGCATCAGGGCAAGTGACAGAATTGGGATTAGAAGCCAGGTCCTCCGGCTCCCAGGACCACGCTCTTTCTAATTGACCATGCTGGTTCTCTCACTGGAAGTCTGTGATGTCTACGTAGTCTTCCAAGGCAACTGAATTGTCAGGAGACACACAATGAGTTGGTGTCTTAAAGCTCTTGGGCTCAACTGATTCTCCCATTTTGTTATTCCATCTCACCGTTGGCTTCTTCAGGCTTCCCCCAGTTTTTTTCTCACATTAAAACCTAGCCTTCTTAACCGTCTCTCTAAGCGGTTTACAGTGGCCGTGAACAAAGAATCACCTCGTCATTTTATTCCACTACATAATGAGAAGCAGCCTGGCCCGGTGGATAGAACAGGGGCCTGGAAGACGACGGAAGGATCTGGGTTCTGATCCTGACTCTGCCGCTTGTGACCGTGGGCAAGTCTGTGCTTCAGTTCCCTCATCTGTCAAATGAGAAGACCATGAGCCCCATGTGGGACACAGACTGTGTCCAACCTGATTAGCTTGTAGCAACCCGAGGGCTTAGTACCATGCCTGGTCCATAGAAAGTGCTTAATAAGTACCATTAAAAAGAATTCAGTCAGTCATTGGTACTTATTGAGCACTTATGGTGTGCCGAGCATAAACAGAGCACTGTGGGCATTTTATGGATGAGGTAACTGAGGCCCAGAGAAATGAAGTGATTTTCCCAAGGTCACACAGAAGACAAGTGGCGGAGCTGGGATTAGAACCCAGGTCCTTCTGACTCCTAGGTTGGTGCACTATCATCATCATCATCATCATCAATCGTATTTATTGGGCGCTTACTATGTGCAGAGCACTGTACTAAGCGCTTGGGAAGTACAAATTGGCAACATATAGAGACAGTCCCTACCCAACAGTGGGCTCACAGTCTAAAAGGGGGAGACAGAGAACAAAACCAAACATACTAACAAAATAAAATAAATAGGATAGATAGGTACAAGTAAAATAAATAAATAAATAAATAAATGAGTAATAAATATGTACAAACATATATACAGGTATACATATATACAGGTCACTGTATATATCCACTAGGCCATGCTGCTTCTCCCTCCTACGTAGACTGTGAGCCCCCTGCGGGACAGGGACTGTGTTCGACCTGATTCGCTTGTACCTACCCCGATGATTAGAGCAGGGTTTGACAAATAGTAAGTGCTTAACAAATACCACTAAAAAAAAAAAACAGGATTTAGCATCCCAGCGGTTAACCCATCCTTCTGGTTCCGTTCCAATCATTACCCTTCAGTGTCACCCAGCTTTCCTCCCAGGAGATGCACATATTGCATCTCTCTCTCTCACACACACGCACACAGAAACGCCCGTGCTCTCCCTCTTCCTTCCCTTTCCCTGACCAATTTAATCCTTCAAATATTAGTGCAGTCAGCATCTCTTGTTGGCATCGAGACACCTGAAGAAAATTTCTCATTAAAAGCATTTCTTGGCGCTCTGTTTCCCCCAGATGGATGATGGCCTTTTGACCTCTGGCCCGTGGCCCACAGTTAACTTAGTTGGCTGCTCCTTGTTCTTGTTTTCCTTCCAATTACAGTAAGGTTCCCTTTCCAAATAAAGGAACCGGCTCACTGGCACGTGCCTAGCGTCTTTGGATATACCCCCTCGGCTTTGTTGGGCTAAGCCTTCTTTCTTTTGTGCGGAATGGAAATGGCGGAATGGGAGTTGATGGTGAAACAGTGGGGAGGGCTGTGCCTAGTGTGGTCGTGGTTGGAAAATGATCCATCAGTCAGTGCTACTTATTGAGCACTCACTTTGTGCAGAGTACTGAGCGCTTGGGAGCGCACAACATAACAGAGTTGGTAGGTGTGATATCCGCCCACAGGAAGTTCACAGTTTAGAGGGGGAGGCTGGAATTAAAATAAATGACCATTTTATATATAGGTTTTAGGATATATGTATATTTGTTTATATGTATATATGTTTGTACATATTTATTACTCTATTACTCTATTTATTTTGCTTGTACATATCTATCCTATTTATTTTATTTTGTTAGTATGTTTGGTTTTGCTCTCTGTCTCCCCTTCTTAGACTGTGAGGCCGCTGTTGGGTAGGGACTGTCTCTATAGGTTGCCGATTTGTACTTCCCAAGCGCTTAGTACAGTGCTCTGCACATAGTAAGCGCTCAATAAATATGATTGATTGATTTAGGAGTCTGAGGGTGGGCGAATATCAAGCGCATCAAGAGTACAGGTCCAAGATCACAGGTGATGAAGGGGGAGGGACGTAGAGAGAGAGAGAGAGAGAATAATTATACAGAGAAACAGGGCAAACAGGGAGAGGATGGGGTGAATGGGGGACGGATGGAAAGGCAGCAAAGTTTGGGAAACAGAGCGGCTTCAGTCCAACCAGTCTCAGCGCTGACCCTCCCCTTTAAGCACTTGGATATTTACCTCCTATGTAAAATGGGGATTAAGACTGTGAGCCCTGTGTGGGACAGGGGGTGTCCAACCTGATTAACTTGTGTCAACCCCAGCGCTTGGTACAATGCCTGACGTATAGTAAGTGCCTAACAGGTATCGTAAAAAAAAAAAAAAAAAGTTCTGCGTTGCTGATGAAAACAATTGGCTGAGTGCGAGATATCTCGGGTACACGTCCTTTTGGTTTTCTTAAAATGGCATTGCCAGTTCATAATTGTGTGCTGAATCTTTGAAGCGATTCACAATTATTTGTTTGTCTCATACATGTGACGCTAGTGTGCAGTCGTCTGTGTATAGCAGCATGAGAAGCAACGTGTCGTAGAGGATAGAGCACACGACTGGGAGTCGGAAGGTCCTGGGCTCTAATCCCGGCTCTGCCACTCGTCTGCTGTGTGACCTTGGGCAAGTCAGTTCCCTTCTCTGTGCCTCAGTTTCCCCATCTCTAAAATGAGGATTGAGACTGTGAGCCCCACGTGGGACAGGGACTGTGTCCAACCCGACTGGCTTGTATCCCCCCCAGTGCTTAGCACAGTGCCTGGCACATAGCAAGCGCTTAACAAATACCGTCATTATTATTATTATTATTTTATTTCAGCCCCAGGTATTTTAAAAAGTATTTTCTCCTTTGCTGCCTCCAGAGAGCTGTCAGATTTCTCAACCCGCCTGTTCACTGACCCGGTAGGAAGATTGTAAGCTCCTGGAGGGCAGGGATTGTGTCTTCCTACCGCTTCCTAGAGAAGCGGTGCGGCTCAATGGAAAGAGCCCAGGCTTTGGAGTCAGAAGTCATGGGTTCAAATCCCGGCTCTGCCACTTGTCCCCTGTGTGACTTTGGGCAAGTCACTTAACTTCTCTGGGCCTCAGTTACCTCATCTGGAAAATGGGGATTAAGACTGTGAGCCCCCTTGGGACAACCTGATCACCGTGTAACTTCCCCAGCGCTTAGAACAGTGCTTTGCACGTAGTAAGCGCTTAATAAATGCCATCATTATTATTATTATTATTATTCCTACTTCACTGTACTCTCCCAAGCTCTTAGTACAGCGCCCTGCACATTGTTAGGGCTAAGTAAATACCACTGCTTGATTGGAAGGCCCAACCCCCAGAGAAGACAGCTTGGGTCTCTAAGGCAGCATGGCCTAGAGGATAAATGGGACCTGGGTTCTAATCCCAGCTTTGCCCCGTGTCTGCTCTGTGACCTTGGGTAGGTCACTTCACTCCTCTGGGCCTCAGTTCCCTCATGCGTAAAACGGGGATGAGCACCGTGAGCTCCACGTGGGACGGGGAGGGTGTCCAACCTGATTGTCTTGTATCTATCTACCCCGGCGCTTGGTACAGCGCCTGTCTTATAGTAAGTGCTTAACAAATACAAGAAAACCCCCCCAAAAGACAACTCTCTCTTTGGGGGCTTTACAAGCTATCACAGAAGGCCCAGGCAGTGTCTCCGAACAGTCAAGGGCTGCTCTTTCTAGAATCCTGACCTTGCTGCTGGGGTCTTGAGGATCCCAGCTGAGGCAGGGACTACTCTTCCCCAACTGATTCAGTTGTCTCTTGCTGCCTCAGTGCTTAGGACAGTGCTTGGGCACTTGGTAAATGCTTAATGAATACCATAAAAATAATATTAATCAATCAATCGTATTTATTGAGCGCTTACTGTGTGCAGAGCACTGTACTAAGCACTTGGGAAGTACAAGTCGGCAACATAGAGACAGTCCCTACCCAACAACGGGCTCACAGTCTAGAAGGGGGAGAAAGACAACAAAACAAAACAGAACATTAAGGAGCAGATCGTTATTTAAACCATAAAGCCTACAAAACGTCCCAAATATTGAAGGTAGCAAATCAAAAAAATAACTTTTCCACTGTGATTTGCTCTCTTTCATGGATTTTCAGACAATTTTAGGTCCCCTGATTCATAGTTCTGTGTTCTGTTTATGAAGTTGAAGAAGGAAATAAGCAAGGGGAAACTGAATTGATTGCATCACAACTCTCTGTCTTATCAAATAGATGTCTTTTCCTGTATTGTCTCTACTCTCTCGTATCTTATGTGTTCATTTGTAGAGAAATGTGTGCAGAATCATAGGGAAGAGCCAAATGTATCCCTTCTTACTAAATTTGAGCATTTAGTAAACCATTATTTTTCATAGATCCCCCAGAAAAAAATCCATATCTGACTAAAATATACAAACAGCACAAACTTAAAGTGGAGGTTGAAACTTCTGTCTAGGTTATCAATCCAGATCAGTCTGATTTCAAGGTGAAATCTTTCAAGTTCAGTGACCTAGTACCATCATCATCATCATCAATCGTATTTATTGAGCGCTTACTGTGTGCAGAGCACTGTACTAAGCACTTGGGAAGTACAAGTTGGCAACATATAAAGTCCCTAAATCAGTTCTTTCTGTTTCCAGAAGTCTTTCTGCTTCCCATTGCCACTGAATGGAGGTTGCACCCACAGGAGACAGACCCCACGTCTCAGGGCCCTTGCAGGGATGCCATCAATCGACTGTATTTTTTGAGCACTCACTGTGGGCAGCGCACTGTACTAAACACATACAGTACAGTATAACGGAGCTGGTAGTCACGGTCCCCGCCTGCAGCAAGCTTACAATCTAGAAGAGGAGAAAATAATTAATCTGCTTCAAGTTTGGTGCCGGGAATACGGAGGTCCCAGCTAACAAGTACGTGAAGGGTTTTAGCATGCGGGGACAACAGCTGTAACGCCTTCTGGGCAGGGAATGTTTCAACCAGCTCTGTTGTATTTATTGTCTAAACTGTAAGCTTGTTGTCTCTACACTTATAAGCTTGAAACGCGGGCAGGGAACGTGTCTGTTTATCGTCGCGCTTTGCACACAGTAAGTGCTCATTAAATCCGACCGAATGAATGCTCTCCCAGATGCTTAGTACGGTGTTCGGCACATAGTAACCGTGATGATGGATGATATTGACACAAAATATAAGTCGGAGAATGCGTCTCGACCGTCCCTGGCCATCCAGAAGCTCTTTGGCAGCTCAGACTCAGTCACACACGTGCCCGCCGGCACGAGCGTTTCAACTTCGGCTAGTTTTAACCTTCTGAGTCCTGAGTTCCAGGTGACATTGCTGGGGTCACGGGGGCTCTGCCATAATAGGAGGAGCAGGGGAAAGGATTGCTAGATTCGGTTGTTGTGAGAAGGTGGAACCAGCTTATCCTGAGGCTTTGTAAAAAAGAACCCAAAAACCTATTTTTACAAGCATTTTGGGCCTCGAGGTTTGTTTTTTTTTATTGTCAGATGATACGTTTTACATGCTGCTGTTCTGGAATTTGTATGTTGTTGCCATCTGTTATTTTAAATCCACCCTCTGAGGCGGCACTTTAAAGCAGATGTGGGGGCTCTTTAGTTTTCTCCGGCACGCCAGGTGTCGACTGAGGCATAACACACTCTTGCAGTTGGGAACGTGTTTTTGAAAACACAGCCTCGGAGTGTGCTGATGGAGGAATGGTGTATCCTCCCCAGGGCTTAGAACAGTGCTTTGCACATAGGAAGCGCTTAACAAATGCCATTATCATCATCATCATCATCATCATTATTATTATTATTACAAAGAACTTACAGTCCAGAGGGGGGAGGTAAAGACATTGCTATAAATATGTATAATTACGGATATGGACATAAGTGTTTTGGGGCTGAAGGTGGGCTGAGTAAAGGGTACAAATCCAAGCGCGAAGGCGATGCAGAAGGGAGACTGATGTTCTTGGCATGTTTCTATGGGATGGCAAAGAAAGAGGATGTTCCCTGGAGGGACTAGTTGTAAAGAACTTCTAGGTCTCCTTTCTTCAACAACAAGTTTGTCTTTGTTCTTTCCCACGCCAGCAGTGAGTTTTATAATACTTCTACCGAACTCATGTGCCAGCTCTGTCATTGGTGGTAAACCATTTTGCAAGATTTCAGCTCAAAGGGACTATGATTGATTAGTATGTATGTGCTTACCATGTGTTCAGCACTGCGCTGAACATTGGAGTAGATACAAGATGATCAGGTTAGACACAGTGCCTGTCCTTCTTGGGCCTCACAGTCTGTGTAGGAGGGAGACTACGTATTGAATCTTCATTTTACAGATGAGGAAACAGAGGCAAAGAGAAGTTAAATTACCCGCCCAAGGTCTCACAGCAGCAAGTAGTGGAGCTGGGATTCGAACCCAGCTCCTCTGACTGCCCAGCCTGTGCCCTTTCCACTAGGCCACACCGCTTCTTGGGGTTCTTAAGTTTGCCTTTGCTTGAATGTGACTTATTGAGTAGAAACTTTGGTGTACATTTTGTCTATGGTGATTCTGTTTTCATCTCCCAATTCTCACCCTTTGGTGCCCCCGGGAGATTTTGGTTTAAGCCTTCTATCTCTTTCTTCAAGCTCTCCTTCATTTCTGCTGCTAACTCTTAATTCAGCTTTTTTTTCCCCTCCGAACTCCTAATAGATTGCTCTAATCCTCTTTCTTTTCAAGGCTTCCTGCATTCCTTTCCATTTTTCCGTATTGCCAAGGTCTGGCCCGTGACCCTCTGTTTTTCATAATGCTGTTTTTATATCTTCCCTACCGACTGATGTTACTTAAAGTCGATTTTTCATCATCATCATTGTCTGTTTTGTAGCCAGAGTCATATTCAAGGCCCCAAAGCACGGAACATCCATGCAAGTACTTATTCACCAGATTGGTACTTACATGTTGTACTGTAAGCTCTATCGATACTTCTGGACATTTTAGCTTCAGAAACAGCCTCTAATAACCTGAGCCAGTGTCTGTTTATTGTTATATCGTACACTCCCAAGTGCTTATTACAGTACTTTCACATACTAAGCGCTCAATAAATATGATTGAATGAATGAACGGAGCAAATGATGCTTTTGACCATCCGCGAAACACTGGAGACCCTGATTTTTCAGGTGAATCGATCAGTGGTATTTATTGAGCACCTAATGTGCAGGACACTGTACTGAGCACTTGGGAGAGTACAGTAGCATTCGTAGACATAGGCCCTGCCCTCAAGAAGCCTAAAATCTAGCAAGAGAGGTGTGAATAGCTTTCTCCTACCTGTAATTTATTTTAGCATCTCTTTCCCCTGCTAGATTGTAAGCTCCTAAGTGCAGAGATCATATCTACAAATTCTGTTGTCATCTTCCGAGTGCTTCGCACAGTGCTGTGCACAGAGTAAGCGCTCATTTAAAAACGACTGATTGTGATGAGGAAGTGCTAAGGCAGCAGTTGTGGGGAACCTAGGGTTGAGCGATTAGTCTAGCGTAGAGTCCGTTTAATTTGGCAAGAGATCATTGGTGACTTTGGAAAGAGTGGTCTCAGCGGAACGACGGGGGTGAAAATCGGATTGTAGAGGGTAAAGGGGGGAGTTGGCCGAGAGGAAGTGGAGGCATCTGGTTTATACAGCCTGTTCACGGAGTCTGAAGAGGAATGGCAGAAAGGAGGTGGGACAGTAGCTGGAGGGTACAGTGGGGTCACGGGAAGGTTTTTTCCATAGCGTGCGACCTCTTTACTGAGCCCCTTCCTTCCTCTCCCCCTCGTCCCCATTTCCATCCCCACCATCTTACCTCCTTCCCTTCCCCACAGCACCTGTATATATGTTTGTACATATTTATTACTCTATTTATTTGTTTTACTTGTACGTATCTATTCTATTTATTTTATTTTGTTAGTATGTTTGGTTTTGTCCTCTGTCTCCCCCTTTTAGACCGTGAGCCCACTGTTGGGTAGGGACTGTCTCTATATGTTGCCAATTTGTACTTCCCAAGCGCTTAGTACAGTGCTCTGCACATAGTAAGCGCTCAATAAATACGATTTATTGATTTTTTTAGGATGGGGGAGACATGGGCATATTTGAAAGCAGAAGGGGAGGAGTCGTCAGAGCAAGCAGCCGAAGATGGTGGGCCGAGGGAAGAGAGGTAGGCGCAAGAGTTTCTGTGAGGTAGGGTTGGAGGCAACGGTGCAGGAGGTGGATCTAAAAAGCGGGCAGAAGAAATCCCTTGAGAGATGACCGAGAAGGAGGCGAGAGTAGACGAAGGGTGTTTGGAGAGTTGGCGGGGGAGGTTTGGGAAGCCACGCCTGAGGCAGGCATCATCCCTCAGTCCCTGCTCAGTCAGGTTTTGATTGGGTTACCTCAGTAGAGCTTCTCCAGATCCACTCGCATCACTGTTCTTTTGGGTGCATTGTGTGTGTTACACAGCTGTTGGCCGCAGCAGATGCCTCCGACCAGGCGCCTCATCCTCCCTCCTGTTCTTTTCCCAACTTGCCAATGAAACATTCCCCATTCCTCTGTCTTTTACCATCGCAGAGCCTTTTTGCTCCTCAGCCTAGGTCGATCCCTTGGAGAGCACGTCTACTTCCTCGTTCAGTATTTCAGTTCTCTCCCCCAACCTCTGGATAATCCTGAGCTTACCTCGTGTGCTGTTTGCAACTACTGAGAGGGACGAGAGGACGACTGTTGTCCGGGAAATTCTAGCACGGCTTGTATTAGTCACTTTGTCCTTCTTTATGAGAAATCCGACGCTCCCCAGTTCTGGCTCTGCTTCATTCTGTCTATCAAGGAATGTTAGATTGCCGTTTTTTTTTAAATGGCATTTATTAAGCGCTTACTGTGTGCAAAGCACTGCCTATGTCTGTCTCCCCTTCTAGCCTGTAAGTTCACTGTGGGCAGGAAATGTGTCTGTTTATTTTTATTTTCTACTCTCAGTACAAAAGCGCTTAGTGCAGTGCTCTGGATACAGTGAATGCTCAGTAATGCTGTTGATTGAGACCATCTGATGACTATCGTGGCTTTGCCCTATGCCGTTTGACTTTCCTGACCGTTCGTACGTTGCATTGCGGGCTACCCCCGACAGTCAGAACTGTGGGAACGGTGCACAGACCCACACCTGCTAAGCTCATTTGTGTTATTTTAGCTTTTCTTTTCCCCCGCAAAATTTGGCAGCAAAGCAGTAGTGTTGCCAGCCCTGGGGCTGAGCCCTCAACGATCAGTCAGATTCAGACTCCTTCCACTCCAGACCCCGACTTGATACTTTCACATTTGGAATATGCCCTCTGTGTGCTGTGTCTTTCTGGGAATGTGATTCAAAATGAAGGGATCTGGAAACTGTGAGCCCGTTGTTGGGTAGGGACTGTCTCTATATGTTGCCGACTTGTACTTCCCAGGCGCTTAGTACAGTGCTCTGCACACAGTAAGTGCTCAGTAAATACGACAATGAATGAATGAATGAACAGAACTCAAAAATGTGGTGGGAGCCATATGTGAACTGCAGTAGTAGTGGTACTTTGCGTAATTTATTTCTATTAATGTCTGTCTCCCCTTCTAGACTCTAATCTTGTTGCGGGCAGGGAACGTGTCTACCAACTCTATTATATTATACTTAGTACAGTGCTCTGCATGCATACAATAAGTGCTCAATAAACATGGCATTGATAGTAGTAATGGTATGTATTGAGCACCCACTGGGTCTAATGCCCTGTGCTAAGCATTTGGGAAGTGCAAAACAGAGCCGTGAATTACCTGCTTACAGGGTGATCCCACGATCCTGTGGGAGACGGGCAGAAATATTGGCAAACAGAGTCATCAAAGTAACCTACCTCCTGGGAGAACTGGGGCAAGTCTGTTAAATGGTCTGTGCCTACGTTTAGAGCACAGGCTTGGGAGTCAGAAGGTCAACGGGCTGTAATCCTGGCTCCACCACTTGTCTGCTGTGTGACCTTGGGCAAATCACTTCTCTTCTTTGTGCCTCAGTTACCTTTCCTGTAAAATGGGGTTTGAAACGGTTAGCCTGACACGGGACAGGGACTGTGTCCAACTTGATTTGCTTGTATTCATTCATTCAGTCGTATTTATGGAGCGCTTACTGTGTGCAGAGCACTGTACTAAGTGCTTGGAAAGTACAATTCGGCAACAGATAGAGACAATCCCTACCCAACAACGGGCTCACAGTCTAGAAGAGGGGAGACAGACAACGAAACAAAACAAAATAAGAAGACAGGCATCAATAACATCAATATAAGTAAATCGAATTATAGATAAATACACATCATCAATAAATTAAACAGAATAGAATAATAGAATAAGATCAAGACTGATTCCTGAATTGGCTTTTTCAGACCCACACATGAATTTCAACACCAGCAGCATCTTCTTTGAGGACCAAAGACAACAGTAGATGTGTTTATAGAGAGTTCAGACATGTATAAAGCAACTTGTTGGCAAGTTATGGGGCTTTAACAGTTTATGACTGGGCTACCCATTAGAAAAGACAACATAGCCTGATTCCCCCCAGCGCTCAGTACAGTGCCTGGTACATAGTAAGCGCCTAACAAATACCATCATCCTGTGGAACAGGGACTGCATCCGATCTGCTGGTATTGTGTATATACCACAGTGCTTGACTTAACAAATTCCACCATTATTATTAGGTGGGAAAAGCAGATTTTTTTTTTCTCCCCTTGATATATAGGAAGGGGTATTGCCCCAGGCCTCAGGGAAATTGACGTGTGTAGGGGTGAAAATTAGCTAAGGCCGTTGGAAGCTAGTGGTGATGGTAGGATGAAGACCCAAGTTCCCAGAAGGTTTCTTTGAAAAAAAAAATGAACAGATTGGTAGAGTGGGTGGAGAAGTTGCCGGAAATGGGCACCAAACGAAATGTGAACACCACCACGTGTACTAACTGGAATTGAAGAGTAACATCGAAATACTTCAATAAAGGAAACCTCCCTGGCTCTGTCTAGTATTGCCAACTTTAAGTATGAGCCATCGACTCCCATTCCCTGGGCCTTGATCCCACATCCGAACTGGGGCCTGGACTTTATGCGCTACCAAAGCCGGGCTGAGCTCTCACTAAGCTCTCTAAGCGGTCTAAGCTCTCATTAATGGAGCTGGTTGTGGCTAGCGAAGGCTTCCTATGGGTTTGTACCCTTATCAATCAATCACTGGTATTTGTTGAGAGCCTACTGTGTTCAGAGCACTGTCCTAAGGGCTTGAGAAAGTACAATACAATAGAGTTGGTAGACGTAATCCCTGTCCACAGTGAGCTTACAGTCCACAAGCCAGCGATAGCCTTTTGGACGTTGCTCACAAACTGAATAACTTGGAAAACTAAGACGTTGAGCCATCAAGTGAAACCGTTCGGAGGATGAGAGGAGAAAAAGTGATTTTTCGTAGGATGATGTTTAGAAAGGTGGCGGAGTAGGAGGCGGGGATTTGATTAGGATACAGAGAAGGCGGCTCTCCTACTAGAATGCAGTAGCTGCCAAGAGAGGCACAGGTAGAGTTTGCGGGAAGTGAGGCAAAATTTTTTTTTTCTTGACTCACTTCAGACGTCTTCGCGGCCTTCCCCTCGTCCATCGCTCGTCATCAGCAGTGGTACTTGAGCGCTTACACATTCCCTGCCCACGACGAGTTTACAGGCGAGAGGGGGAGACAGGCGATAATCTAAATACGTAACTTATGGGTACGGGCCCTTTCATTCTCTTGTTCCTGCCTGAAATTTACTTTGTGTCAGTCTCCGTGCAGCTAGATTGTAAATTCCTGGCAGGGATCTTGTCTTCTTAACGCCATTGTACCCTCTTAAGCACTTAGAACAAAGCTTTGCACCTAGCAGGTGCCCAATAATTACTTTCGATTAATGAACGAAGCATCTTTCCCAGAAGCTCGATGAAAATTTCACCTCCGTGCCACCACAAAGATGATCACAACTCGACCACTCTCGACTCCTGAGCCACTCCTGGCGGAGAAGTAATGCCTGAATCCACAATTAAGTGTCTTCTGTAGGTCAGCTGGTCTCTTCCCTCTTCTATTTTAATGATGATGATAGCATTTATTAAGCGCTTACTATGTGCAAAGCACGGTTCTAAGCTTTCTCCACCTTCCTCAAATTCCTCCCTCTTCCTTTTCCCACTCTCACACCTCTCCTCTCTTTCCCCCGCATTGCCCCCACTCCCCCCCGTCCCCGGCCCAAACACACTCCAACTCCCTCCCCCTGGGAAACGGGAGAAAATTACATGAGATTGGAAAGAGCTTTACGGAAAACTAGATTAGCAATCCTTCTGACCAGAATTCTTTCTGGGCATTGCGTCTAGAGATTCTGAGCAGGGCTTCTTATTACCTCCAAAATTATATCATCTGTTGGGGATTGAAGTAATTATTGAGAGCAAAATCAAATGAGAAAATGCCAGCCCTGTCTTAACGCCTTGGCCTCAAAACTATCAAGACCAAAACTATTTTAAGCTGACTTAAGCCCACTGAGCAGGTTGCTAATTTCTCCTCCTTATGCCTGTGAAACTATACAGTTTGGCTTTTTGTCTGGAGCAAATTGAATTTTCTGTTCTCAAATGCTGCTAAAATACAAGTTTGGTTTTCACGGTCTGAGAATTCTGAATTTTCCTGAGCGTTGTCTTTAGATTGACAACTTTTCTTCCATCTGTATTAGGACTTATAAAAACATGATTTGTTTGATCCAGAATCACAAATAGTTTGTACCTAAGGCAATCTGTCTTCCATATCTAGGAGCAAAATAGTTATTTGTGGGAAGTGTATCGAGTCAAATTTACCGTGCTTTATCACCTTCTGTCTGACACTCTCTGCTCATTTCTGATATTTCCTGATTTAAACACGAGCATTATTGGATGTTATTTAATATATCTTTTGTTCACGGTCCAACAGGCTTCTAATTCATTTGGAGACGTTTATTCCCGTATTTGCCTTCCGAGCAGTTGGGGAACACTAAGAGAACCGAACGATAAAATTGAACCAAAGTAAAGATTATGGCTAACTGTTCCCCTTCGGAGCGATTCTGTCCCAAAGTGAAAGTGAGCGGATGATTTGGATCGTGCTGAACCAGGACCGTTAGGTTGGCCGAATATGCTAGCTCCTCTGAAGTAGAGTGTATGAAAAGAAGCTTGAGTAGCCCAGGTCTCTGGCCAGCCAGCCAGCCTTCCTTAATGGCCCAAGAAAAGCCCCGTGGCCACGGTGACAGTGTGGCTGAGAATCTGATGACTCACCTCCCTCCTGCTTCCACAACACCCTCTGCAGCCGCCTCGCAAGAGATTTCTTGCCATCTTTCCAAAGCCACCCCCTCCCACCTGGGCCTCTGACTTCATCCTCTCCCACCTTTCAAAAACAATCGCTCACTCTGGTGGATCCTTTCCTACCGCTTTTAACTCTGCTCAAGTCCACCCCATACTGAAAAAAAAAAAAGCGCCGTTTCTCGAGTCCTCTACACTTTGCACCCCCTGCCCCGTTTCCCTATTCTCCTTTCTGTCCAAACTCTTGGAAAGGCCTGGAACCACCTGCCGCCTGATCCACTGCCTCTCTGCCACCTGTCTTCCTGCCCTCTACATTCTGGCTTCCGCCTTCATTCCACTCTCTTCACTCTCCAAGGGCGCCAGTGACCTCCACTTTACCCAATCTATCTGTCTCTTTCTGTCCTCCGCCACCTCTGATACCTTGGACCGCTCCCTCCCTCCTCCCCGAAACTCACGTTGGTTAGCTTCCTCAACGGCTCTCTCCTGGTTTACCTCCTCCCTTTCTGGCCGTCCTTCTGTTCCTCACCTCCTAGCCCCGTGCTGGGTCCCTTCCTCTTCGTACTCCCTACTCGCTCCCTCGGAGGGCCTCTCTTCTCCCTTGGCTTCGGCTGACACCTCTCAGCAGATGACTCCCAAATCTGTGGTGTTAGCCCCAACTTTTCATCTTCCCAGACGGCTCCCTCCAGGAAGATCTTCCGCCAGCACCTCAAGCTCAAAATATCAGAAACAACTGTTCATCCTCCCTGCCAAACCTTCTCCTCCCCACCCCACTCTCCCATTCAGTCTGATGCTAAATGCTACCGGTTTTTTCCTCTGCGACGCTTTCCAGATCCACCCCTGGCAACCCATCGCCCTGATTTGACCCCTGCCGGCCTCCTCCTCACTGGTCTCCCTGGCTGCAGCCTCTCCAGCCTTCTGGAGCTCAGCTTTCTGCCCACGATCCCTCCAGTCTTCAAGAAAAGTCTCCAGATGCTTCCCCACTGGGTTTTGCAGCACATTCCTGACCCTTGGCTTCAAGGCTCTTCCCGTCTTGGTCAGTGCTTAAATACTATAATCATGTGCCAAGCACTGGAGTGGCCACATGATAATCAGATTATTATTATAGTAAGTGCTTAACAAATGCCACTATTGGTTAGATTGGTTGTTGGTATTATCATTGTGTAGTTGTAATAATAATAATAGTGGTATTTGTGAAGGGCTTACTCTGCGCCAGGCACTGTACTAAGCGCCGGGGCAGAGACAAGGTAATCGGATTGGACACAGTCTCTGCCCCACACAGGGCTCACAGTCTTCATCCTCATCTTAAAGATGAGGGAATCGAGGCACAGAGTAGTGAAGCAACTTGCCCAGGGTCACGTAGCACACACGGTCTCGTGGATAGAGCACAGGCCTGGGAGCCAGAAGGTCATGGGTTCTAACGCCGGCTCCGCCATTTGTCTGCTGGGTGATCTTGGGCAAGGCACTTAAGTTTTCTGGGCCTGATACCTCACGTAAAATGGGGGGTGAGGCTGAGCCCTACGTGGGACAGGGACCGTGTCCAACCTGATTTGCTTGTATCCACCCCAGCACTTAGTAGTGACTAGCACATAGTCACTACTATGTTTTCACTTAACATTTAACTTTAACACTTTAACACAACATTTCATTTAACTACTATTTGTTTGTCTGCTGGGTGATCTTGGGCAAGTCACTTAAGTTTTCTGGGCCTGATACCTCGCGTAAAATGGGGGGTGAGACTGAGCCCTACGTGGGACAGGGACCGTGTCCAACCTGATTTGCTTGTATCCACCCCAGCACTTAGTAGTGACTAGCACATAGTCACTACTATGTTTTCACTTAACATTTAACTTTAACACTTTACCACAACATTTCATTTAACTACTATTTGTTTTCACTTAATAACACTATTATTATTATTACTATTATTAAGCGGCAAACAAGATTGGACCTACTCTGTCCCCCTGGAGTTCTCCACAGAAGAGATCTCATCCTTCCACTTTACAGATGAAGGTCAGACTGTTAAAGACACTTGCTTACAGTCACGGAATTGGGTTAGACCCAGGTGTTCTAACTCCCAGTCTGACATTCTTTTTTTCTGCTCGGCTGCGCCGTCTCCCTCGTGCCCCTTCGCTCTTGTCTCCTACACCCCAGCTCCCGCTCACCCGTCCCCTCAAGTCCATTGTGCCTGGTTCCACCCCCTTCCTGCCTCCCACCCCATTCCTACTGCCCCAGACTCCTTTCCCTTTTCAAATCCACCAGACCAAAACCCTCCCCGCCTTCAGAGCCCTTCTGAAATCTCACCTCTTTCAGGTTTCCCCCGATTTGACTTTTTTCCCCCCTCCACCTCACCTCTTTCAGGATTTGACTCGACTTGATTTTCCCCCGCTGGTCACCTCTTCCGCGTCACGTCAGCGCCTTTCCCCATATCGATTTACAGACTCTGTGATTTGAGCATTTCTTCCTATCGGTAGATTATTTTCTGTCTTCCCTCCCACCTTAAGCTGTCATCGAGGATCACTGTCTTCCGCCTGCTCAGTACACATCAGAAGCTCAGTCAGAACTATTTATTAATCGATTGACTGGTCTGAAGTCATCCGCCTAAGGTAAATGTAAGAGTAGTAATAATGATGGTATTTGTTACATGCTTACTATGTGCCAGGCACTGTTCTAAGAGCTGGGGCAGATGCAAGATAATTGAGTTGGACAGACAGCTGCCAGGTTTGGGGAAGGTGCGGATTTGGTAAAGCATCTGCCGCTACGTGGGGTGGTACTCGTAATTAGTGAGGCTTTAATTACGGGGTAGGGAATTTCACCGTTAACTGTGAGCAAGTTCTTTCCTTCCCTCCAAATTCTCACCTGTCAGAGGCATATGAGCCTCTTCTTTCTTTCGTGCGTCGGTCACGGGGGCCGAGTCGCTTAATTTTCTCACTGCCTCAAGTTGCCCCACTGGAAAGCAGATGGAGGGCCCTGGAAGGTGAACTTGTTAAGGCACAACACTTCCTGCGGCATCACCCACATGCAACATTCACAGCAATGAACACAAATCAACGGTTGTGTTTTAACCGTCCTTTCCTGTTTTTCCTGTCACGCGTTTGCTAGAAAGCATTTCACTTGGTCATTTACGTAGGGTCAGAGGCTAGACCGGACTGATGCCTTCCTGCCTCCTTGGCTTAAGGTGATTGCAGAGATTAAAAGGACTGATGCCTTCCTGCCTCCTTGGCTTAAGGTGACCTGTTTCCCAATGGGGAATGGGCCTTAGACGGGGTTGGGGCGGTGGTCCGGGGCGGATGCAGGGAAGGACAGGATGAGGACATGAAATGAGCAGAAAGAGACTGAGAGAGAGTCGGGGGAAACAAAGGAGGGAGAGGTATGCTGGAGTAGAGCGAGGAGCCAGTTTATGGGGAGGGAGAGAGAGAACACACATGTCACCAAACTGACACTTCCATCCAGTGGCGAGGATTCAGGCCCCGGGGACCCACTCCCAGCCAGTGCCCCAGGGCGAGGACTGGAGCTAGGGAATAATAATAATAATAACGGTATTTGTTAAGCGCTTACTATGTGCAAAGCACTGTTCTAAGCGCTGGGGAGGTTACAAGGTGATCAGGTTGTCCCACGGGGGGGCTCACAGTTTTAATCCCCATTTGACAGATGAGGGAACTGAAGCACAGAGAAGTTAAGTGACTTGCCCAAAGTCACACAGCTGACAGTTGGCGGAGCCGGGATTTGAACCCATGACCTCTGACTCCAAAGCCCGGGCTCTTTCCACTGAGCCACGCTGCTTGTCAGCGTGGCAGGGCGCGATGTGGGGAAGGGAGGAGTCACTCACTCCCCTCTTTCCACTTGCCACGGTCGCCGCCGTCCCCCTGGGGTCTGTGTCGGGCTGTGGGAAAGAACTTCCCGTCAGACCAACCCTGCTCAAACCAGGACTTGTGGTCACCTTACCTGGAGGCGGGCAGGGAGCCTCCCGAGTCCTCGCTCGTTTGCTTATAAAACAGACATTTGGGGGACCTGCGGCGTGACCACGTGAAGCTTAGATAACTGCTAGGAGAGCTGGGGGCTGGACTCAGAAGAGCGAGGTTCTAATCCCATCTCCGGTCTCACCTCTGGTCCTCCACTTCCTGGTTTATCTGTCAAAGGCACGTAAGAGACCTGCCCTCCCTCTCAGATTGTGAGCCCCAGGGAGGGCAAGGCCTGGATCATCTCACTGTCTCGCATCCACCCCCGTGTCTAGCGCACATTTACGGCTTTATAGATGCCAGACGTGTAGGATAAACTGGTTTCACTTTAAGTCCCCAAATGGTACTCGTTTCCCGAACAAGGCTCCAGGGCGGAAGCTCTGCAAAAGGAACCGTCCAAGGGCTCGAGAGCTGGGGTCCCCGAGAGCCTTTGAAGTCCAGGCCACGAGCTGGACTCGGAACAGCGAGGGGAAAGTTGGCATTCAACGTCAGGGGATTAAAAGGAAACATGCAACCGGATTTTTCCCCCGCCTCCCACCGAGCTCTCCCCGCGGCTCCCCCGGCCCCGTTGCCCAGCACCGGGTGATTCACAGGAGGCTCGACTGCTCTTAAAACCGTTCTGACCCCTTGGCAGGCATGCTTCAGAACGGAAAGAAGTTCGATTCCTCCAGAGACAGAAACAAGCCGTTCAGGTTCAAGATCGGCAGGCAAGAAGTCATCAAGGGCTTTGAGGAGGGAGCGGCACAGGTACGGGAAAAGGGCCGGCTCAGCGCCCGACACCCAGGGCACCCGGCGATCACCCCGGGGCCCTTCCCACCTCACGAGGTTGCAAGGGCCACTGTTGCGGGGGTACATTTTGTAGAGCCCATTACCAGTGACTGACCGGCCGGTCGCCGACGAACTAGCGTCACACCCCACGTCCCCAGAACTCTTGTTCGTCCTTCAAAGCAAAGGCCTAATTAATTCTGATGTCCGAGGAGGCGCCTGGGGGTGGGCAGAGCTGGGGAGGGGCTGAGCGGATCTCCCTAACGAGGGACATACGGGTCCGTACCCACCCGCCTTCCAGTCCGCCCTCCCCGGTTCTTAGCCTTTCGGGCACTTTAGATGGGTTCCGAAGCGGGGGCCTCTCCCGGGAAAGCCCTTCCGTTTCACTCACCCCTCGGGCAAATAATCCCCAAGAACGGCGGGACCTCCCTTTTGTGGGGTTGGGGGACCTCGGCTTGGTTCTTTAACCGGCGCCTTTCTTCCCCTTCCTCCTCCCGCCGCAGATGAGCCTGGGGCAGAGGGCGAAGCTGACCTGCACACCCGACATGGCGTACGGGGCGACGGGCCACCCGGGGGTCATCCCCCCCAACGCCACCCTCATCTTCGACGTGGAGCTGCTCCGGCTAGAGTGAAGAAGGCCTGCCCCCCCAGCCCCGCAGAGACGGCTATTGCCGTTCAACCACCCGTCCCCCGCCCTTCCTTCCCAGGAGTCTTCCCGGCCATCCAATTCCACCTCCTCTCCCCCGCCCCTCGACTTCACAGACCAGTATCGCCCACCCGCCCTTCCGGGAGGGGGTCGTTTAGCGCTTTCTCTTCCACCCCCCCCGTCCCCCGAGCTGTGGTGTCCGCCCCGTCTTACGGTTTCCAAGCTTCTCCGCTCCCAGACAACTTTGGACGGTACCGGTCTCGAGTCGTACGGTTTGATTTGCATGGAATAGCATCCCCGATGATTCCTCTCACCGTAGATGACTTGTTAAAGAGAAACCACTGCCTTACTTGTATACTCACAACCAAGAACAACAAGGTGCTCAGACATAAAACGTACACGTAACCTGGTACACGGACGGGCATTAGCCAAACAGTTACCTGCGCTGCCACTTTTTTCCTCGGAAGTTCCGCTTGCTGCTGATTTAAACGGATGTCTCGTTGGAAATGAAAAATTATGCAGAATAAAGGCTCAGTACTTTACGGTTTCCTCTGTGTGGGCCATCACTCGGGTTTAGGCCGGGAGAGCCGGGGAGAGAGGATCGAAAAGCAAGGAAAGAGGGCGGGGGCGAGGGAAACCTGGGTGTGCCTGACTTTCCAGGCCTCTTTTTTTCCTTTCCTTTCTCCCTCCACCAGTGAGTCGTCTAAGATTTCACCTGCAGAGCACTGTACTCCTGGAACGTACGTGCCAACTCGGCTGGCCTCTCCCAAGCGCTTAGCACCGTGCTCCGCACACTCTTAAGTGCTCAATACCTCCCGTCGAAGAAGTTGGATACCAAAGAACGTACTTTAAAATGGACCAAAAGCCAGAGCTGTGCTAGCCCCCTACGCGGTGAACCGGCAAAGGAGGGCTCAGTGAGTCAAGCGGCACTTGCTCCAGGTGACCCGCTCTCCTCTAAACTCTTGCTACAGGGAGGCAGCTTTTCATTCTCTCAAAAACATGTGTAAGCCCAACGGGGAACGGCCTGAACGGCGGCGACTGTTGCTGTTGGGGAGACTACCGGAGCAGACACCCTCTTACGCTCAAAACGGCATCTGTAGAGGTGGGGAACGCAGCTCTCGTCTCCAGGGACCTGGTTCTTTCCCTGACAGCGCTGGCTTGCCAGCTCCCTGCTCAGTGGAGTGTTCCTAAGGGGCGAAAGCAAATTAATTTTCTCAAATTGACAGAACACCCACTACTGCAAACTGCTATCCAACTGGACCAACCCAGCCTCTCAAGGAGAGGAGATGAGGAAGCACCTTTCCCTCCGCGGGGCGGAAGGCCTTCACAGCCCCCCCCGGACCTAAAAGCCGTCAAGACTGTTACGAACAGAAAACGGTCTTGGGCTTCCCATTCGCTCACAGCTTCCCACCCTATCGTAAAAGGATGGTGCTCCTCACCCCCTGCCACCCAAGAGTCCTGAGTTCGGGAGATAACAAGGCAGCAAGACTTCCAAGCCTCTTCCACTCTTCTCTGAGACAAGCAGTGTGGCCTAGTGGATAAAACGCGGGCCGGGGAATCAGAAGGGCCCAGTTTCGAATCCAAGCTCCACCACGTGCCTGCTCTGTGACCTTCAGCAAGTAATAATAATAATAATAATGATGGCATTTGTTAAGCGCTTACTATGTGCAAAGCACTGTTCTACATGCTGGGGAGGCTACAAGGTGATCAGGTTGCCCCACGGGGGCTCACAGTCAATCCCCATTTTCCAGACGAGGTAACTGAGGCCCAGAGAAGTGAAGTGACTTGCCCAAAGTCACCCAGCTGACAACTGGCGGAGCTGGGATTTGAACCCATGACCACTGACTCCAAAGCCCGGGCTCTTTCCACTGAGCCACGCTGCTTCTCTGTCATTTCACTTCCTCTGGGGCTCAGTGTCTTCATCTGAAAAATGGGGATGTGGGCTGTGTCCAACGTGATTAGCTTGTATCTAACCCAGCAAGCTTAATACAGTGTTTGATATGTAGAAAGCACCAAACAAATACCATAAAAAAGATAAGACTCAACCCAGGGCCCTTTGCTGGACGGCGTTTCACTCACTATCTTGAAGTACCTAGTAAAAGCAGCATGGCCTAATAGATGGAGCCCGGGGCAGGGAGTCAAAGGGACCTGGGTGCTAATCCTGACTCTGCCACTTGTCTGCTGGGTGACTTTGGGCAAGTCACTTCACTTCTCCGTGACTCAGTTATCTCATCTGTAAAATAAGGATTAATAATAAAAACAATGATAATAATGATGGCATTTGTTAAGCGCTTACTAAGTGCAAGGCACCGTTCTAAGCACTGGGGAGGATACAAGGTGATCAGGTTGTCCCACGGGGGGCTCACAGTCTTAACCCCCATTTTACAGACGAGGTAACTGAGGCCCAGAGAAGTGAAGTGCCTTGCCCAAGGTCACACAGCTGACAGTTGGCGGAGCCGGGATTTGAACCCATGACCTCTGACTCCCAAGCCCGGGCTCTTTCCACTGAGCCACGCTGCTTCTCTGAGCCCAATCTGGGACAAGGACGGTGTCCAATCTGATTTGCTTGTAATTACCCCAGTGCTTAGTACAGTGCCTGGCACGTAATAAGTGCATAACAGATACCACAAGTTTATTATTATTATCAGTAGTGTTCTGAATTTCTACCTCTCAGTCTCTCTAGTGCTTTCCTTACCCCAATTCGAAATGAGCTGCACTACTCCCTTCATTCACTTATTCAATCATACTTATCGAGTGCTTACTGTGCGCAGAGCACTGTACTAAGTGCTTGGGAGAGTCCAATATAACAATAAATGGACACATTCTGTGCCCCAACCTGCCACGCTCCTGAATCCCGGGCAGCCCTGTGAGGCAGGGGGATAGGGCGAGAGAGCGAGGATGACTAGTTTTTGAGCGCTTATTTTGTTTTAATGGTATTTGTCAAGTGCTTACTCTGTATTAAACACTCTTCTAAGTGCTTACTGTGTGTAGAGCCCTGTACCATGCGCTTGGCAGAGTACAACAGAACAATAAACAGACACATTCCCCGCCCGCGACCAGCCCGCAGTCTAGAGGGGGAGACAACCGTTAATATAAACAAATAATTTATAATATATAATTCACAGATATGTATATAAGCGCTGTGGGGCGAATACCAAGTGCCCAGAGGTCACAGATCCAAGCGTAGGGATGACACAGAAGGGAGAGGGAGCCGGGGAAAAGACGGCTTCGTCGGGGAAGGCTTCTTAGCCACACTGTCCAGTCAGGCAGCCTTCGATAATAATAGTAATAATAACAATTGTGGTGTTTGTTAAGCAGTTACTATGCGCCAGGCCGGGGTGGATACAGCGACTCACGTCGGCCTTACGGTCCCTGCCCTACGAGGCGGCGGGGGTGGCAGAGAAACATCAGAAAGGCTAGTTAGATGAAGACTTAGGGATCTGAGGCTCCACGGGACGGGAACACCGCCTGCGACGGGACACAAAGATCAAGCCGAACACGCGACCGACAGAGGGATGTCGGAGCTGAAGGAGTTCGGTGGTAAAAATCGGCCATCGCCCAACCTGAGGATACTTCTCCCTGCTCCCGACACACCACTGTGTCACCACTGGAGAGAACGGAGGCGTCAGCCTCATCAAACCCCAAGGGAATAAAAGATCTACCACAGACGGCCAGCAGCCTTCCACCAGCCGGGAAGGCCCACGCTAGCGTAGAAAACCGGGCGAAAGGGGAAGATCGGAGCGTAACCCGGATTTTCGAGGAAGCGAGCTCCACAGTGGCCCGCACCTGGACCGGATGGCATGCCTGGAGAAACCTACGGGTTTGGAGGGGGCCTAGTCCTCTGGCGTTCAGATCACGGGAAACGGGTCAAAAGCCTTCAAACTTATCACCGCAGAATCACCGTCTTTCAAAAGGAAGGAGAGATCAAGCTCCTCGAGGGAGGAGGCCGCGGTTACCAACTCTGTCATACTCCCCCACACCCTTGGTATTCATTCACTCATTCAATCGTATTTACTGAGCGCTTACTGCGTGCAGAGCACTGTACTAAGCGCTTGGGAAGTACAAGTTGGCATCATCATCATCATCAATCGTACTTATTGAGCGCTTACTATGTGCAGAGCACCGTACTAAGTGCTTGGGAAGTACAAATTGGCAACATATGGAGACGGTCCCTACCCAACAGTGGGCTCACGGTCTAGAAGGGAAGTTAAGTGACTTGCTCGAAGTCACCCAGCTGACAATTGGCAGAGCTGGGGTTTGAACCCATGACCTCTGACTCCAAAGCCCGGGCTCTTTCCACTGAGCCACGCCGGTACACAACTCTGGGTATAATAAGTACCAGTGGTTGAGTGAGAGCGGACCATGGGACCGTAATCCACCGCTTTCCTCCGCAGATAAGACAGTAGCCGGAACAGACAGGTCAAAAACATAGACAACGGTGGACTCCCTGAATCACCTTCGGGTCAAATTGGAGCACAGCAGATATGACCTTGGCACTGTGACAGATATCAGAAAAATGCAGAGACATTTTGCCATGGCCTGTACTTTTTTTATGGTAGCTGTTAAGCGCTTACTATGTGTAGGGCACATAGAAGGATACGGGCTACTCAGGTTGGACACAGTCCATTCCCCATGTGGAGTTTACGGTCTTAATCCCCATTTTCCACAGGAGGTAACTGAGTCCCAGAGAAGTTAAATGACTTTGCCAAAGGTCACACGGCAGACGAGTTAGCAGAGCTGGAATCAGAACCCGGGTCCTTGTGACTCTCAAGCCCAGGCTCTACTGACTAGGCCACGCTGGTTACACCACATCTCTTAGTTTCCCAAAGCACCCGACGCCGTCACTCAACAGACTGGGTCCCTGGAGATCGCTAAGCAAACTCAGCTTTTCCGAGAAACTGTTCAAGATCCTTTGGCTACTCCACGATGCAATGTCTGGCTGAGTTAAGGGAATCCTAGGTGACCTTTTCCCCCCAAACTGGCAGGGTGAAGCAGGGCTGGGGAAGAAAACCAGTCCTGTTTAATGTTTTTATTTATTTATTTATTTATTTTACTTTGTAGCTATTCTATTTATTTTGTTAGTATGTTTGGTTTTGTTCTCTGTCTCTCCCTTTTAGACTGTGAGCCCACTGTTGGGTAGGGACTGTCTCTAGATGTTGCCAATTTGTACTTCCCAAGCGCTTAGTCCAGTGCTCTGCACATAGTAAGCGCTCAATAAATACGATTGATGATGATGTCGTCTATACTTCCTACTTGAGAAGGAAGAGACCGCCAAGTCGGAGTTAGAATTAGCTAGCAAACCACTGGTGAGCTCTTCCCCGCATTGGCTCTGAGCAGCATCAAAAGTCCTTGACACGGGCTCACGCACACTAGCCGTACACACACAAGCTAAACGAATAATTGTGAATCACTTCAGAGATTCAGCACAGAACTATGGACTGGCGATACAATTTTAAGAAAGCCAAAGGTACGTAAGGAGGTATTTTACACTCACACTCTTAATCCCCCACTTTACAGATGAGGTAACTGAGACACAGAGAAGTGAAGTGACCTGCCCTAGGTCACAGAGCAGACAAGTGGCAGAGCCGGGACTAGAACCAACCCGGGGCCTTCTGTCCCACTAGGCCATGCTGCTTATTTAAATGACTTATCGAAGTCACCTGTATATATGTATATATGTTTGTACATAGTACTCTATTTATTTTACTTGTACATATCTATTCTATTTATTTTATTTTGTTAGTGCGTTTGGTTTTGTTCTCTGTCTCCCCCTTTTACACTGTGAGCCCACTGTTGGGTAGGGGCTGTCTCTATATGTTGCCAATTTGTACTTCCCGAGCGCTTAGTACAGTGCTCTGCACATAGTAAGCGCTCAATAAATACGATTGATGATGCTGCTGCTGCACTGGCAGGGCACTGCCCCCACAATGCAAAGACAACGTGGACAGGAAACCATCAAAAAGTCCAGTGTGACTTTGGCCAGACTGCAAGACGGAGTGTCGTGACAATGAGGCATAATAATAATAATAATCATGGTATCTGTTAAGCGCTTACTATGTGCTAAGCACTGGGGTAGATACAGGGTAATCAGGTTGTCCCATGTGGGGCTCACACTTTTAATCCCCATTTTCCAGATGAGGTAACTGAGGCACAGAGAAGTTAAGTGACTTGCCCACGGCCACACAGCAAAACAAGTGGCGGAGGAGGGATTTGAACTCACTTCCTCTGACTCCCAAGCCCGGGATCTTCCCACGGAGCCAGGCATCACACTTCAAACTTGCGACTGAGCGTCCCATAGGGGACGGGGAACTGTGTCCACCCTAATTCACTTGTATCAACCCCAGTGCTTAGAACAGTGTTGGACACATAGTAAGCACTTAAAAACAGGCTGAAAGTCTGTACAGCCTAGAAATCAATGGTATTCCTTGAGCATTTACTGTGCGCACAGCACTGAAATAAGCGCTTAGGAGGGTACGAGTCGACAGTGTTGTAAGACGTGCTCCCTGCCCACGAGGAGCTTGCAGTCTAGTGGCAGAGCCACGTGTCCGCTGTGTGATCTTGGGAGGATCACTTCACTTCTCTGGGCCTCAGTTACCTCATCTGTAAAATGGGGGGGGGGGGTGAGACTGTGAGCCGCACGTGGGATTGGGACTGTGTCCTACACGATTTGCTCATCTCCACCCCAGTGCTTAGCACACAGTAAGCGCGGAGTGAGTACCACGGTGACTATTTCTAGAGGCTTTTAGACTGTGAGCCCACTGTTGGGTAGGGACTGTCTCTATATGTTGCCAATTTGTACTTCCCAAGCGCTTAGTACGGTGCTCTGCACATAGTAAGCGCTCAATAAATACGATTGATGTTGATGATGATGCTGTGCTGTCCACCCCTCCGTTTGGCTTTGAGACCGGTATCTACTACAGCGACACGAGCAGCCCTTGGACAGTTTCACCGGAATCACGCACAAACCGTAGCGTTCATCGTATGCCGAGACAAGATTACCAAGACTGAAGTCCCGGGCTGCAGTCGGCTCACCAGCAATGAAATCGCGCTCGGGGCCGCAGGAGACCCACGGGAGCTGCTCTAAAACTGAACTGAGAAGGGGCACGGGAAAAAAAAAATCATTAACCAGTGGTCTCTAGTGAGCGCTGGGTGCAGAACGCCGCGCTAACGCACAGCGCAGCCCATCTGGTACACGCGCTCCAGGCCCACAGTGGGCTTACAGTCTAGGGGGAGAGGCAGACATTAAAAATAAATTACAGATACGTACACAAGTGCCGTCGTGCTGAGAGCGAAGCGCAGTGTCAAACTAGGGTCCTGGTGGGACACCTCTGCAACAGCCCGACCGGCCTGGAGGGCAGCAACTATTCGGTCATTCATCATCATCATCATCAATTGTATTTATTTAGCGCTTACTACGTGCAGAGCACTGTACTAAGTGCTTGGCAACATATAGAGACAGTCCCTACCCAACAGTGGGCTCACAGTCTATTCATATTTATTGAGCAGAGTGCAGAGCACTGCGCTGAGCGCTGGGGAGAGTACACTCTAACAGGCACATTCCGGGGTAGCTCTCCTTGAGCAACGGCTTCCCGAAAATTGGGATAGCCAGAAAGCAGAGACAGGCCCCGTGTAATACAAGGATCTGTCTTTCCCGGCAGGAAGCGCGGGAGGGAATGCCAGTCACGCACCAGTCTTTTCGGACACACTTGGGTGCCTGGATAGAAACTTATTGTCAGTAACAACCCCAGCCATACATTTGGGCCTGCGAACAACTTACAGGGCCATGGCAGAACACAGACCTAGGTCACAGGATATTTGGACTCCAGCAGCCCCTATCCAATGAAACCAAATTACTGGATCGATCAGGTGAATTTGCAGGAGCAGGGCACGGTGGAGAGAAAAGGGGAAGCATCACATGGGAGAAATCAGGGGAGTCCACGACTGAGGGAAGTCATTTTTTCGTTTGGTAGCGTTGAATAAGATAGAAAGTCTTTTCGGTTCTCCAAGCGGCAGATGGCCATCCATTTTCATTTTTGGAGATTTCCCTAAATCATTATAAACCCAGTATTCCGTGTCAAGCCTTTCCTTAGCTGGAAAGAGAGACGATTTTTTTTTAAGGGCGAGAATAGCAGATTGGGCCTCAGATGTTCCAGAAATGAAGAATTTGGTTTTTTTTCTGCTTAGGACAGTTGCTGCAGCGACAGGCTCCTGGAGGCTACAGAAAGAGCGCACCGAGTTTCGTTTGAGGACGGTAAGCCCGCCTCCTTTATCGGAACCCTGCCCATAATGAACGTATAGTCTAGTCGTTTTGGACACAGTTCCTGTCCAATGTAAGCGCTTAATAAATACCATCATCATCATCATCATCAATCGTATTTATTGAGCGCTTACTATGTGCAGAGCACTGTACTAAGCGCTTGGGAAGTACAAATTGGCAACAAATACCACTGACCGATGCCTCTCTTCTCCCTCTTTCCTACTCTCCTTCTTCCCCTCTGAACCTCTCCCTCTCCTGTTCCCGTTCTCCCACTTTCTGTCCATCAAATCTTGAGCAGCTTGAGTGATCAAACCGATCGTCTTGCTGTGTTCGGAAGAAAACCGTGAGCGTTCTGTGGTAGCTACAGGCCGGTTGCTTCGGCTTTCATTTACGAGCCAACAGCAGTTGATGTCTCTGGGACCTCAGATGCTCTCAGCAGGTGACGTCTTAGTGAAGCCTACCTATATCGCCAATTCCAGAATCGGTTTGGTGGAGCCAAAGACCCTGGCTGGGCCATCCCGCCTCCCTCGTAGCTTGCGATGTAGAAATAGCAACCTAGGGCAGATGGCTGCTTGCCCAGAGAACTTTAAGTAAAGGTTGTTGGCTCACAACATTTTTTTAATGGTATTTTTTAAGCATTTATTACGTGTCAGGCACTGTGCTAAGCACTGGGGTAGATACAAGAAAATAAATCAGTGGTTTTTACTGAGCACTCACAAAGTGCAGAGCATTGTGCTAAGCACTTGGGAGAGTACAACAGATTTAGCAGCCACACTCCCCGCCCATAGTGAACGTACAGTCTAGTCGTATTGGACACAGTCCCTGTCCCAAGTGCAGCTCACAGTCTCAATCCCCTTTTCACAGATGAGGTAACTGAGGCACAGAGAAGTGACTTGCCCAAGGTCACACAGCAGACAAGGAGCGGAGCTGGGATTAGAACCCATGATCTCCGGACTCCCAGGCTTGTGCTCTATTCACTATGCTCTGCTGCTTCTTTTATGCCTCCCTCCATAAAAACTAGATTTTCCCTGGAGATAATTTCTCATTAAGTTATTACTCAAAAAACTCCACTGAAGTTCAGACTTTTTACAAAGCAGGCTACTACGAAAATTTCAGCGTTGCAGGAAATGGAATCCTTTACATTTCCATCCCTAGCCCGTTGTTTCTTATTCAACTCATCCTGCCATTCATTTTCTTAATTCTGAATTCATCAGACGGATGTGATTTTGCTGTAGAATAACAGATTTAACAAGGCAGTGTAGCCAGCTATACCATCTGATCTTTTCCTACGTTGCCAATTTCAAAACAGTTGCGGAAATGACCATCTAGGCATGATTTCCTACCCCGCTTCCTGAAAAAATCAGATCGAGTGGAACCTATAAAAGCTGCCTTCATGTGGAGTAAAACCATTAACGGCAACTGCTTTCTAGTCTGCTCAACCTAACCCGCTTCCTGGAGCGGAATTCATTCTTCCACCCTCTGATTTTACATTTCCAACCATCTTAAGCAGACATCATCCAAATAATCCTCCAGGCATTCTGTTCTCCATGCCCGTCTTTGTAGATACAGATTATGCTCTCATTTTCTCTGTAGAGGGATTCTGAAAGGCCTTAAGCAAATATCAGAATACAAGTATGAAATGGAATATTCAGTGAAAGGCAGTGGTAAAACTTCCACTGATACATGTGTCGGTTGGTCCCGAAACCATCTTTATTAATACTCCAGATCAGAATTCGTTAAACCGCCTCTCGTGCTCTTCTTCTGCAGTTTAAGCAGAAGCATCTTTTTTTATCGATGGCGGTTGCAGCATACAATAAAGCCAAACCACTCCAAGGTCGCCAAGGTAATAACTTTTCAACTGAGTTGTAAAAGGGCCTTTCCTGACATTTAGAAAGTTTCAAACAGAAATGCCGGATGGAAATGTTGCTATGCCAAAGTGACAGTCTCAGTTGCTACGGTGGGGATTTTTTGACGTTTAAAAATATATAATTTTAACTTGCTTTCTCAAGTCAGATACAATAACATCTGCAAGGCAAATGCTTCTTTGGTAAAATCATTCTCCCCAAGATTTGCAAATGACAAATTGCTGAACGAATGTTTAGCATCGCGGCTAGCTACCGGCAGTCAAAGCAATGCTATAGCAACCTCACGGAATCCAAGATTTAAGAATATCCCACCCTTGGTCTGGAGATTCGGGGCTGTATTTTGGAGCAAGAAGAAGGTCGCTCGCGCAAGAAAGATGAAATGCCATTACACAATAAATAAACATAACAAAATTAGTCGTGGATATCAGTTACCCAAGAAAACCCCAGGCGCTTTACAGAGTGGGGAGAAGGAAAATCACTCACATCTCTGTCATATTTAAAAAATGATCAAACCTTCCAAAAATCACATTCCAAAATCCATGTCAATTCTATTGCCAGGAGGAACGCAACGACAAATGTGCCACCCCGACTTTACCTGTCCGCAGCAGAATTAGGATGGACTTGTAAATTGACTCGAGTATTTCCCAATATTTTCACTCAAAATTTGGCTTAAATTTTATATGATGATTGGGATATTTAAAAGTGACTCAGGAAGTAAATGTCAGGTTAAGCCTATAGATATAGGGGCACCATAGAGTGACCTTGGGCAAGTCACTTAACATCTCTGTGCTTGTCGCCTCATCTGTAAAATGGGAATTCGAAGCCTATTTCTTTCTTTTTTTTCTGGTATTTCTGTAAAATGGGGATTCGACGTCATTTCTCCCTCCTACTCGGACCGTGAACCCTGTGTGGGACAGGGACTGTGGCCGACCTGACTATTTTAGATCTACCTCAGCGCTCAGTACAGTGCCAAGTATGTGGCAAGCGCTTTATAAATACCACACCGTCCCATGTTTCGTTTTCTGTACGGATGGGAGGAGGTGAACAAGACAGCAGAAAAATGAATAACTTTTGTTACGGAAATGTATTCCTTTTTTACCTCACCCGTTGTAATCACTGATCATTTCCTAATTTTCAGCCGGTTACCTTACTTGGATATTTGGCCTGGATTGGAGAAAATCTTCTAAAACTTCACGCTTCGGAGCAGTTTTCATTCAATTCTCAACTCTGTATTAGGACCTCTATTTAAGCAATGACTCTGCAAACAAGGTCATAAAATATTTTCAGCTTCAAGGAGGGAAGAGATTGAACAAAATAACAGCAACTTACTAATAACTTCCTCTGCTGAGAACTGAGGCTCTTCAAATGTTCCTCCCAAAGAAAGAATATCCCTTATAAGGGCCAGGAGGGAAAGACCTTAGGGAGGGCAACAGTTTAAAAAAAGCTGTAGAAATCACTAAAGCATCATGAACTTAACCTCATCTATAAAATCAAATCGAACCTTGAGGCAAATGAGGTGGGGGATTTTTGGAGAGCTATTTCCATAAAAGAACTGACATATTGAATGAGTTGAAAGTTAACATAAAATCTAAATTTATTGATCTGAGTAAAGTACAACGATTAAATGCCACAGAAAGTTACGACAGGGTGGGGGCGGGAAAAAGTGACCACTGTGAGCTCAAATCCAAAAATCTTTTCATGAGTTCAGTCCGAGAGGAGAGGTGACTAGGGTTGAAGGGGAATTTTAGAAGGGTTATTTGGGTGGGTCTGTGTTGATGCCATATTTCTCCTTGAGGAGTTTCAGTTGTTCCTCCTTCTTTTTTGTGTCCATCTTCTGGAACGCCTGCCAAACACAACGGAAGCCACCAAGTTAACCAAGGTACGAACGGGAAGTCAAGCAACCAATTCCAGGCCATCCAGCTCTCCACTTGCCACCCCTTCCCTAACGTCAAAGGAGGATCCTCGGGCAGAAGCCGGGAGCTCTGGAGGTCTCGGGATGCACGACAGAGCGGAGGGGAAAATGGGGGAGAGTGAAACTGGGCCACGAAAGGCATGGGAAGTAGTGACACGGGGCTCGGTGTGGCTCTGGCTGAACTCCTATTAGAATCCTGGGGCCTCCGACTGACTATTGCTCCTGCTTTCTATATTTGTGAAGGAGGATGGAGAAGAAGTGAGGTCTAGTGGATAGAGCATGGGCTCGGGAGTCGTGTAGACCTGGGTTCTAATCTGAGCTCTGCTGCTTGTCTGCTGTGTGACCTTGGGCAAGTCGCTTCACTTCTCTGGGCCTCAGTCACCTCATCTGGAAAATGAGAATTAAGACCGTGAGCCCCATGTGGGACAGGGACTGTGTCCAACCTCATTTGCTTAGGATGGTGCCTGGCACACAATAAGCGCTTAAATGCCATTAAAAAAAATCAATCAATCATGTTTATTGACTGCATACTGGACGTAGCATGCAGTGAGCACTTGGAAGAACACAATAAAACAGATGTGGAAGGACAGACTGCAACGTCCCTCGGTTAGGATTATATTTCTAGTTCAAATTTTCTCTGAGGAACGCTTCCAGGAGATCAAAACTGAATTATCAATAGCCCCTAAAGAAAAAGGTCAGACGGTGAATCAATACTCAAGTCGGGCCTGCCTTTTTAAACCAGACTGGATCGAGGCTATCGTTTACAATGGAGACACCACCACCATCATAAAATACATTAAAATTTCTTGAAAGTGAAGTGATCTCATATTTCATAATGACAAGGAAGGGGCTGCTATAGGAGGGAGATCTGTAAGCTAGTAGTGGGCAGGGAATGTGTCTGTGGTATTGTACGCTCCTGAACGCCATAAGTACAGTACTCTGCGATCAATTGTATTTACTGGGCGCTTGCTGTACTATACTAAGCACTTGGGAGAGTACACACAACATGACAGACACATTCCCTGCCCACGAGGAGTTTACAGTCTAAAGGGGGAGACTGATATTAAATCAAATAAAGTACGGATATGTACATAAGTGCTTCGGGGCAGAGGAGGGGAGGGTCTCCACCCAGTCAGTGCTCAAAAAATCTCACTGATGATGAGATCTTTGCACTGTGGTCTCCTACAAGTGAAATTAAACAGGGGGTTTCCGGGACTGATGGAAGCTCCCCCAATAAAAGAACTTTGTTGGGATCCACACAGCCGAGTCCCCAGGTCACAGGGATGCTAGGATAGCACACAGTAAGTACCCCTGGCAGCCCAGAGTACAGTCCTGAGGAGTCAAGGAAACCCCGCTATAATTTTAAAAAATACAAAATACTTGTTAAGCACTTACTACGTGCCAGGGATACATTGGGGTAGATACAAAATAATCAGGTTGGTCACAGCCCCGTCTCGCACGGTGCTCACAGTCAAAGCAAAGGGAATGGGATTTACTCCCCCATCTTCTAGATGAGGTCACTAAGGCCCCGAGAAGTGAAGTGACTTGTCCAAGGTCACAGAGCAGACAAGAGGCAAAGCTGGAATACCCAGAACCTCTAACTTCCAGGCACAGGCTCTTTCCCTTAGGCCACACTGCTCCCCACGTTACTGCGCTTACTCTTGTCGATGTACGTATTTGAGCCTTTCTTTTCCTTCGAGGCTTTCCCTTTGCCTTTTCCCACTTCTTACATTATAAGGCTCTTGCGGGCCACAGGCACGTCTAAGTCAATATTCACGTATTCATCCTGATGCATCGCCCATTATATGCACCTTTATAGATTTATTTTTTAGCCGTTTTGCTTTCTTCAAGAGGCCCACTACATTAGCACTTCAATGCCACTTGGAAGCGTCAAATAGGTCAGATTTTCTCAGAGCGTATCTTTGGAAGTACCATGGGAGCTGTATTCAACTCTCCAGCCTTCAGGGCATCATTGTTCAATGAAATTACAATTGCACCTTTGTGCAGGGAACAGCTCCACTCTGAAAGAAACCAGCTGGGCAGAAACAAAGACACACCGGTGAATACTTACCCGGTTAGCATTATAGTACAAGACTACGAGGTATCTATTGCACACGTTAAATCCCGAGAGGTGATCACAAGCGTTTTTGGCATCAAAGATGTCTTCATAGACCACGTAGGCTGTTCCTCTAGTCTCGGGTGTGTTCCCACTGTACAGTAGAACCAGGTTTGCTTAGTCCAAATTTACCAATTCACAAACAATGATTTTCTCTTTTATACATTTAGTACTAACGGTAGAAACCGGGTTATCCTCTCTGTTCTCGAGCACTATGGACGAAGCTGTTATTTTCACATTGAATTGTAATTTATCCACAATCAGTGGTATTTACTGGGGACTTACTGAGCGTCCAATACAGCAGAGTTGGTAGACACGTTCCCTGCTCACAATGAGCTCAGAGTCTAGAGCACGGTACTGGGCTCAGGAGCGTTAGTGTACCGCCGAAAGAAGTGGCTCAACGTTTCTGCTGAAAAGAGGCCACCACCTCAAACTTGACACACTTTTTCCTTTCACCTTACTGAGGGAGAGACGGGGCTGGGATCCTGTCTTTGACTTCTATTGTATGTTTCCCAAATTCCCAATATCTTGCTCTGAATACAATTTCGGATCAACAAATGCAGTGATGATAAGGACTTAAAGTCTCCTGTCATCTGGGTACAACTCATACGAGTCCCAGAATATTGTGGCACCCAAACTGAGCAGACACAAACTATGAACCAGCCTGGGCAAAAACCTGGGGCGTTTAAAATGAGCGTGAGCTGTTGGAGATTGGTGTAAGAAAGGCAGGCCAAGTGAACTGCGACCTCCCTGACAGGGGAACACATTTTTCTACAATTGCTCGGGACAACTTGCACGAATCCGGCGCTTTCCCAGCTCAACGAAGACATTTGGATTATTTTATTAGGTGAGTACTAGTACTCCATTTTTCTGATTCACCAAGACAAGGCTTTAGAAAACTATGCAAAACAGTTTCCATCAACATCAGGAGATAATAATGTGGCCTAAGTTAAGTCCCTCAAATGATTGAGGCTTTCCTGAATTTTCTCAGGTCAAGCCTGCTGGTTAGCTTTCCTTTAAACTCCTGGGTTCCCTTGATCTCTTTTTTTTTTTTTTTTAATAGCACTTGTTAAGCACTTGCTATGTGCCAGACACTGTACTAAGTGCTGGGGTAGAGGAAAGTTTATCAGCTTGGGCACAGTCCACGTCCCACATGGGGCTCACAGTTTTAATGCCCATTTCACAGGTGAGGTAACCAAGGCCCAGAGAAGTAAAGTGACTTGCCCAAGGTCACACATCAATCAAGAAGAACAGTCTCTAAACATCCCAGAGTCACAACAGAAGTCCCTTGAAAAGCTCATTTCCCAAAGAAGGCTACCTTATTTCTACAACACCTTTTCTTGAGAGTGTATAAGGGTATTATCCTGACCTGTATCTATTCTAATATCTGTGCACGCATTAATACATCACCTTATTTCTACAACACCTTTTCTTGAGAGTGTATAAGGGTATTATCCTGACCTGTATCTATTCTAATATCTGTGCACGCATTAATACATCAAAATGAAGAGATCCGCTGCTCTGGTAACACGCCACATACAACAGCCTGTACAGGGGAAAGCTGAATCAATTTTTTTTTTCCTTCAGCACGTTTTCGTAAGAGTCCGAAAGAGTTCGAAGCTTTGGGAAAGAAAACCCATTAAGTAGGAGATCTTTCTGGCCCGAGTGTTTGGAGGCGGCACCGGGCAATTTGCTTTTCCAAGACTACCTGCGGTAACCGCTCTAAGTACTAACTTCAATACGACTTTGAGAAGCCCCTTTTCGTAACTGCACACGATTAAGACACCAGAGCCCGAGACATCACCTAACTCAAACTTCTTCTAGCTATTTTTCCTGCCCTCTGCCACCCCATAAAGTATACAAGTATAAAACCAAAGCTCTCTTCCACAGAGCCTTGTTAAAGTCGATAGGTACGCCTCCTCGTACCCACACAACCTTTCTAGACCAGTCGGGAATCCCATTCTCCGCTCTAGAAAAGGCTAATTTCACTCTTCATTTTCTGTGAACTATCTCATCTTATTTCTAACACGCATTACTTGTGCTCCAGGCGCAACATTTCAACATTTAGCTTGAGACCATTTTCCAAAATTTGCAAGAACAACAAAAAAATCCATAAGACTCACACTCTGATTTGTCGAATAGGTCCGTACTTTCCAAAAATATCGTACATCTCTTCCGCTGTGATTTTGTACGGCAAGTTTCTGATGTATAAAATCCGGTTAACTTCGGGAGGCAATCGAATCTGAAAGGAAGGAGGCGTTCAATATTACAAAAGTACACTGAACAGATTTAGGTTTCCTGGGGCTTTAAAAAAATTGAAAAAAACACAACAGCGAAAGAAAATTAAAAAAACACTGACCTGCCCAGAGCCTCAGAAAAGTGAAAATGCCAGTATTCTAGTGCCCGAAGGGTCTTCTAAACATGATCGACTCTAGCCCCCTGCTTACAGCCCGGGCCTGGGGATCGGAAGGACCTGGGTTCTTACCCTGCTCTAAAATTTGTCTGCTGAGTGGCCTTGGGCAAGTCACTTCACTTCTCTGGGCCTCAGTTACCTCACTTGGAAAATGGGAATTAAGACTGGGAGCCCTGTGTGGGACAGAGGCTGGGTCTAAACCAATTACCATGTATCAACCCCAGCGTTTAGTAGTAATAATAATAATAATGATGATGGTATTTATTAAGCGTTTACTATGTGCAAAGCACTGTTCTAAGCGCTGGGGAGGTTACAAGGCGATCAGGTTGTCCCTCGGTGGGCTCACAGTCTTAATCCCCATTTTACACATAGTAATAGCCAGAGGGCTGATAAGTAGTCAGGGAGGGTTTGATGGAGAAGGTGGGATCTCAGAATAATAATAATAATAATGACGGCATTTATTAAGCGCTTACTATGTGCAAAGCACTGTTCTAAGCGCTGGGGGGTAAACACCAGGTAATCAGGCTGTCCCAGCTCTGCACACATGAAGGGCTCAATAAATACGAATGAATGAATGCATAGAAGCAGCGTGGCTCTCACTGGAAAGAGCCCGGGCTTGGGAGTCAGAGGTCATGGGTTCAAATCCCGGCTCCCCCAATGGTCAGCTGTGTGACTTTGGGCAAGTCACTTCACTTCTCTGAGCCTCAGTTCCCTCATCTGGAAAATGGGGATGAAGACTGGGAGCCCCACAGGGGACAACCTGATCACCTTGTAACCTCCACAGGGCTTTGCACATAATAAGTGCTTAATAAATGCCATCATCATCATTATTATTACCCCAGCACCTAGAACAGTGCTTTGCACATAGTAAGTGCTTAATAAATGCCATCATTATTATTATTACCCCAGAGCTTAGAACAGTGCTTTGCACACAGTACGTGCTTAACAAATGCCATCATCATCATCATTATTATTATTATTACCCCAGCGCTTAGAACAGTGCTTGGCACATAGTAAGTGCATAATAAACGCCATTATTATTATTATTATTACCCCAGCGCTTAGTACACTGCTTTGCAAATAGTAAGCGCTTAATAAATGCTATCATTATTATTATCATCATCATTATTAAAAGGGGGAGCCCCCGTGGGACAACCTGATCACCTTGTCACCTCCCCAGCGCTTAGAACAGTGCTTGGCACATAGTAAGCACTTCATGAATGCTGTCATTATTATTATCACCACAATGCTTGGCACATAGTAAGCGCTTAATAAATGCCATCATTATTATTATTACCATCATTATTAAAAGGGGGAGCCCCCGTGGGACAACCTGATCACCTTGTCACCTCCCCAGCGCTTAGAACAGTGCTTGGCACATAGTAAGCGCTTCATAAATGCCATTATTATTATTATTATCACCATCATTATTAAAAGGGGGAGCCCCCGTGGGACAACCCGATCACCTTGTAACCTCCCCAGCGCTTAGAACGGTGCTTGGCACATAGTAAGTGCTTCATAAATGCTATCATTATTATTATTACCACAGTGCTTGTCACATAGTAAGCGCTTAATAAATACCATTATTATTATTATCATCATTATTAAAAAGGGGAGCCCCCATGGGCCAAGCTGATCACCTTGTCACCTCCCCAGGGCTTAGAACAGTGCTTGGCACATAGGAAGCGCTTAATAAATGCCATCATTATTATTATTATTACCACAGTGCTTGGCACATAGTAAGCGCTTCATAAATGCTATCATTATTATTATCATCATCATTATTAAAAAGGGGGAGCCCCCGTGGGACAACCTGATCCCCTTGTCACCTCCCCGGCGCTTAGAACAGTGCTTGGCACATAGTAAATGCTTCATAAATGTTATCATTATTATGATTACCACAGTGCTTGGCACATAGCAAGCGCTTCAAAAATGCTACCATTATTACTATTACCACAGTGCTTGGCACATAGTAAGCGCTTAATAAATGCCATTATTACTATTATTATTATCATCATTATTAAAAAGGGGAGCCCAGGTGGGACAACCTGATCCCCTTGTCACCTCCCCAGCGCTTAGAACAGGGCTTGGCACCTAGTAAGCGCTTCATAAATGTTATCATTATTATGATTACCACAGTGCTTGGCACATAGCAAGCGCTTCATAAATGCTATCATTATTACTATTACCACAGTGCTTGGCACATAGTAAGCGCTTAATAAATGCCATTATTACTATTATTATTATCATCATTATTTAAAGGGGGAGCCCCCGTGGGACAACCTGATCCCCTTGTCACCTCCCCAGCGCTTAGAACAGTGCTTGGCACATAGTAAGCGCTTCATGAATGCTATCATTATTACGATTACCACAGTGCTTGGCACATAATAAGCGCTTAATAAATACCATTATTATTATTATTATTATTATCATCATTATTAAAAAGAGGAGCCCCCGTGGGACAACCTGATCCCCTTGTCACCTCCCCAGCGCTTAGAACAGTGCTTGGCACATAGTAAGCCCTTCATAAATGTTATCATCATTATGATTACCACAGTGCTCGGCACATAGTAAGCGCTTCATAAATGCTACCATTATTACTATTACCACAGTGCTTGGCACATAGTAAGCGCTTAATAAATACCATTAGTACTATTATTATCATCACTATTAAAAAGGGGAGCCCCCGTGGGCCAACCTGATCCCCTTGTCACCTCCCCAGCGCTTAGAACAGTGCTTGGCACATAGTAAGCGCTTCATGAATGCTATCATTATTACGATTACCACAGTGCTTGGCACATAATAAGCGCTTAATAAATACCATTATTATTATTATTATCATCATTATTAAAAAGAGGAGCCCCCGTGGGACAACCTGATCCCCTTGTCACCTCCCCAGCGCTTAGAACAGTGCTTGGCACATAGTAAGTGCTTCATAAATGTTATCATTATTATGATTACCACAGTGCTTGGCACATGGTAAGCGCTTCATAAATGCCACCATTATTACTATTACCACAGTGCTTGGCACATAGTAAGCGCTTTATAAATGTTATCATTATTATGATTACCACAGGGCTTGGCACATAGCAAGCGCTTCATAAATGCTACCATTACTACTATTACCACAGTGCTTGGCACATAGTAAGCGCTTTATAAATGTTATCATTATTACGATTACCACAGTGCTTGGCACATAGTAAGCGCTTCATGAATGCTACCATTACTACTACTACCACAGTGCTTGGCGCATAGTAAGCGCTTTATAAATGTTATCATTATTATGATTACCACAGGGCTTGGCACATAGCAAGCGCTTCATAAATGCCACCATTATTACTATTACCACAGTGCTTGGCACATAGTAAGCGCTTTATAAATGTTATCATTATTATGATTACCACAGTGCTTGGCACATAGCAAGCGCTTCATAAATGCTACCATTATTACTATTACCACAGTGCTTGGCACATAGTAAGCGCTTTATAAATGTTATCATTATTATGACTACCACAGGGCTTGGCACATAGTAAGCGCCTCATAAATGCTACCATTATTACTATTACCACAGTGCTTGGCGCATAGTAAGCGCTTTATAAATGTTATCATTATTATGATTACCACAGTGCTTGGCACATAGCAAGCGCTTCATAAATGCTACCATTATTACTATTACCACAGTGCTTGGCGCATAGTAAGCGCTTTATAAATGTTATCATTATTATGATTACCACAGGGCTTGGCACATAGTAAGCGCCTCATAAATGCTACCATTATTACTATTACCACAGTGCTTGGCGCATAGTAAGCGCTTTATAAATGTTATCATTATTATGATTACCACAGTGCTTGGCACATAGCAAGCGCTTCATAAATGCCACCATTACTACTATTACCACAGTGCTTGGCGCATAGTAAGCGCTTTATAAATGTTATCATTATTATGATTACCACAGTGCTTGGCACATAGTAAGCGCTTCATAAATGCCACCATTATTACTATTACCACAGTGCTTGGCGCATAGTAAGCGCTTTATAAATGTTATCATTATTATGATTACCACAGGGCTTGGCACATAGTAAGCGCCTCATAAATGCTACCATTATTACTATTACCACAGTGCTTGGCGCATAGTAAGCGCTTTATAAATGTTATCATTATTATGATTACCACAGTGCTTGGCACATAGCAAGCGCTTCATAAATGCTACCACTACTACTATTACCACAGTGCTTGGCACATAGTAAGCGCTTTATAAATGTTATCATTATTACGATTACCACAGTGCTTGGCACATAGTAAGCGCTTCATAAATGCTACCATTACTACTATTACCACAGTGCTTGGCGCATAGTAAGCGCTTTATAAATGTTATCATTATTACGATTACCACAGGGCTTGGCACATAGTAAGCGCTTCATGAATGCTACCATTATTACTATTACCACAGTGCTTGGCGCATAGTAAGCGCTTACTAAATGCTATCATTATGATGACTATAACTGCACTGCTGATTCTGGCTGTGTGGTAAGGGCTGTGGCGGGCGTCGGGGTCGGTGCCCGTACTCACGTTGGCTCTCTTGGCCGCTTGCATAGCCATCTTGGCGGCTTCTCGGGTCGCTCCTCCGGGTCCCGGACGAAAAAAACAAAATAACAACGTCCCCCTCACGGAGCCCGGGCGACATCAGACGAGAGCCGCGCTGGGCGTCCACTTCCGGTCGCGCTCAGGGCCGACTTCCGGCCGCGCTCCGGAAGTGACGCCTCCCTCCCGCGACCGGCCGGGGCCCGCGCATGCGCCGGGCGCGTGCCCCCCCCCCCTCGGGGCGCGTGCGCGTGACGTCACCGCCGGGCCCACCTATGGGGAGCCCGACCGTTTATTCATTCATTCATTCATGCAGTTAGTCATTCATTCAGTCGTATTGATTGAGCGCTTACTGTGTGCAGAGCACTGGGCTGAGCGCTTGGGAAGTGCAAGTTGGCAACGTGTAGAGACGGTCCCTACCCAACAGTGGGCTCACAGTCTAGAAGGGCATGTTTATTCTATTTCTTTGATTTTGTTAATATGTTTTGTTGTCTCCCCCTTCATGTTTATTCTATGTGTTTTATTTTGTTCATATGTTTTGTTGTCTGTCTCCCCCTTCATGTTTATTCTATCTGTTTTATTTTGTTAATATGTTTTGTTTTGTTGTCTGTCTCCCCCTTTATGTTTATTCTATTTGTTTTATTTTGTTGTCTGTCTCCCCCTTCATTTTTATTCTATTGATTTTATTTTGTTAATATATTTTGTTTTGTTGTCTGTCTCCCCCTTCATGTTTATTCCACTTGTTTTATTTTGTTAATATGTTTTGTTTTGTTGTCTGTCTCCCCCTTCATGTTTATTCTATTTGTTTTATTTTGTTGTCTGTCTCCCCCTTCATTTTTATTCTATTTGTTTTATTTTGTTAATATGTTTTGTTTTGTTGTCTATCTCCCCCTTAATGTTTATTCTATCTGTTTTATTTTGTTAATATGTTTTGTTTTGTTGTCTGTCTCCCCCTTCATGTTTATTCTATTTGTTTTATTTTGTTGTCTGTCTCCCCCTTCATTTTTATTCTATTTGTTTTATTTTGTTAATATGTTTTGTTTTGTTGTCTATCTCCCCCTTAATGTTTATTCTATCTGTTTTATTTTGTTAATATGTTTTGTTTTGTTGTCTGTCTCCCCCTTCATGTTTATTCTATTTGTTTTATTTTGTTGTCTGTCTCCCCCTTCATTTTTATTCTATCTGTTTTATTTTGTTAATATGTTTCGTTTTGTTGTCTATCTCCCCCTTAATGTTTATTCTATCTGTTTTATTTTGTTAATATGTTTTGTTTTGTTGTCTGTCTCCCCCTTCATTTTTAGTCTATTGATTTTATTTTGTTAATATATTTTGTTTTATTGTCTGTCTCCCCCTTCATTTTTATTCTATTGATTTTATTTTGTTAATGTTTTGTTTTGTTGTCTGTCTCCCCCTTCATGTTTATTCTATTTGTTTCATTTTGTTAACATATTTTGTTTTGTTGTCTGTCTCCCCCTTCATTTTTATTCTATTGATTTTATTTTGTTAATATGTTTTGTTTTGTTGTCTGTCTCCCCCTTCATGTTTATTCCCTTTATTTTATTTTGTTAATATGTTTTGTTTTGTTGTCTGTCTCCCCCTTCATGTTTAGTCTATTTATTTTATTTTGTTAATGTTTTGTTTTGATGTCTGTCTCCCCCTTCATGTTTATTCTGTTTTATTTTGTTAATATGTTTTGTTTTGTTGTCTGTCTCCCCGCTCATGTTTACTCTATTTATTTTATTTTGTTAATATGTTTTGTTTGTTGTCTGTCTCCCCCTTCATGTTTATTCTATTGATTTTATTTTGTTCATATGTTTTGTTTTGTTGTCTGTCTCCCCCTTCATGTTTATTCTATTTGTTTTATTTTGTTAATATGTTTTGTTTTGTTGTCTGTCTCCCCCTTCATGTTTATTCTGTTTTATTTTGTCAATATGTTTTGTTTTGTTGTCTGTCTCCCCCTTCATGTTTACTCTATTTATTTTATTTTGTTAATATGTTTTGTTGCCTGTCTCCCCCTTCATGTTTATTCTGTTTTATTTTGTTAGTATGTTTTGTTTTGTTGTGTGTCTCCCCCTTCATGTTTATTCTATTTATTTTGTTAATATATTTTGTTTTGTTGTCTGTCTCCCCCTTCTAGACTGTGAGCCCACGGTTGGATAGGGACCGTCTCTATATGTTGCCGACTTGTACTTCCCAAGCGCTTAGTCCAGTGCTCTGCACACAGTAAGCGCTCAATAAATACGATTGAACGAAGGAATGAATAGAAGGGGGAGAACGTACTTATTGAGCGCTTACCGTGTGCAGAGCACTGGACTAAGCGCCTGGAAAGTACAAATCCCGGCCCCGCCACTTGCCAGCTGGGTGACTTAGGGCAAGTCACTTCACTTCTCTGGGCCTCAGCTCCCTCATCTGGAAAATGGGGATGAAGGCTGGGAGCCCCAAGTGGGACAACCTGATCACCTTGTCACCTCCCCAGCGCTTACAACAGGGCTTTGCATATAGTAAGCACTTAATAAATGCCATCATTATTATTATTATTATTATTATTATTACCACGTGACAGGCACTGTACTAATCGCTGGGGTGGATCCAAGCAAATCGGGTTGGACACAGTCCCTGTCCCAGGTGAGGCTCCCAAATCTAAGGGGGAGGGAAGGCAGGCATTTGTACATATTTATTACTCTATTATTCATTTATTTATTTTACTTGTACATATCTATTCTATTTATTTTATTTTGTTAGTATGTTTGGTTTTGTTCTCTGTCTCCCCCTTTTAGACTGTGAGCCCACTGTTGGGTAGGGACCGTCTCTAGATGTTGCCAACTTGGACTTCCCAAGCGCTTAGTACAGTGCTCTGCACACAGTAAGAGCTCAATAAATACGATTGATTGATTGATGGATGGATTTAGTCCCCATTTGAAAGATGAAGAAGATGCAGGCCAGCGAGCCCGACGGAGCCCCAGACCCAGAGTTCCCATGGACAAATGGCAGGCGGCAGGCCCGTCAAAATGCCAGCGCTTAGAACAGTGCTTTGCACATAGTAAGCGCTTAATAAATATCATCATCATCATCATCATCACAGTCGGCAGCGCCATACCTTCCCAGACCCAACATTCCCAAGCGGAGACGGACCTTCAGCTTCCTGAACAACAACTTTTCCACCACGGCAGGGGGGTGGCTGATGATTTCTTCCTTTATTCGGTTAACGGAGGTGCTGGGCGCAGGTACTTGAGGGCCCGGCTGCACTTAAAGTTCAAACAAAACAGCCTGGCATAGCGGCTGGAGCACGGGCCCGGGAATCAGAAGGTCCTGAGTTCTAATGCCGGCCCCATCACTTATCCGCCGTGTGACCTCGGGCCTGTCACTTCACTTCTCCTTTTAGACTGTGAGCCCACTGTTGGGTAGGGACTGTCCCTATATGTTGCCAATTTGTACTTCCCAAGTGCTTAGTACAGTGCTCTGCACACAGTAAGCGCTCAATAAATACGATTGATGATGATTCTCCGGGCCTCAGTTCCCTCATCTGGAAAATGGGGATAAAGACTGGGCCCAGTTCAGGACGTGGGCTGGGTCCAACCTGACTAGCTTGTATCTACCCCAGCGCTTCCTACATTGCGCAGCTCTTAACAAAGACCACAGTAATAATTATTATTATTAATAATAATGATAACAGAAACCAGACACCTTTCCCTGCCCTCAAGGAGCTTGTTTGTACGGATTTATTACTCTATTTCACTTGTACATATTTACTATTCTATACATTTTGTTAACGATGTGCATCTAGCTTTACTTCTATTTATTCTGATGACACCTGTCCACATGTTCTGTTTTGTCATCTGTCTCATTCATTCAGTTGTATTTATTGAGCGCTTCCTGTGTGCAGAGCACTGTACTAAGCGCTTGGGAAGTACAAGTCGGCAACGTCTAGAGACGGTCCCTACCCAACAACGGGCTCACAGTCTAGAAGAGGGAGACAGACAACAGAACAAAACACGTACACGGGTGTCAATCGTCAGAACAAATAGAATTAAAGCTAGATGCACATCATTAACAAAATAAATAGTAAATATCCAGACACGTGCTTCAAAGGAGAATTTATAATTTCAAAAACCAACATGGCTACGCTTGAAAATAGTTCCCAATTTTTCCCAAAAAGTCGCCGTACGGTCAAACTCTCCCCCTTCTAGACTGTGAGCCCGTTGTCGGGTAGGGACCGTCTCTGTTACGTTGCCAGCTTGTACTGTCCCAAGCGCTTAGTACAGTGCTCTCCACACGGTAAGCGCTCAATAAATACGATTGAGTGACTGAATACGGTGGCTTTTATTTTTCAGAGCTTATAAAACCAAACCATCTCCCCTCCCTTGAGATTAATTACCCCACCTGAGCTTGGTGTTGCATCTTTTCCCCACCTCAGGGTAGTAGAGGCATTTCCAAGACGATTTTGCCGAGGTTCCTGTTGTCCTCCATGTGTCTGTGCGCGTCCGCGACCTTTTCCAGTGGGAAAACGCTATCAATGAGCGGGACCAGGTGGTGAGGGCTTTCTCCAGGTGGGGAGAAATGCGGCAGGATGCGCTCCGTGAAGGCTCTCACCAATTCCTCTTTATACTGAAAACCGGGAGATGGGAGGTCCGTTACATTTCACCCTCATCAGAAGCCTTCCTTCGGAACTCACGGCAGTAATAATAAAAATAATGATGATGATGACGATGAGGGTGATAATAACAGCATCAGTTAATAATAAAAATAATAATAATAGCGATGAGAGTAATAATAACAGCATCAGTTAAGTCCTTACTCTATGCCAGGCGTTGTACTTAGCGCTGGGGGAGATACAAGACGATCATATGATGATGATGATGATGATGGTATCTGTTAAGCGCTTACTATGTGCAAAGCACTGTTCTAAGCGCTGGGGGGGATACAAGGTGATTAGGTTGTCCCACATAATAATAATATCAGACACAATCCCTGACCCATATGGGGTTCATCATCATCATCATCAATCGTACTTATTGAGCGCTTACTATGTACAGAGCACTATACTAAGCGCTTGGGAAGTATAAATTGGCAACATATAGAGACAGTCCCTACCCAACAGTGGGCTCACAGTCTAGAAGAGGGAGACAGAGAACAAAACCAAACATACTAACAAAATAAAATAAATAGGATAGATATGTACAAGTAAAATAAATAAAATAAATAGAGTAATAAATACGTACAAACATATATCCATATATACAGGTGCTGTGGGGAAGGGAAGGAGGTAAGATGGGGGGGGATGGAGAGGGGGACGAGGGGGAGAGGAAGGAAGGGACTCAGTCTGGTTCACAGTCTAACGGGGCAGAAGAAGAGGTTATTGAACCCCTATGTTACAGATGAGGAAACCCAGGCATAGAGAAGTTGATGATGCTGGTATTTGTTAAGCGCTTACTATGTGCAAAGCACTGTTCTAAGCGCTGGGGGGGATACAAGGTGATCAGGTTGTCCCACATAATAATAATAATACTATCAGACACGATCCCTGTCCCATATGGGGCTCACAGTCTAACGGGGCAGAAGAAGAGGTTATTGAACCCCTATGTTACAGATGAGGAAACCTAGGCATAGAGAAGTCAAGTGACCCGCCCAAGGTCACACGTGGTGGTGCTGGGATTAGAACCCAGGGCTCCTAACTCCCACAGCTGTCGACGAACCGGGCAAAAAATCCAATTAAAATGGGAAGCAGCGAGGCGCAGTGGCTAGAGCCCAGGCCTGGGAGTTAGGAGGTCATGGGTTCTAATCCCGGATTCGCCATTTGTCTGCTGTGTGGCCTTGGGCAAGTCACTTCACTTCCCCGCGCCTCAGTTACCTCATCTGGAAAATGGGGATTGGGACTGTGAGCCCTAGCCCCACAGCATTTACGTACCTATCTGTAATTGATTTGATTGTATTGATGTCTGTCACCCCCCCATCTAGACTGCAAGCCCGTTTTGGGCAGGGAACGTGTCAGTTTATTGTACTGCACTCTCAATCATTCATTCATTGAATCGTATTTATTGAGCGCTTACTGTGTGCAGAGCACTGGACTAAGCGCTTGGGAAGTACAAATCGGCAATATATAGAGACGGCCCCTACCCAACAACGGGCTACTCTCCCAAGCGCTTAATACAGTGAGCGCTTGATAAATACGACTGAATGAAGGAATGAACGGCCGGGACTGTGTCCAACCTGATTAGCCTGTATCTACCCCAGCGCTTAATAATAATAATAATAATAATAATAATGGTATTTATTAAGTGCTTACTATGTGCAAAGCACTGTTCTAAGCACTGGGGAGGTTACAAGGTGATCAGGTTGACCCACACGGGGCTCACAGTCTTAATCCCTATTTTACAGATGAGGGAACTGAGGCCTAGAGAAGTGAAGTGACTTGCCCAAAGTCACCCAGCTGACAAGTGGCGGAGCCGGGTTCAAACCCGTGACCTCTGACTCCAAAGCCCGGGCTCTTTCCACTGAACTGGCGCTGGGCACATAGTGAGCGCTTCACGGGCACCGTCGTTATTATAAAACCACAGCGTAGGCTCTGCTTCGTCTGCGCTAGGAAGAAGAACAGAAGTGATCGTGTTGCCGATTTGTACTTCCCAAGCGCTTAGTACAGTGCTCTGCACATAGCAGGCGCTCAATAAATACGATTGATTGATTGATTAAGCTGAGTAGGCTCCGACTGCGTTCCCCACCAAGACTCGCCTTCTTGTCCCGGGCTCGCAGCACACTGGCGATGAGCCTTCCCCGTTTACGGAGTAGTTTGGAAAGCAGCTGCCCCTGGACCTCTCCTCCTCCGAGCAGCCCGTACAAGATCCACCGACCGTCAGTCGCCAGGCAGCTGAGGTTCTTTTCCCAGTAGGATCCACCGACGCAGTCCAGGATAACGTTGACCCCGGCCCCTTGACCGTGAAACACGCAGTCAGAATCCTCGAGGGCTCCGAAAGTTGAGTGCGAAAGAGTGAATTCGTTCATTCAATCGTATTTATTGAGCGCTTACTGCGTGCGGAGCACCGTGCTAAGCGCTTGGGAAGTACAAGTCGGCAACGTATAGAGGCGGTCCCTACCCAACAGCGGGCTCACAGTCTAGAATCAATCAATCAACCAATCAATCGTCTTTATTGAGCGCTTACTGCGTGCGGAGCACTGTGCTAAGCGCTTGGGAAGTACAAGTCGGCAACGTATAGAGACGGTCCCTACCCAACAGTGGGCTCACAGTCTAGAATCAATCAATCAACCAATCAATCGTCTTTATTGAGCGCTTACTGCGTGCAGGGCACTGTGCTAAGCGCTTGGGAAGTACAAGTCGGCAACGTACAGAGACGGTCCCTACCCAACAGGGGGCTTACAGTCTAGAATCAATCAATCAACCAATCAATCGTATTTATTGAGCGCTTACTGCATGCGGAGCACTGTGCTAAGCGCTTGGGAAGTACAAGTCGGCAACGTATAGAGGCGGTCCCTACCCAACAGTGGGCTCACAGTCTAGAATCAATCAATCAACCAATCAATTGTATTTATTGAGCGCTTACTGCGTGCGGAGCACTGTGCGAAGCGCTTGGGAAGTACAAGTCGGCAACGTATAGAGGCGGTCCCTACCCAACAGCGGGCTCACAGTCTAGAAGGGGGAGACAGACAACAAAACAATACATGTTAACAAAATCAAATAAATAGAATAGTACCTCAGGAATGGCAGCAGAGGTACTAAACAATTGATGGACGGGAAGGTAAGAATAATAAAAATAATAATAACAGTGTCATTTGTCTAGTGCTTACTAAGTGCTGGAGGCATGACAGAGAGTGTCGATTTATTTATTTCACTTGTACCTATTTATTTTATTTTGTTAATATGTTTGGTTTTGTTCTCTGTCTCCCCCTTCTAGACTGTGAGCCCACTGTTGGGTCAGGACCGTCTCTATACGTTGCCAACTTGGACTTCCCAAGCGCTTAGTACAGTGCTCTGCACACAGTAAGTGCTCAATAAATACAATTGATTGATTGATCCCCTAAGCTGATTGGGGTCACTCCGTTCATTGTCTGGGCCGGGAGACTTTTCTCTCAAGAAGCAGCGTGGCTCAGTGGAAAGAGCCCGGGCTTTGGAGTCAGTGATCATGGGTTCAAGTCCTGGCTCCGCCAATTGTCACCTGTGTGACTTTGGGCAAGTCACTTCACTTCTCTGGGCCTCAGTTACCTCATCTGTAAAATGAGCCCCCTGTGGGACAACCTGATCACCTTGTTTCCCCCCCCCCAGCGCTTAGAACAGTGCTTTGCACATAGTAAGCGCCTAATAAATGCCATCATTATTATTATTCTCAAATCTAGCTTGCCACACATCAGTACGGCTCTACTGATCAATCAATAGCATCGTGATTTTCTAAACTATTATTTTATGTAATGGTATTTGTTAAGCGCTGACTCTGTGCCAGGCACTGAACTGAGCGGTGGGCTACGTACAAGTTGTTGGGTAGGGACCGTCTCTATATGTTGCCAACCTGTACTTCCCAAGCGCTTAGTACAGTGCTCTGCACACAGTAAGCGCTCAATAAATACGATTGAACGAAGGAATGAAGTTAATGAGGTTGGACCCAGTTCCTGTCCCACGTGGGGCTCACACTCTTAATCCCCACCTGACAGGTGAGGGAACTGAGGCACAGAACAGTGAAGTGACTTGCCCAAGGTCACACAGCGGAGCGTGGCGGAGCCGGGATCAGAACCAAGGTCCACTCTTTCCATATTTCAATAAATACGATTGATTGATTGATTGATTTCCACTAGGCCATGCCGCTTCCCGCTCCTTATTCATTCATTCATCCATTCAATCGTATTTATCGAGCGCTTACTGTGTGCAGAGCACTGTACTAAGCGCTTGGGAAGTACAAATTGGCAACATATAGAGACGGTCCCTACCCAACAGCGGGCTCACAGTCTTCTAGACTGAGCACTTACCCTGTGCACGGTTAGTACTGATAACCTACAGATATTAATAATAATAATAATGATGGCATTTATTAAGCGCTTAATATGTGCAAAGCACTGTTATAAGCGCTGGGGAGGTTATAAGGTGATCAGGTTGTCCCTCGGGCGGCTCACAGTCTTCATCCCCATTTCACTGCGGCACAGAGAAGCTAAGTGACCCGCCCTGTATCTATCCCAGCGCTTAGTGCTTGGCACATAGTAAGCGCTTAACAAATACCATCGTTATTATTATTCCGATCGCCGAGCGCTTGGGCGAGCACGGCAGGGGTCGGCTGACCGGATCCCGGCCCTCCACCGTTCTTACCTTTGGTGAAGTTCAGGACCCCCCGGGCAAAGTCCTCCTCCTTGTAATTAAACCCAGCAGCGGCTCCAAGTTTCTTGGCCGACTGGACTTTCTCGGGCGAGCCGCTCGTGACCAGGGGGACCGCTCCGGCCAGGCGGCTCAGCTGGACGGCGGCCGTGCCGACCCCGCTGCTCCCCGCGTGGATGAGCACCGTCTCGCCGACCTTCACTCCGCCTAATCGTAAGCGGGATTGGGGGATCTGGTGAGCGCCTACTGTGTGCCGGGAACTGTACCCATTACGCCAGTTGGTAAAATCGGGTCTCACACGGGGTTCACCGGCCAAGTCGGAGGAAGAACGGGTACTCATTCATTCATTCCATCGTATCTACCGAGCGCTTACTGTGAGCAGACACACTCCCTGCCCACAACGAACTTACGGTCTAGAGGGGGACACAGACATGAATGTAAATAAATAAACTGCCGATACGCATACAAGTGCCGTGGAGCTGGGAGAGGGGATGAATAAAGGGAGCGAATCAGGGCGAAGAGGAAAGGAGGGATTAGTCGGGGAAGAACCCTTCATTCAGTTGCATTTATCGAGCGCTTACTGTGTGCAGAGCACTGTACGAAGCGCTTGGGAAGTACAAGTTGGCAACATCTAGAGACGGTCCCTACCCAACAGCGGGCTCACAGTCTAGAAGGGGGAGGGATTAGTCGGGGAAGAACGCTTCATTCAGTTGTATTTATTGAGCGCTTACTGTGTGCAGAGCACTGTACGAAGCGCTTGGGAAGTACAAGTTGGCAACATCTAGAGACGGTCCCTACCCAACAGCGGGCTCACAGTCTAGAAGGGGGAGGGATTAGTCGGGGAAGAACCCTTCATTCAGTTGTATTTATTGAGCGCTTACTGTGTGCAGAGCACTGTACGAAGCGCTTGGGAAGTACAAGTTGGCAACATCTAGAGACGGTCCCTACCCGACAAAGGGCTCACAGTCTAGAAGGGGGAGACAGACAACAAAACAAAACATGGGGACAGGTGTCAAGTCGTCAGAACAAATAGAATTAAAGCTGAATACGCATCATTAAAATCAATAGAATAGTAAATATGTACAAGTAAAATAGAGTAATAAATCTGTACAAACATATACACAGGTGCTATGGGGAGGGGAAGGAGGTAGGACGTGGGGGGGTGGGGAGGGAGAGAGGAAAAAGGGGGCTCAGTGTGGGAAGGCCTCCTGGAGGAGGTGAGCTCTCAGTAGGGCTTTGAAGGGAGGAAGAGGGCTTGCTCGGCGGATTTCCACTAGGCCCTGCCGTTTTGCCTTTAGCAGACACACATGGGTCGCCACTCCCTCGGCCGTGATCATCAGGGTCACTGCCACCCCAGCAACCTCACCTCCGGCAGGACCCCAAGGCCACGCTACCGTACGCTAGACCGTAAGCTCCCTGTGGCCAGGGGCTGCGCTTACCCAGCGGCATCTCGATGCCTACCGGGAAGTCCCACAGGTCCGACCGGACCAGAATTATTCCTTGGGCAAACGAGGCAAGAGGCAGGGGGCTGAAATCAGTCACTTAACGAACGTTTCGAGTGGCAGCGACAGAGGGAGGCGGGAAGGTTGGGTGTCCTCGGAGAGCAGTCCCCCGCCCCGTCCTCCCGGCCCCCGACCGCTCACCTAAGAGATGCAGCAGTTGGAAGGCCGTGAGCCAGGCCTCCGGGATGGCCGCCGCCTCAGAGAACGACAGGCCGCCGGGGATGGGCATGAGCAGGCCCTCCGGCACCGGGACGTACTGGGCCTGGCCCCCTCCGGCCAGGAGGGCCATCACCCCATCGCCTGGCTTCCATCGCCCCCCGCAACCGGGCCCCACTTCAGCCACGAGGCCGGACGCTTCCAGTCCCAAAATTTCACTGGCTCCTTCGGGTGGAGGATACTGGCCCTTTCTCTGCAAGAAACAATTCAGACTGTGAGCCCACTGTTGGGTAGGGACTGTCTCTATGTGTCGCCAATTTGTACTTCCCAAGCGCTTAGTACAGTGCTCTGCACATAGTAAGCGCTCAATAAATACGATTGATTGATTGATTGATGCAGTCGGTCAATGGACCCACCCGGGCTCTCCCCATTTCTTTCTCCTCCCTCTTTTCGCCAAGCCAGGGAGGATCCGGGGATGATCGCTGGCCACTGGGCGGTTGAGCTGGCGTTCGACGTCAATCCCGATCCTTTTTTTTTAAAAAAAAAATGGTATTTGTTCAATCGTTCATTCAGTCGTATTTACTGAGTGCTTACTGTGTGCAGAGCAAGCACTCACATTGTGCCAAGCACTGTACTAAGCCTGAATGGCTGCACACAGTCTACGTCCCCCTTGGGGCTCACGGTATTAATCTCCATTTTACAGATCTTCTCCGATGTTGTACATATTTATTATGGTTGTACATATTTATTACTCTATTTATTTATTTATTTATTTATTTATCTATTTATTTATTACTCTATTTATTATTTTATGTTGCCAATTTGTACTTCCCAAGCGCTTAGTACAGTGCTCTGCACATAGTAAGCGCTCAATAAATACGATTGATGATGATGATGATTTATTTATTTATTTTACTTGTACATATCTATCCTATTTATTTTATTTTGTTAGTATGTTTGGTTTTGTTCTCTGTCTCCCCCTTTTAGACTGTGAGCCCACTGTTGGGTAGGGACTGTCTCTATGTGTCGCCAATTTGTACTTCCCAAGCGCTTAGTACAGTGCTCTGCACATAGTAAGCGCTCAATAAATACGATTGATTGATTGATTGATGCAGTCGGTCAATGGACCCACCCGGGCTCTCCCCATTCCTTTCTCCTCCCTCTTTTCGCCAAGCCAGGGAGGATCCGGGGATGATCGCTGGCCACTGGGCGGTTGAGCTGGCGTTCGACATCAATCCCAATCCTTTTTTTTAAAAAAAAAAATGGTATTTGTTCAATCGTTCATTCAGTCGTATTTATTGAGCGCTTACTGTGTGCAGAGCAAGCACTCACCTTGTGCCAAGCACTGTACTAAGCCTGAATGGCTGGACACAGTCTACGTCCCCCTTGGGGCTCACGGTATTAATCCCCATTTTACAGATCTTCTGCGATGTTGTACATATTTATTATGGTTGTACATATTTATTACTCTATTTATCACTCTATTTATTACTCTGTTATTTTATGTTGCCAATTTGTACTTCCCAAGCGCTTAGTAGAGTGCTCTGCACATAGTAAGCACTCAATAAATACGATTGATGATGATGATGTACTTCCCAAGCGCTTAGTACAGTGCTCTGCACATAGTAAGCGCTCAATAAATACGATTGATGATGATGATGATGATTTATTTATTTTACTTGTACATATCTATCCTATTTATTTTATTTTGTTAGTATGTTTGGTTTTGTTCTCTGTCTCCCCCTTTTAGACTGTGAGCCCACTGTTGGATAGGGACCGTCTCTAGATGTTGCCAATTTGTACTTCCCAAGCGCTTAGTACAGTGCTCTGCACATAGTAAGTGCTCAATAAATACGATTGATGATGATGACGATGATTTATTTATTTATTTTACTTGTACATATCTATCCTATTTATTTTATTTTGTTAGTATGTTTGGTTTTGTTCTCTGTCTCCCCCTTTTAGACTGTGAGCCCACTGTAGGGTAGGGACTATATGTTGCCAATTTGTACTTCCCAAGCGCTTAGTACAGTGCTCTGCACATAGTAAGCGCTCAATAAATACGATCGATGATGATGATGATGATTTATTTATTTATTTTACTTGTACATATCTGTCCTATTTATTTTATTTTGTTAGTATGTTTGGTTTTGTTCTCTGTCTCCCCCTTTTAGACTGTGAGCCCACTGTTGGGTAGGGACTGTCTCCATATGTTGCCAATTTGTACTTCCCAAGCGCTTAGTACAGTGTTCTGCACATAGTAAGTGCTCAATAAATACGATTGATGATGATGATGATGGGTCTATTGGCAGAGCCATCGTTCTTTCTTTCGTTCTGGTATTTGTTACGCGCTTACTGTGTGTCAAACGCTGTTCTAAGCCCTGGGGTAGGTACAACTTCATTATGTCTGACACAGTCCCTGGCCCACATGGGGCTCACAGTCTAAGCAGGAGGGAGAACGGGTATTTCATCCCCCTTTTGACAGTTGAGGAAACTGAGACGCAGAGAAGCTAGATGACTAGACCAAGGTCACGCGGCAAGCAAATGGCAGAGTCAGGATTAGAACCCAGGTCCTCTGACTCCCTGTGCTCTTCCACTAGGCCCCGCCGCTTCCCATCCCTTAGCCTGCCCTTCCCTTAGCCCCGAGCAGGGGTGCAGCACCACCCTGATCTCCTCACGGCAACGCTGGGCTGGAATCTGATGACTGAACGGGATTTGGCAAAAGCTGGATTTGGTTTTCGGCCTCCAGAAATGTTAAATAGGGACAAGAGTCCAAGTGGTGTAAGAGCAACACGCTGGGCCTGCGGAGATTCGTGACCGGAGCCTGGGCTTGGGAGTCAAAGGTCGTGATTTCTAATCCCGCCTCCGCCACTTATCAGCTAGGTGACTTAAAGCCGATAGCTGGGCAAGTCATTTAACTTCTCTGTGCCTCGGTTACCTCATCTGCAAAATGGGGATTAAAACTTTGAGCTCCACATGGGCCAGCTTGATTACCTTGTCTCTACTCCAGCGCTCAGAACAGTGCTGGGCAATTAATCAATCAATCAATCAATCGTATTTATTGAGGGCTTACTATGTGCAGAGCACTGTACTAAGCGCTTGGGAAGTACAAATTGGCAACACATAGAGACAGTCCCTACCCAACAGTGGGCTCACAGTCTAAAAGGGGGAGACAGAGAACAGAACCAAACATACCAACAAAATAAAATAGGATAGAAATGTACAAGTAACATAAATAAATAAATAAATAAATAAATAGAGTAATAAATATGTACAACCATATATACACATAGTATACACATGGGCACATAGTAAGCACTTAACAAACACAATTATTATTATTACCACAATTCCATCTCCTCCAAGAGGCCTTCCCCAACTAGGCCCTCATTTCCCCAACTCCCTCTCCCTTCTGTGTCACCCGCGCAATTGGATCTGTAATAATAATGATGGCATTTATTAAGCGCTTACTATGTGCAAAGCACTGTTCTAAACTCTGGACCCTTTAAGCACTGGCTATTCACCACAGCCTCAACCCTTCTTCACCTAGGTACGTATTCATTCATTCATTCATTCAATCAATCGTATTTACTGAGCACTTACTGTGTGCAGAGCACTGTACTAAGCGCTGGGGAAGTACAAGTCGGCAACATCTAGAGGCGGTCCCTACCCAACAACGGGCTCGCAGTCTAGAAGACGGGCTCACGGTCTCCTAGTGTATTTATTTATATTAAAATCCGTCCTCCGGTCTAGACTGTAAGCTCCTCGATGGCAGGGAATGTGTCTGCCGACTCTCTTCCAAGTGCTCCGCACCCCGTAAACGCCCAATCGATACCATCGATTGATTGATTGATTGATTGATGACTGAGGAAGATCATACCTGGAGTAAGTCCGCCCTGTTCAGCGCACTGGCGTGAACCTTAACGAGGATTTCACCTTCTCCTGGAGACGGTTTGGCCACTGTTTTCAAATAAAGATTTTCTGGCCCTCCCGGTTGGTCAAAGTGCACAGCTAGCATCGTTTCTGGAAAAAAAAAATATGAAGGGAAAGCTTATAAATTTTTTTTTTTACTATTCTCACCGAGTACAAAAACTTATTGTAAATCCAGAAAGCCTTTCCTTCTTAACTGCCACCCCAAAGTTTCCATTTCCCTTTTGCCTGACTCACATGGAACCCAATTATTTTAGTATTTACTGAGCAATCACAACACGCCAGGCCTTGTACTAAGCTCAGGGTAATTACATGATCATCATCACTGTTCCCACTAAGGGCTCACAACCTGAGAGGAGGGGAGAGGAGTTATCTAATGATAAGAATCCATCAATCAATCGTATTTATTGAGCACTTACTGTGTGCAGGGCACTGTACTAAGCGCTTGGGAAGTACAAGTTGGCAACAAGAATGATAACTGCGGTATTTGTTAAGCACTTACTATGTGCCAAGCACTGTACTATTTATTTATTTATTTATTTTACTTGTACATATCTATTCTATTTTATTTTGTAGTATGTTTGGTTTTGTCTCCCCCTTTTAGACTGTGAGCCCACTTACTATGTGCCAAGCACTGTACTATTTATTTATTTATTTTACTTGTACATATCTATTCTATTTTATTTTGTAGTATGTTTGGTTTTGTCTCCCCCTTTTAGACTGTGAGCCCACTGTTGGGTAGGGACTGTCTCTATATGTTGCCAACTTGTACTTCCCAAGCGCTTAGTACAGTGCTCTGCACACAGTAAGCGCTCAATAAATACGATTGATGATGATGATGATGATGTACTAAATCCCTGGGGTAGATAATCAGGCTGGACACAATCCCTGCCCCACATGGGGCTTCCGCTCTATGTAGGAGGGAGAACAGCTATCTAATCTCCATTTTACAGAGGAAGAAACTGAGGCTCAGAGAGGTTAAGTGATTTGCCCTAGGCTGCACAGCAGGGCAATAGTACAGCTGGGATTAGGCCCCAGGTCTCCCGACTCCCAGCGCCAGGCTCCTTCCTCATTGTTACACTGAGAAGTCAGACCTGAAGGAATTAAATAGGAATACAGTATGAACAATAAGGGCAAACTTTAAAATTAAACAATCCACATAAGACCATTCGTCTGCTTTTGGTGTAGATTCTCTGACGTTTAATAAAGTCTGAGCTCTGTCTAAAAGTTCTCCTCCAGACTGTGAGCTCCTTGTGGGAGAAGATCATCTCTTGCTGAGTGCTTTCGTAACTTCCTTAAAATCAGTCCATTTACTGAGCGTGCTCGGAAATCCGTCAAATCACGGATTTGACGATTGAATGAAATCAGCCTATTTACTGATTTCCCTTCAAGGCCCTGCTGAGAGCTCACCTCCTCCAGGAGGCCTTCCCAGACTGAGCCCCTTCCTTCCTCTCCCCCTCGTCCCCCTCTCCATCCCCCCATCTTACCTCCTTCCCTTCCCCACAGCACCTGTATATATGTATATATGGTTGTACATATTTATTACTCTATTTATGTATTTATTTATTTATTTTACTTGAACATATCTATTCTATTTATTTTATTTTGTTAGTATGTTTGGTTTTGTTCTCTGTCTCCCCCTTTTAGACTGTGAGCCCACTGTTGGGTAGGGACTGTCTCTATGTGTTGCCAATTTGTACTTCCCAAGCGCTTAGTACAGTGCTCTGCACATAGTAAGCGCTCAATAAATACGATTGATTGATTGATTGATTACTGAGTGTCCCTAAATCCGACAGATCCTCCTATTTACTGAGCACTTTCGGCAATTTGTCAACGGTGGTATTTGTTAAACGCTTACTAGGCGCTGAGCATTGTTGTAAGCGCTGAGAAATCGTCATGACTGAACTCCTTAAAATCAGCCTACTTCCTGAGCGCTTTTGTAAATCTGTAAAGTCAGCTATTTACCGAGCGCGCCTAAATCCGTAAGATCCTCCTGTTTACTGACCGCTTTCGGAAATCTGTCAGATCGTCCTATTTACCGAGCGCTCGTAAATCCCTAAAACCGTAATGACTGAGCGCTTTCGTAACTTTTTAAAATCAGCCCATTTAATGAGCGGTCTCGTAAATCCCTAAAATCAGCCTATTTACTGAACGCTTTCATAAATCCGTCAAATCGTCCTATTTACTGAGCGCTCTCGTAAGTGTTTTGTTGTCTGTCTCCCTCTTCCAGCCTGTGAGCCCGTTGTTGGGTAGGGACTGTCCCTATATGTTGCCGACTTGTACTTCCCAAGCGCTTAGTACAGTGCTCTGCACACAGTAAGCGCTCAATAAATGCGATTGAATGAATGAATGAATGAATATGTCTACGGGCTCTACTGGATTGTATTCTCCAAGCTCCTAGTACAGGACTCGGTACACAGTGAGCACACAGCATGGCCTGGTGGATAGAGCATGAGCCTGAGAGTCGGAAGGATCTGCGTTCTAATTTCTGGGTTCTGGGTTCTAATTTCGACTGTGCCACTCATCTGCTGTGTGACCTTCACTTCACTTCTCTGGGCCTCAGTTACCTCACCTATAAAACGGGAATTAAGACTGTGAGCCCCATGTGGGACAACCCAATTTCTTAGTATCTCCACCAGCGCTTAGAATAGTGCTCGGCACATAGTAAGCGCTTAACAACCACCACAATGATTATTATTTTTGAAATTATTATCATCATCATCATCATCAATCATATTTATTGAGCACTTACTACGTGCAGAGCACTGTACTAAGCACTTGGGAAGTATTATCATTGCTCAGAGCACAGTGGGCATGGATAGTGAGCTGCCCTTCTCCAGTTCCAATACTCACAAGTAATGGACAAATAGTAGTTTTCCTGGATGCGGCTGTTTTGAGAAAACCGTTATGAGTTCTGGGGTAGATACACTTTTTTTCCGCCATATATACTTTTTTGGTGTCATACAGAGTTGTCCTCTGTATTCGAAAACACCATAAACAATAATCACTATTCTACTGCATCACTGTTTAATTGTTTATTACTGTATACAATTCTACACAATCATCATCATTATTATTGCACTTAAGTGCATACTCTGTGCCAAGCTAGGTACTGAGGTAGATACGGGATAATCAGAGGACACAGGGCTTACAGCCTAAAGGGGAGGGGGAAGAGATATTGAACCTCCATTTTTCAGATGAGGAAACTGAGGCACAGACAAGTTGTGACTTGTCCAAGGCCACACAGCAGACAAGTGGGGGAGCCAAGGTTAGAACCCAAGTCTCCTGGCTCCGAATCTTTCCAGTAGGCCATAGGGAAATTCACTTAAAGATGGAGTATTTGGTTTAAAAGGTCGAAAAGAGACCCACAGTTCCAGCCACGGTGTGCTCACATACTGCATATCTGATGTCTAATGTTTGAGGAGCCTGACACAGTTTTTCCCTTTTGCTTCCTTGCCTCTCCTTCCTCTGTCTTACTAGGACGGAATTAAATCCCCATGGCAAAAAGCCACGTGGGCCGCCCTGACATCAGAAGGGTCTTGTGGCTTTAGTTTGGCAATCAAGAACCTGCTGGGGTGGGAAGTTGGGGAAGCCCTGAAATGAAATGAAACTGCAAGTTTCCCAGGGAATCCCACCGCCCAAGGAACAAAAGCCCCCTGGGGAAGGCTGAGTCCCTGGTGAAGCCCACCTGCTGCTCCCAGACATGACACCCTATGCACGGGGATGGATGGATTTGGGGGGAAGCCTGGAAGGGGACAAGGGGGGAGTTGGGGGAAGCTTGAGGGGAGAGGGGGGTGAGGAAAGCTGGGGGAGAGGCCTTGGGGACAGCCTGGGGAAACATGGGGGCAGGGGAGCCACATGGGATGGGGCTGGGGGGACACTGGGAAAACCTGGGAAAGGACTGGGAAAACATGAGAGAGGGATGGGGGGAGTCTGGGGAAAGCTGGGAAAAGCTTGAGAGGGGGCTCTGGGGGAGACTGGGGAAAGCTGGGGAAAGGCTGGGACAAGCGCCCGGCGAAAGCTGGGAAAAGGCTGGGAGAAGTCTGGGGAAACATGGGAGAGGGGTAGGGGGGAGTCTGGGGAAACCTGGGAAAAGGCTGGGAGAAGCCCGGGGAAACATGGGAGAGGGGTAGGGGGGAGTCTGGGGAAACCTGGGAAAAGCCTGGGGAAAACATGAAGGGGAGACTGGGGAAATGAGAGAGGGGTACAGGGGAGTCTGGGGAAACCTGGGAAAAGCTTGAGAGGGGACTCTGGGGGAGACTGGGGAAAGTTGGGGAAAGGCTGGGACAAGAGCCCGGGGAAAGCTGGGAAAAGGCTGGGAGAAGCCTGGGGAAAGCTGGGAAAAGGCTGGGAGGAGCCTAGAGTGCTCTGCACACAGTAAGCGCTCAATAAATACGATTGAATGAATGAATTAATGAATGAAACCTGGGAGGGAGGGAGAGGGGGGAAGTCTGGGGAAACCCGGGAAAAGACCGGGAGAAGCCTGGGGAAACCTGGGAGCGGGGAGGGGGGATTCTGGGGAAACCTGGGGAAAGGCTGGGAGAAGCCTGGGGAAACCTGGACGAGGGGCAGGGGGGAGGGCTCCGGGGGGGTCTGGGGAAGGGGGCTCCAGGGGGGGTCTGGGGACACCTGGGAGAAGCTTGGGGAAATATGAGAGAGGGCTGGTGGGGGGGGGGGGGTCTGGGGAAAGCGGGGAAAAGACTGGGAGAAGCTTGGGGAAATAGAGAGGGCTGGGGGGGTCTGGGGAAAGTTGGGAAAAGGCTGGGAGAAGCTTGGGGAAGTATGAAAGAGGGCTGGGGGGTCTGGGGAAAGCTGGGAAAAGACTGGGAGAAGCTTGGGGAAGTATGAGAGAGGGCTGGGGGGGGTCTGGGGAAAGCTGGGAAAAGACTGGGAGAAGCTTGGGGAAATGAGAGAGGGCTAGAGGGGGGTCTGGAGAAAGCTGGGAAAAGACTGGGAGAAGCTTGGGGAAGTATGAGAGAGGGCTAGAGGGGGGGCGTCTGGGGAAAGCTGGGAAAAGACTGGGAGAAGCTTGGGGAAGTATGAGAGAGGGCCAGAGGGGGGGTCTGGGGAAAGCTGGGAAAAGACTGGGAGAAGCTTGGGGAAGTATGAGAGAGGGCTGGGAGGGCGTCTGGGGAAAGCTGGGAAAAGACTGGGAGAAGCTTGGGGAAGTATGAGAGAGGGCTAGAGGGGGGCGTCAGGGGAAAGCTGGGAAAAGACTGGGAGAAGCTTGGGGAAGTGTGAGAGAGGGCTAGAGGGGGGTCTGGGAGGGGGCTGAGGAGGCTTAGGGAGACTAGGGGGAGCTTGGAGAAACCTGGGAGCAGGGTTGGGGGGCCTCAGGGAGCCGGGAACAGGCCAGCTCTTCTCCCCCCACCTCCCTCCCAGGGCCTGAAATGTCCCTACCTCTCTTCCCTTCAGTTCCCTCATCTGTAAAATGGGGATGAAAACTGTGAGCCCCCCGTGGGCCCACCTGCTCACCTTGGAACCTCCCCAGCGCTTAGAAGAGTGCTTTGCACATAGCAAGCGCATTTTACAAACACCATCAGTATTATTATTATTACCTCCTTCACTGCTCGCCAGGAACCAACCAACGAATCCCCCGGCCCGGAGCACTGCAAGGAGGAGCACTGCAGGGAGGAGCACTGGAGTCCGGAAACCCAAAAGAGGTAAGGCCTACAGAGCTGGCCCCACCCCCTTCCCTTCCCATCCCTTCCTTCCTTCCCCTTCCCTCCTTCCAGAAAAAGCTTAGTCATTCCAGGCCGCATTCCCGGGAAGCGTGACTGTGACCCCGGACTGAGCTTCCCCCCCTCCCCAGCCATCCATCCTATTTAATGAGCGCTTACTGGGGTGCAAGGGCACTGTACTGAACGCTTGGGAGAGCACACTAGGACAGAGTTGGCAGACACACTCCCTGCCCACAGCTAGACATTAATGTAGTTGGACTGTGTCCAGCTCAGTTTGCTTGTATCCACCCCAGCGCTCAGTACAGTGCCCGGCACATAGTAAGCGCTTCTTATAAATTTCTTCTTATAAAGAAATTATGGTTTTGGAGGAACGTGCTGTGGGGCTGAGGGAGGGGTGGATCAAGGATGCTAATGAAGGAGGGCAGAAGCACTGGGGCAGATTAGACCAGAGAAGCTGTCCAGACACCGTCAATCAATCAATCAATCGTATTTACTGAGCGCTTACTGTGTGCAGAGCACTGTACTAAGCCCTTGGGAAGTACAAGTTGGCAACGTACTGTTCCACAAAGGGCTCACAATCCAAAGGATTATACAATTTGGAAAAGGAGGGTGAGGGGAGCCCTGAATCCCTTTAGAAGCACTGAAGAGGGTAGAAGGAAAAAAAGGCCAGATTCCTGTGGAGTACCTATTCATTCATTCATTCAATAGTATTTACTGAGCGCTTACTGTGTGCACAGCACTGTACTAGGTGCTCATTCGTTCAATTCCTTCCATCTTATTTATTGAGCACTTACTGTGTGCAGAGCACCGTACTAAGCGCTTGGGAAATACAAGTTGGCAACATATAGAGACGGTCCCTACCCAACAATGGGCTCATACTATATGTATATATGTTTGTACATATTTATTACTGTATTTATTTTACTTGTACATATCTATTCTATTTATTTTATTTTGTTAGTGTGTTTGGTTTTGCTCTCTGTCTCCCCCTTTTAGACTGTGAGCCCACTGTTGGGTAGGGACCGTCTCTATATGTTGCCAACTTGTACTTCCCAAGCGCTTAGTACAGTGCTCTGCACACAGTAAGCGCTCAATAAATACGATTGATTGATTATACTTATATACTTATATATAAGCACTTATACTAAGTACTACTCCTAATGGCATTTATTAAGCACTTACTACGTGCCAGGCACTGTGTTAAGCACTGGGGTGGATACAAGCAAATCGAATGGGCCACACATCCAGTCCCAAGGAGGTATCACAGTCTCAATCCCCATTTTACAAATGAGGGAATTGAGGCCCAGAGAAGTGAAGTGACTTGCCCAAGGCCACACAAAAGACAAGTGGCAGAGCCGGGAGTAGAACCCGTGCCCTTTGGACTCCCAGGCTCATATACTCTATCCACTATTCATTCATTCAATTGTATTTATTGAGCGCTTACTGTGTGCAGAGCACTGTACTAGGTGCTTGGGAAGTACAAATTAGCCACATCATCAGTTGGGTAAAACTAACCTGTCTCACGTCAGTCTAATACCAATATTATTCTAACATTAATATGAATCAATACTTTAAAATACATAAAGTACAGATATGTACGTAAGTGCTGTGGGGGTGAGGGTGAAGTGTGTATAATAATAAGAAGAATTATGGTATTTGTTAAGCACTTACTAGGTGCCAGGCACTGAACTAAGCGCCAGGGTGGATACAGACAAATTGGGTTGGATACAATCTCACGTGGGGCTCCCTGTCTCAGTCCCGCCAAATCTAGGGTTCCCCAAATCACTATGCCATGCTGCTTCCAAATTACTCCTCAAAAGTAAGTATCCGGCAGGGATAATAATAATGATGGTATTTGCTAAGCTCTTACTATGTGCCAAGCACTGTTTTAAGCGCTGGGGTACGTGCAAGGTGATCAGGTTGTCCCACATGGGGGCCACGATCTTAATCCCCATTTTTACAGATGAGGTAACTGAGGCCCAGAGAAGTGAAGCGACTTGCCCAAGGTCACACAGCAAGCAGACAAGTGGCAGAGCCGGGATTAGAACCCACGTCCCGATGTAGACGTCTCCCCTAGCATTTGTTTCTTGCCTCGGCTCATCTCCTTCCATGACCCCCGGCCCCTCCGCATCCTGACACATTGCCCCCGGAGAGCCGTGACTGAATTTGTCCTTTTCACCTTAAATATTGTTCATTTTGCTCACGAGGAACCTCTCCCTGGGCAAATACGGCATTAGGAAGTTGCGTTTGCCAAAACATGATCTATTATATAACCTGGTGATTGTTAATGTTCTGAAGAAAAACTCTTTTCAGCTCAAGGGATATTCAGCCCATTAATAATAATGATGGCATTTATTAAGCGCTTACTATGTGCAAAGCACTGTACTAAGCGCTGGGGAGGCTACAGGGTGATCAGGTTGTCCCATGGAGGGGCTCACGGTCTTAATCCCCATTTTACAGATGAGGGAACTGAGGCCCAGAGAAGTGAAGTGTTTGGTTTTGTCTCCCCCTTTTAGACTGTGAGCCCACTGTTGGGTAGGGACTGTCTCTATATGTTGCCCATCTGTACTTCCCAAGCGCTTAGTACAGTGCTCTGCACACAGTAAGCGCTCAATAAATACGACTGATGATGATGAAGCGACTCGCCCAAAGTCACACAGCTGACAATTGGCGGAGCCGGGATTTGAACCCATGACCTCTGACTCCAAAGCCCGAGCTCTTTCCACTGAGCCACGCTGCTTCTCTTCATGATTTTTAGTACATTCCTTTTGTAAATTCTTTGAAGTTGTATTTTAATAAGTAATAATAAGGATGATGGCATTTGTTATGTGTTTACTATGTGCGAAGCCCTACAATTACTGCTACTACTACATTGAAATCATATTTGTTTCTCCAAATCATAAAAAAGTACAACCCTTCGAATCAATGCTGCCTTTACAGTCACTAACACCGTGGCAAATTCTTCCTCGAGAGCAATCCGTGCAATTCCAATTTGATCGGCTCAAGTCCCATAACGATAATAATAATGATATTTGTTAAGCGTTTACTATGTGCCAAGCACTGTTCTAACTGTTGGGATAGATACGAGGTTATCGGGTTGTCTGAATCCCCAGTCTGAATCCCCGTTTTACAGACGAGGGAACTGAGGCACAGAGAAGTTAAAAGCCGGGATTAGAACCCACGACCTCCGTCTCCCAAGCCCCTGCTCGTTCCACTTAACCACGCTGCTTCTCCATCAGCGGCATTTCCTGAGTGCCTTCTGCATGCAGGGCACTGTACTGAGCAACTTTTACTTGCAGAGCAGTGTTCTGGGCACCGGCTGAATTCCTAGGTCTGCGCTAGGCCCTTGGAAATGTACAATAAAAGTACGAGTAATCTAAGGGTGTGTGTTGAAGGCGCCTCCTTTCAATCCATCGCAGCTCTTTTGAGACTGAAAGAGTAGCCCTGTAAGGACGGGTGTGAGGAACTTGGTTGGGGCGGCTGCAGGCAAACCTGAAATTTACAAGGCTGTGTGCCCAGGCGGTGCCCGCTTTGGCCTGGGCTGATGCTAGTCCTGTTGCCTGGAGGGCACTTGGGCTGGACTGAAGTGATAAACTTCAGGCAGAAACTTGCGCATCAGGCAGAAACTCCTCACCCTGGGCTTCAAGGCTGTCCATCCCCTCGCCCCCCTCCTACCTCACCTCCCTTCTCTCCTTCTCCAGCCCAGCCCGCACCCTCCGCTCCTCCGCCGCTAATCTCCTCACTGTACCTCGTTCTCGCCTGTCCCGCCATCGACCCCCGGCCCACGTCATCCCCCGGGCCTGGAATGCCCCCAATCCCTCTGCCCATCCGCCAAGCTCGCTCTCTTCCTCCCTTCAAGGCCCTGCTGAGAGCTCACCTCCTCCAGGAGGCCTTCCCAGACTGAGCCCCTTCCTTCCTCTCCCCCTCTCCATCCCCCCCATCTTACCTCCTTCCCTTCCCCACAGCACCTGTATATATGTTTGTACATATTTATTACTCTAACTTGTACATATCTATTCTATTTTATTTTGTTAGTATGTTTGGTTTTGCTCTCCGTCTCCCCCTTTAAGACTGTGAGCCCACTGTTGGGTAGGGACTGTCTCTCTATGTTGCCAATTTGTACTTCCCAAGCGCTTAGTCCAGTGCTCTGCACACAGTAAGCGCTCAATAAATACGATTGATGATGAGGAGGATAAACGTCCCAAATTCAGGACATTGTTTTCAGTTCCTAGAGAGACATTCACCTGCATCCGAGTTGATCGGAGGACTGGTAGACGTGTGCCACGGCGGCATGCTCCAGAGGGGAAGAGGGAAGACTGAAGACAGAGGCGGGCGGTAGCCGGGTCCACGCAAGGTTGCCCCTAGCGCGTCTTGCTTCTCCCGAGGGCAAAGTTTTAAGTGCCGCCCCACAGAAAGTGACTTAACACTTCCAAGGTGGCGGCTGTGCCCGCCGAGGGCTGCCCCAGGTGACTAATTACATGCCTTAATGACCACCCCCTTCTAGACCGTGAGCCCGCTGTTGGGTAGGGACCGTCTCTATATGCTGCCAACTTCCCAAGCGCTTAGCACAGAGCTCTGCACACAGTAAGCGCTCAATAAATACGATTGAATGAGCGATCAGGCCAGGTCGCACGCGCTCGTTCGCCTTCTTCCTCTTTTGGTGCTGTTTCAGGGTACCGGTGAGGAGGGGGTGGGCGCGACCATGGGGGACCTGCAGGTTTAGGGGTCTGCGGGGGTGAAGAAGCAATGCTGGGGAAGTGGAGACCCGGTCCGAGGGCAAGCACCGGCTCCCGGCTGCTGCCGCCCACCCCGTGGCGACCGGGAAAGGGGCTGAAAGTTTGAGGTAAATTGGGAACGGGCGGAAATGCCTCAGTCTCCTTCCCGAGGTGCCCAGATCTTGCGGGCCCCCGCCCCTCTCAATAATACTTCCACTAATAATGATGGTGGTATTTGTTAAGGGCTTACCACGTGCCAGGCGCTGTACTAAACGCTGGGGTGGGTACAAGCAAATCGGGTCGGACGCAGGCCCTGTCCCACGTGGGGCTCCCAGTCTCGATCCCCATTTTACAGGCGAGGTGACTGAGGCCCAGAGAAGTGATTTGCCCGAAGCCACACAGCAGGCAAGTGGCGGGGTCAGGATTAGAACCCATGACCTTCTGGCTCCCAGGCTGCTTCCCCACCTAGAGCAGTGCCCGTCCCAGCCCTGGCTGCGGGGGGACGGAGGGGGTGACGCTCACATGGACTCAGACACAAGGGCCTGGTTGGCCCCGGGAGACACAGCCAAGGCAGCCCAATTCAGGAGAAGTAGCGTGGCTCAGTGGGAAGAGCACAGGCTTGGGAGTCAGAGGTCATGGGTTCGAATCCCGAATCCTCCACTTGTCAGCTGTGTGACCTTGGGCAAGGCACTTAACTTCTCTGGCCCTCAGTTCCCTCATCTGTCAAATGGGGATTAAGACCGGGAGCCCCACGTGGGCCAACCTGATCACCTTGTATCCCCCCCAGCGCTTAGAACAGTGCTTTGCACATAGTAAGCGCTTAACAAATACCGTTATTATTATTACCCAGAGCCAGAAGTACTTCCACTGAGCAGAAGCCGTGACCCCAAGGAAATGTGCCTGTCCTCAGCCAGGTTGCCACAGGGCCTGGATATGGCAGAGGAGGAGGAGGAGGAGGAGGAGAAGGAGGAGGAGGAGAACGACGACGACGACGACGACGAGGAAGGAGGTGGTGGCAGTGGAGGAGGAAGTGCCCCTGGCTCCTTTCCCCCTCACACTCATCCGTCCTTCCATCTTCCCCATCCCCTCTCCTCCCTTCTCCCATCATTTATCCCTTTCCCCCCCCCCCTCCCCTCCTCTCCCCCATTTCTGACCCCATCCCGCTGAAGTGTGAAGGTTTTCATTCTTTTAGGCTCGGCAAGAGGGTCGGGAGTCAGGTCAGGTGAGCCTCTAGATTTCTGGTCCGTGCAGCACTTGGAAAGAGTGGTGAACACACTGGGGCTTAGTGAGGCCTGGAGTTGAAATCGAATAGACTATTAAGTCCAGTTAAACTAAGGGTCGGAGAGTTAGGGTTAATGACCAGAGCTGAAAAGGCAAGAAAGGCAGAAAGATAGACAGTTGTATATATATATATATCGTGCTCAGTGGAAAGAGCCCAGGCTTTGGAGTCAGAGGCCATGGGTTCAAATCCCGGCTCCGCCAATTGTCAGCTGGGTGACTTTGGGCAAGTCACTTCACTTCTCCGGGCCTCAGTTCCCTCATCTGTAAAATGGGGTGAAGCCTGTGAGCCCCCCGTGGGACAACCTGATTACCCTGTACCCCCCCCCAGCACTTAGAACAGTGCTTTGCACATAGTAAGAGCTTAATAAAGGAAGCCCCTTCCTTCCTCTCCCCCTTATCCCCCTCATCTTACCTCCTTCCCTTCCCCACAGCACCTGTATATATGTATATATGTTTGTACATATTTATTGCTCTATTTATTTTACTTGTACCTATCTATTCTATTTATTTTATTTTGTCAGTATGTTTGGTTTTGTTCTCTGTCTCCCCCTTCTAGACTGTGACCCCACTGTTGGGTAGGGACTGTCTCTACATATGTTGCCAGCTTGTACTTCCCAAGCGCTTAGTACAGTGCTCTGCACACAGTAAGCGCTCAATAAATACAATTGATTGATTGATTAATAAATGCCATCATTATTATTATTGTAGTATATATATATATATACACACACATACACATACAGGGGCGGGGCAGGGAGAGGGAGGGTTGGGACACAGCAAGATGGAAACAGAGAAAGATAAAGCAGAGAGAGAACAGGGGTTCAGAGAAAGGAAGGGACAAAAAGAGGAGCTGGGCCAGCCTCCTTGCCTCCAGCCTTTCCCCTCGCCTGTCCATTTTTCTAAATGAGTAATTCTTCACGTTTCCCCACTCCCCTAAACCTTCCAATAGTTGCCCATCCACCTCCGCGTCCAACAGAAACTCCTCTTCCCGCTCCTACCTAGCCTTACTCCTCTCCCAATACAATTCAGCCCACACACGTCGCTACTTTAACATCAACCTATTCACTGGGCCTTGCTCTCATCTCTCTATCAATCCCTCACTCACGCCACCCTGCTGCCTGGAATTCCCCGCCCCTTCGTAATAATAATAATAATAATAGCATTTGTTACGTGCTTACTATGTGCAAAGCACTGTTCTAAGCGCTGAGGGGGATACAAGGTGATCAGGTTGTCCCATGGGGGGCTCACAGTCTTCATCCCCATTTTACAGATGAGGGAACTGAGGCACAGAGAAGTGAAGTGACTTGCCCAAAGTCACACAGCTGACAAGTGGCGGAGCCGGAATTAGAACCCATGGCCTCTGACTCCCAAGCCTGGGCTCTTTCCACTGAGCCACGCTGCTTCTCCGTAGCGGAGAAGCGGACAAATGTCTTCGTAGCGGACAAATGGCCACTCTCCCCATTTTCAAAGCCCTCCTAAATCGCATCTCCTCCAGGAAGCCTTCCCTGACTTATCGCTCATCTCCTCCCCCTATTTTCCTTCTGTTTTAGGTCACCTGTGCCCTTGGTTCCATACCCCTTAAGCTCTTAGGTCCTCCCCCCGCATGCCCACAGCACTTATGTACAAATCCTTAGACTCTACTGCTTCACCTATAATAATAATAATAATAATAATAATAACAGTATTTGTTAAGCACTTACTATGTGCCAAGCACTGTTCTAAGTGCTGGGGTAGATACAAGGTAATCAGGTTGGACACAGTCCCTGTCCAACAGAGGACTCACAGTCTTAATCTCTACTTTACAGATGAATTAACTGAGGCCCAGGGAAGTGAAGTGCCTTGCCCAAGGTGACACAGCAGACTGGTGGCGGAGTCGGCATTCGAACCCATGACCTTCTGACTTCTAGGCCCTTGCTCTATCCACCAAGCGCTTAGTACGGTGCTCTGCACACAGTAAGCACTCAATAAATACGGTTGATTAATTGATTGATAAGGGCCTTGCCATGCCATGTTTATTTTATTTTATTTGTTAATATGTTCTGTTTTGTTCTCTGTCTCCCCCTTCTAGACTGTGAGCCCACTGTTGGGCAGGGACCGTCTCTAGATGTTGCCAACTTGGACTTCCCAAGCGCTTAGTACAGTGCTCTGCACACAGTAAGCGCTCAATAAATACAATTGATTGATTGATTGATAAGGGCCTTGCCACACCATGTTTATTTTATTTTATTTTATTTTGTTAATATGTTTTGTTTTGTTCTCTGTCTCCCCCTTCTAGACTGTGAGCCCGCTGTCGGGTAGGGACCGTCTCTAGATGTTGCCAACTTGTACTTCCCAAGCGCTTAGTACAATGCTCTGCACACAGTAAGTGCTCAATAAATACGATTGATTGATTGATTGCTGCTTCTCTATCTGTAATTCATTTTAATGCCGGCCTCCCCAGCAAGACCGCAGGCACTTTAAGGGCAAAGGTTTGGGTCTGCCCCCTCTATGGAGCTCTCCTAGGAATTTAGCACAGCACTTTGCACACAGTAAGCACTCAATAAATTCCACTGATCATCGATCATCGATCGACCTGGGCGTTGTAGGGTGGGGGAGGAGGAGACGGGAGAGGGCAATCGCCTCAGACTCGTGTGGGGATAGGGACTATGTCCATCCTGATGACCTCAGTCAATCAATCAATCATATTTACTAAGCGCTTACCGTAAGCACGGCACTACTAAGCGCTCGGGAGAGTACGATATAGTGCTCAGTACAGTACTTGGCATGTAAAAGCGCTTAACAAATAGCAAAGACCCCAAAATGAATGACTCCTCTGTTTAGACTAGTTGGCATCGGGATGATGGGAAATGTGACATTCTCCCTGTCCCTGTAGGGGATCGTTCTGGTTGTTTTTCCAATGTGTGGACTTGGGTGTTCCGAACCGGGAAGTGGAATGTGAAAACAGTTGAAACCGACCTCTGCTCCAAAGTGGGAGGCCGTCAACTCTAATCTGAGGCAGAAAAAGACAGAGATTTCACTTGGGGAAATCAGCCTGGAGATTCCCTAAGTTTAGGAGACAAACTCCCAAGCATCCTGTGCAACTGTACCAATAAGAGACGCATTTTAAAATATGAATTTTTGAATGACGACAAACAATAGCATTCACAGACAGCCCAACTGGCGGAGTTTAAGAATCATTCAAATATTTCTCAGGCCCTTGAAAAGATAAGCGATCGCCTCACTCTCACGGACGGAAACCAGGTGATTTATGCTCTCCAGAAGTGGTCTTTATGAGATGGGGAATTTCCAGTTGGCACATTTTACCTCAACCTTCCTTTCAAGCTCTTCTACCGTTCATCCAAATTCTTCCTTCTCGTTATCGCAAGTTGACTCAATTTTGGAAACTTCTAAATAGCCATTGTTTTCTTATAGAACAGCAGTCCTCAGGGGATCGATCGGTTTTGAAGTCCTTTGCCTACTTAGCTTTTCTTTTTCTTAAAATAGTCAGCTAGAGGGAAAACAAAAAGACTTTTTATGGGTATTCACAATCTTGACAACATAGATTCGATTTCTCAGGCAGCAGTGGTTAGATACTAAAAAAATTACAACTTAATTTATGGAACGGGTTTGAATTTGTTAGAGTAAAAAGTGATAGACAATTACTCTCCCCAACTTCAAAGCCTTATTGAAGGCACATCTCCTCCAAGAGGCCTTCCCTGACTAACCCCTTTATTCCTCTTCTCCCACTCCCTTCTGCGTCGCCCTGACTTGCTCCCTTTATTCATCCCTCCCGCAGCAGCCCCACAGCACTTATGTACGTATCGGTAATTTTATTTATTTATATTTAACGCCTGTCTCCCCTTCTAGACTGTAAGCTCATTGTGGGCAGGGAATGTGTCTGTTTCATTGTTATACTGTACCCTTCCAAGTGCTTAGTACAGTGCTCTGCATGCAGTTGGTGTTCAATAAATACAACTGACTGACTTAGTTGTTTTTCTTGAATCATCAAGATGTCAGAAGAAATAGAAAACCTACACATCTTTTAATGTGAAGAATCATAACCAGACTTTGAATAATAATAATTGTGGTATTGGTTAAGCACTTACTCCCTGCCAAGCACTGTGATGATGACGATGACCTTCTCATCCACTTCTCTATTTACTAAGCACTGGGTTAGATAAAAGATAATAAGGTCTCACAGGGGGCTCACGGTTTGAGCGAGACCGAGGAAACAGGGATTGAAACCCCATTTTGCAAATGAGGAAACGGAGACAGAGAGAAGTGTCTTGTCCAATGTCACCCAGCAGGTATGTGGCGGAACCGGAATAAGATCCCGGATCCTCTGACTCCCAAGCACGTGCTCTTTCCCCTAGTCCGCACTGCTTGCCCATATGCCCAGGGAGCGTCATTTTTGATACAATTTATCCACTCACCCAAGGTTGGTTTGATAAATTCATCAACTGAAAAAACTCCTGAAAAGTGGACTGGCCGTTCGACGACTCACCCCTGAGCTGAGTCTTGGCTAAGAGACGTAAGGAAAAGAGGAGTGCGTTGGACAAATCGGTCATCTGTTCGACCCGTGTGTATTGTCACCAGGCTTCTTTGTTAAAAAGGTGAAAAGCCTCTAAGACTCAACTGGTCTCCGCAGATGCGGAACACAGCAGTCATGACAGCACAACCAAGGGCAACCTCTATATGTGCAATGGTGGGATTCATTCATTCATTCAATCGTATTTATGGAGCGCTTACTGTGTGCAGAGCACTGTACTAAGCGCTTGGAAAGTACAATTCGGCAACAGATAGAAACAATCCCTCCCTTCAAGGCCCCACTGAGAGCTTACCTCCTCCAGGAGGCCTTCCCAGACTGAGCCCCTTCCTTCCTCTCCCCCTCGTCCCCCTCTCCATCCCCCCATCTTACCTCCTTCCCTTCCCCACAGCACCTGTATATACGTATATATGTTTGTACATATTTATTACTCTATTTACTTATTTATTTTACTTGTACATATCTATTCTATTTATTTTATTTTGTTAGTATGTTTGGTTTTGTCTCCCCCTTTAAGACTGTGAGCCCACTGTTGGGTAGGGACTGTCTCTAGATGTTGCCAATTTGTACTTCCCAAGCGCTTAGTACAGTGCTCTGCACACAGTAAGCGCTCAATAAATATGATTGATTGATGATCCCTACCCAACAACGGGCTCACAGTCTAGAAGAGGGGAGACAGACAACAAAACAAAATAAGAAGACAGGCATCAATAGCATCAATATAAGTAAATCGAATTATAGATAAATATACATCATCAATAAATTAAACAGAATAAGATCAAGACTGAGTCCTGAATTGGCTTTTTCAGACCCACGCATATGAATTTCAACACCAGTAGCATCTTCTCTGAGGACCAAAGACAACAATAGATGTGTTTATACAGAGTTCAGACGTGTATAAAGCAACTTGTTGGCAAGTTATGGGGCTCTAACAGTTTATGACTGGGCTACCCATTAGAAAAGGCAACATAGCCTGAGCAGAAAGCATTAATATACGAATATGTAAGTGATGTGTAAAAAGTGTTTTTAAGTCAAGAATAATCGTAATCCCAGTTTCTGTTTTGTCACTGAGGTCTAATCTATTGTACCCCCTGTAGTCGATTTTTTTTCGCTTCTCAGAGCTCTAAAATAAAAGGGAGACAAGGTGGTAGCAGGCTTCTTCATTTTTACAAGAAAAGGGAGAAGTCAGTATCTCAGTCACAGTATATTTTTACTAAGATGCAATACATACAATGGGTGCGTGCGCTGTGGGTGAAAAGGTTAATGATGGCATTTATTAAGCGCTTACTATGTGCAAAGCACCGTTCTAAGCGCTGGGGAGGATACAAGGTGATCAGGTTGTCCCCGGGGGGGCTCAGTCTTAATCCCCATTTTACAGATGCGGGATCTGAGGCCCAGAGAAGTGAAGTGACTTGCCCCAAAGTCACACGGCTGACAACTGGCGGGGCAGGGATTTGAACCCATGACCTCTGACTCCAAAGCCCGGGCTCTTTCCACTGAGCCACGCTGCTTCTCAATTTAATGGTAAACTTGACAACGTCATCAGTGCAGTTAACTGGGCTCAAAAGGGCTGATTGAGACATGCCTGTTGAATAAAATACCAACCTGCGATGTGAAGTATCGGTATCCTGCGAACCGTCTCTATGGGCGCTCAGCAAATACCATTGATGGATTGACTTTAAGTACTCAGCAAATACCACTGATGGATTGACCGCCGAGCACTCGATTGACACCCACGGACCAAGTGGGAGTGAGGCGAAGAGAAAAGGAGAGGGAAAGCTTAAGGGATAGGAGAGTTTGGTGAAGACTTGCAAAATCAATCAATCGTATTTATTGAGCGCTTACTGTGTGCAGAGCGCTGTACTAAGCGCTTGGGAAGTACAAGTTGGCAACATATGGAGACCAACAGTGGGCTCACAGTCTAAAAGGATCATCTTACCCAATTTCTCCACGGCCTCCACACAGACGCTGGGATACATGAACTGGTTGTAAGTACCCACCACAAGGTACTTGTCTGTTTTTGCGACCACCACACCTTCGTTATCCTGAAGACAGAACGGAATTGATGTCGGTTAACTTTCGGTGTGCGTTCAATACAGAACCAGAAGCGCGTGAGGATTTTGGAACACAAATGCTACACGTCTCCGGTATATATTATATCAATAGCAAATCAATCGATCCGTGGGATTTATCGGGCACGTCCTGTGTGCGGAGCACCGGACTAAGCACGCAACAGAGTTGGCAGACACATTCCCTGCCCACAACAGTGGTAAGCGCTTACTACAGTGCTTTGCCCCCAGTGAGCGCTCAATACACACAGCCGAAGGAGTGAATGAATGAGCTTACGGTTTAGAAGGGGACACAGACATTAATATTCATTCACTCATTCAATCTTATTTATTGAGCGCTTACTGTGTGCAGAGCACTGTCCTAAGCGCTTGGGAAGTACAAGTTGGCAACATACAGAGACCAATAACGGGCTCGCAGTCTAGAAAGGGGGAGACGGACAACGAAACGAAACATGTGGACCGGTGTCAAGTCATCAGAACAAATAGAATTAATGCTAAATGCATATCATTAACAAAATAAATAGAATAGTAAAGATGTACAAGTAAAATAAATAGAGTAATAAATCTGTACAAACATATATACAGGAGCTGTGGGGAGGGGAAGGAGGTAGGGCGGGGGGGATGGGGAGGAGGAGAGGAAAAAGGGGGCTCAGTCGGGGAAGGCCTCCTGGAGGAGGTGAGCTCTCAGTGGGGCTTTGAAGGGAGGAAGAGAGCTAGCTACATCAATCAATGGTATTTATTGAGCGCTTACTGTGTGCAGAGCACTGTACTAAGCGCTTGGGAAGTACAAGTCGGCAACATCTAGAGACGGTCCCTACCCAACAGTGGGCTCACAGTCTAGAAGGGGGAGAGAGAGAACAAAACCAAACATATTAACAAAATAAAATAAATAGAATAGATATGTACAAGTAAAATAAATAGAGTGATAGATATGTAAATAAATAAATATGGGGATGAAGACTGTGAGCCCCACGTGGGACAACCTGATTCATTCATTCATTCGTATTTATTGAGTGCTTATTTATTGAGCGCTTACTGTGTGCAGAGCACTGTACTAAGCGCTTGGGAAGTACAAGTTGGCAACATATAGAGACGGTCCCTACCCAACATTCATTCATTCAATTGTATTTATTGAGCGCTTACTGTGTGCAGAGCACTGTACTAAGCGCTTGGGAAGTACAAGTTGGCAACATCTAGAGACGGTCCCTACCCAACAGTGGGCTCACAGTCTAGAAGGGGGAGAGAGAGAACAAAACCAAACATATTAACAAAATAAAATAAATAGGATATGTACAAGTAAAATAAATGGAGTGATAGATATGTAAATAAATAAATATGGGGATGAAGACTGTGAGCCCCACGTGGGACAACCTGATTCATTCATTCATTCGTATTTATTGAGTGCTTATTTATTGAGCGCATACTGTGTGCAGAGCACTGTACTAAGCGCTTGGGAAGTACAAGTTGGCAACGTGTAGAGACGGTCCCTACCCAACATTCATTCATTCAATTGTATTTACTGAGCGCTTACTGTGTGCAGAGCACTGTCCTAAGCGCTTGGGAAGTACAAGTTGGCAACATATAGAGACGGTCCCTACCCAACATTCATTCATTCAATTGTATTTATTGAGCGCTTACTGTGTGCAGAGCACTGTACTAAGCGCTTGGGAAGTACAAGTTGGCAACATATAGAGACGGTCCCTACCCAACATTCATTCATTCAATCGTATTTATTGAGCGCTTACTATGTGCAGAGCACTGTACTAAGCGCTTGGGAAGTACAAATTCGCAACATATAGAGACGGTCCCTACCCAACATTCATTCATTCAGTCGTATTTATTGAGCACTTACTGTGTGCAGAGCACTGTACTAAGCGCTCGGGAAGTACAAGTTCGCTACATCATCAGTAGGGTAAAACTAACCTGTCTCACGACAGTCTAATACTAATATTAGTCTATCGTTAATATGAATCAATACTTTAAAAATACATAAAGTACAGATATGTCCGTAAGTGCTGTGGGGGTGAGGGTGAAGTGCGTATAATAATAGGAAGAATTGTGGTATTGGTTAAGCGCCTACTAGGTGCCAGGCACTGAACTAAGCGCCAGGGTGGATACAAATTGGGTTGGATACAATCTCATGTGGGAGATATATGTTGCCAATTTGTACTTCCCGAGCGCTTAGTACAGTGCTCTGCACGTAGTAAGCGCTCAATAAATATGATTGACTGATGGATCGATTGACTCCCCGTCTCAGTCCCGCCAAATCCAGGGCTCCCCAAATCACGCTCGCTTACCCTTCTGGCGTAGAGGGAATACTCATCCGCTCGGACGCATTTATAGTCCTTCCCTCTGAAGTAGAGCCCTTCCCGTCGTACCTGCGCTGACTTGGACGTGACGGCATTAATGAGCGCGAGAGCATCCCTGGAGGTCACCTAGTCGACAATCAACCAATCGATCGTATTTATTGAGCGCTTACTGTGTGCAGAGCATCACCAATCGTATTTATTGAGCGCTTACTGTGTGCAGAGCACTGGACTAAGCGCTTGGGAAGTACCAGTTGGCAACATATAACTACAATATACCATATACCAACATCTACCTACCCAGTCCGAGGAGGAGGAGGGAAACGGCTCCGCGTGAAACATCTTTTGGAAAGGATCGTGTTGGATTAAAGACAGCTAAGAGAAGCAGCGAGGCTCAGTGGAAAGAGCCCGGGCTTTGGAGTCGGTGGTCCTGGGTTCAAATCCCGGCTCCGCCACCTGTCACCTTGGGCAAGTCACTTAACTTCTCTGGGCCTCAGTTCCCTCATCTGTAAAATGGGGATTGACTGTGAGCCCCCCCCCCCCTCCATGGGATCACCTGGTATCCCCCCAGCGCTTAGAACGGTGCTTTGCACATGGTAAGCGCTTAATAAACGCCACCATTATTATTGTTATTATTTAAAGGGAACGGTGCTTTGCACATAGCAAGCGCTTAATAAACGCCACCATTATTATTATTATTATTATTTAAAGGGACCCCTTTTCCTTCCCCGGCCCCCACTTACGTTAAAACCGGGGGAGGTGACCCACACACACTGGTCCCGGAGTTTGACGATGGCCGCGTTCTCCACGTGCTTGGTCCCCAGCAGGGAATCGATCAGCAAGTTCTGGATCTGAATCATTTGCCCTCTCTTCTGAAAAGGAGAATAACCTCATCATCATCATCATCCATCGTATTTATTGAGCGCTTACTGTGTGCAGAGCACTGGACTAAGCGCTTGGGAAGTACAAATTGGCAACACACAGAGACGGTCCCTACCCAACAGTGGGCTCACAGTCTAAAAAGGGGAGACAGAGAGCAAAACCAAACATACCAAGAAAATAAAATAAATAGAATAGATATGTACAAATAAAATAAATAAATAGAGTAATAAATATGTACAAACATATATACATATATACAGGTGCTGTGGGGAAGGGAAGGAGGTAAGATGGGGGGATGGAGAGGGGGACGAGGGGGAGAGGAAGGAAGGGGAACCTCATCATCATCAATCGTCTTTATTGAGCGCTTACTGTGTGCAGAGCACTGTACTAAGCGCTTGGGAAGTCCAAGTTGGCAACATATAGAGACGGTCCCTACCCAACAGTGGGCTCACAGTCTAAAAGGTGGTTGGAAAGTCACCTCATCTGTAAAACGGGGAATAAGATGGGGCGTCCCGTGTCGGCCAACCCTATTAACTGGGCGCTTCCTGCGTGCGGAGCACTGTACTAAGCGCTTCGGAGAGGACGCTAGAACAACAAACAGGTGAGAGGTCATGGGTTCGAATTCCAGCTCCGCCGCTTGTCAGCTGGGTGACTTTGGGCAAGTCACTTCCCTTCTCTGGGCCTCAGTTACCTCATCTGGAAAACGGGGATTAAGACTGTGAGAGGGACAACCTCATCACTTTGCTTGGGACAGTGCTTTGCACAGGGTAAGTGCTTAATAAATGCCATTGTTATTTTTTGGAGAAGGAGCGTGGCTCAGTGGAAAGAGCCCGGGCTTTGGAGTCAGAGGTCATGGGTTCGAACCCCGACTCTGCCACATGGCTGCTGTGTGACCTTGGGCAAGTCACTTCACTTCTCTGAGCCTCAGTGACCTCATCTGTAAAATGGGGATGAAGACTGTGAGCCCCACTTGGGACAACCTGATCACCTTGTATCCCCCCCAGCGCTTAGAACAGTGCTCTGCACATAGTAAGCGCTTAACAAATGCCATTATTATTATGATTATTATTACTATTATTATTATTATTATTATTATTATTATTATTCTCTGCCCACAAGGGCCTTCCAGTCTAGAAGGCCAGGGAACAGGGGCTGTGGCCAACTTGATCAGCTCCTATCTACCCCAGCGCTTAGAAGCAGCGTGGCCTTGTGGAAAGGACCCCGGGCGTGGGAGTCAGAGGTTGTGGGTTCTAATCCCGGCTCTGCCGCTTGTCGGCTGTGTGACTTTGGGCGAGCCACTTCACTTCTCTGGGCCGCAGTTACCTCATCTGTAAAATGGGGATGAAGACTGGGAGCCCCACGGGGGACAACCTGATCACCCTGTATCAGGAGGCCTTCCCAGACTGAGCCCCTTCCTTCCTCTCCCCCTCGTCCCCTTCTCCGTCCCCCCATCTTACCTCCTTCCCTTCCCCACAGCACCTGTATATATGGATATATGTTTGTACATATTTATTACTCTATTTATTTATTTATTTTACCTGTACATATCTATTCTATTTCTTTTATTTTGTTAGTCTGTTTGGTTTTGTTCTCTGTCTCCCCCTTTTAGACTGTGAGCCCACTGTTGGGTAGGGACCGCCTCTATACATTGCCAACTTGGACTTCCCAAGCGCTTAGTACAGTGCTCTGCACACAGTAAGCGCTCAATAAATACGAATGAATGAAAGAATCAGGCTGTCCCACGTGGGGCTCACAGTCTTCATCCCCGTTTTTATTTATTTACATATCTATTACTCTATTTATTTTACTTGTACATATCTATTCTATTGATTTTATTTTGTTAGCATGTTTGGTTTTGTTCTCTGTCTCCCCCTTTTAGACTGTGAGCCCACTGGTGGGTAGGGACTGTCTCTATGTGTTGCCGACTTCCCAAGCGCTTAGTACAGTGCTCTGCACACAGTAAGCGCTCAATAAATACGATTGATTGATTGATAGTATCTACACCAGTGCTTAGAACAGTGCTAGGCACACAGTAAGCGCTGCACAAATACCATCATCATCATCGTTATTATTCTTACAGTGCCTGGCATAGAGAAAGTGCTTAACAAATACCAGAAAATAAAATAAAAAGAGATCACCTGTAAAATGGGGAGAGGGACTGTGTCCGACCTGATCTGTTGGTATCCACCCGGGGGGCTCAATCCAGTGCCTGGCACGTAGTAAGTGCCTAACAAATCACCTGTTCACTTGTTTTCTTGTCTGTCTCCCCCCTTCTAGACTGTAAGCCCGTTTGTTGGGTCGGGACCGTCTCTCTCTGTTGCCGATTTGTACTTCCCAAGCGCTTAGTACAGTGCTCTGCACACAGTAAGCGCTCAATAAATACGACCGAATGAACGGGCCTCAGTTACCTCATCTGTAAAATGGGGATGAAGACTGTGAGCCCCACGGGAGACAACCTGATCGCCTTGTTTCGCTTAGAACAGTGCCTGGAGCATAGTAAGCGCTTAACAAATACCAACATTATTATTATCCGTACAATGGAGATGAAGACTGTAAGCCCCACGGGGGACAACCTGATCACCTTGTATCCCCCCGCGCTTAGACCAGTGATTTGCACATAGTAGGTGCCTAACAAATGCCATTATTATTATTACTATTGTATCCTCCCCAGCGCTTAGAACGGTGCTTTGCGCATAGTAAGCGCTTAACAAATGCCATCATCATTATTACTGTATCCTCCCCAGCTTTTAGAACAGTGCTTTGCACATAGTAAGCGCTTAACAAATGCCATCATTATTATTATTGTATCCTCCCCAGCTATTAGAACAGTGCTTTGCACATAGTAAGCTCTTAACAAATCCCATTATTATTATTGTAACCCCCCCAGATTTAGAGCAGTACTTTGCACATAGTAAGCGCTTAACAGATGCCATTATTATTATTATTATTATTATTATTGTATCCTCCCCAGCTTTTAGAACAGTGCTTTGCACATAGTAAGTGCTTAAATGCCATCATTATTATTATTGTATCCTCCCCAGCTATTTGAACAGTGTTTTGCACATAGTAAGCTCTTAACAAATCCCATTACTGTTATTGTATCCCCCCCAGCTTTACAGCAGTACTTTGCACATAGTAAGCGCTTAACAGATGCCATTATTATTATTATTATTATTATTATTGTATCCTCCCCAGCACTTAGAACAGTGCTTTGCACATAATAAGTGCTTAACAAATGCCATTATTATTATTGTATCCCCCCCTGCGCTTAGAACAGTGCTTTGCACATGGTAAGCGCTTAACAAATGTCATTATTATTATATCCTCCCCAGTGCTAGAACAGTGCTTTGCACATAGTGAGCACTTAACAAATGCCATCATGATTATTACTGTATCCTCCCCAGCGCTTAGAACAGTGCGTTGCACATAGTAATCGCTTAACAAATGCCATTATTATTGTATCCTCCCCTGCGCTTAGAACAGTGCTTTGCACATAGTAAGTGCTTAACAAATGCCATTATTATATCCCACCAGCGCTTAGAACAGTGCTTCGCACCTAGTGAGCGCTTAACAAATGACATCATTATTACTGTATCCTCTCCAGCGCTTAGAACAGTGCTTTGCACATAGTAATCGCTTAACAAATGCCATTATTATTATTATTACTGTACCCTCCCCAGCACTAACAGTACATTGTAAGCACATTGTAAGCGCTTAACAAATGCCATCGTGATTATTACTGTATCCTCCCCAGCTTTTGGAACAGTGCTTTGCACACAGTAAGCGCTTAACAAATGCCATTATTATTATTGTATCCTCCCCAGCGCTTAGAACAGTGCTTTGCTCATAGTAAGCTGTTAGCAAATACCATTATTATTACAGTATCCTCCCCAGCGCTTAGAACAGTGCTTCGCACATAGTAAGCACTTAACAAATGCCATCATCATTATTATTGTATGCTCCCCAGCGCTTAGAACAGTGCTTTGCACATTATAAGCGCTTAACAAATGCCATCATTATTATTAATAGTAAGCTGTTAGCAAATACCATTATTATTACAGTATCCTCCCCAGCGCTTAGAACAGTGCTTCGCACATAGTAAGCACTTAACAAATGCCATCATCATTATTATTGCATGCTCCCCAGAGCTTAGAACAGTGCTTTGCCCATAGTAAGCTCTTAACAAATGCCATCATTATTATTGTATGCTCCCCAGCGCTTAGAACAGTGCTTTGCACATGATAAGCGCTTAACAAATGCCATCATTATTATTATTACTGTATCCACCTGTATATACGTATATGTTTGTACGTATTTATTACTCTATTTATTTATTTATTTTACTTGTACCTATCTATTCTATTTATTTTATTTTGTCAGTATGTTTGCTTTTGTTGTTTGTCTCCCCCTTCTAGACTGTGAGCCCACTGCTGGGTAGGGACTGTCTCTCTATGTTGCCAACTTGGACTTCCCAAGCGCTTAGTACAGTGCTCTGCACACAGTAAGCGCTCAATAAATACGATTGATTAACAAATGCCATCATTATTATTATTGTATGCTCCCCAGCGCTTAGAACGGTGCTTTGCACATGATAAGCGCTTAACAAATGCCATTATTATTACTGTATCCACCTGTATATATGTATATGTTTGTACATATTTATTACTCCATTTATTTATTTATTTTACTTGTACATATCTATTCTATTTCTTTTATTTTGTTAGTATGTTTGGTTTTGTTCTCTGTCTCCCCCTCCTAGACCGTGAGCCCACTGTTGGGTAGGGCCTGTCTCTAGATGTTGCCAACTTGGACTTCCCAAGCGCTTAGTCCGGTGCTCTGCACGCAGTAAGCGCTCAATAAATACGATCGATTGATTAACAAATGCCATCGTTGTTATTATTGTATGCTCCCCGGCGCTTAGAACGGTGCTTTGCACATGATAAGCGCTTAACAAATGCCATCACTATTATTATTACTGTATCCACCCGTATATATATGTTTGTACATAATTATTACTCCCTTTATTTATTTATTTTACTTGTACATATCTATTCTATTTATTTTATAGATATTTAATATATATCTATATCTATCTATAGATAGATATAGATAGATACCTATGTAGATACAGATATTACAGTGTGCTCTACACAGTAAGCGCTCAATAAATACGATTGATGATGATTGATCCTCCCCAGCTTTTACAACAGTGCTTTGCACATAATAAGCGTCTTAATAATAATAATAATAATAATGGCATTTATTAAGCGCTTACTATGTGCAAAGCACTGTTCTAAGCGCTGGGGAGGTTACAAGGTAATCAGGTTGCCCCACGGGGGGCTCACAGTCTTAATTCCCATTTTACAGATGAGGTAACTGAGGCCCAGAGAAGTTAAGTGACTTGCCCAAATTATTATTATGATTACGATTGATGATGATGATTGATCCTCCCCAGCTTTTACAACAGTGCTTTGCACATAATAAGCGCCTTAACAAATGCCATTATTATTATTACTATGATTACTGTATCCTCCCCAACGGTTAGAACAGTGGTTCGCACATAGTAAGAGCTTAACAAATGCCATTATTATTATTATTATGATTACTGTATCCTCCCCAGCGGTTAGAGCAGTGGGTCGCACATAGTAAGAGCTTAACAGATGCCATTATTGTTATTATGATGATTACTGTATCCTCCCCAGCGGTTAGAGCAGTGGTTCTTACATAGTAAGAGTTTAACAGATGCCATTATTATTATGATGATGATGATTACTGTATCCTCCCCAGAACACAGTGGTTCTTACATAGTAAGAGCTGAACAGATGCCAGACCTTCTGTAGATGTTGCCGCCTTGTCCTTCCCCAGCGCTTATCCCAGTGCTCTGCACATTCACCAATGACTACGGCTGAATGAATGAATGAATGATTAGCACCCTGAGCCTCCCCCCGGGCCTCGCCCGGATGGTATCGCCCACCGGCTCCCCTCCCGCCCGCGGCGCCTCGGACCCTACCAAGTGGAACAGGAGGAGGGGGGGCGACGAAAATGGAAAGGCCCGGGCAGCGGCGGCTGGGCGCCCCCTGCTGCCTCGGAGGTCGCTCTGACCAGTAACGACCGGCTGGTCCCCTCTAGAATCCCCGTTACCATGGAGACGGGCGGATGGGGGCCGGGTTTCCCCCTTCCCTCTCCTGATTGGTCGCGGGCGCTGCCCGTCACCGGAAGTCGTCCCCCCAGGGGGCGGGGCCACTGATGCCTTGGAAACCAGGGACGCCTCAATGCGGGCCTGGGGGCGGCCGGGGACAGAAACGGTGAGTTCTCCCACTCACTCACTCATTCATTCATTCATTCATTCATTCATTCATTCATTCAGTCAATCAATCGTATTTATTGAGCGCTGACTGTGTGCACAGCACTGGACTAAGCGCTTGGGAAGTCCAATTGGGCATCATATAGATGATGATGATGATTGAGCCCCTTCCTTCCTCTCCCCCTCTCCATCCCCCCCATCTTACCTCCTTCCCTACAACACCTGTATGTATGTATATATGTTTGGACATATTTATTCCTCTATTTTACTTGTACATATCTATTCTATTTTATTTTGTTAGTATGTTTGGTTTTGTCCTCTGTCTCCCCCTTTTAGACTGTGAGCCCACTGTTGGGTAGGGACTGTCTCTATACAATCAATCAATCAATCAATCGTATTTATTGAGCGCTTACTATGTGCAGAGCACTGTACTAAGCGCTTGGGAAGTACAAATTGGCATCACATAGAGACAGTCCCTACCCAACAGTGGGCTCACAGTCTAAAAGGGGGAGACAGAGAACAGAACCAAACATACCAACAAAATAAAATAAGTAGGATAGAAATGTACAAGTAAAATAAATAAATAGAGTAATAAATATGTACAACCATATATACATATATACAGGTGCTGTGGGGAAGGGAAGGAGGTAAGACGGGGGGATGGAGAGGGGGACGAGGGGGAGAGGAAAGAAGGGGCTCAGTCTGGGAACGTTGCCAACTTGTCCTTCCCAAGCGCTTAGTACAGTGCTCTGCACATAGTAAGCGCTCAGTAAATACGATTGATGATGATGATGATTTGTTAAGCGCTTACTATGTGCCAAGCACTGTTCTAAGCTCTGCGGTAGATACAAGGACTCAGGTTGTCCCCTGTGGGGCTCACAGTCTTAACCCCCATTTTACAGATGAGGTAACTGAGGCTCAGAGAAGTTAAGTGACTTGCCCGAGGTCACACAGCAGGCATGTGGCAGAGCCGGGATATAGAGCCAGTCCCTACCCAACAGCGGGTTCCCAGGCTAGAAGGGGGAGACAAACAAAATAGGGACTGTCTCTATATGTTGCCAACTTGTACTTCCCAAGCGCTTAGTACAGTGCTCTGCACACAGTAAGCGCTCAATAAATACGATTGATTGATTGACTGATTGAAAACAAAACATGGAGACAGGTGTCAAATCACCTCCTCCTCCAGGAGGCCTTCCCAGACTGAGCCCCCTCCTTCCCCTCCCCACAGCAGCTGTATATATCTATATATGTTTGTACGGATTTATTACTCTTATTTGTACATATTTATTCTGTTTATTTTATTTTGTTAATATGCTTTGTTTGGTTCTCTGTCTCCCCCTTCTAGACTGTGAGCCCACTGTTGGGTAGGGACCGTCTCTAGATGTTGCCGACTTGCAGTTCCCAAGCGCTTAGTACAGTGCTCTGCACACAGTAAGCGCTCAATAAATACGATTGAATGAATTGAATGAATGAACATCGTCAGAACAAATAGAATTGTAGCTATATAATAATAATGGTGGTATTTGTTAAGGGCTTACTATGTGCAAGGCACTGTTCTAAACGCTGGGGAGGTTACAAGGTGATCAGGTTGTCCCACGGGGGGCTCACAATCTTAAACCCCATTTTACAGATGAGGTAGCAGGCACAGAGAATAATAATAATGGCATTTATTAAGCACTTACTATGTGCAAAGCACTGTTCTAAGCGCTGGGGAGGTTACAAGGTGATCAGGTTGTCCCACGGGGCCGGGGGGGGGGGGGGGGGGCTCACAATCTTAATCCCCATTTTACAGATGAGGTCACTGAGGCCCAGGGGAGTTAAGTGACTTGCCCAAAGTCACCCAGCTGACAATTTGCAGAGCTGGGATTTGAACCCATGACCTCTGACTCCAAAGCCCGTGCTCTTTCCACTCAGCCACAGCCACGCTGCTTCTCTCTTTTGTAGCTATATGCACCTCATTAATATAGTAAATATGTACAAGAAAATAAATAGAGTAATAAATCTGTACAAATATATGTAACTGCTGTAGGGAGGGGAAGGAGGTAGGGCCAGGGGGGTGATAGGGAGGAGGAGAGGAAAAAGGAGGCTCAGTCTGGGAAGGCCTCCTGGAGGAGGTGAGCTCTCAGTAGGGCTTTGAAGGGAGGAAGAGAGCTAGCTTGGCAGATGTGTGGAGGGAGGGCATTCCTGCAGTGCCATCCCTGCACGTAGTAACTGCTCAATAACAAGGGTATTTGTTAAGCGCTTACTAAGTCCCAGGCACTGTATTAAGCGCTGGGGTGGATACAAGCAAATTAGGTTGGGCACAGTCCCCGTCCCGCATGGGGATCACAGTCTTAATCCCCATTTTACAGATGAGGGAACTGAGAAGTGAAGTGACTTGCCCAAGGCGACCCAGCGGACAAGTGGCGGAGCAGGATTGGAACCCGTGACCCGCTGACTCCATCTACTAGGCCATGCTGCTTCATGATGATGCCAAGAGAGGAGCGGACCGAGATGCAAGACTGTGAGTTCCCAGGGTCTTTTCGTACTGTGTTCCCTTCGCCCCCGGCTGCGGAAGGGTCCGCGGGGAGGTATAGACTGCTGGTGGGGAGGCCTCAGCTGCTCTCCTCCTCCACTTCAAGTGCTTAGTACAGTGCTCTGCACACAGTAAGCGCTCAATAAATACGACTGATTGATTCTTCTGCCCCCATGCCTCTCAGGATTTACCAGGACCATAAAGAGTCGGTCCCAGGGCGTGCTCAAGCAGTCATTTGCGGCTCTCCCGTGTGCTCAGTTCAGTGCTCTGCACGCAGGAAGCGCTCAATAAATACCATCGATGATAACGATGGTGATGAGAAATGGCCCTATAGACCTTTGGTTTGGTCTGGAGCTTAACGCTCCCCTGCCGCCACACTTTGTTTGACTCCCAAAGGGCGGATTGTCCTTCATGGTTCGGTTTTTCTACCTCCTTACCTATCGTCGCATCACTGGTCGGCGCACTGGCTCGCGAACAGAATCCTGTGGCAGCATTTAGCTGTGGACAGACAGATGCCGGGTTCCGGTGGTTTGTTTGGCTTTCCCGGTGCTTGTCTAATGCCGTCGAGTCGTTTCCGACCCGTAGCGACACCGCGGACACCTCTCTCCCAGAACGCCCCGCTCTCCATCTGCAGTCGTTCTCATCAGCATCATCATCAATCGTATTTATTGAGCACTTACCGTGTGCAGAGCACTGTACTTCTGGTAGTGGATCTACCACATTCTGGTAGTGGATCCATAGTAAAAATACAGAAGCGGTTTACCGCTGCCTCCTTCCGCGCAGTAAACTCGAGTCTCCGTGCTCGACACTCTCCCATGCCGCCGCTGCTGCCCAGCATGGGTGAGTTTTGGCTTGTAGCAGATGGCCGTCCGCTCACTAGCCACCGGCCAAGCTAGGAATGGAAGGGGTACGGTCTCTGCTCGACTCTCCCTCCCGTAGCCGAGACTGGTAGAGTACTGGAAACTCTCCAGGTGCGACCCTGAGAGGGGCTTTCCTGATGCAGGCTGCTGCATCACCTCGGTTTTCTTCAGATTGATCACGAGCCCGTTATCCAAGGCTGATTCCGTCGTCAGGTGGTTTCTAATCGTTCGCACGTGCTCTTGGGTGTGGGCTTCTGAGGCACAGTCATCTTCTCGAATGATTGAGTTGCTGGATTATGTTGCAAGCCTGTTAAAAGCACTTTTGCTTCAAGACACCTTTTCCAAGTCCTCATTTCCTCTCCTCCCGCTTCCTCTGGCATCGCCCGTGCACTTGGCTGCCTGAGGTTCCCCTCTCCCATGGCCCTGGCAAGCATGGAGGCAAACTGACGTCCCTAACGTTCAATTCACCTCCTCCTCGCCGCCGTCAGCAAGAAGTACATCCCCCAAGTCTGGTCCTGGGGAGGGTGGGGGGCTGCGCTTGATGTGGAGGGAAATGGGAAGCTAATGGAGATTTCCGAGGTAGACTCTGAGTGACAGTTCGAGGGAGGTGATTCTTGAAGCCAAGGGAAGCATTAAAGGGTGGGGGGCGAGGCTAGAGGGAAGGCAGTCAGAGAGTAGGCTGACACAATATTCTGCTCTCGATGTGAGAATGGAAAGCTGCGTGGCCTAGAGGAAAGAGTACGGGCCCGGGAGCCAAGTGGGTACTAATCGCGGCTCCACCACTTACCTGCTGTGTGACCTTGGACAAGTCACTCCTCTGGGTCTCAGTTCCCTCATCTGCACAGTGGAGAGTCAATAATTGTTATCCCTCACTCCTCGGGGTCTCAGTTCCCTCATCTGCACAGCGGAGATTCAATAATTGTTATCCCTCCTACTTGGACTGTGAACCCCGTCTGCAACCTGATTATCTTGTATTTACCCCAGAGCTTAATTCAGCACTTGACCCATAGCAAGCACTTAACAAATAGCACAGTTATTAATATACTAATTATAGCAGGGTGGCCTAGTAAGAATCGGCATGTCCTAGTGGACCCAGCAAGGGCCAGGGGATCATAAGGTCCTGGGTTCTAATCCAGGCTCTGCCACTTGTCTGCTATGAGACTTCACTTCTCTGTGTCTCAATTCCCTCATCTGTAAAATGGGGATTAAGACTGTGTGGATTGGGTCCAACCTGATTAGCTTGTTTCCACCTTAGCGCTTAGTTCAGTGCCTCACATATAGCATGCATTCAAGAAATACTGTAAAATAAAAAGAGAAATTTGACAAGAGCCTGGACCAGACTGGTAGCAATTTTGGGAGAGAGGGATAGGCCGATCCAGAAATGGTGCGTAACAAGATCTGGGAGTGGACTGAAAGTGAGAGCGGAAAGATGTTGAGGGGTTGAGGAGGGCACCAAATTTGCAGGGTTCTGGGACAGAGAATGGTGGTGTCATCGACAGAGATGGGAAAGTTAGGAGAAGGCATGGATTTAATCAATCAATCAATCATATGAATTGCTTACTGCGTGCAGAGCACTGTACTAAGCACTCGTGAGCACACAGTATAACAGAGCTTACAATGCGGGGGGAAGATGAAGAAGTTTGGTTTTAGATATGTGGAGTTTGAGATGCCAGCTGAACGTCGAAGTGAAGATGTCCTGAAGGCGAGAAGCGACAGGGGATTTGTAAATTGGATGCGGGCTGCACTTGGGTAGGTACCACTTGCCAGCTGTGTGACTTCGGGCAAGTCCCTAAACTTCTCTGGGCCTCGGTGACCTCATCTGTAAAATGGGGATGAAGACTGTGCGCCCCACCTGGGACAACCTGATGACCTTGTACCTACACCAGTGCTTAGAACAGTGCATGGCACCTAATAAGCGCTTAACAAATACCACCATTATTATTATTATTACCATTTAAGCACTTCATATCCATCCCACCTTCCGCTCCACAGCACCTGCGTACACCATCCATATAATTCATTTATAGTAATGTCTGTCTTCCTCTCTAGACCGTAACCTTGTCGTGGGCAAGGGAACCTGTTTACCAACTCCGTCGTACTCACTCTCCCAAACACTTAATACAGGGCTCTGCGCACAGTAAGCACTCAGTACATTCCTCTGATTGACAGATTGATTGAGGCAATCAGACATGAAGTTGACTGACAGGCCTACTAAGAAAAATCGACCGCCCATTGTAACTAAACCCTTAATCCCAATTTGTCTCATGAGCCAGTACTTTTGACCCAGATTTCTGAGAAGCAAAGAAGCCTAATGGAAAAAGCACAGACTTAGGATATGAGTCCGAATACCCCAGCGTTTAGCACAGTGAGTCCGGAGACCCCAGTGTTTGGCGCAGCACTTGGAGTACAGTGAGACTTCATAAATACCACAATTATTATGACTGTTTCTTGAGGACAAGTTGAGTTAAAACCTACGAATTGCGTGAGACATCTGAAATCTCTCAAACCACGGTCAAGGTTTCGCTTATTTCTATGGAGGAAGAAATAGTGACCACATACCTTTCTAGAGCATCTAATGAGGCAGCTAAAGTGCATTATATGGTTTGGAATTGAGCTTCAGTTTGTATTACCATCTGAGGCGATCCACCCACAGAATGGGGGAAAAGTTCATGCTTCAATCTGAAAAGGGAGATGATGAGTTTTAGCCCACCTGCATAAAGTTTTGCTAAGGCTAGACTTCCTATGTTTAGTTCAGTTCTATAAATCTAGGAGGCATTGATTTATCGTGATTTATAATACAGTGCCTGGCACATAAATACCACAATTATTATTATTATTTATGTGATCATCCACTGCACCAGTTACTCTCGAAAACCAAGCAGCTCATACCGCTTCCTTTCCCTTTTCTGTACTGAAGACCTCAAGTTGGCGGAAATCAGTCGAGAGCTGAAGCCAGGCTACCATTCATAAACTTTATATTTTTTCTTTTTCTGTACAGTTGGCGATGACAGATCTTCAAGGGGCATTTCCTATGGAACTCTTCAGACCAAGGACTTTACACGTATAATTTACACGTAGGAAACTTCGAACTGAAAACTATTTTCCGCACCGTTGGAGGTCACAGTATTTTCAGGGAATTGCGATTCTCCCCTGTTCTTTTAAACCACATTGTCTCTGCGGAGAATGATTTACCGAAACGTGACTGAACGAAAGCTGTCCAGTTTCAGTTTTCCCTTCAGTGCAGTAGGTGTCTTGACAGAATATACAATATAGCAGAATTTTAGGAGACTCCTTAAGTGCTAAGGCCTCTAGCATTTGACCCTGCCTCCCCACCCCCCAAATTAACATCCTGAGAAGGTACAATTCCAGTAGATATCACATTTCAGATGGAATGCGGTCAGCTTTCAACCGAACCATTCCTCAGTGTAACGCCCGAGAGTGGTAACACTCGTATCCAGTTGTTCGGATGCCGCATTCCTACTTAATACTTTTGATGGCCCTGAACGCGGGAATACTGGCACCCGAACGGTTCGAGAGAGTAGCTATCGTGAATAAAAGGCACTGGGCTTCTTCCTAGACAGTCACGTCCACGTTTGCATAGATTGCCAACTGGAATTCGAACCAGTTGGTGCGGAACTCCCGCTCAGCCTTGGGCGAACTCTGTTCTGTGCGATTTTCGGTTTCCGGCCAGGAAGCCGGCCCGGCTTCAGGTCACCGTTCTCGGCTCAAAGAGCTGCAGGTCGAAGCGGACCCAAACTTCCCCCGTGGGAACCTCGTGGAGCAGCAGTCGCCGGGTGGTAGGGCCCTTGCTCTCTTGCTCCGTCCGGATTTTGGCCAGCGGGACCTCCGTTCGACCTAAGAAATCTGTCGGGTCAACATCAACAAGGTTAGAAGAGGTCCGCTTCCGCTCCGCTCCCCAAGACGCTGCAGAGGAGGATCCGGGGGATGATTTTATCACCCAGTGGTATTTCCTGAGCGCTTACTGTGTGCGGTCATTCATTCGTTCAGCCGTATTTATTAAGCGCTTACTGTGTCTGTACTTCCCAAGCGCGTAGTACAGTGCTCTGCACATAGTAAGCGCTCAATAAATACGATTGATTGATAGATTGATTGTGTGCAGAGCACTGTACTGAGTGATTGGGAGAGGACGGTACAACAGAGTCGGGAGACCCGTTCCCTGCCCGCGAAGAGCTTACGACCTGGAGGAGAAAGGAGGTGGGAAATGAAAACGTAATCTAACCTCTTGCTCTTCCCGTACAGCTCTGAAGGAGTATGGGGGTGGGCAGAATGATTTCCTTTTGGTGCTGAGGAAACCAGAGCTGCGCTGTTTAAGGGATCTTCCTCAGGACACACAAGAGGAAGGGTGACCAGGGCTGCACGTACTGCGCGCTTTTGTCATTTCACTGGTCTTCCTTTTACCTCACGGAGATATTCATTTTACAACGGGCGGACGCCCTGTTTCAGAGGGGATTTGGTGGGGAATCGCTCCACCCGTGTTTACCTCAAAAATAAAAAATGTAAACCCACGGTCCTAAACGTAGGCCGCCAATGGTCAAATTGAGTAGCAGTGCGGCCTAATGGAAAGAGCATGAGCCTGGGAGACAGAGGACCTGGGTTCTAACGCTGGCTCCGCCATTTCTCTGCTGTGTGACCTTGGGAACGTCATGTAACTTCTCTGTGCCTCAGTTTCCTCAACTGAAAACGGGGATTGAATCCTGCTCCCTCCTACTTAGGCTGTGAGCCCCATGTGGGACAGGGACTGTATCCAACTTGATAAACTTTTATCTACCCCAGTGCTTATAACAGTAAGCACTTAACAAATATCATAAAAAAAAAATAAGCCCTAGTCCTTCTCCAGAAACATTTTAGTTCAATCAACTGGTGGATTTTAATTATCGTGAATCCCTGATGATTCACCTTTGTTGGTGCTTTCACACTGACTGGTTTAAATTAGGTGAGTTTTTCCTTGCCTATGTGTGAGAGAGAGTACAAGTTCGGCCGGGAGAATGGCGCGAGGTGACTTCCATTTCTAAGTTAGGATTCCCCGGTAGCCCATCCTTCTGAGGAATGGGAATGAGGATTGGGAGACCGTGGCTGGGAAAACAGCATACGCAGGCTAAACAGTAGGAGAGTCTCTAGGCCCGAAGCCAAGAGCGAGGTCCATTTTACCGTCGGGTGAGAACTGGTCCCGGTCAAACATGGTGAGGCACAACACGTCCTGATAAAGATCCTTAATGAAGAACTGGCAGTTAAAATTCCACTTCGGATTTAACGTGTCCTGAAGGGTTCTCGTAGTGTAGCTCTGGGACCCCATGCTGATTTCACAGTATGGATTGCTTTTCCCTAAACAAAACACAAGAAAAGCATGCATTCCTTTATAATAATAATAATAATAATAATGGTATTTGTTAAGCACTTACTATGTGCAAAGCACTGTTCTGAGCACTGGGGAGGCTACAAAGGTGATCAGGTTGTCCCATGGGGGGCTCACAGTTTTAATCCCCATTTTACCGATGAGGTAACTGAGGCACAGAGAAGTTAAGTGACTTGCCCAAAGTCACCCAGCTGACAGTTGGCGGAGCCGGGATTTGAACCCATGACTTCTGACTCCAAAGCCCATGCTCTTTCCATTGAGCCACTTTATTTTATCGATCATTTATATCCAAGTCTTGTCTCCCTCTTGAGAATGGAAGCTCACTGTGGGCGGGGAACCTGTCTACCAATTCTCTTGTGGTGAACTCTCCCAAGCGCGTAGTAAGTGCTCTGCTCACAGTAAGCGCTCAGTAAATACCATGGCTTGACTGACCGTCTGTGAAGCGTGCTATAATCTACGGCACTTGATGACCGGCAAAACTTGACAAATTCAAGGTGTTATTTTACAGACCGAAAGGCAGGGAGCAACCAAGGCATTAGATGAATTCAGGCCACTTGATATGCTTTATGAAAGCACATTAATTCCACCTCATTTCCTTTGACTACGTCCACTACACTTCTCTGTTGTAGTGTACTCTCCGAACTGCTTAATCCAATGCTCTGCACGCATTAATCGCTCAATAAAAACCACTGACTGATTGAATCCTACTCAAGCTCCTACTGTTTACAGCACACTCAGCTGCTTTGGGGGATTCCAAAGGAACTAGAAGACAAGGTCTCTGCCCTCAATGCCCTGAGAGGGAGAATAAGTCAAACCATAAAAGAATATTAAAAAGGTACATTTCTGGCCAAACAGATATTCATCGAGACACTTTCAGGGTTGACGGAAGTGACTGGAGTCAGGCGGGAAGGCTTCAAGGCAAAGGTAATGATGGCATTTTTTAAGCGCTTACTATATGTCAGGCACCGTTCTAATTAATCAGGTTGGCCGGAGTCCTTGTCCCACACGGAGCTCCCAGTCTAGTATAACAGGGAGAAGAGTTCAGGTTTGGGGACAACACAGGCTCAAGCTCAGAAGCAGGAGCTGATGAGGAAAATGCGGAGGCGGTTTGGTGGGCAAGGAGTCCAGGGCACGGTGGGGGCTGAGGGCAGGGAGATGGCGGGGCACCAGTTGGTAGAGAGCTCTTGGAAGTTCTCGATTAGGAATCCGCCCAGGTTCCTCTAACGTGGGCAGTGCGTCCTCGCAGAACCCCCGGTTAAAGAAAAGTCACGGCACGGCACTCGCTGCGCGTCTGACGCACCGTGCGTGTGCTCTCAGACGCTGCTTCCGACCCCTCGTCCCGCTGAATCCAGACAGTCACACGTTGTCAGAAGGACATTCCCTATTTCTGCTGCGCGCGCTCTACCCGGAGCACTTTTTCCGGAAAGCTGGGTGGCTTAATTTGATTTGCTAGGCCAACGGAGCCATTGGAAGATTTTGAAAGCCAGCGTTAAGACAGAGCTTGAAGCAGACCGCCCTTCAATTAATCAATCGTTCAATCAGCGGTTACTTACTGTGCGCAGAACGCTGCACTGAACGCTCGGGGGAGTGTGATACGCTACAGTTGGTGGACACCATCCCCGCCCAGTGTAATGCTGGGGACGGGGAGGGGAGGAGAATGGAGAGGCTGAGGAAGAAGCTACTTCTGTAACCAATGCATGAGACTGTGCGGGAGAGAAGAGGGTATGATTCCCGTTTATCTAGGGAATTGGGAAAGTAGAGGAGCTAGTGGACGAAATGGAGCTGGCTTTAGGGGGAAAGACAGAGAGCTCTCAGTTTTAAATCTGCTTCGCTTTAGGTGCTGAAGGAACATTCACATGGAGAACTGCTGGCGTCAATAGGAGACACAAGATGGTCAGATGAGGTTGGGAGACCTCAGTAGTAAAAGCACTTAGTGTGTGCAGAGCACCATACTAAGCACTGGGGAAGAACATGTACAGAGGGAATAGGAACAGACCCTGGCATGGTTCAGTGGGAAGTCATCTGTGAATACCTGATGAGTGGAACCACTTGAGCCCCGTGGGGAGTGAGAGCGGGCGAGGAGAGTAGCTGGCTTCTGGCTGAGCCAACAGCGGTGTCCCCAACTGGGTGGAGGTTGGGTCAGCACGACCAGTTGGAGAAGAGAAAAACAGAGAGGGGACAGAAAGTATGTCACCGACCAAACCTTGTAGGTGTCCAGAAGGGAACCACTGAAGAAGCCAGGAGGCGACCAAACCTTGTAGGTGTCCAGAAGGGAACCACTGAAGAAGCCAGGAGGTTTTTGCTAGTGGCATTAGCAAGGACATATTCAGGGAGAGGTGAAGTGATAAATTAGAGTGCAGCTGCGGGGGTGGAAGCGGGGGAGAGGGCGGTCAAGAAAAGCGTTGGCAAGGAAACAGATAAAGCAAATATAAATGACTTGAGCTAAGATTCAAGTAAAGTTTTTACCATTGGGTTTACAGGCTTTTAATTCTGTTGCTTCAATAACGTGGACCATCAGGCGTCCTATTCCCGAAGTCTTTTGAGAGCGAGCTGCAAAAGGGAGAATTGGGGCTGCATAAATAAGGGTGGCAAAGGGATGGAAGGCAGCTGCTACTGTCTGTCTCGTTTTAGTCAATATTTAGCTGGAGAAATCTCGTGCATTAGGATTATACCTGCATTCCTGAGGGTGGGATTGGCCATGATGTTTTTCACATCCAAAATACTTAGGAATAGAAAACAAATTTCGTTCCCCAGCACCCTTCGGATGCCTTTCGAGTTTGAATCCTAGGTGGGCTTTTTTAAGGCTTCACTAATAATAATTTTTCTTACGCTGTTGAGTCGTCTCTGATCCATAGCGACTTAATAATAATAATCATAATGATGATATTTACGAGGTGGTTACTCTGTGTCAAGCACTGTTCTCAACACTGGGGTAGAGAAACGTTAATCAGGTCCCATATGGGGCTCACAGTCCAAGTAGGAGAGCGACAGGATGAGGGAACTGGGGCCCGGAGAAGTGAAGTGACTTGTCCAAGGTCCCACAGCAGAAGAAGTTAGAAGTTCTTCTAACTTCCAGGCCCGTGCTCTACCCATTAGGCCAAACTGTTTCTGAATGATCTCAGAGTTAGTGAGATGGGGTGGGGCAGGAAATGCAGTTACATTTTTCTCTGAGCTACCTGAAAGTCAGTCCCTCTTTGGTCACTTTCAGCAGTCAGGAAACACCAACATTAAACACCCCAGTTTTTGCAGTTGGTACCTTGGTAAGCTTTTTCGCGTTTTTTCTTCTCTGTCTCAATGTACTGCTCAGACGCACCTTTAATTTTCTGGACCCAGGCTGTCCTGCAAGAGTTAAATACTTATCAGTCAATCAATGGAGGGTATTTACTGAGCGCTTACTACGTGCAGAGCTCTATACTAAATAGATATTTATGTCCTTTTGTCACCGAATGACACTCTTGGGTTCAAATGTCTAAAGTCATCAGTTCTTCCAAATCGGCGTGGCCACGGCCGCCGCTCAACTCCTCTGCGGGCAGGTGACGTGTCTGCTAATTCCGCAGAATTGTACTCTCCCAAGTGCTTAGTACAGTGATCTGCACAGAGTGAGCGCTCACTAAATACCATTGATGATTAACTGCACATAGTAAGGGCTCCATAAATGCCTCTGAATGAACGAATGTTCTTGGTTAGGGTGGAGGGAAAAGGAAACTCTCTTCCCTTTTAGTCATTTCCGCTAAACCCCCCCGGTTCCGAAGTCAGAGTTCTTCCTTTATATTGCTCCATTTTTGATCTGATTATCTTTAGCAGGGGTGGCGAGGTCCCGGCGTGAGCATCAGACGTGGCTCTTCTTGGAACTGAATGTGGGCAGCGTGAGGAGGGGGCCGTTAACTTTGCTCCCAAGGCAAATATGCACGCGGCTGGCCAGCTGGGCGTTGGTCTGGCCCACTCCCGCAGGCCAAAGAGGAGCCAAGCTGGCAACCCCAGGCCTCCCCGGGTGGCAGGGGAAGCGAGAGTGGCTTTCAGTCCCTCGGACCACCAAGTGACCAGCCGCGAGCGGCATCCTGGCCACGGCGGTCCAGCTGAGCTGGGCAGGGGACCACTTCCTCAAGACGCACACTGGGAGGGAAGAACAGCCCACGTGAGCACTGATAGAGCCGGAGTCTGGGCTAACTGTTGGGCCACCCTTCCCCCTTCTCCCCCGCTTTCTGCTCACCCCCTCCTTTTTCCCGTCCCCCGTGGGCCGCAACAGGTTGCGCTATGACGTTGTTGTGCGGCGTACAGCAAGATGGAATGTCTGTATATGCTGTCAATTTGTACTTCCCAAGTGCTTAGTACAGTGCTCTGCACATAGCGCTCAATAAATATGATTGATTGATTGTCAGGTGGGGGCCATAACTATTATGGCTCTTGAAACACCGAGTGCTCGAAAGCTTCATTTCGTTTGGCGCTTCCGTGCCAAAAGGCGGCCGAACCACGATCTGGATTGCTAATATTCAAATCCATTTCAACAAAAACAGCCCCTTCTCCTAACAGCGTGGCCTGCAGCTAAACCCGTGAGCTTATGGTTCTAACTAATAACCTAAGAAAGGAGGGACTCAACACAGAAAAGACATTATTCCTGTAGAGATTGGAGGTGGGAGGGTTAGACGGCAGAAAGCTTCCCCAGTCGACTGGGCTTAGAGAGGGAAAGGCTTTCGATCCCTTGAATTGTAGATTCTGTGGAAAGACAAGGCACGTACGGGGGGCTCAGGAAACCTCAGCCTGGGTGTTGGAAAAGGGAAGGTGATTCTTCTATCATCTCTTGTATTCGTCTGTGACAGAGCTGGGGAAGGCAGCGGGGTAAACTTGACAGTACGGCAGGAATATGAAGGTGTTATTCAAGAGAAGAAATGTATAAGATGATTTTTCAAACAAATGTCCTGCACGTACGGACTATTTTTGTCGGAAGGCTAGCCCCTGGATCACACATTCAAGAGACAACTTGAATTAAAATGTTTCATACAGAGACCTCTCTATAATGGGACACCATAATAATAATAATAATAATGGCATTTATGAAGCGCTTACTATGTGCAAAGCACTGTTCTAAGCACTGGGGAGGTTACAAGGTGATCAGGTTGTCCCAAGGGGGGCTCACGGTCTCAATCCCCATTTTCCAGATGAGGGAACTGAGGCCCAGAGAAGTGAAGTGACTTGCCCAAAGTCACACAGCTGACAGTTGGCGGAGCCGGGATTTGAACCCATGACCTCTGACTCCAAAGCCCGGGCTCTTTCCACTGAGCCACGCTGCTTCTCCACCATGTCCACGTAATTCTGGAAAAATGAAAAAAAACACCCCACCACATTTCTGAAAGGGCATATGAGGAAGTCGTACTGCTTCCTTTACGATGTGCCGACACCCAAGTTTAAACCTGATTCACATTACTAAACTTTGACTTGTTTTTGCTTCTCCAAGTCCCCCCCCCGGCCCTGGGGAGGGACGATTCTCTGTTTTCCGCAGTCAGGGCTCACCTCTCATTAATGTTGTCTGTTCTTAAGGTGTAGACTCGGTCGATGTGGGAGATGTGGAAGATAGGCTCATCACTGGAAGGGTCTGTTGGTAGTTTGACCAAGACTTCGTTCAGGAAAATAGGCTGGAAGGATTGTGGCCACAACAGAATTTGGGGTCATGAGCTATAAGAAGTCACTTCCCTTAAACACCAAAGCCCCTTATCTAGGTTGATGGGCCCCAAAATACAGATTTCAGATCTGATGATGATGATGATGGTATTTGTTAAGCGCTTACTATGTGCCGAGCACTGGGGTAGATACAAGGTAATCAGGTTGTCCCACATACGGTTCACAGTCTTAACCCTCATTTTACAGATAACTGAGGCACAGAGAAGTGAAGTGGCCTGCCCAAGGTCACACAGCAGACAAGTGGAGGAGCCAGGATTGGAACCCACATCGTCTGATTCCCAAGCCTGTGCCCTTTCCACTAAGCCATTCTGCTTCTCTGCAAAAGATCCCAGAAACTACGCAGACACGTAACGTGTTGAAGTGGATGATTTTTACCAGCGGGGAAAGGTAGAGATGCAAAACTTGTTGATTTCTTGTCATTATCAACAGCGTTTATGAGTGTGCAGAGCACAGAACTAATCCCATGCGCCCGAGGAGTTTATAATCTGACATCTTGGATTCTTTGGGATGTGTATTATTCTGTAAACTTGTGGTCAGGGAATGTGTCTGCTAATTCTGCTGTACTGTCCTCGCCCAAGCACTTAGTACAGCACCGTACACATAGTAAATGCTCAAGAGATACCAAAAGCTCATTATTGAAATTTTGTTCCGAAGGGCAGCTAAGAAGCGGCATGGCCTAGTGGAAAGACCATGGGCCTCAGGGTCAGAGGACCAAGGTTCCAGCCCTGGCTCTGCCAGTTGCCTGCTGGGTGCCCTTGGGCAAGTCACTTAACTTCTCTGTGCCTCAGTTTCCTCTTCTGCAAAATGGGATTCACTACTTGTTCTCCCCAGCCCGTCCATGTGGGGTCGGGACTGTGTCTGACCTGATTAACCTGATCTACCTCAGCACTTGGAACGGTCCTTGACACAGAGTAAGCGCTTAACAAATACAATAATGATAGTAATGGCAATATCCTTTACCGAAGGAGAGCGGATAACTTTATAATAAACATTTGTAATGAACATTGTAATAAGCATAAACACGGAGCCGCATCACTGTCCCACGTCGCTTGGCCATCATCAATCGTATTTATTGAGCGCTTACTGTGTGCAGAGAACTGTACTAAGCTCTTGAGAAGTCCAAGTTGGCAACAGTCCCTACCCAACAGCGGGCTCACAGTCTAAAAGGGGGAGACAGAGAACAAAACCATACTAACAAAATAAAATAAATAGAATAGATATGTACAAGTAAAATAAATAAATAAATAGAGTAATAAGTATGTACAATGACCAATGACCTCTCATCCCCGGACTCAGTGATAAACTGTAGTGGTCACTCCCCAGAGCTACCGAGCTGGGTCCTTCCAAGCGTCCTGACGTACATTTCCCAGTCTCCCTCTCCCCTGATAATAATGATCATCTAATTGTGGTATTTGGTAAGCGCTATTTGCCAAGCTCTGTCCTGACTGCTGGGGTAGATACGAGACAGTCAGGCTCCACACGGGGCTCCCATGAGGGAGAACGGGGACTGAATCCCCATTCTGCAGATGAGGTAACTGAGGCACAGAGAAGTGAAGTGACGATGCAGCAGACAAGTGGCGCAGTCGGGATTAGAACCCAGGGCCTCGGACTCCCGGCCCGTAGTCTTTCTGCTAGGCCATCCTGTTTCTCTTGATTTCCCCTCACGTTCTCCCGTCCATCCAGGCATAACCCCGACCCGCCGAATTCCGGTTCTTTCCGACCGGTTCCTACCCTGCTTCTGGGAACTCCCAGTTCGGGCTGGATATGCAGGAGGGGAATTTATCCCAATACTACACTTGGCCCTGCCCCGCTTAAACCCCCACCGACAGTGGCAGTGCTTGTTTATAGGACCCTGCTTTCCCCTTTTCCCACAGGAAGGCGGCCGAAGAAGCAGGCTTATTAGAAGACACAGAAATGACAGGGTTTCACCTGTCCCCATGCCCATTTTACCAGAAAACCTGAGGAAATACTTGGAAAATGGGGATAATTCGGCTGGAGGAAGGGAAGAGATTTACTCCGCTCCCAGCCCACATATCTATTTATTTATTTATTTATCTTTATTTATTTATTTATATTTATATATTTATATTATATATATATTTATATATATAATTACATAAAATTTATATTTATTTATTTATATATCTATTTATTTTATTTTGTTAGTATGCTTGGTTTTGTTCTCTGTCTCCCCCTTCTAGACTGTGAGCCCAACGTTGGGTAGGGACTGTCTCTATATGTTGCCAATCTGTACTTCCCAAGCGCTTAGTACAGTGCTCTGCACATAGCAGGCGCTCAATAAACACGACTGATGATGATGATGATATGAATGGTGGGAGGCGCAGACATTACGGAGACATCCCACGGCGACGTACGGTTCCCTGATGTTGTTGCCGTTGTACAACAAATTACTCACCGTTTTGTACATTTTAAACTGGGAGTTGGATTTGGAGCTAAAAAGTTTCTCAGAGCCCGAAGAAACTGCAAACTGCTTGACCATGTAGGTAAGAAGCAGAAAATCGTTGAAGAGGAATCCATACAATTCCTTATTGCTCTTCGTCTTGTACAGCTTTCCGCTGTGCAAGAGCTTCCGGGGTCCCAGGCAGTTGGTGAGTGAGTTGAAAATGAGTTGCTACGAGACAAAGTACATCAAATATCGGTTGGATTTTCTAGCGATACGTTTAATGCCCTCAGAAAGTCTTGTTCTTTCGGTGGGTGAAATGATTGAAATGGGTTTTCTTCAAGAGGGAACCAGATGTAAACTAGAGCCTCCCGTCATTTTTTAATTCTATATCAAACGACTGCAATTCTGGGATTTTTGTGGGATTTGTTCAGGGCTTAATATGTGTCAAGCACCGTTCTACGCGCGGAGGGAGGTACAAGAAAATCACGTTAGACGCCGTCCCTGCCCCACACGGCGCTCACGGTCTAAATCGGAGGGAGGCGGCTTTAATCCCCATTTCACAGATGCGGTAACTGAGGCACAGAGAAGTTAAAGGAAGCAGGAAACTGGTGGAGCCAGGATTGGCACTCAGGTCCTCTGCCTCCCAGGCTTGTGGTCTTTCCTCTCGACCACGCTGCCTCCTGTCCTTTTTAATCCTTCTTCATTACTGCCTCCCAATTCTTCTTAATTACTGAATTATGGAAGGATATATCGGCACAATAGACTATCCGTCCAATGTAATGACAGAAACAGAATCTGACTTATCAAGACCCACTCCGCTCTTTTTTACAGAAAGGGAGAATGTTGCTCAGAGAGTTTAAGTCGACCTAAGGGACGTAGTTTTGACGTAGTCACAACAAAGTGACCACTGGGGCTAATATCATCCTTAATAGACTCCCCTCTTGACTGTATGAAGCAACATTTCATGTTATAATAATAACTGTATTTGGTAAGCGCTTACTATGTGCCAAGCACTGTATTAAGTGCTTGGGGTGGACACAAGCAAATGGGGTTGGACACAGTCCCTGTCCCACATAGGGCTCACAGTCTCAATCCCCATTTTAGAGAGGAGGGAACTGAGGCACAGAAGTGAAGTAACTTGCCCAAGGTCACCCAGAAGACATGTGACGGAGCCGGGATTAGAAGCCATGACCTTCTGACCCCCAGGCCCGTGTTCTCTCCGCCAATAATAATAATGATGGCATTTATTAAGTGCTTACTATGTGCAAAGCACTGTTCTAAGTGCTGGGGAGGAGGTTACAAGGTGCTCAGGTTGTCCCATGGGGGGCTCACAGTCTTAATCCCCATTTTACAGATGAGGTCACTGAGGCACAGAGAAGTTAAGTGACTTGCCCAAGGTCACACGGCTGACAACTGGTGGAGCCGGGATTTGAACCCATGACCCCTGACTCCAAAGCCCGGTCTCTTTCCACTGAGCCACGCTGCTTCCCCCCATCTTACCTCCTTCCCTTCCCCACAGCACCTGTACATATGTATATATGTTTGTACATATTTATTACTCTATTTATCTTACTTGTACATATCTATTCTATTTATTTTGTTCGTATGTTTGGTTTTGTTCTCTGTCTCCCTATTCTAGACTGTGAGCCCGCTGTTGGGTAGGGACTGTCTCTATGTGTTGCCGACTTGTACTTCCCAAGCGCTTAGTACAGTGCTCTGCACACAGTAAGCCCTCAATAAATACGATTGATTGATTGATTCTCTACACCATGCTGCTTCCCCAAAAGCCCTGCATTAGCCTCCCTCCTCTAATAATAATAATAATAATAATAATGTTGGTATTTGTTAAGCTCTTACTATGTGCAAAGCACTGTTCTAAGCGCCGGGGTAGATACAAGGTAAGCAGGTCGTCCCACGAGGGGCTCACGGTCTTCATCCCCATTTTCCAGATGAGGGAACTGAGGCCCAGAGAAGTGAAGTGACTTGCCCAACGTCACACGGCCGACAAGTGGCGGAGCCGGGATTTGAACCCACGGCCTCTGACTCCAAAGCCCGGGCTCTTTCCACTGAGCCACGCTGCTTCTCTAAACTCCTCTAGACTGCCAGCTCCTCGTAGGCAGGGAACGAGTCTGTTCCTTCTGCTGCGTCGGGTTCTCCCAAGTGCTTAGCACAGTGCTGTGAACGGAGTAAGCTCTCCCTAAATATCACCGATGGATCGACTGATTCCTGAGGCTTCCCGCCTCCAAAGTCACTCCCGTGGTGGAACGGATTTCCCGGGTGAGGGAACTGTCTAGGAGGAGGCCAGGCTCGCCCTCGGTTACCTCAGCAAGGCCTTCGCACTGGACGTGGGCCTGGGCCCACTCGAGGCGTTCCGAGTTTTCTTTCTCGCGCACTCCCTCGTTGACCTGAGAGCACAGCTCCTCTGCCCGTTCCAGGGCAAGTTTCAGGGAAGAATGGTCTACGTGATTTTCCGGTGTGTTTTCTAGAATCTGGTGATGGACAGGGAGGTGGGTTTTAATCACACCACAAAACAGATGTTTACACGGAAAAACAGTGCCCCCCCCCCACCCCCGCCACTATGGCAATATTTCCTCTACAAAAATATGCGTATAAAATCGTAGGACAGAAACGGTCACCCACTGCCCACCTCTTGGTGCTAAGCTCCATGGCACACTTCTTTTTTTGTTTTAAATGGCATTTGTTCAGCGCTTACTATGTACTGAGCACTGGGGTGGATACAAGCTAAACAAGTTGAACACAGTCCTTGTCCCACATGGGGCTCACAGTCATTTTACAGATGAAGCAACTGAAGCCCGGAGAAGTAAAGTGACTTGCCCAAGGTCACACAGCCCACAAGCGGTGGAGCCGGGATTAGAACCCAGGTCCTTCTACCTCCCGGGCCCTTGCTCCATCCACTAGGCCATGCTGCCTCCCACGTATTTCTAGTTATTCATTTCTCCCCACGGCTCTCGGCTCTCTCTTCACAATATCATTCTAGTGCAGAGCCTTTCAACGAAACATCTCAATGCCAACCCCCGCCCTCCCCGCTCCCCCACACAAAATCCTTAATTAACCACCTAAGAGAAAGGTAGAGTTATTATCAACGCCTTCCCTGGGTAGAAAAATATACTCTATTTTTTTTTTCCCTAGGCCACAAAGCAAGTCAGCGGAAGATCTGGGAAGGGAAGCCAGGAAGGCATATAGCACATGATACAGCACATTCTCCTGGCCCACCAATCAATCAATCAATCAATCGTATTTATTGAGCGCTTACTGTGTGCAGAGCACTGTACTAAGCGCTTGGGAAGTACAAGTTGGCAACATCTAGAGACAGTCCCTACCCAACAGTGGCCTCACAGTCTGAAAGGGGGAGACAGAGAACAAAACCAAACATACTAACAAAATAAAATAAATAGAATAGATATGTACAAGTAAAATAAATAGAGTAATAAATATGTACAAACATATATACCATTCCATCTTTACGGCTTAAAGAACGGGTACTTCATCACACACGTACGTACTTACACTTTTAATGAGAAGCGGATAGCGGGTAATTCTCTGCATAGGTTTCAGCAAGAAGCTGGAGAGCGGCATTCCTTTACAGCGAGGGTCAGAGGCCAGTTTCTACGGTATAATCCGGAGATTTCACAGGGTTATTCATTCAGTCGTAGTTACTGAGCGCTTACTGGGTGTCATACGGGTTATGACATCGCTAATCGAAGAAAGGAAAAATGATCGCCACCCAGCCGGGACTCACTGTTCCTTTATGGAGATCAAAGGGTCTGGGTGGTCAAGAAACTAAGGCTGTAAAAGGGTCTTTGGTTTAGCTCCCTGTATGTATACCCCTTGGTATATATACCAGGTGTCCTCCCCTGGCTGCTATTTCTGGAGCAGCCCACCCTGGCCCCGAAGGGCTGAGGAGGGAGGGTGGGCTCAAGGTCAGACCCCCCACTCTTTTACAATCAAAAATCTGGTCCACCAGCATACGGGAAGGGGGATGAAAAATTTAGTTCAGAGGAAGACAGAGAGGGATCGTCTTGATTTACAAAACAAGCTCTTACACTGCCAATCTTGGATTTGTTTGCTTTTAAATGAGGCTATAAACGGGGAATGCTTATTAGCAAGTCCGAACGCTCAGAGCCCACGATACATGAGCGGTAGGAAATGAAGTCGTGTTGTTTTTAAAGGAAGGGATAAACCGGGACTCTCCTTTCTATCTTCTCTTTGAAGGTTTCTCTGGGTGCTCGGTTTTGAACGTGGTTACCGTGACCAGTTCTTCACGTTCTTCTGGCCCAGTGATATAAACAAGATAAATGAACCCCAGTGCAGGGAATGTGTCTCCCAACTCTTTCATATTGTAATAATAATAATAATAATGGAAATTATTAAGCACTTAAAATGTGCAAAGCACTAAGCGCTGGGGAGGTTACAAGGTGATCAGGTTGTCCCACGGGGGGCTCACAGTCTTAATCCCCATTTTACAGGTGAGGGAACTGAGGCACAGAGAAGCGACTTGCCCAAAGTCACACAGCTGACAATTGGCAGAGCCGGGATTTGAACCCATGACCTCTGACTCCAAAGCCCGTGCTCTATCCACTGAGCCACGCTGCTTCTTGTACTCTCCCAAGCGCTTAGTACAGTGCTCTGCTCACATTAAGCGCTCAATAAATACGACCGATTGATTCATTAATTGGTGACTTTTGGAGAAACAGAGGAGGGGGCGTGAGGAGGGAGGCGTTGGCAAAAGTGGGATGAATGTATGTAGGGACTTTGGGGATTGGTAAAACTTGCGGCTGGCCAGAGGTAGCTGAAATCCTAGCCGTCGATTTGGAAGGAGAAGGGAACTGACACTGCAACGCTCCAACGAGATGGCTCCCGGGGTACGGTACCTTTAAGAATTCTTTAAACTCTGCTTCTTCATCGGTTTTCTGCTGCAGCAAGGTTGCTCCACTGAGCTGACAGCTGCAGAATCGGATGTAGGCCTGCATGTGAGACAGCTCTGCAGCCAGGATGTCCCCGATCATCTGTACGGGCATTTTCTCTCCCCCCGTTTTCTTCCGCACGCGCAAAGCTCTAGGAAAAAAACAACAACCCCCCAAAAAACCAATGTTTCTTATTTCTCTGCCTGGATTTGTGCGTGAACCCACAAAACTTTGACTTGGGTAGCAATCCTCCAGGGTACGTTCCTCAAGCAGCAGCATGGCTTAGTGGAAAGGGCATGGCCTGCGAGTCAGAAGGACTTGGGTTCTAATCCCGGCTTCCCCGCTCGTCTGCTGTGTGACCTTGGGCAAGTCACAACCATCACTTCTCTGGGCCTCAGTTACCTCATCTGTAAAACGGGGATTAAGACTCCGAGCCCCACGTGGGACATGGATTGTGTCCAACCTAATTTACCTCGTATCTACCCCTGCGCTTAGAACAGTGCCTGGCACATAGTAAGTGCTTAACGAATGCTATTTAAAAAAAAAAAAGGAGTTTCAGGTGTGGCTTCTATCAGCCTACCTGGGGTCAAAAGCAATCTATCCCCCTTCCTTGTTCCCATGTAGCGAAAGCATGAAATTCTCCGAAACAGACTGACAATAAACATTTTTATGCCACTCAGAAAGTTTCATGGAAATGTGCTTCAGTTTTCATTTTAGAATTCTTGGCTATACAAGATACTGTATTTTATTTTGTTCGTATGTTTGGTTTTGTTCTCTGTCTCCCCCTTTTAGACTGTGAGCCCACTGTTGGGTAGGGACTGTCTCTATATGTTGCCAATTTGTACTTCCCAAGCGCTTAGTACAGTGCTCTGCACATAGTAAGAGCTCAATAAATACGATTGATGATGATGATGATGATGATGATGATATTGGCTTCGCCTGAGGATTCTTTTGTGAAACGTTTGTGGGAATGAGGCTCTCCCTCCAAGACTGCGAGCCCACTTTGGGATTGGTTTGGTGCCTGATATGACTAGCTTGTAGCTACCTTATCACTTAATGTACACCCGATATTTAAAAAATATCACACCGATAATGATCCATCCCGAATCGCCTCGCCCTGCAGCGGACAGTGATTTTGTTAAGTGCTTACTGTGTGTCAGGCAATTTCCTCAGGGCTCTGCCCGGGAGAAGCAGGAGGAGCTGGGACCGGGATCTCAGTGGCTGAGGTTTGTGTGGGGACGGAGGAGAGAGGGAAGAGCCAGGTGAAGGGAGATGGGACGGAGAGGCTGAAAAGACACGGGACCAACAGGAGAGGCTGCCGACTCACTTCATCCCCCCTCTATAAATTTCAGAAAGCTCCCGGGGGGCGGGGGGGTGAGAGGAAGGAGCTCATCTGAATTGCTCCTAAAGACAATGTTTTGTACTTTGCCTGAAGGGAGAGTGCAGTGACTAGGGGACTACGTTACGGATCAGGTTTTACAACAGAAATTCTCATTTGAAGCAGATGCCCACAGCCACTAAGGAGGAAGGATAGACTAGGACAGAACACATACAGCAACTGCTGCAGAAAGTGAACAGGGAGCCTTCCCCAATTTCAATGAAACTAGATTCTGGCATGATTGAATGAAACCACGTTTTGGCAACTTCTCATTGTTTACCACCTTAAAATTAAATGAAGGCACTTGTAAAAATTGTTAACCAACTGGTTACGCATTTAATGGCAGTAGTGGTTTCTCTACAGACCTCGAACTTCAGGTTCAACCTGATTATCTTGTCTCTACCCCAGCGTTTGGAACAGTGCTTGACACATAGAACACATTTAACAAATACAATTATTATTATTATTTGCTTCAGCCAGACTGTTGCTGTTATTAAGAAATGATAGTTGTTTTTGACCGAGTGCCTGCCTTTTATAGCACGCTGTATTTTTCCATTCAGTCTTTTACAGAACCAAATGCGAAACCAATTTGTCTCAGACCAGACTCATTATTTTTTAAACAAGTAACACTAACATTTTGTTGCTTCTGGGTGTTTTATTTATCAAAAATAGAGGTTAAGGAAATGGGAAATGAGAATGAAGTTCCTTTAGATCAGCAGAAAGCATGACTTAGAAGAAAAAAACATGGGACTGGGGATTCAGGAAACTTGGGTTCCAATCCCAGCTCTGCCTCTGGCCTGCTGTGTAGGACCTTGGGTAAATCACTTCTCTGGGCCTCAGTTTCCTCATCTGTAAAACGGTGGTAAGCTTACATTGTGAGCCCATTTAGGACAGAGACAGTGATCTGATTATCTTATACCTACCCCAGGGCTTAACAAACGCCATGATCAGTATCAGTACTATTACTATTAGGATTAATAATTATGAAACAAAACCCCGAAGCTTTCATTTTACAGAATGATGATCAGATTTATTCATTCATTCATTCGATTGTATTTATTGAGTGCTTACTATGCGCAGAGCATTGTACTAAGCACTTGGGGGAGTACAATGCAACAATAAACAGACACATTCTCTGCCCACAACAAGTTTACAGTCTAGAGGAGGATGTTTTTTGATTTCAGCAGGACAGTAGCAAAATTTGAGGGTCTGTCTTGCCACCCTTTCTGGGTTTTTCAGATGTGATGCAGAAGGGAGGGCGAACTGAAAATCTGTAAGATTTTGAAGATAAGGAGAGTGGTGGTCTGTTAGATACAAAGGAGGAGGGAATTCCAGGCAAGAGGGAGCGTGCGGACAAGAGGTCAGAGGTCAGCAGATGAGATTTTTATCTCCCCAAAAGTCTGATGTTTAAGAGGCTCTGGTCTCTTTCCTCCCTTAGAGCCCTCTTTCCTCTTTTTCCCACTTCTCCCATGACCCCCCTTTGCCCTTATCCCTTTTTCTTCTCTCCCTGTCCTCTTTGCCCCATTCCCTGACCCTCCTCTGCCTTACCTAAAATGACCAGATTCTGAAGGGGAAATTAAATGCTGGGCACAGATTACTCACTTGAGCAACTTTGTGTTTGACATAATGAGCTCTTTCCAGTTCACAAAGATGAGTGCCATTTCTCCTTCAGTAAGACAACCTGACTCGGCCATTCGTTTCTGGAAAACCTGGAGACAAATACAGTTTGTCAAATACTAATCAACCAATCAATCAATGGCATTTTTTGAGCGCCTAATGTGGGCAGAGCACTGAACTAAGTACACGGGAGAGTACGATATAACAGAGTTGATAGACATGATTCCTGACCTCAAAGAGCTTACAGTCTAGTGGGGGAGAGAGGATTAAAAAAAATGATCCAGGCAGCAGAGTGAGGTATAGACTGGGGTTGGGAGAGACTGATGCAGTAGTCAAGAAAGAGGGATATTAAGAGAGCTTGGGCCAGCATGGGAGAAGCTGAGGTAGAGAGAAAGGAGATGCTTCTATCAATTCAATTGATGTTATGAAGGAAGAACCAACAGGATTTGGTGACAGACTGAATATGTGGGCTGAACGAGAAAGATGAGTCACAGATAATGCCAAGGTTGCAGGCTTGTGAGACCGAGAAGATGGTAGCGTTGTCTGCGGTGATGAGGAAGTCGGTGGGAGGACAGGGCTTGGGTGGGAAGACGAAGAGTTCTGTTGTGTTCAAGTTAAGTTAGAGGTGTCGGCAGGACATCCAAGAAGAGATGTCCTGTAGGCAGAAGGAGATGCGAGACAGCACAGACCACGAGAGGTCTAGCGGTAGAGGTGGATTTGGGAATCAGCTGCGTGAGACGGGTAGTCGAAGCTATGGGAGTGAATTAGTTTCCATGGGGACAGGAGTACATAGAGAAGAGAAAGGAAGGGAGGCAGAGGAGGAGCTGGCGAAAGAGACAGAGAAGGAGGAGCCAGAGAGGCAGAGGGGGAACCAGGAGAAGGCATCGACAGTGAAGTTAAGGTTAGAAAATGCTTCCGGGAGAATGGAGTGGTCCACGGAAGGCAACTGAGGGGTATTAGGTTGGAGCTGAAGCCATCTGATCTGTAAGAAGGAGGTCACCTGTGACTTCAGAGAGGGAGTTATTGTGGAGTGAAGGAGGAGGAAGCCAGAATGCAGGGGGTGAGGAAGAGAATTGGAGGAGAGGAAGTGGAGGCAGGGGGTGTAGGCAACTCGCTCAAAGAATGTGGAGGGGAACCGTGAGAGGGAGATGGGCTGAGGGTATTATGGGCTCAAGGGAGGGTTTTTTTTAGGATAAGGGATACATAGGCATGTTTGAAAGCGTGGGGAAGGCGCCATGGGAGAATGAGTAGTTGAAGATGGCAGGCAGGGAGGGAAGAAGGGAGAGGGGAAGTATTTTAATAAGGTGCGAGGGGATTGGGCTGGAAGCATAGGTGGGAAGGGGTAGATTTCAAGAGGTGCTAGTAATATCTGTACTCACTCCACTACAACATTTAAAACTAAGGAAACCGTAGAGATCTCTACACAAACAAAGGCAAACAGCAAGGTCTGATGGATAAAGTTCGGGCCTGGGAGCCAGAGGACCTTCTAAACCTGGCTCCACCACTTACCTTCTCTATATCATTGGGCAAGTCACTTAACTTCTCGGTGCCTCAGTCTCCTCAGCTGCAAAATGGGGATTCAACAGCTGCTCTCCCTCCTACTTCGGCTGGGAGCCCCATGTGGGACAGGGACAGTATTAGATCCGATTACTTCGTAGCTACCCAGCACTTAGAACGGTTTTTGACGCAGAGTAAGTGCTTAATAAATACCACTAAAAAAACACTCTTTATTTTAAGATGCCGGCCTACATGGTAATTTTTTTTTTGCTTTTTGCCCCTCTGTGTTCAACTTTCATGTCCCTTTTATAAACCCCCATGCTGATGACTTAAACGGTTCTTTCGCCATTGTATACGTGGACAACTGAAATACTTCTAGACTGTGAGTCCATTTTTGGGTAGGGGACAATCTCTATGTGTTGCCAACTTGTACTTCCCAAGCACTTAGTACAGTGCTCTGTACACAGTAAGCGCTCAATAAATTCGACTGAATAGATGAGATACTATGAAAGAATGAGAGCATCCTATGCTGAAAATGTACAGTTTTGGAGAGAGATCAGTTCAGGAGAAGCAACGGTTGATTTGATGGACAATCTAAAATTTGCTAAGGATAGCAAATGGCAATTCAACATCCTGAAATTGGACCCTCTTGGCCTAGAAAGTTGAAGAGCCAGAAGCATAAACAGGTCAGGAGGAATTAGGAGAGCACGGTGAAGTAATCAACAGCCCTCTTCATGCTAGCAACAGGGACAATATCGTAAAGGCTCAAGGACCAATTCAATATCTGAATATCTATCAGAAACTAGAGTTGAGGAATCAACTTTCAAAATCAAGAAACTTTTGCCAGATTTCCCCAACTTCCTGGTTTTGTCTAGGCCAGAAATACCCCATTCAAGTATTTTCCAGTACTTGGATTTCCAATCCCTGCCAGGGCAGAGCAGGGCACAGAAAAACACAATGAAAAAACACGTAAAAGCTGACAAAATATTTTGAAAGCTTGAAAATGGTTCCAGTTTCCCCCCAAATAGGAGAATACTAATGATGGCATTTATTAAGTGCTTACTATATGCAAAGCGCTGGGGAGGTTACAAGGTGATCAGGTTATCCCATGGGGGGGCTCACAGTCTTAATCCCCATTTTTGAGGCACAGAGAAGTGAAGTGACTTGTCCAAAGTCACACAGCTGACAATTGGCGGAGCCAGGATTTGAACCCATGACCTCTGATTCCAAAGCCCGGGCTCTTTCCACCGAGCCAAGCTGCTTCTCTGCTTTTCTAGGAGAAAAGGGTTTTCATTTCCGTGCTGCAAGTAAACTTCTTCTCCCATAATGTCCTATAAATTCTGTTTACAGCCTTGGTCAGATCATCTTGACACACTAGTTGTAAATATTATTCTGCTTTTTTAAATTTTATTTTTTTTTTTCGGTACATGTTAAGCGCTTACTATGTGCCAGGCACTGTACTAAGCCCTAGGCTTAGTACAAGCCCAAGCTAATGAAGTTGTACACAGTCCCTGTCCCTCTTAGGACTCACAGTCTCAATCCCCATTTTACAGATGAGGACACTGAGGCACAAAACAGTGAACTGACTTGCCCAAGATTAGAACCCAGGTCCCTCTGACTCCCACAGGCCCGTGCACCATCCACTAGGCCATTCTGTTTTTCATGCTAGGCCCCCATTAGGGTATTCGTTCCTTGAAGGCAGGGAATGGGACATTTTGCCATTCTGAATTTCCCAATCCCCTAGAAACCAGGCGTTATTTCACAGGGACAGTGAAATAACGTTCAACTAGTCAGGCGGCCTGAAAGAATACCGAAGGAAAATACAGATACCAAGCACGATGTCAAAGATAACTAGAAATGCTGAGGAAAACAGAGTTTGTGAGCTCTTCGCGGGTTGAGTCCGAGTCTAATTCCCAACTCTATGCGCTTAGTACAGTGCTCTGCACACAGTAAGCGCTCAATAAATACGATTGATTGATTGATTAGCACTTAATAAAAACGGTTACTACTACCATGACAGATTTTTGAGTATAAAAAAAGACTCTCAAGCATGGGGGTAACCGAGTCAATCAAAGAGTGGTATTTATTGAGTATTTACTGTGTGCACGGCATCATACTAAGCGCTTAGGAGAGGACAATAGAGCTGTTGGACATGATCTCTGTCCACAGGAGTTCACAATCTAATGGAGAAGCTTACAGTCCCCATCCCACCTAAAACCCCTGCCTCCTGGTCAATCCTTAGGCTCAGAAGAATGAGTTGGGTAAGTCACGTCATTTCTCCGTGCCTCGGTTACCTCATCTGTAAAACGGGGTTTGCATTTATGAGCCCCTTGTGGGACAGGGACTGTGTCCAATCTGGTTGGCTTGTATCCACCCCAACATTTAGTACAGTGCCTGGTAGCAAATACTATAATAATAATAATAATTCCTATTATTATTATTGTTAAGTTGACACTTGTGCCCTCAGAATACAAGGAACTACCCAAAGTCCTCACCCTTCTACAATACCGCAACACCACCCCAAGTTTCAGAAACAAGGAAATGGTAGCGATAGCCTAAAGCTCAGGTAATGACATAAGGGAGATGAGGTAATTTTTTTCTTCCCAATCACATATCAGAAATCTTTCCCCAGTCTCACCTCTATTACTAGCTGGAGGTCATCCATGTATCTCTCCTCAGTTTGAATCAGCTCATGAATATAACCCTGTCTCTTCCTCTCAACTGGCTGCATAGTATTGAGGGTCTGGAGGTCAGCACACCCTAGAGAAGTATACAAATAAAATGGAAAAATTCAGTATGCTTTTGTTCCTTTTCAGATAAAGGGGCATATAATTCAGAAAACCATAATTTTCGTAACAGATGTAATAAGGGACTTTCAAGTTTTCTAAAAATGATCTAACTGAATGACACTGGTGAAAGGAAAGAATACACGGTTCACCCAAAAGAGCTCAATCAATAGTATTTATTGAGTGCCCCGTACAGTGTTCTGCAGTACAGTACGTGCTTGCAAAGTACACTAGAGGTAGAAGACAAAACCTTGTCTTTCAAAGAGCTTACAATCTTATTTTTAGGCGGCAGCAAACACAGCCAGAGACTCGGGCGCTACACACCTTTCACTGAAGAGGAAATAACAAGATCTCTCTGAAACGTCAAAGCATTTCTTTTTTCTTCTCCCTAACAAATGCTTCCATTTTAGCAAACAAATCATACACAGGTCGTCTCTACGCTAGTTCACTCATTCATTCAATCGTATTTATTGAGCGCTTACTGTGTGCAGGGCAGCTGTACTGAGCGCTTGGGAAGTTATGGATCAGGCCTGGGCAAGGACACTTCAAGTTTTTCCACAGCTGCATTCATAACGGTATTAGGATATTGTTTCTTCCTCTTTGAAACGATAACCTTTCAATAGAGGAAGTTCCATCCACAAATCCTCCCCCAATATCCTATATTTCCACATTTCACATTTACTCCTTTTGAACACAGACCACTTCACAGAACTATAATGCCTCAGTTTAATTAATTTTGGTTCCTAAAAAGAGTAGCAGTTTCACTGTTTTCTCATTTTCACTTGCATTCGCGAGTGGTTGTAAGAGCGGAAAGGTTTTGGTCCTAATAAGCATCTTCTTTGGCAAAACCACCCACTCTTGTGTTATGGATAGCAACTGGAAGTTGCTTATACCTAGAATTTCAATAATAATAATAATAATGGTCTTTGTTAAGCGCTTTCTATGTGCCAGGCGCTGTACTAAGCGCTGGGATGGATTCAAGCTAATCAGGTTGGACACATTCCTTGTCACACAAAAGGACTCACGGTCTCAATTCCCATTTTACAGATGGGGTAACTGAGGCCCAGGGAAGTGAAGCGACTTGCCCAAGGTCGCACAGCAGACCAGTGGTGGAGCCGGGATTAGAACCCATGACCTGAGTCCCGGGCCCGTGCTCTATCCACTACTCCATAATGCTTCTCCAATATATCAAACATCAGAACTGTCTGTCTAAATCACGACACCCTGAATAATGCACAAAGTACAAGTCGTGTTGGGCCTGGGCGGGAAATCAATCAACTGAAAATTGTGAGACATCTGTCTACATCTGCAGAATTCATCAGGGTACCGATGTTGAAATGCTGAAGCACAAAAAACCTGACGATAAACAACCTGAAGAAATTACGCGACAAATTATAATTGTTTCCTGTTAATTAAGGAGGGGCAAAGTTATCCAATTAAATTGAAAATGGAAATACTATTAAAGTACAATGTCACTCTCCCTATGGAGAACTCACGTGATCATAAATACAGTTTTCTGCCTCTTTTAATTCGCTCGGCAAAGATTAATAACTCATTTTGAGGAGCAGCACAGATTTGGGAGTCAGAAAACCTGATGAGTTCTAATTCCTATGCTGCCAGTTTCCTGCTGTGTGGTCTTGGGTAAGTCACTGATCTTCTCTGTGCCTCAGTTTCTTCATCTGTAAAAATGGCCTTTTCTCTTCTTCTCAGACATGAGCCCCTTGTGATTGTGTCCCAACTAATTAACTCACATCTACCCCAGAGCTCGGAACAGCGCTCGACACGTAGTAAGTGCCTAACAAATTCCGTAATAATAACCATTTCCTCCCATTTGAAACGGCCTGCTTTACTCATATGTCAAATCAAACAGGATCCGTTAATGAGTCTTTTTTTTTGAGCTCCCACTGGGTGCAAGAAGGCAGACCGGGTTCTGACCTGAGAAGCCCAGATCTGATACCTTTGGTCCGGTGAACCGGGGAAGAAGCGGAAGAAGCGGACCTACTCCCCCGAGTCCCCACCCCTGATCCGATTTGAAAAGTGGAGAGCCTCTGAAATTCTGATTCATTGGTATAAATTATTAACACTTGAGAAATTCACAAGTATAATGTCCTGCCTCTTGCCAGGAACACCCTCCCTCTTCCTATCTGACAGGCAATCACTCTCCCCCACCTTCAAAGCCTTATTGGAGGCACATCTCCTCCTACCCTGACAAAGCCCTCATTTCCTCTTCCCCCACTCCCTTCTGCGTTGCTTTTACACCTGGATTTGCTCCCTTTTATTCACCTCTCTCTCAGCCCCAGAGTACTTAAGTACATATCTGTATTTACACTAATGTCCATCTCCCCCTCTAGACCGTAAGCGTGTGGTGGGCAGGGAATGTGTCTACCAACTCTGCTGTATTGTACTCTCCCCCAAGCGCTTACTATTCATTCAGTCGTACTCACCAAGCGCTTACTGTGTGCAGAACACTGCACTGAGCTCTTGGGACAGTACGGTATAACGATGAACACACGTTTCCTGCCCACAGCGAGCTTGCTCTGCAAACAGTAAGTGCTCAATAAATACAATTGACTGATTAAAGTAAGGACCCTGAGGGAAGTGGACACAGCAGCCATAATAATAGTAATAATAATAATAATGATGATGATGGCATTTGTTAAGCACTTCCTATGTGCCAGGCACTGTACTAAGCTCTGGGGTGGGTACAATTAAATCAGGTTGGACACAGTCCCTGTCCCACAAGGGGTTCACTGTCTCGGTCCCCAGGGGGTTAACCCAGATCCTTTTGACTCCCAAGCTCATCCTCTGTCCATTAGGCCACACTGCTTCTAAAGTTGGTGGTGATCATTTGTTCGTTCATTCATTCAATCATATTTATTGAGCACTTACTGTGTGCAGAGCACTGAACTAACAGCCAGGGAGAGTACAATATAGCAGTACCGTATCATTGTAGTGTACGACATTGTATCATCAAATATTGCACAAGATTGTCTACCAACTCTGTGGACAATCATATTTATTGAGCACTTACTGTGTGCACAGCACTGAACTAAGAGCCAGGGAGAGTATAATACAGCAGTACTGTATCATTGTAGTGTATGACATTGTATCATCAAATATTGCACAATATTTTCTACCAAATCGGTAGACAATCATATTTACTGAGCACTTACTGTGTGCACAGCACTGAACTAAGAGCCAGGGAGAGTACGATACAGCAGTACCGTATCATTGTAGTGTACGACATTGTATCATCAAATATTGCACAATATTGTCTACCAACTCTGTAGACAATCATATTTATTGAGCACTTACTGGGTGCAGAGCACTGAACTAAGAGCCAGGGAGAGTATAATACAGCAGTACTGTATCATTGTAGTGTATGACATTGTATCATCAAATATTGCACAATATTTTCTACCAAATCGGTACACAATCATATTTATTGAGCACTTACTGTGTGCAGAGCACTGAACTAAGAGCCAGGGAGAGTACGATACAGCAGTACTGTATCACTGTAGTGTACGACATTGTATCATCAAATATTGCACAATATTGTCTACCAACTCGGTAGACAATCATATTTATTGAGCACTTACTGTGTGCACAGCACTGAACTAAGAGCCAGGGAGAGTATAATACAGCAGTACTGTATCATTGTAGTGTATGACATTGTATCATCAAATATTGCACAATATTTTCTACCAAATCGGTAGACAATCATATTTACTGAGCACTTACTGTGTGCACAGCACTGAACTAAGAGCCAGGGAGAGTACAATACAGCAGTACTGTATCATTGTAGTGCATGACATTGTATCATCAAATATTGCACAATATTTTCTACCAAATCGGTACACAATCATATTTATTGAGCACTTACTGTGTGCAGAGCACTGAACTAAGAGCCAGGGAGAGTACGATACAGCAGTACCGTATCATTGTAGTGTACGACATTGTATCATCAAATATTGCACAATATTGTCTACCAACTCTGTAGACAATCATATTTATTGAGCACTTACTGGGTGCAGAGCACTGAACTAAGAGCCAGGGAGAGTATAATACAGCAGTACTGTATCATTGTAGTGTATGACATTGTATCATCAAATATTGCACAATATTTTCTACCAAATCGGTACACAATCATATTTATTGAGCACTTACTGTGTGCAGAGCACTGAACTAAGAGCCAGGGAGAGTACGATACAGCAGTACCGTATCACTGTAGTGTACGACATTGTATCATCAAATATTGCACAATATTGTCTACCAACTCGGTAGACAATCATATTTATTGAGCACTTACTGTGTGCACAGCACTGAACTAAGAGCCAGGGAGAGTATAATACAGCAGTACTGTATCATTGTAGTGTATGACATTGTATCATCAAATATTGCACAATATTTTCTACCAAATCGGTAGACAATCATATTTACTGAGCACTTACTGTGTGCACAGCACTGAACTAAGAGCCAGGGAGAGTACAATGCAGCAGTACTGTACCATTGTAGTGTACGACATTGTATCTTCAAATATTGAACAATATTGTCTACCAACAGAGTTGGTAGACAGGTTCCCTGCCCACAAGGAGCTCTCAGTCTAGAGGGGGAGACGGATATTAATATAAATGAACTGCAGATTCTGTACGTAAGTGCCGTGGGGCTGAAGGTGGGGTCGGATATCACCAGCGCTTTGCACGCTCCAGTGCTTAGAACAATGCTCGGCACAGAGTGAGCGCTTAACCAATACCATCATCGTCATCATCATCATATCAAGTGCCCAGAGGGTACAGCTCCAAGAGCATAGGCGGTGCAGAAGGAGGGAGTCGGGGGGTTGAGGGCTAAATTGGGGAGGGCCTCTCGGAGGAGATGTGACTTTTAATAAGGTTTTGAAGGCGGGGAGAGTGGTGTTCTGGTGTACATGTAAGGGAAGGGAGGTCCAGGCTCGGGGGCACGTGGGAAAGGGTTAGTGTATGAGGCAGATGGGATTGAGGCACGGTGATCAAACGGGCGCTACAGGCGCGAAATGCCTGGGTTGGGCTGGAGTAGATCAGGGAAGTAAGGTAGGAGGAGGTCAGCTGATTGAGTGCTTTAAAAAAGCCCATAGTAAAAAGTTTCTGTCTGATGCAGAGGTGGGTGGGTAACCACCGGAGCTTCTTGAGGAGTGGGGAGATGTGGACCGACCCCCGTTTTTGTTAGAAAAACGACCCAGGCAGCAGAGTGAAGTATGGACCGGAGTGGGGAGAGACGGGAGGCAGGGAGCTCAGCAAGGAGGCAGATGCTACTAGTAGCAAGGTGGGATAGGATACGGGCTGGGATCAATGTAGAAGCAGTTTGGATGGAGGGGAAAGGGCAGATTGGAGCAATGTTGCGAAGCTAGAACCGACAGGATTCGGTGACAGATCGACTAGGTCGGTTGAATGAGAGAGATGAGCTGGCAATAATGCCAAGGTTCCCGGCTTGATAGCGGTGTTGTCTATAGTGATGGGAAAGGCGGGGGGAAGGCAAGATTTGCATGGGAAAATGAGTTCCGTTCTGGACACGTTTAGTTTGAAGTGTTGGTGGGTCAACCAGGTAGGGATGTCCTGAAGGCAGGAGTCGATGTGAGACTGCAGGGAAGGAGAGAGGTCAGGGCTGGAGAGGTAAATTGGGGTATCATCTGCGTAAAGATGGTGGTTGAAGCCATGGGAGTGAAAGGGTTCTCCAAAGGAGAGGGCGTAGGTGAAGGGGACTCAGAATTGAGCCTCGAAGGACCACCCCCGCTGTCAGAGGGTGGGAGGCAGAGGAGAAGCAAGCAAAAGAAACTGAGAAGGAACAGTCAGAGAGACAGGAGGAGAACCAGGAGAGGACGGTGTCAGCGATGCCAAGGTTGGATAACGTTTCAAGGAGAACGGGATGATCCGCCGTGCCCAAGGCAGCTGAGAGGTCGAGGAGGATTTAGGTTGGAGTAGAGGCCGTCGGTTTTGGCCAGAAGAAGGAGGTCCCTGGTGACCAGAGGGCAGTTTCTGTGGAGTGAAGGGGTTGGAAACCAGATTGGAGGGGATCTAAACCGGAAAAGAGAGAATGGAGGAAGTGAGTGTTTGGTTCACAGGGAGGTTGGGCAGTTATAACGTACTTCCCCAAGCATTTAGAACAGTGCTCTACACACAATATTGACTGATCAGAGGGAGCCGTGGGGTACAAAGGGAGTATTCTTTTAGGATAGGGGATATGTGAGCATGTTGGAAAGCTGTGGGGAAGTAGCCTTAGGAAAGTGAACGGTTGAAGATGGTAGTCAAGGAGGAGGCAAGTGTTTTAATAAGATACCAAGGGATGGGGGCAGAGATGCAGGTGGAGGGAGTAAAATCTGAGAGGAAATGAGAGATCTCTTCAGATACTGCTGAGAAAGATGGGGGAGTCAAAAAGGGGAATGGGGGGGACTGGGAAGGAACGGGAGATTTTAGGGAGATCATTCCTGTTTCAATTATGTCAATAAAGTATGTGCTCGGGTCATTAGGGGACAGAGATGTGGGGTCCGGAGGTACAGTTTTGCAGACAAGTGGAGGAGCCAGGATTAGAACCTGGGTCCTTTTGACCCCCAAGCCTATGCTTTATCCGCTATGCCACGCTGCTTCTCGTGATATGACTCGGGGTGTTGGGAATTAAGTGGTGTACTGTGGCTGCTCACTCACCGTGGCCCTGCTGTCACTCACAAATACATCTGCAGTTGTCCAGTGTATAAAGGACAGAGAGCAAAATGCCTTTGGGCATTGGGTATTCACTCCATCCTCAACCCCACAGCACTCAGGGACATTTCCATAAAATATCTACTGATATTAATGTCTTTCTCCCCCTCTAGACTGTTAGCTTTATGTGGAGAGGAAATATGTTTACCAACTCGGTTGTACTGTACTCTCCCAAGTGCTTTAGTACAGTACTCTGCACACAGTAAACATTTAATACCAGTGACTGATTGAGTTCTGAAACAGCTGGCGGGGGCAGTGGGTATGAGAGACCATGTGGAGGGAGAAATATCGTTGTCGGGCAGAGGGGTGGGCAGAAATAAAAGCCTGTAAGGATGAATTTGAGATGGACGAGGTTGGCCATGTGCCTGGATTTCTGCCAGCAGCTCTCCATAGCTTGAGCACAAGAACAGAGGAGGCAGATTGTCATTCATAAAGAAAACATTTGAAGTCTAGAGGTGATCCAGGGTTAGGGGTTAGTGGTATGAGATCGCTGGGGGGACAGGGTTGTTCAGTAGAGAGGGCATTACTGAGGGTTTTGATTTGTGTATCATGAGAAGGTTGTTTGGGTATGGAGAACAAATGTGGGGGGCATGACAACTTTACAATATTGGAGGGGGTCAAAAGAAAGGAGATCCTCTGTGGGAGAACACGACAGACTTGCAAGGAGAGGGAGAGGAAACGGGTGGTGGGGAAGAGAGAAAAGAAAGCAAGCGAGAGAGAAAGACAGAGAGAGAGAGCGCGAAAGGAGACTGAGGTTAAAAGCTAAAATCCAGGGAATCAAGACGGTTCCCAGCCACTCGGTTGCTAATTTAAGTCAGTGCCTAGTAAAGTTGGCCAGGCTGCTCTAAAAGAAGCACTCATACAAATAATATGGCTTTATGTGTCCCTTTAATAAACACGGTTGCATAGTTATATTACACTTCTGTAAAAATGGATTTGAAACAAATTACCTCATGCCAAGCGTGCCCAGCATTTCACAATCTCAAAGCCTTTAACAGCAATAGCTTTCAAAACAGAATAATCTTTTAAGGCAATAAAAAGCACTTTGCAACAATTTAATAATTTATTACATTAAAGCAGCAATAGAGCAGCATCCATTAGTGCCACTATGGGAAAGAGTCTCACTCCGCTTTTCCATTTTAGACTCCTATTTTCCAAAGTTTATAGCTTTGTAAAAAATTCACTCAGATCAACTGGCAAACAGAGCTTTGAGCTGGAGCAGATTTCTCCATGTCCACTTGTCTCATGTCAAACCATCAAAATACAGTTTGAAAAAGGGACCAGAATTTTTAAATTAGTTCAGCTTTGACATCAATTCTTACAACATCCGTAATATGGACTGGATGAATTGGAAGTTTCAAAACAGAAAGAAGTCGTTTGGGACAAATAATTAGTACTCCAGACACCAAAAGTTCAAGCAACATGTACCTTTTTAGTTCTCTGTTTGTACCCCATCTTTTTCACAAATATCTGTTTTACTGTTTCCGCATCTTAGGAGATCATTACATGATTTTTCCAGCTGAATTGAATTTCCTCTCTGAAGTCCCACGTACCAATACCCTTCTTTTCCATTAAAGAGAGAGACCGCCTTTCAGAAAAATAAGCTCAGGGCTGTTTCTCATAAATGAGCAAAACGGAGATTTTAGAGGCTGGCTGCATGTCTGAACGTCAGCTATTGCATGCAGTCGTACAAGTCGTAAGAGGGTGGGCACTCATTTGGGCTGGAGAGCCGCTTTCTAAACCGAAGCATCAACTTGTACTTCCCAGGCGCTTAGTACAGTGCTCTGCACACAGTAAGCGCTCAATAAATACGATTGATTGATTGATTGATTGATTTGAAGGGCACCTCACAGACCCAGCAGCGGGGAGAGGAAAGAGAGACAGAGCACGGGCCCCGGAGTCAAGACCAGGGTTTCAATCCCGGCTTCGCCGCTGGCCCGCTGGGTGACCTTGGGCAAGTCAGTCGCTTCTCTGGGCCTCAGTGACCTCATCTGTTTTATTTTCTTTTGTTGGTATGTTTGGTTTTGTTCTCTGTCTCCCCCTTTTAGACTGTGAGCCCACTGTTGGGTAGGGACTGTCTCTAGATGTTGCCAACTTGGACTTCCCAAGCGCTTAGTCCAGTGCTCTGCCCACGGTAAGCGCTCAATAAATACGCTTGATTGATTGATCTGTAAAATGGGCATTAAGACTGTGAACTTCTATCTACCCCAGTGCTTAGTACAGTGCCTGGCACACAGTAAGCGTTTAGCATTCAACGAGGAGGGGTCGAGGGTGCTGGGGCGGGGGGAGCTGGATTCGAAAGGCAGGAACTGCTGTGTTTTTGGCCGTGGCAGGTCCTCTTAGCACAGAGCCTGCTGACAACTGACTCGGAAATGATAATAATAATAATAATTGGCATTTGTTAAGCGCTTACTATGTGCAAAGCACTGTTCTAAGCGCTGGGGAGGATACAGGGTGAACAGGTTGTCCCCCGTGGGGCTCATAGCCTTCATCCCCATTTTACAGATGAGGTAACTGAGGCCCAGAGAAGTGAAGTGACTTGCCCAAGATCACACAGCAGAATGTGGCGGAGTCGGCATTCGAACCCATGACCTCTGACTCCAAAGCCCGGGCTCTTTCCACTGAGCCACGCTGCTTCTCAACAGGAAACCCTAAGCTCCTTCCCACTGCTCCCAGGCCCTCGGTGACGGAGGCCGACCACCACCTCGGTGGCTGGCCGGGAATCAGACGGGATTCTCTGTGGACCGGCTTGGATCTGGCAGCTCCGGTTTTGCTCGTCTTGGCTACGCTACATAAAAAATGGGGGGAAGTTTACATTCAGTGCAAAGATGCAAGAATGGCCACACGAACCCGATAAAGCGCTCATCCGTCCATCCCCTTTAGTGCAACAGCGTGAGCCGTAAATCTCCCTGATATTTCCGTACGAATCGAGAACTTAGTTCCTGACATCTTTTGAACATTCAGGCTACGTGTACCGGATTTTGGATTTTTAATACATAGTTTCCTTAATCCAATCAATCAATCAATCGTATTTATTGAGCGCTTACTGTGTGCAGAGCACTGTATTAATCCAGACTTCTTTTAGGTTGGGTATGAATTGCTAAGTCTGCTTTCTGTTTCATATTTCTTGCTTAGTATTCCCTATGTAGCCGTGTACGCACAGCAAAATCTTTCTGTTGCAAAATTATAAAAATGATTTAGTCATAAACATCTGATGGGGCACAGCTGTCATTCGTAAAGAAAACATTTGAAGGTGGAGTTGTGGCTAAAGAACAGCTCCTCAAACTCCATCTTTCATTTTCAACTGCTAGGACACCCAAAGTTGGACGTCACCTGGAGTTGGCTTGGCCTCTGATTTGTACTCCCGAAACTCCTGTAATTCTGAAACAAAGGATTCGAAGGCAGAAAGGAAAGACTGGGTGATTTGCCCCAATTACGAAAGGAAGGGTCGGTCTTCTCCAAAGAAGAAGAATCTAAGAACCTACAAAATCCCTACAAAATCAGTCATTTTTCTGTTTGTAAAATGAGGGCACTTTTACTTCTCTACCACAATCCGTAGAGTCCTTTGATGATGAGCAGCGTGACAAATGAACAGAAGTTTCACTAGCTAGAAATCTAGCCATGTCACACATAGAAAAATATATGAGTTCCAATTGACATCTGCACACTTAATTATACATTCTTCATGTCCATTTATTCCCAACTGTAGCAAAATCTTCATTTAAGCAAAATAAAATTGGATCAAAATCCATCAGTTTTAGGCACAAACAAAAACATTTCACAGAAAGACGGTTCCTCTTTAAGACAGGTTTCTTGACATACATAACGCACGTTTCATTCAGAGAACTTCGGGAGGAACTCTTAAATGTCATGATTGTATTAATACTTTTCCTGATTGAACCTGTGTTCATATATCTTAAATTGTATAGTTCACTGTAAACATTTCACTGTGCATAAACATAAACAGTTAGACTCCCAAAGGGTTCAATATTGTGACCGCTGAAGTTCCTCTGTTAAATTACGCTCAGAACTGTTCGATCACACAATCTTTCTTTAAATGTATTTTCTATTAAAGGGAATAGAACAAGTCCTAACCAGAGATAGTGTTTCTGAGGAGACGTTAATGAGTAAGCAGGTGGTTTGCGTTCAGAAATCCCTTATTAGGGAAAACAGTGTAAGTTTTCACCCCCTCCTCTGCTTCTGACCTGGACTGTCTGTGCCTGAAACAGAGAAAAAGTGTTTTCTATAACTTTCTATTTAATTTGGGTTTGACGAGGGTCAAAACCAGGGTGTCACTTCAAGACTCTTCCCCCACTCTCTCAGTAGCTATCGGACACGGCAGTGCCCACAAGAAGTACCGAGCACCCTGAATTCCTACTAGGATCCTGTGTGGCGGTGGCTAGACCTCCACCAAAGCTGTATTTCAGGTTCAATCATTACCCTCCGGACTGTAAGCTCCTTGTGGGCAGTGTCCACCCACCCTTCACTTCTCTGTGCTTCAGTTACCTCATCTGTAAAATGGGGATTGAGACTGCGTGCCTCACGTGGGACAGGGACTGCATCCAACCTGATTACCTTGTATCTCCCCCAGTGCTTAGAACAGTGCTGGGCACATAGTAAGCACTTAACGAACATCATCATTATTATTATTATGATCGTCAACTCTTTTGTACCAAGTGCTCAGCCCACGGTAAACACTCCAATACCATCAGTTGAATCTATTGGACCTATTAGGAAGGGCGGGTCAGGCCGTTTGGGGTTAATATCCTGTCTTTGGCATTGATGATTTAGGAATGTTTATTCAATGATTAAAATATTCTAGAAGATCCTTTCAGGGACTGGAGATCGTCCCCAGCAAATGGGCTGCCAATGCCGATTCACACGCTTCAAACATGTGTCTGATACCAATTTAGCAACTATCTAGACTGCGAGCACATTGTTGGGTAGGGAGCGTCTCTATATGTTGCCAACTTGTACTTCCCAAGTGCTTAGTACAGTGCTCTGCAAGCGCTCAATAAATACGATTGAATGAATGAATGAATCTAGGAAACAAAGGAGACTGTAACCCGCCAAACTCGGGGGACACTGTGCCTGGAGACATCACCACAAGCTTGCCAAAGAGTGTTTTGGGAAACCTGGGATTTAAGCCTGGCTCCGCTACCCGCCTGCTGTGTGACTTTGGGCAAGCCACCTAACTTCCCTGTGCTTCAGCTTCCCCGTATGTCAAAGGAGGAATCCCCGTTCACCCTCCCCGCTAGAATGTGAGGCCCAGGTGAACCAGGGGGCTGTGTCTGATCTACCCAAGCGCTCGGCACACGTAGACCGCAGGTAGCATTATTGAGCCTGGGGGCTGGGACCGTGGAAAGGATTAAGTAGGCTCTAAATGAAAAGCCGCTCTTGAGACAATGGCCCAGGGCCATGAAGCTATGAGGTTTGACCCCAGAGCCTTCTGAGCAGCAATGGCTGATAGTGCAGCAGCCAAAGGTGACAGCCACGCATTCCACCTGTTCCCGGTCCAGCAGGCTCCGCACCTTGAACCCATCTGGACGTGAGTCATGGGGCCAAAGCTGGGGCCCGGGTGGCCCTGGGACCAAATATGCAGCTCCAATACAACTCCCAGACAGCCCCCTTCTCCACCCCACACTGGGCTTCAGGGTCAGCTCCAAACCTCTTTCTCTTTCAGCCCAATCTTGGGCAGCATTGAGGTCACTTGCTCTTATCTGGCTCTGAGTCCCCAGTGAGATCTGGCCTCTCTTATGACTAGGTCGGGGAGCTGTGACCCGGCAGGCCGGCCCCCTTGAAACCTCACCCTCCTTATACGCTCTGCTTCTTCCTTGATGCCCCAACCCAAGTTTTCGCCCTCCTTGAAAATGAATGCCCGTAACAATAACTGTGGACTTTATAAAGTGCTTACTACGTGCCCAGCACCGTAATAATAGTAATAACGGTATTTGTTAAGTGCTTACTATGTGCCAAGCACTGTTCTAAGCACTGGGGAGGTTACAAGGTGGTCAGGATGTCCCACGGGGGGGCTCACGGTTTTCAATCCCCATTTTTCAGATGAGGTAGCTGAGGCACAGAGAAGTGAAGTGACTTGCCCAAAGTCACACAGCTGACAGAGCCGGGACTTGAACCCATGACCTCTGACTCCAAAGCCCGGGCTCTTTCCACTGAGCCACGCGGCTTCTCCTGTACTAAGCAATGGGGCAGATACCAGATAGCCAGGTCAGACACAGTCCCTAACCCACATGGGGCTCCCTCCCAGTCTAAGTGGGAGGGAGAACAGGTGGTACTTATGAGGCAAAAGAAAGATCAAACTTTCTTTTTCTTTGCTGGGGAATGTTAAGGTGAAAAAAGACACAGCAGTAGATCTGCAGGACACCATGTGGAGCAAGGGGCATGTGGCGGACAGGAAAGAGAGGCTCACTCCAGGTTGAACCCCCTCTGAGCAACCTAGGACTCTAATCAATCAATCAATCGTATTTACTGAGCGCTTACTGTGTGCAGAGCACTGTACTAAGCGCTTGGGAAGTGACTGTAAGTTCGCTGTGGGCGGGGAATGTGTCTGTTTGTGGCTGAACTGTACTCTCCCGAGCGCTTAGCACAGTGCTCTGCACACAGTAAGCGCTCAATAAATACAATCGAGTGACTAGGGTAGGACCCTAGTACAAGAAACATTTAGGGACGGGAAGGACCGCATTTTGTGACTTGATTTGATGGTCTGCTCATTTCATTTAGTCCTGACGCTGTCCTCTGATTCTTTCGATCTTATTTGTCCGTTCCAACCAGAAACTGTTTAGAAAGGGCAACAAACTACTGATTTCAGTAGTCAATCAGAGGTTGCTTATCTTCCCCTTAGATGACCCCCAGGGTTTAGCCACTGGCTTACCCATGAAAGGGTCAGAAACACTCCCTTTAGACGTATTCACTACAGAAATTTCTCCACTCCTTTCATAACCTAACACTCCTACCGTAAGAAACTCATCCTACCCACATTGTCTCATCAGAATACACAGAAACAGTAGCACAGGTATTTTCCGGGAGTAAATCTTTCAAGTTCGTGTGCTTAAAACTCAACTACATGTGTTTGGAGTCAGGAGAATAGAAAAGTAATCGGTGTTTATCTGGGGGGTGGGCACATCTGAAGCCAAATAAGGAGCTCACTGTTAATAGGGTTAGATCATACACCTTAACACAATTTTAAGCAGAAAGCATTTGAATTTTGCCAAGAATGCTGGATGCAAAAACAACATTATAAAAACACAACAGCCCAGAGAAAAACTGCCAAGATAATTTGTGCAAATAGTGGGTCTTTGTGTGTTTGAACTCCCACCATGTCAGGAAAAACTCGATATGCATGCTAATGACCTATGATCACCAGTAAGAAACGAAGGAAAATACTAGAGGATACCAGAGTGAACAGCAGTGAAAGCCACACAAAGACCCACTATCCTTTCAATTCTTACAAATAAAATTCAACTGTAAATTATAAACACGAAAATAGAATTGCAAGTGGATCTAACATTCAAACGAAGCAAATGAATTGTGTAGGCAATATTTGATCAGGTTTCCCACCCTGCCTCCACGCTATAGTCAAACTTGGATAGTGGGTCTCTGAGGTGCTTTCACACTGGAAGACAACATTGCGTCCTAAAAAAAAAAAAATAAAAAAAAAATGAAGGATAAAATGAACACAACACAAATTAAGTGGAAGTGTGAAGACATGACTGCTAACGACATGCAACAGGGAATTACGTTAAAGGTTAGAAAGCCATGACCTCACTTTCAACCCCCCTCCCCAAATGTTCAACTTCTCTAGATTTTTAATTCCTTGTCATTAACTAAAGAAGTTCAACCTCCCTCCCCAAATTTTCAACTTCTCTACATTTTTAATTCCTTGTCATAACTGAATATAGTTTCTTATATCTACAAGAGAAAAATAACCTTTTAAATATCAGCCAGGAGCTAATGATAAATAGGTATAAATACGCATACATATCTGTGGGCAACTTGTTCATTTAACCACTCAAGGCAAAATCTGAAGGCGTACAGTCATATCAATAGTGCAAAAAGGATTATGAACTTGGCCAACACCTACACTACTATAACTGTAAAAAAGCAGATAAATCTAAGATACAGATATTGTTGTAATAAGAGATGTAGTACAATAGGCAAACCAGAAACACCTAAAATCACCAACTTTAGACTAAGGGTCTTCTGAACCACCTCCCACTACTGGGTGCTGTTTTTTAAACCCCTTATCACTACTTATGAATTAATGTCTCCATCAATAAAATGTCCTCATTTTTATTTGTTGGGCAAACTTCAGACTAAAATTTTTTTTTTCAAAAGAACTAAGTTAACGTTTTCCTTAAAGAAACAAAAACCTATCTCAATAATCGGTAAGTATCTCAATTTGGACACGTTCAGAATGTGTGTGGAAAAATATTAACCCCTTCCATTTAGTAGGGCACACCATACAGGATCACAATGAGAACTGCCTTCAGGTGAATGGAAAACAGCTATCCAATCCCCAAAAAAGGTTTTAAATCTCAAATTCACCTGTGTCCTTGGACAGCATCAAAGTGATTTCCCCCTAGTTTCTTGGATAATGTTAGTCTGGTGAAAAACGTAATTCAGAAATATGGGGGTGAGGGAGAGAAGGGGAGAAATCATGCAATAGGAATTAGTAAAAATCTAAATTTTCTAAGTTTTTCTTTTAATTGCCGTCTGACTAGAGAACTGGATTTGCATGTATGTGTCTAATGATAATTTGTGAAGTGCTTCCTATGTGCCAGGCACTGTACATAGGGCTCACAGTCTTAATCCTCATTCTCCATATGAGGAAACAGAGGCACAGAGAAGTTAAGTGACTTGCCCCAGTTCAAACAGCAGACAAGTGGCAGAGCTGGGATTAGAACCCAGGTCCTTCTGACGCCCAGGCCCATGGTCTAGCCACTAAATCACACTGCTTCTCTGTGTCTGTGTGTGCAGAGCCTATGTTTAGCTTCCTGGTGTCCATTTCAGCATTTCATTTTTACTGAGTGTCTTTCAGTGCTCTGCCAACAGAAAGTGCCCAATTAATACCATTGATTTATTTAAATCTGCCAGATACAAATGGGGATTCGAGTGTGGTGCCTTTCTCTTCCCTGTCATTTAGCTAACTCTTTGTCTCTGGCTTTTGATGCTTAATGAGGCTTCATTAACCTCAGTGGAGACTGGACATAATCCAGTTTAAGAACTGGTCTGAATTGGCGATCTGTGGGGTCTGCACTGGCCAACCTATTATGATACTAACAGCGGCAGAGGGAGGCCACTGTGATTAGGAATGGGGAGGAGGTAGCTGCTACTTCCAGCTGTTCAATTTAGGGTCCAGGAGGGAGGCAGCCCCCTTTCTCCAAGTCATGGCAGCCCCCCATCTTCACCCTCAAGGACTGTCCTGTCCTCCAGTGGCCTCTGTATTGGGAGTGCCTGACCCAAGACCCTTTCTAAAAGCGGAGCTGATGTGCCCGTGAAGGTGGGCACAAGTAGAGCTAGGGGTCTGTAGGTTCGCGGAGCCATGGAAAAATGGACGGGGGGGGGTCAGAGGGTCTCCTTTTCCCTTCTTCCTCCTTTTCCTTCCTCAGCATAAAGCTAGGAGACTCACTGGTGGGGGACAACTTTGGATGTCTACCCATAAGGCGATGCTGACATTTAGTACCAAAACTCAGAGCTAAGATGCTGCCCTAATAATAATATGTGGGGTCTTCATCAAGCATTTATCAGCGCTGAAAAAAGCACTGGGATAAATACAAGCCAGATTGGACGTAGTCCCTGGGCCACGTGGGGCTCACAGTCTAAGTAGGAGGGAGAACAGGGCCCAATTCCCATTTTACTGATGAGGAAATGGAGACACCACTTGCAGTTTGTTTCTGGATCAACACTGTGGAATTCCAGGGGCCCTCTTGGAAAAAAAAAAAAGCCGCTCCTCCTATGAAACAGGTTCTCTTTGGATCAAAGGATCCAGGGGAACCAAATATTTATGAAAATACATACTGGGTTGACTCCAACCCCTGAAGTGGTGGAATGGAGCCAATGTTTTTGTGGGAAAAGTTCAGTAACAAGAGAAGTAACACTCCAAGCATACTGGAGAATCAAAGCAAAACACTGGAGGAAATGAATCATTATTTTTCTTCAGAAGACTAACTGGGCCTAAAATAACGTATTTACTATTTACGGTCTATTTACTGCTCAGAACTGTGCAGTTTCCAGATTATCAGTCCATAGGGGCAGGGAACGTGTCTGCTAAATGGGAGTAAGGATACCCAAATTCTAGTCCCCACTCTGCCTCCTGCATGTCACTTGATCTTGGGCAAACCGCTCAAATGCTTCAGTGCTTAGTAGAGTTCCTGGCACGTAGTGAGCACTTAAAAAATACCATTATTATTTCTGTCTCATTTTCTTTTCTGGAGAGTGGCGATAAAATACCTGTTTTCCCTCCCTCTTAAACTGGGAACCCCGTGTGAGACAGAGAGTGTACCCGATCTGAGCATCTCGAATCTCAGCACTTACGGCATAATAAGCATTTAGTAGCATCATTATCATTATTAATGCCATCAATGCGATTGTGTCCTGGACACTGTACTAAATGCTGCGGAGGGTACAATACGAACAGGAGACGTGGTTTCTGCTCTCAGCTGCTCTCCTCACAGCTCCCTTCTTTCCCATTCTTCCTCAATTTCTCCATCTGCCTCCTGCTGCTCCTATTTCCTCCTTCCTTTTCCCTTCCCCAAAGTCACCCCCGAACTCACAGTGAAAACCTGGCACTGCTGTCTAAACCACTACCCCAGTCCAAAAATCTGTTCTACGAACTACGACTACTGTAACTATTACTGCTCCTTTTCGTTCTTCAACATGAAGAAGGCTTAGCCATCAAATATTTTACGCTTGCGAGCTGTCAGAAAACTGAAAAGTCATTCCTGGCACTGGTCAAGGAGAGGAAAGTCGTCATTTTCACACCTGTTTCCACCAACATGATAGGTTAATAACTCATATCTAATTCAGGATAGCGAAAATGAAATATAAGGGTTTCTGAATAGGGTGTTCAGTTGAATCTCTCGCTTCCAGTCTCATCGAAATTCTGCATTCGCCAGGGGCCTCTACTTCCTCTCCTCTGCCTCTCATATTGAAACTTTTCAACCTGGCTTCTGCCCTCTTGAGACCACCGAGACCACTCTCACCAAGGTGGCCCCCGTGGTTTCCTCCTTTAATCCTTACTTTCCTCAACCTCTTGGTTTTTTAAGGAAATGTGTCGAGTGCTTATTGTCAGTGCACTGTCCAGTGCTGTCGAGTGCCGCATACTGTACTAAGCTCTGGGGTAGATAGGGTTGGACAGCCCCTGTCCCACCAATGGGGCTCACAGTCTTAATGCCCGTTAACTGAACCACACAGGAGTTAAGTGACTGGCCCAAGGTCGCACAGCGAGACAAGAGTCGGAGCCGGGATTAGAAAGCAGGTCCCCTTGGCTGCTTTCATTACTGGGGCCGCTCTTTCTCCCGGAAAGACTCTGTAACCTCGGCTGAACGGACAGAGTTCCCTTCTGGTCCTCTCACTTCTCTGGCTGATCCTCTGGTTTTCTGGTTCTTATTTGGCCGGCTCTTCCTCCGCCTTCCACCCTCTAACTGTGGATGGCCCTCGAGGCTCTACGGAAGAGCTCCCCTCTCCCCTCACTTTAAATTTGGGAGGCTCACCTGCTCCAAAACTCCTCCCCCGTCCAACTTTATGTAGTTGACAGGGTCACCATCCACCTCTTTCTTGAAGCCCGCATCCCTGACAGACCCTTGACTCCCCACATTTGGTCTGTAATCAAATCTTGGAGGAGTTTTTTCTCCACAAGATTGCCAGGATCCACCCCTTCATCCTCCTTTTTCATTACGGTATCTGTTAAGCACTTACTATGGGCCAGGCACTGTACAGGTGCTGGGGTGGATTCATTCATTCATTCAGTTGTGTTTACTGAGCGCTCACTGTGTGCAGAGCACTGGACTAAGTGCTTGGGAAGTTCAAATCGGGAACATATAGAGATGGTCCCTACCCAACAACGGGATCACAGTCTAGAAGACTAGACGTCTAGTCTGATTAGATGTCTAGTCTAGATGTCTAGAAGACTAGATTAGAAGTCTAGAGGTCTAGATGAGAGCTAATAATAATAATAATGATGGCATTTGTTAAGCGCTTACTATGTGCAGAGCACTGTTCTAAGCTCTGGGGAGGAATACAAGGTGATCAAGTTGCCCCATGTGGGGCTCACAGTCTTAATCCCCATTTTACAGACGAGGGAACTGAGGCTCAGAGAAGTGAAGTGACTTGCCCAAGGTCACACAGCAGACACGTGTGCAGAGCGGGATTCGAACCCATGACCGCTGACTCCAAAGCCCAGGCTCTTTCCACTGAGCCACGCTTAATCAGTTTGGACACAGTCCGTGTCCCACATGGGGCTCACAGGTTTAATCCCCATTTTACGGAGGAGGGAACTGAGGCCCAGAGGAGTGAATTGACTTGCCTAACGTCACACAGCAGCTAAGTGGCGGAGCCGGGATTAGAACCCAGGTCCTTCTGATTCCCAGGCCCGTGTTCTAGCCACTGGACAAGCTGCTTCTCAACCCTGGTCTAACACTTATATCACGGCTTGATTACTGCATCTTCTAGACTGTGAGCCCATTGTTGGGTAGGGACCGTCTCTAAATGTTGCCGATTTGTACTTCCCAAGCGCTTAGTACAGTGCTCTGCACACAGTAAGCGCTCAATAAATACAACTGAATGAATGAATGACTGAATCAGCCTCTTCAACAATTCCCCCACCAGTAATAATAAATAATGATAATAGCATTTATTAAGCGCTTACTATGTGCAAAGCACTGCTCTAAGCGCTTGGGAGGTTACAAGGTGATCAGGTTGTCCCACAAGGGGCTCACAGTCTTAATCCCCATTTTACAGATGAGGGAACTGAGGCCCAGAGAAGTTAAGTGACTTGCCCAAAGTCACACAGCTGACAATTGGCAGAGCCGGGATTTGAGCCCGTGCCTCTCCCCTCTCCATTTTGCTGTCCACGATCGTTTTTCTAAAACACCATCCTTCACAGATCTCTGTACTCCTCAAGTAATAATAATAATAATAATTATGGTATTTGTTAAGCACTTATTACGTGCCAGGCACTGTTCTAAGCGCTGGGGTAGATACAAGTTAATTGAGTTGGAAACAGTCCCTGTCCTACAAAAGGCTCACTGCCTTCATCCCCATTTTACGGTTGAAGGAAACGAGGCCCAGAGAAGTGAAGTGACTTGCCCAAGGTCACACAGCAGGCAAGTGGCCGAGCCGGGATTAGAAAAGTCACCCAGCTGACAAGTGGCAGAGCCGGGTTTTGAACCCATGACCTCTGCCTCCAAAGCCCGGGCTCTTCCCACTGAGCCACGCTGCTTCCCATAATCTTAATCTTGTCATAATCTTGTATATATGCTTGTACGTATTTATTACTCCATTTGTTTACTTGTACATATTTATTCTATTTATTTTATTTTGTTAATATGTTTTGTTGTCCGTCTCCCCCTTCTCGACTGTGAGCCCGCTGTTGGGTAGGGACCGTCTCTAGATGTTGCCAACCTGTACTTCCCAAGCGCTTAGTACAGTGCTCTGCACACAGTAAGCGCTCAATAAATACGATTGAACGAATGAGGGAATGAACCCATGACCTCCTGATTCCCAGGTCCGTGCTCTATCCACTAGGCCATGCTGCTTCTCAAAACCCTCCAAGGGCTAGTCTTCTCTTTAAGCAACCTGCGGAAACTTGACCATTGGCTTTAAGGCACTCCATCGGTGCTCTCCTTCCTACTTTATCCACTCCTTGCCTGAACTAGACTCCACCTCGCATTTTTCTCGAAATAACCTACACGTTGTGCCTTCATTTGGTTTCTCCCGCCCCTGGCCCATTACTCCCACCCTCCCTCCAGGAAGAAATTCCCTTCCCTTTTAAATCTGTCAGACTATAGCTCTCCTCCATCTTCCAAGCCTTCCTGAAATCCCATCTCCTGCGGGAAGCCTTCTCCGATTCGGTTTTGCTCTTCCCAAGTCACATCCCTTGCGGGAAGCCTTCTCCGACTCATTTTTGCTCTTCCCAGGTCACATCCCTCCAAAGCCCTTCTGCCCGGGCCGACCCACTGCCCCACCTCTCCGCCCCGTGAGGTTGAGGGCACACACTCTCTGAGATGTGCGGCTCTTTGGCAACCCATTACTTGGAGAGATTACTGAGAAGCAGCGTGGCTCAGTGGGAAGGGCACAGGCTTTGGAGTCAGAGGTCATGGGTTCAAATCCCGACTCCGCCAACTGTCTGCTGCGTGACTTTGGGCTGGGCCTCAGTTCCCTCATCTGTAAAATGGGGATTAAAACCGTGAGCCCCCCGTGGGACAACCTGATCACCTTGTAACCTCCCCAGCGCTTAGAACAGTGCTTTGCACATAGCAAGGCCCTGCTGAGAGCTCACCTCCTCCAGGAGGCCTTCCCAGACTGAGCCCCTTCCTTCCTCTCCCCCTCGTCCCCCTCTCCATCCCCCCATCTTACCTCCCTCCCTTCCCCACAGCACCTGTATATATGTATCTATGTTTGCACATATTTTTTTACTCTATTTATTTATTTATTTAATTTATTTGTACGTATCTATTCTATTTATTTTATTTTGTTAGTATGTTTGGTTTTGTTCTCTGTCTCCCCCTTTTAGACTGTGAGCCCACTGTTGGGTAGGGACTGTCTCTATATGTTGCCAATTTGTACTTCCCAAGCGCTTAGTACAGTGCTCTGCACATAGTAAGCACTCAATAAATACGATTGATGATGATGATGATGATGAGTAAGCACTTAACAAATACCATTATTATTATTACTTAAGCTCTGACTCATGTACCCTTCTGATCTGTAAATCATTTGGCAGAGAGCTGTCTCTCCAGCTTGGCTGCATATTCTTTGAGGGTGTGGAGCAGGGCTAACTCTATTAGGGGAAGCAGTGTGGCTCAGTGGAAAGAGCAGGGGCTTTGGAGTCAGGGGTCATGGGTTCGAATCCCGGCTCTGCCAATTAGTTGTGTGACTTTGGGCAGGTCACTTAACTTCTCTGTGCCTCAGTTCCCTCATCTGTAAAATGGGAATTAAGACTGTGAGCCCCCTGTGGGACAACCTGATCTCCTTGTAACCTCCCCAGTGCTTAGAACAGTGCTCTGCACATAGTAAGCGCTTAATAAATGCCATTATTATTATTACTATTATTATTATTGTACTCTCCCAAGCACTTAGTACAGTGGTTTACACACAACAGGCACGCAATAAAAGCTATAGAATTATTTTAAAAAATCACATTTGCTAAAGGCTCCTGATTTGCAACTGTCTTCAGATATGACTGAATATTTGAATTTTAGATTTACTTACATTGCTGACTTGGATCTGAGTCTGTGGTCATTTTTACGTAGTTCGACGGGAAGAGACCAGTCACTCCATTGATTTCTCCTTGCCACCAATCAGGATCATCTTTGTTCAGCACATTAATAAGTTGCCCTTTGGGGAAATTTAGCTCATCTTCGTTATTTGCCATGTAGTCATACATTGCTATCACCTGACACACTGAAAGGGAAAAAAGAAAATCGACAATTTAATAGTTCACTTATTTTCAATCAATCAGTGGTGTTTCTTAGGTGCTTACTATTTGCAGGGCACTGTACTAAGCACTTGGGAGGGTACGGTACAACTGATCTGGTAGACGTATTTTCTGCCCACAACAGCGAACAGTCTAAAGGGGGAAAAGACATTAATATAAATAAATAATTTACGGAAATGTCCGTAAGTGCTGTGGGGTTGAGGGGTGTCCACCCCACGTCCGAAGGCATTTTGCTTGCAGTCCTTTTTACTGTGGACAACTGCAAATGTACTTAAGTGAGTGACAGCAGGGCAAGAGCAGCCACAGTACTCCATTTAATTCCCAACACCGCGAGTCATATCACGAGAAGCAGCATGGCTTAGTGGATAAAACACGGGCCCAGGAGTCGAAAGGACCTGGGTTCTAATCCTGGCTCTGTCACATGTTTGCTGTGTGACCTCGGGCAAGTCATTTCATTTCTCTGGGACTCAGTACCCTCATCTGTAAAATGGGTATTAAGAGTGTGAGCCCGCCATGGGACAAGGGACTGTGTCCTACCTGGTTACCTTTTATTTTCCCCAGTGCTTAGAACAGTGCTTGGCACTTATTAAGTGCTTAACAAGTACCATAATTCTTATTATATCTACCCAAAAGCCACCTTCAGCAATTAAATACTTATACACATCCTTAGCTTTTATACATAAATTCAACTGTATATTTAATTAGTCATTCTAATTAAAAAGGCAATTAACTCTATTCCTACAAAGATTTACAATCTTGAGTTTCTGATCCTTGCTTTTCTTTTTGTTAAAGTCAAATATTTCTTTTCCTCCAAGTATACACACATCATTTTATGGACTTACTTCCCCACTTACCCAATTCTATGATAACTACATAATCGATCAGATTTCTCCTGGAAATATCTCAAGGTACATCTGTCAATATGACCGTCTCTAAAAAGCAGCGTGTTACTTTTTAGAAGACACTAATTAGTAAAGGGTTATTTCCCCACTTACCCAGTTCTACGATAACTACATAATCGACCAGATTTCTCCTGGAAATATCTCAAGGTACATCTGTCAATATGACAGTCTCTAAAAAGCAGCGTGCTATTTTTTAGAAGACACTAATTAGTAAAGGCAAACATTTTCATAGTTTTCTAGTAGTGAAGGCACTCTAATAGCTATAAGGTTCCACAGTTAAACTCACTAGTAGTAGTAGTAGTAGTAGTAGTAATGGTATCTGTCGAGCAACTCCTGAGAACAATATACTTTCCAAACCACAATTTAGAAGCACAACACAAGTTATTTGCCCACGAGGGGCTTACAAGCTAATGGGGGAGGCCGAAATTAAAGTTTTTTTTACAAATAATGAAATCACTCAAATGAAACATAAATGTCAGTCCACTTTCATACCTGGATGAAAGGCAGGGGTTGTTTTTTCACTGCTTGGACCCAAAAGTTTAACATGGCTGGCTGGAAACCATCCTTTCTGACGTTTTTTCCCTCTCGCCTGTGTAGGTGTTCAAAGCAATGGAAAACACAAGGGATGTATTCATTAGAGGATGTACACTTGGTTCCAATTAATAAAGAAACTGTAAAAAAAATCCTCCCCCGTTCTCTAAATAATTGTATGCTGCAGTGTCACTGATTCAAAAAGTTCAATATCTTGATGCTTTTGCCCTAGAAATATAGAGGGCCAGTTAATCTGGACCATTAGCAAGTAGGCAGAGCTTTGGATCCCACTGCCTCTGTCCCATTCCCACCCAAACTAGGCTCTGACCCATTACTGTTTCCCACCTGCTCTCAGGAAAGGTTTAGATGCTCGTAAAATGACAGAGATTTCCTTAGCATCTGAACCCAGCGCTTAGAACAGTGCTTTGCACATAGTTAGCGCTTAATAAATGCCATTAAAAAAAACACACCATGCCATTCATTCATTCAATCGTATTTACTGAGCGCTTACTGTGTGCAGAGCACTGTACTAAGCGCTTGGGAAGTACAAATTGGCAACGTCTAGAGACAGAACCATGGAGAAAAGCTGGGAAAGTGATTTTGAATCAGGTTTACTTCTGCGTCACACTTTTTTTTAAGGGTGTTCGCTATGGGGAGGAAACATGTCTACCAACTCTGTTATACTGTTTTCTCTCAAGCGCTTAGCATGGTGTTCCGCACACGGTGAGCGTTCCATAAATAAGATTGATCGGTTGATCGTCAAACTATTTTAAGTGCTGGAGTAGATACAAGTTAATCAGGGCGGATACAGACTGTGAGCTCCCTCTAGACTGTGAGCTCGTTGTGGGCAGGGATTGTCACTGTTTACTGTTGCATGTTCCCAAGCGCTTAGTACAGTGCTCTGCACACAGGAAGCGCTTAATAAATGTGACTGACTGAATGAATGAATGAAGGCTTGCTGTGTGCCGAGCACTATTGTAAGCGCTGGGGTAGATACAAGTTAATCAGGTTGGACACAGTCCCTGTCCCACATGGGGCTCACACTCTTTACCCCCATTCTACAGATGAGGTAACTGAGTCCCAGAGAAGTCAAAATGACTTGCCCAAGGTCACAGAGTAGACAGGCGGCAGAGCCGGGGTTAGAACCCGGGTCCCTTTGACTCCTAGGCCCGGCCTCTTTCCACTGGGCACCGCCGTCACCACTCCTTGGAAAATCACAAATCTTTTCTTGCACTAAAAGAAATTTTATTACCCACTGGTTACCTGCAACTCTCCTTGCCACCACCCACTAGGGTTCTTCTTCAGAATGAGTATCAGCTGTCCTGGAGCAAGGCTAAGTTGTTCGGCACCAGATGCTGCGTAAGCTGAAGTAACCTGGGCGATCTCTGGGGAGAAAAAAATGGAATATCCTGGAATTAAGGGACTACCATCTCATCAGCAAATTACTAAAATTGTCAAGGCCATTATTTGTATATACCAGGTTTCTTGTTTGCCATTCCAGATTTGCCAGCACTTCCAAAGCTCTGAAAAGAAAAGGCACACATTTTCAATGGAAATACGGCTCTGGTTCGTTATCTTTCTATTAAAAGGAAGGCAGGACAAGAATTTGCATTATTTTAATTTACTATCTCTTTTTTCCTCTATTAAGATCCCCAAAAGGGCAAACTTTGAAGTGTTTATATATACTATTTTGACAAACATTCCATTTCCCTGCCCAACACAACGTCCATGATTCTTTACTGCATTACACAGACGCAGAGTTCTAGTTTTCAAGTGTGAACCTCAGTTGCGATTGTCAAAAGCAAAGTCACTCGATTTCTGATCAAAAACAACTCTACCTCCTGATCTTTTGGTCTGACATAATTTGATGGAAAGATTCCAATCCTTTCATCAACACTTCCTGTCCACCATTCTCCATCTTTCTGGGTCACTAAGATTTCTTCACCTTCGATGAATGTCAAATCACCAGGTTCTGAACTTGAATATGAATAAAGTGCAATATACTCTAGAAGGAATGAAACATGCCAAAAATTATAACAGCATTTATAAAAGAACAGTAAAATACCATGTAAAAAAAAAAATCAGTTGGCTAAAGATCTAAACAATAAATGAATGGGTAACCAAAAAAAAAAAGCACTCAATCTCCTTGCCCCCTCTTACCTCGCCTCGCTTCTCTCCTACTACCAGCCCACGCATTTCTTCACACCTCTTATGCCGAACTATTCTCTGTACCTCCATCTCATCTATCTGTCTTCACGCTCTCGTCCTGCCTCTGGCCTGCAATGCCCTCCCTCTTCCAATCCACCAGACAATTACTCTCCCTCCCATTTAAAGTCTTACTGAAGGCACACCTCCTCCAAGAGGCCTTCCCTAAGCCCTCTTTTCCTTCTCTTCTACTCCCTTCCGCGTCGCCTGACTTGCTCCCTTCATTCACCTCCCCTCTGAGCCCCACAGCACTTACGTATCTATCCGTAGTTTATTTATATTAATGTTTATCTCCCCCTTTAGACTGTAAGCTCACTGTGGGCAGGGAATGTGTCTGCTATATTATCATACGGTACTCTCCTAAGCGTTCAGTACAACGCTCTGCACAGAGTAAGCACTCAATAAATACGCCTGATTTACTGAGTAAAGTCATATCTCCTATAAATGTCTTTTCTTAGGCATTCTTCCAAGAGCAACTATTGCTGGAGCCCAAAAATATGCCGGGAGAGATGGGATGAAGAAAGAAGGTGGGGAGTGGATAAAAGCATACATGTTTGGTTTAATTCCTTATAAAATCGAACAGATCTACCTTCTAAATGGTCTACAAGGAGTGGAGGAAATTCAGGTTTGGAGAATGATCCATTGTCTTATTAAGGTAGTCATCATTTATGACTCCCTAACGTTTGCATTATTTTAACCATATCCGCCTGCTGATGAGTCCTCCTCATCCAGGCGAAATAATTAACAGTAAAAAGGGCTAAAGGAAATTTGAAGGAAAAAAAGTCCCAAGACAGTCATTCCAGGGATAAGAGGAATACTATTTCTTTAGCTATATTTTTGGTGACCAAGTAAGAGCTTTAAACTGTGAACTGAAAATTCACAGAGCCATTCATTTGTGCCCAATACAAAAAGGACAAGGGTCTTGGACAATGAACATTCGGTTTTCTGTGTAAATTCTGTAATTTAGAGAGAATCTGTTGCAGGAAACACACACACACAAGCGCACATATAAACCCACTAAATCACAAGGGCCGAGCTATTTTCTTCACTGGCGATTACGAACCTACTGTGTGCTAAGCACTGCCCTTGATTAATCCCTGCCCTCAAGGAGCTTCTCTGCATTGCCTCCGTTTTTCTGCCAACAAACTGATGCAGCCGTACAAACTGTATTCTGTTCCTCCAGGGTTGCCACCACCTGATAGCAGAGTGCTTTCACGAATACTAGAGGTTAGAGGTAGAACCGAGAAGCAAAGAGAGGTTACCGTGTTGGTTGAAGTTCGGGGTCTTGGGAGAACTGAACCGAGAAAACGGCCTCTCGGCTCTCAAGCAGTAACCATTCAATTTCCATATTCAAAGTGACATTTTGCTACACAAAATGTCATTTGAAAATGTTGTTGCGAGGCAAAAACGGTTACATATGGGATTTTTGGCTTCACCTCTACCCCTTGCCCAATTAGTGCCCTAAGCTTGGGAGGAAGGGAAATGGGCACGTGTTCTGGGCCATTTCCATCGCCCACCCCCAACCTCCTCCTTGCCTCCCCGCGATTTTCTTCCTGTGCAGAAAGTTGGAGGAAATTTACCCAAGGGAGAGCACCAATCGAGTGCTTTAAAGCCCGTGGGATGGAGTTTCCATATGATGCTGACGTAGAAGGACAACCACTGAAGGTTCTTGATTTGTGGGAAAATAGGGACAAGACACTTTTTCCCCAAAAATGATCCAGGCAACAGAGGGGAGTATGGACTGAAGAAGAGGGAGACCCGTCTTTAAACTACTATTTTCACTTCTGTAATTGATTTTAATGTCCATCTCCCTCATCGACCGTAAGCTTCTTGCGGGCAGGGATCGTGCCTACCAAGTTGACTGCGTTGTAGTTTCCCAAGCACTCAGTACAGTGCTCTGCACCCGATAAGCGCTCAATACATACCACTGATTCATCGACTGATTGGTTATATCCTTACCCTCTCCGACTGCGTAAGATGTCGTGCTTGGCTTTTTATTTACAGCTGCATAAATAGGTTCGGATCTGTGGGCCAAAGGAAAAAGTTGATTCTAAAAAGTTGATTCCGGTAGAGCTTCGTGCCCGAAGAGATTAGGGATTGGCTTTGAGGGCAGTTGTCAGAAGACACAGAGGAAGCACACATTTACAGAGGAAAATCCTGTCTGTCCAAACCAGATTAAAAATGACTTCAACTGGCTGCTGTGGAGCTTTGAAATTCATAACTACCGGGGTTGCAAACACATTGGTCTAAGAATGAATATCTTGCTAAAGGAACGAAAAGCATTTCCGAGACATACTCGAAATGATGCGGTTCACATTCCATTGAAAAATGCAGCCATCCCACAGGAGGCCCACTAGAGAAATACTCACGGAAAAGAAGGACAGTGAGTTCTCTATCTGGAGCTGGCATTGAAAAAGCCGCGTGGCTTAGTGGAAAGAGCCCGGTCTGGGGAGTCAGACGACATGGATTCTAATCCCGGCTCCACCACTTGTCTGCTTTGAGACCTCGGGCAAGCTACTGAATTTCTCTGTGCCTCAGTTACCTCATCTGTAAAATGGGGATTCAGACTGTGAGCCCCACGTGGGACAAACTGATTACCTTGTATACCTACCCCAGCGCTTAGAACAGTACTTGGCATGTAATAAGCACTTAAACACCGTAATTATTATTATTATTATTAAAAAGAAATTTAAATAAGGTAGAATGCAGATTCTTAAACTGAAATGTGGCTGAAATATCAAGGCTGAGAGCTCTACAGCTTCAATTAGAGTCCTGTAAATTTTTGATGACTTTAAAAAGTTATGCTGTTTCTTATGCCCCTGGCCTTTGGTCTGGATTCATTTGGTCTGTACTGAGAAGCAGCGTGGCTCAGTGGAAAAGCCCGGGCTTGGGAGTCAGAGGTCATGGGTTCTAATCCCGGCTCCACCACCTGTCAGCTGTGTGACTTTGGGAAAGTCACTTAACTTCTCTGAGCCTCAGTTACCTCCTCTGTAAAATGGGGATTAAGACTGGGAGCCCCACGTGGGACAATCTGATCACCCCCGGGGGCACTTAGAAGAGTGCTTCACACATAGCAAGTGCTTAACAAATGCCATTATTATTATTATTATTATTCATAAGATGAGAAGAAAAGCATGTATAAACGAATAACGATTTCCTTGGGGTTTTCCATCCAAAACGAGCTAACATCCCTCTCTTCTCCATCTCCCCCCAAAACAGGCAAAATTCCAAAAGGTCTCACTCTCTCTTGGTTTCACTTGCAGGGATGATCTTAACATAGGATTTAGGAAACCATCCTCTTCCTCCATGCACCTCACCAAACCACCAGTTTTCTTGCTGCTCCAGCACAGAAATGATGTCATGTTTTGAAAAGTTCAAGTGGTTATCTTTCTTCGCTGTCCAGGAGCAGAGTGCCTGGGCTTTTAGGTTTTCCACAGTCTGTCCCTGTCGAAAGAGAAATACAGGTGATAATAACAATGGCATTTATTAAGCGCTTACTATGTGCAAAGCACCGGCTTCTTAGTAACTAAATCTCGTATTTACAATAGCTCCCGTAGCCTCACTACCTAAGACCTGGCAGGCTGGCCTGGTGGGTTGGTAGAATACTGTAGTGCTGGCAAATAAAAATTTCAGAGAAATTTGGAACATGTAGTAGTGAGGACAATCTGGGTTCAGGAGCTCTCTCCTGAACCGGTAAAGTGATGAAATACTTTGAACCATTTTTTTTTTAATACATCAAATACGACTGGGGTGACAGTTAGACAAGTGCCTATAACTTGATGGTGTTCAACAACCGCAGTTTTTAAAATAAAGTGTGCCTCTCAGGAAAATCTACAGTGCGATTTACAATAACAGTCCGAAAAATCTCTCTCACATAGACAAAATTTTCCCTTTAAATGATCTATGTCCCTGTAGGCTTGGATTGCTTAGGTAAGAAGGATAACACATAACACTAAATCTTCAAAAATGCCTAAATTACTTCAAATGAAGAGAGAATAAATATCACTACTGAACGCTTCATTTTCCTCACTGATCTCTAGGTGGTTTGTCCGAATGACCTAATTACTCCACCATTCCCGAGTGAACAACTTACTCTGAACTCTCAGCAGGCAGATGAGCTCACCAGGATCGGGATCCCACTTTTCTGATTGCTACTATATTTTTCACATTCCAAGATCTCTATCCCTCTGCACCATGGATATGACAAGCTAAAATACTTCATTTCTAACTCAAGGTATATCTCAAAGTCTGTCGGAATATATTCTTTTTATGCCGCCCCATGACTGGAGAGGCCTCTGCTTGTGGTTCCTGTCCTTTGGAGAGCAACATAATGAACTCTAAAAACTTTGTTTTCACTGCTTCCCCCACACAAAGGGCCTAGAGCTTTTGGAGTTCAGATTTAGGTGGTTTGTGCTGAGGCTGCAATGGCAGCGAGTTAGAAAGCCCTGTCACTGAATCCTGCTTCGTGCCGGGAAACTCTTCACCAATTTCAGCTCCACTAGTCTCCATCTGAGAAATGACCCATTCTAGTACCAACCAAGGAGGTAGCAGGGTCATTTTGTGATAAAGCCAAAGGGAAGTGGGGGAAAAAAGGAAAAGGTAAGCGAATGACAGGCACAACGGAGAACGATAATATACCTGTCCATGAATTGGGGATACTGATCCGGGGGAAGCCGTGCGAGTAAAAGCTGATGTTTTCTGCCACGTCGTATTGACGTTTAGGTTTGAGAAAGCTGTATTTTGGTAACTGGATTCTGCCGCTTGACTTGAAGAAACTGGTCTGCAAATAGATCACATGGACATGAGGTTCTGAGTTGCCTGTTCCTATTATTACCTATTAGATTTCAATTCCATGCATCCAGGCGTAATTACATCTAGATCTTCAGTAATCAATTTATGACATTTACAACAATAAAGATGGAAACAGTGTGGCCTAGTGGAAAGAGCAAGGACCTGGGAGCCGGAGGACCTGGGTTCTAATCCTAATTCTACCACTTGCCTGCTGTGTGACCTTGAGCAAATCAGTTAACATTTATGGGCCTCAGTCTCCTCATCGATGAAATGGGGATTCTATATCTGCCCTCTCTCCCCCATTGAAAATGAGAGCCCCGTAGGGGCCAGGAACTGTCCCTGATCTGATCATCTTGTATCAATCCCAGCGTTTAATACAGTGCTTGGGATAAAGTCATTGCTTAACAAATATCATAAGTCTAATAATAATAATAATAATAATAATAACAATCAAGGTATTTGTTAAGCGCTATGTGTCAGGCACTGTACTAGGCTCTGGGGTGGATGCAAGCAAATCGGGTTGGACACAGTCCCTGTCCACTGTGGGGCTCACAGTCTCAATGGTCTTCCCAGACTGAGCCCCCCTTTTCCTCTCCTCCTCCCCATCCACCCCACCCTACCTCCTTCCCCTCCCCACAACACCTGCATATATATTTGGACAGATTTATTACTCTATTTGTTTTACTTGTACATATTTACTATTCTATTTATTTTCTTAATGACGTGCATCTAGCTTTACTTCAATTTATTCTGATGACTTGACACCTGTCCACATGTTTTGTTGTCTGTCTCCCCCTTCTAGACTGTGAGCCCGTCGCTGGGTAGGGACCGTCTCTATATGTTGCCAACTTGTACTTCCCAACCACTTAGTACAGTGCTCTGCACACAGTAAGTGCTCAATAAATATGATTGAATGAATGAATCCCCATATTACAGATGAGGTAACTGAGGCCCAGAGAAGTGAAGTGACTTGCCCAACGTTACACAGCAGACGAGTGGTGGAGCTGGGATTAGAACCCATGACCTTCTGACTCCCAGCCCCATGCTCTATCTACTACGCCACGCTATTATCAGTCGGAGTGGTAGAACCCCAAAGTACAGGATGCTAAATATTAGCACACTGATCAAAATACCAATTTGCTTACGGGCACATTCGCAAACCTTACTGAATTGAGTTGCCAGTGGAAAAACTTACTCGGGGGAAGCTGAGGTAGTAGATAACGATACTGTAGGAGGAAGTAAGGCCTTCTTAGGAGATAAAGCTTTTTCACTTTCTGCTATTTTTTCTACATAGTTAGAGGGAAACCAGCCAAAATTTCCTTGAAAGCTACCACATAACCAACCAGGTTCTCCTGTGGTTTTTTCATCAACCTAAAAAAAGACAAAAGTGGGGTATGAGAACCACAGTGAGTAGGCTCTTTTATGCATTTAACTTGATGTGTGATCATAAGTATTCATTCATTTATTCAATCGTACTTATTGAGCACTTACTGTGTGCAAAGCACTGTACTAAGAGCTTGGGAAGAGTACGCTATAACAACAAAAAGACACATTCCCTGCCCACAGCAAGCTCACAGGCTAGAGCAGAAAACTTGAGTAAGCATTTAGGAAGAGAAGCAGCGTGGCTCAGTGGAAAGAGCCCGGGCTTGGGAGTCAGAGGTCATGGGTTCTAATGCCGGCTCTGCCACTTGTCAGCTGGGTGACTTTGGGCAAGTCACTTCACTTCTCCGTGCCTCAGTTTCCTCATCTGCAAAACGGGAATTAAGACTGTGAGCCCCACGGGGGACAACCTTGATTACCTTGTATCCTCCCCAGCGCTTAGCACAGTGCTTGGCACATAGTAAGTGCTTAACAAATTACCAACATTATTATTTGTCTCCGGGTTCGGTATTCAGCCCAAAACATTCATTCTACCGTTTCACTGGGAGGCTATTAATGATCAGCCCCCATTTGGCTTTAAATGTTAAAACTACTTAAAATTCCATCAACATCGTTTGTATAAAACTGTACATTGGTTTTTCCCTAAGAGGTGAAAACAAGAGGATGTGAAACTGAATAGCCATTCCTTAGCTTTACTGCTAAATGCAGTTTCATTTGAAGTATTTTCAACTAAGTCTCACTGGACTGAAGGAGGATCCAAGCCCCAAACCCAGAGGGGGACGGATGGAGTCAGAAATTAATTAGAACGGTCATGATAATAATAATGATGATGAGGGTATTTCTAAAGCGCTGACTAGGTGCCAAGCACTGTTCTCAGCACTGAAGTACATTCTATTTATTCTGACGATTTTGACACCTGTCTTCATGTTTCGTTTTGTTGTCTGTCTCCCCCTTCTAGACTGCGAGCCCATTGTTGGGTAGGGACTGTCTCTATATCAATCAATCAATCATATTTATTGAGCGCTTACTATGTGCAGAGCACTGTACTAAGCACTTGGGAAGTACAAATTGGCAACATATAGAGACAGTCCCTACCCAACATTGGACTCACAGTCTAAAAGGGGGAGACAGAGAAAAAAAAAACCAAACATACTAACAAAATAAAATAAATAGAATAGATATGTACAAGTAAAATAAATAGAGTAATAAATATGTACAAACATATATACATACATACATATGTTGTCGACTTGTACTTCCCAAGTGCTTAGTACAGTGCTCTGCACACAGTAAGCGCTCAATAAATACGATTGAATGGATGAAGACAGATACTGGGCTTGTATACTCTCCCAAGTGCTTAGTATGAGATTCTAAACATAACTAGCGCTCAATGAACTGGAGAGAAAAATACAAAATCGACTAACTGCAAATCCCATTTAAAAAAAAAACTGAAGGAAATGATTCAACATAAACATTTTCTCCAGACAGAGTTAAGACCCCACAACTACCAATAAGAAGAAGAAAGGAGGAAAATGAGATTAATATTTAGTTCATGTTTTCTCAATTTACATAGCTAAGCTACAAAAGCATTAACAACTCTCAGTCAGGCAATTTCTTGTAGCGGTGCCTGACCCGACTTCCGTGTTGCAAACCGTCTGCCTAGAATCGGCAAACCCAAGGAAACTTATTTTTCCCCGACTTCCCAAAACAGGAAATTAGAATCATAAATTGTTTTGGTCAAAGTGCTACTGCAATAATATCATTAAGCACCCAAAATGTGGAGAGCGCTGTATTCGTTTTTTTAACCACTTATGTTTGCAGAGCAAGGAGTTAACTTTGCTTCTTACCTGAATGACATCCCCAGAATTAAAGCTCAGCTCATCATGACTTCTTGCTTCAAATGGATATAAAGCTCTGTAATTCACCAGAGTAACTGATGTCCTCCACTCAGAAGTTTTCGAAGCCCCGCCTGAGAAGAAAACACACTTTGAATTACTTTGTACATCTGGATGTATGTGGCTCTGTCAACAGCCCGGGGAAAAAAACAAGTTTTGGGTCCAGGCAACTCGTAATCTTTGAGGCGAACTGACTGTTGAACACAATGTCGAAACATTTTATTCAGAAGCATAGGTAGGAATGAAGAAGGGATTTGAAAGACAAAAAGGGTGCTCATTTCAACCGTGCTAAGGGGCAAAGTCAAGAGAAAACAAGAACAGCTAGGAATAAATTTATATTCAGCATAGGCAACGACATAACTGAATGCCCAGTTCAGTTGCTCTGAGCCCTGCAGGCTTTCAATATTTTCTTAATGACTCTACTATGGCTAAAGATATAGTGAACAATGGACAAGGGGGGGGTTAGAAGGTCAGTGCGCTGCGTACAATAAGCACTCAATACATACAAATGATTGATTAATGGATTATGGGGAAAAACTGAAAGCCAAATGAGGTTCGGAGCCCTATAAAACCAGGGCACTGTTATGGAAAATGTATCACAACATTTTCAAATTGTAACGTGAAGAAACTGTTTGTCTCAAAGAAACAACCTTTAGGCAATATTTGGGAATAGTGGTGTGCGCTGCAAAGTTGTACAAAACTCTCAGTTCCAAATATCAAAATACGTCTCCACTGACTAAACCCAGAGTATTATACAAAACGTGAAATATTTTATTGATTAAAATCTTAGGATTCACATAAATAATAAATGACGGTGCCCCCTTCCCTCCTCTTTCTCCCTTCTGAGTCATCTATGCACTTGAATCTACTCTTTAAGCACCTGATTTTCACCCCACCGCACTTCACCCTACCTCAGCACCAGAGCACTTATGTACATATTCAAAATTTATTTCAATGTTTGTCTCCCTCTCTAAGCTCTCAATGGGTAGGGAACATGCCTACCAACTCTGCTGTACTGTACCCTTCCAAGCACTTAGTACAGTGTTCTGTACACAGTAAGCGCTCAATAAATACCATTGATTACCTTCTTTTTTCAATGGTGGATTATGATTTCTCTCCTAAGCCTGCTTCAGTAAACCTACCAATTTTTCATCTACGTTTAATTTAGAAACATGTTTCACTGACTTTAAAGTTGGCAGCATCTTTCTTTTCCATCTCTTCCGCAGAGTGCTTTCACCTCTCTTCAGCTTCCTGATTTCTTTGGTCATCATCTTTTTGTCTTTGTAATTCTGTCTGTCTCTGAAAAATCAAGGAGCTTATGTCTTTCCTCACCCTCATATTGTTTTTCCTCCTCAGATCGCCTTTCTCTGTTCTTGGCTGCTGCTTCCTCAACTTTCTGCTTTTCTTCTTGAATTTTATCCTGAAGTCGTTCCTCCTGAAGTCGCTTCTGCTTCTCTTCTTCCTCCTTTCTAAGACTTTCTCTCCACAGGTTTTCTTTTTCCTGCTTGGCTTTCCTGGGAGGGGAGAAAGTGTTCAATTTAGACAACACTGTTGGGGGACTAAACTTGGCTAAGAACATGGAATCCAAAGACTTGGGTATTTTTAAATACAACGCATCTCTCTTGTCCTCTTAAAAAACACTACTTCCCTTGCCTAATCTCTTTTTCTTTGCCTAGCCTTAGAGAAGTAGCATGGCCTAGTGGCTAAGAGCACGGGCCTGGGATTCAGAAGGACATGGGTTCTAGTCCTGGCTCTACCACTTGTCAGCTGTGTGACCTTGGGCAAGTTGCTTCACTTCTCTGGGCCTCACTTACCTCATCTGTAATAGGGGGATTAAGACTGTGAGCCCCATGTGGGACAGGGACTGTGCCCAAGCTGTTTATCATCTATCTGTCCCAGCGTTTAGACACAAAGTACGTAAACAAATACCATAAAAAAATAAGGGTCTTTTTCTAGTAGAGCCTCAGTGACAGAAGCCAAGGACCAAATAAATTCTATTTATTTTATTTTGTTAGTCTGTTTGGTTTTGTTCTCTGTCTCCCCCTTTTAGACTGTGAGCCCACTGTTGGGTAGGGACTGTCTCTATATGTTGCCAATTTGTACTTCCCAAGCGCTTAGTACAGTGCTCTGCACATAGTAAGCACTCAATAAATACGATTGATGATGATGATGATGACCACAGGACCACCCATGGCAGGCCTCACACCCAACGTATTATTTTTTTTAATCGCATCTATTAAGCGCTTACTACATGTCAAACACTGTTCTAACGGCTGGGGTACTACATTTGGCTTTACTATGACAGGTTGGGAAAATGCAGCAATGAATCAGAAAGAGTCCCCTTTCAAGGTGAAGTGTGCAGTTTGCATTTCACGTAAAGAACGTGCCCTTCGGCATAAGGTGAGCCAGGGGGCTAGGTTCCAGTGAAGACCCAAATGTTGACCCATCCGTAGGGGTCGGGGTGAGATGTCTTCTAAGAGCAGAAGACCATGGAAATGTATTTGGTACACTAAGGCCATTACGCCGAAGAAGCTCGATGTAAAGGTCAACGGGCATGGTATAAAGACTGGGAGGAAAGGACTGTCGCTGCTGTTCACTGTCCTCGGAAGGGAGGGCGGAGACGGCCCGGGAAAAGGAGACCTTTTCGAAGAGGAACTCAGACCAAACGCCACGCAGATGAATCATCTCACAGCAGGAGAAATTCTCAACGCCCCTGGGTTCACGGCTTAATAGAAGCTGTATGCTAATAAATGTTTTCTTACTGTGATGCTGAATATTGTGGTTTGTTTCTTTCCCGATGGAGCCCCCTCGTCCCTAACAGGCCTTGTTGGGACGTAACACAAGGCCTCTATGCATCCTTATTTCATCTGAGTCCTTCAACAGTGACTCAGATTCTCCCAGTTTAGACCCATCTGCCTGAGAAGGAAGAATCGTCAGCCTCCCTAATAAAGGGTGAGGGGAAAATTCAACTTGGCATTCAGCACGTTATCACGTCACTAGCATTTGGATTTCATCTCCTTGCAGGAAATAAACCACGTACCTTGCCATCTCGTCTTCTGTTTTCTTCTTCTGAATAAATTCAGCTCTTTTTCTTTCGATTTCTCTCAGTTTCTCTTGCTTGATCCTGTGGAGTTGTTCAAGGGCTACCTGCTGTGTGTTGTAGCTTTCTCTCAGATCCTGAGAAGAAAATTCAAGGGTAAATCCAAGGAAAATGTTTTGTTCCTATCACAATGGTACAGGCAGACCTGGTCTTTGAGCATTTTGCGATTATGATACATGCATGTATGACATTTCCAATTAAGCTTTACAATAGAGGTCGTGGGTTCTAATACCAGCTCCGCCATTCATCAGCCGTGTGACTTTGGGCAAGTCACTTAACTTCTCTGTGCCACAGTTACCTCACCTGTAAAATGGGGATTAAGACTGTGAGCTTCACGTGGGACAACGTGATTACCTTATATCTACCCTAGTGCTTGGAACAGGGCTTGGCACATAGTAAGCGCTAAACCAATACTAATAAATATTATTATTATTATTATGGAGAAGGGGCCGCCCTGAACATGAAACGAGTTGACAAAAAAATTCAAAAGAGTGGCGTTGGATGGAGAAGGAGAGGGAAGACCACATGGGAGACCATGGGGACAAGGGGGTTGGAGGAGGAAAGCCCGGGAGTGGCAGGGAAGTGGGAAAAGCGTTTTAAAAGCCCCGAAGAAGGGCAAAAGAGATGGGGATTTAAAGAGGGCAGAATGTGGCAGAGCGGGAGATCATCAGGGGGGAGAGATGGCTCTCTGGTCACCAAGCACAGCATGAGGAACGGTCGACAGACCCAATTCTGAAAAAGTAAAATTTGGCCACCCTTGTGGGGAACCTTCCTGAAGTAATATAATAAAAATACATTAACGTGACTAACTTATCTAGAATTACTCAAGTATACTTCCTCCCACTTTGACTGTAAACCCCATGTGGGACAGGGACTGTGTCCAAAATCCTGTACCTTAGAATGTGATCCTTTGAAGGACGGGGACCATACCTAAATTCCACTGTTTATTTTCTCTCGGCACTTGGAACAGTAATCTGCCAAAATGAGCTCTTAATAATTGTGTTTACTACCTACCCCAGTGTTTAATACAGTGCTTGGCACATAGCAAGTGCTTACTAAATAACATAATAAGAATTATTAAGTATTAAGGATACAAGTCATTGTAATTTTGGTAAACACAGAGTATCTGATCTTGATTCTGGAATTCATCCCCTATTTGTAACACTGGTCCGACGAGAGAATTAGATTCAACACGCTTCAACTTAAAATGCAGTGCTCAGGAATCAATTCAATCAATCCTTCAATCGTATTTACTGAGCGCTTACTCTGCGCAAAGCACTATGCTATGCGCTTGAATCAACTGTGCCAAAGTCTGAGGACTTCCTGTATTTTAATTATTTATGACCCAAATTTCTTATCCATTTACACATTAATTCGAGATGATCTACCCAAAGAAATATCATGCTATTTATTAAGTGCTCGCTGTGTGCGGAGCACTGTACTGAGCGCTTGGGAAAATACAATATAAGAGAGTTGGCAGATGAGATTCCTGCCCACAAGTTTACAGTCTACGGGGGGGTAGCTCCGTTCTCTTATAACACGGGAATTGCGGTCGCGTCGAACCCCATGTTTAGTACTTGTGCATGAATTCTCACCAAACGTACGCTTACAACCATTCCCTCCGTCGTCATCTATCCAGACAGGTGCCCGCTGCCAAAAGAATATTCCTTAATTCCCTGAGAGCATTTTACTCAAAACGCACTGCGACAGCATGGGATTAACTGTACCTACCCCGGCGCTTAGTACAGCACCTGGCGGCACACAGTAAATGTTTAACAAATACTATTAGGGGAGAAAAGAGAACTGAGGGTACTTGATTCCCTACTTAGAATTCATAAAAAAAAAAAATCAGATCGCAGATTGGATTATGATGAACATTTACAACACAAAAGCCTCCTAGGTGCCAGTTGCATATTACAAATCCACATAGGTCATATTTAAAAAAGCAATCCAGTGAATCTTTCGAAGCAGCGTTGTCGAAGGAAGTTAGGGGCAGCAAGAGGGAAAACTGAGAACAGCATCAGGTTTGTAGGGCAACTTTTGGTGTGCGGAGGATGGAAGAGATTGAGGCTCAGGCCTTTTCAGCCATTCCGGCAACTAGGAATAAAACCTCACGTCCAGTTACCTCACCGTCAAACGCAAAGGACACTGATGGACGAACACGCCAAACTAATAACTGAACTGCTCAGGTCTGGGCAGAATCTGGAAAATCGAGTCTCTCAGACTGACCCTGTTCCCTCCCCACCCCACACCACCGGTGCAAAAGCAAACTGACTTCAAAAATGGTGCCGGGAGAATTTAGTAGATGTTCAATATGTCTCATTCGCTGGCCAACATCAAGGCTTATATATGCCCGAAGGAGTATAGTGTCAACATCCCTCTATCCTTAGATATCTCTACCTAAGGAGGCAAATCATCATCAATCGTATTTATTGAGCGCTTACTATGTGCAGAGCACTGTACTAAGCGCTTGATCTAACAGGGGTTTTTACTCTGGACAAACACTAAACCATAAAGGCCTTTTCCCAAACTAGTTTCCTTAAACAGGGTAGAACTGCAACTGAAAATTGAAAAATGGATGCCAAAAGGAGGTTCTTCATCCCACAGTGAAAAAGATCCCGTTTCTCAGAAGAGAAATCATTCCCTCCAAGTCCCACACACGCACAGTCACTTCAATGGGAAGACACGACAACTGCGGAGATGTTCTGAACATACAGTGGTATCCTTTTTTCAAACTCAGGAAAAAAATGTCACGGGGCTTTTTAAGTGACTCAGAGTCATTTAAAATGCAAGATACTATCAAGAGTGGTTTGCTCCGGCTTCCTCACTGTGCCCCGATCTGGTCTGTCTCGCCGCCAACCCCTTCTCCACACCCTTCCTTTAACCCGGAACTCTCCCCCCATCCACCTATTCCATATCTTTAAGTTATATAAACTATCTATTATAAATTACTTACCCATATCGTCTACGTCCCCCTCTAGACTGTAAGCTTAAGGGCAGGGAGTGTGTCTGCTAAATCTGTTGTATTGTACTCTCCCAAGCACTTAGTCCAATGCTCTGCACATAGCAGCATGGCTCAGTGGAAAGAGCACGGGATTTGGAGTCAGAGGTCATGGGTTCAAATCCCGACTCCGCCAATTGTCAGCTGGGTGACTTGGGGCAAGTCACTTCACTTCTCTGGGCCTCATCTGTAAAATGGGGGTGAAGACTGTGAGCCCCCCGTGGGGCAACCTGATCACCTTGTATCCCCCAGCTCTTAGAACAGTGCTTTGCACATAGTAAGCGCTTAACAAATACCATCATCATTATTATTATTTTAAAATCTTTGAACCCAGAGGATAAGGGACCAAAAAGGTTGTGAACGGGCTACAGGGCTGGTTTGCTCTGACGCCGTGGCTCACTCTCTTCCCCCAGAAATGCCATCTGAGCTGGGTATTAACCTGATTCTCTTCCCACCTCCCTAACTGCTCTCCTGTGGTCGCCTCTTCTGTTATCGCACCCACTATTTGAGGGCGTCCTCACACCTACTATCTGAGGATGTCGGGAGAAGCAGCATGGCCTAATCGACAGAGCACAGGCCTTGGAGGCAGAGGGGCCTGGGTTCTAATCCCAGCCCCACTACTTGTCTGCTGAGTGACCCTGGGTAAGTCACCTCTTACCTCATCTGTAAAATGGGAATGGATTCTTTGAGCCGCCCGTGTGACACGGACTGGATCCAACCTGATTAGCCTGTATCTACCTCGGCGCTTAACACGGTGCCTTGCTCATAATAATAACTGTGGTCTCTGTTAAGTGCTTACTGTGTGCCAGGCACTGTACTAAGCGCTAGGATAGATAGAAGCAGATCAGGTTGGACACAGTCCCTGCCCCACATGGGGCTCACAGTCTTAATCCAAATTTTACAGATGAGGTAACAGAGAGGTGAGCTCAACTTGCCCAAGGCTCCGCAGCACACAGGAGGCAAAGGCAGAATTAGAACCCAGGTCCTTCTGTAAGGCGTACATGCACACAAATGATTGAGGCCTATACACTATACACCAAAACTAATGCAGCGTGGCCCAGTGGTAAATCATGGGCCTGAGAATCAGAAAGACCTGGGTTCTAATCCCACCATTTGTCCACCTTGGGCAAGTCGCTCAATTTCTCTGGGCCTCAGTTACCCCATCTGTAAAATGGGGAGGCTTGTGAGCCCCATGTGGGACAGGCAGGGACCGTGTCCAACCTGATTTGCTTGTATCGACCCCAGCACTTAGTACAGTACCTGGCACATACTGAGTGCTTAACAAATACCACAATTATTAACTAAAGACATACTTAGAGAAGCAGTGTGGCTCAGTGGAAAGAGCACGGGCTTTGGAGTCAGAGGTCATGGGTTCGAATCCCGGCTCTGCCAACTGTCAGCTGTATGGCTTTGGGCAAGTCACTTAACTTCTCTGGGCCTCAGTTCCCTCAACTGGAAAATACGCATTACGACTGTGAGCACCCAGTGGGACAACCCGATCACTCTGTAACCTCCCCAGTGCTTAGAACATAGTAAGCACTTAATAAATGCTATTATTATTATTATTATTATTATTATTATTTTAGATTCCTGGCAGTGGACTAAAGCAGGCAGTTAGGTTGCAGAAGTATATTAAAGCAAGCAGAAATTAAAAAAAGCATATATTATTTATAATGAGTATTTTAAGCAAAGGTTTTCAGATAAATGCAAAGAATAGTGCACATAAAAATAAGAGAAAACTGTGAAATAACAAAAAAATGCTAAAGATTAGAAAATAACCTTAAGTAAGAGGAAGAGGTTGTTGAGACAGCTTAGCAGAGACAAAAGGCACTGAAGAACAGAATCATCCATATTCCCACACTGTAAGATAAGGCAGATAAAAAGCCATATTAAACTTTGCATAATTTTGTGTATTGTAGGGAAGATAGCCTGGCCGATTCATTCATTCATTCACTCATTCATTCAATCGTATTTATTGAGCGCTTACTGTGCGCAGAGCACTGTACTAAGCACTTGGGAAGTACTAGTTGGCAACATCTAGAGACAGTCCCTACCCAACAAAAGGCTCACGGTCTAGAAGGGGGAGACAGACAGCAAAACAAAACATGTAGACAGGTGTCAAAGTCAATGATAAATAATTTGCTTTTTCTAAATCAATGTTTCCATTGTGCAAATAGGTATTAATATGTATTTTACCCCAAATTATCTCTCTTTAATAAGTGCCAATGAGGCCTCTCTCCTATAGTCAAGCAGTTCATTTTATGGTTTATATTAACGTAACTAAAAATAAGCCAAAAAGAGAAAAGCAGCGAAGAAAGTACACGTTGGAAAACCATGTGCCACAGGTAAATTTTATTAGCCCTCTACACTTGGCACTCAAAGCTAGCAAAAGTCTAGTAATTTTGGTCTAGTCCTCATCTAGAATTATTTACTTTAAGGCTAGATAATTTTCTGATTTCTTTTGCCACTTGCAGTTGCTTTGGGATAAACGAACACCTGATTAAAAATGGTACATTATTCACAGACACACGATATGGAGCAGAGAAGCCTGCTAGTCCACTGTGGCAAAGGAATATGAATTGAAGAAGTGTAATTTGAAGAGTTTAGAAACGGAGTACTATATGCATCGCATTAACTGTAAACTGATTAGTATTAGTGCTAGGAAACCACTCACACAATCGGAGTGAATGAGTAAGTCAATCCCACGATTACATAAGCTACTCCTAGTGAAATAATCTTGTTTTTAAAATTTGAACCAAAGTTCATTGCTGTTTCAGAGATAATCTGCTACGTTCATAGGAGGGTACTGTTGTCGAAATTACTTTAAATGTATTTTTTTTCGAGCGTCTGGAAGTCCAGCCCTCCATAACTATACCGAGAACAGTAAAATCATAGCCGATCCACAGCGGATTAGCACTTTGGTAAAGGACACGGTTAATTACGCAGGGCAGCTATAAAAACATTTTTACTCTAATTTGTCTCTCAAGACTTAAGTATAATTGGGGTGAAGCAAAGTCGTACCCTTACATGTGACAAAATGTCTGCTTTATCTGTCATTTTTCATAGGATATTCTTTCAAACCTTGAAATGCAAAAATGAGACTGGGGAAAAAAGGGAAAACAACTAGAGTATCAAATCATAAAGAATGCTTAAAAAATAGACATACCTTGAGTTGATTATTAAATGTATCCATTTCTGAGAGTTTAGAGGCCGTTTCTTTTTCGAGGGCATCTAATTGCTCTTTAAGTCTTTGGCACACTTCTTCCTTTTCCAGTGACTTCTTGAGCACTACGCCAACACCCGAATCTGAAACAGAAGTACCGGGCAGTTAGGTTTCTATGCCATCGTCTATCTGATGCCTACTGCGGAGTCACAGAATCCTGGGGTCTTTTCAAAAAGGGCCTTCATTGTTATAATAATGATGATGGTGGTATTTGTTAAGAGCTTCCCACGTGCCAAGCACCTGTACTAAGCGCTGGGCAGATCCAAGCTGATCAGGTTGGACGGAGTCCCTGGCCCACATGAGGCTCACGGTCTTAATCCCCATTTTCCAGATGAGGTCACTGAGGCCCAGAGAGGAGAAGTGACTCGCCCAAGGTCACAGAGCAGACAAGTGGCAGAGTCAGGATTAGAAACCGGGTCCTCCTGATTCCCAGGCCCGGGCTCTATCCACTAGGCCACGCTGCTTTTCAATTTACTCTTATTTGCAGCCGCACGTCTCTTTCTAAAATACCCACGCTGAGCACGTCGCACCACATTCCAAAATATTTAGAGCCTCCCCATTCCGTCTCCCTTTTTACCTACTTTTTCGCTCTTCTCGTTATATCCTATCATCTCTTTGCTCCTTCCAAGCAATGATTTTGTTCCTCAAGCAATCAATATTGCTTAATTTATGGCCTTGTATACTGCCTTTATTATTATTGTAGAAAAATGATCTGGGCAGCAGAGTGAAATAGGGACTTGAGTGGGCAGAGACGGGAGGCAGGGAGGTCAGCAAGGAGGAGGCTGAGGCGGGTGATCAAGGCGAGAAACGATAAGTGCTTGGATCAGGGGAGTCACAGTTTGGACGAAGAGAAACGGGTGGATTTTAGTGATGTTGGGAAGGTACAGTCGACAGGATTCGGGGACAGACTAAATATGTGCGTTGTAGGAGAGAGGAGAGTCAGGGATAATGCCACGGTTACAGGCTTGTGGGACAGGAAGGAAGGGCTGCTGTCTCCAGTGATGAGAAAGACAGGGAGGACACTGTTCTCATATCATCTTTCACGCTTTTGTCCTTTTATCTCAAATTCCTAGTGGACCATGGAATGGAGCGAAACGAAGTAGTGCTGAGTAGTAGAGTTTAAAGAAAAGAATCGGACCGACATAATGTTGCTTCGCATACAAAAAGGCTGGAACAAAATTTCACTTTAAAGACACTTACTAGGAGTGTTATCTAGTTGAATGTGCTGAATTCTTTCATTTAAGACTTGCTTCTCTGGCACCAGATGAATCAGCTTATTTTGATATTCCTTCAAAAAGAAGAAGAAGCAAAGCATCTATCTAGATACTAGTATCTACCTTGGTAGAAAAATCAAAAGAAAATCCGTTTCCAAATGTCATAAAATAATAAACCCAAGCACAAAAAAAAAAATCACACCCCGATAAGTGAAAAAAGACCAATTTAAGCACACATTTTTCAGAAATGTCAGCAATTAATTATTAGCGGCAAGAGAATTTATGTCTTGCTTGTGAGAACTAGTATAACCGCTCGAGACCCAGTGAAGTTCATGCCAAATTTAAAAAATACATAATCAATCACTGGTATTGATGAGTGCTTTCTGTGTGCAGAGCACTGTACTAAGCACTTGGGAGAGGACAATGTAACAGGAGTTGGTAGCCAAGTTCACTGCCCACAGTGAGGTTACAGTCTAAGAATGAAACTATTAGAATTTGGAAGTAGTAGAATAAAGTGGAGAAAGAGACCTAAGAATAGGACTACCTGGAGCTGTTGCTGGAGCTGTTTAATTTCCATAATTCCCAAGTCACATTGCTTATCTAGAATCTCCAGCTCACTTTTTTGAGATTGCTTCCGTATTCGAACATCTTGGAGTCTTCCAAAGATCTGCTGGTGTTTACCGTTCTATAAAGAGACAAAAGGCTCTATCAGATCGTGGGAAGAAGGTTTACTACAACGTGTTCTTACGTGCAGAATGAGGTTTTTATGCCAATGTCAAAATCACTGAGGTGTCTCAAACGTCTTTATAAGATTTCAGCAAGATTGGGGAAGAAACTTGTCAGGTTCCTATTTCTGTCCCCAGTATGGGACTCCATCAGGCTGTTAATCTTGGGAGGCTGCAAGTGATGTCACTGCCTGTCCTTATTCTGCGTCCCAACCTTGTTAACTTCATGGTTGGGGGTTTGGGGGATATAGTTATCACCGACTTCGTCCCAGTCGCAGGATTCCAGGCCCAGAAAATTATTTTTCAGGGCAAATCCCAAACCAGCCATACTGCTACTACTCCTTATTTTTTCTTTACCTGCTCCTCCATTTTTAATGGATACAGAGTTTAGCCAAGCTGTAAGAGGGATGAAGGAAGCAAAGGCAGAGGACGTGGAATTTTAAAAGCGGAACTGCTTTAAGGCTTAGTTTAGGGCACTTCGATGAGTCGATAAACCACTCGTCAGATAGGTTTCATTTGAATTGGTGCCCTACCAGTGCTTCTAGCTCAAGATGAAGACTCTTCTTTTTGGAATTCAACTTGACTATTTCTTCCTGTTCTCTGTTGCGCTGATTGAGAAGTTCCTGACGGCGAATTCTCTCCCATTCCAGCCGACGCTGCCTTTCAAGCTCCTGCTTTGCTGCCTACAAACAAAAATTTCTCATAAATTATAACTACATTAGTCAATCAATACTATTTATGCAGTACTTACTGTTTTCAGAACACTGCCACTAAGGGAAGCAGCAGGGCCTATGGGGAAGAACACGGGCCCGGGATTCAGGGGACCTGGGTTCTAATCCCGGCTCCGCCAATGGCTGCTGGGTGACCTTGGGCAACTCGCTTCACTTCTCAGTGCCTCAGTTCCCTCATCTGTACAATGGGGATTAAGACGGTGAGGCCATGAACTGTGTCCAACCTGATTAGCTTGTATCTACCTCAGCTTTTAGTACAGTGCCTGGCACATAGTAAGCACTTGGCAATTAGGTGTTTGGGAGAGTACGACAGAATTAGAAGGTACAGCCTCTGCCCACCAGGAGCTAACACTCTAGTTGGGGAGACTATCAAAAAATGATTATAGATGAAAGAGAACATAAAAACAGAAATGAAGATGAGTGAGTATCTAACTAGAAGGGCATGTAGGCTGATCAGAACAGAAAGGCTACGAATGAGTGCGTAAGTGCACAGTTGGCCTCAAAGTGCTGAGTGGTAGTTGACCAGTGCTTAGAACAGTGCTTTGCACATAGTATGCACTTAACAAATGCCATCATTATTATTATTATTATTATGGAAGGACCTAGGGAAAAGAAAAACTAATTGGGGAAGGCATCCTCGAGGAGATGGGATTTCAGAAGGGGCTTTAAAGACTGGGAGAGCTGGGAAGAACCTACTTATCTTTTAGTCTCTGAAACCAAAGGGAATAGAGAAAGGCAGTACTAATAATAATCGTATTTATGAAGGGCTTACTGGGTGCAGGGCACTGTACTAAGCGCTGGAAAAGAAAACACAAGTGGGAATTAGACAGGGTCCCTGTCCTTCAGGGCGTGCGTGTGGTGGTGGTGGAGGGGGCGGGGGGGGAGAGGGGCTCACAGTCTATTGGTAATTGTTAGATTATCAATGAGGGACCTAAGATTTGTGGTTCCAATTTGCTTCTGGTCCTCCAGGAATGCTTTTAAACTCAACAGACTCAGAGTATTTTTAGACACAGAAATCCAGGAACTGCTTAAGGGTGATGACTCTGCTCTGAAAGTGAACTCTGGAGAATACATGCCACCAACCATTTAGTGCTTTGCAGAATACGAGCATTTTCTAAGATAACTGAGGCTTTACGAACCAGTCTGCGTCACAGCGATCACGCAGACGGCCAAAGATTTTCTAAATATTGCTACAAGCTTTCATCAAATTTTGCTAAATGGCCAGTTTCTGAAGGAGCACTGACAGAGGGGGAGAAAACAAAAACACAAAGTCCAGCAGATAAAAGATACGCTGCCAATGTGGCACCGAGCTCTGAAATGAATTGAAGGCTGCGAGAGTAATGGCCCACCTTCTCTTCAGCTGCAACTCCGCTCTCCGCAAATCAAACCCTTACTGGACTACTCTGTCCAGTCTGAACCACTATGCTACGGAAAAGACTTGGAGAAATTAAGAGTCCAGGGCAGGGAACAAAACTGACAGAAGAACTGGGTAAGAGATATCACGAGGAAAAGTCAAAGAGGCTGCCTCGCTGAGAATTGAGGTTAAGAAGTGACTTAGTGTCTTCAAGTATATGAAAGGAGTCATTCCATCAATCAATGGTATTTAACGAGCTTACAGTGTGCAGAACACTGTGCTAAGTGCTTGGGAGAGTACAATATAATGGAATCGGTAGGCACGATCCCCTACCAGAAGGTGTTTACAGTCTATAGAGAGACAGATTTGAGGATAAATTAGATAGAACAAGTAGAGGTCAGAGAAAGGAACAGAAGGGCCATTGATGGCCTCCCGCCTCACTTTACAAAGAGAGCTCAAATTCCACCCCGGGGCCTTTAAGGACAGCCTTTAAACTGTCCCTATTAATAACTGTGGTACTCGTGAACCACCCACTATACACCAAGCACTGCACTATGTGCTACGACAGACAACCAGGCCAAATACGGACCCCGTCCCACAAGGGGCTCATAGGAAACGAGCTTACATTAAAACAGGAAAAGATCCGGGATAGACATAAGGAAGAATTGCTTATCAGGGTGATAAAAAATATTGGAGGGAGTGACCAAAGCAGGCTGTTCAGTTGCTATTTTTGGACACCTTTAAAAGAAAGAATGCTGGATGCTATTAGTCATTCCTCTGGCTGACAGCATGGAGCTGGACCAGATGATTTCTTGAGCTTTTCTAAGACTAAAAAAAGCTAAGTCGCTGCAAAAAAATAAATGTGGAACTCGACTTCACTCGCATGTGGGTGGCTTTATTAACATTAGCAACAAAAGTTACCTCACGTCTTTCTATCTCTTTCCTCCGCTCTTCCTCTCTTTGCCTTTCCAGCTCCCTTTGTTTTTCCAAGCGTTTTTCTAATTCGAGTTGTCGTTTCCATTCTTGTTCCTGCAGCTCCCTTTCTCTTCTTTCCCGTTCTTCCTTTTCTTTCTGAGCTTTGCGTTCTGCTTCTCTTTGCTGCTGCTCAAGCAAAACTTGACGTCTCTTTTCAAGTTCCATATTTCCTCTTTCATAGTTGGCTTTTCTTTTGTCCTCAAAGGTAACTAAAACGACAACAAAAAAAGCCCATTAGTATTTACTGAGTACCTACGCGCATGGCACTATACTGAGCACTTGGAAGACCGCAATAAAGTTAGTAGGCATGAAGAAGCTTACGAACTAATGGGGAAGACAGACGTGAAAATAACTTAGGATAGGAATATGAAGGAATGGTGAAGATATACGAGTCTGTGATTAACAGTTTATGCAAGTGCATAGTAGGGGCAGAGGTGCAGAGGAGTAGTTAATAATAACAATAATGGTATTAGTTATGCGCTTACTATGTGTCAGGCACTGTACTACGCGCTGGGGTGGATTCAGGCATAACTGGTTGGATACAGTCCCTGTCCCACATGGAGCTCACAGTCTTAATCCCCCATTTTACAGATGTGGTAACTGAGGCCCAGAGTGGTTATTAAGTGACTTGCCCAAGGTCACAGAGCAGACAAATGGCAGAGCCGGGATTAGAACCCACATCCTTCTGATTCCCGGGCCCGGGCTCTTTCCATTACGCCACGCCGCTTCTCAAGGCCAAAGGTCCAGAGTTTCTGCTTGACACAAAGAGGGCCGTGTGCTGAAGGAATCTGCAATCGAGCAGGAATGACGGACACTAAAATTATTCACTGATAGGAAGAAGAATGAAAAGCTCATCTGCTTCTGTTGCTTCACCTACCCGCTATGAGCCGATATGAAGCTTGAGCTCAATAAGATGTGTTCGTAAATTCCTCCGGAGGTTGAAGCCAAACAAGGGCTGAGGTGGGTCAAAAGTGCTGAAGTAGCCATTTGGGGGTGGGGTGGGGGGGAATGGGGCAGAGCATTTATGACCCGGGGAGTCAAAATGAATAAAGGAAGGCCTTCTGGACAATATGAGACTTCAGGAGGGCTTTTGGTTTGTTGTGGGCAGGGAATGTGTTTGTTATATTGTATTCTCCCAAGCACATAGTACAGTGCTCTGCACATAGTAAGTGCTCAATAAATACCACTAATTGACTGATGGTAAGCTATAGTCTTTGTAGTCTAGATTTGGAGGAGGGAGTTCAAGCCTGGGAAGAGGATATGAGTATGATATTAGTAAAGTGTTCTGCACACAGTTAGCGCTCAATAAATACGATTCAATGAATGGATGAATGAGTATGAGCTTGGAGGTGGGAGAAGCGAAAATGAGGCCCAGTGAGTAAACCCGTTTTGAGAGGGGTGAAGACTGTAAGCTGAGAGGTGGTGGGAAACGAGAGTGGAAAAGCAGGCAGGAGACCACTGACTGAGTGCCTTGAAGCAACTGTTTTATGTGATTCAGACAGGGATCAGTAACCACTGGAGGTTTTCATGCTCAGAAAAATCTTTTAGAAAAATAATTTGGACAGCAGAGAATAGTACAGGCTAAAGAGGGGAGAGACTGGTAACAGACAGACCTGTGAGATGGCTCATGATGGAAGTTGAGTTGGGAAATGTCAAAAGACTGAACCAAAGCTGTAGCCTTTAGGATGAAGAGGAAGGGTGCAGAACCTGGAAATATGGAGGATACGGTAACACACCAAAGGTTGAAAGGGAAAGGGGAGTCTAGGATAATGCTGACTTACAGGCATCAAAGATGGGGAAAATGGTGATATTGTCAGGCACAATTGGAAAGTTAGGTGGGAAAGAGTATTTGGGAGGGATGATGAGAAGCTTAGGTTGGGAAATGTGGACCTTGACACCAGATAAATGATGTGGAGAGAGTCTGAGGGAGGGAAAAAATGTGCAGGGGGTGAAAGGTTGGGGCTGGCAAGGTAGAAGCAGGAGTCATCTACCCAGGGGTGGTATTCGAAGCCATAGGATTGGATGAGTTCCCCTCAGGGAGCAACTGCAGCATGAAAACACATGGAAATGCAGAGCACGGTCACAAGGGTCACCCACAGTAAGGGACCGATAGGCAGAGAGAGAACCGGTGACAGAAACTGAAAAATCAGAGAAGTGGAGAACAAAGACAGTAATTTATCGATAGTACCATGGTTAGATAATGTTTCCAGGAGAAAGTAAGTAGCCCCCGATGTCACATGCACCCAAGAGTTTGAGGAGAATTCTGAAAGAATAGAATCTATCTGATTTTGAAAGGAGGAGGTCTCATTCATGACCTGGGAGAGAGAGCCCGCTCAGTCGAGTGAAGATGACAGAATCCAGAATGTAAAGCATCAACAAGGGAGGTGGAGGAGAAGAGCAGAGGCTGCCGGGGCAGTGGGGCAGTGGAGGGGGTTTTGGGATGGCAGAGAAACAACTTGTTTGAGGATTATGAACAGGAATGGGAGTCAGGAGAGATGGAGAGATAGTTGCAGGATGCAGTGCATTCTGTCAGCACCACTTCAGGTATACTGTTTTCACAACACGGATGTTCCTCTGAATTCCGATATTCGCAAATGTGTTTCAGTAAGAATTCAACTGGGTAGCAGTCAACAATTTGAGCTGGCAAACATGCATTTTTCCACTTTTCTTCAGTGAATTTTAATAAAGCACTTTGAAGAACCATTATTTCACAATCTGAATGTTTATTGTCTATATCATAAGGTGTTTTAATGAACTGAAATTGGCATTCAACCACATTCAGTGGTTTATAGCAGATACTCACATGCAAATCTACTTTCGAGTGCTTTACACAATAAAACTTACCTTGAGAACACTCTAAAAGGAGGAGAATAAGCGGATATGTACACGTATTCTGCTAAATAGTCTCCTCACTCAACTTGGGTTTTTAGAAGGACTTAAACTTTTAATTACTTAAGATAATGGTTCTGAGGACTTAAATGCCCCCCCACCATCTCATATACCATCTGGGAATTTAACAATGTGAGTTGGGGAGATGAATGTCTACATATAATTTTTCCCAAGTCCAATCTCCTCGACCATAAGTAAAAAACCACTAAACATGTAAGTCAATAAAGCACACAAACTAAAAATACTCTGTGACATTAGCTGATTTAAATTTGTTACAATTAAAAACCGAGCATATCAAAGCTACCTGGAATTTTTTTCTGAGGCTCTTCTTCTTGCATTCTCTGGTATGAAGGTAGAGATCCATTAAGGGTTTCAACATGTTTTCCTCCTCTGAGAAACAAATTTCTCAAGTTAACCTTTATCAAGTGTGGATCATTGAGATGATAAAGCTTCAGTACATGTTAGCAGTATTTAAAAGAGGTCTAAATAACCGGAATAGGTGTCTTAAGTGGTCTTTAATAGGCAGTTTTTATATCATTTTTTCAGAATCCTACTGATTCACCATAAAACAGGTCACCACACAATCACGTACACAACTTCCTAGATCTCTCTGATTCTCTCTCTACCCATGGGTTCCTGGCTAAACTACAATTCTTAAAGTTACGTGTGGTTGGTACCACTGACACTCTCTCTGATGCGTCTCCAGGTCTCCCCAGCACAACCGATGCAGGTCAGAATTTTTCCCGGAAGGACACCCTAAACTCTCGATCCTGGGGAAAATTCTTTGCGTTGGGAGAGGGCAGCCACAAAGGCGGAAAGAAGTTGGGAAGGACAGGATTGTGCAGCCCAGAGACCTAAATTCTTTATGGGCACACTTTCTTACCTTCTTTCCCATTTCCCTGCAAGTTGATCCAAGAATGGAGAACTGGCTTCCACTGCTTTTTTTTTCAGTTGGGAAACAGCCTTCTGACCCCGACACGGTCCTGACATGATTCAAACTAACCTTGTAGGAGACTCCACTCCTATATAGCAGATGAACTGTTTACTTCTACTTACACATTTGAAAAAGCTGGGATCCATAAAGCACTATTAAAACTGTATGATTATATCCTGATTATTATTGTTGTTGCACTGTCAGCCACTCACTCCGTGCCAAGCACTGTACTAAACACTGAGGCAGATACAACTTGATCAGGTTGGACAGAGATCACGGTTATGTAGAATAACATCTCTTCACATCAGAATAATCTCACCTGAAAGATGGAGGCACAAGCTCGGGAGGTAAAGTCAATGGCAGAGGCTGGCCCGCCTTGGCCATGTCTGTCAGATGCATAGCAAGGATAAACTCATCAGCTTTCAACTGTCCGTCCCCGTCAACATCAGCCAGAGACCTACGGAGAATAAACGGCGAGGGTGGAGACCACGAAAAATGATGAAAGATGAAAAATTTGGATCGTAGTAATGCCTGGATTATAGTCTGTATGAAATGAATCAGTCACCACTTGGTGACTGAAAAACAGCTGCTCACTTCAGTCATTCTTTCAACCGTATTTACTGAGCACTTACCGTGCGCAAAGCGCTACAGTAAGCACTTGGGAAAGTGCAATCTAATAGTAAACAGACACATTCCCTGCCCGCAGCAAGCTTCAGTTCACATTCAATTCAAAAATGAGAATTCAAACTCCTCATGGCACAGTCTCACTCTCCCTTCTAATCGGGGTTGGGAGGCTTGGCTTTGTAATTAACCGGACTGCCTGTCAAGGAAGATGTCTCTGTAGTCAGATAACACTTAAGACCCTTGTTGAGTGTTTTCAACGCATAAAGCACTGAATGGAGTTCTGGGGAATGGTTACAAACCTATTAATTCAGCGTTGCTTCTGGCACAAAGTGGGAACTGAACAATAGGCACACAGATAAAGAAATAATAGGGGTAAACAACTATTCAAGGACACTTACAAGGATGGAATCAGCAGTGTATAACTGCTGAGGAGATAGTGTTTGGACTTCACAGCACTGCTGACAGGGCGGCCCTAGGTCTAACTTGTCACAACCTTCTCCATGCTGTAGTTTGTAAGCTTCTCGTGAGCAGAAATCACGTCTAACCCTATTGTCCTCTCCCAAGTGCTTCGTACAGTGCTCTGCATGCAGTAAGCACCCAATAAGTACCACCGATTGATTGATTTGATCGATTTAGGGGCTCTGTCTGACCCATAACAGCGGCCCAGCTCTCCTGACAACGATGATAGATGAGAGAAAAAGCAAGCAGACTCCACAGACCTTGCTCCTACATTAAAGAGTTCCGCACTATGTCCTTTAAACTTGGACTCGGTTTGCGGGTTCAGTCAAAATAACAACATCTTTGTCTCCTCGACGGTGATATTTTATCATTGCAAACACCGTGAACAAAACAATCTGAAGAACCAAGAATCTTCAGTGGCTCAAAACCTGTCATATCATCACTCGATTTTCAAGTTCAGGTTGATTGTTTGAGAAGACCGTTAACTTATTTTTTTTAATGGCATTTATTAAGCGCTTACTATGTGCAAAGCACTGTTCTAAGCGCTGGGGAGGTTACAAGGTGATCAGGTTGTCTCACAGGGGGCTCAGTCTTAATCCCCATTTTACAGATGAGGTAAGTGAAGCACAGAAAAGTTAAGTGACTTGCCCAAAATCACACAGCAGACAATTGGCGGAGTCGGAATTTGAACCCATAACCTCTGACTTCAAAGCCGGTGCTCTTTCCACTGAGCCACTCTGCTTCTCTCACCCTGGGCACGCAAGTTGCCATGTGCTATTTGGATTAATGCCCTCTTATAAGGGGTGTTAGAGAATGTGTCCTTTTGTACTTAGAGATGACGCACTTACCAGATAGTAGCTAGCTGGGTCTGGGAAAGGTTTGACTGGAGAAGGGCATTGCGGGCTTGAAAACCTGATAGAGAAGGGGAAAAGGAAATCTGAAAAAAAATCTATTGAAGACAATGGAGCTCTCGGTGTGCTGAATATATTTATCTAGCGAATAAAATCTCAATTATCCAAAGAAAAAGACAGGTGCCCTACTTCAAGGGATAAGGTCCGGCTTTCCCCATGTCTCCAAAGCAGCAGCACACGGACCTGTGAGTGAGGGTGCTCTGTATGTCTATCCACAGCCGAAAACAACCTGGTGTGTGTCGGAGTGGGGAGAACGGGGTCAGTCGAACCAAACCGCATCCTCTGGCATGCAACCACCAGAAACCCCGTGACAACATGCAGCCAAAGCTGGACTCTCCCCTGGAGCGGAGCCTGAATGCAGTAGGCCTGGACTCAGTGGCACTCTTACTGTAGTACTTGTGCATTTGAGATGTATAGAACAACTTTGGGGCTCCTCCTCTGCCGTCTTACACTTCCTCCTGCCTTCAAGACAGCTCTATGTGGATGCCTCGTGACACCCCAAACCTAACATTTTCAAAACGGAGCACCTCATCTTCCCACCCATCCCCTTGCCCTGACTTTCTCATCGTAGTACACAACACCACCACCCTCCCTGTCTCACAAGCCCATATCTTTGGCTTTATTCTCATCTCATCTCCCTTGTACCCACATGTTCAATCTTTCGCCAAATCCAATTGGTTTTACCTTCAAAAAATCACCAAAATCTGCCCTTTCCTCTCCATCCAAACTGCTACTACAGTTGTTTTTTTACGGTATTTGTCAAACAATTACACTGTGCCAGGCACTGTACTAAGTTCTGGGGTAGATACAAGGTAATCAGATTGGTCACGGACCATGTCCCATACCCCATTTTACAGATGTGGTAACTGAGGGACAGAGAAGTTAGGTGACTTGCCCAGGGTCACACAGCAGACAAGTGGTGGAGCCGGAATTCAAACTCAGGTCCTTCTGTCTCCCAGGTGGCTCCAACCACTAGGCCACACTGCTTCTCTTACACACATAGCCTATCCTGCCCTGACTACTGCCCCTGCCTCCTTGCTGACCTCCTTGCCTCCTATGAAGGCCAACTTGAGTCCATAGTTCATTCTGCTCCCCGGATCATTTTACTACAAAACTGTTCAGCCTATATCTCCCCACTCCTCTAGAACCTCCAGTTCTTCACTTCTGTTATTATTATTAATAATAATAATAATAATGGTGGCATTTATTAAGCACTTACTATGTGCAAAGCACTGTACTAAGCACTGGGGAGGTTACAAGGTGATCAGGTTGTCCCATGGTGGGGGATCACAGTCTTAATCCCCATTTTACAGATGCGGTAACTGAGGCCCAGGTGACTTGCCCAAAGTCACACAGCCGACAATTGGTGGAGCCGGGATTGGAACCCATGACCTCTGACTCCAAAGCCCGAGCTCTTTCCACTGCGCCACGCTGCTTCTCGACACCCACCTCTGTGTCTGGCAGAAACTTCTTATCATCTGCTTTGAAGCAGATCTGTTTTAAAGTCTACTCTATTCAGCAAGAATAGAGGGGATGTTTGGGGCCGCCTCAGAAAAGTGAAACAGTCAGTTGTGATTTACTGAGCTCTTATTGTGTGCAGAGTACAAAGAGATCCCACTTTGTAACTTTAGAGTAGGGCTTCCTCGTGGGATGGTGCTAATTTAGTACCTGCGGTGTGTGGCGGTCACACTAACGTCCCCTCGCTCTCGGGAGTGAGGTGGGAAGCCCGGGAGGAGAAGGTCAGGGAAAAGGTTAAATAAGCGGCTCCTCATGTCTTACATGGTAGTAACTTGGAACCCAGACAATGAGAGGGAAGCCTTGAAAGGACAAAGGGCGAGGGGGCTCACATAATTTGAAGAGGCGGCAGCTCAGTCATTTTTTGAGGGGGAGTTTGGAGCTGTAACCCTGAGAGGGTGGGACACAGGAAAGACACATGGAACTAGGAAAACTGATATAGGGAAGCAGGTGTGGCTCGGCGGAAAGAACCCAGGCCTGGGAATCAGAGGACCTGGGTTCTAATCCCAGCTCTGCCGCACGTCTGGTTGTGTGACCCTGGGCAAGTCACTTCATTTCTCCGTGCCTCAGTTACTTCACCTATAAAATGGGGATCAAACCCTACTCCTTCTTACTTAGACTGTGAGCCCCACGTGGGACAGGGGACTGCATCCAACCTCATTAACCTGTATCTACTCTAGTGCTCACAACAGTGCTTGGCACATAATAAGCGCTTAACGAGTGCCATAATAATAGCATGTGCGATCCTTTCCACCTTTCCTCTCCTTTGAGAGCAAGAACTTTCACTCTGAGATTAATCCTAATGTTAAGAATTTCCATTCCGAGTTGTGAAATTACGAGCAGAGCCTCTGGTTAGATTTCTATTCCAGCTCTGTTGCCGAAACCCTCTATCAGTGAACTCCAAAGGAGCAAATGAAGCCGGAATGTTTTAGGCGGAAAACTGTAATGATCCTTTACCTGTCCTCATCAATGGTGGTGGTCCGGGGAGGGGAAGGGAGGTTTGGTTTTCAAGCCCCCTTCCTGCACTCACCTGAAAGGTACCCACTCATGGCTTTATCGATACTGTTAAACTTCTGGCGATATTTTAATCTTGAGGGTTGGGGAACTGCCCAGTCTGAGGATCCAGTCTTTGGTGAATTTCCCGTGAGTGAAGTCGTTGAAGATGTAGAACTGTAGTACAAATGATTATTATTTGTTTTAATTCCACCCAACAACAGCTGCAAAAATCTTTTTTCGGTGATACAAAGTCACATGGATAAATGCTCTGAACGAGATAAAAATGGTATCGCCTAAGCTATTTTTTTTACCGGTTCAATGAGCCGTTCAAAAGATCGGTTATTTATTTTTAATTTATCAAATGCACCGGAAAGCATGATCCCCCATAAAGAAGTTTATCAAACACTATTTGATGATAGAGTAGGAAATAATGGTACAATCTCTTAATAATAATAATAATAATGATGATGATGGCATTTGTTAAACGCTTACTATGTGCCAGGCACTGTTCTTAGCGCTGAGGGGGTACAAGGTAGTCATGTTGTCCCACGGGGGGCTCACGCTTTTAATCCTCATTTTACAGATGTGGTAACTGAGGCCCAGAGAAGTTAAGTGACTTGCCCAAAGTCACACAGCTGACACGTGGCAGAGCCGGGATTGGACCCCATTATCTCTGGCTCTTCTCACTGAGCCCCGCTGCTTCTTGACCGTAAACTCACTGTGGGCAGGAATGTGCCCATTATATTGTAATACTGTACCCTCCCAAGTGCTTAGTACCGTGCTCTGCACACAGTAAGTGCTCAATAAATATGACCGATTGACTGACTGGTATTGCATGGAGGCGGTTCAAACTATCTGGGCTCCAAATGTGGCTTGCTTTTTTCTTTTTCCTTATTTTAGGGAGGAAGACTTGCGCTCTTCTAATGATGATGATGACGGAATCTTTAGCCTCTAAGCTCACTGTGGGCGGGAAATGAATCTGTTTATTGTCGCACTGGACTCTCCCAAGCGCTTAGTACGGTGCTCTGCATGCTCAATGCATACGACCGAGTGAATGAATGAGTCGCCCGTCCCGACTGATTGGTTGGCTGAGCTCAGTCCAGGGACTTCAAGAGCGAGAACCTGTACCGAGGAATCGATTACGGGGCTGGTGGCTACAGCGATACAACTCTGCCATCCCTGCCCGTTGTGCCCAGGGGGGTCACGGGCAAAAAGGTGGGCAGGACGGACAGCAGATCATCGAGGGCAGGCACACTCTTTGGCCCACGGAAGCCACCAACTGACCGCCAGCTTGTGGGCAGGGAATGTGTCTGTTACACTGTACTCTCCCAAGGGCTTAACACAGTAAGAGCTCAATAATGATGGCATTTATTAAGTGCTAACTGTGTGCAAGGCACTGTTCTAAGCACTGGGGAGGTTACAAAGCGATCAGGTTGTCTCCTGGGGGGCTCACAGTCTTAATCCCCATTTTACAGATGAGGTAACTGAGGCCCAGAGAAGTTAAGTGACTTGCCCAAAGTCACCCAGCTGACAATTGGCAGAGCCGGGATTTGAACCCCTGACCTCTCCACAGCCCGGGCTCTGTCCACTGAGCCACGCTGCTTCTCTTAAAAGAAGCTTCTCAATAAATACAACCGGCTGACTCACAAACCGGGGTGGGACTGGGTATCTCCGCTGGACCGACTTAAATATTACAACAGATGAAGACTATGCGATTAACTTGCCCAGAGATTCTTTGCCATTCCATGAGGAGACAAGTACAAGCAATACACTGGGCCACAAAGGTGGTGGCTGACAGGATCCCATCGTTTCCAGAATTCGCAATTCTGAATTTCCAAAGATTACCCCTCGAGAACATTTTAGCATTCGACAGGCTCCCCAGCGAAAACATTCTGATACCTTAGAAGAAATCAGCATCTTTTCAAGTCACAGTTCTACTACAGTTTAAAGAAAGAACAATGCCAATCCTTCGGCGCTCATACCTACTAGATCCTAAATCGATCAGAGACTGGGCCTTCTGCATATTAGTACCGCCAAACCCTCCCATTACTGGGCCATAGGATGCCGTGTGAGGCAGTGCTAAAAGAGATCATAAAATAGACACTTAGCGACAGTAGAAGATTATGGACCCTTTACTCACCCCTTCCTCAGCCCCACAGCCCTTACTTATTATTATTATTATTATTATTATTATTATTATTATTATTACTACAATGTCTGTTCCTGCCCCCCCAGACTGTGAGATCCTTGTGGGCAGAGAACACGTCTACCAAACCGTACTCTGTCAAGCACCCAGTACAGTGCCCTGCACACAGTGCTTAAAAATGAACGATTAAATCATATCTCATATCGGGCAAGGGGAGTCCATTCTTAAAGAAAAAAAATACGCAACCAATACTTTAAACGCTGACATTTTTCAATGATAACAATCACAATAATGATGGCATTTATTAAGCGCTTACTATGTGCAAAGCACTGTTCTAAGCGCTGGGGAGGATACAAGGTGAACAGGTTGTCCCACGTGGGGCTCACGGTCTTAATCCCCACTTTACAGATGAGGGAACCGAGGCACAGAGAAGTGACTTGCCCAGAGTCACACGAGCTGGGATTTGAACCCATGACCTCTGACTCCAAAGCCCGGGCTCTTTCCATGGAGCCAGGCTGCTTCTCTGATATATCACCACCACCTTTCTCTCCGCTTCAAGTGATATTAAAATGGATCGGAAAAATCCCAGACTCCAATCTGAGCATCCCACGTACTTACTTGAGGAGAACGAGAGAGACAGTGGCTGAACCAGGCTGGTTGTTCCATTTGGCAATGACGACGTGCTGACGGAAGGTATCAACGGGGCAGGCATAACCAGAGGAGGGAGGGAGGTCATGGACGTCACAGAGGACAAGGGCGCCAGAGGTGCGACAGGAGGCATGGACTGGGGAATGGACAGGTTTGGCATGCTTCCCATTCCTAAGAAGAAAAAAAAAACACCCCATTTTCAAAAATAATTCAATTTCATGTGTTTATAAAACACATGGCCCAGATTTCTAAACTGTAAGCTCACTGTGGGCAGGGATTGTATCTGTTCTTTTGCTATAGGATACTCTCCCGAGCTCTTGGTACAGTGCTCTGAACAAAGTAAAGGCGCGATAAATACAGGGACTGTGTGCTTGATAGATAGGACTGACAGACCTTATCAAAAGATAAGTTTTATAGAAGTTATATGTTTTATGTAGTTATATGTTTGCATTTATTACTCTATTTTACTTGTACATATTTGCTATTCTATTTTGTTAATGATGTGCATTTAGCTTTAATTCTATTTGTTCTGACGACTTGACACCTGTCCACATGTTTTGTTATCTTGTCTGTCTCCCCCCTTCTAGACTGTAAGCCCGTTGTTGGGTAGGGACCGTCTCTATATGTTGCCAACCTGTACTTCCCAAGCGCTTAGTACAGTGCTCTGCACACAGTAAGCGCTCAGTAAATATGATTGAATGAAATGAATGAATGAAAAGAGGACAGCATGAACGACAATGAACGACGGAGATGAACCCTATTAATCATTCAATCAGTCTAGGGGGGAGACAGACATTGAAATAAATTACGGATATGTAGCTAGGGGCTGACAGGGAGAGGGTGAGGTGAATATCAAGAGCGGAAAGGGTACAGATCCAAGGGCATACGTGATGCAGAAGGTCGGGGGGCTTAGTGGAGGAAGACCTCTTGGCAGAGGCGTGATTTTAATAAGGCTTTGAAGGGGAGGAGAGGGGTGATCTGTCGAATAGGGAAGCGGGGCGGGGAGGAGGATCCGGGAAAGGGGTCATCGGCGAGATAGACAAAATCGAGGTACAGTGAGCCGGCCGGTGTTAGAAGAGCAAAGTCTGCAGGCTGGGTTGTTGCGGGAAATCAGTGAGGTAAGGTAGGAGGCCACAGCAAGCAGATGACAAGGCGTTTCTGTTTGATGCAGAGGTGGATGGGCACCTACTGGAAGTTCCTGAAGAATGGGGAGATGTGGGATGAATTTTTTTTTCAAAAAATGATCCTGGTGGCAGAATGCAGAATGGACTAGAGTGGGGAGAGACAGGAAGGTCATCGAGGAGGCTCATGGAGTAAAGACAAGGTGGATCAGCATGGCAGCAGTTTGGATTGAGAGGAAAGGCTGGATATGCTTAGAAAATAAAGCCGCCTGGATTTATCCACAGAACACGTTGTTTGAATGAGAGAGATGAGCCAAGGTATGGGCTTGTGGGACAGGAGGATAGTGGTGTTGTCTACAGTGAAGGGGAAGACAAGGGCAGGACGGGATTTGGGTGGGAAGATGAGGAGTTCTGTTTTAGACATGTGAAGCTCGAGGCGTCGGTGGGACGACCGACGAGAGATGTCCTGAAGGCAGGAGGGAATACGAGGCTGCGGAGAAGGAGAGGTCAGGAATGGCGAGATAGCTTTGGGAATCATCTATGTAGAAATGGCAGTTGAAGCCACTGGAGAGAATGAGTTCTCCAAGAGGGTGGGTGTAGATGGAGACTAGAAGGGGACCCAGAACTTGGCCTTGCGGGACTCCCACTTTTAGAAGGTGGGAGGTGGAACCTGAGAAGGAGACGGAGAAGTAGCAGTCAGGGAGATGGGAGGACCAGAAAAGGACAGTGATGAACCAAGCTGATTACCTTGTATCTCCCCCAGCACTTAGATCAGGGCTTGGCACATAGTGAGCACTTAACAAATACCATAATTATAATAACCATAATAATTCAAGAGGAGTTTGGATAAATTCGCAGACGAACGCTCCCCTCAATGCGTTACTGGATGGAAAGCTGGGGATCGATCATATTTATTGAGTGCTTCACTGGGTGCACTAAGCTCTTAATGAAGAATAGGGGATGCCAGGTGGTACATCCCTGAAACAGAACTGTTGAAAATGAGGGCAAGAATCACAGATCACCCAGTTCTTTCATTGGGTTGTCCGGGCCACAAGTAAATAGTCTGGACATGAATGAGCTAGTAATAACAATTTTTCTCATTCTTATGATTGTGGATATCATCCTACATACTTGACAGCTGGAATGTACTTCTTTCCTCCAGTTAAATTTTGATTTCCCTGGAGAAGGGACAGATAATTGTTCCTAAATTTGGATCTATAAAAGCACGGAAGCCGGTCGCTGCATCACTGAAAAGAGCTACACTTAACTGCTAGTTTTGAAGTGCTGTTTTTCACAGGTCCTTGAATGTTGATTTCTACGTTGGAGTCTGGTTGTGAGTAGGGCAAAGAAGGGAGGACAGTGAGACTCCTCAACAACATTACTGCCGTGTTCTAGTCAAAACGAGGGTTCTGACAGAATGGGGTGACCTAACGCTGACTGTCAGAACTTGGCTTTTGTTTGAACTTTGCGATTCTTCCCACCTGTGTCTCAAGAGATCTCCCCCCTCCTTATGAAATCTACCCCCTCCACCTCAGACCCGATGGCTTTGCCCCTTTGCTTCCATCTTCAACTAGTCACTCTCCAGTAGCTCCTTCCCCTCTGCTTTCAAAGAAAGCCTCGTACATAACCTATCCTAAAAACAGCCTCCCTTGACCTCCCGCCTACCATTCCTTTCCAACCCCCATGAACAAGTTGTTTAGACCCGCTGTCTCCACTTCCTCTCCGTCAACTATGGTCTTGGCACCCTGCAACCTGGCTTTCGCCCCCTCCACTCCACTGAAATTGCCCTCTCCAAGGTCACCGGTGACCTCCTTCTTGCCAAATCCAACGGACTCTCTTCCACCCTAATCCTCTTCAACCTCTCAGCAGTGTTTGACACCGTAGACCCCTCCCACTGTCTTGGACACACTATCTAACCTTGATTTCACTGACACTGTCCTCTCCTAATTCTCCTCCTACCTCACCGGTTGCCGCCTCTCGGTCTCTTTCACGGGCTCCTCCTCTGTCTCCCACCCCCTGGGAGGGACCTCAAAAGTCACACAGCTGACAACTGGCAGAGCTGGGATTTGAACTCATGACCTCTGACTCCCAAGCCATTGAGCCAAGTGTTCAGTTCAGTGCTCCGCACACAGTAAGTGCTCAATAAATACGACTGATGGATTGTTCCCCTTCCACTACACCCCAGCCTGCACACTTTGTTCTTCAAACACTTTCCTCTTACCTGTGCCTCTTTCCTTTCTCTCTTGTCTAGAACTACCTCTAACTTCATATCTGACAGACACTCTCCCCATCTTCAAAGTCCTTCCAGAAGCATATCTCCTCTAGGAAGCTTTCCCTAACCTCTCATCTCCACACCCCATGCTCCCTCCCTTCTGTGACACCTTTGCCCAGAGCACTTTGATTTTCACCACAACCCCACAGCCCTTATGCACATCTCTATTTGTAATTCATTTCACTGTCTGTCTCTCCCTGTAGACTGTAAGCTCCTTGTGGGCAGGGAATGTGTCTGTTCATTGTTGTACTGTACTCTCCAAAGTGCTTAGTACAGTACTTTGCACACAGTAAACGCACAATAAATTCAACTGACTGGGAAAGAAAGCTGGTTCTTGTAGTGGAAAGAGAGGAACAAGCAGGAAGAAAAAAAGGGGAAAAAACGAGCAGGCAAAGCAGAGAAACAGAAATACAAACATTCTAGGACGATTTTTTGGATCAACGGATCAATATTAATGAATGTCAAAATCACTCTGTATGTGAACAAATACTGACAATAACAAATAAAAACCAGCAAATACCGAAGCGAGCAGATATCAGTGGAGATATCATTGGAGGTTGCTTCATTATAGGAGGGAGGATCATAGGCAGATGTTGGCCTTGAAGCTTTAGTTTGATAAGTTTCATAGCTATGGAGAATTCTTGTTGATCCATCTTTCCATCCTTGTTCAGGTCTGCCAAGGCCCTAAAAGAGAGAGAGAAAAACATTTCAGGATGTACTAAGTTAATAATAGGCAGATGATAATTACTTGTGCTTTACAATTAGGAAATGGCTCCAAGACTACATACAGTCGGTCCACTGAACTCCGTATGCGATCCCAGATCCTAGAAAGTTGCGCATCTCAGGATCAGCAACCTGGCCTATCATGACAATAGCAGTTTGGCTATATTAGCTATTTGGGATACTTGTATAGATGAATGTATTCCAGGAACCCATGTGAAGCGGTAGGCAAACAAAAAAAGAAACGCTTCTAAAACAGAGGGCTTTTCAATCACCCTATGAATTAACAAGACTCTGCCTGATCCCAAATACCATCGTTGTTGCTTTGATCCATACATTTTCTGAAGACGAAGGAGACGATTGAGCTTCATCGAAAAAAGCAGACACCACATTCTGATTTTATGAAAACTTCAATCTCCAACGGTTCCCCATTTCCCTCGAAATCAAGAAGAAACAGCATGGCCTCGTGAAAAGAGCCCGGGTCTGGGATTCACAGGACCTGGGTTCTAATCCCATAGCCACAACTTGTCTGCTGTTAGACTGTGAGCCCCTTGAGGTACAAGGACTGTGTCTGACCTAATCGACTTGTATCTACACCAATGTTTAGAACAGTGTTTAACATTTAGTAACCACTTAACAAATGCCATTAAAAAAAAGGGAATGCTTCACGGAGCGTGTGGTGAGCAAATGGAATCTGTTACCACTGAAAGTTGGGCAGGCAGAAAATTATCTGTAGAGTCCAGAGGGATTTGGATAAATTAACGCATGAGAAGTGCCTAATAGGTTAGTGGAGGGTAAAGTTACGAAGCTGGATGGAACATACCCGAAACGTACGACAGATGCCAAGGAATTAAGCACCGTCCCGCCTCCCTCCGCTCCCCACAGACACACATACACACACCAGCTCCTCCAGGAATCCCGCTATCCCTGTCGGTGACTGAATGGACTGGAAGGCCTTTTGGTAGGATGTATTAATGTTATTTCTTCCACCCTTTTACGGTTTGGAAGTTGTACGTGCAAGGCAGAATTTATAATGTGTCAATTACCAACACTTTGAAAAGCCTTACCATATTTCCGCGAGAATCGGAGCTGGGAGGCCCGACTGAAAGAAAAAGGTCCGTGCTTGATCTCCTGTAATAAGAAGAGGAGAAACATCGAATCTCTATATTACAAAAAGAACTGAATCTTTATTAAGATCTTTTCATGATAAAGATGGCCCGGGATCATGAATCTGTTCAATTCTGACTTGCCATCGAAAGATGGAAAAAACTAATTAAAACACCCATATCTCATCACGATATGCTAAGTGCCTTAGCAAATCCAAAGTCACCGTTTAGCTAAAGTCGCTTTTTCATGACCCTAATGAAAGACTGCACTGTTAATTACGATCCACTGCCCATTATCTGCTTCTAGATACTCCAGAGAAGCTTGGGAATATCAATTCCACCGCTCACCCCAGGCCCTCTGAAGGGCTTACTTGTCCTGAGTACCCAAGACGTAGCGTGTCCCTCCATTGTCCTCCACAGACCCAGGAGTGTTTGAGACTCGAAATTCTACATATACTCCAGGTTAGCCTGGAAAAGGATGACGCTTTATAGGCTCCTGGGCAACTTTAGAAAGACAGACAAACAACCTGAAAAGGGCACAGCCCTGGTTCAACTAGGCAAGCCAAGCAGTGATTTCCAGCGGCTTTAGCTCATTTTAAACCCTTGGATTCCCCCATCCAGGCCGGTACGTACTCAGTAAGTGTTCAGTTCATTCTCAGTTTAGTCCTTACAGCATTTTGTTAGAAGTTTAAACCCACACTGTCCCCTTTTTCCCGGCTCTTCGAATCACCGAGTTGGAATATGGGTGTGGTTGGAATAGCGACCCAGAAGTTCAGTTTCAACAAAAACAACGAAGTCGACCTAACGACGCCTCGCACTCAGGGATGATCCAGAGACCTAAATTGCTAGTCTCTTATGGGGCTAGTGGAATTGGTGCTGAGCCAGATTTTCCTGGTTTGATGCAACATGGCCCCATTTTCAGTCACAGCCTGCCCAACTTGTAGGTGCCCTGAAAGATGACGCTGAGAAGCAGCATGGCCTGATGGATAGAACAAGGGCCTTGGAGTCGGTCAGAAGGCCCTGGTTTCTAATGCCTGCTGTGGGACCCTGGACAAGTCACTTCACTTCACCGGGCCTCACTTACCTCATCTGCAAAATGGGGATTAAGAGTGACCGCCCCACGTGAGACAGGGACTGTGTCCAACCTGATTAGCTTGTCTCTAGCCCGGTGCTTAGAACAGTGCCCGGCACATAGTAAACCCTTAATAACCTAAAAAAAAATCAAAACTGGGTCCAGTGAGGGGTAGAAGGCAACACCCCGAGGCTAGAACTCAGTCTGTTTAATAAGGCCTATGGGCGCTACTGCCTTTTTCATTCATGTCTTGGTTACAGTTGAGGAAATGGCAAAGCAAAACGATATGTACATGAGTGCCGTGGGGCTGGGGTGAATAGCAAAGCGATGAAGCAGTACGGACATAAGCGGTCGGGCAGTGCCGAAGGCGAGGCCAAGAAGGGAAATGAAGGCTTAATCGGGGAAAGCCTCCTGGAGGCTAAAATAACGATTTTAGGGGAGAGTCGTGGTCTGTCAGACAGAAGGGGGGAGGAAGCCCAGGCCAGAGGGAGGCTGTGAGCAAGGGGCAGGCGGTCAGACAAACAAGATCAAGGTACCCTGAGGAGGTCTGGTTAGAGGAGCAAAATGTGCGGGTTGGACTGTAGAAGATCAGCGAGGTAAGAGGCGGTAAGAGCTGATTAAGTGCCTGGAAAAGAGCTTCTGTTTAATGTGGAGATGGATGGGCCATTGGCGATTTTTGAGGACTTTTGAATCATTTAAAAAAAAAATTTGCTGGGTAGCCGGAGTGAAAAGTGGATTGGAGAGCCTGAGGCAGGGAGATTGGCGAGGAAGCTGATACGGCAGTCTCCTCTTCTAGACTGTAAGCTCGTTTGGGGCATAGAATGTGACTGTTTATTGTTATAGTGCTCTCTCCCAAGCGCTTAGTACAGTGCTGCGCACGCGGTAAGCACTCAATAAATATAGCTGACTGACTGACTGATAGTGGCCGAGACAGGACAGGATAAGTAGTTGAGGGGTAGGCGTTTTGGCAGTTTGAATGAAGAGGATGGGACAGATTCCAGGAGTGTTGTGAAAGTAGAACCGGCGGGATTTGGTAACATGACTGAATATGTGCGGGTTGAATGGGAGGGATGAGTCGAGGATAACGTCCCGTTCTACCCTTGGAATCTGTTTACCTTATATCTACCCCAGAACTGAGCACAGTACTTGGCACACAGTAAGCACTTAAATACCACAGTTATTATTATTACTATGGACAGTTTAGAATGGTGAACAAGAAGCAGCGCGGCTCAGTGGAAAGAGCACGGGCTTTGGAGTCCGAGGTCGGGGGTTCAAATCCCGGCTCTGCCAACTGCCAGCTGTGTGACTTTGGGCAATCACTACACTTCTCTGGACCTCAGTTCCCTCATCTGTAAAACGGGGACGAAGACTGTGAGCCCTCCGTGGGACAACCTGATCACCTTGTAACCTCCCCCAGCGCTTAGAGCAGCGCTTTGCACACAGTAAGCGCTTAATAAATGCTACTATTATTATTATTACCACCAACTGTTACAGTGTGCATAGTAGGTACACGGCTCTGCACACAGTGAGCACTCAATAAATACGAGTGATTGAATAAGATAGTCCGGTGACAAAATTTATATTCCCAAACTGAAAAGATTCGAAAAGCAGCTAGCAAGTTTAACAAATTAAAAAAAAGTAGCGAGATTTCATTCTACAATTTGAATCTGATGCATTTAGAATGACAGTGTTTTCAGACGTTGAGAACAGAAAGAGAGAGTAAGAGCACGGCAATCTCGAGTTGATTTGCAAATGATGTTTAAAAGAACAGCACAAACCTGTGATGTAGCCTCCTGTTGGTTTGAGGTTATCGAATTGCTTGTCATGTTTAGCACGCTCTTCTGAAGTGATAGCCCACATATTAGGTCCTCCTAAAATACAATCCGAGGAAGAAAAACAAATTATACTCTTCGTGGTGACTAGAAGCAGCGTGGCCCAGTGGAAAGAGCCCGGGCTTTGGAGTCAGAGGTCATGGGTTCAAATCCCCGCTCCGCCGCTTGTCAGCTGTGTGACTTTGGGTACGTCACTTAACGTCTCTGTGCCTCAGTTACCTCATCTGTAAAATGGGGATTAAGATTGTGAGGCCCACGTGGGACAACCTGATCACCTTGTATCCTCCCCAGCACTTAGAACAGTGCTTTGTACATAGTAAGCGCTTAATACCAAAATTATTATTATTATTATTATCATTCAAGCTTTGAAAATGAATTGGGTCCCTTGGAAATTCAACTTGAATACTTGGCCAGCCGTGGGGTGTTGGAGAACCAAGAAAGACTTCAGTAAGCGCTCAATAGATACGATTGAATGAATGAATGAATGAATGAAGTGCAGGAACTGTGTCTTGTGTCTGCTCCGATCAGTACTCAAGTATTTCTAAACAGCACAGAAATCTCCAAATCCATCATCATCACCATCAATCGTATTTATTGAGCGCTTACTATGTGCAGAGCACTGTACTAAGTGCTTGGGAAGTACAAATTGGCAACATATAGAGACAGTCCCCACCCAACAGTGGGCTCACAGTCTAAAAGGGGGAGACAGAGAACAAAACCAAACATACTAACAAAATAAAATAAATAGAATAGATATGTACAAGTAAAATAAATAAATAGAGTAATAAATATGTACAAACATATATACATATATACAGGTGCTGTGGGGAAGGGAAGGAGGTAAGATGGGGGGGATGGAGAGGGGGCGAGGGGGAAATCCATCAAGCAGAAAGGGGGAATGAATAGGAGGGATGAGGGGAGGGGATGGGAAAGAAGGGGAAGGAGGAAAATGGGGAGGGGAAGGGAAGGGAAAAGAAAGTGAGGAAGGAAAATGGGAAAGAGAACACAACTTAGTTCTTTACTAAGCTTTACATTTTATTACGCTGTTACTTAGACTGTGAGCCCCCCGTCCGACAGAGACCGCGTCTCATCCGATTAACTTATTCCTACCCCGGCCCTTGGGACAGTGGTTGACACGCAGTAGGTGCTTAACAAATATAATGATAATAACAATTACTGCCTAATTCTCAACCACGTGAATCCGACTACTTTTTCAACAAGACAGAATTTTTTCGAAGATAATTTTCTGATTCAGAGGCGCTCTGCAACGGAAGGCTAGTTTAAATCTCTGGAGGGAACAAGCGAAGCAACGTGGCCTAACTGGACAGAGCACAGGCCCGGGGGTCAGAAGGCCCTGGGTTCCAATCCCGGCTCCGCCACGTGACTGCCGGGTGACCTTGGGCAAGTCACTGAACTTCTCCGTACCTCAGTTACCTCACCTGTAAAGCGGGGGTTAAGACCGTGCGCCCCTGCGGAACAGGGGCTGTGCCCTGGGCCGATCCCGGCGGCCCCCCACGCTGCCGTTTCCCGCTCTCCACAGTCATCCCCGCCGGATTCCCACCTCCTCCGCTCTGGGAGCAGCTTGCTGGAGGCGGCAGGATCCAGGCCGGTGATGCGAACGGTGGGCAGCTGAGATGGAGTCGCTGCTGACGACAGCATGGGCTCTGTTCACTTCCCTCTGCCTCCCCCACACGCCTTCCCCTTCAGCTTCGGGACAGCAACGATACGGGCGAGGCTGATGCTTGCGGAAGATGGAACTCGGGCGTGGACACAGAAAGAGCACGAGGGAAGATTTGGACTGTAAAGGGATGCTTGAAATGCAGGCTGAAAATAAATGCGGCTACCGACCATAGGGGCTCGTTCTGATTCGTTCTGATCCTACCGCTTCTTCCACCGTGTCCTCCCGAATCTTATTTCTAGGTATACCCAAGGTGGGAAGAACGTGTAAAAAAATCAGTCTAACCCTGCCGCTTTTTCTAACGTGTCTTCCTCAATCGTTTTACTACGTAAACCCAAGGTGGGAGAATGTGTTAAAAAAAGGGCAGGATGCTGACTTGGGCGCCACGTGAGTTCTACAGTGAGAGACCGACAATAAAAGGCCCTATAAAAGTCACTTTCCATATTTAATACACCCAGGTCTTAACGCTTTTTAGGCCAGAACGATTGTCATTTTCTTTTCTGAACCGCCCCCTTCAAATTCCTAACTGGCGCCTATGTCCAGAGAAGCAGCGTGGCTCAGTGGAAAGAGCCCGGGCTTTGGAGTCAGAGGTCGTGGGTTCAAATCCCGGCTCTGCCAATAGCCAGCTGTGTGACTTTGGGCAAGTCACTTAACTTCTCTGGGCCTCAGTTACCTCGTCTGTAAAATGAAAATGTAAATTTATTTTATTTTGTTAGTATGTTTGGTTTTGTTCTCTGTCTCCCCCTTTGAGACTGTGAGCCCGTTGTTGGGTAGGGACTGTCTCTATATGTTGCCAATTTGTACTTCCCAAGCGCTTAGTACAGTGCTCCGCACATAGTAAGCGCTCAATAAATACGATTGATGATGATGATGATGAAGATTAAGACTGTGAGCCCCCTGTGGGGCAATCTGATCACCTTGTAATCTCCCCAGCGCTTAGAACAGTGCTTTGCACATAGTAAGCGCTTAATAAATGCTATCATTATTATTATTATTATTTTTATTATTATGTCCCATTAAGGAGGGCCCTTTACTGTTTGGGGAGCCAATTCTTTAAGAATATTCCAAATCATCTGATATCGAGTACACTGAGTTCTTCTGTAACGCGGGGGTCCCAGGCTTGAAGGATCACACGTCGAAGAAAAGTCATCAAAGAGAAAGCGTGCCTTAATCCCTGCCATACACGGGGGCACAACCATCTCTTCCGACATCGCGTCTGACCCAGGGAGACACTGGGAGAAAGGGAGAAGCTTCCCTGATTCCCCAACAGTGATCGCTCCAAAACGTGGACTGAAAACCCGCATTAGGAAAGTTTCAGTGTACACTTTCCCAACTCTGAGGAATTTCTGTCGCTCCTTGAAACTTAACGGTCGGCTGATCAAGCGTGGTAGTCGCTAACTGGCTACCGTATGCTGAGTAACCCTCTAGACTGTAAGCTCCTTTTGGGCAGGGAATGTGTCTTTTTATTGTTGTATTGTACTTTCCCAAGCGCTTGGTACAGTGCTCTGCACGCCATAAGCACTCAATAAATACGAGTGAATGAATGAATGAGTACAGCACATCAATTACCGATACAAACGCAACAATTCAGACACATTCCCTGTTGTGCAAGAGGCAGCACACAGAAACCAAAGTTGTGTTTCTTCCTTTCCGGAAACACATTAAAATAGTTTACTGCCCAATGGGCCCACCTACCTATAAAAACTCATCAACTTGGCTGAGAAATTCTTTGAAGATAAATGGTTGAAGGAATTAACTATAATTATTACTATAATTCTGGTATTTGTTAAGCGCTTACTATGTGCCAGGCACCGTGCTAAGCACTGGGTGGATACAAGCACGTCGGGTTGGACACAATCCTGGCACCACGTGGGGCTCACGGTTTCAACCCCCATTTCACAGATGAGGTAACTGAGGCCCAGAGAAGTGAGGTGACTTGCCCAAGGTCACAGAGCAGACAAGTGGCGGAGCCGGCATTAGAACCCATGACCCGAGAGGACAACACCACAGACACAGGAAAGTAAACGGCAGAAATGGCAAGACCGGCCTGAGGTCCTTACTAATGACAATGTATGTTACAGGCACAATCAAAAGATTGGAAATCTGGAGAAATTACGAAAAGAAACCATAAATTACCACTACCAGGTGTTCCAAGGAGTACTTTTCTCAAAATAGTCTAACAGCCTGGGTCACAGAAGTCAGTTCATAGTTTTGGGGAGTTTTCTTAAATGTTATTGAAGCACTTACCACATGCCAGGCACTGTACTAAGATAGCTGGGGCAGATACAGGCTATCAGATTGGACATAAGTTAGTTTTGGGCAGGAAATGTGCCCGTTTATTGTCATATTGTACTCTCCCAAGCACTTAGCACAGTGCCCTGAACACAATAAGTGCTCAATAAATATAACTGACTGACTGGACATGTCCCACGTGGGGCTCAAAGTCTTAATCCCCATTTTACAGATGAACCCATGGCCACAAAACAGACAAGTGGCAGAGCCAGGATTAGAACCCAGGTCCTCCAGGCCCGTGCTCTTTCCAGTAGGCCGCACTGCTTCTCTAGTTCCCTCGCTTCTCTTCTAAGGGTTCCAGCACAAAAAGAGAGAAACAGTCAGAAGCCATTCTGGATGTTAACCCGCGCCATCGATTATCACCCTAGAGCTAATTTGGGTGATAATCCTCTCTCACCCCTGCCCAGACTTCTGCATCTATAATGCTGAACTGCCTCAACCTCTTTCCTTCAAGACCATCAAAGCTACCAAGAGCACTTACTGAGCATCTTCATTCATTTATTCATTCAACTGTATTTATTTATTTATTTAACTTGTACATATCTATTCTATTTATTTTCTTTTGTTAGTATGTTTGGTTTTGTTCTCTGTCTCCCCCTTTGAGACTGTGAGCCCAATGTTGGGTAGGGACTCTCTCTATATGTTGCCAATTCGTACTTCCCAAGCGCTTAGTACAGTGCTCTGCACACAGTAAGCGCTCAATAAATATGATTGGTGGATTGATTGATTGATTGAGCGCGTACTGTGTGCCGAGCACTGTACTAAGCACTTGGGAGAGGACAATACAGCAGCAGACATATTCTGCGGCCATGAGCTTACAGTCTAGAGGAGGAGACAGACCCCAATATGAAGAAATAAATTCCGGATATGGACATAAGTGCCGTGGAGCTGGGAGATGAATAAAAGGAGCAGGTCAGGGCCACGTAGAAGGGAGCGGAAGAAGAGGAAAGAGGGGTTTAGTGAGGGAAGGTCTCTTGGAGGAGATGTCTTCAATAAGACTTTTAAGGCGGGGGGAGACTAATCGTCCGTCGGATTTGAGGAGGGAGGGCATTCCACCCCAGCGGGAGGACGTGGGAGAGGGGTCGGTGGCGAGACAGACTAGACCTGGGTTCAGAGCGCTGTATTGCACCCTTGGAGAACATTCATTAAATATAAAAGATGTTGCCTCAGTCCACCAGTAGCCTGCAATTTACTGAAGCAGACTGGCAGACACAAATTGTTAAATATTTATTAGGAAAAAAGAGACTAGAGAGTAATGAAAAATAAGCAATAAGGTAAATCTCCAAAATGCTTACGAGTGATCCGTTTTTCCCTCCGGGATCCTCCCTTTATTTCATATTTTCACCGCAATTTCATTTACAGAATCTCAAACCGCTTTATTAGTGGAACTACATGAAAAAATTGGGACTATGAAAAAAAGGAACTTCAGAGAAGCGGCGTGGCCTAGTGGAAAAAGGACTGGGTTCTAATCCCAACTCTGCCACAGGTTTGCTGTGTGACCTCGGGCAAGTCACCTAAAACACGTATTTCCCATAACGAAGGGATTGTGTTCTTGCTAAATCCTATGTTAAGGATAGCTCGTGTTGTGTGTGTTGCTTTTTTCAATGTCATTTGTTAAGTGTTTCTTCTGTGCGAAGCACTGTAATAAGCGCTGGGGTAGAGGTTGGACGCAGTGCACGTCCCACCTGGGGCTCACAGTCATAATCCCCATTTGAAGGATAAGAGAAATAAGGCACAGAGAATCAATCAATCAATCGTATTTATTGAGCGCTTACCGTGTGCAGAGCACTGTACTAAGCGCTTGGGAGGTACAAGACGGCAACATATAGAGACAGTCCCTACCCAACAGTGGGCTCACAGTCTAGAAGGGGGAGACAGAGAACAAAACCAAACATATTAATAAAATAAAATAAATAGAATAGATATGTACAAGTAAAATAAATAGAGTAATAAATGCACACAAACATATATACATATATACAGGTGCTGTGGGGAAGGGAAGGAGGTAAGACGGGGGGGGGGATGGGGAAGGGGACGAGGGGGAGAGGAAGGAGGGGGCTCAGCCTGGGAAGGCCTCCTGGAGGAGGTGAGCTCTCAGTAGGACCCTGAAGTGACTTGCCCAACATCACCCAGCAGACAAACAGTGGAGGCTGGATTAGAACCCAGGTCCTCTGATTCCTAGGCTTGTGCTTTTTACACTAGACCTTGCTGTTTCTCACTGCGCCAGTCATCACCCCCATGCACACGACCAGGGCACGCTGCATCCAAACAGGCTCACGCCGTGGGGTGACCGTTCCCTATTTCCCCAACAACGTGTCCCCGCTAACGCGTGTTAGGGGACAAAGTGTGTATGTGTATGCCCTCCCCGACTTCAGATCAGCAGCCCCCTTGTAGGCTCGTGGGCCAAGTAACTGGGTCTAATCACCCCAACACTTAGCACCAGGCTTTGCCTACTCTAAGCGCTCAATACGTAGCAGCGAAGCAGCGTGGCACAGTGGAGAGAGCACTGGCCTGGGACGTATAAGATCATGGGTTCTGATCCCGGCTCCGTCACCCGTCTGCTGGGTGACCTTGGGCAAGTCGCTTAACTTCTCTGCGCCTCAGTTCCCTCATCTGATAAAATGGGGATTGAGATTGTGAGCCCCACGTTGTACAGGGACTGTGTCCAACCCGCTTTACTTGTATCCACCCCAGCGCTTCGTACAGAGCCTGGCACGTGGTAAGTGCTTAACAAATACCACAATTATTACTATTATTATCATTAAGAAGAGTAGTAGTAGTAGTAGTAGTAGTAGTAGTAGTAGTAGTAGTAGTAGTAATCTCAAACATGTAATACAGTGCTGTGCACACAGAAAGGGCTCACAAAATAGCACTGATTGATGATTAATAGTCACTGAGGGGAATTACTAAAGAATAACCGCACAACCTCTGACCACAAGACACTTACCAATCCAATGGAAAGAGAAGGGCTTTGCGCTAAGGGAATAGTTTTGAAGTCCGGCTGGAACTTCAATCCGGAATCTACTAAGGAAATTTAATCACTTTGATCAAACAGTCCCTTTATTTTGCTATAGACTCCACTGTAAAAGGACAGGCTCTTTCCAATCTCTAATGATCTCTCCTCCAATGGAAACCCATCAAAACAAATATCTTCAGGTCTAAAAACAGGGAGGGGAAACTGAGCGATGGGCAGATTCAACTCCCCTCCAACAGACACCTCCCTGAAACAAAGTACAGAGTAATTTTGCCAAGCGATCTAGATGATTCAACGTTTCTTCAAGTCCCCTGAGCTAATAAAAAAGCCTCCCACTCAGACTTTAGGAGCCAAATATTATTATTATTATTGCATTTGTTAAGCGCTTACTATCTGGCAAGCACCGTGCCAACTCAATTCCCGCCGTCAATTCTCTGGTGATTGTAACTTTAGCATAGTAAAAGCAAGGTAATAAATAGTTCAAGGCAAGAGGAATATTCCAAAGTCACTGACTGTACGATCCTTTCGTAAGCAAACTTTTGCAAATAAACTCTACGTTAAATCCTCCGAACATAATTCCCTCTCACAATACACACATACAATATACACACATAGTTACACAACCCCTCAATCAAAGCCTTTTTGAAGGCCCAGCTCCTCCAAGAGGCCTTCCCTGACTAAGCCCTCATTTCCTCTCTTCCCACTCCCTTCCACATCACCTCTGCACTGGGATTTGCAACCTTTATTCACCTCTCCTTCAGCCCTATGGCACTTAGGTACATATCCATAATTTATTCATTTAGATTAATGTCTGTCTCACCCTCTAGAGGACTGTAAATTCATAAGGGACAGGAAACTTTCATTCACTCGTTCATTCGTATTTATTGGGCAGTTACTGTGTGCAGAGCACTGTACTAAGTGGTTGCGGGGGGTACAATACAACACCATACAGACACATTCCTTGCCTACACTGAGCTGACAGTTTAAAGGGGGGAACATGTCTACCAACTCTGCTACACTGTACTCTCCCAAGCACTTTAAATACAGTGGTCTGCACGTAGTAAGCGCTCTATAAATATAATTAATTGATTGATAGATATTGTAACATCTCTAACTCCAAAATACATGAGTAAGTGTTCCTGTCCCCATCTCATGGCAGAGGACTGTACTAAACACTTGGGAGATTTGACAGAGTACATAAACATGATCCCTGCCCCGCAAGGACCTTACAATCTAGTGTATCAGGCATTCATTCATTCATTCAATTGGATTTTTTGAGCACTTACTGTGTGCAAAGAACCGTACCAGGCGCTTGGGAGAGTTCAATATAACAACAGACACATACCCTGCTCAATAAACTCCACGTGGGAGAGGCAAAAAAGTATATGGATAGGCGCTGTGGGGACGGGAGTTGGGGTGAGGTTAGAACTAGCGTACTTAGCGGGTACGGTATCGGATGCAGAAGGGAGGGAAAATAGTGGGGGTGAGGCTCAAGATTAGTCAGGGAAGATTTTCTGGAGGAGATGTGATTTTAGTAGGGCTTTGAAGATGGGGAGAATGGCGGTCTGTACGACGTGGGCGAGAGTTTCAGGCAGGCGGGAGGGCGAGCAAGGAGTAGGCCGGCGAGAGAGACGAGATGGCGGCACGGCGAGTCCGGGGGAACACAGGGCGTTTTGATGAAGACCGTGCTCTACTCCCTCTTCTGTAAACGGGCAGCGGCCAGACACTAATCCTTCCACTGGGCCTAACGGGCCCGATGAAGTGCACGTTGTCAGCAGCCTACATTCCCGGGATCCAGGGCAGGGTGCCAGCCTTTCATTTCGAGCATGGGGACGGACTCGCGGTGGGGAAAAAATGAGAGGCCTCAGACATGCGCGAAACTCGGGGTGGGCAGGGAGCCTGTCTGTTTACTGTTCTACTCTCCTCTCCCAAGAGCTCGGTGCAGGGCTCCGTGCACGGTGAGCGCTTAATAAATACAACGGACTGGCTGACTCTGGGAGGTGGGCAGTTGGCGCTCACGCGATAAACCAAGGGGGTGGAGCGGAAGATCTGTGCCCACAGGGTCAGGCGAGGGATTGCCCTGATGCAGCGGCGGGGGACAGGGTGGACAGAAACCCTACAGGGTCTCGGCCCGATAACTTTTCTCCTCTGTCTGTTGCCGATCTGAGAGGAAAGGGAGGGACTAGGGGGGCATGGGTGCCCGCCCGGCACCCGAAGAGCCTTGCCGGGGGGCCAGCTCCCTGATGAGAAGGGGCAGGGAGACGTGTATGCTGGTTCTGCTGGGTTTTACTCTCCCCTTGGTACAGTGCTCTGCGCATAGTAAGCACTCGGCCTAGTAAGCACAGGCCTGGGGATGTCTGCTGTACGGAGCTGGGCGAGTCCCTTCAAAAGCCAAAAAACAGAGTTGGTTTTAGAGCAAGACATACCCAAGTTCTTTGGCAGTCGCCCGATAGGTATAGCTTGGCAGTCCCAAGCGCTTAGTACAGTGCTCTGCAAACAGTAAGCGCTCAATAAATACGACTGAATGAATGAATGAATGAGTAGTCAGAGGAGCTGAGTTCTAATCCTGACTCTGCCACTCGTCTGTTACGAGGCCTTGAGCAAGTCGCTTAGCTTCTCTGTGCCTCAGCGATCTCATCTGTACAACGGGGACTGAACCCTCCTCCCTCCGACTTGGACTGTGAGCGCTGTGTGGGACAGGGCCTGCGTCCAACCTGATTACCTTGCCTCCACCCCAGTGCTCAGTACAGTACTTGACACACGGAAAGCGCTTAACAGACACCATTAAAAACAAAGGTATGGTTGCGGCCAAGCTTCACTGTGAAGCCCAGATTTATTACAGAAAACCCAAGCAGCTTCACCAGCCTAACTTGTCAACTGTAATTAACAGCGAGTGCTAAGACAAGGTCAACAACAGACAAGATGCGAGAATGTGGGCGACTCATCGGTCGTGAGGCAAGGCCGGCTGGAGTGCGATCCAGCTTCCCTTGGCGGGCCAAAAGAATAAACTGGAGGCTAGCAAAATATCCAAGCAACCTCTCCCTCTGGGATGAACTGAACAGGGGGTGGGGGATATCCACAAATACAGATGTCTATGGTCGGCCTTAAACTACATCTGAAAACCGGCTTGCCTGCACACAGCAATCTGGGGAGGAACTCTGAGGGAAGGCTTCAATCAATCAATCAATCAATCGTATTTATTGAGCGCTTACTGTGTGCACAGCACTGTTCTAAGCGCTTGGGAAATACAGCTTCAAATAGGAGACCAAGAGGCAGTACTCAATCAGAGAAGCAGCATGGTTCAGCGGAAAGAGCACGGGCTTTGTAGTCACAGGTCAGGGGTTCAAATCCCAGCTCCGCCAACTGTCAGCTGGGTGACTTTGGACAAGTCACTTCACTGTGCCTCAGTTCCCTCATCTGTAAAATGGGGATTAAGACTGTGAGCTCCCCGCAGGACAACCTGATCACCTTGCAACCTCCCCAGAGCGTAGAACAGTACTTTGCACATAGTAAGCGCTTAGTAAATGATATCATCAATCAACAGCCCGGTGTGAGCCCAGTGTGCAGAGGCGGTATACTAAATGCTTGGGAAAAGTACGACAGAATGAGAAGACCCAATCCCTACCCTCCAGAAGCTCAAAATCCAGTGGAGGGAGACAGACAAAATAAACTACAGCTAGGGCGACTATATTTTAAGTCAGGTATGAGAGCTGATAAGTTTAGAAGCGCTACAGATGATTGTAATTATACAAGTGGTGCAGCAGTGGTGAGGTGGCAGTTGACAGATTCCAAAGAGGCAGGTTCAAAAACAGTGACAGATGCTAAAAACGGTAAACATATCAGTTCGGATGAGGAAAATCTTTCCACGTGCAAATCGAGAAACTGGGCACCAGCAGATAGCCGTCAAACCCCCAGGGGGTGGATCACATCTTTGGTAGCGTCCCCTTCAAATATGGGCTTAGCCTTTTTAAGAATGCTGTTTATTACAAATAAATTAACAGATGAAGCAGACAGATGAGTCACGTATTATTAGCCATAAAGCCGTGTACGAAAGCTGCTATGTTCGGTAAGCGCTAGAGATGATCGTAAGCGTATCAGTGCAGAGGGGCCGAGGTGGCAGTTGAGAGATCCCAGAGAGGAGGGGGTTCAAAAACAGAGACAGATGGTCAAAATGCTACTGTGAGCCCACTGCTGGGTAGGGACTGTCTCTATATGTTGCCAATTTGTACTTCCCAAGCGCTTAGTACAGTGCTCTGCACATAGTAAGCACTCAATAAATACGCCTGATGATGATGATCAGTTCGGAAAAGGAAAACCTTTCCGTATGCGCATGGAGGAATTGGGCACTAACAGATTTCAGTCAAACCCAACCTTGGAGGAGCACATGAGTGGTAGCGTCACTTTCAAATATGGACATACCCTTTTCAAGAATGCTGTATATCCAAAATAAAATAACAGATGAAAAAGTACGCAAATTAAACTGCACGAATCTAAACAATTACCACTTGGAGCCACAATGCATGAATATATTTTGCAGTTATTGCAGAATTAGAATTGGTAAACAGCAACGTTCCCTGATCTTCTGAGAGATATTTATTAAATCAAGTCTTCCTGAAACGTTAGGATTAATAATGAATACTGAGCTAAAGAATTCAATTAGCTTTCAAAAACGGTTGAAGAAAAACCAGCCAAATAATTACGTTAGAATTTATGATAGCTAGCTCGTCGAGCAGCATACCCCCAAGACATAAAAAAGAAGAAGAAAGGAAGTCAACAGAGGATATTTTCCCCAGCAAATTTAAAAATAGATGAGAAGATTCTGGAGCCTGGTCGTAACTCTTCATTAGTACTGGAATATTTTAAAATACATAATGTCTCATTCTGTATCTTAGGTAAATACATTCCAAGTTTCAAGTTTCAATTCCCTTCCCAGCTGTACAAAAGGGCAACCGATGTAAACTCAGCCATTTGTTTTGGCAAGATTTGCTTAAACAGGCACTAAAGCCTCACAAAAAGTGAGTGACAAACATTCTGCAGAAAAATACAAATTCTCCTCCCCCTTAATTACTGTTATTTTTGAGAGTATTTGTATGAAAACCACTGCTAGTAAATTAAGTGTTTTTGCTCTAGTACTTTAGCACCAAAGAACTTTCTTAGGTTTGAAAAATGCCTATCAGGAATGGTAAAAAGCTTGTCTTTTTTTAGAGATATTCTCCTCGGCAAAACACAACCTACTGATCTGGCACGCCCCCGAACAGATGAGGCATTGCAATTTTAAAAATCCAAAGGGCTGTGGGGGAGGTGTGTGGAAAAGAGAAGCTTTCTATCAAACCAGATCAACTGCTCTGCAGAGTTAAAGCAAAATCAGGTCAGGAAAGAGGGCCCACCTCGAAAAGCAAAATGGACTTCTGTTTCTGCATTCAAAATGGAAAGGGCTTGGGAGTCTAGGTTGTTGCCACAAATTAAGAAAAAAGAAAAAAAGGAAAATATATCTATTTTAAAAAAAGGAATAGGATGGGGGAGAGTAGCCGGTTTACTGTCCCTCCATTCTGTTCCAGCAGAGTCTAGCAGCTTGAATTTAACTGGTGATCTGATCGGCTCATTTTGCGGGGGAGAAACGTTCCTTTAAGAGAGTAATGAGGAGCAGTAGTAGCAGACCAATAGCTAAGCAAAAGTAGTTCCGCTTTCTGCAAAAGGCTTTTCGTCCCTCTGTAACAGAACCAGTCACAGATTGCTAGGCAATACCTGTCTCGAGATGGGTCAGTGGAAATTTTGCATTTTTCCCTAACTGTTGGGCAATCGATTTCTGGACAAATAACCAGAACTGAGACTAAAGAGGTTAAGAAATATGCCGAATAATTATCAAGAACTCTTCCCTAAACAGTAAGTCCTCTCTCCCTGTCGACCTCCCACATTCAGTCTATTGCCAAATCCTGTCGGTTTTTTCTCGGCGATACTTCCAGGATTTGCCTCTTCCTCTCCATTCTAACGGTCCCGGCACTTGCAATAGCCTGGCTTATCTGTTACATCGGCCTCCTCACTGATCTCACCGTCTCTAACCTCTCCCTTCTCCAGTCCACGTTTCACTCCAGTGCCCGGCAACGCTATTCTGCACATGTCCCCCCAATCCTCAAAAACCTCCAATGCTTGCCCATTCTTCTCTGCAACAAGCAGAAACTTCTGACCGCTGGATTGAAGTCAACCCATCAACCCTCTCCCATCTACTGTATCCACCCACTTCTCTCACTACCCCACAGGACAGACTTTTTGTTCCGATCAAGCTCACGTACTAATTATGCCTTGTTCTTGTCTCTCCCACTGCGGACCCCTTGCTCGTGGCCTCTAGACTGTAAGCTCATAGTGGGCTGGGACTGGGTCTGTTTGTTGTTACACTGTACTCTCCCAAGCGCTTAGGACAGCGCCCTGCACCCAATAAGCGCTCAATAAATACGACTGAATCAACAGCCACTCTCCAGCCTGAAACATCATCCCCCTTACCATCCAACAAGCCACTGCCCTCTCTCCCTTTCCAAAGCCATTTTGAAATCATCTCCAGGAGGCCTTCTCCTATTCATTGCTAATTTTAAATTGCTTCCTCCTATATGTAATGTATTTTAGTGTCTATCTCTACTACTAGAGGTAAACTCCTTGAAGTCAGGGCCCTTGGTATGGAGTTCTGCACACAGCAGAGGTTCATTAAATACGGTTGATTGAACACGGTGCACATTAATGATCAGTAATGGGCAAACTGATCAAATTCTAGCTCAATAATGACAGTGTAAACTAATAGCCTTGGCGGGGGGTAGGGGGAATCATGGGGAAAAACCAGCTGGGAGCAAATGCAACAGAAAAGGATGAAGGAGAACTACTGGACGATTAAACTGAATGAATCAACAGTGAAGCAGGATTTAATCCCTCATCTTGGGCCCCTTTCAGACTATCACATCTGGGTTTTGCTCCACTTCTTATAAGGAAGGTAAAGACACCGAAGAGCTACAGATCAGAGTGGTAGAAACTGAGGCAAAAATCAGGTCCTAACAAGGAAAAGTGAAAGGAGTGATGTGATTCATCCTAATAGAGAGAAGCGTCAGGGGCATGCTGTCTCGATTCAAATACGGTATGAGTAGTTTCTTGAAAAGGAAGATAAAGTAGCTCTTCTCTATTTCCACAGAGGATCACACAAGTCAGGGAAAAACATCGATGAGGGATTTGAGAACTAATAATAATAACAATAATAATGGTAATTGTTAAGCGCTGACTATGTGCCAAGCACTGTTCTAAATACTGGGGTATTTCATTCATTCAATCGTATTTATTGAGCACTTACTGTGTGCAGAGCACTGTACTAAGCGCACTAAGCGCTTGGGAAGTACAAGTTGGGTACATACAAGGTAACCAGGTTGTCCCACGTGGGGCTCACAGTCTTAACCCCCATTTTACAGATGAGGTCACTGAGGCTCAGAGAAACGGTCACACAGCAGACAAGTGGCGGAGCCAGGATTCGAACCCATGACCTCTGACTCCCAAGCCCGGGCTCTTTCCACTAAGCCACGCTGCTTCCTAAGTAGCTGGCTGAGTGGAAAGAGTTCAGGCCTGTAAGTCAGGAGAACTGGGTTCTCACTCCGCCTAAGCCATCCGCCTGTTGTGTGACCTTAGGCAAAAAACTTAAGTCACAACCTCCCCGGGGCTTCCATTTCTTCATCTGTAAAAATTGGATTATGATACCTGTTTTCCTTCTCTCAGACTGTGAGCCTCATGTAGGACATGTTACATCTGCTTTTATCTGCTTTTAATCCTAACTACCCCAATGCTTAGTTCAGTGCTTGGTATATTAGTCACATATGGCCCATAAGTCACAAAAGTAATATATGGCACATAAGCCACATATGGCACATAAGCACATAGCAAAGCAGCGTGGCTCAGTGGAAAGAGCGCGGGCTTTGGAGTCACAGGTCATGGGTTCAAATCCCGGCTCCGCCAACTGTGAGCCGGGTGACTTTGGGCAAGTCACTTAACTTCTCTGGGCCTCAGTTACCTCATCTGGAAAATGGGGATGAAGACTGTGAGCCCCCCGTGGGACAACCTGATCACCTTATAACCTCCCCAGTGCTTAGAACAGTGCTTTGCACAGAGTAAGCACTTAATAAATGCCATCATTATTATTAAGTCACCACAAATTCATCCTTGCCTGCTCTAACTCTGCCTGGTGACATTATTTCTCCATCCCTACTGATTCTCACACCCACTGTCCTCGCCAGGTGTTTCAGATGTTAAACTGCCTCCTGAAACGCCCAGGCCCATCTCCCCCGGCTCATTTCTTGCCCTTAATGGCCTGGCCACCTACTTTATTGAGAAAACTGAAACCACGAATCCCCACTGATCCTCTCCGGTCCTTCTCTCTTCCTGCCCCTTCTTCAATTCTCCATCTTTCCCAGCAGTATCTCGAGAGGAGGTCTCCCTTCTCCTCTCAAAATCCACACGCTCCACCTGCACCTCCGACCCCATCCCTCTGCACCTTATCAAAGAGCTTGCCTCCTCCCTTCTTCCCTCCCTGACCATCATCTTTAACTGTTCACTCTCCAATAGCTTCTTCCCCAGTAGTTTCAAACATGTTCATGTCTTCCCTATCTTAAAAAAAAAACCCTCCCTTGACCCCAAAGCTCCCTCCAGTTATCACCCTACCTTCTTCCTACCGCTCCTCTCCAAACTTTTTTTTATGGTATTTGTTAAGCGCTTACTATGTGCCAGGCACAGTACTAAGCAATGAAGTAGATACAAGCTAATCAGTTTGGACACAGTACATGTCCCACGTGGGGCTCACAGGCTTGATCCTCACTTTTCGGATGAGGGAACTGAGGAATAGAGAAGTTAAGTGACTTACCTAAATTCACACAGCGGACAAATGGTGGAGCCAAACTTAGAACCCAGGACCTGGCAAGGTAAATCTGGACAGCTAGAAGGGCCCACAATTAGCTGGGCACCACCACCCCCATCTGCCACAATCAATCAATCAATCGTACTTATTGAGCGCTTACTGTGTGCAGAGCACTGTACTAAGCACTTGGGAAGTACAAGATGGCAACATATACAGTCCCTACCCAACAGTGGGCTCACAGTCTAAAAGGGGGAGACAGAGAACAAAACCAAACATACTAACAAAATAGACTAGAGTAGATATGTACAAATAAAATAAATAGAGTAATAAATATGTACAGACATATATACATATATACAGGAGCTGTGGGGACGGGAAGGAGGTAAGATGGGGGGTATGGAGAGGGGGACGAGGGGGAGAGGAAGGAAGGGACTCAGTCTGGGAAGGCCTCCTGGAGGAGGTGAGCTCTCAGTAGGGCCTTGAAGGGAGGAAGACAGCTAGCTTGGCTGATGGGCTTTGCATACAGTTAGCGCTCAATATACCCTTTGTTCAGGCGCTTAGTATAGTCTTTGGCAAACAGCAAGTGCTCCACAACTATGGACAAGGCCCACCTCCCGTCCCCCAAGAGAAGCGGAGAACTGGCCGAAAACCAGCACAACCTTAGGAACGTCATCTTGGAGGTGGAAATTAGTTCAGGGCCGGCCGGCCCTGGAGGACCACTCCTTCCAGTCAGAAAACAATTTTTTTTTTTAGATGGCATTTGTTAAGCGCTTACTATGTGCCAGGCACTGTACTAAGCGCTGAGGCAGATGCAAGCTAATCAAGTTGCAACAGTCCACATGGGGCCCACGGTCTTAATCCCCATTTTACAGATGACGGAACCGAGGCCCAGAGATGTGAAGTGGCTCCACTAAGCCCCGTGACTTCTCCCTTCCTTACTGAGGGGCCGTTGTTTTGTTTGGTGACTTTCCTCGGGGACTCTTTCCTGGCCCTCCTGTGGTTCCTCCGGGCTGGGATCGCCCCTGGGGCTGGGGGCCCGCCCAAATTACGGGACCATCTGCCTCTCTGCCGGCCAACTCCGCACCACGCTTGGCGTGCTTAAAGAGCTTCTTAAAAGCCACTCCCGTCCAACTCCCACCACCACCACGGCCACACGCACTCCCGTCCTTGAATATCTCGCTCTTACTGAATCACTCCACGGACTCAAAGGACCAAAACTCTGGAGTTTTTAAAAACTAGAGGACTCATACATGAGAATCTCACTAATACCTGCCCCGTTAGATTCTGTAGTGGCACATAATGCAATTTCCCACCCAACAGAGCACAGACCTCTTAAATCTACATTGGTGATAAGGCTAAACGTAATTCAACGACCAAGGCTGTCTCTTAATTTCATCCAAACGAGAAGCGACGGTTACTTTAGGGAGTGGGGTAGCTTCTTCTTCCAAAGGCAGTCGTTTCCAATTCGAGGAGGAGGGAAAGCTTTAAACTTTCAATAATTAGGCACATGTGTGACTTTCCTTAAATGGCTCCTTTCAAAAATGAACCCTTACAGATTACTGCAGATTTTTCTCTTTTAGAAGCATTTACTTAAGCGCTACAATTATCCGAGAAACTCAATTAGTTACGTTACGTCGTCGGTCTATCTTGAGCATTCACCACCTAGGCACGCTTTTCCCTTTATACACCACATAAGCCCATAAATCATTCTGAGGCAATACTACAAAAACGTCCAAAGGCAACCGCACTCCAGATGACACCGCAGAACGCATCTGCACTGAAATCCCATTTACCGCATCATGTACCGTACCGGTGAGAAGCTCCGTGCGACAGTCAACGTCCCTCAGCAAGCTGCCTAAGATCATTCTTGTGTTGCCCACGCTGCCTGTGACAGGGTTCAAGTCCACGGGTTACCGGTCGACCACCAGCGTTCCCTAACCTCCGGACAAAAACAAGACACCCCAACGTGCCGCATCTCCCCGGAGAGGCTTACCATTCACGGCTGGGGGAAACTGAGCCATCATCCGGTCCCGAATGTGCCTTGCTAGCTCTCGGCCATCTGCAACAGAAAAACATTGGCCCCATTAATAATGCAACGAGGGCAGAACCCAGCTCGGAGTACCCACTGAGAAAAGGGAATGTCTGAGTCCCCTTCAGCCTACACTTCCCACGGCAAACAATGCAGAGCTTCTGGCTGCTGCCGGACCAGCTAAGTCTACAGCGCGTAGGGGAAGGGAGGGAGGAAGAGGGGGGATCGTCCTGGGTATTTGGTGCAGCCCTGAATTCAGAAGGACGGTCTGAACGGAAACCGACTCGAACAATATAATGAGTCCGGCAGACAGAACACCCAACCCGGGGCTTTGGTTCCTTGCAGAAAGTGAGATTTATCCGTTTCAAGCTGCTACGCACCAAAAAGATTGGCACCGCGTAAACGCATAGAGACCTCCTAGCAAAGCCCGTAATCGTCGATGTGATGTGTCACGAGGCCAGGCATTTTTGAAAGTAAATAACCTCGCTCAATAGGCTACATAAGCTAGCTCCTGTAGGTTTACAAAGATCGAGCTTGGCTAGATCTGCCTTTCAAATGACCAGTCCCTCCTGATGCACTCTAACTTACACTGAGCAAGAACTGAAGAATCCTGATTTCATTTGGTTTCTAATCTGTGTGCTGCACTTGTAAATGCCAATGCAAATCTCTGACTCAGTAGTGTCGTTTTCAACCCATATGGAGCTGGGAAGGGGTGGGTGGGGGAGGAAGAGCATATCAAAAACAATTTCCAGGGACCAGAAAAAGCTATCAAAGATTGACAAGACTCATTAAATTACAAATAACCATTTTGCAGAAAAGCATACAATGATGTGATCGCCAGTACCAACAGCAATTTATGAGGTTGCCCAGCACCGCACTTAGGCACTTCAATATTTGTCAGTCCAACAAAAAGAACTGATATCTGTCCTCTTAGTAACAGGTTGTCACGGTTTCTGCATGTTTACATTAAATTACAACACTAAACAAAGCTGAGTAATGAAGTTTATTCATTCATTCATTCAATCGCATTTATTGAGCACTTACTGTGGGCAGAGCACTGTACTAAGCACTTGGGAAGTACAAGTTGGCAACAAAAAACAAGTTCTCCTGGTTTTTTCTTTTTTCTTCTTTTTTTTGGGTGTGTGTTTGGGTAATAGATGAAAACCAAACACAGAAAGTCACGACTTTCTGAAATGGTCACTACTTTCAAATCGATCTAACTGAAGCAATAAAAATCAACGGACTATTAAATCTTCCTAAATTGCAGCAACTCTGCAACTGTAAGCCCGCTGTTGGGTAAGGACCATCTCTATACGTTGCCGTGTACTTCCCAAGCGCTTAGTCCAGTACTCTGCACACAGTAAGCGCTCAATAAATACGACTGAATGAATGAATGAAAGAAAAGTTTAAGAGTCCAAAGCAAATTTGCTTTTACAATTCACCAGCAATGCTAAGCCCATGCAAGCTATTTACATGAAGCTGTGAGGCCTATTGGGAAGAGCACGGGCCTATGATTTAAAGGATCTGGCTTCTAATTCCAGCTCTGCCACTTAACTGCTCTGTGACCTTGTGCAAGTGACTTAAACCTCTCTGAGCCTTAGTTTCCTCAACTGTAAAATGGGGATAAAATACCTGTTCTCCCTCCTAGTTGGACGGGGACTGGGTCCAACCTGATTAACTTATATCTACTCCTGCACTTAGGACAGTGCTTGACACATTGTAAGTGCTTAACAAATACCATTAATAATAAAAAAAGACCACACTATGGATTTTTTTCAGAAGAGGTTCAATAAAAATAACGACGTGAATTTAAGATCAACTTGCATCAGCTTCGCAGGAACTGGGGGGGATGATGGGATTTCCACAGTCATTCAGATTTAATGCACCAGCCTGTTCTGGGCAATTTAAACTGCAAGTTGTCCACAATTTTATTCCCAACCCTGCCTTGATGTTGGTGATTCAGTTTAATATTAACACAGTCCTTTAAAGAGGAGTGAAGTGTGAGATGTCCCAAGAAGTTCCTGCCCACAGGGAATGGAGAGAGGGAGAAGAGAGGGGGAGAGAGGGAGAGAGAGATACATCTACATCTCCTGAAAAGGTTGCCCTCCCTTCCAACTCTGCCCAGTGGGATTGAAGGAGGTTTTCAGCCCTTTCCCCTCTAATTCTGCTACTTGGACAAGGCCATTATCCAAGATACCTAAGGCAGAGAATGGGTTGAAAACTATATTGCGAAAATTCATGTGGAGTGGCGGAGTGAGGTAATAATGAAGCATCGGCTTCGATCTGCTGGCGTCCAGCCTGTTTGTTAATCAATGGTACTTATTGAGCACTTACTCTGTGCAGAGCACTGTACTCTGTGCTTGGGAGCGTACAGTAATAGAGCACTCTGCACCTGGGAGCATACAATACACCACCCGCTTCCTCAACCTTGGCTTCACTGCCTCTGTCCTCTCCTGGTTCTCCCCTTATCTCTGTGGCTGTTCATTCTCAGATTCCTTGGCGGGCTCCTCCTCTTCCTCCCACCCCCAACTGCGGGGGTCCCTCAGGGCTCAGTTCTGGGTCCCCTTCTATTCTCCGTCTACTCTCATTCCCTTGGGGAACTCATTCACTCCCACAGCTTCAACTACCAACTCCATTCATTCAATCGTATTTATTGAGGGCTTACTGTGTGCAGAGCACTGTACTAAGCGTTTGGGAGGTACAAATCGGCAACATAACTCTATGTGGGTGATACCCAAACTACATCTCCTCCTCTGATCTCTCTCCCTCTCCAGGCTCACATCTCCTCCTGCCTTCAAGACATCTCTACTTGGTTATCCTCCCATCACCTTAAACTTAACATGTCCAAAACAGAACTCCTTATCTTCCCTCCCAAACCCTATCCTCTCCCGAACTTTCCCGTCACTATAGACGGCACCACCAACCTTCCCGCCTCACAAGCCCGCAACCTTGGCGTCATCCTTGTCACACAGACATCTGCATCGATGCATCCATGTTCTTGAACTTTTTCAGTAAGCACTTTGGCATTCTGTATTGGCTTGGTCGCCAATGCTAAGTGCTCACTGTGTGCCAGGCATTGTACTAAGCGCTGGGATGGACACAAGCCTTTTGGTTTTAACAATGATGCTACTTATACTAAGATTTTTATTAGCGCGTATGAATGTGGCTGACAAGGTATGCAATCAGATATGCAAAAACTGCCCCTGGCTTCTGCATTTGTTACAGTATGCAGTTTTCATTATCCACGCAATCAATCACTAGCATTTATCCAGTGTTTCCTCTGTGCAGGACACTCTACTATGTACTTGGGAGAGGACAACAGATTTAGCAGACACAATCCCCGCCCTCATCGTTCCCAAATACTGCACGCCGAGTGTCCACGGCTTTACTGGTTTGCTTGAGGTTTTGCTTCACTCTGTCTTTTAAACCAATTTCTCATTTAGTTACGCCACCGGGCAACTGCTTCGTCTCTACTCTCAGGTGCTCCTCTTAGCAGTATGGCATAGTGGAGAGAGGATGGGCCCGAGGGTCGGGTCGTGGGTTCTAATCTCAGCCCCGCCACTTGCCCGCTGCGTGACCTTGGGCCAGTCACTTCACTGAATCGGAGATTGAGACTGTGAGCCCCACGTGGGACGGGGACTGCGCCCAACCCGACCGGCTTGAATTCACCCCAGCGCTTAGTACGGGGCCTGACACAGAGCAGGCACTCAACGAATACCACAGTGATTAGTACTGGCTGGAATGACCCTGCTTCCACATCAGCGGACCTGCAGCATTCCAGGACTTCATTGTTTACGAGCCGGTTTTGCCACTCGGTGCCAAGTATTGCACAGGGGTGACGTTGGAGGAAATGTTCTAGAAATCTGACGTGGCATCTGGAAGGTCCGATACAGTAATTGTCCTGTACACCTGCTGTTCAGTCTAGATTTTGGTGCTCCACCCTCTCAATCTCCCAAAGGGAGAAATATTAGCCTTCCTGACTCAGTTTCCTCCTCTTCATCTAGTCTTGCGCCACTGGTTGGTGTGCAAATTAGGAAGCAATGCACTGAGAGCCTTAAGCTCTCAGTTTCCGCGAGTGTTTCTTTTCAATGAACAGGGTTTGTCTAGTGTGGGTTGGTACATAACCACGGGTCTTCCTGGACCTACCTATCAGGCCATTGAACGTGGCTGATTCTGACTCAGCCAGCCTAATAATAATAATGATAACCTGTGGCATTCGTTATGTACTTACTAGGTGTCGAGGACTATAGTAAGTGCTGGGGTAGATACAAGATCTCCGGTCCCACACGGGGCTCACAGTTTAAGTCGGTGGGAGAATCGCCATTCCGCAGATGAGGGAACTGAGGCACAGAGAAGTGAAGCGACTTGTCAAAGGTCAGACAGCAGGGAACTGGCACGGCCAGGATTAGAACCCAGGTCCTCTGACTCCGAGACCCACGCGCTTCATGCTGGGCCACACTGCTTCTCCTATCATTGTTGAGTACACTTAGTATTAATAAAAACAATAGCACTTGTTAAGCGCTTACTCTGTGCCAAGCACTGAATAATAATGATGATGGTATTTAAGTGCTTACTATGTGCCAAGCGCTGGGGTAGATACAAGGTAATCAGGTTGTCCCACGGGGGGGCTCACAGACTTAATCCCTATTTTACAGATGAGGAAACAGGCAGAGACAAGTCAAGTGATTTGGCCAAAGTCACACAGCTGCTAAGTGGTAGAGCCAGGATTAGAACCCACAGCCTCTGCCTCCCAAACCCGGCTTCTTGCCACTAAAGCCACACTGCTTCTAATAATCCTGGTAACCTTCATGGGCCTGAGTGCTCATCTACCTATGGTGTCAGATGATTCTGTGGGGTCTATAAGCCTTGTATAGAGGTTTTCCTGTTCTCTATGCCAACTCGGTTGTATTTTTATACTGTATTGGTTGTATTGTTGGGTAGGGATTGTCTCTGTTGCTGAATTGTACTTTCTAAGCGCTTAGTACAGTGTTCTGCACACAGTAAGCACACGGTGAATGTGACAATGAATGAATAATCCCAACTCTGCCACTTGTCCGCCGTGTGACCTTGGGCAAGCCACTTCGCTTCTCTGTGCCTCAGTTACCCCACCTGTAAAATGGGGATAAACACTGTGAGCCCCACACGGGACGGCCCCAGTCCGGTAACCTTGTATCTGCCTCAGCGCTTAGAACAGTGCTCGGCACATAGTAAGTGCTTAACAAACACCATAATTATGATGATGATGATTATTGTACTCTCCCAAGCGTTTAGTACAGTGCTCTGCACACGTAAGCACTCAACGACTCCCGCTGACTGTTCTGGATCTGACACGCAGCATAGATCAGGTCCACTGTGCCTCGCTGTTGGCGGAATCTGCCCGAAGAATCTGGGAACGCTTTGTACGCAATAGTCTTCGGTAGTCGGACGGGGGGGTTTCTGCCCAAGATGGAGCCAACAATGAAGAGCTAGTGAGGTTTCAATCGTTTCCAGTCAGCTCGTTCCCCTTTCTTTCTTGAAGACAGTGAAGAATGGCGGCCATTCTGCGATCCGGTCCACTTCTTCGATATTTCATAGACCGGGAGAGAGCCCGGGTAGATTATCAAGGAGCGCCTTCCCTCCGGTGGCTACCCAGCTCACTCCATATCAAATACGAATTCCTTATCTTTGGCTTCTAGGGTCCCCAGTGGTTTTCTCCACCTTACATATCAGCTGTCTACACCTGCTTCTCCTCGGCTTGCACTCACTGCTCCTTCCACACTCACCCGATTCAAAGTCGCTCTCCAATTTCCCACTCCGATCCCACGCTCGAGCACTTCTCCCACACTTGACACTCCCTCCCCGAACAAGTCTCTCGATCACAACTCCCTACATTCAAAGTCCTCCTAAAACTCCACCTCCTTCAGGAAGCCTTCCCCCGTTGTGCTTTAGCACTGTTTACGGGCCCAAGGAAACTCCTCGGGGATGCAGGGAAGTCTCTGATCTGGTTTCTGCTGTGTAACTGAGAAGCGGCGGGGCCTAGTGGAGTGAGCACGGGCTTGGAAGTCAGAAGGACCTGGGTTCTAATCCCCGTTCCGCCACTGGTCTGCCGTGGGAGACCTTGGGCAAGTCGCTTCACTTCTCTGGGCCTCGGTTATCTCATCTGTAAACTGGGGATAAAGATTGTAAGCCCCTGGTGGCACAGCGACTGTGTCCAACCTGATACGTGTATATCTACCCCAGCACCTAGAGTATGTGCCAGGCACATAGTACGCTCTTAATAGCACATATTATTATTATTCCTATTATAATTAACTTGACACCACACGATCTAGATAAACAGTAGACAGGACGGACATAAGGGATAAGGAAGTAACAGTGGGTGGTGTGAGCCCATAGCTGAGGATTACTCAGGAAAGGCTGCATGTGAGAGGGGAGGTTTTGCAAGTGCTGTGAATTTACTCCTCCCTTCACCTCTGCCCTCAAACTGTGACGTGGCTAAGTGTTTCCAAAGACCACCTGGGCCTGGAGGAGGGAGGAAGAGGGAAGGAGGGAGGGAGGGAGGGAGGGAGGGAAAGGGAGAGGGAGAGGGAGAGGGAGGGGGGGGGGGGAGAGAGAGAGAGAGAGAGAGAGAGAGAGAGAGAGAGAGAGAGAGAGAGAGGAAAGAAAGGAAGGAAGGAAGGAAAGAAAGAAGGAAAGAAAGAAAGAAGGAAAGTAAGAGAGAAAGAGAGAGAGAAAGAGAGAAAGAAAGAGAGAGAGAAGGAAGGAAGGAAGGAAGGAAGGAAGGAAGGAAGGAAGGAAGGAAGGAAGGAAGGAAGGAAGGAAGGAAGGAAGGAGAGAGAGAGAGAAAGGAAAGAAAGGAAGGAAGGAAGGAAGGAAGGAAGGAAGGAAGGAAGGAAGGAAGGAAGGAAGGAAGGAAGGAAGGAAGGAAGGAAGGAAGGAAGAAAGAAAGAAAGAAAGAAAGAAAGAAAGAAAGAAAGAAAGAAAGAAAGAAAGAAAGAAAGAAAGGAAGAAAGGAAGGGAAGGAAGGAAGGAAGGAAGGGAAGGAAGGAAGGGAAGGAGGGAAGGAAGGGAAGGAAGGAGGGAAGGAAGGGAGGGAAGGAAGGGAAGGAAGGGAGGGAAGGAAGGGAAGGGAGGGAAGGAAGGGAAGGAAGGGAAGGAAGGGAAGGAAGGGAAGGAAGGGAAGGAAGGAAGGAAGGGAAGGAAGGGAAGGAAGGGAGGGAAGGGAGGGAAGGGAAGGAAGGGAGGGAAGGGAGGGAAGGGAGGGAAGGGAGGGAAGGGAGGGAAGGGAGGGAAGGAAGGAAGGGAAGGGAAGGGAAGGGAAGGGAAGGGAAGGAAGGGAAGGAAGGAAGGAAGGGAAGGAAGGGAAGGAAGGAGAGAGAGAGAGAGAGAGAGAGAGAGAGAGTGTGTGTGTGTGTGTGTGTGTGTGTGTGTGTGTGTGTGTGTGTGTGTGTGTGTGTGAGTTTGCATGCAAGGGCCAGGGGAAGGGGGTGGGGGTGGTCAGGTTTTGGGCAGCTATAGCCCAGGCAACTGTGGCTCCAACGTTTCAGGTCCTCTCCCCTCCCCTGGCTCCATCTGGGCTTCCCCAGCTTAGTCTTAGACTCCTCCCCAGCTCCACCCGCACACTCAGCCTCACCTGGCCCTGTTCGACAGCCGCAATTTTCCATGTCGCCTCGCCCGCCCTGCTCACCCTGTCCACGGCAACCCGCCTGACCTGGATCTCTTCTGCTTGGCTGGGTTCCAGCAGGATTCCTTTCCCTGTTCCCTCCCCCGCCCCACCATGGACCCTAGACCCAATCCCACCCACCCCAAGCCCCGCTCCAACCTACATCCCAGGAGCCGGCTCCGGGCTTCCCGTCCCATCCGCTCTTTCCCAGCCTGCCGCCCGCTACCTGTACCCCGAACCATCACAGTAAGAATCAAGGTATTTGCTGAGCGCCCACCGGGTGCCGTGCCCCATACTGAGCGCTCGGGAAAGCACCGCAGACTCATGGGAAGTGTTCCTTGCCTCAAAGGAGCTTACCCGCTGATGGGGGAGACAGACAGAAAAGGATTTACAAATGAACCAGAATAAACTGACTGAACTGAACAATCCCTCAAACATCTACACAGTAAGCCCGTTGTGGGCAGGGAATGTGTCTGTTATAATAATAATGGCATCTGTTAAGCACTTACTATGTGTCAAGCACTGTTCTAAGCGCTGGGGTAGATACAAGATAATAAGGTTAGACACAATCCCTGTCCCACGTAGGGCTCACAGTCTTCACCCCCCATTTGACAGTTGCGGTAACAGGCCCAGAGAAGTGAAGTGACTTCATTCATTCATTCCATCATATTTATTGAGCGCTTACTGTGTGCAGAGCACTGTACTAAGTGCTTGGGAAGTACAGGTCGGCAACATATAGAGACGGTCCCTAGCCAACGATGGGCTCACAGTCTAGAAGGGGAGACAGACAACAAAACAAAACATGTGGACAAGTGTCAAGTCATCAGAACAAATAGAGATAAAGCTTGATGCACATCATTAACAAAACAAATAGAATACTAAATATGTACATGTAAAATAAATAGAGTAATAAATCTGTACAAACATATATGCAGGTGCTGTGGGGAGGAGAAGGAGGTAGGACGGGGGGGATGGGGAGGAGAAGAGGAAAAAGTGGGCCCAAGGTCACAGACCAGATAAGTGGCTGAGTTGGGATAAGAACCTAAGGGCTTCTGACACCCAGCTTCATGCTCTATCCACAACCTCAAGCTGTTATATTGTTAGATTGTACTCATCCAAGTGCTTAATTCAGTATTCTGCACACAATAAATGCTCAATAAATAGAACTGACACATATAATAGGTGCTGAAGGTCGACATAAATAAATAGTTCCAGCTTTGACCTTGCGCTGAGCCTTCTTCCCCTTCACAGGCTGCCATGGCTTCCCCTCCCCACTTTCCGATGGGAGTCCTTCGGCCCCCGAATTCCAGGTCGACTCAACTAAATTCGGAGGACATTAAGGGATCGTGAAATTTTCATGAAACCGGGCTTCATAAGGGTACTGATGTGCATTAAGTAACCGCTTGTGTCTGACACTTTTCCTAAGGACTACATATAATTAAGGCTAAAACAAACGTACGCTGCCCTCCGGGACGTTACCATCTAACAACAAGGTCACATATGAGACGAGAACAAAATACCATCTTGAGCACGTTAAAGGAAGGAAGTGTTTCCTTTGAAAACAACACAAGCCTGAGATTCCCACTTGCAGCTGGCTGGCTATCCAAGGCACACGGCTCAGGTAAGCCAGGAGCCTGGGGGCTTGCCTGGAACTGGAGAAAGAGGGGCTTCCATTGCATCCATCGGAGCCACCTCCGTTGCACCTGGATTCACTGCCCTGGTGTCGGAAAGAATCCTAATGACACCAGGATGCCCAGAGAGTTTGTCAATCGGGAGGCGGAGGAAGTCTGGGATAGAAAAGGCAAACAGAAGAACGCTTCGGAGACCTATAGATCCACACGCTATGTCGCAATGTTTTGTGGCTAGAATCTGAAAGCTGGAAAAACAGTATCAGGCAAGCAAAACTGGGATGTCACCAAAGAGTTTTGCTTTTTTTTAAAATGATCTTCGTTAAGCACCATGTGCCAGACACTACACGAAACACTGGGGTAGATACAAATGAATTAGGTTGGACACAGTCCCTGTCCCACGTAGGGCTCCCGGTCTTAACCCCATTTTAAAGATGAGGGAACTGAGGCCCAGGGAAGTGAAATGACTTGCCCGAGGTCACACAGCAGACAAGCGGCTGAGCCAGGTCTTTTGCTCCCAGGCCCGTGCTCTATTCACTAGGCCACACTGCTTCTCAAGCTGCTGCTTCAGGCGACGGCTTGGGTATTTCATCACAAGTCAGGCTCGGTAGCTAATTACTGCACCGGGGAAGGAACTGCCATCCAGGAAATGACCCCACCAGTGACGGCGACCTTGATTACAGAGGGTGACAAGATACATTACACAAGAGTGACAGAATTCAAAACAGCCTCTACCAACATGAGGTGTTCAACAGGCGACAGCGTACGATAAAAAGATGCCTTTGTTTTTAGGCATAAATGCCTTTTGATTTCATTATAGCTGTCACCTGAACCCACTGACTGAGTTGGCACTGGAGTATTACATAGAAATCAATTTTGAACTTGATTCTCCACTTTGGGCTCCACTTTGCTGGCAGTAGTGTGTCCTCCGGAATGGCAGAATGATAAACAGATCTCCTTCGCCCAAGACCTTAGATTCTTTTCTTCAACTAGTCTCATACTTGACTGTAACTAGGAATCACGGCGAAAGAATGCCGGAAGCTTTACTGGCTGCTGGTTTGTTTGTTTGTTTTTAAAATGATAATAATAATATTGATAAGCACTTACTAGTCCAGGCACTGTACTAAGCACTTGGGTAGTTTCAGGCTAAACAGATTGGGCACAGACCATGGCCCACGTGGGGCTCACGTCTTCATCCCCATTTTACCTATGAGGCAACTGAGGCACAGAGAAGTGAAGCGACTAGTCCAAGGTCACACAGCAGACGAGGGGCGGAGCCGGGATTAGAACCCAGGTCCCAAGCACGGGCTCCTTCTACTAGGCCACGCAGCCTCTCCGGGCCATGATGCTTAAAGTCTTAATTCCTCCCATACAGCTCCAGCCCTCGGTTTTCCACACATACAAAATGTGTGTCACAGAAACCCCTCGCCTTCTTCCCTGAACTCACTAAAATACACTTAAAAATAAATTTCGAAAAATTCTTTATAATAATTCTTTGTAATTTTCTATACCCATCATTGTAATTTTTCTAATCATGGTTATAGTAAACATTTTTCAGGTACACTACTGCCTATACAAATTACAAAGGCCAATGTGAAAGATGCTTGTTTTAAACTACAGAATATTTTATTTCAAATGCGTTTAAGAAAAGAACAAAATAAAGGCCGACATAAATGAAGCTTTCCCATCAGAATGAACTTTGGGGGAGGCATTTTAAACCGTGGCTAATAAACCTCGGATCAATACTGCAGCATAAAGATGTTTTTCCCCCACCAACGACGTAAACAGGAAATGCTGCATGTCTCTTTGGTTAACAGGAAAACTGACAATCTTAACAAGCTGCATGAGCTAGTCCCATTTTAGGCACTGCTGAGCGCGGCAAATACAGTTTCCAGAGCTTGCTCCACCAAACTGCAGCTTTTTCCTACTCTTCCTCTGATTTGTTGCTTTTGCATGAAGAAAAAGGCAGGAAGGAGCTGTTGGAATAAAACAAAAGAGAATGCTTTTGACTTTTATGGGTGAACTGAGGTCAGGGTAAACATCACGGTCCGGGTGCCAAATATACCTCCGAGAATTCAAGGGCAAATTGTTTTCCTAAGGAAACCAAGGGATCTTTGGGGTCTCATCCATTTCCAAGTTAACTTTGGACCTCTCTTATTATCTACAGCTAAGAGAAGAGAGTCTAGGTTGAGCCAGTGGCCCGGAGTCATCGTTCCAAAGAATCTAAACATTCAAAAATTGAGCACAAGATCAGACTGGGCGCCCCGTGCGGGACAGGGACTGTGTCCAACCTGATTCACTGGTGTCTACCTCGGTGCTTGGAATGGTGTCTGACGCATAGTAAGCCCTTAACGAATACCATAAAACAAGATTAAACAGAGATCTCCTTTCATTCAATCGTGGTCTCCTATGACTACCTGCCAGCTAAGTCTAGTGGGCTCTACCCTGTCCTAATCAATCAATTGTATTTATTGAGCGCTTACTGTGTGCAGAGCACTGTACTAAGCGCTTAATCCTCTCTAACCTTTCGCTGCCTCAGACATCGATGACCATTCCCACCTCAAAATTCTCCATGTCGCTGATTATTGTTTTTATCAGTCTCCTCTGTTTAGTTTTACTGCATTCCTTGCTTTGAAACTGTGGGTGTAAAACCTGATGTTCCTTCTCTCAGGGAGCTCGTGAGAGTACTAAAGCCCATCTAAATGCGGGAAGGGCAGTCATTTTGTTTTTTGGGGGGTGATTTCTAGCATTTTGTTACTATGTTCTAAGCACTGGGATAGATACAAGGTTAATCGGACTGGACACGGTCCGTGTCCCACACGGTGTTCACAGTCTTAATCCTCATTCTACAGAGGAGGAAACCGAGGCCCAGAGAAGTTGTGCGTAATGACCGTCGTCCACTGACCACAATCACGGTGTAGATTATGCGACGTCCTGATGGACTCTAGCCCGTGGCTAATGGGCACTGTTGAGGCTTGTATCTTCGACGACGGCATCCCCAAAACCAGAACTGCAGAGGCCTCCACCAGGCAGCTTTGTCCAGGGGCCTAAACGTCGTCAACGGTATTTACTGAGCACTGACTATGTGCGGATCACTGTATCAAGCGCTTGAGAGAGGATGATACAACAGAGTTGGCAGACAAGTTCCCTGCAGAGAAGCAGCAGGGCCTACTGGAAAGAGCATGAAATTGGGAGTCCTGGGTTTTAATCCTGGCTCTGTCACTTGCCACTCCTGTGACTTTAGGCAAGTCTCTCCATTTCTCTGAACCTCAGCTTCCTCAGCTGTAAAATGGGGATTAAATATCTGTTCTCCTTTCTCCTTAGACTGTAACGGGGCCTGTGTGGGACAGTTCACCTTATATGTTCATCTTACAAAACCTTCTCCACTTTGAAATGCATCACATTTCAGCCTGTCCCATTTTCAAAGCCCTTCTGAAATCCTTCTCCAGTTAATTTTTCTTCTTCTCAGATTTCAACAAAAGCTCGTTGTGGGCAGGGAATGTGTCTGTTTATTGCTGTCTTGTTCTAAGCACTTGGGATATGTTGCCAACTTGTACTTCCTAAGCGCTTAGTACAGTGCTCTGCACACAGTAAGCGCTCAGTATGATTGATTGATTGGGAGAGAACAGGGCTCTGCACACAGTAAGCGCTCAATAAACACGACAATGAATTAATGACGGGGACTGTCTTGGGCCTGATTATCTTGTATCTATCCCAGCTCTTAGCCCACAGTAAGCACTTGAATACCACAAGTATTACTATTATCCACTTGCATGTTTTCAGCGAGGACCTCCACATAGTCAGCTTCAAAATCTACCTCACTGATCCTAACCTTTCACCCCATTTTATGGCCTCGGTTCTTCATGGGCCTCTGGGATCTCTCTAACCGGATGACCTGCTGGCCTCTTGAACTCAATGTCAAAAACTGAACTCATCTTCCCCTTCTCCCTTTCTCATCCCTGTCAACACCACCACCATCCTCCCTGCCCCTTCTTGCGATTCCAAAAATGCACGAGTCCCAAGATGGTTTAACCGGGAAGGGGAAGAACTAATTACTTAATAAGCGCTTAGCAAATACCATTATTATTAATTACTAATTCCCTCCAGACTGGAAGCTCCTTGTGGGCAGGGAACATCTCTACCACCCATTATATCAGCCTCTCCCAAGCACTTTAGAATGATACTCAGCACATAGTAAGCACTCAATAAATACCAACAATTGACGGACTGATTCACTGAGATTCCTGTTTCCCCCTCTAGGCTGTAAAACATCTTGTGGGCAGGGAACGCATCTGACAACTCTGTTGTACCGACCTCTTCCAGATGTTTATACATATATATATGTATATATGTTTGTACATATTTTTTACTCTATTTATTTATTTATTTATTTTATTTGTACATATCTATTCTATTTATTTTATTTTGTTAGTATGTTTGGTTTTGTTCTCTGTCTCCCCCTTTTAGACTGTGAGCCCACTGTTGGGTAGGGACTGTCTCTATATGTTGCCAATTTGTACTTCCCAAGCGCTTAGTACAGTGCTCTGCACATAGTAAGCGCTCAATAAATACGATTGATGATGATGATGGTGATGCTGTTTAGAATAGTGCTCTGCACCCAGAAAGCATTCGATAAATACCATTGGTGGACTGACTGATTACAGGAAGGGGATTCATTAGGGAATGACTTTTGGAGAAGGTGGCCTTTTAGAGACTTACAAAACTGTAGCAAGGAAGTGGGACTACAAGCGGAAAGAGAAAGGAGGAGGGGAGGACAGTTTGATTCACGCCAGTGACTGCTGATGCTACTGATGCCAATTTTTAAAAAAGCAAAAAAAAAAGAAAAGGGAGCAACAAGTCTTCACCGTCCCTTCTGTCACCTTCGCGCTTCGACCTGCCCCCCTTAAGCACTTGATATTCACCCCACCCTCTGCTCCGCAGCACTTCTGTCCACATCCTTACCCTCTGCCACTTCCCCCTAGCCGCAATCTATTTCAACGTCTGGCTCGGCCTCTAGATTGCACGCTCCTTATGGACAGGGACTGTATCTAGCAACTCTAGCACACTGTACTGACTCAAGAGTTTTAGTACAGTGATCTGTACCCAGGAAGTATCAATAAATTCCTCTGACAGTGTGAGGCAGGAAAACCACTGAGCACGGAGGGCAGGAACAGAACAAGACAAGGGGAGGAAGGGGGTCGGCGAGGAATTGATTTACCTCTCAGTGACTGAACGTAAGGTTAGGTGGTAGGGCAAAGAGTGGATATGTAGGCTGCCGTAAATCAGGAAACACAGCGAAAGGAATATTCCCAAGGTACATGTATTGCAGGGTGGTCAGAAACTAGGGCATGCTTGTAGAGAGAAATTAATATGATAAGATGTTAACAGCTCCCCACCCCCATTCGCGGCAAAAGAAAATTAGTTTTAGGGGATGAGGGGAGAAATTTTTTTCTTAAAAAAACAAAACACAAGGCACTGCACTTTACCTCTGAATGTTAAAAACAATTTGTCTCGAAGGGTTACATGATTAAAATCCGACTCCCAAATCCCCGAGGTATTAAAACAAGTGTACTGGACACATTTAGAATGGTTCTGATAAAAAACCAAAGTCCACCCCCAACCCCCTCCCATCCTCTTACTGTGGGGGTTCCCCAAGGTTCAGTGCTTGGTCCCCTTCTGTTCTCAATCTACACTCACTCCCTTGGTGACCTCATTCGCTCCCACGGCTTCAACTATCATCTCTACGCTGATGACACCCAGATCTACATCTCTGCCCCTGCTCTCTCCCCCTCCCTCCAGGCTTGCATCTCCTCCTGCCTTCAGGACATCTCCATCTGGATGTCCGCCCGCCACCTAAAGCTCAACATGTCAAAGACTGAGCTCCTTGTCTTCCCTCCCAAACCTTGTCCTCTCCCTGACTTTCCCATCTCTGTTGATGGCACTACCATCATTCCCGTCTCACAAGCCCGCAACCTTGGTGTCATCCTCGACTCCGCTCTCTCATTTACCCCTCACATCCAAGCCGTCACCAAAACCTGCCGGTCTCAGCTCCGCAACATTGCCAAGATCCGCCCTTTCCTCTCCATCCAAACCGCTACCCTGCTAATTCAAGCTCTCATCCTATCCCGTCTGGACTACTGCACTAGCCTTCTCTCTGATCTCCCATCCTCGTGTCTCTCCACTTCAATCCATACTTCATGCTGCTGCCCGGATTATCTTTGTCCAGAAACGCTCTGGACATATTACTCCCCTCCTCAAAAACCTCCAATGGCTACCGATCAATCTGCGCATCAAGCAGAAACTCCTCACCCTGTGCTTCAAGGCTCTCCATCCCCTGGCCCCCTCCTACCTCACCTCCCTTCTCTCCTTCTCCAGCCCAGCCCGCACCCTCCGCTCCTCCACCACTAATCTCCTCACTGTACCTCGCTCTCGCCTGTCCCGCCATCGACCCCCGGCCCACGTCATCCCCCGGGCCTGGAATGCCCTCCCTCTGCCCGTCCGCCAAGCTAGCTCTCTTCCTCCCTTCAAGGCCCTGCTGAGAGCTCACCTCCTCCAGGAGGCCTTCCCAGACTGAGCCCCTTCTTTCCTCTCCCCCTCGTCCCCCTCTCCATCCCCCCGTCTTACCTCCTTCCCTTCCCCACAGCACCTGTATATATGTATATATGGTTGTACATATTTATTACTCTATTTATCTATTTATTTATTTATTTTACTTGTACATTTCTATCCTACTTATTTTATTTTGTTGGTATGTTTGGTTCTGTTCTCTGTCTCCCCCTTTTAGACTGTGAGCCCACTGTTGGGTAGGGACTGTCTCTATGTGATGCCAATTTGTACTTCCCAAGCGCTTAGTACAGTGCTCTGCACATAGTAAGCGCTCAATAAATACGATTGATTGATTGATTGATCACTGAAACACACATATGTAAACTCTCCCTAGCAAAATGACACAGAAAAATAGTTAAGAATTTCATCTATTGTTGCCAATATTTGTCCCAGAAATCAAGTCACTGGTTTACCCTCTCTCTATTGAAAACTATTTCCATACATTTTGTAATCAATAATTCCACATTTTAAGGTATGTTATTTTCAGCACACCGGTCTGTCATCTGGTCACATGCAAATGAATACTACAGATAAGAAATCTACAGGGTGAAATACCAGTGACCCAACTGATTGACAAATACTGAGCAATTGTTTCTTAGCCAATTACATCACAGATCAACAGTATTTCTGCACGGAACGCTGTTTTAAGCACTTGGAGACGGACAGAAAAAATCATGAGGCAATTTCCGGCTCCTGAGGACCATGCCACTTAAAACGGAAACCATGCAAACTGGCAGATGTACAAAAATGAAACGGCAAACAATCTTATCCCTTTTTTCCTTATAACTGTGAATCATTACCTCTGTGTTCCCCAAGTGGTGCTCTGCACTTATTAGGCGCTCAATCAGTATGGTCAGTGATGATATCTTCCTATCTTCAAAGTCCTCTTAAAATTACATCTTCTCCAGGAGGCCTTCCCTGACTAAGCCCTCATTCACCCTATTTGCTCTCTCTTCTGTACCCCCTACCCTTGGCTGTCTAACCGTTAAGCAATCCGATCCTCAGCCCAGTCTCCCAGCACTTATGCCCACCTCAAACTTTGCTATTTCCCCTATCTGTTATGTATTTTTATATCTGGCTCTCACTGTATATTGTCAGCTTCTTGTGGACAGGGATCACGGCTACCGACTCTATCGTACTAGACTTTCCCGAGCACTTAGCACAGCATTCGGGTACACACTCAGAGCTCAATAAATACCACTGAGTGATGAACAGGGAAGTAAAAACTAAAAACACATATCTCTAAGTTTAAGCTCACTGCGGGTGGGGAAAGTATCTTCCAATTCTGTCCAATGGTACCCTCTCAAGCAGGCAGTTCAGTGCTCTGCACACAGTAAGCACGCAATAAATACCACCAATCGATTCATATCTTCCACACATATAAGTCAAGAGTTGCCATATACAGTGAATAGCAAGTCCAGGCCACTTCATAAACCTCACTGGAAAGATGTGCTCTTAAAAAGGGTGGTACTTAAATGCTTACTACGTTCCAAGCACCATACTAAGCACTGGGGTAGAGACAGATAATCAGATGAAACACGGTCCTTGTCCCTACTGAGGCTCACGATCTTCAGTCGATCGGTCGTATTTATTGACTGCTTACTGTGTGCAGAGCACTGTACTAAGCACTGGGGAGAGTACAACACAATAGACACACTCCCTGCCCACACTGAGCTTACAGTCAAGAGGGGGAGACAGACATTAATACAAAAACATGCAAATGGACTGAAGACCGACTTAATTCCCCTTTCTCAGGAAATGTCAACTGCACTACAACCCAATGCTAGCAGCTGCAGGGGAAATGCTGTGTTCACTCTGACTCTACAAGTGTCTTTTCAGCCCACCTGTTGCAGAGAACAGGGCATACTGATAGGGCACAATCTTAGTCGATCTTCTCGAACAACCGACGCCGCATGGGAAGAGCTTTTAGGCACCGACACAGCGCTTCTCTTTTTATGCAGCTGCGTGCCTCAACCGCAGACGAGCTGATTCACAAAAGGGGACGGTACCAAGGCGACCTCCACCAGAAGGGAATGGGACAACTGCCAGCCCTCACCCAAGCAAGAAAATCTGCTGTGAAAAATTATTCGTTCTTTTTTTAATTGCCAGCTAACCCCCTCTGCAGAAACAACTTGGGTTTTTAATCATTTTAACTGGCTAATGAGGCACATTCGGAGTAGGACACATTCTGGACGAGGATTTTAGATGCCCACGAGAGTAAAATTTGGAGGGGCGGGAACGAAATAGTAAAATAGTAATAAAAAAAGTGTAATCGTCAGAAAATGGTACCCGAGCAGCAAATTTTTCCAGAGTTTCTGGAATGGAGCCTCATTTATTACATTTAAGTTTAAGGGCCAACATACTCCATGATAAAACTATCCATGATTAAACCACACAATAGTGAACCTGTGTAGCAAAAAGAACAGAGTAACACTTTCCATTTTATGAGGGGGAAGATGTTTCATTCATTCATTCAATTGCATTTATTGAGCGCTTACTGTGCGCAGAGCACTGTACTAAGCGCTTGGGAAGTACAAGTCGGCAACATATAGAGACGGTTCCTACCCAACAACGGGCTCACAGTCTAGAAGGGGGAGACAGACAGCAGAACAAAACATGTAGACAAGTGTCAATCATCAGAACAAATAGAATTAAAGCTATATGCACATCATTAACAAAATAAATAGTAAATAGTGCTTCAAAGGAGAATTTATAATTTCAAAAACCAACATGGCTACGCTCGAAAATAGTTCCAAATTTTTCTCGAAAAGTTGCCATGCGGTCAAACTCTAATGGTCCTGATCTTATATCTAGTGCTATATTAAAATAGCAAAATGAGAAAAAAGGTTGGTTTGGGGGATTCCTGGTTTTATCGATTTTGTAATGTCTTATGCCGTTACTGCTTGCATTTGGAGAGTCCAGTGATGTTGAAATTCACCTCTGGGTGGATGCTTACTGAAAAGACCAAAGAGGAACCCACAGTCCCAGCCTCACAGGATCTTCATCATCACATTCATCAACGGTGAGCGCTTACTCTGTGCAGAACACCGTACTAAGCGCTTGGGCGAGTACAATACAACAGAGTTAGCAGGCACATTCCCGGCTCACGACGCTCCCAAAGACGGTCCCTTATTGCCTTGTCATATCTGGAGCTGACAGTGCCTTTGCCCTCCTCGTCTCTCATTCCTCTGGAAGCATTTCCTCCAAAGGCTGCTTCTCTGGACAGCAGGCCACCGTGCTGGCCTGTCCTCAGCTCCCGACTCCCTCTCTCCAGCTGGGATGCAGCCTTCGTTGGCCCCCAAATCGCTTCCTCTGTCCTCCTTGCTCTGGGTTTCCCCACTTTCAGCTCCGCACAGAATGAGCGGCCGTCTGGGTAACCTGCTTTCATTCGTCCTCCTCCCGCATCCCGACGCGGCGCAGGTGTGTTGAGGAGAGCACGGCTTCGGTGTGCAGGCGCCAGAGTTGGACTTTGTTCCGGGACGTGGATGTTGCGCCTGGCCCATGAATGGCGACCTCAGGACAGCGCTTGAGTGCACAGTACAGTGCTCTGCACACAGTGAGCACTTAAACACGATCGAATGAATGCGTGGTCCCGGTCTCACGGGCACGGAGGAGGCTGAACTTTTCATTTGGAGCTTGCCACCTCCCTGCCACCACCCTCTGACAGTCGCACAAAGGATGCGCTGACCGCAGTCGGTGATGCTGTGCTGCCGCTGTGCGCTATCTAACACTTTCTCTGTGCCAAGCACTGCATTAAGCGCTGCGGTAGATGCAAGCTGATCAGGTTGGACACAGTCCCCGTCCCACCTGGGGCTCACGGTTTGCATCCCCATTTTCCGGATGAGGTAACTGAGGGACCGCGAAGTGAAGCGACTTGCCCGGGGTCACACGGCAGACCCGTGGAGGAGCCGGGATTAGAACCCAGGTCCTTCTGACTCCCAAGCCTGTGCTCTTCCCACTAGGCCATGCTGCTTGGTGTGGGCTACCAAGTCACCGGAGATTTCATTAGCTGCCGCGTTAGCCCATCCATAACACCTGTCTGATTCAGTGCTGTGGTTTAGCGGTCATAGTATTAGCTTTTTCCTGTGTACAGAGCACATTATACTAAGCATTGGAAAGGGGTTCACAATCATCAGCACATCTTCCTTGGAGTCTCTGGGGCACAGTTGCCTGCAGAGAGCAGTTCTTGCATGGCTGCCCCTAAGACTTTAGATAATATTCCGAGTCTGTTGAGTTGAGAGATTCCAACGGTGTGAGAGCTTATTTCTGTTGCCTCTTTCAAGCACGGCGCTGTGCAGTTCTTCAGGACTGGGCTTGCTTTACTCCCCGAGCAATGGGACAGCCGCTACACCATCAGTTGAGAAGCAGCACGGCATAGCAGATAGAGCTCGGGTCTGGGAGTTGGGTCATGGGTAATAATAATAATAATAATAATAATGATGATAGCATTTATTAAGCGCTTACTATGTGCAAAGCACTGTTCTAAGCGCTGGGGAGTTACAAGGTGATCAGGTTGTCCCACGTGAGGCTCACAGTCTTCATCCCCATTTTACAGATGAGGTAACTGAGGCACAGAGAAGTTAAGTGACTTGCCCAAAGTCACACAGCTGAAAATTGGCAGAGCCGGGATTTGAACCTGTGACCTCTGACTCCAAAGCCCGGGCTATTTCCACTGAGCCACGCTGCTTCTCTAATTCATTCATTCATTCATTCAATCAATCGTATTTATTGAGCACTTACTGTGTGCAGAGCACTGTACCGAGCACTTGGGAAGTACAAGTTGGTAACATACAGAGACGGTCCCTACCCAACAGTGGGCTCACAGTGGAAAAGGGGGAGACAGAACAAAACAAAACATATTAACAAAATAAAATAAAGAGAATAAATATGTACAAATAAAATAGAGTAATAAATACATACAAACATATATACAGCTCTGTCACTAGTCTGCTGTGTGAACTTGGGCAAGTTGCTTCACTGGGCCTCAGTTACCTCATCTGTAAAATGGGATGGTGAGCCCCATGTGGGAGGGACTGATCTGCTTGTATCCACCCTAGCACTTAGTGTACAGTGCCTGGCATATAGTAAGAGCTTAATACCGTCATTATTATTACTAATAATAACTATTATTATTCTGATCCAGTGGGCCACGCCACCATGAACCTTGATGAAGTTTTCAGGGCATCCCAACTGGCAGAGTAATTTCCAGAGCCCAGATCTACTGCTGGTAACAAATGCTTTCACATGGTCCATGGAAACTGTGTAGAAGTTGGTGCCGTTCCCTGCACCTTTCCTTCATCAGACAGGCAACAAAATCTGTGGTCTAATCCCGGCTCTGCCACCTGTCCGCCGTGTGACTCTGAGCAAGTCACTCCACTTCACCGGGCCCCAGTTTCCTCATCTGTAAAATGGGGATTCAAAATCCTACTCCCTCTTACTTAGACTGCAAGCCCCACGTGGGACAGTGACTCTGTCCAACCTGATTATCACATATCCAACCCATCGCTTAGAGCAATGGTTAGCACATAATAAGTGCCGAACAAGTACCATTAAAAGAAGAAAAAAAGCCACACAAATTCTGGAAGCGGTCAAAGAAATTTAGTAGTCAATTCAGGAGGGCTCTGGCTAGGAATTTTCCAGCAACTGAGTCATGGCGTGTCCCAATAATTGGCCCGACCTGATCTCTGGGTGATCTTCTTGAGGTCGGTAATGAAGGTGGCACCTTTGAGAGCTGAAGGAGTTTCCTCAGTGGTCTACAAGTGGAGGAAGAACACATCCAAGTGTTTAAGCAGGGTGTCCCTCTGAGCTCAAAGACCTCAGTAGGGGCCACTCCAGTTCTCACGGTTCTGCTTTCTGTTTTGAACTGCTCTTTCGTTCCCGAACGTAAAAAAAAGAAACTTTCCCTTTTTTATGGCATCTGTTAAGTGCTTCTTATGTGCCAGGCACTGTACTAAGTGCTGTGCAAGATCCAAGCTTATGAGGAGGGACACAACCCTGTCCCACAGAGGGTACACAGTCTTCATCCCCATTTCACAGATGAGGGAACTGAGGCCCAGCAAAGTGAAGCGACTCACCCAAGATCACCCAGCAGACAAGTGGCAACGGTGCTTTGCACGTAGTAAGCGCTTAATAAATGCCATTATTATTATTAAGTGGCAGAGCCGGGGTCAGAATCCGGGTCCTTATGACTCCCAGGCATGGGCGCTATCCAGTAGCGGACGCTGCTGCTCACGTCTTCCCTGCTGCAGCTTGGCCCGTCCTTCCGGAATTGTAAAGCGAGGGCTGGCAAGGTCGGGCCTACAAGCCACGTCGGCCTCTTCCTCCTCCTCCAATCAATCAATCAATCGTATTTATTGAGCGCTTACTATGTGCAGAGCACTGCACTGCTCGTCCACTCCGAGGACGAGCCGCCCACCGGAGCGCGTGGAAGCCCCCGCTCTCCTGCCTCTGCGCTTCACCAGCAGGTCTGAGCGCCTTGTAGGCAGGGAACGTGTCTACCAATTCTATTAAATTGTACTCTCCCGAGCATTCAGCCCAGTGCTCTGCACTCAGTAAGTGCTCAATAAACACCACTGACGGGATTTTGAGGGCAAGGCCGGCTCCAGGCTGCAGCTCTGCTTCTCCCGGGAAAGTGCTCCCTGTTCCTCAGCACGACAATCGCAGAGCAACAAACAATCGATGGTATTTATGGAGCACTCACTGTACTGTGCACCTGGGAGAGTACAACAGAGCAGAGTTCGTAGACACGTCCCCTGCCCGCAACGAGCTCACGGTCTAGAGGGGGAGACTGACGTTAACAGAAATAAATTACGGATATGTACACAAGTGCTGTGGGGCGAATAATAGGAGCCAAGCAGAAGGCCGTCGGGCCAGCTTTTGTTGTTGCGATGAAGCTTCAGGGCACCGCGTGACGTCACTTCAACCCACTGCTCAGTGTGACAATCATTTTGCCCGGCTCTTTTGTACGATACAGTGGCTGACCCCTGCTCTGATGGAGGAAAAAAAAAATACTCACTCGCCTAGCTAACGCCTGGTTCAGAAACAGAGGGAGCCTGGTGATGTGGCTAGAAAAACAATCTGCATTGTAGCCACATGAAGAAAAATACTGGGCCAACTGGAAACCTGAACAAGGTAAAGAGAAGCCAGGGGTTTGGTTGTCCCACGTCAGTCAATCCAAACACTAAGACACATGAGCCAGCCTTAGCACCTAACCAACGGTGAAAACTTAGACAGTGGAGAAGTGACACCATTGGCCTGCCAATAAATACTTGGTATTTTTCACCAGCTGAACTATGTCTAGCTCACCCTCCTTCATGGACACGGAACCAAGTCAGAAAAGAATATTCACGCCTTTATCTTCACTGATTTTTGCTTCAGATGCCAAAACAACTTCCAGGGTGTATTTTTCTTTTTAAACCAACAACATATTTTCTTCATCATTTTGAAAACCTTCCATATTCAGTACTCTTTAACTAGAACGGACTGGCTTTGAATCCCTCAGCAAAATTAAAAAAAAAAAAAAAGAGAGAAGGTTACTTTCCAAAACAGCAATGCTCCAGAAGGAGTTATATCTGCAAACCTATTTGATCTATCAAATGAATAGATCACTAAGAAGTAGCATCACCAAAGAATAATAATAATAATAGTATTTGTTCAGCACTTAGTGCCAAGCACTGTTCTAAGCGCCAGGATAGATACAAGGTTATCAGGTTGTCCCATGTGGGGCTCACAGTTTTCATCCCCATTTTACAGATGAGGTAACTGAGACACAGAGAAATTAAGTAACTCGCCCAAAGTCACATAGCTCACAAGTGAAGGAGCCGGGATTAGAACTCATGACCGCTGACTCCCAAGCCCTTGCTCTTTCCACTGAGCCACTCTGCTTCTCTGATGAATAGAATATGGGCCTGGGAGTCGGAAAGATCTGTGTTCCAATTCTGGTTCCAGCACTTGTCTGCTGTGTGACCTTGGGCAAGTCACTTCACTTCTCTGGGCCTCAGTGACTTCACCTGTGAAATAGAGACAAAGACTTTGAGCCCCATGTGGGACAGGGACTGTGTCCAACCTGGTTAGCTTCTATCTACCCCAGTGCAGAGTTAAAAAAAAAAAATTTTTTTTAAAAAGGCAAAAACTTCTTGGATGTATTCCAGAAGGTCAGTGTTTTTTCCTGTTAAAATTATGTTAATGCTCTGTTGAATAATTCCACTATCACACCACACTGTCATCTCTGAGTTTCACACAATTTAGCAGAGGCCACGTTCAATCTCTGTGTACCGCGAGTTTTAGAAAGGTGAATACTGGGAATTTTGGGCCACTAAATTATGCCTTCTGATCTACTAAATTGCATACGGTTCAATGATTTGCCTGGGCCCATATGACAGACTGAATTTTACAGGGCTCAAGAGCCACACCTTAACCAGGGCTGTCCTGAAGCACACCTTTTACTGTGTTTCTTTAATTGTGGATTTCCCTCTATTGCAAGGGGAATATCTACGGAGGTACACAGACATAAATTCACTCTGCATATGTATGGATACATACCCACACACACACACCCAAAGATGAGCGTGTTTGTAGGCACGCACGCTCGCACATGCATGTATGTTTGTGCAGTTCAAGATATAAGGAGAAGAAAGCCCATCGTGTGGAGCCCCAGTTGATCACAACCAGTTCCCAGACGCCGACTGGCTAAGAGGGCTGAAGCAGGAGAGGGGTTTGTTTGCAACTGGTGCTCCTCTCGTTCCGCTTTCTCTGCCTGGTACAGCCCTGTCACCTAGAAGAGAAGGCCCGCCATGCAAAAACCCCAAGGACAAAAGAAGATTGCTCCACTTGGCCCTTCCAAGACCCACCTTCTACAAGGTACCCAAAACCAGCTATCGGCGAAGGGAGTGAAAGTACGTCTCCTTTTACCTTCCCTATCCACTTATCTCCCTCTCTCTCTCGACAGATCAGTTTGATTTAGGGGTTTTAATGGACCGTAACTTGCACTGAAAAAGTGTCTGGCAAAAATCTTGTCGTTATGCTAGGGAAAGGACCGATGATTGAGAGAGTGGCAAACCAAAAACTCTTTTAACGTCAGTTGTGTTTATACAGACTTCTTATAGTTCCAATCAACCCATGGCATTTATAGAGCGCTTACTGTGTACAGAGCACTGTACTAGGTGCTTGTGGGAGAGCACAACAGGGTCGGCAGACGCTAACGGAATTGATACCTTTTAAAACTACTTCATAACTTTTCCCACTAGACGTCTCAAGCTACGTCAAACAAGACACTTTTAATATCATAATCATAAAACAATGGGTAGTTGAAGGAAACACCTCTGAAAAATGTTTGCTCGCTTTCACCGAGACAAAGAATGCGATGTGTAGATATCGTATTACAACTCGAGGTCCTAAGAATAAAAACTCGGTCACCCAGACTGGCCTTATAAGTCCATAGCCCTGCCATTTGGCGCAACGGTCCTTGGGTTTTTCGCTCTGACGCCAAATGCCCTTGTGACCCCGCCCCGGAGGAGGCCAGGGAAAAGGAACGCTTCACCCCGAACACCATTTTTTTTTTTTAAATCCGAGCATCCCGCGGTAATCCCCGTCTAAAACAAGCTCTGAAAGTACCCTGCGGGTCACACTAATGCAGGAGAACGGCTAGAGGTGAGGGGTTTTTAGGGTATTTGCTAAGCACTATGTGCCAAGCATTGTACCGAGCGCTGGGATAGGGATAAAATCACCCCGTTGGACAATTCCCGCCCCATGTGGGGCTCACAATCTCAATCCCCCTTTTCCAGATGAGGTAACTGAGGCCCTGAGAAGTGAAGTGATTAGCCCAAGGTCACGCAACAGACAAGCGGTTGAGCCGGAATCGGAGCTCAAGGTTACCCCCTTTCTGGGGGTGAAGGTCTCCGGTTGAGGGGCAGGGACCACAGAGCACAGTTTGAGATACGATGGTCAGTCTGAATTTCAGAGGGGCAGGGTGGCAACTGTTAAAATTAGCCCATTATGTCTTATCTTAGCAAGCCCAAACTCGGAGCAGGAGACAGTTTCTCGAAGCATCTGCTACAAAACTGAGAAATCAATAGACTCCTAAAGAAAGGATTCAATTTCACATTCGGCGACTGGTAGGGCAAGCTACTTCCCTTTCTAAATTCTTGCAGAATGCAAATACTTGAAGGAATTGAAAGCAACTGTGTACCAAAAATATTATAGGAAGTCAAGCAACGCACAGAGATTAAAATTACATACCTCTTTTAAAAATAAATACCGTTGCAACCATTTTTCTTAATTAATCGCCATGGAACCAGATTAAAAATAAGTCTGGCTTAAATTGAGATGGGGTATTACTTGTAGTTTCAAAATCTCCAGAGATCAATATTTAGAGGCTTATTTTGGGTAAGGTGAATTTTACCCTGAGCTCGTCGTGGGCAGGAATGACTCTGTTGTTATAGTGTACTCTCCCAGGCACTCAGTACAGTGCTTTGCACACAGTTAAGCGCTCAACAAATGACTGAATGAATGAAAAAAACAGTTGCTGGCGTACTTAGCCTTAAACTAATTAATATTCGCACACTTCATACATCCTTTAAGTCAAAGGAGTAAGATAAAAAGAGCCACACCCAATCTCATTTACCGCACTTGCGGATATTAAATGCTAGAAAACTACAAACTGTCATATTTCCCACATTAACCCTAGTTTTAAGAAACAAGTCTTAATCCCGCAAAACACCACGGTGACGGTCAAGAAAAATGTTGAAACAAGTACAGAATGTTTTCCAATATGTAATAAGTAGGTCAATTTTGGTTCGGGCTTGAATCAAGTCATTGAAATTTACCACGCGCTCGCGGACCGAGGAGCACCCTACTAAGCGTTTGGGTGAAGACAACAGAGCTGGTAATAATAATGATGGCACTTGTTAAGCGCTTACTATGTGCAAGGCACTGTTCTACGCGCCGGGTAGACAACGGCCCCTCCAACTCCCTTATATCTGTTCTCTATGATATAAAATTTGGATTGGGGCATCCGATAGCATCCCTTCGTTAATAAACGCCTCCAGTTTCACGGTGACTCGGGAAAATCCGGTAATACGGGCCCAACTCTGCCTTTTCAGCAAGGGCTGTCGCAGGCTGGAGGTTCAACTGGTGCAGGACAACTCTTCCCCCTTCGGCAACAACAGTCCCCCCGCCTTTAGCCGGTGCATCGTGCTCACAGGAGCGCCCACATCCCCACACATCGAAGCCACCCTAAATAAAGAATCCGAGTCCCGATTTTCTCTTAGCAGGAAAAGAAAGTGGGTTTCTGTGGAAACGTGTGGGTCTGTGATGTTCCTCTTTCGCGTCTGGGAGGAGAAAGAAGGTGGGTGTTGCGGGGGCTGTCAGCTGGGAGCCCGGGCTCGGTGGCGGTTTTGGGGGCACTCACCCACACCCTCCTTTGCTCCTGGGTTTCGGCCCACGGCACAGTCGGGGGGAGGAAGGAGACCCCCCCACGCTCGTTGAGGGCAGGGAATGTGGCGTTATGATGATGATGGCATTTATTAAGCGCTTACTATGTGCAAGGCACTGTTCTAAGCGCTGGGGAGGTTACAAGGTGACCAGGTTGTCCCACAGGGGGCTCACAGTCTTAATCCCCATTTTACAGATGAGGTAACTGAGGCACAGAGTAGTGAAGTGCCTTCCCTGAGGCACAGAGAAGGAAGTGCCTCCCTTCAAGGCCCTACTGAGAGCTCACCTCCTCCAGGAGGCCTTCCCAGACTGAGCCCCTTCCTTCCTCTCCCCCTCGTCCCCCTCTCCATCCCCCCCATCTTACCTCCTTCCCTTCCCCACAGCACCTGTATATACGTATATATGTTTGTACATGTTTGTTACTCTATTTTACTTGTACATATCTATTCTATTTATTTTATTTTGTGAGTATGTTTGGTTTTGTTCTCTGTCTCCCCCTTTTAGACTGTGAGCCCACTATTGGGTAGGGACTGTCTCTAGATGTTGCCAAATTGTACTTCCCAAGCGCTTAGTACAGTGCTCTGCACACAGTAAGCGCTCAATAAATACGATTGATGATGATGATGAAGTGACTAGCCCAAAGTCACAGTCACAGTTATGTTGTCGTGTCCTCTCCTAGGCGCTTAGGACGGGGCTTGGCCCACGTAAGCGCTCGCTACATACGATTAAAAGTTAACAGGAAGGAGGCCAAGAAAGAAGAAGGCACTGTGACTTGAACGCCCACACACAAGCCCTCCCACCTTAAGGCCAGGAACTCCTGGGCGGGAGGTTTCCTCCTTCCTCCTCCTCTTCCTCCCCCCCGGGCTCGGCGATGCCCATCACGTGAAGGTGGGAGTGGGGAGGCCTCCGCACCCGAGGGCGGGCAGGCAGGCAGGAAAGCCTCCTCCCCTGCCCCCCGACTTTCATTCATTCATGCAGTCGTATTTATCGGGCGCTTACTGTGTGCACGGCACTGTACTCAACGCTTGGGAGAGGACGATTCACCAGTAGAGAGCCCATCCCTGCCCACAACGGGTTCACAGTCTAGAAAGGGGGGTCGGGGGGGAGACGGACATGAAAACAAGTCAACAGGCATCAGCCTGGCTCAGCGGCAAGAGCCCGGGCTGGGGAGTCGGAGGTGGTGGGTTCTAATCCCGACTCCGCCATTTAATAATAATAATAATAATGGCATTTGTTAAGCGCTTACTACGTGCAGAGCACTGTTCTAAGCACTGGGGGTGGGATACGAGGTGATCAAGTTGTCCCACGTGGGGCTCACAGTCTTGGTCCCCATTTTACAGATGAGGTAACTGAGGCCCAGAGAAGTTAAGTGATTTGCCCAAGGTCACACAGCAGACATGTGGTGGAGCGGGATTCGAACCCATGACCTCTGACTCCAAAGCCCGTGCTCTTTCCACTGAGCCACGCTTAATGATAGCATTTATTAAGCGCTCCCCCTCCTCCCCATCCCCCCCGCCTTACCTCCTTCCCCTCCCCACAGCACCTGTATATATGTTTGTACAGATTTATTACTCTATTTATTTTACCTGTACATATTTACTATTCTATTTATTTTGTTATTATGTTTTGTTTTGTTGTCCGTCTCCCCCCTTCTAGACTGTGAGCCCGCTGCTGCGTAGGGACCATCTCTATATGTTCATTCAGTCGTATTTATTGAGCGCTTGCTGTGTGCAGAGCACTGTACTAAGCGCTTGGGAAGTGCAAGTCGGTAACCTACAGAGACGGTCCCTACCCGACAACGGCTTACAGTCTAGAAGCGGGAGACAGACAACAGAATAAAACCTGTAGACGGGTGTCAAAATCGTCAGAACGAATAGAATTAAACCTATATGCACATCATTAACAGTGCTTTGCACACAGTAAGCGCTTAATATATGCCATTATTATTAACAAAATGAATAGTAAATATTCAGTTGTACTTCCCAAGCGCTTAGTACAGTGCTGCGCACACAGTAAGCGCTCAATAGACACGACTGAATGAATGAATGAATGCTACGTGCAAAGCACCGTTCTAAGCGCTGGGGCGGTTACAAGGTGATGAAGTTGTCCCCCGTGGGGCTCCCAGTCTTCATCCCCATTTTCCGGAGGAGGGAACCGAGGCCCGGGGAAGGGAAGGGCCTTGCCCGAAGTCACCCGGCTGAGCGGCGGCGGAGGCGGGATTAGAACCCATACCCTCTGACTCCAAAGCCCGGGCTCTTTCCAATCAATCAATCAATCAATCCTATTTATTGAGCGCTTACTGTGTGCAGAGCACTGTACTAAGCGCTTGGGAAGTACAAGTCGGCAACATATAGCGACAGTCCCTACCCAACAGTGGGCTCACAGTCTAAAAGGGGGAGACAGAGAACAAAACCAAACATACCACCAAAATAAAATAGAATAGATATGTACAAGTAAAATAAATAGAGTAATAAATATGTACAAACATATACATATATACAGGTGCTGTGGGGAAGGGAAGGGAAGGAGGTAAGATTGGGGGATGAAGAGGGGGGCGAGGGGGAGAGGAAGGAAGGTGCCCCGCTGCCGTTTGCCGGCTGTGGGACCTTGGGCGAGTCACGTCTCTTCTCCGGGGCGAGGGGACCACCTCATCACCTTGGGCCCTCCCCCCACCCCGGCGGCTGGAGCGGCGCCCGTCACATAATGATAATCATAATAATAATGAAGGCATTTATTAAGCGCTTACTATGTGCAAAGCTCGGGGGGGAACGGTCTTCATCCCCATTTTGCAGATGAGGTCACTGAGGCTCCGAGAAGTGAAGTGACTTGCCCAAGGTCACACAGCAGACACGTGGCAGAGTCGGGATTGGAACCCACGACCTCTGACTCCAAAGCCTGGGCTCTTTCCACTGAGCCACGCTGCTCCTCCTCCACATAGCGAGCGCTTAACCGGGCCCACCACCCTCACCACCCTCATTCATTCATTCAATCGTATCGATTGATTGGGCGCCTACTGTGTGCAGAGCACAGGACTAAGCCTCACCACCCGCACCACCCTCATTCATTCATTCATTCATTCATTCAATCGTGTCGACTGATTGAGCGCCTACTGTGTGCAGAGCACTGGACTAAGCCTCACCACCCGCACCACCCTGGGTTTGGAGTCAGAGGTCATGGGTTCGAATCGCAGCTCCACCACATGTCTGCTGCGTGACCTTGGGCAAGTCACTTAACTTCTCTGAGCCTCAGTTCCCTCATCTGTAAAATGGGGATGAAGGCTGTGAGCCCCACGTGGGACAACTTGATCACCTTGTATCCACCCCCAGCGCTTAGAACAGTGCTCTGCACATAGTAAGCGCTTAACAAATGCCATTATTAATTAATTGATTGATTGAGCGCCTACTGTGTGCAGAGCACTGGACTAAGCCTCACCACCCGCACCCCCCTCATTCATTCATTCAACCGTATCGACTGATTGAGCGCCTACTGTGTGCACAGCACTGGACTTAGCCTCACCGCCTGCACTCATTCATTCATTCAATCGTATCGATTGATTGGGCGCCTACTGTGTGCAGAGCACTGGACTAAGCCTCACCACCCGCACCCCCCTCATTCATTCATTCAACCGTATCGATTGATTGAGCACCGGCTGTGTGCAGAACACTGGACTAAGCCTCACCACCCTCACCCATTCATTCATTCAATCGTATCGATTGACTGAGCGCCTACTGTGTGCAGAGCACTGGACTAAGCCTCACCCCCCGCACCCACCTCATTCATTCGTTCATCATCAATCGTATTTATTGAGCGCTTACTAGGTGCAGAGCACTGTCCTAAGCGCTTGGGAAGTCCAAATTGGCAACACCTAGAGACGGTCCCTACCCAACAGTGGGCTCACAGTCTAAAAGGGGGAGACAGAGAACAAAACCAAACATCCTAACGAAATAAAATAAATAGAATAGATATGTACAAGTAAAATAAATAAATAAATAGAGTAATGAATATGTACAAACATATATACAGGTGCTGTGGGGAAGGGAAGGAGGAAGGGAAGGAGGAAGGGAAGGAATTCATTCATTCAATCGTACAGACTGATTGAGCGCAGAGCGCTGGACTAAATAATAAGCCTCACCGCCCGCATTCATTCATTCATTCAAGCGTATCGACTGAGCGCCTACTGTGTGCAGGGCAGTGCACTGGGCGCTTGGTGTATATATGTGTATATATAGGTGTATATAAGTCTAAAAGGGGGAGACAGAGAACAAAACCAAACATACTAAGAAAATAAAATAAATGGAATAGATATGTACAAGTAAAATAAATAAAGTAATAAATATGTACAAACATATATACATACACACAGGTGCTGCGGGGAAGGGAAGGAGGTAAGATGGGGGGATGGAGGGGGGGACGAGAGGGAGAGGAAGGATATATATATGTAAATATGGTTCTACATATTTATTACTCTATTTATTTATTTTACTTGTACATATCTATCCTATTTATTTCATTTTGTTAGTATGTTTGGTTTCGTTCTCCGTCTCCCCCTTTTAGACTGTGAGCCCTCTGTTGGGTAGGGACTGTCTCTAGTTGTTGCCCATTTGTACTTCCCAAGCGCTTAGTGCAGTGCATATTTATTACTCTATTTATTTATTTATTTTACTTGTACCTATCTATCCTATTTATTTTATTTTGTTGGTATGTTTGGTTTCGTTCTCCGTCTCCCCCTTTTAGACTGTGAGCCCACTGGTGGGTGGGGACCGTCTCTAGATGTTGCCAATTTGTACTTCCCAAGCGCTTAGTGCAGTGCATATTTATTACTCTATTTATTTATTTATTTTACTTGTACCTATCTATCCTATTTATTTTATTTTGTTGGTATGTTTGGTTTCGTTCTCCGTCTCCCCCTTTTAGACTGTGAGCCCACTGTTGGGTGGGGACCGTCTCTAGATGTTGCCAATTTGTACTTCCCAAGCGCTTAGTACAGTGCTCTGCACACAGTAAGCGCTCAATAAATACGATTGATGATGATGATGCACATAGTAAGCGCTCAATAAATACGATTGATGATGATGACGGGAGGTCCAAGCGGGCACCACCTAGAGTTGGTCCCTACCGAGCGCCGGGGTCTCAGTGTGTGGGGGGGGATGATCCGTCCGACCAAACGAAACCTACTGAGCGGCATCAGGCCGATGGGGGTCAGCGGTCTCGGCCGCCCCCCCCCGCCCCCGGGCCTCCGCGGCCACACGTGCCCACGGTCCCGTCCGGGTGACGCACCTGCGCTGGGCAGCGGGCGGGCTGTCTGTCGGTGTGTTTCGGTGTGGTGTCGGTCCGGTCCGGTCCGGGTGTGGACCCCCGGCCGGCGCCCAGAACCCGTGTCGCAGCCTGTCAGGGCCGGCCTCGGCTGAGGGGCCCGGGGCGGCGGGCTCCTCCTCCTCCTCCGCCTCCTCCGCCTCCTGTGACGCGCGGTCCCCTCAGCCACACAACATGGCGGCGGCTGGCGGTGGGCGGGGCCGACGCCCGGGGGCCGCCACCTGATTGGGCCGTGGCCCACAGCTGTGGGGGGCGGGGCCTCCGCCTGACGGGGGCGGGGCCAAAGCGCGGGAGCTCCATCTGATTGGGTCGGGGCCCACACCTGTTGTGGGCGGGGCCTCCATCTGACGAGGGCGTGGCCGACAGCCGGTGGGCGGCTCCCGCGGTAGGGGGCGGGGCCAAAGCCCTGGGGCTCCATCTGATTGGGGCGGGGCCAAAGGCCGGAGCCGACAGCTGATTGGGGCGGGGCCTGCAGCCGACGGGGGCTTGGCCGACAGCCGGTGGGCGGGGCCGACGCCCGGGGGCCTCCACCTGATTGGACCGTGGCCCACAGCTGTTGTGGGCGGGACCTCCATCTGACGGGGGCGGGGCCGGGGCCCGCCACAGGGGGCGGGGCCAAAGCCCGGGAGCTCCATCTGATTGGGTCGGGGCCCACAGCTGTTGTGGGCGGGGCCTCCATCTGACGAGGTCGTGGCCGACAGCCGGTGGGCGGCTCCCGCGGTAGGGGGCGGGGCCCGCTCCAGGGGGTGGGGCCAAAGGCCGGGGCCGACATCTGATTGGGGCGGGGCCTCCATCTGACGAGGGCGTGGCCGACAGCCGGTGGGCGGGGCCGACGCCCGGGGGCCTCCACCTGATTGGACCGTGGCCCACAGCTGTTGTGGGCGGGGCCTCCGTCTGACGGGGGCGGGGCCGACAGTCTGGAGCTCCATCTGATTGGGTGGGGGCCCACGCCTGTTGTGGGCGGGGCCTCCATCTGACGAGGGCGTGGCCGACAGCCGGTGGGCGGGGCCCGCGGTAGGGGGCGGGGCCAAAGCCCGGAGCTCCATCTGGTTGGGGCGGGGCCCGCACCAGGGGGCGGGGCCAAAGGCCGGGGCCGACATCTGATTGGGGCGGGGCCTGCAGCCGACGGGGGCTTGGACGGCGGCCGGTGGGCGGGGCCGGCAGCCCGGATTGGGGGCGGGGCCAAAGCCCGGGGCCTCCTCCTGATTGGGTCGTGGCCCACACCTGTTGTGGGCGTGGCCTCCGTCTGACGGGGGCATGGCCGACAGTCGGTGGGCTGGGCCCGCTGTAGGGGGCGGTGCCAAAGCCCGGGGGGGGCTCTATCTGGTTGGGGCGGGGCCCGCATCAGGGGGCGGGGCCAACATCTGATTAGGGCGGGGCCTTCAGCCGATGGGGGCTTGGCCGACAGCCGGTGGGCGGGGCCAAAACCCGGGGCCTCCACCTGATTGGGTCGTGGCCCACATCTGTTGTGGGCGGGGCCTCCGTCTGACGAGGGCGTGGCCGACAGCCGATGGGCGGGGCCCGGGGTTGGGGCGGGGCCAAAACCCTGGGGCTCCATCTGATTGGGGCGGGGCCAAAGACCTGGGCCGACATCTGATTGGGGCGGGGGCATACACCCGACGGGGGCGTGGCAAACAGCCGGTGGGCGGGGCCAAAGCCCGGCGCCTACCCCGGATTGGGGCGGGGCCAAAGCCCGGGGCCTCCACCTGATTGGGTCGTGGCCCACATCTGTTGTGGGCGAGGCCTCCATCTGACGGGGCCGTGGCCGACACCCGGTGGGCGGGGCCCGGATCAGGGGGCGGGGCCAAAGCCCTGGGGCTCCATCTGATTGGGGGGCCCGCAGTAGGGGGCGGGGCCAAAGGCCGGGGCCGACATCTGATGGGGCGTGGCCCGCAGCCGGGGTCGTAGCCTCCATCTGATTGGCGCACGGCCGAGAGCGGTGGGCGGGGCCCGAGGAAGGGGGCGGGGCCAAAGGCCGGGGCCTCCATCTGATTGGATCGGGCCCCACCGCCGGGGGGCGTGGCCTCCATCTGATTGGCGCACGGCCGGGAGCCGGTGGGCGGGGCCGAGCCCATGGAATAACCACCGGGCAGAGAGCTGCCATTTTAACCAATACAATCCTAAAAGAATAACAACAACAACAACAACGACAACAACAAAAGCTCTCCCGGTGCATAAACTAACCAGGTGTAGAGTTTCCGTTTGAACCAACACAACGTAAAAAAGCCCAGAGAAACAGCGTGGTTCAGTGGAAAGAGCCCGGGCTTCGGGGTCACAGGTCATGGGTTCAAAAAGAGCCTCTGCCAACTGTCAGCTGGGTGACTTTGGGCAAGTCACTTCACTTCTCTGGGCCTCAGTCACCTCATCTGGAAAATGGGGATGAAGACTGTGAGCCCCCCGTGGGACACCCTGCTCATCTTGTAACCTCCCCAGCGCTTAGAACAGTGCTTTGCACATAGTAAGCGCTTAAGAAATGCCATCATTATTATTATTACTGGTGCATAAACTAACCGGGGACAGCGTCTCTAACAGATACAATTAAAACACCAAACCGAAACCCAGCTATAGCAGGGCAGGAACTAACCCAGCGGCGTAGAGTCAGTCACTGACCGACTGACCGACGGTTACAGCAGACGAGGGGAAGACGAGACCAGAGAAAGCAGCAGAGAAAGGAGCAGGGTTCGGATGGAAAACCAGCCCAACGCCGATGATCGGCGGCCTTCCAAACTTCCCAGGGGTATGAGGGACCTTCTGAGACGCGACGCCTGGATAAGGACCGGGGATACGGATTGAGAACCAGCCCAACGCCGATGATCCACCGATGATCCAAACTTCCCTTCTGAGACTCGACGCCTGCTTCTGCAGCAAAAGCCCTTCCCCACCATCCACGAAGTTTGGAGGCTGTGAAGAACAAGATCGCTCTACAAAGAAGTTGACAAATTCATCACAGGAGGACCTACTTCGGATAACCTAATCTTTTTTTTAAAAAAAACAACAACAACCGAACTGGTACTGGTTAATGATAACGATGGTATTTGTTAAGCGCTTACTATATGTCAGGCACTGTTCTAAGCGCTGGGGGAGATACCAAGTGATCAGGGTGCCCCCCCCTTGTGGGGCTCCCAGTCTTCATCCCCATTTGACAGACGAGGGAACTGAGGCCCAGAGAAGTGAAGTGACTCGTCCAAAGTCACACAGCTGACAGGATTAGAACCCACGACCTCTGACTCCCAAGCCTGGGCTTTTTCCCCAGAGCCACGCTGCTCCTCCATAGTTAGGCACTGACTGTGTGCCAGGCACTGTGCCAAGTGCTGGGGTAGATACAAGGTAATCAGGTTGGACACGGCCCACGTCCTCATTTTACAAATGAGGTAACTAAGGCCCAGTGAAGTCAAGTGACTCGCCCAGGGTCACACAGCAGACTAGTGGCGGAGCCGGGATAAGAACTCGGGTCCTTCTGACTCTCAAGCCTGGGCTTTATTCACTAGGCCATGCTGCTTCATAACGGGCGAGGGGAATGCTGCAACGAGAGAGGTGCCCACACACGCAAGGAAGTCAACAGGCCGAATGGGATTAGCGACCTCAACACAAACAGTCTCCTCTTGCCGAGTGCGTGTGCCAAACGCTAGCTTGTGATCGCAGACACCATCTCACAGGGACTGAGTTCAACCTGGTTAACATAGCTATCCCAGCACTCAGAACGGTGTTTGACACATAGGAAGCGCTTAACAAATACAGTAATAATCATCATCTTAATTTATATTAATATCTGTCTCCACATCTACGCTGTAAATTCACTGTGGGCAAGGAATGTGTCTGTTATATTGTTGTGTTATATTCTCCTGGGCGCTTAGTACAGTGCCAGCACACTGTAAGCACTAGATCAATCAATCAATCAATCGAATTTATTGAGCGCTTACTATGTGCAGAGCACTGTACTAAGCGCTTGGGAAGTACAAATTGGCAACACATAGAGACAGTCCCTACCCAACAGTGGGCTCACAGTCTAAAAGGGGGAGACAGAGAACAAAACCAAACATACCAACAAAATAAAATAAATAGGATAGAAATGTACAAGTAAAATAAATAAATAAATAAATAAATAGAGTAATAAATATGTACAACCATATACACATATATACAGGTGCTATGAGGAAGGGAAGGAGGTAAGATGGTAAGATATGAGGCTGTCTTCAGAAATATAGCTAGATTCGTATGAACTACATCCTATTACGAACAAAAACTAAGAAGCCGGGTGGGAAGGGTTCAGATCTAAAACTGCTTTTTCATCAGTTCGGGTTTTACAAAAGTATGGTCTGAAAATTACAAATGCTGTTTGATAAGCATGGCAGAGAAATGTATCGGGCAGAAAGCTCTTTTTTCTCTTTAATTAGTCTGGTAAATGAAAATCTACCAGCTTCCTACTATCGTTATCTTTACTAATTATAGCACAAATTTTCAACTTGGGTTTCTTGGGAGATATTTCTAGTAATGGAATAGACATCCTCTAATCCGGTTTCAAATATGCTTCAGTTTACTAATTAAAATGCCCAAGTTCACACGGGAAGTTAGGAGTTTAGGGGTGGTGCAAGAACTCTTGAAGTGCAAGAACCATCAAGAAAACAGCTCCAGGAAACCAAAACAGGTTTTACCTAGTATTTTGTTCTCCTTTTGGTTTCCATCCAATATAATTTACAATCCAGAAGAATGAATTAAAGCCTACCTCCCTTAGGTCTCTGAGCTCCTTTTCGTGCTGCAGATACATGAGACTCCACATTACCATGTCTTCCAAAGGGTTTGGTGAAGATTAATTTAAGCTATAGGAGAGTGATTATTGCAACTCTCAGAATTTGAAATATTTCTCGTTTCATTCTCTCCTCTTTCCAGGCTTTTCTGTGTTTCCTTTTCCTCTCTCATTTTTCTTCATTTTTTTTCCCCGCCGTGGGTTATTATTTTCTCATCCATCTTACTGGAATAAAATAAAAGGTCCAGTTAAATTACCATAATAACTAAATAGTTTGCAGGTCCTTGGTTTGTAAAACTGCAACCCCACCCAGCACGATTTATAGATGACAGAGACTTCAGATTTCCTTTGTGTGCACATTAAATATATGTTCCCTAAGATAAGATACTTAAGGAATTCATACTTGGTAAGTTTCCTCTTATAAGATCTGTCAAAAAAACAATTTATGTTTTCAAGAGAAGATCCTCAAAAAACTACCCCCAAGCATATGGAGACTTTATCTTCTTTGCAAACTAAACAATCAAGCATGCAAATACCTCCGAGAGATTATTTCCAGTTATTAGTACAACACTAGACTGTGAGCCCACTGTTGGGTAGAGACCGTCTCTATATGTTGCCAACTTGTACTTCCCAAGCGCTTAGTACAGTGCTCTGCACACAGTAAGCGCTCGATAAATACGATTGAATGAATGAAGAACAAAGCTGAGAGATGGAATTTTCTTGGATTTTAACTTTTCTTTGTAGGAGCAACAATATCAGCAAACTCGGAAAAGTCATCGCTTTTTGAAATGGGCGCCGATTTTTTTAGTGGTATTTGACAAGTGCCGGGCACTCTGCTAAGGGCTGGGGTGGATACCAGGTAACCTACCACACGGGGCTCACGGTGTGACTCCCCATTTTACGGATGAGGTAACTAAGGCACAGAGAAGTTAAGTGACCTGGCCAAGGTCACACAGCTGACAAGTGGTGGAGCTGGGATTAGAACCTAGGTCCTTCTGATTCCTAGGCCTGTGCGGCGGGATCTAACTGAAGCCTTAAAATCAACGGACTACCTTCCTAAATTACAGCAACTCTGCAACCTTCAGAGTCCAAAGCAAATTTACTTTTACAATTCTGAATAGTCACAGGGAAATTATTTTTATGAAGGAGCGTGACCTAGTGGAAAGACTAACAGGCCTGGGAGTGAGAGGACCTGTGTTCTAATCCCTTCTCCGCCCCTTGCCTGCTGTGTGACCTCGGGCAAGGCACTTAATTTCTCTGTGCCTCAGCAAGCTCAACCGTAAAACAGGGATTGAGATTGTGAGCTCCATATCCCAAGTGAGCCGTTTTTAAGGGGAACCCCCAGCTGCCTAGACCCTGCTTTAAAGGCAGAAACTGATCTTCGATAATTCCTCAAACAAGGATAGGAAGATGGAGGTGGGAGACATCTAAGGGAAATAGCTTCCTAATCCCGTCCAGATACCAGAGAGTCGGTGCTTTCTGCAGGTCAGTCATCTATCTGGATGGGGGTTGGAGAACAATAACGATTGTTATTAAGCGCTTACTATGTGCCGTGCACTGTTCTCAGCGCTGGGGTAGATATAAGATAAATCAGGTGGCCCCATGTGGGTAGGGACTGTCTCTAGATGTTGCCAACTTGTACTTCCCAAGCGCTTAGTACAGTGCTCTGCACACAGTAAGCGCTCAATAAATACGATTGAATGAATGTGGGGCTCACCGTCTTAAATCCCCATTTTACAGATGAGGTAACGGAGGCACAGAGAAGTGAAGTGACTTGCCCAAAGTCACACAGCTGACTTTGACCATGACCTCTGACTCCCGTGCTCTTTCCACTAAGCCACTGTGCCTCCGAAGAAAGGCAAGAAGAAAGACCTCTGAAGAGACCGGTTTCTGGGGCGGTTTGTTAGCCTAGGTCCAGACCTCTGGGGAATTTAGCTGCGGTTCTCGCATACAGAAGGGCTAGCTTAGACGCCCTGATCCGAGCAGCTTGAGGCCGGATAGCCCTTGATGAGTTTTCTAGGGACAGTAACAGGTCCCAAGAATGGCAAAACAAGGGCTAAAGAAGGTTAGGTTTTATCAGGGTGGGTGATATTACCGATCCCTTATCCTGTCTTATCACTCACCCCATCCAGGCTCGATGACCTCATCAGCCCCTTGCTGACCTCCCTGCCTCCCGTCTCTCCCCACTCCAGTTCATACTCCCGTCCGCTGTTCGGATCGTTTTTCTACAAAAACCTTCAGTCCCTGTTTCCCAAATCCTCCAGAACCTCCAGTGGTTGCCCATCCACCTCTGCGTCAAAGAGAAACTCCTCACCATCGGCTTTAAAGCACTCGATCGCTTTGCCCCCTCCTACCTTACCTCACTGATTTCCCACTACAACCCAGCCCACGCACTTCACTCCTCGAATCCCAACCTACTCAGCGTACCTCCATCTCGGTGCCGAACTCTTGCCCACCTCCTACCTCCTTCCCTTCCCCCACAGCACCTGTAGATATGTATATATGGTTGTACATATTTATTACTCTATTTATTTTACTTGTACATTTCTATCCTATTTATTTTATCTTGTTGGTATGTTTGGTTCTGTTCTCTGTCTCCCCCTTTTAGACTGTGAGCCCACTGTTGGGTAGGGACTGTCTCTATGTGTTGCCAATTTGGACTTCCCAAGCGCTTAGTACAGTGCTCTGCACATAGTAAGCGCTCAATAAATATGATTGATTGATTGATTGGCCTGGAACATCCTCCCTCTTCACTGTCGAAGGACGAGAACTCTCCCCACCCTCAGAGCCTTGCTGAAGGCTCATCTCTTCCAAGAGGCCTTCATTTCCTTTTCTCCCACTCCCTTCCGCACCACCCTTGCACTTGGATTTGTACCCGGCTTTCGTCCCCCCTCAGCCCCACGGCACTTTTGTCCGTAACCGTAATTTATTTATATTAATTTCTACCCCTCCTTCTAGACTGTAAACTCACTGTGAGCAGGGAACACGTCTACAGTAAGTAATCGTTGAATACGGCTGATCCCCTCCCCGAGGCCTTAAATCTGGCAAACGTCCCAAATGCTCGGTTAATCAGGACATCCTTGGGATAAGGACTTTGTGGAAGATTTTGCTTTTCCATCCTGTATTGATTTGGGGGTGAGCTGTACTCTTGGGAGCCTTTAATAACATCTTCCTCGGGCTCTTGGATAACACCTCCGAACAAGGAGCATACTGCGAGACGATGAATGAATTGTCGCTGATTTTACCTTCTGACATAGTCTTCTCTCGCTTCACCTGCTACTTCTCCTAGCAGGAGAAGCAGCGGGGCTTAGTGGAAAGAGCACGGGCTTGGGCGTCAGAGGTCGTAGGTTCTAATCCCAGCTCCGCCACTTGTCAGCTGTGTGACTTTGGGCAAGTCACTTAACATCTCTGTGCCTCAGTGACCTCATCTGTAAAATGGGGATTGAGACTGTGAGCCCCCCCCATGGGGCAACCTGATTACCTTGTATCTCCCCCAGTGCTTGGCACACAGTAAGCGTTTAACAAATGCCGTTATTATTATTATTACGATTATTATTTGTCTGTGTGACTTTGGGCAAGTCACTTCACTTCTCTGAGCCTCAGTTCCCTCGTCTGTAAAATGGGGATTAAGACTGTGAGCCCCCCCGTGGGACAATCTGATCACCTTGTAACCTCCCCAGCGCTTAGAAGCCCACTGTTGGGCAGGGACTGTCTCTATATGTTGCCAACTTGGACTTCCCAAGCGCTTAGTACAGTGCTCTGCACACAGTAAGCGCTCAATAAATACAATTGATTGAACAGTGATTTGCACATAGTAAGCGCTTAATAAATGCCATCATTTTATTTATGGTGTCTGGCACGTAGTAAGCATTTAATACCACCGAGAAAGAAAGCAAAAAACAAGAACAACGAACGGTAATAGCACTTGATGGCATTTACCTTGGAGCTTGAAAGATTAACCGTAATCCATATGCAATGTCCTTTGTTATTTTATGCTCCTTCTTCCTAAATCCTTCTCTTCCTTCCTTCATCAACCGCAATTATTGGGCGCTTACTGCGTGCAGAGCCTTAAAGGGGAAGACCCTACGGAAGATAACATTCATTCAATCGTATTTAGTGAGCGTTTACTGTGTGTGCAGAGCACTGTACTGAGCGCTTAACATCTCTGGTTCTTAGTACAGTGCTCTGCACACATTCATTCATTCATTCAATCGTATTTATTGACACGGTAAGCGCTCAATAAATACGATTGATGGATTGATTGAGACTCTGAGCCCACTGTGGGCAGGGACTGTCTCTCCTTGTTGCTGAATTGTACTTTCCAAGTGCTTAGCACAGTGCTGTGCACACAGTAAGCGCTCAATAAATACAATTGAATGAATGGTGGCTTTTTCTTCTTCATTTTTCGGTTAATATTTAAGTTTTTCATTAGAGTCCATTCCCCGTGGGCACGGCTACCCCTCCCCCCCAACGTTTGTTCCCTTAACGCGATGTAGGCCCAGGGCGTGTCTACCCAGTCTGTTGTAGTACACTCTCCCGAACGCTCAGTACGTTCCCTTCCTTACAGAAAGGTCTCTGGAAATCCCCTGGGTTGATTGACAGGCCTTGGGGACGCTCAACAAGTGGTTGCCTTCGACGTGGCTTCACGAGGGCATCCACTACACCGCCCTCACACAGGGCTCGCGCGGGGGGGCGGGGCCGACCGCTGAGGGGCGGGGCGGCCAGCCAATGGGAGGCGTTCGTGGAGGGTAGGGCGGGGACGCGCATGCGCAGATCTGCCTGGGTTCCCCGCCCATCCCTCTGCGCGGGGCGTCAAGGCCGCCCTCACACAGCGTGGGCACGCAGGGGGCGGGGCCGATCTCTGAGGGACAGGACGGCCAGCCAATGGGATGCGTCCGTGGAGGGTGGGGCGGGGACGCGCATGCGCAGGTCGGCTTGGGCTCACCGCCTACCTCTCCGCGCGGGGGCGTCAATAAGACCGCCCAAACGCAGCGCGCGCCCGCGCGCGCGCAGGGGGGCGGGGCCGAACTCTGAGGGACAGGACGGCCAGCCAATGGGAGGCGTCCGTGGAGGGTGGGGCGGGGACCCGCACGCGCAGATCGGCTTGGGCTCGCCGCCGACCTCTCTGCGCGGGGGCGTCAATAAGCTCGCCCTCACACAGCGCGCGCGCAGGGGGGCGGGGCCGAACTCTGAGGGACAGGACGGCCAGCCATTGGGAGGCGTCCGTGGAGGGTGGGGCGGGGACCCGCACGCGCAGATCGGTTTGGGGGCGCCAATAAGACCGCCCTCACACAGCGCCCGCGCGGAGGGCCCGGGCCGAACTCTGAGGGACAGGACGGCCAGCCAATGGGAGGCGTCCGTGGAGGGAGGGGCGGGGACCCGCACGCGCAGATCAGCTTGGGTTCGCCGCCAACCTCTCTGCGCGGGGGCGTCAATAAGACCGCCCTCACGCAGGGCGCGCGCGCAGGGGGCGGGTCCGGGCACTGAGGGGCGGGGCGGCCAGCCAATGGGAGGTGTCCGTGGATGGCGGGGCGGGGACGCGCATGCGCAGATCGGCTTGGGCTCGCCGCCGACCTCTCTGCTGGGGGGGGGGGCAATAAGACCGCCTCACGCAGCGCGCGAGCGCGCAGGGGGCGGGGCCGAGCTCTGAGGGGCGGGTCGGCCAGCCAATGGGAGGCGTCCGTGGGGGGGGGCGGGGCGGGGAAGCGCATGCGCAGATCTGCCTGGGCTCGCCGCCGACCCGTCTGCGCGGGGGCGTCAAGGCCGCCCTCACATAGCACGCGCGCAGGGGGCGGGGCCGAGCTCCAAGGGGCGTGGCGGCCAGCCAATGGGAGGCGTCCGTGGAGGGTGGGGCGGGGACCCGCACGCGCAGATCGGCTTGGGGCGCCAATGAGACCGCCCTCACACGGCGCGCGCGCGGAGGGGCGGGGCCGAGCGTTGAGGGACGGGGCGGCCAACCAATGGGAGGCGTCCGTGGAGGGTGGGGCGGGGACCCGCACGCGCAGATCGGCTTGGGTTCGCCGCCGACCTCTCTGCGCGGGGGCGTCAATAAGACCACCCTCCCACAGGGCGCGCGCAGGGGGCGGGGCCGGGCAGTGAGGGCCGGGGCGTCCAGCCAATGGGAGGTGTCCGTGGAGGGTGCGGCGGGGACGCGCACGCGCAGATCTGCTTGGGCTCGCTGCCGACCCCTCTGCGCGGGGGCGTCAATAAGACCGCCCTCACACAGCAAGCGCGCAGGGGGCGGGGCCGAACTCTGAGGGGCGGGGCGGCCAGCCAATGGGAGGTGTTCGTGGAGGGTGGGGCGGGGGCGCGCATGCGCAGATCTACTTGGGCTCGCCGCCGACCCTTCTGCGCGGGGGCGTCAATAACACCACCCTCACACAGCGCGCGCGCGCAGGGGGCGGGGCCGAGCTGTGAGGGGCGTGGCGGCCAGCCAATGAGAGGTGCCCGTGGAGGGTGGGGCGGGGACGCGCATGCGTAAATCTGCTTGGGCTCAATGCCGACTCTTCTGCGCGGGGTGTCAATAAGAGCGCCCTCACATAGCGCGCGCGCGCAGGGGGCGGGGCCGAGCGGCCAGCCAATGAGAGGCGTCCGTGGAGGACGGGGCGGGGACGCGCACGCGCAGATCTGCTTGGGCGCGCCGTCGACCCCTCTGCGCTGGGGCGTCAATAAGACCGCCCTCACACAGCGCGTGCGCAGGGGGCGCGGCCGGTCACTGAGGGACGGGGCGGCCAGCCAATGGGAGGCGTCCGTGGAGGGTGGGGCGGGGACCCCCTTGAGCGGGGGGCTTCAATAAGACCGCCCTCACACAGAGCGCGCACAGGGGGCGGGGCCTGGCACTGAGGGGCGGGGCGGCCAGCCAATGGGAGGTGTACGTGGAGGATGGGGCGGGGACGCGCATGCGCAGATCTGCCTGGGCTCGCCGCCGACCCCTCTGCGCGGCGTCGTCAAAATGAATTGACTAGGAATGAGGCGGGGGGCGGGGCTGAGGGCCGGGGCGGCCAGCCAATGGGCGGTGTCGGCGGCGCGCGTGCGCGGAGGGGTTTGGTTCTCGCGCCCCCCACCCCGCGCGCGGGGCTGTGTCTCCCCTGGCGGGGGGGGGGGGGCGCGCGTGCGCAGAAGGGTGTGGGCCCGTGCGGGCCGTGCGTGGGGGCGGGCGGGTGCAGTGGTTAGCGCTGGAAAGTGGGCAGCCGCCATGTTCCACAGGCCGCAGCGCAACTTCCGAAGGCGGAGGGCCTCCTCCTCCTCCTCCTCCAGCAGCAGCAGCAACAACGCTGAGGAGAAGAAGGAGGAGGAGGAGGAGGAGAAGAAGGTGGACAAGGAGGAGGAAGAGGAGGAGGAAGGGTCAGGAAGCGGGCAAGAAGGCCCAGAGGGGCCCGGGGCCGAACATGAGGAACCAGGCCCAGGCCCAAACTCACCCCCGGCTGTCGGGCCTGACGACCCCCAAGGTAACGACCACCCCCGGGCTGTAATAATAATAATAATAAGGGTACTTATTAAGCACTTACTATGTACATGAGGGATTGTCAGCATCATCAGTCGTATTTATTGAGCGCTTACTGTGTGCAGAGCACCGTACTAAGCGCTTGGGAAGTACAAGTTGGCAACATCTAGAGACAGATCATCATCATCAATCGTATTTATTGAGCGCTTACTGTGTGCAGAGCACCGTACTAAGCGCTTGGGAAGTACAAATTGGCAACATATAGAGACGGTCCCTACCCATCAGTGGGCTCACGGTCTGAAAGGGAGAGACGGGGAACAAAACCGAACATACTAACAAAATAAGATAAGTAGAATAGATATGTACAAGTAAAATAAATAAATAGAGTAACAAATATGTACAAACATCATCATCAATCGTATTTATTGAGCGCTTACTGTGTGCAGAGCACTGTACTAAGCGCTTGGGAAGTACAAATTGGCAACATATAGAGACAGTCCCTACCCAACAGTGGGCTCACGGTCTAAAAGGGAGAGACGGGGAACAAAACCGAACATACTAACAAAATAAGATAAGTAGAATAGATATGTACAAGTAAAATAAATAAATAGAGTAACAAATATGTACAAACATCATCATCAATCGTATTTATTGAGCGCTTACTATGTGCAGAGCACTGTGCTAAGCGCTTGGGAAGTCCAAGTTGGCAACGTATAGAGACGGTCCCTACCCAACAGTGGGCTCACAGTCTAAAAGGGGGAGACAGAGAACAAAACCGAACATACTAACAAAATAAAATAAATAGAATAGATATGTACAGGTAAAATAAATAAATAAATAGAGTAACAAATATGTACTAAGATGTATACATATGTACAGGTGCTGTGGGGAAAGGAAGGAGGTAAGGCGGGGGGGTGGAGAGGGGGAGAGGAAGGAAGGGGCTCAGTGTGGGAAGGCCTCCTGGAGGAGGTGAGCTCACAGTAGGGCCTTGAAGGGAGGAAGAGAGCTAGCTTGGCGGATGGGCAGAGGGAGGGATTAAGTCTGTGAGCCCCACGTGAGAGAACTTGATTACCTTGTATTCACCCCAGCGCTTTGAACAGTGCTCGACACATAGTAAGCGCTTAATAAATGCCATCATCATGTACAAAGCACTGTTCTAGGCACTGAGGAGGTTGCAAGGTGATCAGCTTGGTTTTGTTCTCTGTCTCCCCCTTTTAGACTGTGAGCCCACTGTTGGGTAGGGACTGTCTCTATATGTTGCCAACTTGTGCTCTGGACACAGCGCTCAATAGATACGATTGATTGATTGATACAAAGCACTGTTCCAAGCACTGGGGAGTTTACAAGGTGATCAGGTTGTCCCATGGGGGGCTCACGGTCTTAATCTCCATTTTACAGATGAGGGAACTGAGGCACAGAGAAGTTAAATGACTTGCCCAAAGTCACCCAGCTGACAAGTGGCAGAGCCGGGTTTTGAACCCATGACCTCTGACTCCAAAGCCCGGGCTTTTTCCACTGAGCCACGCTGCTTCCCATAATCTTAATCTTGTATATATGTTTGTACATATTTATTACTCCATTTGTTTATTTGTCCATACTTGTTCTATTTATTTTACTTTGTTCATTTGTTTTGTTCTCTGTCCCCCCCCCCTTCTAGACTGTGAGCCTGCTGTTGGGTAGGGACCGTCTCTATATCAGTCGGTCAATTGGAGTCAGAGGTCCTGGGTTCAAATCCCGGCTCTGCCGATTGTCAGCTGTGTGACCTCGGGCAAGTCACGTCACTTGTCTGGGCCTCAGTTCCCTCATCTGTAAAATGGGGATGAAGACTGTGAGCCCCACGTGGGACAACCTGATCACCTTGTATCTCCCCCAGTGCTTAGAGCGGTGCTTGGCACATAGTAAGCACTTAACAAATACCATTATATTATACAAGCAAATCGGTTTGTAAGCACTTATGTGCCCAGCGCCGTTTTAATCCCTGGGGTAGAGACAAGGTGATCAGGTTGGGCACAGTCCCTGTCCCATATGGGGCTCACACTTTTAATCCTCTCACAGGGTGTTAAGTGCTTACTCTGTGCCAGGCACTGTACTAAGCGCTGGGTGGATACAAGCAAGTCGGTTTGTAAGCACTTACTACGTGCCCAGCACTGTTCTAGATACAAGGTAGTTAGGTTAGGCACAGTTACTGTCCCACGTGGGGTTCACACTCACTCATTCATTCATTCATTCATTCAATCATTTATTGAGCGCTTACTGTGTGCAGAGCACTGTACTAAGCGCTTGGGAAGTACAGGTTGGCAACATATAGAGACGGTCCCGACCCAACAATGGGCTCACAGTCTCATCCCCATTTTACAGATGGGGGAACTGAGGCCCGGAGAAGTGATGACTCGCCCAAGGCCACACAGCAGACAAGTGGCAGAGCCGGGATTAGAACCCATGACCTCTGACGCCCAGGCTCTATCCACTAGGCCACGGTGCTCCTAGCAGCTGGCTGCGCATCTTCCTGCCCCCAGATCTTCGCTCTCAGAGAGAGGAGAGGCTCCCGTCACTGAACCTCTGCCAGCCTCAGTTTCACCATCCGTGAAAGGGGAGCTTCACTGGCCCTGCCATTCAGGGCTATTTGGGGGGAATCTATTGCAGCCTTGGACCAGCGTCTTTAGCAGTAATAACCATTGTGGTATTCATTAAGCTCTTTTTTATAAATAAAATGGTATTTAAGTGAATGGGTTCTTTTGTCAATTTTAAATATAAAAGGCGTGGACATGAAAGGATGGTTGCCACGCTTTGCAAGAACATTGTTCAGTGATGTGGAACTGCTTCCACGACAGTGGACAGTTTGAAACACCAAATATGCACCCAGTAAACATTCGATAAGTACCCCGTAGGTTGATGGATTGAAATCTTTTGGTTACCATTTCAATAACTGAAGCTAACGTTTCGCCTTTGTTCTTATGCTTAGCAATCCACCTGTCAAAATCCTGGATGCTTGATAATTCTGGAGATGAGGGGGATGAATCCCGTCCCTCTTCAGATAGCGAAGTTGACCACTATTCATCTTCTGAAAGTCAGTCCAGTGCTTCGCAGGAAAAGGACAGTTCACCAGGTAATTATGAAGCCTTTGGTTGGGATTAATCTCCTCCACTAGATTGTAACCCCCTTGTGAGTGGGGATCACAACTACCAACTGCATTCCCAATTGCTAAGCAGACTCCTTTGCACCCAGTAAGTGTCCAACAAATGCCAACGATCAAAATGTTTGTTCACAAAGAGTAGTTATGGACGGCTTCACGTTGGCCAGACGAGCATCTCTGCAACTCATAATCTAGAAGGAGGAAGGCAGGCCCAAAGAAGGGAAAAAAAGCAGGTTTTTTCTATCAATTGAGATAGGGCAAGGGGACATATGAAATAACAGCAGAATAGTTTGGCTGAAAAATCGGTCATAAATAAATAATAAATAAATAATGATGGCATTTATTAAGCGCTTACTATGTGCGATGCGCTGTTCTAAGCGCTGGGGAGGATACAAGGTGATCAGGTTGTTCCACGGGGGGCTAACGGTCTTCACCCCCATTTTGCAGATGAGGGAACCGAGGCCCAGAGAAGTTAAGTGACTTGCCCAAGTCACACAGCTGACAATTGGCGGAGCCGGGAATTGAACCCATGACCTCTGACTCCAAAGCCCGGGCTCTTTCCACTGAGCCACGCTGCTTCCCTAAATGTTGTGCTTCAGTGTGGCAAAGGAGCTGTGAAGTTTCCAACGGGAAATTTAAGGAAAAGAGAAGGTGACTCTCTGGAATAGTGCAAGCGCAATCCATCCTGAAGATGGAGAGGCAAGATGACGTCCTGAGGCTTTTTTCCATTTCACGATTAGCAAGAATTTGGACAGAGAAATTGTGGAAATAGAGGTTTGTGGACAATTTGTTCATCTAAATCAGTAGCATGTACTGAGCTCTGCTAAGTACCAAGTGCTTGGAGAATTCAGAAGAATTAGAAGAGGCCTCAAGGAGCTTAATCTAGTAGGGGAAACAGGCATAAATTACAGATAGAGTCAGTAGGGTATATAAGATATGTATAGAAGTGCTATAGGGGTTGTGTTAATATGTTTTAATATGAGAAGCAGCGTGGTGTAGTCGATAGAGCTTGGATCTGAGAGTCAGAAGGTCATGGGTTCTAATCCACTTGTCTCATGGGTGACCTTGGGCAAGTCACTTCACTGGGCATCAGTTACCTCATCTGCAAAATGGGGATTGAGGCTGTGAGCCCCACCTGGGGCAGGGACTGTGCCCAACCTTATTTGCCTGTGTGTCCCCCCAGCGCCTAGTACAGTGCTTGGCACCTAGTAGGCGCTTAAAAGATGCTGTTTTGTTGTTATTATAGTATATCACTATATATATATCACAGTCTTTTAGACTGTGAGCCCACTGTTGGGTAGGGACTGTCTCTATATGTTGCCAACTTGTACTTCCCAAGCGCTTAGTACAGTGCTCTGCACACAGTAAGTGCTCAATAAATTGATTGATTATTATTGTGTAAGTACCTTGGGCAATGAAGAAGGGATGAAGAGGTAGTTGGGGATTATAAAGTGTGGTAGGGATTGCTCAGGAAAGGCTCTTTAGAGGAGATGTCCTCTCGAAAGGGTTGACGAGGATGGGGTTATCAGTGGTCCCGGGGATACGATGGGAAGGAAGAGGATGAGCGAAGAAGTAGAGCGGGCGGGTTACCTGGAGGGGAATGAAGATTGGGAGCTGAGTTTTAGTGGGAGAAGAGAGTGGACAAGGAGGAGGGCTGAGTGCTTTAAAGCCCGTGGTCAAGTTTCTGCTTGAGTCAAAGCCCGGGCAACAGCCGCAAGCTTTGAGGAGTGGGAAAATCATACAGTAGTGTGACGTGTTCATTTATTTTACTTGTACATATCTATTCTATTTATTTTATTTTGTTAGTATGTTTGGTTCTGTCCTCTGTCTCCCCCTTTTAGACTGTGAGCCCACTGCTGGGTAGGGACTGTCTCTATATGTTACCCACTTGTCCTTCCCAAGCGCTTAGTACAGTGCTCTGCACACAGTAAGCGCTCAATAAATACGATTGATGATGATGTGTTAGAAAAATGATCTGGCCATCCAACGCAGTGTGGGCAGGAGAGGTGAGAGCCTGGAGGCAGGGCAGTCAGTCAGCAAGGGGAGCGATGCCTGTCAAGCCTGGATATGGCAAATTCCCGGACCAGCGTAGTGGGCATTTGGACGTCATCGTTGAAATTGGTTGTGCCTTAAAATGTTTTTCCTTTGAAATAATAAGTTTCCTTTTCCATCGCACCTTAATGCTTCTTCCTTCCCTAAATTCCCCTTCTGGAGTTATCATCTAGAAAATGTTACCAGTGAATCTAGCTGGTAGTGTTGTTGAATGCTCACTCTGTATTGAATGCTCACTCTGTTTCTAAACGCTGGGGAAGATAGCAATATCCAGATGGTCCGTAATTTAGGAGATTTTGAATTATGAAGGACAGCGCTTACGACTTCTCTAAATTCAACCGTATCAGCTTTTCAAAACATTATTTCTAAATAGAACTTTGTTTCAGCTTTTCGACATATTAGTTCCACCTTCACAACTAGCCTCATTTCAGGCGTTGGCTCTGGGTAAGAATAATAACTGTAGTATTTGCTAAGCACTTACTACGTGCCAAACGCTGGGGTGAAAGCAAGAGAACCAGGTCCCACGTGGGGCTCACAGTCTTAACTAGGAGGGAGAGCAGGCATTGAATCCCCATTTTACAGATGAGGGAACTGAGGCCTAGAGAAGTGAAGTGACTTGACCAAGGTCACCCAGCAGACACGCGGCGGGGTCGGGATTAGAACCCAGGTCCTCTGGCATCCAGGCCATGCTGCATCTTATGCCAGTGTGCGTACGTATGTGAATGCATAGGAGCTGCAGGCATTTAGGGAAACAATTTTCAAAGATATGTTGGAGAGAGAACTCGAGGCGGAGGTTTCAAGAGGGCCGAGGCCAGTACGATAGTTGTCCACATCTTCAAATAGAGTCACCGGGGAGGGTCGACACCTATTTTACTTCTCAAGAAGTAAAAGTCAGCTCTCCTATCGTGGGACCCTTTGAACTGATAGAAATGCATTCATGCAGCCTTATTACTCCTCTCTAATGATTGACTACACAATTCTGGGTAATTTTGGTAAAAAAACAGGGTGTCCGACCGGAATCAATCCCTCCTGTTGTAGCCGCCCCAGCGCTTAGTGCAGTGCTTGGCACATAGTAAGCGCTGAACAAATGGCATCGTAATCATCATTATTTTTGACACTGATCCTCCATTTTGACCGACACAATTTGCGGTAACTGATTGGACGTTGGAGCACTCCCTGTCTCGGATCAGCCAATTAATAAATGGTATTTGTAGAGCACTTATTATGATGATAATAATAATAGTGGTGGCATTTAAGTGCTTACTATATGCCATCCCCGTAGTGGAACCAGTCTCCCCCTGTGCCACGGGACACCTGGTATCAGCAGCCCGTCTTTACAACTGCACGCTGCCGTATTTTGTCTTTTTCCAGAACATTGGTTTGTCTGGAACAACGGGGAGCCTGAGGAATGCCTCGTCCCCCTCTCCATCCCCTCCATCTTACCTCCTTCCCTTCCCCACAGCACCTGTATATATGTATATATGTTTGTACATATTTATTACTCTATTTTATTTGTACATATCTATTCTATTTATTTTATTTTGTTAGTATGTTTGGTTTTGTTCTCTGTCTCCCCCTTTTAGACTGTGAGCCCACTGTTGGGTAGGGACTGTCTCTATGTGTTGCCAATTTGTACTTCCCAAGCGCTTAGTCCAGTGCTCTGCACAGAGTAAGCGCTCAATAAATACGATTGACGATGATGATGAACGCCCCCTCCTCCCGTCATGTAATAAAAATAGTAATGAGGATGATATTCGTTAAGCGCTTACTCTGTGTCAGGCACTGTTCTAAGCTGCTGGGGTAGATACAAGCTAATCAGCATGGGCACGGTCCCTGTCCCACGTGGGGCTTAATCCCAGTCTAAATCCCCATTTTACAGGTGAGGGAACTGAGGCACAGGAGCGAAGTCACCGGCCCCCCCGTCACACAGCAGACAAACCCGGGCCGGGAAGTTCTGAATCCGAAACTTCTGACTCATGCACAGGAGCTTCCCATAGAAGATGAACAAACATCCCTGTGGAGTTAACACGGTAGTTGTCGTGTGTTTTATTTAGGGAGGATTCTTTAAATGCAGTTATTTGAATAATAAAAAAAAAACCGTCCTATCTCCTGACTTCGGTCCCGTGCATTAAAAGATAATCAGATTTTTTATAGTAGTTGCCTTACGGAAGGTGAAGGGTAATACTTAGCGTGCCACACTGTAATTTTTGTGATTTTCGCCTTTAATGTATTTCCGTTCACTGCAGTTAAAATTCCTGATGCGGCTTACATCCAGGCAGCCCGGAGAAAACGGCAGTTGGCCAGGTCCCAGTGCAGCTTCATACCTCTGAATACAAATCCAAAGACGGGTGACAAGCCCTTCGATCTCAAGAGCGGCGATGCAGATAGTGAGGATGAACCCGATGATCATGAAAAGAGAATTCAGTTTGCTCCCAAGCCCCAAACTCTGAAACAGAGAATGACTGAAGAAACATGTAAGAAACATACACCTTTCGGAGTATGAAAAGTATGAAAAATGAGGTCTGATAAAAACATTTTGTGGGTTTGGGCTCACTGATTGCGAGCTTCTTGCAGCATTTAATTCCTAGATCAATATCTTTTAACAAAGGGCAAACAACAATACTGCTGGCATTTTCCCTTTTCCAGCACACCCACTTATTTGATTCCGTATTAAGGTAAAAGAAAAACTCTTTTGAGGGGGGAATCTCTGGAATCTGTTATTACTCCTGGTTGCTGCTCTTAAAACTAAAATTGAACAATTTGAATGACTTTTTTTAACACTTTTTATACAAGGAAAATGTTTAGTTGCTGAAAAATCTATTAAATGCTAAAATTTCTGTACATTCTTTGAAGTATCTTGTTCCATCTGTAAAAGGTATCCACACTTCTCTTGATTCTCAGTAACGTGTCTGCTCTTAAAACCAAAATTGAACAATTTGAATGACTTTTTTTAACACTTTTAATATACAAAGAAAATGTTTAATTACAGACAAATCTATTAAATGCTAAAATTTCTGTACATTCTTTGAAGAAGTATCTTGTTCCATCTGTAAAAAGTATCCACACTTCTCTTGATTCTCAGTAACGTGTCTTAGGGTTTAAAATTATTTTCACTTTTTCTGTCTTAATAACCTGATTTGTTTTTAGAGTTTTCCTAGTAGTGAAAGGGGGAACTTGTGCAGGATGAGAGAGGTGAACACTGATTGCATTCTTAATGTTTTTAATTGTAGCATCTCCAAATGACGACTCACGTGAAAGCCAGGAAGACGAAACGCAAGATATTTGGGAACGACAACAGATGAGTAAAGCGGTCAAAATCACACAAGTAATCATTTTTATTCTAATCTTTTAAAAAAAGATTTTTTTTAAATGGTATTTGAAAGAGCTTTCTACATGTCAGACACTGTTCTAAACAGTGGGGTGGATACGGGTTAATTAGGTTGGACACAGTCCCTGTCCTGCGTGAGCCTCACAGTCTAAGGAAGGAGAACAGGTATCGAGTGCCCATTTTACAGTTGAGGAAACTGAGGCACAGAGAAGTTAAGTGACTTGCCCAGGGTCCCACAGCAAGCGATTGGCAAGCTGGGATTAGAACCCAGGCCCTCTGACTCCCAATTCCATGTTCTTTCCACTAGGCTTCTAAATTGTTCAAACATATTACATGGTTTTTCATGAGAGGATAATTTTGAGTAATAATAATAATAATGATGATGGCATTTAAGTGCTTACTATGTGCAAAGCACTGTTTTAAGTGCTGGGATAGCCACAAGGTAATCAGGGTGTCCCACGTAAGGCTCGCGGACTTGACCCCCATTTTACAGATGAGGAAACCGAGGCCCAGAGTGTCCCCCGTAGGGCTTGCGGACTTGATCCCCATTTTACAGATGAGGAAACTGAGGCCCAGAGAAGTTAAGTGACTTGCCCAAAGTCACACAGCCGACAAGTGGCAGAAGTGGGATTAGAACATCTGACTCCCAAGTCTGGGCCCTTTTCACTAAGCCACGCTGCTTCTCTGTGATACAGCAATTGCCTATTGAGAAGGGAAGCAGCGTGGCTCAGTGGAAAGAGCCCGGGCTTTGGAGTCACAGGTCATGGGTTCAAATCCCGGCTCCGCCAGTTAGCTGTGTGACTTTGAGCAAGTCACTTCACTTCTCTGCACCTCAGTTACCTCATCTGGAAAATGGGGATGAAGACTGTGAGCCCCCCGTGGGGCAACCTGCCTTGTAACTTCCCCAGCGCTTAGAACAGTGCTTTGCACATAGTAAACGCTTAATAAATGCCATCATTATTATTGAAACGTCTAATTTTTGGTCCAGTTTTGAGAAGGCTTAAGAAAGAAGATGTGCTACTCTATGTAATCTGAGGATTTCGCTGGACAAATAGGTGCAGCCAATTCTTTTTGCTTTTAGAATTTTGGATTCCACTCAGTTTTCTCTGGTAATAGTCTTTAACGTACCCCACCGTACATTTAGACTATCTTGATAATTGGTGTAATGAAATGTCTTACAAAATGCCATTCTTACGTTCTCTTTTAGGGAATTGACCTGTCCCATACCCACAGACCCCAGCCACCCAAGATCAAGATCGATACAGCACGTCCACCGGTGAATTTGGAAATCATAAAAAAGAAATTGAATCTCAGGTATTGATTTACATATAGGTTTACGTTTTAATATACACTCGATGGTCCAAAGTGTTCATCAGTATTATTTTCTTGCTGTGCTCCTACCAAATAATTCTAGCTGGAAGCAGCGTGGCTTAATGGATGGGGCCCGGGAGTCAAAAGGACCTGGGTTCTACGAGTTGTCTACACGCGCTGCCTAGAATTCCTCAACAACAACTCTCTCCTCGACCCCCTCCAGTCTGGCTTCCGTCCCCTTCATTCCACGGAAACCGCCCTCTCAAAGGTCACCAATGACCTCCTGCTTGCCAAATCCAACGGCTCCTACTCTGTCCTAATCCTCCTCGACCTCTCGGCTGCCTTTGATACTGTGGACCACCCCCTTCTCCTCAACACGCTATCTGACCTTGGCTTCACAGACTCCGTCCTCTCCTGGTTCTCCTCTTATCTCTCCGGTCGCTCTTTCTCAGTCTCTTTTGCAGGCTCCTCCTCCCCCTCCCATCCCCTTACTGTGGGGGTTCCCCAAGGTTCAGTGCTTGGTCCCCTTCTGTTCTCAATCTACACTCACTCCCTTGGTGACCTCATTCGCTCCCACGGCTTCAACTATCATCTCTACGCTGATGACACCCAGATCTCCATCTCTGCCCCTGCTCTCTCCCCCTCCCTCCAGGCTCGCATCTCCTCCTGCCTTCAGGACATCTCCATCTGGATGTCCGCCCGCCACCTAAAGCTCAACATGTCGAAGACTGAGCTCCTTGTCTTCCCTCCCAAACCCTGCCCTCTCCCTGACTTTCCCATCTCTGTTGACGGCACTACCATCCTTCCCGTCTCACAAGCCCGCAACCTCGGTGTCATCCTCGACTCCGCTCTCTCATTCACCCCTCACATCCAAGCCGTCACCAAAACCTGCCGGTCTCAGCTCCGCAACATCGCCAAGATCCGCCCTTTCCTCTCCATCCAAACTGCTACCCTGCTCATTCAAGCTTTCATCCTATCCCGTCTGGACTACTGCACTAGCCTTCTCTCTGATCTCCCATCCTCGTGTCTCTCTCCACTTCAATCCATACTTCATGCTGCTGCCCGGATTATCTTTGTCCAGAAACGCTCTGGACATATTACTCCCCTCCTCAAAAACCTCCAATGGCTACCGATCAATCTGCGCATCAAGCAGAAACTCCTCACCCTGGGCTTCAAGGCTGTCCATCACCTCGCCCCCTCCTACCTCACCTCCCTTCTCTCCTTCTCCAGCCCAGCCCGCACCCTCCGCTCCTCCACCGCTAATCTCCTCACTGTACCTCGTTCTCGCCTGTCCCGCCGTCGACCCCCGGCCCACGTCCTCCCCCGGGCCTGGAATGCCCCCAATCCCTCTGCCCCTCCGCCAAGCTAGCTCTCTTCCTCCCTTCAAGGCCCTGCTGAGAGCTCACCTCCTCCAGGAGGCCTTCCCAGACTGAGCCCCTTCCCTCCTCTCCCCCTCGTCCCCCTCTCCATCCCCCCATCTTACCTCCTTCCCTTCCCCACAGCACCTGTATATATGTATATATGGTTGTACATATTTATTACTCTATTTATTCATTTATTTTACTTGTACGTTTCTATCCTATTTATTTTATTTTGTTGGTATGTTTGGTTCTGTTCTCTGTCTCCCCCTTTTAGACTGTGAGCCCACTGTTGGGTAGGGACTGTCTCTATGTGTTGCCAATTTGTACTTCCCAAGCGCTTAGTACAGTGCTCTGCACATAGTAAGCGCTCAATAAATACGATTGATAGTGATAATCCTGCTCCGCCACTTGTCTGCTGTGTGACCCTGGGCAAAGCACTTCACTTCTCTGTGCCTGTTACCTCATCCATAAAATGGGGATTAAGACCGTGAGCCCCATGTGGGACATGGACTGTGTCCAGCCTGATTAGTTCGTATCTACCCCAACGCCTAGAACAGTGCTGGCACATAGTAAGTACTTAATACTGTAAAAAAAAAAAAATTGGAACTTTAATATCAATTAATCCATTGTATTTATTGAGCCCTTACTGTGTGCAGTGTTGCATCCCCCCATCTTACCTCCTTCCCTTCCCCACAGCACCTGTATATATGTATATATGTTTGTACATATTTATCACTCTATTTATTTTACTTGTACATATCTATTCTATTTATTTTCTTTTGTTAGTATGTTTGGTTTTGTTCTCTGTCTCCCCCTTTTAGACTGTGGGCCCACTGTTGGGTAGGGACTGTCTCTATACGTTGCCAATTTGTACTTCCCAAGCGCTTAATACAGTGCTCTGCACATAGTAAGCGCTCAATAAATACGATTGATGATGATGATCTGTAATGAACACTACAGTACAACACGTCCCCCACCCACAAGGACCGTACATTCTAGAGCTCCCATACTTCATTTACCACCCGTGTATGTGGGTGATTCTCAAATCTCTCCGATTTTGACCTCTCGTCTGATCTGCAGTCCTTCTTACCGCCGGGACAGCTCCACTTGGATGTCTTGTTGGCATTTCAAACTCAACAGGTCAGAATGTCACACACAGACCTCCTAATCTTTCCTCCTCAGCTCCCTTGTCCCCCAACTTTCCCATCCCACCCAACAACACCCACCGCTCTATCCCAGAACCTCGGTGTCATGATCAGCTCCTCCCTGTCGTTCAGCTCTCACATCCATTCCGCTGCCAAATCCGGCCCATTTTCCCCCCACAAAATTTCCCGGATCCTGTCCTCCCTCTTCTCCCAAACTGCTACCGCCCTGGTACAAGCTCTGGTGTTACCGAGACTAGACTGTTGAATTAGTCCTTTTTTTTATGGTAATTAAGGGCTTATGATGTGCCAGGCCCCGTACTAAGCACGGCGGTACATTGACGCTAATGAGGTTGGACACAGTCTGTGTCCCACGTGGAGCTCACAGCCTTAATCCCTTAGAAACAGTGCTTTGCACATAGTAAGCGCTTAACAACTGCCATCATTATTTTACAGATGAGGTGTGGTCTCCCAATGCTACATGCTGGCTGCCTGGATCAGAATCTCTCCTCTCCTAAAAATCTTCCACTCACTTCCTTTGCCTCATCACATCAAGCAAAAGCTACTTTTCACATTCGTACTCTCCTAAGTGTTTAGTATGGTGCGCTGCTCAAGAGATTCCCTTGACTGATAGACTTAAAAAGCAAGAGGGTGGTCAGAATAACTTGATGCCCTGATCTGTAGTAAGTCAGTGTGAATTAAAGTGGTTACATCAGTATTAAACAAATGGATGGCCAGCAAATTTAGCAAGGCATGGTGGTGGTTTCACCGTAGTTGGGAAGGAAAGTTTATCAATAAGTCAACCTCAGTCAGTCAATCAGTCATATTGATTGAGTGCTCACTATGTTCAGAGCACTGTACTAAGCGCTTTGGATAGTATAAGAGGCATCATTTACTGAACACCCAAAACGGTAAAATGTGTCTGTTTATTGTTGCATTGTAATCTCCCAAGTACTTCGTACAGTGCTCTGCACAGAGAAAGCACTTAATAAATACGATTGATTGACTCACGAAAGTACCGAACTCTCGGGTTAGAAAGCAGAAGACAAACTTATTTGAGCCATTAGCCGTGAATTACCAAGCCGTTAATAATAAAAGCGTAAAGCATTTTTCCTTTGTATTCAGATTAACCTCGTTACAGGATATTCATCGTTCACATCAAAGGGAATATGAAAAGTACCTTCAGGACATCGAAACCTCCAAGAGTACTATCAAGCGTCTAGAGAAGGCATCAGAACCAGCTCTAAATTATAAATTCTATAAGGGTATGAAAACTTACTTGGAAAACCTGGTTGACTGTCTTAATGAAAAGGTATATAATGGTGTATGTTATTTTGAGGGCTGTGCTTAATTAACTTTTGCTCCTAGAAAACTAGTTAAATTTAAGGAAACATTGCTATTTTCCTATTCCATAACTTTAGTAAAATCTCTCTCCCAAATGTAAGTAACTTCAGACTTAGAGTGACATAGAAAATCAGAATGCTTGTTTTTGTCTGGGTAAAAGGGGCTAGCTTTTAATTACGTAAAGAGGCTAGTAACTTGCTAGAACAAAGTGTCAGTGTAACTAGCAATATATTATGAATTAAGAATGAAAATTAAGGCCCTGAAACAAGACCAAATCAAATCTTCGTATAAATTGGAACCATTAAGAACCATCTTACTTTCCCTCAGAGATGTGGATAACTGCTTTGAATGTGCATGGCTTACTAAATCGTTTGAATGAATATGTTCTTGTCATTTTTATGTGAACAGAAATGTGGTTTGGGTTTGTTTTTCAATTAGGTCAGAACATGGAAAATGCTTATCAGATATCTTCAGCTTTATTTTTCTTAAATTTGTTGAAGCGAATGAGCCCATAAAGTTTTCTTGAAGGATGGGTATTTAAGTTTCTCTAATGAAATGATACCCAGTTGTCTGTCCCCTGAATCTTTGTAGATTTTATTTTTCCTTTTTTATCATTCATTATGCATGGCCCAGAATAAAAAACAACAACCTGTATTCGTTGTTTTAGATGGTGGACATCAAGGAACTAGAATCATCCATGTATCTCCTTCTTAGAAAACAAGCCAAGATCCTTTTGAAACGAAGGCAAGAAGATTTACTAAGTGAATCAACTTATTTGCAAAAGTTATCAGGTGAGGTTTTTTTATATTTAAAATACATTTGAAACATGCAACTTGAGAAACTGTTCCTCTTTTTGATGACTGCGATTTTTGTAGCGTTCTTAGAAACTGGGCAAGTATACCGTAGTCTTATCTTTCTGCCGTTTCAATTCGCATGTCTGATTCACGGCGATTTTTGTAGAGTTCTTAGAAACCGGGCAAGTATACCGTAGTCATATCTTTCTGCCGTTTCAATTCGCATGGCTGATTCACAGGCATAATTTGACCATTATATAGTAAATAGCATTCAGGCTAATTTAGAGTTGTTCAGTTTATAAATTGTAGTATGCACTTCATATTCATCGACAGGAAAGACTGGTACTCCAACAGATGACAGTGTGGCGGTTGATGAAAAAGTACAACTCCTGGAAGAGTGCAAGGCCCGAAGGTAACTATAAAATGCCAAGTAAATGTTTGAGGATTAATTAAGACTAGTAATAATAATGGTATTTAGGTAGTTACGCTGTGCCAGGCACTCTTCTAAGCACTAGGGTAGATACAAGCTAATCTGGTTGGGCACAATCCCTGTCCCACATGGGGCTCGCAGACTTAATCCTCATTTTGCAGGTGAGGTAACTGAGGCCCAGAGAAGGGAAGTGACATACTCAGGGTCACACAGCGGAAAGGTGGCGGAGCCGAGACTAGAACCCACGTCCTCCGTCTCCCAGGCCCGTAGTGTTTCCACTAGACCACGCAGTAGTGTTCCCTAGGTAAAAGTTTGAACTCTCCGTAAAATAGTCCAAGCTGAATTTCGTTGGCTCTTCAGTGTGTGCCGTGCCCCACCTGCCTAGTTGCTCATTGTAGTCTGTGCCCCAGCGGGACTGGCAGGAATAAGAGAGTACGAGTCTCTTTACGTTGCCAACTTGTACTTCCCAAGCGCTTAGTACAGTGCTCTGCACACAGTAAGCGCTCAATAAATACGATTGATCGATTGATTGATTGAGTGGCACTCTGAATATGCTTGGCACCACACACACCACCGTCACGAGAACAGATTCCTTCACGGGTTCTCGGTCCCCGAGTCTCAGGACCGAGGCCCGTTGGTTGTTGTCGTTGGAAGACTTCATCATCATCACACACCGATCTGTAGAACTGTTGTCAGAAAATAATCATTATTGTTGTTTTATTTTATTTGTACATATCTATTCTATTTTATTTTGTTAGTATGTTTGGTTTTGTTCTCAGTCTCCCCCTTTTAGACTGTGAGCCCACTGTTGGGTAGGGACTGTCTCTATATGTTGCCAATGTGTACTTCCCAAGCGCTTAGTACAGTGCTCTGCACATAGTAAGCGCTCAATAAATACGATTGATGATGATGATGATGATGTTGTGGCATTTGCTAAGCACTTACTATTTGCCAGGCACCGTACTAAGCGCTGGGGTGGATACAAGAAACTAGTCAGTGGATATGACAACGTGCCCGGAGCATAACTGAGGTATAGAGAAGCAGCGTGGCTCGGTGGAAAAGAGCCCGGGCTTTGGAGTCAGAGGTCATGGGTTCAAATCCCGGCTCCGCCAATTGTCAGCTGTGTGACTTTGGGCAAGTCACTTCACTTCTCTGGGCCTCAGTTCCCTCATCTGTCAAATGGGAATGAAGACTGTGAGCCCCCCGTGGGACAACCTGATCACCTTGTAACCTCCCCAGCGCTTAGAACGGTGCTTTGCACATAGTAAGGGCTTAATAAATGCCATCATTAATAAGAATAAAAATGTGAACCTGTATGCTTATAGTTGTAATCTGCCGGTTTTTCCCTCTCAGCATGTCCAGGATCAGCCCCGTCCAGTTGGCCGCCGTGTTGAACTAGGCACTTGTCATCCTGTAGACTGTGAGCTCGCTGTGGGCAGGAATGTGTCTGTTATTAGACTATACTCTCCCAAACACTTAGTACAGTGCTTTGCATGTAATAAGCACTTGGTAAATACAATTGAATGAACCTCCTGCATTTTAGGAGGAAAAAAAATGAATGAAGTATGAATTGGAGCGGGGAGAGTGTAGAGGCAGGATGACCAGTGAGGAAGCTGATGACTATATATATATATTTATTATATATATTATACATATAGTATATATAATTATATATATCCAAACGGGGTGGATCTGTTTGTTGCTAATTCAGTGATGATTAATAGTGTACTGATTATAAAATCCAGGGCACACAGAAGGCAAGCAAGAGAAAGTACCGGGAAATGTGATCACCAGGAAGGGATGTCCAGTGATGATGAGGTCTCTCCTGCTGAGATGAATGACTTCCAGAAAACCAAAGGTGAGTTCTTGGCCCTCCCATGTCCTCTGGTGACTTTGCCAGGATCAATCAATCAATCAATCAGTTGTATTTATTGAGTGCTTACTGTGTGCAGAGCACTGTACTAAGCGTTTGGGAAGTACAAGTTGGCAACAATATTAAGGCTTCTACTGCAAAAGTAGGAAGGCACCATATCCAGTTATGGGTTGAGCTCTGTCTCGGATCGTTTCTAGCCTTTTTTTAAGTAGTAAAGACTGTAGTTGTGCAGTAACATTATTCATGAATTCAAATGCACAGGAAAAAAACAAAAACGGGCTCTTTCGTGTCCTTTTCTGTAAAGACTATTACTGTATCAGTGTCGGGATTTTCAGCTAGAATTCTCAGGGTCTTTTGGTCTGGAAGTACTAATGCTCACAAGTTTTCTATTTTCCTTGTCTCTGGGTACTTCTTGTAGTACCCTTTGAATAAAATAAACCATGCTTAATATTTTAAGAAACATACTGCATTAGCTTAGTGTAAATGTCATTTTGAGTGAAGGAATTTGTGTTGGACTCTGGAAGAGCATACTAGATTAATGATACAGAAAAGTATGAGTACAGTTTGCTTATTCTAGGAGGCAGTAAGAGAAATTGTATTGCAGCAGATATTTTAGTATTGTGCTAAAAAATGAGTATGTTTTGTTTTATTCGTAGATGATATTTTACAGAGCCGTAAGAAAATTTTTGAAGACGTGCATGAAGACTTTTGTATTATAGAGAATATTCTGGTGAAATTCCAGCAGTGGCGAGAGAAGTTTCCCGATTCCTATTACGAGGCATATGTTAGCCTGTGCCTCCCTAAACTTTTGAATCCACTAATCATAATCGAGTTAATAGACTGGAATCCTCTTAAGGTATTTACTGGCAGATATTTTCTTTTTTTTGTTGTTGTTGTAGGCTCTTGAACTTCTTAAGACGTTGACAGCTTTATGGCTAACAGATTCCCCAGTCTCGTTGGATTCTTCCATCTAGTGCTTAGAAATACAGTTTTATTGGATGATTGCGTGTGGAGGTGGATGATGGTTAGCTATCCCCAATCCCAAAGACATTATAGCCCCCACCCCCCCCAACCAAAAAAAATAATCATTTGTAAGCAGGCACTTTCTGACATCTGCCTTTGGGGATGAGAACACCGAGTTTCTCTAGAGAATCAGGGGAGTGGATAATAATAATAATTGTGACACGTGTAAAGTACTTACGTGCCAAGCACTGTCCTAGCAAGTCACTTCACTTCTCTGTGCCTCAGTTACCTCGTTTGTAAAATGGGAATTAAGACTGTGAGCCCCCTGTGGGATAACCTGATCACCTTGTTACCTCCCCAGCGCTTAGAACAGTGCTTTGCACCTAGTAAGCGCTTAACAAATGCCATCATTATTATTATTATTATTAAGCACTGGGGTTGATACAAGCAGATCGGGTTGGGCATAGTCTCTGTCCCACATGGGGCTCACAGTGTTAATCCCCGTTTTACAGTTGAGGGAACTGAGGCACAGAGAAGTGAAGTGACTTGCTCAAGGACACATAGCAGACACACAGTGTAGCCAGGATTAGAACTCAGGTCCTTCTGACTCTCAGGCTCATGCTTTACCCACCAGACCATGCTGCTTCTCGGGGGATGAAATGCCCCCATTCTTCCGGCTTTTGAAGAAGTCCAGGACTAGTGCAGACCTAGGCTTGGGCTTTGGCATCCCATCGGTACGGATTCTCTGGGCTGCCAGTATTCCCTCTTCTCCGGTGATAAGCGGAGGAGCGAATGGCCCATTCCTCTTTCCCACCACCCTCCATGAGGGGAAGGTGTAGGTTGTTGAAGGGCAGAACGCTTTTGGAGAAATAGTAATAATAATGGCATTTGTTAAGTATTATTACGCTTTTGGATAAAGAGCAGGGGTTCAAACATTCAGTCACCCCGTTGCAGACCGTTTAAGAGCCGCGTTACAGGCCACCGGCGTTTTGGACCTGGTACCTAGAACGGTGGTACATGCTCAACAAAGACCAAAATAAAACCCGGTGTTTAACCAGGTCTTGCTCCGTCCTACAGATCACATGGTCTTCGCCGGGTTTGGCGTAAGGCCCGGGCTGACCTGGCCTGCCGGGAAACCAGGAAAATCCCCGAGGTTTGGTGTTTGAGGGGAGGACTGTGAGCCACTCTTGGCTGCAGTGGCTCACAGAAGCTCTTTCATTCCCCTCCCCTCTAAATTGGCTTGGAGAAATCCCTAACTTGCTCCCAGCAAACCCTTCTGGCACCAAACAACTAAGTCTCTTCCAAAAAATCCAAGCACTGAATGTGTGATTGGAAGAGGGAATGACAGGCAAGTGGATTCTGGGAAACACTAGCTATAATTTTACACTTCCTAAAAATCCTTTTCTTCCATCGGTGGCACCTGTTGGCTGCCTTCTGAGTGAGGTACTGTACTAAGTGCTGGGAAGGCTACAAGAAAGACGCAAGTTTTCAGTCCTGTCAGTCAATCAGTTGTATTTACTGAGCACTTAACTGGGTGCAGAGCACTGTACTAAGCAATTGAGAGAGTACAATAGAATAGAGATGGCAGATACGTTCCCTGCCCACAACGAGCTCACAGTCTAGAAGGGAGCTCATGTCTAAAGGGAGAGGCAACAGATAAAAATTATTTTAAATAGTGGGTGTATTAGGATAGTTAGGGAGCAGCTCAAATGCACGAGGAGTAAATAATCAAATCTATAAATGAGCGTGTACATGTATAATAATAATGATGGCATTTGTTAAGCGCTTACTATGTGCAGAGCACTGTTCTTAGTGCTAAGCTTAGCTAAGGGTAAGACTAAAATGCAACACAAGTGCTAAAGGGAGGCTTTTGCGCGGAGGTAACTAGAATGTTGTGATTTATCTAATTTATCGTTTTCAAAGGTGCGTATTTAAAACGTGATTTTGAAATACGGACCGATGCAATGTTCTGTCTCCGGTGCAAATGCCTTTTCTGACTTTTCTTTTTTAAAGCCGGATTGCATAGGCTTGAAACAGATGTCGTGGTTCAGATCTGTAGAGGAATTCATTAAGAAGGATGTATCGGAATTGAAGAAGGAAGGCAATCCTGATGAAAAGATTCTGCCTACCATCATTGACAAAACAGTTATTCCTCAAATTGCAGGTACGGTAGTTTACGTTTGCTTAAACACGGATAAACTCAGTATCGACAATAGGTACTGATTTGGCATAAAATGGTTGTCACAGCTGATGGTTTTAAAAGATAGTATTTGGTGGTTTGTTCGTTTAATACATTTTTGGACAATTATAGGTAAGTGGAAAGGGGGGTAGTGTGGAAGGTCATAATTTCTTCATCTGTTTAGGCATCTTGCAGTGTCGCATTGGATTATTAGACACTGAAGGCTGTCTATATATTCCCGGCTTGTAGTTATCGTGGAGTGGCTGCAACTCGGGCTAAGGTACCAAGCTTGTATCTACTTCAGGCTGGCACACAGTAATCGCCTAACAAATACTATTTTTTAAAAAGCCACTCACAGCCGCATCTCTTTAGTTCTGTGTGTCGTGGTGTAGCTGTAACCTTAGGTACTTGTGTGGGTCTTCATTCAAGAAACTCCGCCTGATCAAATATGTTTGATAGCCACTGCAGTAAATCCGGATTTTCATGAGTCGGATTCAGTAAAGACTGAAACTTGCATTAAAAAAGGAAGAACGTATATTTGGACTTGAGAGAGGCAGCAGCAGGACTTAGGTTCTGTGTGGGACGTGTACTGTGTCTAACCCGATTATCAATCCCAGCGCTTAGTGCAATGACTGGCATATATTAAGCACTTAACAAATGCCATTTAAAAAAAAAAGGGGGGGGACCAGTTAGTCACATTTATTGAGCACTTACTGTGTGCAGAGCATTGTACTAAGCACTTGGGAGAGTACACTGTAACAATAAATAGATCCATTCCATGCTCACAGTGAGCTTGCAGCACAGAATGAGCATTCTGCTCTTTTTCTGCCCCTGACTACTTCAAGTCAGCCTGAATACAATAATAATAGTTATCATTATGGCATTTAATAATAATAATAATAATAATAATAATGGTGGTGTTCGTTAAGCGCCTACTATGTGCAAAGCACTGTTCTAAGCGCTGGGGGAATCCAGGGTGATCAGGTTGTCCCACGTGGGGCTCACAGTCTTTAATCCCCATTTTACAGATGAGGGAACAGAGGCACAGAGAAGTTAAGGGACTTGCCCAAAGTCACACAGCTATTTGTTAAGCACTTACTGTGTGCCAGGCACTACTCTAAATGCTGGGGTAGTTACAATCAATCACTCAATCAATCAATCGTATTTATTGAGCGCTTACTGTGTGCAGAGCACTGTACTAAGCGCTTGAGAAGTACAAGTTGGCAACATATAGACGTGGGGGAGACAGAATAAAACCAAACATATTAACTAAATAGAATAGATATGTACAAGTAAAATAAATAGAGTAATAAATATGTACAAACATATATACATGTATACAGGTGCTGTGGGGAAGGGAAGGAGGTAAGGCGGAGGGGATGGAGAGGGGGAGGAGGGGGAGAGGAAGGACGTATCATCATCAATCGTATTGAGCGCTTACTGTGTGCAGAGCACTGTACTAAGTGCTTGGGAAGTACAAGTTGGCAACATATACAGTCCCTACCCAATAGTGGGCTCACAGTCTAAAAGGGGGAGACAGAGAACAAAACCAAACATACTAACAGAATAAAATAAATATATATACACCAGATATTTGTGTATGTCTCCGGGTGTGTGTCTCGGGGTGTATGTTCTGAAACCTCCTGCTTGCCTCCCCATCCTCTTCCGCACACCGGTTCTTGCCAGGCAGTTTGGTCAGGGGATAAGAAGTACCGCTGAAATAGTATTATTTGTTTCAGGTTTTGTGGAATTTGTGTGGGATCCCTTGTCCACTTCACAGACAAGCAGCCTAATAAAACACTATGAAATAATATTTGGAGCCCCCTCAACTTGTGACAGTGAAGCAAGGAAAGCCAAGCAGGTAATAACTGATGTTTCTAGAGGGTGTTGGAATTTTTTTTTTTTTAAATTATATAACCATATTTTATCGCCAATGGTCGGCTGGGTTGGAATTGCTGAATTTGATTTCTGAAATTATTGAAGTTTCATAAACTTTTTTTAAATTTAGGATTTGATGGGGTCCATCATCTCAAGAATGAAGAAGGCAATAGATGAAGACGTCTTCATCCCTCTGTATCCCACGTGGTAAGAGTTGATGGGGTCGGGGATCCATGGATTTAAAAGAGAAGCAGCGTGGCTCAGTGGAAAGAGCCCGGGCTTTGGAGTCAGAGGTCAGGGGTTCAAATCCCGGCTCCACCAACTGTCAGCTGTGTGACTTTGGGCAAGTCACTTCACTTCTCTGGGCCTCAGTTCCCTCATCTGTAAAATGGGGATTAAGACTGTTAACCCCTACGTGGGACAACCTGATCAGCTTGTATCCCCCCCAGCGCTTAGAACAGTGCTGTGCACATAGTAAGCGCTTAACAAATGCCATCATTATTACTATTATTAAAACTCTCCATCTATCCTGGGGTGCGGAGTGTATTATCCATATTCATTTGAACCCCTTCAGAAATAGAATGGATAGTTAAAAACATTTTGTTTCATTTTCCCGTACATTAGTCCCCATTGGACACTTCTAATCTCTTCCTCATCACCTTCAGCCATTTCTAGTGAATCACCAGGCAGTCAAAGGAAATAGGAAAAGCCACTGGAGGATGGGAAGATTATGTGTTTCAGAAATAGGAGAGCAGGGAGGCTTTGGTCACTTAGAGGGGGAGGAAAGAAGAGAAGGTGGGGAAAAGGCAATATGTGGTATAGTGGAAAAAAAACATGATTGAAGTGATTATAGTTTCCGAGAAACAGGGCCCTGTCCTCTTTATTTCTAATTGCTGAAAATGAAAGTGCCTATAATTTTGCCTCAATACGTTTTCTGACAATTTTCCTTGTATTTTTTTTTCCTTCTGTTTCTATTCCACGTTCAGTGTTGTGGAAGACAAAACGTCACCCCATTTAAAGTTTCAGGAAAGACAGTTCTGGTCTGCTCTAAAGGTAAACAAATTCTAGAAAAGCGTTCAAGAATAATCTAGGTTTAAAAGTACTTATATATGCGGTATGCTTGGGGGACAGAGTGCAGGAATAACATTCTTAGATAAAAATGATGGGACTTAAGCCCCTTTCATCAACAGTGGACTTGACGGTTTAGTTTTCCCCTTAGTGGACTTGGCGGTAAAGGCCAAACTTTTTACCAGAACTTTAAAATTTTGTGTGTGGTTCAGCACACCATTTTTGAAATGGCAGTTTTAACAACTAGCGTATTTGGAGTATTGTGCATGGTACAGATGCTCACCAGGTAAAGCGGACTAACCTAAGAGACCTTGAACCTTTTGCGGCCCTCTCCGTTAGCCTTTCAGACAGTCATTTGGGGCCGGAAGAAACTCCGGGAACTGGCTGTTGGTTCTAAAGTTGTTTTTGATTCTAGCTCTTTGGCAATATTCTTCTTTGGGATGGCTTCCTCCTGGAAGATGCCTTGTGGGAGTTAGGCCTGAGCAGGCTGCTGAATCGCTACCTGATCACCTGTCTACCCAATGTACCGCCTGGACCAGACCTTATCGAAAAATGCCACCGGGTAAGTCGTGGGGTGGAAACTCTTCGCGACGGTACACACCCCTGTCGAATGATGGGGGAGGTGAGAGACATGGAGGAAGGGGGGTTGTTTTTAGGCAGGTGGGAAAGGGAGTGAGGGAGAGATGAAACCAGGAAACCTAGCTAGCAGTTGGGCACCACTGGCGGAGTGGTGCTTTGCCAAAGGGAGGCTTAGGGAAGAAGAAAGATGGAGATTGAGGGAAGAGGTCTAGGTCTCAGGGCATTGAGGGGTGGACCGTCACAGTCAACCCCGTCCCAGTTGACTCCTCATATTTACTGAGCACTTCCTGTGTGCAGAACACTGTACTAAGTGCTTGGGAGAGCACAGTATAACCGACACACTCCCTGCCCACGAGCTTACAGCCTAGGGGAGAGGCTTCAACGTGGCTCCATTAGGCCTGCTTACACCTCGGCTGCCCAGCGCTTAGTACAGTGCTTGACACATAGTAAGCACTTAAACACCATGAATGACAATAGAGGGGAGTAAAATGCCTGACCATCTCTCTCTCTCTCTCCTTGCTGAGAGACCCTCGAGTATGTCTGTCCAGGCCGCTTAGCGGGGCAGGCCGGTGACGGTCATCTGCCGTGAGCTGAAAAGAGATTTTCAAGTACAGGTTCGGTTTTCCAAAGCAGTGCGCTGGGCAGATCCTGATGGCAAAGAATAACTGCAAAATTAGACTGTCACCGTGTTGTAGCATTGATTCAGTCATACTAATTGAAGCGCTTACTCCGTGCAGAGCGTTGTACTAAGTGTTTGAGGGAGTACAATATAACAACACATTCCTGCTCACAGTGAGCTCACAGTCTGGAGGGGAAGACAGACACTAATACAAATAGATAAATGGCAGATCTATACATTTGTGCTGTGTAGATGGGAGGAGAGAGGATGAACCAAGGAGCAAAGTAAGAGTGGTGCAGGAGGGATCGGGAGGAGAGGAGGGCTTAGTAAGGAAAGGCTTCTTGGAGGAGATGTGCCTTCAGGGAACATGTATAACAACTGATTGATTCATGTGGTTGCATATGAAGCATGTTTGATGATGCCATCATTTTGGAAGGCAGTAGGTAGACGTGAGTTACTCAAGAGCAAGGACTCCTCTTTACACCTACTGCACGTTCCCCAAGTACCCCCTCAGGGAAGGTCCTTAGAAACTGGTACTGATGTCATGGTACATATACAGCTGATCATATACGTGCCTTTTGGATTGAGCAGGTCATAGCGTGTCTACCAGAAAGATGGTTCAGAGGGCTTCACACGAGATCATCCCTCCCTCAGCTCGCACATTTCACCCAGTTTTTGGTGCAGTTGGCCCATAAATTGTATAAAAGTGAAAAGAGGTAGGTAACCACTATATAGCATTTTTAAAGCACGTTTCTCCACGGCCATTCATGTTTCTTTTTAAAAGCATATTCCGAAGTTTTGACTGACCTCGGTTTGGCAGAACAGTCATTGAAAATATCGGGGCTGTTAAAATAAAGGTTCAACTCTGTCTCCCCGGGGAATCGATATACAGCCTAGCTACCACTTGTAACAGTTTAAAAAGCACTTAAGTATGTTAAGGGGGAGGCAGCATGGGAGAAGTAAAGGGTGTTAGTAATCCGAAACGCAAACTGTGTTATTGGAGTCACGCACGCAGAATGAAAACAAAGCCCCTATTCTTTTAGAATTGTCGTCCCCATTTTAAATCTAGCAGAATCTCAAATTTGTATAAGCACCTGTTTGATTGCCTTGCATTCTGGGCCCGTAATGGGTGGGATCGGGTTTTGTAATCTTTCAGTTTGGGCCCATTCCCCAAGGGATTATTCTGCCATTCCTTGCCACTGGGTTTTAGAGAATAATAATAATAATAGCATTTATTAAGTGCTTACTCCGTGCAAAGCACTGTTCTAAGCGCTGGGGAGGTTACAAGGTGATCAGGTGGTTCCAAGGGGGCTCACAGTGTTAATCCCCATTTTACAGATGAGGTAACTGAGACCCAGAGAAGTGAAGTGACTTGCCCAAAGTCACCCAGCTGACAAGTGGCAGAGTCAGGATTAGAACCCATGACCCCGACTCCAAAGCCCGGGCTCTTTCCATTGAGCCACGCGTTCTGAGGCAGAGCTTTACAAATGTGTGGGGCTTTTTTGCTTTTTTTTAGGGATCAGTTAAGAGACTTAATTTGTCTCCTGGTGAAAGTAAGAGCTTTGGATCAAGCAGAAGCCTTCATAGAGGAATATTCACTGGAACAGCTCAAGTTAATAATCGAAGAAGCAGAATAAAGTGGAAGACGAAATACGGGATTCTAAAAAGTTTCGTTTCAACAAAAGGACCTGACTTGTCCCCGTTTGGGAGCGATGAGGCCAGAGATCACGTGAAACTGGGGTTTGGGGGGACGGGGTCGTGCTTTGAATCAGTTCTCCTCTTTCCCGCTGTCTGTTTTTGATATCATTCGGAGGAACTGGCCAAGACGGAATGGGACGGAGAGATTGGGAGGAAGGTAGGTGAAGGAACAAAACTGTTGAATTACGAGGTATTGCATATGGGGGTTAGGCGGGGAGGAGAAATGGAGGAAAGTGGTGTTGACTTAAAACCCAGCATCATCATCGTTTCAGAGAACTATGGTGTTTCAGATTATCCCAAGAGGAGGAATATTAACTGCTTATTCTGTTTGTAGGATTCACGTGTACAGCACCTGATACTCCGATCACAATGATCTTTTGAGATGGTTAAGATATGTAAACAGAAACTTGTTTTTGTATTTTTGAAATAATTTGAAATGGCCTTGGATAGATTTTTTTTAATGCGCAGTTTAATGCCCAAGAAATATTTTCTGCGGAGCTTATTGGTTCAACTTCCCTTTGAAGTTTTTATTTTGCAGTAAAATGATTCAACTCCAATATGAAAGTTTGATAAGATTTTTTAATATTCTGATCTGATGCTTTCCTTCCTGATGGACTTTTAGACTGTGAGCCCACTGTTGGGTAGGGACTGTCTCTATGTGATGCCAATTTGTACTTCCCAAGCGCTTAGTACAGTGCTCTGCACATAGTAAGCGCTCAATAAATACAATTGATTGATTGATTGATGGACTGTAGCATTTGAGAAGCAACTGTTTGGCAAGCTGATAATGATGTTCTTGATTCTGGTTTAAGTACTGCCAGACTGAGAGGAGGGTTGGTTTTTTTTTTTTTTTTGAGGGGGAAGACTGCTAATTTTTCTTAATTTTGGCAGGAAGGTGTGATCTACGGATTCATGAAATGGTTTTCAGATTTGTTTATGTGAGCAGAGTCCGTGGAGTAGCTCATCAGTAGGATGGATGTCATTGATTAATTTAGAGTATCATGGAGATTTTGCTTTAATAGACCTATTCTTACAATCATAATTAAAGCCAGGCAGTGCAAGCCACAAAAGCAACACGTTGTGGGTGGGAAATTGTGGGAGACCCTGAAAGGTTGACTGCCGACAGACTTCTTTCGTCGGGAACACTGCGGATTATTAAGATTATTACAAAACTTCGGTTAAAGTCTTACAGACATAGCAAATACATGACACGTATTAAGGACCCAAGACAGCTAAAGATAAAGTTCTCAATTTATTAAGAGTTGACAAAAGCCCTTTTACCAGAGTTAGGATGACTGAGATGCTTCGATTTCTTCCCATATTTTTGCCTCGATTTTGGAAGTATCATATTCTCTCATCATATCGAATTCAAGCCAAGGCTTAGCCCATTTCTGCGCTTCTTTCATTTGTTCTTCGGTTAGGCAGAGATCAAAGCGGATGCCCTTGATATTGAATTTTGGCCTTTCCCAGCGTTTTGACCAAGGTTTAGGTTTCATTTTGACTTTCAGCTAGAATGAAATTGAGAAAAAACTGCCTATTAGGCAAGAGGTTTGTTTTTTTTTCCCTCTTCCCCCAGGCTTACATTTTGCATATCCAAATGCACCAGGTACTATACATCAGAAGGCATTCCTCTAAACACTCCAACAACTTCCACTGTTAAGCCCACACTTTTGAGTAAAATTGTACCTCATTAACAGGAACTTCTTTGTTGGCAGGATGGACTACAGGCTTCATATTCATGTCAAAAGTACTATATTCAGGAAGGGCATCTCTTAAGTACATCAAATTATCATCTAGTCGTTTCTCTAGCTTGATCACTTGGATCTTTTGAACTCGAGGATTGTAGAGTTCGAAGCAAATCTCAACACCTTGAGAAGGGAAAAATATGGGGGACAAGATATTAACAGTGAAATCAATCAATCAGTCGTATTTATTGAGCGCTTACTGTGTGCAGAGCACTGTACTAAGTGCTTGGGAAGTACAAGTTGGCAATATATAGAGACAGTCTAAATATATCAATTTCACGAGGGAATGACAAAGCTAAAGATTGCTTGGTTTCTTGTGTTAAACCTTAAATAGTTAGAAAAATGTTCAAAATACTCTGTTTCTCCTTGTCCTTTACATTTCACTGCATTAGTGGGAATTCTACAACAAGGAGAAACCTAACTTTTTTTAAAGAGCAGTACATGTTCCCCAGTTGATACAGTATCTTAATAGTAAGTGCGTATTCTGTATCCCACACTGTTCTAAGCACTGGAGAAGATACAGGATAATCGAGTCAGATCCAGTCCCTGTCCACACACGGTTTATAATTTACGTAGAAAGGCCAGGTATTGAATCCCCTTTTGACCGATGTAGTGACTATTCCTACTTGTTTTCACAATGAAAAACAAGAAAACAAAAAGCACGCACCCAATCCACAGTTTCCAATGTAAGACAACGGTATTTGAGTGCTTACGGTGTACAGTGTACTGTACTAAGTGCTTGAAAGAATACCATAAAGGCTAAAGATACAGTCCCTATCCCAGCAGTTTAACAAATTAATTTGTTAATTGTTAATTTGTAGCTTCCTCCTGTCCACTTTTCCCTCCTATGTTGAGCTCAGACTGGCAGGATGTAGCAATACCCACGTTCCCATTTGCTCTACCGGGCTTCTCGCTACCGCGAGAACTACTTCGCTCATTCAATCCTATTTACTGAGCGCTTACTGTGCGCAGAGCACGGAACAAAGCACTTGGGAGAGTACAATACAGCAAGAGACACATTTCCTGCTCATACCTGATCGAAGGAAAAGATTCATTCACCAACCTTGTCCTTCGATGATATTCCGAAGCACAAAGGTCGCCCCGAGTCCTTTTCCTGATCGCTGGGTGCAGATCCCTAAAAACTGGCTGGTTTTACCACCGGCATACGGATCTGACGAGGTTACCGACACTATGCTTCCTGTTGATTAAAATGGGATGTCAGGTCTTATCTTTTACTGGAAGCTTCCGACCAACACTGGAAGCAGAAACGCACATTTTCACGCAATGGTTAATGGGCCTTCTTACAATTTGAAGAATGTTAAGGGAGCCATTCTGCGTATTCAAATTCACTGGGTAGAGAGCATGCAAAGGAATAATTACTGCACAAAGATGCTTGGAGAATTGAGGTTGTGTTTGCTACAGATCCAGAAACAATTACGAATAAAGACATCTAGCGCTTACTCACCGACATAGAACTCCGGAATGTGAAGTACTTTCCTTCTCTGTAACATGTCCTGTCTTTCCAAATGAAATTTCAAGGGATCTGTTCGTCCTCGCGGAGGAATGAATTCGGGACTCAAGAACCTGGGTAGAATTCGAAAGCTTTTATAAGCATGGTAATATAAAGGAACCATTTTCCAAAAGAGCCGATCTTTAAACCAAAAACAGACAAATACTTCCCCATGATTTCTCCTGACATTAGCCCTGCGACTCTTCTTCATTTTCTCAAGTTCGGTTTTTGCAATCTATAGAAAAGTTTTAGCTGTTTCAAGATTTTACAAAAAGGTCTTGGAACAAAAGGGCAGATATTTTAGCCAGAAAACGATAAAATACACAAAAACCTTTAAAAATCCCATTCCCTCCTACTTCCCTAAGCTGGAACACTGTTCAACTGAGAAGCCCTGGCCATCTTTTGGGAAAACTTGGGTTCTAGATCACTAGGAGAGATACTAAAACTACTTTATTCTTTCCTACAGCTTAGTACACTGCACACTAGATGCTCGTTAAGTATCACTGAATAAATGAAAGCTCCTAAATGGGCAGCCCGTCTGCTTCCCTCAACCCACCTCACCGACATCACTCTCGCCAAGGGAATTTCACACCCGTCTTCTACGGAAAAGCGGCTTAGCGAACCCCGCATTTCTGAATTTAAGAGATTTTGGCATGCGAGATCGTGGTGGGAAGGGGATGTATCTGCTAATTCTGTTGTGTTCTGCTCTCCCAAGTACAGCGATGACGATGGTATTTGTTAAGCGCTTCCTATGTGTCAAGCACCGTTCTAAGCAATGGGGTAGATAGAAGTCATTCAGGTTGCACACAGTCCCTGTCCCACATGCAACTCAGTCTTAACCCCCATTTTACAGATGAGGGAACTGAGGCTCAAAGAAGTTGAGTGAACTGCCCAAGGTTGCACAGCAGACCCGTGGTGGGGCCGGAATTAGAACCCAGATCTTTCTGCTTCCCAGGCCTGTGCTCTATTCACTATGCCACGCTGCTTCTCAAGATGCTCTGCACATAGTAAGTGCTCAATAAGGATGACTGATTAATAATAATAATAATAATAATGATGATGATGATGGCATTTGTTAAGCGCTTACTGTGTGCACTGGGGTGATCAGTTTGTCATCATCAATCGTATTTATTGAGCGCTTACTGTGTGCAGAGCACTGTACTAAGCGCTTGGGAAGTACAAGTTGGCAACATATAGAGACAGTCCCTACCCAAAACATACTAACAAAATAAAATAGAATAGATATGTACAAGTAAAATAAATAGAGAAATAAATATATACAAACATATATACAGGTGCTGTGGGGAAGGGAAGGAGGTAAGATGGGGGGGATGGAGAGGGGGACGAGGGGGAGAGGAAGGAAGGGGCTCAGTCTGGGAAGGCCTCCTGGAGGAGGTGAGCTCTCAGCAGGGCCTTGAAGGGAGGAAGAGAGCTAGCTTGGCGGAGGGGCAGAGGGATTGGGGGCATTCCAGGCCCGGGGGAGGACGTGGGCCGGGGGTCGATGGCGGGACAGGCGAGAACGAGGTACGGTGAGGAGATTAGCGGCAGAGGCTCACAGTCTTCATCCCCATTTTACAGATGGGGTAACTGAGGCTCAGAGAAGTTGACTTGCCCAGTGTCACACAGCAGACGTGTGGCGGAGCCGGGATTCGAAGCCATGACCTCTGACTCTAGTACAGCGCTCTGCACACAGTAAGCGCTCAATAAATACGATTGATGATGATGATGATGACTCCAGAGCCCGGGCTCTTTCCACTGAGCCACGCCGATGGATTGATTAAAGGACGGGCACGTGTGTCAGGCACCAGACGGGATGCGAGGGGCCCCGGGGGTGGGTCGCCTCACCTTCTCTCCTGCCCCTTGGGCACCTGCTTGTCGACGATGACCGGCTTGGTGGGCGGCTGGAATTTTCCAGAGTCCCCGGGCGGACCGCTCAGCCTCGCGGCGGATGAGGCCAGGCAGCCTGTGGAGACGGGAAACACCACCAGTCTTCCAACGGTTATCTCCCGCCACGGTTCTTTCTCGGGGGGCCGGAGGGGAAGGTCAAACTTGTTTGGGGACTGGGGGGCGGGAGGGAGGGAAACACTGATAAACATAAAGAAGCAGCGTGGCTCAGTGGAAAGAGCACGGGCTTTGGAGTCAAAGGTCACGGGTTCAAATCCCGGCCCCGCCAATTGTCAGCTGGGTGACTTTGGGCAAGTCACTTCACTTCTCTGGGCCTCAGTTACCTCTTCTGTAAAATGGGGACGAAGACCGTGCGCCCCCCATCATGGGACAACCTGATCACCTTGTAACCTCCCCAGTGCTTAGAACAGTGCTTTGCACATAGTAGGCGCTTAATAAATGCCATCATCATTATTATTATTATTATTAGACATCTGAACAATAGTGATTCTTGTTCGGCGCTTACTACGTTCCAAGCACCGGGAAGCAGCACGGCCGTGTGGCAAGAGCACAGGCTTGGGAGGACGTGCGTTCTAATCCCGGTTCTGCCACAGTGGAAAGAGCACGAGCTTTGGAGTCAAAGGTCACGGGTTCAAGTCCTGGCTCCGCCAATTGTCAGCTGGGTGACTTGGGGCAAGTCACTTCACTTCTCTGGGCCTCAGTTACCTCATCTGTAAAATGGGGATTAAGACTGTGCGCCCCCCCATGGGACAACCTGATCACCTTGTAACCTCCCCAGCGCTTAGAACAGTGCTTTGCACATAGTAAGCGCTTAATAAATGCCATCATCATTACTATTATTATTAGACATCCGAACAATGGTGATTCTTGTTGGGCGCTTACTATGCTCCAAGCACCGGGAAGCAGCACGGCCTTGTGGCAAGAGCACGGGCTTGGGAGGACGTGCGTTCTAATCCCGGGTCTGCCACCTGTCTGCCGGGTGACCTTGGCCAAGTCACTTCACTTCTCTGGGACTCAGTTACCTCAACTCTAAAAATGGGGATTGAGACTGCGAGCCCCGTGTGGGACACGAAAGGTGCTCGACCCCGTTACCTTGTATCTACCGTAGAGTTTAGAGCAGTGCTTGGCACATAGTAAGCGCTTAATAAATACCATAATTATCATTATCAGATGCAAGACAATCAGGTCGGATGAAGTCCCTGTGCCACCCAGGACTCACAGCCTGAGGGGGCGGGAGAACGACAGAGAAGCAGTGTGGTCTAGTGGACAGAGCACAGATCTGGGTTCTAATCCTGCCTCCGCCACTTGGGCAAGCTACTTCACTTCTCTGTGCCTCAGTTTCCTCATCTGTAAAATGGGGATGAAGACTGTGGGCCCCATGTAGGCCACAGAGTGTGTCCAACCTGATGATCTCGTCTCCGCCCCGGGTTTAATACAGTGCCTGGCACATAGTGCTTAATAAATACCATAAGAAACCAGGTATGACATTTTATTCATTCAATCATATTTATTGAGCGCTTACTGTGTGCAGAGCACTGTACTAAGCGCTTGGGAAGTACAAGTTGGCAACATTTTATAGGCGAGGAAACCGAGGCACAGAGAAGTTAAGCGCTTTGCCCAAAGTCACACAGCCAGCAAGTGGAGGAGCAGGGATTAGAATAACAATTACGGTGTTTAAGCACTTACAACGTGCCAGGCTCTGTACTAGGCGCTGGGGTGGATACATGCAAATCGGGTTGGACACAGTCCCTGTCCCACGGGGGGCTCACAGTCTCCACCCCCATTTTCCAGATGAGGGAACTGAGGCCCAGAGAAGTAAAGTGACTTGCCCAAGATCACAGAGTAGACAGGCGGCAGAGCTCAGTCTCAATCCCCGTTTTACAGATGAGGGAACTGAGGTCCAGAGAATAATAATACTAATGATGGAATTTATTAAACGCTTACCATGTGCCAGGCACTGTCCTCAGCGCTGGGGTGGGTGCAAGCAGATCGGGTTGGATATAATCCCCGTCCCACACGGGGCTCACAGTCTCAATCCCCACTTTATAGATGAGGGAACTGAGGCACAGAGAACAATAATATTAATTGTGGTATTTGTTAAGCGCCTACTAGGTGTCAGGCAGTGTACTAAGCGCTGAGCTGGATACCGGCAAATCAGGTTGGACACAGTCCCCGTCCCATATGGGGCTCAGTCTCAATCCCCATTTTATAGAGGAGGGAACTGAGGCACCGAGAATAATAATACTAATTGTATTTCTTAATCAATCAACCATATTTATTGAGCACTTACTATGTGCAGAGCACTGTACTAAGCGCTTGGGAAGTACAAATTGGCAACATATAGAGACAGTCCCTACCCAACAGTGGGCTCACAGTCTAAAAGTTCTTAAGCGCTCACTATGTGCCAGGCACTGTACTAAGCAAGCAAATCGGGTCGGACACAGTCCCCGTCCCACGTGGGGCTCACAGTCTCAACCCCCAGAGAACTGAAGTGACTTTTCATTCATTCAATCGTACGTATTGAGCGCTTCCTGTGTGCAGAGCACTGTACTAGGCGCTTGGGAAGCCCAAGCTGGCAACATTTGGAGACGGTCCCTACCCAACAGTGGGCTCACGGTCGTCTAGAAGACTGGCCCAGGTCACCCAGCAGACAAGGGGTGGGGGCGGGATTCGAACCCAGGACCTTGTGTCTGCCTCAGTAATGGCATTTATTCAATCAATCAATTGTATTTATTGAGCGCTTACTGTGTGCAGAGCACTGGACTGAGCGCTTGGGAAGTCCAAGTTGGCAACATCTAGAGACAGTCCCTACCCAATAGCGGGCTCACAGTCTAGAAGGGGAAGACAGAGAACAAAACAAAACATACTAACAAAATAAAACAAATAGAATAGATAGGTACAAGTAAAATCATCATCATCAAACGTATTTATTGAGCGCTTACTGTGTGCAGAGCACTGGACTAAGCGCTTGGGAAGTCCAAGTTGGCAACATCTAGAGACAGTCCCTACCCAACAGCGGGCTCACAGTCTCAAAGGGGGAGACAGAGAACAAAACCAAACATACCAACAAAATAAAACAAAGAGAATAGATATGTACAAGTAAAATAATAAATAGAGTAATAAATATGCACAAACAGATATACATATAACAACAATAATAATTATGGCATTTAGTAAGTGCTTACTAGGTGCAAAGCACTGTTCTAAGCTCTGGGGAGGTTACAAGGTGATCAGGTTGTCCCACGGGGGGCTCACAGTCTTCACCCCCATTTTGCAGTGAGGGAACTGAGGCCCGGAGAAGTGAAGTGACTTGCCCAAAGTCACCCAGCTGACAATTGGCGGAGCCGGGATTTGAACCCATGACCTCTGACTCCAAAGCCCGGGCTCTTGCCACTGAGCCAACATCTATCCAGGTGCTGTGGGGAAGGGAAGGAGGTAAGACGGGGGGGACGGAGAGGGGGACGAGGGGGAGAGGAAGGAGGGGGCTCATTTATTAAGCGCCTACTATGTGCAAAGCACTGTTCTAAGCGCTGGGGGGGGGGCGGGGTTACCAGGTGAGCAGGCTGTCCCCTGTGGGGCTCCCAACCTCAATCCCCATTACAGAGATGAGGAGGCCCTGAGAGGTGAGGTGACTCTCCCCCTTTTAGACTGTGAGCCCACTGTTGGGTAGGGACTGTCTCTAGATGTTGCCAACTTGGACTTCTCAAGCGCTTAGTACACTGCTCTGCACGTAGTAAGCGCTCATTAAATGCGATTGATGATGATGTTGATTGATGAAGTGACTTGGCCAAGGTCACCAGGCTGACAAGAGGCCGGCCCCTCCCCTCCCCTCCCCTCCCCCCCCCCCTCGGCAGGCGGGGGCTCCTTACGTGGGGCCCGGAGGAGCAACACCCTCCGCAAGGCGCTGGGAGCCACGGCGCCCATCTCTGAGGACTGCACACAACTCCCGGCAGCCTCCGCGGCGGCAAGGCTCCGCCTCCCGGCAGCCTCCGCGCCGCGGCCACTTTTCCCGGCAGCCTCCGCGGTGTGGCTCGGCTCGGCCTCCCGGCAGCCTCCGCGACACGGCCACTTTTCCCGGCAGCCTCCGCGGCGCGGCTAGGCTCCACCTCCCGGCAGCCTCCGCGGCCAGGCCACTTTTTCCGGCAAACTCCGCGGCGCGCCTCGGCTCGGCCTCCCGGCAGCCTCCGCGGCCCGGCTCGGCCTCCCGGCAGCCTCCGCGGCCCGGCTCCGCTTCCCGGCAGCCTCCGCGACTCGGCTCGCCCTCCCGGCAGCCTCCGCGACTCGGCTCCGCTTCCCGGCAGCCTCCGCGACTCGGCTCGACCTCCCGGGAGCCTCCGCGGCCCGGCTCCGCTTCCCGACAGGCTCCGCGGCACGGCCACTTTTCCCGGCAGCCTCCGCGTTGCGGCTAGGCTCCACCTTCCGGCACCCTCCGCGGCCAGGCCACTTTTCCCGGCAGCCTCCGCGGCGCGGCTAGTCTCCGCCTCCCGGCAGCCTCCGCGGCACGGCTAAGCGCGGCCTCCCGGCAGCCTCCGCGACAAGGCTCCGTTTCCCGGCAGCCTCCGCGGCCCGGCAAGGCTCAGCCTCCCGGCAGCCTCCGCGACCCGGCTCGGCTCATTCATTCAATCGTATTTATTCATTCATTCAATCAATCAATCAATCGTATTTATCGAGCGCTCACTGTACGCAGAGCACTGGACAAAGCGCAAGTTGGCAACATCTAGAGACGGTCAATCAATCAATCGTATTTATTGAGCGCTTACTGTGTGCAGGGCACTGTACTGAGCGCTTGGGAAGTACAAGTTGGCAACATAGATGGCCCCTACCCAACAGCGGGCTCACAGTCTAGAAGGGGGAGACTAACAACAAAACAGGACATATTAACAAAATGAAATAAATAGAATAAATATGTACAAGTAAAAGGAATAGAGTAATAAATACGTCCAAACATATATACAGGTGCTGGGGGAGGGAGGAGGGGGCTCCCGGCAGCCTCCGCGGCCCGGCTCGGCCTCCCGGCGCCCCCTGCTGGCCGCCTGGCCGCCCGCCCGCGCATGCGCGTGCGCCGAGAAGACCCCGACGGCGGCCGCGCTTGCCCAAAATAGCTTCCCGGGCTGCCGTCCGCCGCGCGAGTCGTTCTTCTGTTTACAGGGCGCCCCCTGCGGGCGGAGCCCTGGAATGAGCGTTCGGCCGCGGACCCTGCGACCCTGCGGCCCAGAGCCCGCAAGGGAAAGGGCACCGCCTGGGGACTCACAGGCCCTAAGAAGACTAATAATAATAATAATAATAATAATAATAATAATAATAATAATAGCATTTGTTAAGAGCTTACTATGTGCAAAGCACTGTTCTAAGCGCTGGGGGGGATACAAGGTGTTCAGGTTGTCCCATGTGGGGCTCGCAGTCTTAATAATGATAACAACAATAATAATGATGGCATTTCTTAAGCGCTTACTATGTGCAAAGCACTGTTCTAAGCGCTGGGGAGGTTACAAGGTGATCAGGTTGTCCCACGGGGGGCTCACAGTGTTAAATCCCCATTTTACAGATGCGGTAACTGAGGCACAGAGAAGTGAAGTGACTTTCCCAAAGTCACACAAGTGGGGGAGCCGGGATTTGAACCCATGACCTCTGACTCCAAAGCCCGTACTAATCCCCATTTTACCGATGAGGTAACTGAGGCACAGAGAATAATAATAACAATGATAATGGCATTTATTAAGCGCTTACTATGTGCCAAGCACTGTTCTAAACGCTGGGGGGAATACAAGGTAATCCTGCCCTACGGGGGTGGGGGGCTCACAGTCTTAATCCCCATTTTATAGATGAGGGAACTGAGGCCCAGAGAATAATAATAATAATAATGATGATGGCATTTATTAAGCGCTTACTATGTGCAAAGCACTGTTCTAAGCGCTGGGGGATACAAGGTGATCCTGTCCTACGGGGGTGGGGGGCTCACAGTCTTAATCCCCATTTTATAGATGAGGTAACGAAGGCCCAGAGAATAATAATAATAATAATAATAATGGCATTTATTAAGCGCTTACTATGTGCAAAGCACTGTTCTAAGCACTGGGGGGATACAAGGTAATCCTGCCCTACGGGTTGGGGGGGGGGGCTCACAGTCTTAATCCCCATTTTATAGATGAGGTAACTGAGGCCTAGAGAATAATAATAATAATAATGATGGCATTTATTAAGCGCTTACTATGTGCAAAGCACTGTTCTAAGCGCTGGGGGGGATACAAGGTAATCCTCCCCTACGGGGGGGGGGAGGGGGGGGAGGGTCACAGTCTTAATCCCCATTTTATAGATGAGGTGACTGAGGCCCAGAGAAGAATAATAATAATAATGGCATTTATTAAGTGCTTACTAGGTGCAAAGCACTGTTCTAAACTAAGCGCTGGGGAGGATACAGGGTAATCCTGCCCTACGGGGGGGGGGGGGGGGGCCACACAGTCTTAATCCCCATTTTATAGATGAGGGAACTGAGGCCCAGAGAATAATGATAATAATGCTAATGGCATTTATTAAGCGCTTACTATGTGCAAAGCACTGTTCTAAGCGCTGGGGGATACAAGGTGATCCTGTCCTACGGGGGTGGGGGGCTCACAGTCTTAATCCCCATTTTATAGATGAGGGAACTGAGGCCCAGAGAATAATAATAATAATAATGATGATGGCATTTATTAAGCGCTTACTATGTGCAAAGCACTGTTCTAAGCGCTGGGGGAATAGAAGGTAGTCATGTAATTATAATGAGGGGTAATCTCTCCCCCTCCTTTCCCTCACCCCCGCCCTACCTCCTTCCCCTCCCCACAGCACCTGTATATCAATCAATCAATCAATCAATCAATCGTATTTGATTGTACAGATTTATTACTCTTATTTATTTTACTTGTACATATTTATTCTGTTTATTTTATTTTGTTAATATGTTTGGTTTCCCACCGTTGGGTAGGGACCGTCTCTCTATGTTGCCAGCTTGTCCTTCCCAAGCGCTTAGTCCAGTGCTCTGCACACAGTAAGCGCTCAATAAATTCGATTGAATGAATGAATGAATGTTCTACGGGGGGGACTCACAGTCTTAATCCCCATTTTATAAATTATAAATACGATTTATACGTATAAATACGATTGATTTATAGATGAGGTAACTGAGGCACAGAGAACAATAAGAATAATAATAATAATAATGACATTAAGCGCTTTCTATGTGCAAAGCACTGTTCTAAGCGCTGGGGGGATACAAGGTCATCCTGTCCTACGGGAGGGCTCACAGTCTTAATCCCCATTTTATAGATGAGGTGACTGAGGGCCAGAGAATAATAATAATAATAATAATGATGGCATTTATGAAGCGCTTTCTATGTGCAAAGCACTGTTCTAAGTGCTGGGGGGATACAAGGTAATCCTGTTTTACGTGGGGGCTCACAGTCTTAATCCCCATTTTATAGATAAGGTAACTGAGGCACAAAGAATAATAATAGTAATAATGATAATGATAATAATAATAATAATAATGATATTGATGGCATTTATGAAGCGCTTACTATGTGCAAGCACTGTTCTAAGTGCTGGGGGGATACAAGGTAATCCTGTTTTACGTGGGGGCTCACAGTCTTAATCCCCATTTTATAGATAAGGTAACTGAGGCACAAAGAATAATAATAGTAATAATGATAATGATAATAATAATAATAATAATGATATTGATGGCATTTATGAAGTGCTTACTATGTGCAAAGCACTGTTCTAAGTGCTGGGGGGATACAAGGTAATCCTGTTTTACGTGGGGGCTCACAGTCTTAATCCCCATTTTATAGATAAGGTAACTGAGGCACAAAGAATAATAATAGTAATAATGATAATGATAATAATAATAATGATATTGATGGCATTTATGAAGCGCTTACTATGTGCAAAGCACTGTTCTAAGTGCTGGGGGGATACAAGGTCATCCTGCCCTACGGGGGGGCTCACAGTCTTAATTCCCATTTTACAGATGAGGGAACTGAAGCCCAGAGAATAATAATAATAATAATAATAATAATGGCATTTGTTAAGCGCTTATTATGTGCAAAGCACTGTTCTAAGCGCTGGGGGGGGAATACAATGGGATCAAGTTGTCCCACGTGGGGCTCACAGTCTTAATTCCCATTTTCCAGATGAGGTAACTGAGGCTCAGAGAAGTGAAGTGACTTGCCCAAGGTCACCCAGCAGACATGTGGCGGAGCCGGGATTCGAACCCATGACCTCTGACTCCAAAGCCCGGGCTCTTTCCACTGAGCCACGCTGCTGCAGGGTTACTTGTCTGCTGTGTGCCTTGGGCAAATCACTTCCCTTCTCTGTGCCTCAGTAACCTCATCTGTAAAATGGGGATTGAGACTGTGAGCGCTACCTGGGACAGAGACTGTGTCTAACCTGATTTGCTTGTATCCACCCCAGCGCTTAGTACAGTGCCTGGCACATAGTAAGTCTTTGCAAATACCTTATTATTATTATTATTATTATTAAAGCAGCGTGGCTCAGTGGAAAGAGCCCGGGCTTTGGAGTCAGAGGTCATGGGTTCAAATCCCGGCTCCGCCAACTGTCAGCTGGGTGCCTTTGGGCGAGTCACTTCACTTCTCTGTGCCTCAGTTCTCTCATCTGTAAAATGGGGATTAAAACTGTGAGCCCCCTGTGGGACAACCTGATAACCTTGTATCCTCCCCAGCGCTTAGAACAGGGCTTTGCACAGAGTAAGCGGTTAACAAATGCCATTATTATTATTATTATTATTATTATTCTCTGGGCTTCAGTTACCTCATCTGTAAATGGGGATTAAGACTGTGAGTGCCTCAGTTCCCTCATCTGTAAAATGGGGATTAAAACTGTGAGCCCCCTGTGGGACAAACTGATAACCTTGTATCCTCCCCAGTGCTTAGAACAGTGCTTTGCACAGAGTAAGCGCTTAACAAATGCCATTATTATTGTTATTATTATTATTATTATTCTCTGGGCTTCAGTTACCTCATCTGTAAAATGGGGATTAAGACTGTGAGCCCCCCGAGGGACAACCTGATCACCTTGTATCCTCCCCAGCGCTTAGAACAGTGCTTTGCAGATAGTAAGCGCTTAACAAATGCCATCATTATTATTATTATTATTATTATTAAGTCACTCAACTCAACAAGGCCTCAGCTGCCTCATCTGTAAAATGGGGATTAAGACTGTGAGCCCCACGTGGGACATGGACTGTGTCCAACCCGATTCGCTTGCGTCTACCCTGGCGCTTAGTGCGGTACTTCATCATCATCATCATCATCAATCGTATTTATTGAGCGCTTACTGTGTGCAGAGCACTGGACTAAGCGCTTGGGAAGTCCAAGTTGGCAACATCTAGAGACGGTCCCTACCCAACAGTGGGCTCACAGTCTAAAAGAGATGGGAAAAGAGGAGGAAAGGAGATGATGGGAAAGGAGATGGGAAAGGAGATGGGAAAGGAGGAGGGAAGGAGAAGGGAAAGGAGGAGGGAAGGAGATGGGGAAGGAGATGGGAAAGGAGATGGGAAAGGAGATGGGAAAGGAGGAGGAAAGGAGATGGGAAAGGAGGAGGGAAGGAGAAGGGAAAGGAGGAGGGAAGGAGATGGGGAAGGAGATGGGAAAGGAGATGGGGAAGGAGATGGGAAAGGAGATGGGGAAGGAGGAGGGAAGGAGATGGGGAAGGAGATGGGAAAGGAGATGGGGAAGGAGGAGGGAAGGATAAAATAAAGGGAGCAGGAGTCCGGAGCGGCCCGTCCCCTCACGCACCCACTGATGGCGGATCCCGAAACGATCCCGAAAAGTACTACGTACTTGGCACATAGTAAGCACTTAAGCAGCGTGGCTCAGTGGAAAGAGCCCGGGCTTGGGAGTCAGGGGTCATGGGTTCAAATGCCGGCTCCGCCACTTGTCAGCTGGGTGACTTTGGCCAAGTCACTTCTCTGGGGCTCCGTTCCCTCCTCTGTCAAATGGGGATGACGACTGTGAGCCCCACGTGGGCCAACCTGATCACCTTGTATCCTCCCCAGCGCTTAGAACAGTGCTTGGCATACAGTAAGCGCTTAACAAATACCATCATTATTATGGACCAAAAAAATTCACAGAAACCAGGCCCCTCTCGCTCCTGCCGCGAAGAAGATAATGTTAGACTGTGAGCCCACTGTTGGGTAGGGACTGTCTCTATATGTTGCCAACTTGGACTTCCCAAGCGCTTAGTACAGTGCTCTGCACACAGTAAGCGCTCGATAAATGGATTGATTGATCTCTTGGAGGGGGCTTTGTGCAAAAGTCAGGGTCAGCCTTCTCACGTCGGGTGCGGCCGAGGGGAAGGAGGAGACGTTCTTTACCTCGGTGGTACGGATTAAGCCCCTGTGGAGGTGGCGCGATCCACCCCTGCGCAAGCTGGGTCTCGATTTTCCTGGGAGGCTGCCATCCCGCTAGCTTTGATCCAGTCGGAATCACCCCTGGGGTCGGATCTACAGAGGAACGCTGTCTCATTTCCACCCTCCGGATGAATGATGAGCTCATTACGTGCCTCCCCCTTTGCCCGGAGCCCAGAATACTTTCAGCGGAGGCCTTCCAGGCCCAATGAGCGATGGTGCCTTCGTTTTCCTTTTTATAGTATTTGTTGAGCACTTACTATGTGCCAGGCACCGTTCTGAGCTCAAGCGCTTAACAAATGCCATTATTATTATTATTATTATTATTATTATTATTATTATTATTATTATCATCATCATCATCAACTCATCTCTCTCAGTAAAATGGGGATGAAGACTGTGAGCCCCACGTGGGGCAACCTGATCACCTTATAACCTCCCCGGCGCTTAGACTAGTGCTCTGCACATAGTAAGCACTTAACAAATGCCATCATTATTATTATAAGCAGGGTGAACATGATCCCCATCCCATCCGGGGATGGCAGAGGTGGAAGGGGGGGTCAAGAACAGGTATCCAACCCCCGTTTTGTGGAGGAAGAAGCTGAGGCCCAGATAATAATAACAATAATAATAATAATAATATAATAATAAATATGGTATTTGTTAAGCACCCCTCTCAGGGTCACATCTGGGGAGTTTCCAGTCCTCTACCAGTCTCGGCTATGGGAGGGAGAGTCAAGCAGAGGCCTATCCACTCCATTCCTAGCTTGGGAAGTGGCTAGCGAGTGGAAGGCGATCATTTCGTTAATTTGTTTTGTTGTCTGTCTCCCCCTTCTAGACTGTGAGCCCGCTGTTGGGTAGGGACCGTCTCTAGATGCTGCCAACCTGTACTTCCCAAGCGCTTAGTACCGTGCTCTGCACACAGTAAGCGCTCAATAAATACGATTGAATGAATGAAAGAATATATGTTTGTACGTATTTATTACTCTACTTGTTTGTTTTATTTGTACATATTTATTCTATTTATTTTATTTTGTTAATTTGTTTTGTTCTCTGTGTGAGCCCGCTGTTGGGTAGGGACTGTCTCTATGTGTTGCCGACTTGTACTTCCCAAGGTGCTTAGTACAGTGCTCTGCACACAGTAAGCGCTCAGTAAATATGACATTGATTGATTGATTCTAGACTGTGAGCCCGCTGTTGGGTAGGGACCGTCTCTAAATGTTGCCAACATTACTCTGTTTATTTATTTGTTTTATTTGTACATATTTATTCTATTTATTTTATTTTGTTCATTTGTTTTGTTCTCTGTCTCCCCCTTCTAGACTGTGAGCCCGCTGTTGGGTAGGGACCGTCTCTGTATGTTGCCAACATTACTCTATTTATTTGATTTGTACATATTTATTCTATTTAGTTTACTTTGTTAATTTGTTTTGTTCTCTGTCTCCCCCTTCTAGACTGTGAGCCCGCTGTTGGGTAGGGACCGTCTCTATATGTTGCCAACATTACTCTATTTATTTGTTTTACTTGTACATATTTATTCTATTTATTTTATTTTGTTCATTTGTTTTGTTCTCTGTCTCCCCCTTCTAGACTGTGAGCCCGCTGTTGGGTAGGGACCGTCTCTACATGTTGCCAACATTACTCTATTTATTTGTTTTACTTGTACATATTTATTCTATTTATTTTATTTTGTTAATTTGTTTTGTTCTCTGTCTCCCGCTTCTAGACTGTGAGCCCGCTGTTGGGTAGGGACCGTCTCTATATGTTGCCAACATTACTCTATTTATTTGATTTGTACATATTTATTCTATTTATTTTACTTTGTTAATTTGTTTTGTTCTCTGTCTCCCCCTTCTAGACTGTGAGCCCGCTGTTGGGTAGGGACCGTCTCTATATGTTGCCAACATTACTCTATTTATTTGTTTTACTTGTACATATTTATTCTATTTATTTTATTTTGTTAATTTGTTTTGTTCTCTGTCTCCCGCTTCTAGACTGTGAGCCCGCTGTTGGGTAGGGACCGTCTCTACATGTTGCCAACATTACTCTATTTATTTGTTTTACTTGTACATATTTATTCTATTTATTTTACTTTGTTCATTTGTTTTGTTCTCTGTCTCCCCCTTCTAGACTGTGAGCCCGCTGTTGGGTAGGGACCGTCTCTAGATGTTGCCAACCTGTACTTCCCGAAGCGCTTAGTCCAGTGCTCTGCACACAGTAAGCACTCAATAAATACGATTGAATGAACGAATGAATGCTACAAGTCAAAACTCACTGATGCTGGGCAGCAGCGGCACGGGAGAGAGTCGAGTGCGGAGACTCAGGTTTACCTCATGGAAGGCGACAAGTACTAAACCACTTCTATATTTTTACCAAGGAAACTCTACGGATCCACTACCAGAACGACTGCAGATGGAGACCGGGCCGTTCTGGGAGAGATGTGCCTGTGGTGTGGCTACGGGTCGGAAACGACGGCATAAGACAAGACAAGAATTTGTTAAGCGCTTACTATGTGCCAAGCACTGGGGTAGATAAAAGGTAATGAGTGAAGTGACTTGCCCAGCGCCACACAGGAGGCAAGTAGCGAATCAGGGACGTGGTGGGAAGTATTCAGTGTGTTAAGCGCTTAGTACAGTGCTCTGCACACAGTAAGCGCTTAATAAATGCGATTGATTGATTGATTGATTGATTGAAGTCAGTGTGACCATCTCTTCTTTTTAGACTGTGCCACCCCAAACCCAGGATTACCAAGACACCGAGGGTAGCCTGTCAAGCTTTTAGACTTTTAGACCTTTGTGAGCCCACTGTTGGGTAGGGACCGTCTCTATATGTTGCCAACTTGGACTTCCCAAGCGCTTAGTACAGTGCTCTGCACACAGTAAGCGCTCAATAAATACGATTGATGATGATGATGATGATGAAGCTTGCTTGTGACCTGTCACCTCTTGAGAAGCAGCGTGACCTAGTGGGTAGACCTCGGGCTTGGGAGTCGGAAGGACCTGAGTTCTAATCGGCTGTGTGATCTCGGGTAAGTCACTTCACTTCTCTGTGCCTTGGTTACCTCACCTTAATGGGGATTAAGACTGTGAGCCCCATGCGGGACGGAGACTGTGTCCAACCTGATTCTCTTGTATCCAGCTCAGAGCTTAGTATTTATTTATTTATTTTACTTGTACATATCTATTCTATTTATTTTATTTTGTTAGTATGTTTGGTTTTGTTCCCTGTCTCCCCCTTCTAGACTGTGAGCCCGCTGTTGGGTAGGGACTGTCTCTATATGTTGCCGACTTGGACTTCCCAAGCGCTTAGTCTCTGCACACAGTAAGCGCTCAATAAATATGATTGATTGATTGATTAGTACAGGCCTGGCACACAGTAAGTGCTTAAAAAATACCACCATTATAATTATTAATAATCATTAATGACCATTATTGGGAAATGGTAATAATTACCATTATTTGTTATTAATGGTAATTACCATTATTACGTGGGAGAAGGCCGACCAGAGACATCTAGTTCAGAGTTCACATTCCAGTTTCAACCGGTCTGCAGCCCTGTCGAAGACGAGAATTAATAAACTGGTATTTCAGTTGACTAGTACCTATTATCTCCAGATAACCGAAAGTGCTTGAAAGGCTTTTTTAAAAAGTCTAATTATAGCATTTTCTCCCAGGTTAAATGTGATCTCATTTACACTGTTCTGCAACTTGGATTAGGACCGTCATATGGTTGTCGCTGTTATAATTTGTTGCATTTATGTTGCCAACTTGGACTTCCCAAGCGCTTAGTACAGTGCTCTGCACACAGTAAGCGCTCAATAAATATGATTGATTGATTGATTGATTAGTACAGGTCTGGCACACAGTAAGTGCTTAAAAAATACCACCATTATAATTATTAATAATCATTAATTACCATTATTGGGAAATGGTAATAATTGCCATTATTTATTATTAATGGTAATTACCATTATTACGTGGGAGAAGGCCGACCAGAGACATCTAGTTCAGAGTTCACATTCCAGTTTCAACCGGTCTGCAGCCCTGTCGAAGACGAGAATTAATAAACTGGTATTTCAGTTGACTAGTACCTATTATCTCCAGATAACCGAAAGTGCTTGAAAGGCTTTTTTAAAATGTCTAATTATAGCATTTTCTTCCGGGTTAAATGTGATCTCATTTACACTGTTTTGCAGCTTGGATTAGGACCGTCATATGGTTGTCGCTGTTATAATTTGTTGCATTTATGTTGCCAACTTGGACTTCCCAAGCGCTTAGTACAGTGCTCTGCACACAGTAAGCGCTCAATAAATATGATTGATTGATTGATTGATTAGTACAGGCCTGGCACACAGTAAGTGCTTAAAAAATACCACCATTATAATTATTAATAATCATTAATTACCATTATTGGGAAATGGTAATAATTGCCATTATTTATTATTAATGGTAATTACCATTATTACGTGGGAGAAGGCCGACCAGAGACATCTAGTTCAGAGTTCACATTCCAGTTTCAACCGGTCTGCAGCCCTGTCGAAGACGAGAATTAATAAACTGGTATTTCAGTTGACTAGTACCTATTATCTCCAGATAACCGAAAGTGCTTGAAAGGCTTTTTTAAAAAGTCTAATTATAGCATTTTCTCCCAGGTTAAATGTGATCTCATTTACACTGTTTTGCAACTTGGATTAGGACCGTCATATGGTTGTCGCTGTTATAATTTGTTGCATTTATGTTGCCAACTTGGACTTCCCAAGCGCTTAGTACAGTGCTCTGCACACAGTAAGCGCTCGATAAATACGATTGATTGATTGATTGATTTAAAAAAATAGCAGTTCTCTGTGCCAGGTACCATACTAGGAGCTGGAGTAGATGCAAGATATTCGGGTTGGTTACAGTCCGCGTCCCACATGGGCTCGCAGTCTTAATCTCCATTTTGAAGAGGAGAGAACTAAGACCCAAAAAAGTGAAGTTACTTGCCCAAGGTCACACGGCTGACAATTGGCAGAGCTGGGATTCGAACCCAGGTCCCCGACTCCTGAGCCCGTGGTCTTTCCTGTATATACGTTTGTACGTATTTATTACTCTATTTATTTTACTTGTACATATCTATTCTATTTATTTTATTTTGTTAATATGTTTTGTTGTCTGTCTCCCCCTTCTAGACTGTGAGCCTGCTGTTGGGTAGGGACCGTCTCTATATGTTGCCAACTTGAACTTCCCAAGCGCTTAGTACAGTGCTCTGCACACAGTAAGCACTCAATAAATACGATCGATTGATTGATTGATTGATTTTCACTAGTCTAGGCTGCTTCTTGATGAGTGCTTACCCTGTGCTTAACTTGGGGAAAACCCATAGCACTTGTCTATATATGTTTAAACCCTGTCGTTTCCCCCTACTTGTAATTTATTTTAGCATCTGTCTCCCCCACTAGATTGTAGATTATAGAGAAGCAGCGCGGCTCAGTGGAAAGAGCCCGGGCTTGGGAATCAGAGGTCATGGGTTCAAATCCCGGCTCCACCGCTTGTCAGCTGTGTGACTTTGGGCAAGTCACTTAACTTCACTGGGCCTCAGTGACCTCAACTGTAAAATGGGGATTAAGACTGTGAGCCCCACGTGGGACAACCTGATCATCTCGTATCCTCCCCCGCGCTTAGAACAGTGCTTTGCGCATAGTAAGCGCTTAACAAATGCCTAGAGAAGCAGCGTGGCTAGAGAAGCAGCGTGGCTCAGTGGCAAGAGCCCGGGCTTTGGAGTCAGAGGTCATGGGTTCGAATCCCGGCTCCACCACAAGTCTGCTGTGTGAAGTCACAACTTCTCTGAGCCTCAGTTACCTCATCTGTAAAAATGGGGATTAAGACTGTGAGCCCCACGTGGGACAACTTGATCACACTGTATCCCCCCCCAGTGCTTAGAACAGTGCTTTGCACATAGTAAGCGCTTAACAAATGCCATCATTATTATTATTATTGTAAAAGCTCCTTGAGGGCAGGGATCCTGTGTGTTAATTCTACCACACTCTCCCAAGCGCTTAATTCAGTGCTCTGCACACAGTAGGGGTGATTGATTTCTTGACAGGTATAAAGGTGAAAATTCAGACACGGCTTCCGACCCAGAGTGAACTTTCCTCTGGGCCACGTGTTTTTTCCCATTATTGAGCAGATGTGGCACCAGACACTTTGAGGTCTGGGAATTTTATTTTTCACCTGATTTCTGTGGCTCAGACTCGGCTCCCGTGTCTACAGGCGCCCGGGTGGGTAATGCAACAGTTCTGGTGCCAGTATGGCGGGGTCGGGAGTCCTCCGCCAAGAGCCAAACCCAGAGAATTTCTGCCAAAGTTTCGGCTGTGTTCAGCCAGCCAGCCAGCCCTCCCTTTGGGAAGAAAGTCGGCTCCGCCATTTGGCAACAGGCCCGGCTTAAAACCTCCCGGGGCCCCGCGTCGGGAACAAAATCCGCGCCCTTTTTGGACAAAATTCAGAAATGCGGTCTTAAGCGTTTCTGTGTTTTGGTGTTCTGATTACACATAGTTAAGAAATCCAGGTTCTTTCAAAGCAGAGCCAACGCAGCGGGGGTACAAGCTTTCCAGAGTTTGGAAAGAGGCAGTCTGATGACAGATTTTGAGGAACAAAGCGAACCGTGACTCACAAAAAATTGTAAAATGGGAAGCAAAATTTGGGACCGCAGGAATTGGCACTGCCGCCGTATCCCCTTCACCTTGGGTCTGCTGGGGAAGAGGCATGGATGATTTTTGGCCTGCAAAGCGGCTCATCATTTGGCAAGATTGTTGGTTCATTATTTGGCAAGTCGGCTGTTCACTCTTTGGCAGAGGCTTTTCCCGTTCTTCTCACGAGGGTGAACTGTCCGCTTTTGACACCTAACATCCCCCCTCTCGTGACCTTTTTTGCTTTTCTCCTTACCACTTCAGGGTTCCGGTTTGATCCCCTGTTTCGTTTTGTTTTTTAATTCGATCGTCCACATTTAACCTGAACTTCCGAAACACCTGTGCACAGCCTCCGGTCTTTAAAAAAGTTAATCCTTTTAGCTTTTTCTCATTGCAGTTTCCCCGGTTCCCCTTTTTTGAAATTGATTCGTTCAGTCGTATTTATTGAGCACTTACTTTGTGCAGAGACTGTACTGAGTGCTCGGAAAGTACAATTCTGCAACAGAGACACATCCCTACCCAACAATGGGCCCACGGTACTGAGAAGCAGCGTGGCTCAGTGGAAAGAGCACAGGGAGCCAGAGGTTATGAGTTCTAATCCGGGCTCCGCCACTTGTCAGCTGTGTGACTTTGGGCAAGTCACTTAGCTTCTCTGGGCCTCAGTTCCCTCATCTGTAAAATGGGGATGAAGACTGTGAGCCCCCCGTGGGACAACCTGATCACCTTGTAACCTCCCCAGCGCTTCGTGGCTCAGTGGCAAGAGCCTGGGCTTTGGAGTCAGAGGTCATGGGTTCAAATCCCGGCTCTGCCAATTGTCAGCCGTGTGACTTTGGACAAATCACTTCACTTCTCTGGGCCTCAGTTACGTCATCTGTAAAATGGGGATTAAGACTGTGAGCCCTCCGTGGGCCAACCTGATCACCCTGTAACCTCCCCAGAGTTTAGAACAGTGCTATGCACATAGTAAGTGCTTAATAAATGCCATAATTATTATTCCAGTGCTTAGAACAGTGCTTTGCACATAGTAAATGCTTAATAAATGCCATAATTATTATTCCAGTGCTTAGAACAGTGCTTTGCACATAGTAAGCGCTTAATAAATGCCATTATTATTATTATTAGTGAAACAGTCCTTTGCACGTAGTAAGTGCTTAATAAATGCCATTATTATTATTATTATTAAAACAGTGCTTTGCATGTAGTAAGCGCTTAACAAATGCCATCATTATTATTATTATTATTACTGATGAAGGCATTTGTTAAGCATTTACTATGTGTCGAGCACTGTTCTAAGTGCTGGGGGTAGATACAAGTTAATTGGCCACAGTTCCCGCCCCACAAGGGACTCACAGTCTAAGTAGGAGGGAGAAAAGCTATTGAGTCTCCATTATACAGTTGAGAAAACCGAGGCCCAGTGAAGCCAAGTGACTTAGCCGTCCCTCTAAACTGTAAGCTCTCTGCGGGCAGGGAATGCGTCTGCCGACTTTGTTACGGTGTCCTCTCCCAGGCGCTTAGTACAGTGCTCTGCACACAGTAAGCGCTCAACAAATAGAGCCGATTGATCGACTGATTCCCCGCTTGACTGGGCACAGGCCAAGTTGTCTTCAAGTTCTGCCATGTGGATGCCTCCAATGATTGGAAGACGCTATCCTCGCTCCGGGCCACCGCGGCCATGGACATGGGAATCTCCTTTTCCGAGGCCTCCTGGGGCTCGACTCATCTCCCGTTTCCTCCAATAGTTTCCTTTTTTCTGCCATTTCTCTTCTAAAACGACTGCCGCTGCGTGCGCCTAGAGGACAGCGGGCAGGGTTGGGGGAGAGAAGAGAGGGTCAGAGATGAGAGTGGGTGGGAAGGGGGCCTCAGGAGAGTGCTCCTTCCTCATTATCACGTACTTCCCAAGCGCTTAGTACAGTGCTCTGCACACAGTAAGCGCTCAATAAATACGATTGATGAATCAGCAGCAGCAGCAGTATGTAGTAAGCACCTACTACGTACTCGGGGAACACGCAGAAGAACGTTAAGGCACGATGTCTGCCCTTGAGGAGCCTTCCTCATCAAATGGGGAATTCAAGTACACATAAATGCGCAAATAGATAACAGCTGAGAGAACACAAGAATCAATCAATCAATCAATCGTATTTATTGAGCGCTTACTGTGTGCAGAGCACTGGACTAAGCGCTTGGGAAGTCCAAGTTGGCAACATCTAGAGACAGTCCCTACCCAACAGGGGGCTCACGGTCTAAAAGGGGGAGACAGAGAACAAAACCAAACATACTAACAAAATAAAATAAATAGAATAGGTAGGTACAAGTAAAATAAATAAATAAATAGAGTAATAAATATGTACAAACATATATACATATATACAGGTGCTGTGGGGAAGGGAAGGAGGTAAGATGGGATGGAGAGGGGGACGAGGGGGAGAGGAAGGAAGCATTATTATTATTGTCATTTTGTTTACTGAGGGCTTACCCTGCACTAAGCACTGTGCCACACATTAGGATAATTTCAATTCAGACTTTTGTCTCCGCCCCACAAAGGGCTCTAAACCCAAGTGATGGAGAACAGCGGATGCATAGCGAATGAAAGTAAATTAAAAGCAAATTTCAAAGTTCAACAATCCCAAATGGACACCCTAAAACCATCCCCAATGGACAACGTTAGTGGCTAGAGCACAGGCCTGGGAGCCAGAAGACCTGGGTTCTAATCCCAGCTCCACCATTTGTCTGCTCTGTGGCCTTGGGCGAGCCACTTAACTTCTCAGTGCCTCAGTTCCCTAATCTGCAAAATGGGGATTCAATACGCATTCCCTTTCCTACTTAGACTACTGGTGATCTTGTATCTACTCCAGTGCTTAGAACCGTGCTTGGCGCATAGTAAGTGCTTAACAAATACCATCATCATCATCATTATTATTACTATTATTATGTCTCATTCATTGATTGATTAAAGGATTTTACAGGCTTCTGGTATCTTGTGGGGGCCCACGGGTCAGAGAGGTGAGGGTTAGAGGGAGGGTTCCTGTCTCTACAGGGTCTGGCACATAGTAAGCACTTAATAAATACCACTATAATACCCCCCCAGCACTTAGAACAGTGCTTTGCACATAGTAAGCGCTTAACAAATGCTAACATTATTATTAATTATAATAATAATACCGATAATAATTAGTGGGCCTTTCCCATGGACCTCAGGGTTCCCAGTCTCTTAGGGACCCCAAGCTGTAAGATCACTGCGGGCAGGGAATGCATCTGCTAATTCTGTTTATTCATTCATTCAATCATACTATTGAGCGCTTACTGTGTGCAGAGCACTGTACTAAGCGCTTGGGAAGTCCAAGTCGGCAACATATAGAGACGGTCCCTACCCAACAGCGGGCTCACAGTCTAGAAGGGGGAGACAGACAACAAAACAAAACGTGTGGACAGGTGACAAAGTCGTCAGAACAAATAGAATTAAAGCTAAATGCACATCATTAACAAAATAAATAGAATAGTCAATATGTACAAGTAAAATAGAGTAATAAATCTGCACAAATATATATACAAGTGCTGCGCTGTGCCAACTTGTACTTCCCAAGCGCTTAGTACAGTGCTCTGCACACAGTAAGTGCTCAATAAATATGATTGATTGATTGATTGTGGGGAGGGGAAGGAGGTAGGGCTGGGGGATGGGGAGGAGGAGAGGAAAAAGGGGGCTCAGTCTGAGAAGGCCTCTTGGAGGAGGTGAGCTCTCAGGAGGGCTTTGAAGGGAGGAAGAGAGCTAGCTTGGCGGATGTGTAGAGGGAGGGCATTCGTTGTATTGTACTATCCCAAGTGCTCAGTACAGAGCCCCACACATAGTAAGCGCTTAATAAATTTGATCGATTGATTGCATGGGCTCAATTTCTTCTCATCCTCCACTTCTGCAGGGGGTGAATCCCCTCCCCTTTGTTGACCCGCAGGAGGTGGGGGCTTCCTCTGGTCGACTGGGTGAATTGGTTGGATTAGAGTCCTGCCCCGCAGCAGGAAGATGGACAAGATGGTGTCTCAGCATCACTTCCAAAACTAAGATCGTGCAATCAGAACGGGAGAGAAACCGAGGACAAGCTGCCCAGAACTACCCGTGCCCATCCAGGTAGGAGACAATGCCTCATGGTTTCTTGTCTTCCCAGACGGGGCTCCGCCTCCTGAATTAAATGTGCCTGTGAGATGCCTCATTTACACTGAACAATCACTGCCGAGGGCCCACATCAGGTACGCTCTGTGCTCCAAAGGCCGACGCTCTGTGTTTCAGTTGATAATTTGTTTCTCAACTAAGATGGTTTGGATCGGCGTCAAATCCAAAGAAGAACAATAGATTAGAAATTGAAAATCCCTCTGAGAGCCAGCGGCTTGTTATTCGGGCTGGCCTGCACCCCAAACCCTTGAGACAGCGCAGATTTTGGAATAAATCTTCACACGACATCTGCCTGAGGCGGTGTCTGCTTTTTGGTGAGTCCCATGGCAGACACTCATTGTCTCCCTTGGCTTTGTGTGCAGAACATTATCCGTGCTGCCTAAGTGTGTTGGACACAGTTGAGAGAGGAGGCCGGGTGCTGGCCGGGAACTTATCTTCCAGCCAGACTTTCGAGCTGCCGGCCCATCCTCACGGGATGCTGAGAGAACTCGTGCTGAACGAAATGCCTTCGCCTCTAGAAGAAACACCCATGGGAGTCACTCTCGTGAGAGTAACTGGCCTTGACCTAGCTAATGCCTTCCTCCAAGAAGTGTGTGAATTGTGGGAAGGAGAGAGAAAGAGAGAGAGGGAGATGAGTGAGAGATGAGAGAGAGAGAAGATGTGAGACTTTTAGACTGTGAGCCCACTGTTGGGTAGGGACTGTCTCTATATGTTGCCAACTTGTACTTCCCAAGCGCTTAGTACAGTGCTCTGCACACAGTAAGCGCTCAATAAATACGATTGATAAATACAATTGATGTGAGTAAAAGACTCAATCGACCATATTTATTGAGCACTTAATGTATGCAGAACACTGTAATAGCACTTGGAAGAGTTCAAATATAACAGAGTTGGTTGACAAGTCTCCTGGCCACACAAGCCTGGCAGAAAGTGAAAGAGACCAAGAGAGAGAGGAGAGAGCACCAAGTGAGCTAATTTCCATTTTACAGATGAGGAAACTGAGGGCAGAGTAGTAAAGCGACATCCCCAGGTCCCACACTGAGTCAGTAGCCAGCCTAACCCAGGTGTTTTTACTCCTAAATCTTTGAATAATTCCCTAGACTCTTTCTCCTCTAGCCTGTAAGCCTCCTGAGGGCAGGGAACGTCCCTACCAACTCCTTCATATTGCATTCTCACAAGTACTCACTCAGCACCAGTGCTCTGCACACTGTAAGCATTCCATAAATACCATTGATTGATTGATTGATTGATTGACTGACTCTGAAAATGTGCCTTTCCTTGGTCCAGGAAACATTAAATAAACCCTAATTTCCATTATACAGATGAGGAAACTGAGGGCAGAGTAGTAAAGCGACATCCCCAGGTCCCATACTGAGTCGGTAGCCAGCCTAACCCATGTGTTTTTACTCCTAAATCTTTGAATAATTCCCTAGACTCTTTCTCCTCTAGCCTGTAAGCCTCCTGAGGGCAGGGAACGTCCCTACCAACTCCTTCATATTGCATTCTCAAAAGTACTCACTCAGCACAAGTGCTCTGCACACTGTAAGCATTTCATAAATACCATTGATTGATTGATTGATTGACTGACTCTGAAAATGTGCCTTTCCTTGGTCTGGGAAGCATTAACTAAACCCTAATTTCCATTTTACAGATGAGGAAACTGAGGGCAGAGTGGTAAAGCGACATCCCCAGGTCCCATACTGAGTTGGTAGCCAGCCTAACCCAGGTGTTTTTACTCCTAAATCTTTGAATAATTCCCTAGACTCTTTCTCCTCTAGCCTGTAAGCCTCCTGTGGGCAGGGAACATCCCTACCAACTCCTTCTTATTGCATTCTCACAAGTACTCACTCAGCACCAGTGCTCTGCACACTGTAAGCATTTCATAAATACCATTGATTGATTGATTGATTGACTGACTCTGAAAATGTGCCTTTCCTTGGTCCGGGAAGCATTAAATAAACACCGTTTTCCAACAGCGGCAACACCACCAGGAAAGCGGTCCAAATTCCCACTCTGCTCTGCTTAGTTGAATGTCAAAAGCTATTTCAGGCTGATTGAAATCCTCTTTGCCAGGCTGTGTACTTCTGAGGTGAATCCTTGGCCAGACTTTTTGGTGTGAGCTATCACATCCAGAAAGTGGGCTGGAGACGCGGTGACCATCTGGATTGCGGGTAAATCGCTGCCAGCTGAATGATGATTTTCAAGGGCATTAGAGGTCTTCCTCACAGGCCTCATGATGGCTGCTTCTTTGCAGAACAGCTTAATATCGGAGCCAGAGTAGCCTTCTGTCTCCTGGTTTAAGCAAGGGATACCCCAGCTCCACCTGGATAGCCACTGCTCGGCGGGGGTGAGCCAGGGTCGGATCATCTCCTGCCCGGCCTCTCGGCTTGGGAGATCCCCCAGAATCGTCTTCTCCAGGCAGCATGGGCTTGTGTAAACTAACTCCCAGAGCAGATGGGGGGCTGCTAAAATAAACACCAGATCCGGGCCAACCCGTCCATCTGCACCAAATATTCTGTTTTCATCTGTCGATGGTATTTATTGAGCACTTACTATGTGCAGAGCACCGCACCAAGCGCTTGAGAGAATCCGGTATAACAGAGTTGGCAGACACGTTCCCTGCCCACGATGAGTTTACACTCTAGAGGGGGCTCCTCTCTTTCATTTAAAGCTGGAGGGTGTTTACATATATATAATATTATATATTATTAATATATAACAGGAGGGTGTTTATATATATAATATTATATATTAATATATAATGGTACTTGTTGAGTGCTCACTCTGTGCCAAGCCCTGTTCTAAGCACTGGGGTAGATACAAGTTAATCAGGTTGGACACGATCCCTGTCCCACCTGGGGCTCACAGTCTTAATCCTCATTTTACAAATGAGGTAACAGGCCCACAGTCTAAAAAACAGGCCCCTTGTAGACTGTGAGCCCACTGTTGGGTAGGGACTGTCTCTATATGTTGCCAATTTGTACTTCCCAAGCGCTTAGTACAGTGCTCTGCACATAGTAAGCGCTCAATAAATACGATTGATGATGATGATGAAGTAACTTGCCCAAGGTCACACAGCTGACACGTGGCACAGCCAGGACTATTAATAATGGCAATAATAATGATGGTATTTGTTAAGCGCTTACTATGTGCCCAGCACTGTCCTGAGTGCTGGGGGAGATATAAGGGAATCAGGTTGTCCCACGTGGGGTTCACAGTCTTAATCCCCATTTTCCAGGTGAGGTAGCTGAGGCACAGAGAAGTGAAGTGACTTGCCCAAAGTCACACAGCTGATAAGTGGCGGAGTCAGGATTAAAACCCACGACCTCTGACTCCCAAATTCGTGGTCTTTCCACTGACAAGCACTAGGTCTTTCTGATTCCCAGGCCTGGGCTGTATCCGTCAAGATCCGCCCGTCCCTTGGCCATTTGAGAGTCCAGTTTAGCCCAAATAGGCCCCATCTCTGAAATTCCCCCCAAATCTGCTTCGGGATCGGTTGCACTCCCCACGCTCTCGGGCTGAAAAGCTAATTGTTCAGCTGGAAGGCGTGGAGGGAAGGGGAATGTGCAGAGGTTGCCAGGCCCTGCGGGGTGGGAGGAAGGAACAGGAGTGCGTGAAGGGGTTGGGTGAGTCATGGCGTGTAGGTTGTGTTGGTTGCTGAGGTCCAAACCCAGGCGTAGGATCTGGGAACCACCTGGTTCTTGGATAATAAAAAAAATAATAATAATGATAGCATTTATTAAGCGCTTACTATGTGCAAAGCACTGTTCTAAGCACTGGGGAGATCACAAGGTGATCAGGTTGTCCCACAGGGGACTCACAGTCTTCATCCCCATTTTCCAGATGAGGTAACTGAGGCGCAGAGAAGTGACTTGCCCAAAGTCACACAGCTGACAAGCGGCGGAGCGGAATTTGAACCCATGACCTCTGACTCCCAAGTCCGGGCTCTTTCCACTGAGCCATGCTGCTTCTCCATGGGTTGGGATTGAACGGGATGAATGGGATTCCTTGCCCTGACATTCCCAGGCACGGCCACTTCGGAGTGAGTGATTGGGCATGGGGATTTATTTATTTATTTTACTTGTACATATCTATTCTATTTATTTTATTTTGTTAGTATGTTTTGGTTTTGTTCTCTGTCTCCCACTTTTTAGACTGTGAGCCCACTGTTGGGTAGGGACCGTCTCTATATGTTGCCAACTTGTACTTCCCAAGTGCTTAGTACAGTGCTCTGCACACAGTAAGCGCTCAATAAATACAATTGATTGATTGATTGGAGAAGCAGTAGTAGTAGTAGTTATTAAGTGCCCATGTTGTACAGAATGCTATTAATAATAATAATAATAATTGTTGTATTTGTTAAACGCTATGTGCCAGTCACTGTACTAAGTGCTGGGGTGGATACAAGCAAATCGGGCTGGACATTCATTCATTCATTCATTCAATCGTATTTATTGAGCGCTTACTGTGTGCAGAGCACTGTACTAAGCGCTTGGGAAGTACAAGCTGGCAACATATAGAGACGATCCCTACCCAACAGCGGGCTCACAGTCTAGAAGGGGGAGACGGACAACAAAACAAAACACGTAGACAGATGTCAAAGTCGTCAGAACAAATAGAATTACAGCTATATGCACATCATTAACAAAATAAATAGAATGGTAAATATGTACAAGTAAAATAAATAGAGTAATAAATCTGTACAAATATACATACAAGTGCTGTGGGGAGGGGAAGGAGGTAGGGCAGAGGAGGGGATGGGGAGGAGGAGAGGAAAAAGGGGGCTCAGTCTGGGAAGGCCTTCTGGAGGAGGTGAGCTCTCAGTTGGGTTTTGAAGGGAGGAAGACAGTCTTTTAGACTGTGAGCCCACTGTTGGGTAGGGACTGTCTCTATATGTTGCCAATTTGTACTTCCCAAGCGCTTAGTACAGTGCTCTGCACATAGTAAGTGCTCAATAAATACAATTGATGATGATGATGATGAAGAGAGCTAGCTTGACGGATGTGTGGAGGGAGGGCATTCCAGCCCAGGGCACTGTCCCTGTCCCACGTGGGGCTCCTCTGTCTCACTCCCCATTTTTACAGATGAGGTAACTGAGGCCCAGAGAAGTGAAATGACTGGCCCAGGGTCACAGAGCAGTCAGTGGAGAAGACAGGCGAATCTCCGAGACAGAGATATCCTCAGTTTGATTCCATTTACGGGCAGGGAACTTGTCTGTTTCTTCTGTTGTACTGTCCCAAGCATTGAGTCCAGTGCTCTGCACACAGTAAGCGCTCAATAAATACGATTGACTGATTGATATGGCCCAGGAGCATTCCATTTCTCCCCGCTGGCATTTCATGGTTGGATTTCAACTGCTGGTTTTCGCTTTATGGCATTCTCCATCCAAGCGATTGAGGCAGGAAACTTCTTGGAGCGGCTGGTTTGGCCTATGGAGAGCACATACCATCCTTACCAGCCCTTCTAGACTGTGAGCCCACTGTTGGGTAGGGACTGTCTCTATATGTTGCCAACTTGTACTTCCCAAGTGCTTAGTACAGTGCTCTGCACACAGTGAGCGCTCAATAAATACGATTGATTGATTGACTGATTGATTACCATTGGCTTTAAAGCACTCGCTCACCTTGTCCCGCCTCACCTCGCTACCCTTCTCCTAACTACCACTCAGCCCACACACTTGGCTGCTCTAATGCCAACCTTCTCACCGTCCCGCGATCTCATCTACCTCACCGTCGACTTCTCGCCCACGTCCTGCCTCTGGCCTGGAATGCCCTCCCTCCTCAAACTGGTCAGACAATTACTCCCCCCACCTTCAAAGCCTTATTGACAAGCACATCTTTGACAAAGCCCTCCTTTCCTCTTCTCTCACGCCCTTCTGCATATTTGCATATGTGCATTCTGCACACATTTATTACTCTAGTTATTTATTTATTTATTTTACTTGTACATATCTATTCTATTTATTTTATTTTGTTAGTGTGTTTGGTTTTGTTCTCCGTCTCCCCCTTTTAGACTGTGAGCCCACTGTTGGGTAGGGACTGTCTCTAGATGTTGCCAACTTGGACTTCCCAAGCGCTTAGTACAGTGCTCTGCACACAGTAAGCGCTCAATAAATACGATTGACGATGATGATAATAATAATTATGGTATTTAAGTGCTTACTATGTGCCAAGCACTGCTTTAAGCGCTGGGGTAGATACGAGGTTTATCCCAGGTGGGGCTCACAGTCTTAGGTTTATAGGGAAGAGTGTGGCTTACTGGAAAAAGCACGGGTTTGGGAATCAGAGGCCACGAGTTCTTATCAGGCTCCTTATCTGTAGAACGGGGATTAAGACTGTGAGCCCCACGTGGGACAAACTGATTACCTTGTTATCACTTTAGATTAGATTAGAACTCATTTTCTCTGCCTCCCAAGCCCGTGCTCTCTCCGCTAATTAAGCCATTCTCTTCCCTATAAGCCTAAATGGGTCAGGAGGGAACTAATCAAAGGCCTTAAAGCCGGTGGTCAGGAATTTCTGTTTGATGTGGAGAGGGAGGGGCAACCATAGGAGGTTTTTGAGGATTTTCCTGGGCCTGTCCATCTCGTGGAACACCCTATGTGGTTTTTCGATCCCCCAACCAGACTGTAAACTCCTTGTAGACAGGGAACATGCCAACCAAATCTGTTATATAGTCTCTTAGTACAGCACTCTACACACAGTAAGTGCCCAATAAATATGATTGATTGATTGATTTCAATCAGAAATCCTCACGGTTGATAACCCACCCCCAGCAGCCAGAACAAAGATCAATCAATCAATCAATCAACCGTATTTATTGAGCGCTTACTTTGTGCAGAGCACTGTACTAAGCGAGTGGGAAGTACAAGTTGGCAACATATAGAGACAGTCCCTACCCAACGGTGGGCTCACAGTCTAAAAGCGGGAGACAGAGAACAAAACCAAACATACTAACAAAATAAAATAAATAGAATAGATATGTACAAGTAAAATAAATAGAGTAATAAATATGTACAAACATATATACATATATACAGGTGCTGTGGGGAAGGAGTTAAAATGTAGGATTAGAACCCAGATCTTCTGGTTCCCAGCTCAGGGCTGTTTCCTCTGGACCAACTGCGGGGCTAAACAATAACAGCAACAACAACAGTAACACATCTTTTTTAAAAAATCAATCCATTCAATAGTATTTATTCAACACTTAGAGTCTGCAGAGCACTGTACCAAGCGCTTGGGAGAGTAGACTGTAAACTCTTTGTGGGCAGGGAATGTGTCTGTTTATTGTTGGATTGTAATAATAATGATAATGGTATTTTGTTAAGTGCTTACTATGTGCTAAGCACTGTTCTAAGTGCTGGGGGGGATACAAGGTAGTCAGGTTGTCCCACGTGGGGCTCACAGTCTTCATCCCCATTTTACAGCTGAGGGAACTGAGGCCCAGAGAAGTGAAGTGACTTGTCCAACACAGCTGACAAGTGGCAGGGCTGGGATTAGAACCCATGACCTCTGACTTCCAAGCCCGGGCTCTTTCCACTGAGCCTCCCAAGCGCACAGTGCTCTGCACACAGTAAGCGCTCAATAAATACGGTTGATTGCAGGAATGAACGAATGCAGTATAGCGGAGTTGGAAGACACGTTCCCTACCCACAAGGAGTTTACAGCCTAGAGGGTGAGACAGACATTCATATAAATCAATCAATCAAGTGCTGTGGGGCTGAGGGAGGGGTGACAGGGTGGAAGGGCAAGAAAACATTAATTTTTCTTCTTGAGACTTTAATTTGATGATACAGGACGCTCAGGGGACCACAAGGAATGAAACCGATCTGCTGCTTTTCTTGCCTTAAACCCGTGTGTCTGTCTTCAGCTCGAAAAACAAGGTTGCTGCTACCCACACCCTGGGAGGTGTTAACAGATTAGTTTACACTAGAGAGACGTGTTCCAAAAGGCTCAAAAGCACAAAAGGTGCTTAATAAATGCCATCATTAATGTTAAGTGCTTACTCTGTGCCAAGCACTGTTCTTGGGTAGTTCTTTTGCATCATCATCATCATAATAATAATAATACATCGGGTGATGCTTCTTTGGTAACCCTTCTTTGCTCCCTTCCAACCACGCTCCCTCTTCATTTCACGCCTCTGCCTTCCCGTTATCGTCTGCTTCCCAGTATCTAATAATAAAAATGACATTTATTAAGCGCTTACTATGTGCAAAGCACTGTTCTAAGCGCTGGGGAGGTTACAAGGTGATCAGGTTGTCCCACTGGGGGGGCTCACAGTCTTCATCTCCATTTTACAGATGAGGGAACTGAGGCCCAGAGAAGTGAAGTGACTTGCCCAAAGTCACCCAATTGGCGGACCGGGATTTGAACCCACGACCTCTGACTCCAAAGCCCATGCTCTTTCCACTGAACCACGCTGCTTATCTAATAATAATAATAATGATGATGGCATTTATTAAGAGCTTATTATGTGCAAAGCACTGTTCTAAGCGGTGGGGAGGTTACAAGGTGATCAGGTTGTCCCACGTGGGGCTCACAGTCTCAATCCCCATTTTACAGATGAGGTAACTGAGGCCCAGAGAAGTGAAGTGACTTGCCCAAAGTCACCCAATTGGCGGAACCGGGATTTTAACCCACGACCTCTGACTCCAAAGCCCACGCTCTTTCCACTGAACCACGCTGCTTATCTAATAATAATAATAATAATAATAATAATGGCATTTATTAAGCGCTTACTATGTGCAAAGCACTGTTCTAAGCGCTGGGGAGGTTACAAGGTGATCAGGTTGTCCCACTGGCTCACAGTCTTCACCCCCATTTTACAGATGAGGGAACTGAGGCCCAGAGAAGTCAAGCGCTTAGTACAGTGCTCTGCACACAGTAAGTGCTCAATAAATACGATTGATTGACTAAGTGACTACACAGCTGACAATTGGCGGAGCCGGGGTTTGAACCTTAGAGTTGGTCCACAGAACTGGGTAGTTTAAGATTGATGTCAAAGACATTATAGATTAAGATAATGTGGCAACTCAACAGATGAGGCATATTGCCTTTTTCTCGCAGTGGAATAAGGCACCATTCTGAATTTCATTCATCAACGGATGGGAAAGCACTTTATAGATTAAGATAATGTGGCAACCCAACAGATGAGGCATACTGCCCTTTTCTCTCTCAGTGGAATAAGGCGCAATTCTGAATTTCATTCGTCAACGGATGGGAAAGCACATTGTCCTCAGGGCCGGTGTGAATGACTCACATTTAGCAACAGGGACCGTTGTGTTTGAAGCGTCATTGTCTACACACACCTCTGGGTGCAATTCTGGACGGAGGCCTTCACTCCAGAGCACAAAACAAGGTTAGCACGATATGCTGGTGTAACATGATATCATATAGTAAAGTCACTATCAAATTGTAAAATCATAGACTCAGGCTGGAACAGTCAATCAATCAATCGTAAAGCACCTGTATATATGTTTGTACATATTTATTACTCTATTTTACTTGTACATATCTATTCTATTTATTTTATTTTGTTAGTATGTTTGGTTTTGTTCTCTGTCTCCCCCTTTTAGACCGTGAGCCCACTGTTGGGTAGGGACTGTCTCTATATGTTGCCAATTTGTACTTCCCAAGCGCTTAGTACAGTGCTCTGCACACAGTCAGCGCTCAATAAATACGATTGATGCTGATGATGATTTATTGAGTGCTTACTGTGTGCAGAGCACTGTACTAAGCGCTTGGGAAGTCCAAATTGGCAACGTCTAGAGACAGTCCCTACCCAACAGTGGGCTCACAGTCTAAAAGGGGGTGACAGACAACAAAACCAAACATACTAACAAAATAAAAGAAATAGAATAGTCCTTGAGAGAGAGAGTGGCAGCTTTTCTTTAGGAGTGGTAGGTGAAAGGAGACGGGATTTGGGGGAGAAAGGGGTGGAGCAGGGGAGAGGCCAGCAGGTTTTAAAGAGCTAACTGATCCAAAATGCCCAATTTAGGGCTGTTTCCTGCTTTCCAGTCACTCAGTTAATCGTATTTATTGAGCGCTTTATTTATGGAGCGACACCTGGGGTGAGTGAAGCCGTGAAATGAAAAGAATGGTTTCACCTGGAAACCCCGGGCGAGCAGTTGTGTAGCCCACCCCACAACATAGCTTTTATTCTGTTCTATTTATTTTATTTTGTTAGTATGTTCGGTTTTGTTCTCCGTCTCCCCCTTTGAGACTGTGAGCCCACTGTTGGGTAGGGACTGTCTCTCTATGTTGCCAACTTGGACTTCCCAAGCGCTTAGTCCAGTGCTCTGCACACAGTAAGCGCTCAATCAATACGACTGATTGATTGATTATTATTATTATTGTATCCTCCCCAGCGCTTAGAACAGTGCTTGGAGCATAGTAAGCGTTTAACCAATGCCATTATTATTATTATTATAATTATTGTTCTATTTATTTATTTTACTTGTACCTATCTATTCTATTTATTTTATTTTGTTAGTATGTTTGGTTTTGTTCTCTGTCTCCCCCTTCTAGACTGTGAGCCCACTGTTGGGTAGGGACCGTCTCTCTGTGTTGCCAACTTGTACTTCCCAAGCGCTTAGCACAGTGCTCTGCACACAGTAAGCGCTCAATTAATACGATTGATTGATTATTATTATTACTGTATCCTCCCCAGCGCTTAGAACAGTGCTTGGAGCATAGTAAGCGTTTAACCAATGCCATTATTATTATTATTGTTGTTATTATTATTCTATTTATTTATTTTACTTGTACATATCTATTCTATTTATTTTATTTTGTTAGTATGTTTGGTTTTGTTCTCTGTCTGCCCCTTTTAGGCTGTGAGCCCACCGTTGGGTAGGGACTGTCTCTAGATGTTGCCAGTTTGTACTTCCCAAGCGCTTAGTACCGTGCTCTGCACACAGTAAGCGCTCAATCAATACGACTGATTGATTGATTATTATTATTTCTGTATCCTCCCCAGCGCTTAGAACAGTGCTTGGAGCATAGTAAGTGTTTAACAAATGCCATTATTATTATTATTATAATTATTGTTGTTATTATTGTTCTATTTATTTATTTTACTTGTACCTATCTATTCTATTTATTTTATTTTGTTAGTATGTTTGGTTTTGTTCTCCGTCTCCCCCTTCTAGACTGTGAGCCCACAGTTGGGTAGGGACTGTCTCTATACGTTGCCAACTTGGACTTCCCAAGCGCTTAGTCCAGTGCTCTGCACACAGTAAGCGCTCAATTAATACGATTGATTATTATTATTACTGTATCCTCCCCAGCGCTTAGAACAGTGCTTGGAGCATAGTAAGCGTTTAACAAATGTCTATTCTATTTATTTTATTTTGTTAGTAAGTTTGGTTTTGTTCTCTGTCTCCCCCTTCTAGACTGTGAGCCCACTGTTGGGTAGGGACTGTCTCTCTGTGTTGCCAACTTGGACTTCCCAAGCGCTTAGTCCAGTGCTCTGCACACAGTAAGCGCTCAATTAATACGATTGATTGATTATTATTATTACTGTATCCTCCCCAGCGCATAGAAGAGTTCTTAGCGCATAGTAAAGGCTTAATCCGTTCCATCATTACGACGAGGATGAGAGAAGATGGCGGGCGTTAGGGCCGCGGGGCGTGCGGTGGTCCGGGTCCGGCCCGGGCCTTCCGATTGGCGGGTTCCGGGGGGGCGTGTCCGTTCCGGGCGCCCCGATTGGCGGGCTGCCCGCGGGCGGCCGGCAGAGCCCGGCACCGGAGCGCGGAGCGGGGGCCGGAGCGGAGCGGGGCCGGCGGGCGGCGCGGAGCCCGGACAGCGGAGCGCGGAGCCGGAGCCGGAGCCCGACGCTCCCGGGCCCAGCCCTGCATCCCGTGTGTGCCCATCCCATCCCGTCCCGTCCCGTCCCGTGTGTGCCCATCCCATCCCATCCCAACGGGTGCCCACCGGCAGGATGAGCGTCCCGCCGCCCAGCCCCACTCCCGCCTGGCTCCTGGCCGCCCTCTCCCTGGCAGCCTGCGCTCCCCCGCCTGCAATCTCGGCGGACTTCTCAGGTGAGGCGGCCATCCCCTTCCCTCCCAACCGGTGCCCATCCATTCACTCCATCCTATGTATATATGTTTGTACATATTATTTTACTTATACATATCTATTCTATTTCTTTTATTTTGTTAGTGTGCTTGGTTTTGTTCTCTGTCACCTCCTTTTAGACTGTGAGCCCACTGGTGGGTAGGGACTGTCGCTATATGTTGCCAACTTGGACTTCTCAAGTGCTTAGTCCAGTGCTCTGCACACAGTAAGTGCTCAATAAATACGATTGATTGATTGATTGAGCGCTGACTGTGTGCAGAGCACTGGGCTAAGCGCTCTTGTACTTCCCAAGCGCGTAGTCCTTCTCAGGTGAGGCGGCCATCCCCTTCTCCCACAACCGGTGCCCTATGTATATATGTTTGTACATATTTTCATTTATTTATTTTACATATTTATTACTCATTTATTTATTTTACTTGTACATATCTATTCTATTGATTTTATTTTGTTAGTATGTTTGGTTTTGTTCTCTGTCACCCCCTTTTACACTGTGAGCCCACTATTGGGTAGGGACTGTCTCTGTATGTTGCCAACTTGGACTTCCCAAGCGCTTAGTACCGTGCTGTGCACACAGTAAGCGCTCAATAAATACGATTGATTGATTGAGCGCTTACTGTGTGCAGAGCACTGGCTAAGCGCTCTTGTACTTCCCAAGCGCTTAGTCCAGTGCTCTGCACACAGTCAGTGCTCAATAAATACAATTGATTGATTTAGGAAGTCCAAGTTGGCAACCTAGTGTATATATGTTTGTACATATTTATTACTCTATTTATTCATTTATTTTACTTGTACATATCTACTCTATTTATTTTATTTTGTTAGTATGTTTGGTTTTTTTCTGTCCTAAACACTGGGGGAGGATACAAGGTGATCAGTTTGTCCCGCGGTGGGCTCACAGTCTTCATCCCCATTTTACAGATGAGGTAACAGGCCCAGAGAATAATAATAATAATAGCATTTGTTAATGATAATGATGGCATTTATTAAGCACTTGGTGCAAAACACTGTTCTAAGTGCTGGGGGAATACAAGGTGATCAGGTTGACCCACGTGGGGCTCACAGCAATAATCCCCATTTTAATAATAATAATGACAGCATTTAAGCGCTTACTATGTGCCAAGCTCTGTTCTAAGCGCTGGGGGCGGGGGGGGGGATACAAGGTCATCAGGTTGTCCCACGTGGGGCTCACAGCCTTCATCCCCATTTTAATAATAATAATGATAGCATTTAAGCGCTTACTATGTGCCAAGCTCTGTTCTAAGCGCTGGGGGGGGGGGGGGGATACAAGGTCATCAGGTTGTCCACGTGGGGCTCACAGCCTTAATCCCCATTTTAGTAATAATAATGATAGCATTTAAGCGTTTACTATGTGCCAAGCTCTGTTCTAAGCGCTGGGGGGGGGGGGTACAAGGTCATCAGATTGTCCCACGTGGGGCTCACTGCCTTAATCCCCATTTTAGTAATAATAATGATAGCATTTAAGCGCTTACTATGTGCCAAGCTCTGTTCTAAGCGCTGGGGGGGATACAAGGTCATCAAGTTGTCCCACGTGGGGCTCAAAGCCTTAATCCCCATTTTAATAATAATAATGATAGCATTTAAGCGCTTATTATGTGCCAAGCTCTGTTCTAAGCGCTGGGGGGGATACAAGCTCATCAGATTGTCCCACGTGGGGCTCACTGCCTTAATCCCCATTTTAGTAATAATAATGATAGCATTTAAGGGCTTACTATGTGCCAAGCTCTGTTCTAAGCGTTGGGGGGGGATACAAGGTGATCAGGTTGTCCCACGTGGGGCTCACAGCCTTAATCGCCATTTCAATAACAATAATGATAGCATTTAAGCGTTTACTATGTGCCAAGCTCTGTTCTAAGCGCTGGGAGGCGGGGGGGGTGGATACAAGGTGATCAGGTTGTCCCACGTGGGGCTCACAGTCTTAGTCCCCATTTTAGTAGTCATTATGATGGCATTTAAGCGCTCACTCTGTGCCAAGCATTGTTCTAAAAGCTGGGGAGGATACAAGGTAATCAGGTTGTCCCACGTGGGACTGTCTTCATCCCCATTTTAAAAATCCTAATGATGGCATTTGTTAAGCGCTTACTATGTGCAAAGCACTGTTCTAAGCACTGGGGGAGGATACAAGGCCATCAGGTTGGCCCACGTGGGGCTCACAGCCTTAATCCCCATTTTAATAATAATAATGATAGCATTTAAGCGCTTATTATGTGCCAGGCTCTGTTCTAAGCGCTGGGGGGGATACAAGGTCATCAGATTGTCCCACGTGGGGCTCACTGCCTTAATCCCCATTTTAGTAATAATAATGATAGCATTTAAGCGCTTACTATGTGCCAAGCTCTGTTCTAAATGCTGGGGGGCATATAAGGTGATCAGGTTGTCCCACGTGGGGCTCACAGCCTTAATCCCCATTTCAATAACAATAATGATAGCATTTAAGCGCTTACTATGTGCCAAGCTCTGTTCTAAGCGCTGGGGGGGATACAAGGTCATCAGCTTGTCCCACGTGGGGCTCACAGTCTTAGTCCCCATTTTAATAGTCATAATGATGGCATTTGTTAAGCGCTTACTCTGTGCCAAGCATTGTTCTAAAAGCTGGGGAGGATACAAGGTCAATCAATCAATCAGTCGTGTTTATTGAGCGCTTAACTGTGTGCAGAGCACTGTACTAAGCGCTTGGGAAGTCCAAGTTGGCAACATCTAGAGACAGTCCCTACCTAACAGTGGGCTCACAGTCTAAAAGGGGGAGACAGAGAACAAAACCAAACATACTAACAAAATAAAATAGAATAGATATTACAAGTAAAATAGATAAATAGGTCATCAGGTTGTCCCACGTGGATCTCACAGTCTTCATCCCCATTTTAATATTCCTAATGATGGCATTTGTTAAGCGTTTACTATGTGCAAAGCACTGTTCTACAAGCTGGGGAGGATACAAGGTCATCAGGTTGTCCCACGTGGGGCTCACAGTCTTCATCCCCATTTTAATAATCCTAATGATGGCATTTGTTAAGTGCTTACTATGTGCAAAGCACTGTTCTAAGCACTGGGGGAGGATACAAGGCCATCAGGTTGCCCCACGGGGGGCTCACAGTCTTCATCCCCATTTTAATAATCATAATGGTCATCAGGTTGTCCCACGTGGGGCTCACAGTCTTCATCCCCATTTTAATAATCATACTGGTGGCATTTGTTAAGCGCTCACTATGTGCCAAGCACTGTTCTAAAAGCTGGGGAGGATACAAGGTCATCAGGTTGGCCCACGTGGGGCTCACAGTCTTCATCCCCATTTTACAGGTGAGGGAACTGAGGCCCAGAGAAGTGAAGTGACTCGCCCAAAGTCACCCAGCTGATAAGTGGCAGAGCGGGATTAGAACCCACGACCTCCTGACTCCAAAGCCCGGGCTCTTTCCACTGAGCCACTCTGCTTCTCAAATACCACCATCATTACAGTGCTTTGCACTTAGTAAGCGCTTAACCAATGCCATCATCATTGTTATTGTTATAATCATTGTACTTCCCGAGCGCTTAGTACAGTGCTCGGCACACCGTAAGCGCTCATTGATGATGACGATATTTGTTAAGCGCTTAGTATGTGCCAAGCACCGTTCTAAGCGCTGGAGGAGATAATAATAATGTTAGACTGTGAGCCCACTGTTGGGTAGGGACTGTTTCTATATGTTGCCAACTTGTACTTCCCAAGCGCTCAGTACAGTGCCCTGCACACAGTAAGCGCTCAATAAATACAATTGATTGGTATTTGCTTAGCGCTTACTATGTGCCAAGCACTGTTCTAAGCGCTGGGGAGGATACAAGGTGATCAGGTTGTCCCACGTGGGGCTCACACTCATCATCCCCATTTTACAGAGGAGGGAACTGAGGCCTAGAGATGCAAACTAATCGGGTTGTCCACTCATTCAGTCGTATTTAATGAGCGCTTATTGTGTGCTGAACACTGTACTAAGCGCTTGGGAAGTACAGGGCGGCAACAGAGACGATCGTCTTTTATTGAGCTCCCGGTTTTTTGAGCCCCGTTTTTCAGAGGAGGGAACTGAGGCACAGAGAAGTGACTCGCCCAAGGTCACTCAGCAGGCAAGGGGAGGGATAAGGAGGGGAGTCCATAATGATGGCGGTTGTTAAGCGCTTACTATGTGCCAAGCGCTGTTCTAAGCGCCGGAGGGGATGCAAGGCCATCAGGTTGTCCCACGTGGGGCTCACGGCCTTCATCCCCATTTTCCAGGGGAGGGAACTGAGCCACAGAGAAGTGAAGGGGGAGACGGACTTTAATAGAAATAAAATAAATCATCATCATCAATCGTATTGAGCGCTTACTGTATGCAGAGCACTGTACTAAGCGCTTGGGAAGTCCAAGTTGGCAACATCTAGAGACAGTCCCTACCCACCAGTGGGCTCACAGTCTAAAAGGGGGAGAAAAGGGGGAGATAAATGGGTGCAAATCAATCAATCAATCAATCAATCGTGTTTATTGAGCGCTTACTATGTGCAGAGCACTGTACTAAGCGCTTGGGAAGTACAAATTGGCAACACATAGAGACAGTCCCTACCCAGCAGTGGGCTCACAGTGTAAAAGGGGGAGACAGAGAACAGAACCAAACATACCAACAAAATAAAATAAATAGGATAGAAATGTACAAGTAAAATAAATAAATAAATAAATAGAGTAATAAATATGTATTTATTACTTACTGTGTGCAGATCACTGTACTAAGCGCTTGGGAAGTCCAAGTTGGCAACATATAGAGACAGTCCCTACCCAACAGTGGGCTCACAGTCGAAAAGGGGGAGATAAATGGGTGCAAATCAATCAATCAATCAATTGTATTTATTGAGCGCTTACTATGTGCAGAGCACTGTACTAAGCGCTTGGGAAGTACAAATTGGCAACACATAGAGACAGTCCCTACCCAACAGTGGGCTCACAGTCTAAAAGGGGGAGACAGAGAACAGAACCAAACATACCAACAAAATAAAATAAATAGGATAGAAATGTACAAGTAAAATAAATAAATAAATAGAGTAATAAATATGTATTTATTATTTATTTATTAATATGTATTTACAGTGCAAAGCACTGTACTAAGCGCTAGGGAGAGCCCGACAGACCCTCAGACGCATTCCCTGCCCCCAGCCAGGTTTAGAGGGGGAGACGGACGTTTATAGAAGTAAATGACTTCTATAAAGTATATACTTCTATAAAGTATAAAGTCATATATATATGACTTCTTTTTTAGACTGTGAGCCCACTGTTGGGTAGGGACTGTCTCTATATGTTGCCAATTTGTACTTCCCAGGCGCTTAGTACAGTGCTCTGCACGTAGTAAGCGCTCAATAAATACGATTGATGATAAAATAGTTGAGCGCTTATCCCACTATTTATTTCTATTGAGGTCTCCCAAGCGTTTAGCACAGTGCTTTGCACGCAATGAGCGCTCAACCACGGGAGGCATCATCCTGCGTCCAGGTGAGGGTTAACGGCCTCCGCTATCAATCAGTCGTATTTATTGAGCGCTTACTGTGTGCAGAGCACTGTACTAAGTGCTTTGGAGCTACAAGTTGGCAACGTATAGAGACAGTCCCTACCCAACAGTGGGCTCACAGTCTAGAAGACTTGCATATATGGCCAGGGAATATGTCTGTTGCTTTATCATACTCTCCCAAGCGCTTAGTACAGTGCTCTGCACCTACTAAGCGCTCAGTAAGTATGACTGACTGACTGAATGAATAAAAGCAGCGTGGCTCAGTGGAAAGAGCCCGGGCTTGGGAGTCAGAGGATGTGGGTTCTCATCCCGGCTCTGCCACCTGTCAGCTGTGTGACCTTGGGCAAGTCACTTCACTTCTCTGGGCCTCAGTTCCCTCATCTGGAAAATGGGGGTTAGGGCTGTGAGCCCCACGTGGGGCAACCTGATTACCTTGCGCTTAGAACAGGGCTTGGCACATAGTAAGCACTTAACAGGCCCCATCGTCATTGTTATTACCAACTCTGTTATAGCGGCCGCTCCCAAGCGCTTAGTACAGTGTGCTGCACGGGGAAAGTGCACTTCAGTTGGGTGGCATCGCCTAATTGTGAGAGGAGCTTGTGTTTGGAGGGGCGGTGTTTAGGGTAGGATTTGAAAAGGGGTGAAGGACCAGGGGAGGGGGACTTTCAGGTGAATAATGTGAATTTCAAGTACCACTGAGAGGTAGCCTGGCTTAGGGGAAAGAGCACAGGCTTGGGAGTCAGAGGTCCTGGGTTCTAATCAATCAATCATATTTATTGAGCGCTTACTGTGTGCAGAGCACTGTACTAAGCGCTTGGGAAGTACAAGCTGGCAACATATAGAGACAGTCCCTACCCAACAGTGGGCTCACAGTCTAAAAGGCAGTCTAAATCAATCGTGTTGAGCGCTTAGTGTGTGCGGAGCACTGTACTAAGCGCTTGGGAAGTACAAGTTGGCAACATATAGAGACAGTCCCTACCCAACAGTGGGCCGGTTCCGCCACTTGTCAGCTGGGTGACTTTGGACAAGTCACTGTGCCTCAGTTACCTCATCATCATCATCATCATCAATCGTATTTATTGAGCACTTACTATGTGCAGAGCACTGTACTAAGCGCTTGGGAAGTACAAATTGGCAACATATAGAGACAGTCCCTACCCAACAGTGGGCTACCTCATCTGTAAAATAGGGATGAAAACCGTGAGCCCCATGTGGGACAAGCTGTATCTACCCCAGTGCTTCGAACGGTGCTTGGCACATGCATCGTATGCGCTAAACAAATACCAACATAATAATAATTATTATTATTTATGATGGAAGGAAAGTTTTGTCCCCCCTCTAATTCAGAAATGCCCCCCGTTGGGAGAGAGCCCCCCGTGGGTTGACTCAGGGGAAACTGAGTCTCAGAGGACACTGAAAATGCCCATTTAGTGGGGTCGGAAGAGAGTGGAAAGAGCCCAGGCTTTGGAGTCAGAGGTCATGGGTTCGAGTCCCGGCTCCGCCACATGTCTGCTGGATGACTTTGGACAAGTCACTGTGCCTCAGTTACCTCATCTGTAAAATGGGGATGAAAACCGTGAGCCCCACGTGACAAGCTTGTATCTACCACGGTGCTTGGCACATACATCGTAAGCGCTAAACAAATACCAACATAATAATAATAATTATTATTATTTATGATGGAAGAAAAGTTTTGTCCCCCCTCTAATTCAGAAACGCCCCCCGTTGGGAGAGAGCCCCCCTGTCGGTTGTCTGAGGGGAAACTGAGTCTCAGAGGACACTGAAAATGCCCATTCAGTGGGGTCGGAAGAGAGTGGAAAGAGCACGGGCTTTGGAGTCAGAGGTCATGGGTTCGAATCCCGGCTCCGCCACATGTCTGCCGTGTGACCTTGGGCAAGTCACTTAACTTCTCGGAGCCATCTGTAAAATGGGGATGATGACTGTGAGCCCCCCGTGGGACAACCTGATCACCTTGTATCCCCCCAGCGCTTAGAACAGCGTTTTGCTCATAGTAAGCGCTTAACAAATGCCATTATTATTATCTGGGGAAAAATACCGCAACTTTTGCCCCGTTCCTCTCTGTGCAGGCAACTCGGGCCTTGAAAGAAATCTGGGTCTGTAGAGCAGTGCGGGGCTAATTAGTCACTCCTTTGAGGCTCTTTGGGGCTGATCTCCTGGGATCCCCCAAGTTTTGATCTGAATGTACTCTTTGCATTTCTCTTTTTTTAACCGAGAAGGGGCCTGGCCCGGCTCCATCGGAAATGATGGGCCAATTAGAGCGTGCTGCTGGATGGCAAAGTTTTCAGCTTGAAGTGTTTACGTGTTTGCAGTCTTTAATAGCTCAGACTTCACTTGGGTGGCACCGGCTTGTTGTGAGAGGGGCTTGTGTGTGGTGGGGCCGGGTTTATTGTGGGCTTTGAAAAGCGGTGAAGGACCAGGGGACGGGACCGTTGAGACTTGGATATAAAGAGCATCGATGTCTCCCCCTCGTCCCCCTCTCCATCCCCCCATCTTACCTCCTCCCCTTCCCCACAGCACCTGTATATATGTAGATATGTTTGTACATATTTATTACTCTATTTATTTATTTATTTATTTTGCTTGTACATATCTATCCTATTTATTTCATTTTGTTAGTATGTTTGGTTTTGTTCTCTGTCTCCCCCTTTTAGACTGTGAGCCCACTGTTGGGTAGGGACCGTCTCTATATGTTGCCAATTTGTACTTCCCAAGCGCTTAGTACAGTGCTCTGCACATAGTAAGCGCTCAATAAATACGATTGATGATGGTGATGATGATGATGATGATTTCGGCCCCCTTAGTGGGTAGATCGAGCCCTTCAGAGGCGAGTTGGCTGTGAGCGGGAAGGCCGAGACGCTAACAATTTAAAATGAGGTGTCCCTCCACCCCCTCCTTTCAGAAAGTTGCCTTTAATGTGAAGCATTTAAAGGTTGGCTCAGGAAAAAGCAAATCAGTGCCGAGTGCGAAAAGATGAACGCGTGATAAATGTGGTGGATGGGCCTATCGCTTTTCAAGGCAGAAATAATAATGGTATTGGTCGAGTGCTCACTATGTGCCAAGTGCCGTTTTAAGCTCAGGGGTAATAATAATAATAATGATGGTGTTGGTTAACTGCTTACCGTGTGCCAAGTGCTGTTTTAAGAGCTGGGGTGGATACAAGGTAATCAGGTTGTCCCACTTGGGGCTCACGGTCTTCATCCCCATTTTACAGAGGAGGGAACTGAGGCACAGAGAAGTTAAGTGGCTTGCCCAAGGTCACCCAGCAGACAAGCGGCGGAGCCGGGATTAGAACCCACGTCCTCTGACTCCCCAGCCCGAGCTCTTTCCACTAAATCCAGTCCCAAAGCTGCTCTGAGCAACCGAAAAGGATTTTGCCGTGATAATAATAATAATAATGATAGCATTTATGAAGCGCTTACTATGTGCAAAGCGCTGTTCTAAGCCCTGGGGAGGTTACCAGGTGATCAGGTTGTCCCACTGGGGGCTCCCAGTCTTAATCCCCATTTTACAGATGAGGAAACTGAGGCCCAGAGAAGTGAAGTGACTTGCCCCAAGTCACACAGCTGACAATTGGTGGAGCCGGGATTTGAACCCATGACCTCTGACTCCAAAGCCCGGGCTCTTTCCACCGAGCCGCGCTGCTCCTCTATCTGAACTGCTACCAGTTCAAGACCCAGTGATGCAGGGTGGCCTTTTACCACTTGCTACTTCCTGAGCAAGAGAAGCAGTGTAGCCTAGTGGGTAGAGCATGGGCCTGAGGATCCAAAGGACCTGGGTTCTAATTCCTGCCTCTGCCACTCGTCTGCTGTGTGTGTCTCTATATGTTGCCAACTTGTACTTCCCAAGCGCTTAGTACAGTGCTCTGCACACAGTAAGCGCTCAATAAATACGATTGATGTAGACCTTGGGTCGGTCACTTTTCTGTGCCTCAGTTCCCTCATCTGTAAAATGGGGATTGAGACCACAAGCCCTATTTGGGACAGGGACCGCGTCCACCCTGCTTAGCTTAGTACAGTGCCTGACACACACTAAGAACTTAAATTGCCATTTTTAAAAAAGCACTTGGTATAGCGCTGTGCGAACAGTAAGCTGTCAATAAACCCCATTGATTATGATGAATAACAATTCATCAATCCATAACCGGTGTGCCACAAAATGCAGGGACATTACTGACTCCCGGTTTCGGAAAAGGATAAAGGTTCCTTTTATAAAAGCCATTAGACGTTTGACTGTCGCTGGAGTGAAAACCGCATGCCTTGTGATAAAATCAGATAATTGAAGTGGAAGCGGTGTGGGTAAAAAAAATAAAATAAAACGAGGTACAAATGCAAGGTAGTAGTGTCATGACACAGATCATTGTGCTTTCTGCATGTAGTCAGCATCACAAAATAGCACTTTGAATGCAGGGTCTGTCATCTCAAGGTGACAGATGCTTTATGGAATAGTTACCCCCGCAAAAACACGTCTTCCCTTTGGCAGTAGTGTAGTGGAAAGATCGCGGTTCTGGAAGTTAGAGGGCCCGGTAAGTCACTTCACCTTTCTGCGGCTCGGTATCGCCGTCTGTAAAATGAGGATAATAACACCTGCCCTTCTTCCTACTTGAAAGGATGTTTGCGAGGTCAAAATTGAGAGCAGGGCCGTGACGGTGCCTTGGCAATAAAAGCACTGAATAGGACTAAAGTACTGCGGAGAAACGGAGGCACAGAAAACTTGCTTCCAAAGCCGTGGTTGCAGGAAAGCTGCAGAACTTGGTAGAGACGGAAGACATCTCGCTCAGACCTGCAGATAATGCTGTCTCCCCAAATGCTCGGGAAGGCCGCCTTCATTTTGGAGCAGCTTTGTGGCCCAAGCTTAGAGTTCAGCCAGTTTTGCCTGCCTAGGTTAGAGCGGCTGGTCTAAAAATAGCAGTTTATATCAAACCAAGTCATTACATTCATCATCATCATCAATCAATTGAGCTCTTACTATGTGCAGAGCACTGTACTAAGTGCTTGGGAAGTACAAATTGGCAACATATAGAGACATACATTCGTGAGTCTTCGGGCCGTCTACTTGTGTGACATTTCCTGAGACCCGGGTGTGTATGTGGGTGGGGGGGATGATGTTAATAATTATTATGTATCATTTATTATTACTGTGGTATTTAAGTGCTTACTATGTGGTAAAGATTGTACTAAGCCCTGGGGTCTCCCCGTTCTAGACTGTGAGCCCATCGTTGGGCAGGGACTGTCTCTATATCAATCAATCAATCGTATTTATTAAGCGCTTACTGTGTGCAGAGCACTGCACTAAGCGCTTGGGAAGTACAAGTTGGCAACATATGGAGCCAGTCCCTACCCAACAGTGGGCTCACAGTCTATAAGTCTCTATATGTTGCCAACTTGTACTTTCCAAGCGCTTAAGACAGTGCTCTGTACACAGTAAGCGCTCAATAAATACGATTGATGATGATTGATGGATGATGATTATTCAATCGTATTTATTGAGCGCTTACTGTGTGCAGAGCACTGTACTAGGCGCTTGGGAAGTACAAGTTGGCAACACATAGAGACGGTCCCTACCCAACAGCGGGCTCACAGTCTAGAAGGGGGAGACAGGCAACAAAAGGAAACATATTAACAAAATAAAAGAAATAGAATTCACTCATTCATTCATTCAACCGTATTTATTGAGCACTTACTGTGTGCAGAGCACCGTACTAAGCGCTTGGAAAGTCCAAGTTGGCAACCTAGAGAGACGGTCCCTGCCCAACAGCGGGCTCACAGTCTTCTCCTCCGCGCAGTGCTCGGCACATAGTAAGAGTTGATGGAGTCGGGGAAAGAGGGATCCATGGATTTAAAAGAGAAGCAGCGTGATACATAGAGAAGCAGTGTGGCTCAGTGGAAAGAGCCCGGGCTTTGGAGTCAGAGGTCATGGGTTCAAATCCTGGCTCCGCCACTTGTCAGCTGTGTGACTTTGGGCAAGTCACTTCACTTCTCTGGGCCTCAGTTCCCTCATCTGGAAAATGGGGATGAAGACTGTGAGCCCCACGTGGGACAACCTGATCACCTTGTATCCCCCCAGTGCTTAGAACAGTGCTTTGCACATAGTAAGCGCTTAACAAATACCATCATCATTATTATTATTATAGTAAGCGCTCAATAAATACAATAGACTAAAGATAATAATAATAATTGTGGTATTTGTTAAGTGCTTATACAAGCAGATTGGGTCGGACGCAGTCCCTGTCCCACATGGGGCTCACCGTCCTACTCCCCATTTTACAGATGAGGAAACTGAGGCCCAGAGAAGTGAAGTGACTAAGGCCACCCAGCAAACAAGTGCTAGAGCCGGGATTAGAACTCACAACCTTCTGACTCTCAGGCCCGGCTCTAGCCACTACGCCAGGCTGCTAATCATGGGGCTCAGAGTCTAAGTAGAAGGCAGACTAGGCATTGAATCCCCATTTTACAGATGAGGGAACTGAGGCACAGAGAAGTTAAGTGCCTTGCCCAAGGTCACCCAGCAGATGAGTGGCAGAGGCAGGATTAGAACCCAGGTCCTCTCACTACCAGGCCCGGGCTCTATCCACTAGGCCATACTGCTTCGTGTGTGTGTGTGGCTAGCGCAGACACATTCTTCATTCATTCAGTCGTATTTATTGAGCGCTTACTGTGTGCAGAGCACTGTACTAAGCGCTTGCGAAGTACAAGTCGGCAATAGAGAGAGACGGTCCCTACCCAACAACGGGCTCACAGCCTAGAAGGGGGAGACAGGCGACAAAAGAAAACCTGTAGACAGGTGTCAAAATCGTCAGAACAAATAGAATTATTGCTATATGCGCATCATAAACAAAATAAATAGAATAGTAAATATCTACAAGTAAAATAAATAGAGTAATAAATCTGTACAAATATATACAAGTGCTGTGAGGAGGGGAAGGAGAGTCTAGAAGAAGACAGAAAACAAAACATGTAAACAGGTGTCAAAATCATCAGAATAAAGAGAATTATAGCTATATGCACATCATTAACAAAATGAATAGAATAGTAAATATGTACAAGTAAAATAAATAGAGTAATAAATCTGTACGAATATATACAAGTGCTGTGGGGAGGGGAAGGAGGAGAGTCTAGAAGAAGAAGAAGGCAGAAAACAAAACATGTAGACAGGTGTCAAAATCGTCAGAATAAACAGAATTATAGCTATATGCACGTCATTAACAAAATCAATAGAATAGTAAATATGTACAAGTAAAGTAAATAGAGTAATAAATCTATACAAGAAGCAGCGTGGCTCAGAGGAAAGAGCCCGGGCTTTGGAGTCAGAGGTCGGGGGTTCAAATCCTGGCTCCGCCAATTGTCAGCTGTGTGACTTTGGGCAAGTCACTTAACTTCTCTGGGCCTGTTACCACATCTGTAAAATGGAGATTAAGACTGTGAGCCCCCCGTGGGACAACCTGATCACCTTGTAACTTCCCCAGCGCTTAGAACAGTGCCTTGCACATAGTAAGTGCTTGATAAATGCCATCATTATTATTATTACAAATATATACAAGTGCTGTGGGGAGGGGAAAGAGGAGAGTCTAGAAGACAAAACAAAACATGTAGACAGGTGTCAAAATCGTCAGAATAAACAATTATAGCTCTATGCACATCATTAACAAAATCAATAGAATAGTAAATATGTACAAGTAAAATGGAGTAATAAATCTGTACAAATATATACAAGTGATGTGGGGAGGGGAAGGAGGAGAGTCTAGAAGAAGGCAGAAAACAAAACATGTAGACAGGTGTCAAAATCGTCAGAATAAAGAGAATTATAACTATATGCACATCATTAACAAAATCAATAGAATAGTAAATATGTACAAGTAAAATAGAGTAATAAATCTGGTGGGGAGGGGAAGGAGGAGAGTCTAGAGGAAGGCAGAAAACAAAACATGTAGACAGGTGTCAAAATCGTCAGAATAAAGAGAATTATAACTATATGCACATCATTAACAAAATAGAATAGTAAATATGTACAAGTAAAATAGAGTAATAAATCTGTACAAATATATACAAGTGCTGTGGGGAGGGGAAGGAGGAGAGTCTAGAAGAAGAAGGCAGAAAACAAAACGTGTAGACAGGTGTCAAAATCGTAAGAATAAAGAGAATTATAACTATATGCACGTCATTAACAAAATCAATAGAATAGTAAATATGTACAAGTAAAATAGAGTAATAAATCTGTACAAATATATACAAGTGGTGTGGGGAGGGGATGGAGGTAGGGCAGAGGTGGGGCAGGGGAGGAGGAGAGGAAAAAGGGGGCTCAGTCTGGGAAGGCCTCCTGGAGGAGGTGAGCTTCTGCTCACTCTTGGCCCTTTTCACCTTTCCGATGGTTTCGTCCCCATTGAAGCCTTTTCTAACCCTATTGCCTGTTGCTGAGCTGCTTTGCTTCCTGTCTTGAAAGCAGTTGAGCTTGCCTGTTCTCCGAGCCAGCCGATAGAAAGGACTACCACAGATACTTAGAATTATGGTATTTAAGAGCTTATTATGTGCCAAGCGCTGGGGTAGATAAAAGAGAATGAGGTCAGACCGGGCCCCTGACCCAAATGGGGCTCTCCACCTAAGGGGGAGGGGGGAAAACAGGTATGCAAGCCCCATTTTACATATGAAGAACTGGAGGCACAGAGAAGTGAAGCGACTTGCCCGGAGTCACACAGCAGGTAAGTTGAAGAATAGGGATTGGTTCTCTGACTCTCAGGCCTGTTCTCCTTCCTCTAGGAGTAAAGTTGTACTGTACTTATGTCTGGGGCTTAACTGAGGTGTTGAATGGCACCCGCCTCTTCTACGTATGGCAGTTGGGTATGTTTTTCTTAGCCATAAGCCTACGCTCCGCGCAGACTCCCAAAGTGCCGGTCATCAGGTTCCACTTGACATCATCCTAGATTTCTCTTCTGTTTCAATTTCCCCCTGTAGACTGTGAGCTTGCTGTGGGCAGGGTATGTGTCCCCCAAGCACTTAGTACAGTGCTTTGCATCCAGTAAGTGCTCAGTTCATTCATTCAGTCGTATTTATCGAGCGCTTGTTGGATGCAGAGCAATGTACTAAGCCCTTGGGAAAAGATAATGCATACTGTGAGCCCGTTGTTGGGTAGGGACCGTCTCTATATGTTGCCAGCTTGTGCTTCCCAAGCGCTTAGTACAGTGCTCTGCACACAGTAAGCGCTCAATAAATACGATTGAAAGACCATTAAAAAAAAAAAAGCATGGGCAGCTGGAGGCTGGCAGAGCCCTATTCTTTGAAGGGTCAGTGTGCCCAGATTTGTGTTTGGAACACCCAGGTGGTTGATGTCCCTGGCCTTCTATTCTATCTTCTGGTGCCTTCCTCCATCAGCTTTAAAGTACTCAGTCACCTTGCTCCCTCCTACCTCACCTTCCTACTCTTTTACTACAACCCAGCCTGCACACTTCGCTCCTCTAATGCCAATTTATACATTTTACCTCCATCTCGGCTATCTCTCTGCCGACTTCTTGCCCACGCCTTGCCTCTGGCCTGGCCTCTGTACCTCCCTCGTATCCGGCAGTTACCCTCCCCTCCTCCAAATCCTCATTGAAGGCACATCTCCTCTAAGAGGCCTTCTCTAAGTCCTCCCTTCCTCTTCTCCCACTCCCTCTGCATTGCCCCGACTTGCTCCCTTTATTCATCCAGGCCCCACAGCTCTTACGTCCATATCTGTCGTTAATATCTATATTAACATCTCCCCCTCTAGACCCTAAGCTCGTTGTGGGCAGAGAATGCGGCTGTTATATTGCTATACTCTCACAAGTGCGTAGTACAGTGCTCTGCACACAGTAAGGGCTCAATAAGTACGACCGACTGACTGACTCCATTCCCAAACCACAACTCGGTTGAAACCTGGCCTAGGCCCGTCTGGTCTGAAGCCAGGGCCGTTGGCATCAGTCGAACCAAAGCGGGAGTCTCGTTCCTTAGAGTTGGGCATCTCCTCTGAGGACAGTTGGATGGGGCCAGATTCCTCCGGACCAAAAATTCTGCAGCCCAGGAGCTGGAGCCGGACGTTCCCTAACCCCTGGGAGAGTTAGAATCAAAGGTCTCCGTGGAAGGAGTTCCGAAGCTGATCCTCGCAGTTGACTTCTATCCTAACCACCTTTGAGGAATGACGTCACCCCATTAGCCAGAATGGGATTGAGGTGGAGAGGGGAGGCAGTCATAAATGTAGGCTTTGTCCCCCTTTTTTTATGGCATCTGTTAAGCGCTTACTATGTGCAAAGCATTGTACTAAGCGCTGGGGAGGATATAAGGTGATCAGGTTGTCCCACGTGGGGCTCACAATCTTAATCCCCATTTTACAGATGAGGTAACTGAGGCTCAGAGAAGTTAAGCCCACTGTTGGGTAGGGACTGTCTCTATATGTTGCCAACTTGTACTTCCCAAGCGCTTAGTACAGTGCTCTGCACACAGTAAGCGCTCAATAAATACGATTGATTGATTGATTAAGCGACTTGCCCAAGGTTACACAACAGACGCGGTGGAGCCGGGATTTGAACCCATGACCTCTGACTCCAAAGCCCGGGATCTTTCCACTGAGCCACGCTGCTTCTCTAAGCAGCTTCCCTTCCCCTTTCCCCCAAATAATAATAGTGGTAGTAATAATGATGAGCCTCACTGGGGGCTAGACACTGTACTAAGCACTTGGGAAATACAAAACACAGAGGTGATGTTATCTACGCACAAGGAGAAACAGCGTGGCCTAGTGGAAAGAGCCCAATCCTGGGAGTCAGGGGACCTGGGTTCTAATTCCAGTTCTGCCGCTTGCCATTCATTCAATCGTATTTATTGAGCGCTTACTGTGTGCAGAGCACTGCACTAAGTGCTTGGGAAGTACAAGTTGGCAACATAGAGAGATGGTCCCTACCCAACAGCGGGCTCACAGTCTAGAAGGGGGAGACAGACAACGAAACAAAATATATTAACAAAATAAAATAAATAGAATAGTCAGCATCTCTGCGCCTCAGCTTCTTCATCTGCAAAATGGGGATTCAATACCTGTTCACCCTCCTACTTAGACTGTGAGTCCCACGTGGACCTAATTAATTAACCTAATTACCTAATTAACCTAATTACGCACCCCAGCACTTAGATCAGTGTTTGACACATAGTGCTTAATAAATACCACTAAAAAAAGCTTCCATTCTAATGGGGGAGACCAACATAAAATATCTGTGAATGAAATTATAATTGTATTATGTTACAATATATCATATTGTATAATACATGAAATATATGAATAATAGTATTAAGCACTTACTCTGTATCAAGCACTTTCTAAGAGCTGGGGTAGATACGTAATACTTAAGTAAGACAGAGTCCCTGTCCCACATGGGGCTCCCAGTCTAAGTAGGAGGGAGAACAGGTATCAAATCCCATTTTACAGTTGAGGAAACTGAGGCCCAAAAAAGTGAAGTGATTTGCCCAAGGTTAAAATCTGTTTCCCCCTCTAGACTGCAAGCTTGTTGTGGGCAGCGAATGATGGTGATGATGGCATTTGTTAAGCGCTTACTATATGCAAAGCACTGTTCTAAGCACTGGGGAGGATCCAGGGTGATCAGATTGTCCCACCTGGGGCTCATAGTCTTCACCCCCATTTTACAGAGGAGGGAACTTCCCTACAGAGGAGGGAATTGTCAGTCACACAGCTGACAATTGGCGGAGCCAGGATTTGAACCCATGACCTGTATGTTGTTATATTGTACTCTCCCAAGTGCTTAGTACAGTGCTCCACACACTGTACTAATAAGTATGACTGACTGGCGGAGTTGGAATTGGAACCCAGGTCGTCTGACTCCCAAGTCCCACTGCCCTTTCCACTAGGCCGTGGCATATAATTAAGTGTATGTAAGTGCTGAGGATGGATATAAAGTGTAGAAGTGCTGCGGATGGGAATGAATAAGTATACAAGTGCTGAGGATGGGTATGAGTAAGTATACATATCCTGGGGATGGGTATAAATAAGTATACAAATCCTGAGGATGAGTATAAATAAGTATACAAGTGTTGGGGATGGCCAGTTGATTTGTCCTCTCCCCATTCTCAGGTGCCCCACGTTGTGGGTGAGAGGTTAATCATTTGATTGTCTACCTTGCAGCCAAGACCAGTGCCCACCTCCCAGGTTGACCTTCATAAATTAATTTCATTTTGAGCTGTATTTACTGTTTCCAGGGGGTTTCCGCAGTGACAGCAAGCTGAATCCAATACAACCAAAGAAAACCCAAACTGGCACCTCGCAAGGAGCCACAATCTGAGCTGTCAGAATGAGAATGCGTTTTATGGGAAGTATCTGAACTATGTGGATGGTTCTTGAAGTTGTTTTAGCCGTGAATCTGCTCTCTCAACTTCGGTGGGTGAAACCTGGCCCTCTGCCTCTACTGACAGGATCCGCCCTCCCTCCCCACTAATTTTCTTGATTTGTGGCTTTATCAGGGTCCAGCGGATCAAATGCCAAAGGGTTTGGAGATATGTTAAAACCCGTCTCCTGTTCTAAAATTTGTTCCTTTATGTGAATTAAAAGCTAGCGCTAGAAGTCCCTGTGCCACTGTGTAGAAAAACAGTCTCTTCCCTCCATTTGCTGCATCCAGCAGAGCAGGGTTTTGACTCTCTTGGATAGGTTTTGCTGGATGAGACCAATAAACATCACCGTAATGACCATTTGGGCATTCAGTAAGCACTCACTATGTGCTCAGTGCCGGCAGAGATATAAAGTGATGAGATATGATGCAGTCCTTACTCCTCACAGGGCTCACAAACTATCTTCTTCCCAATTTTCAGTTAGGGAAACCAAGGCCCGCGCAGTAGCTGGTGGTTTTGCCGGGAGTCAAATCTGGGTCTCCTGACTCCCAGCTATGTGCAATTTTTAAAATTTCTTTTTAAATGGCATTTATTAAGTGCTTACTATGTGCAAAGCACTGTTCTAAGCACTGGGGAGGTTACAAGGCGATCAGGTTGTCCCACATGGGGCTCACAGTCTTAATCCCCATTTTACAGATGAGGGAACTGAGGCCCAGAGAAGTTAAGTGACTTGCCCAAAGTCACGCAGCTGGCAATTGGTGGAAGCAGGATTTGAACCCATGACCTCTGGCTCCAAAGCCCGTGCTCTTTCCACTGAGCCACGCTGCTTCACAAGTTCCCCCGCTTCTCGGAGCTTCTGTCCCTCCTGCCTTGTGGAAGTTGGCTCATCTTTCATAAGCAATCAATCAGTGGTATTGATTGAGTGAGAAGGGCAGGGTGCCTGTCTACCCGCCCGATCACACTGTAGTCCCCCAGAAGGAGCAGCGTGGCCGTCGATGCCTGTCTACTGTTTCGTTTTGTTGTCTGTCTCCCCCCATCTAGACTGTGAGCCCATTGTTGGGTAGGGATTGTCTCTATTTGTTACCGAATTGTACTTTCCAAGCGCTTAGTACAGTGCTCTGCACACAGTAAGCGCTCAATAAATATGAATGAATGACTGAATTGAGTGCTGATTGGGCACAGAGCACTGTACTAAGCGGTTGAATTAGAGTGTATTTGTCAACACCCCCGAGCTCCCAGGGGGTGCTGGAAAAAGAGAAATACCATTACTAGATTTTTAAGAGAACAGGAGAGACTGAAGCAGTATGGTGGAAAGAGCACAGGCCTGGGAGTTAGAGGACCTGGGCCCCAATTGTGGTTCTGCCACTTGTCTGCGGTGCGACCTTGGGCAAGCCACTTCACTTCTCTGTGCCTCAGCTCTCTCATCTGTAAAATGGCGATTAAGGCGCTGCTTCTTCTCTACTCCCTGGGATATGATGATGCTTTGTGACCTGACTTGATCTCGGGTGGAAAAAGGGAGTTTTTTATGAAGGTTTCCCCATTAGATGTAATAGCCGGTATGGATATTTTCAAACCAGCAGCATGGCCTAGTGGAAAGGACACGGGCCTGGGAATCAGAGGATCTGGATCTAATCCTGGCTCCACCACTTCCCTGCTGTGTGACCTTGGGCAAGGCACTTAGCTTCTATGTGCCTTCATTTGCTCATCTGCAAAATGGGGATTAACACTGCGAATCCTGTGTGGGGCAGAGACCGTGTCCAACCTACTTATCTTGTATCTACCCCGGTGCTTAGCACAGTGCCTGGTACACAATAAGTGCTTAACAAATGCCATAAGAAACAACAAAAAATAACCAGCCAGGCTTTAGGAGCATGTTATGAGGTAGAGCTGTGTACGGTTCCCCTGATGAGCAGTGGTCAGTGACTTCCAGAAAAGCGCTTCATAAAAGGACATCGTTCCCCTGCCCTGGCTGTTGGAAAACTTTTGTTTAGTCAGGGCTGGTTGAAAATGTAAGCCAGCTTTTGGCTTTTGCATGGAAGATGTTTATTTGGGGAGTGGGTAGGGGCTGGAACTGGGCAGACACCAGCTCCTGTCCTTGCTTGTATTTCATCGGGCCCATAGTGATGGCAATTTGCTTGACAAGCCCATTCGTGGAATTATCACTTCCCTCTACGGGATAACAGCTCCTGAATGGCCTTTAAATAGGCTCTGATATTGAGTTGGAGACTCTGAGTGGCTGCAGAGGTGTCAGAGAGAGAGATTCATTCAATCCTATTTATTGAGTCCTTTATACGAAGCACTGTACTAAGCGCTTGGAAGAGAACAATGTTACAATGTATCTAACCCAGCACTTAGGACAGTGTCTGGCACAGAGTAAGTGCTTAACAGATACCACATTTAACAATAAACAGACACATTCCCTGCCCACAATGAGCTTACAGTCTAGAGGGAGGGAGACAGACATTAATATAAACAAATGAATAGCAGATATGGACATAAGTGCTGCGGGGCTGGGGAGGGAGATGAATAAAGGGAGCAAGTCAGGGTGATGAAGATGAGTGTGGGAGAAGAGGAAAGGAGGGCTTAGTCAGGGAAGGCTTTTTGGAGGAGATGTTCCTTCAGTAAGGCTTTGAAACAGGGGAGAGTTGTCTGAGATTCATTATTCCTGCTCTTTGGAAGATGGAGGGAGAGCTGGGTGAATGAAGAAGGAGGTATTTTGTTCATTCCAGCTCAAGGGAGTCGGTAGGATATTACAAGTTACTTTCTTCTTCACCCCTCCCTGTTGATCTAACTCTCTTCAGAGGGAGGCATACAATATAGGTGACTCACGCAATTTCATCTGTGATTTCAGTAGAGGGGAAAGTAAACATGGTGAACTAAAGTGCTTTTTAACATTTGACTGCTCTCTCAAAGCACTCTGGCCCCTAGGCTCCGGGTGATGCTTTGTTTGCCTTTTATTGGATGCTTTTCTCCGAGAAGCATGTCTTGGGCTTTCTTATTAGCCATCATAATCTTCACACACACACCCACCCCCTGGCCCCGGGGAGGATGGTATAAGGTAGATTTTGCTGCACTGACCCAGTGAAGGTTTGGGCAGCCCATTGAGGCCCCTCAGCAACTTGGCGGTAGAGGTGAGGTTAGCGTTCAGCTTTCTACTGCCCAATGAGTAGAGCAGCTAGTTCTCTATCAGCCTTGCCTAACCCTAGCTGTGCTGTTCAGGAGCTAATAATAATAACTGTGGTATTTGTAAAGCCCTTGCACTGGGGTGGAGACAAGCTAATCGAGCCACGTGGGGCTCCCACTCTCAACCCCCATTTCACAGATGAGGTAACTGAAGCACGGAAAAGTGAAGTGACTCACCCAAGGTCCCATAGGCAAGTGACAGAGCTGGGATTAGAACCCACGACCTTTTCAAGGCCCTGCTGAGAGCTCACCTCCTCCAGGAGGCCTTCCCAGACTGAGCCCCTTCCTTCCTCTCCCCCTTGTCCCCCTCTCCACCCCCCACCTTACCTCCTTCCCTTCCCCACAGCACCTGTATATATGTATATATGTTTGTACATATTTATTACTCTATTTATTTTACTTGTACCTATCTATTCTATTTTATTTTGTTAGTATGTTTGGTTTTGTTGTCTGTCTCCCCCTTCTAGACTGTGAGCCCACTGTTGGGTAGGGACTGTCTCTATATGTTGCCAGCTTGTACTTCCCAAGCGCTTAGTACAGTGCTCTGCACACAGTAAGCGCTCAATAAATACAATTGATTGATTTTGAATCCCAGGCCCGTGCTCTATCCACTACGCCCTGCTGGTGTGTCAGAATGGATAAATCATTTACTCTTCTTCTTAAGCCGCCTTTGGTATTTGAGCTCTCCCTCTGGGTGAATTTTTGGGCTTTAGTATAAAAAAAACAAGCTAATGTCCTTGGCCTCCAGGAGCTTGTGATCCAGTGGAGCTGCAGTGAAATTCTGGGACAAAGGGCCCAGCTCTAAGTGTTCCTCAACCCTACGTTGATGCCCTCTCCCAGGCCTTTTTCAGGAAAGGGGCAGTGGGTGAAATAGACATTTTTGGCCAGCCAGAAGCTAGGAAAGCAGACCTATTTAACAGGACACAAGTTTCCCCACCTACGTAACCCAGGAATTTACTCTGTTGGAAGAGTTATTTTCCTCCCAGACTTGAAACAATGTTATTCAATGCACCACCATGGCAGAATGCCACAAAACCCAGCCCAAACAGTGCCTGGCTCCCGGAATAAAAGCAAGTCAATGTGCCCCTGCAGACTCAGTAGCTGCCATGAAAATCCCAAGGGTAATTTAATACACATGAGGTTGTCTCTCTATGCAACACACCCTGCATATCTTGAATTCGTATCATAATGTATTGCCTTAGGAATAGAAAGCTGGCTTAGATTGGATGCTCCGTATGAAAGGGTAGAAGTACTATTTTTAATCTTGTCTTTATCTTTTGGAAAAGTAGCATGGCCTAGCGGAAAAAGCAGGGGCCTGGGAACATCGGTTCGAATTCTGGTTCTGCCACGCTGGTTGTGGAACCTTGGGCAAGTCACTTAACTAGCTCGTTGTGGGCAGGGAATGTGTCTCTGAACTCTGTTGTACTCTCCCAAGCACTTAGTACAGTGTTCTGCGCAAAGTCTGTGCTCAATAAATATGACCGACTCTCTGAACCTCAGTTTCCTCATCTGTAAGCCAGGGGTTCAATGCCTGTTGTCCATCCCCCTTAAAATGTGAACCTCCTTTGGGGACAGGGACTGTGTGTGACCTGATTATCTTGTATCTCATCCTTGCTCTTAGGACAGTGCTTGACACGTCATAAGCACTTGACAAATATCACAACTATTATTAATATTCTGTACCTGCACCTGTTTCAGGTCATCGGACCTGCCGGTGGTACTCCTTTATGTTTTTTTTTTCTGGCTCCTAGCGGGCCGAAGAACTCAGATGAAGGCAGTCGGGAGTCTAAGTGCCAATTTTTCATTTGAGGTAGGGGAAAAGAGTGGGGTTCTGGGGAGAAATAAGCAGGGAGAGAGACTGATTCTGGAAATCAATGTGGGGGTCTTTTTGACCTGCCTCAGAAGTACTTAACTGGCTTCAGTCCTGTTCAGAGTTTACCAGAGGACTTGAAATGAGGGAGTTTGGGAGCCTAGTCCCCAAAGCGGAGGAGTGAGCATGACTGGAGTAGTATTGGTTTATCCCTAGTGCTTGTATCATTCTATATAAGGGTGTGGGGGGAATACAAAATATGTCAATTCAGACATGGTCTTGTCCCACAAGGAGCTCACAATCTAGGCTGGGGGTGACTGACACTTAGAAAAGAGAAGGAAATTATGGACTAGGACGGACAATGGAGCACTTAATAAAGGAATCAATAGCTAGGAGATTGATCAAATAATAATAATAATGATGGTATTTAAGCGCTTATAATCAGTCCATGGGGGTGAGGAGGATCTTCCTGATGTGCCTCCCCTCTCTTGACGCAACAGCCCAGGTGGGCCAGGACCGGCTCAGGCTGGCAAGAGAGGTAAGCAACTGCCTCAGTGTGCAGCCCCTCCCAAAGATGACTGAAAAGAGAAGCATATGTCTTCTACCCTTTTCTAAGATGGTGGCCACCAAGTTGCGTGTCACGCAGGATGGGATCGACCCATCAGTGGGATGCTTCAGGGCCTCAAAGACGATGTGCCCGGGGTGGTTGGCGGAAGGGGTGAAAGCATGATTCGATTTATTTAATTTTGTTAATATGTTTGGTTTTGTTCTCTGTCTCCTCCTTTTAGCCTCTGAGCCCAGTGTTGGGTAGAGACTGTCTCTATATGTTGCCAACTTGGACTTCCCAAGCGCTTAGTACAGTTCTCTGCACACAGTAAGCGCTCAATAAATACAATTGATTGATTCCTCTCCCCCTCGTGCCGCCCTCCATCCCCCCATCTTACCTCCTTCCCTTCCCCACAGCACATGTATATATGTTTGTACATATTTATTACTCTATTTTACTTGTACATATCTATTCTATTTATTTTATTTTGTTAGTATGTTTGGTTTTGTTCTCTGTCTCCCCCTTCTAGACTGTGAGCCCGCTGTTGGGTAGGGACTATCTCTATATGTTGCCATCTTGTACTTCCCAAGCGCTTAGTACAGTGCTCTGCACACAGTAAGCGCTCAATAAATACGATTGATTGATTGAAGCTGGGACTACTGAAATGCTCTGTCCGGAACCCACAAGAGCCAACTCTACCCCCTGGCTTCTTTCCTTCCTCCCTTCTCACACCAGGCCACAACTCTCCCCTCATTCAACTCCCTCCTGAAAGCTTCACCTCCTCCAACAAGCTTTCCCCAATTCAATTTCCCAACATTCTGGGCCATATCATCCCTTCTGCCAACTCAAGTGCTTATGCATTTATTGATGCCCTCCTTAGCACTTGTGTTTCTAATAATAATTATTATGGTATTTGTTAAGCACTTACTATGTGCCAGGAACTGTGCTAAGCACTGGGATGGATAAGAACAGATCGGGTTGGACGCAGTCCCTGTCCCACGTGGGGCTCACGGTCTCCATCCCCATTTTACAGATGAGGTAACTGAGGCACTGAGAAATGAAATGACTTGCCCAAGGTCACATAGTAGACTGTGACCTTGGGCAAGTCACTTAACTTCGCTGAGCCTCAGTTACCTCATCTGTGAAAGGAGGATTAAGACTGCGAGCCCCACGTGGGACAACCTGATCACCTTGTATCCCCCCAGCGCTTGGAACAGTGCTTTTTGCACATAGTAAGCGCTTACCAAATGCCATCATTATTATTATTATTATTATTATTAAGTGGCGGAGTCGGGATTAGAACCCATGACCTTCTGACTCCCCATCCCGGGTTCTATCCACTAAACCATGCCCTTCCATGTCTGCTCAATTTATCGTGGCCATTGAACTTGTACATATTTCTGTCAGCTTCCCCCAACTTAAAATGTAAGCTTCTGGTGGGCGGGGAGTGTGTCACAGCAAGGCTCAATAAATACCATCCATCGATTTATTTTGTGTTTCCCAAACTGCACCAGTGGACGCTCAATAAAAGATGCTACACTTTGGTAACTGTCACAAAATTAGGGGGTGGCAGCTTTGCATTACTTGGAGCCAATCAATCAGTGGTATTTATAGAACACTACACTAAGTGCTTGGGAGAATACAATATAACAGAGTTGGTAGACCTGTTCCCTTGCCTAAGGAAACTGAGAGCTGTTATTTTTAAATTGTAATTTTTAAATTGTTTGGTTTCATGCTCTGTGTCTGTCTGTGTGTCTCTCTCTCTTCCTCCCCTCACCTTCTTTTAGAGTGGAAGGCCCCATGTGGGCCAGAGACGTGTCTAAAGGAATATCCTTGTGTTTTTACCGGCACTCCATGCAGTGCTTTGTCGTGACCCTCTAATAAATGTTATCCACTAGCAAGGTGATTGGATTGGAGGTTCATGTCGTGGTAGGAATGGTAACTAATGTTGAAACACCTTTTCTCAGCATTAACCTAATCAATTTTCATTTGCTTTCTTGTCAAAGTTTGCTCCTTGAGAGAAGGTTTCATGATTTTTCACAGTGATTAGTAAGGGAAATATGTCTCTTGTTGCTATGCATGCTGTCAGAACCACCACAGATAAGTCGAGCCAACTTATTCTTGCAAAACAAGATCCCTGAACCAGTGGGTGGTGGTGAAGGGGTTAGTAAGAAATCATCGATCTACAAGGGACCTCGTGAGGTCGTTTATTCCGTCCCCCTGCTTTCAAGTAGGACTAGAATTAAGCCATCCCAAGAAGATAGTTGATTATTATTTTCTTTAAAATTTCCAGGGAAGGAGATTCCATAATCACTTTGGGTAACGCGTTCAGTGTTTCTCAACCCTAATATTCAGGAAATTCAGACAAACCTAAACCCAGTTTACAGCTGGGTTCTTTCCAAGGTAACCAGATAACTCTCCACCATCCAGGCAATAAGACTATTAAATCCTCTCTGGTTTCTATTTTCCAGTCTAAATAACTTCATTTTCTTCACCCTGGTCTCTCAGGGCCTGAGGTGATCCCCACAACTCTAATCGGGACACAGCTTAAAGCTGTGACGGGATCTTTGGCCTCACTTCCAGGTGGAGGCTGGGCAGCTTGGCTATCGTTGCCTTCAGGGTTTCTCGGAATTTTTTTTATGTGTTGGATACGGCACCTCAGAACCATTCTTGCTCAGAGCCGCTGCTTCTCCACTTCGCTCCCGTTTAGAATAGCCTTTCATCTGATTTAGTACAGTGCTCTGCACGCAGTAAGCGCTCAATAAATACGATTGAATGAATGAATTTATACAGGGCAGTCTGGTTTTTCCCCTGGTCCGTTCCCTGGCCAGTATGGATACAGGTCTGGATGTTTTTGTGTGCTATTTTTAAGAGCCAGCTTCCCTCCATTTCAATTTCTGCCCTGAGTTCCAAGGCTCGGGAGTGGTGCCTATGCTTAGAGGGACCTGAAAGGGAATTTAAAAACTCCAGAGCAGGTTTGTCCTCACGTCGATCACCACTTCACCATTTCCACCTCACCTAAGCAGTTGAGTTCTTATACTCCCTGTTGCCCTTATGTAGATATATCTGTACTCTTACTTCCTCTATTTGAGAAGCAGCATGGTGAAATGGGTAGAGCACAGGCCTGGGAACCAGAAGGACCTGGGTTCTAATCCCGGCTCCACCATTTGTCTGCTGTGTAGCCTTGGGAAAGTCACTTCGCTTCTCTTAATTCAGTGAATGCCACAGAGTAAGCGCTTAACAAATGCCATTATTATTATTATTCCCTGGCCCTCAGTGGGGATTAAGACTGTGAACCCCCCTTGGGGCAGGGATTGTGTCCAACCTGATAACCTTGTATCTACCCCAGAGCTTGGCACATAGGAAACGCTTAACAAATACCATCATTATTATATTTATTGTAATATCTGTCTCCTTGGCTAGAGACAGCATGGCTCAGTGGAAAGAGCACGGGCTTTGGAGTCAGAGGTCATGGGTTCAAATCCCGGCTCCGCCAATTGTCAGCTGTGTGACTTTGGGCAAGTCACTTAACTTCGCCGTGCCTCAGTTACCTCATCTGTAAATTGGGGATTAAGACTGTGAGCCCCCCATGGGACAACCTGATCACCTTGTAACCTCCCCAGCGCTTAGAACAGTGCTTTGCACATAGTAAGTGCTTAATAAATGCCATTTTTGTTATTATTATTAGATTGTAAACTCCTCAAGGACAGAGATCATGCCTCTCCTCTCCAGTACAGTGTTCTGCACACGGCAAGCGCTCAATAAATTCAGTTTGACAAAAACTGGCTTTCTTCTTGACTCTACCGAGGCAAAGGCAGTTTCTGGCTTCACTGTTTGATCGTAGAGTCAAAGGATCCACCAGCCAAACCCAACCCCGAGCTTCAAGCTAACACGCTTCACTTCCTCCTGGGTGGGGTTGGTCGGTTGCCAGCAATGGTCGACCAGCACTGGGCTTGATTCTCGGAGACAATCTTCAAATCCTGCTGTGGTACATCCTTACCTTAGAGGCTGGGGGTGCAAAAGCACATCGGAAAGAATGTTTTGAAGGAAAGAGCGGGAAGGTCCCTTTCTCTCCCCCATCGTCGGACAGAGGGGAAACGCTTCCATTTCGGCCCGAGGAAAGAGAGGGCGGTATCTGTTGGATCTTTCCGAGGGCAGCGTGGGCCTGGATTGATCTGGGCCTCGTGCTTGTCTCAGCTCATTGAGTAGCAGTGTGAGCTCATTTGTAGTAATTAATGCAAGTGCTTCTATGCTTTCTGGGGATCCTTCAGGTCAGGGCATGTTCCTTCATGTCAAAGATACCGTAAGAGTTTGGCAACCGTGTGAGCTATTTACACATGAAAACCGATGTATTTAGAGACCAAAGGAAGGAGTGGAAAAAACTTCAGAATCAGTGGGGCATGACATTCCTTCTCCCACGGCTAAGTGAATGTATGTGTGTATATTTGTGGGTTTTGATCTTAAGAAATCGGGCCCCCCAGGGAATGCTAGAGAGGGAACTTTTCCCAGTGTGTCCTGAGACATCCTTTTTATCTGTGCATTTTCAGGCAGGAAGGTGAGAGGGAGGTGGTGGTTGACTGGTGTGAACTGGGAGAAGTGGGTATATTCTGTTCATCATCAATCGTACTTATTGAGCGCTTACTGTGTGCAGAGCACTTTACTAAGCGCTTGGGAAGTACAAGTTGGCAACATATAGAGACAGTCCCTACCCAACAGTGGGCTCACAGTCTAAAAGACTGGTTCTGTTCAGAACCTAGTCTAGGATGAAGAGATCTCCAGAGTTAGCCACCTTCACCCCTGGCACAGCCCTGACCTCCCCTCCTCCTGGCTCCTGGACCCCAGTTATTTTACACGTTCTTGAATCCGTGATTTCCTTTAAAAAAATACCAATCACCAAATGTTCCGAACAAGAAATCGATTGAATTTCTTCCAGATCCACTACCCAGCCTTCAGGCTTCTCCTGATTTGTGCAGGCCAGTGCTGGTTTTAGTGATCAGTCAAGGGAACTGGAGTAGGGTCTAGAAATCAAATAACCGTGGGGAAAATTGCCATTGGCTTTTTCCAGGCAACTTTGTGCTTGTGGAATTTGTGGATCTTCTAGACTGTAAGCTCATCTCTAGATGGTAAACTCATTCCGAACAGGGAATGTTATCTGCTAATTCAGCTGTATCACACTCTCCCGAGCACTTAGTGCTCTGCACATAGTAAGCACTCAATAATTGATAAATAATAAATATCTCATCTATTTTGATTGAAAGTTGTAGCCAAGGATCATTTCAGGGTTAGAGGGGGAGAATCAATCAATCAATCGTATTTATTGAGTGCTTACTGTGTGCAGAGCATTGTACTAAGCGCTTGGGAAGTACAAGTCGGCAACACATAGAGACAGTCCCTACCTAACAGCGGGCTCACAGTCTAGAAGGGGGAGACAGAACAAGACCAAACATACTAACAAAATAAGAGAAATAAGGGAGAAATGTTCCATAATTGCAGACAAAAGCTCTGGAGCTGAGTGAATCAGTTATATAGTCTCCAAATGGCCCTGGGATGTATTAGCCAGAGTTGGACTTGTAGGATTTGGGTATGATCTTCTTCTTATTATTATTATTATGCTTAAGCACTGGGATAAGAGCTTTAATTTTACACATCTATTGCCTTATAATTCTTAGAAATTGTGCTTGCCTCCGTGAAAGGTGTGAAATGTTCATTCCCATCAGTTACTAAAACCAGTATCGTTATTCAGAATATCCTGATGTTCAGCTTTAGCAGATATAAAGACTACATTTTTCTCAATAGACCCTATTGATTCTTGATGGCGAGCATTGAAATGTATTTAAAATTTTAAAGGAATAGAATTGTGTGAGTGCCCTAATAGATCATCTGAACCTTGGAATTATGATGGGTATTGTGTGGATGATCTTGTAAGCTCGTTGTGGGTAGGGAATGTGTGTGTTTATTGTTGTACTCTCTCAAGAGGTTACTTGAGCTCTCTCAAGAGCAGCGTGGATCAGTGGAAAGAGCCCGGGCTTTGGAGTCAGAGGTCATGGGTTCAAATCCCGGCTCCGCCAATTGTCAGCTGTGTGACTTTGGGTAAGTCACTTCACTTCTCTGTGCCTCAGTTCCCTCACCTGTAAAATGGGGATTTAGACTGTGAGCCCCCTGTGGGACAACCTGATCACCTTGTAACCTCCCCAGCACTTAGAGCAGTGCTTTGCACATAGTAAGCGCTTAATAAATGCCATCATCATTATTATTATTGCAGTGCTCTGCACACAGTAAGCGCTTAATAAATGCCATCATTATTATTATTATTACAGTGGTCTGCACACAGTAAGCGCTCAATAAATATGATTGAGTGATACAAGTTAATCAGGTTGGACACAATCCCTGGCCCCTGTGGGCCTCACACTTAATCCCCATTTTACAGATGAGGTAATTGAGGCCAAGAGAAATGAAGTGAATTTCCAAGGTCACACAGCAGGCGAGTGACAGAGGTGAGATTAGAACCCAGGTCCTTTCACTCCCAGGCCCGTGCTGTATCCACTAGACCACATCTTGGCCAGACCCTTGACAGAACACTCTTTTCAGTGCATGTCCTGGCCCTTTAGAAAGGAAGCGGTGAGCCTGGAGAAGAATGAATCAAAATTATTAAAGGGACGAAAGCCAAGTCGTGCAGAAAGCTGAAGGAATTAGTTGTAGTTGGAAGAGCAGGCTGAAGACCCGTTTAATTTTGTCTTTAGATTGATGAAGAGTTTTTGTGGGGAAGCTGCCAATTAGCTGTTCTGTGTCCTCAAGATGGAGCAAGAGTAATCCAGTGGAATGGGCTGTAAGGCGTGTTCATCCGTGGAGATGTTCAAAGAACATTTTAAAGACTGAGCAAGTCACTAAACTGACTTGCTCCTTTTATTCATCCCCTCTCCCAGCCCTACAGCATGCACGTACACATCTGTAATTTATGTATTTATATTAATGTCCGTCCCCCCAACCCCACCCCAGACTAAGCTCGGTGTGTGTAGGCAATGTGTCTGTTTTATATTGTACTCTCCTGAGCACTTAGTACAGAGCTCTGTACACAGTAAGGGCTCAATAAATACGATTGACTGACTAAATTGCTCCATGCCAGTTACCTCATCGTAAAATGGGGACTGAGACTGTGAGCCCCATGGGGAGACATGCACTGTGTTCAACCTGATTAGTTTGTATCTACCCCAGCGCTTAGTACAGCGCCTGGAGCATAATTAGTGCTTAACAAATAACATCAGGGGTGGCAGGGAGAAGGAACAGTAGATAACTATTATCCCTGGTGGCTTATTGGGAGACAGGAGACTGGACAGCCATTTCAGTCCTGTTTCTAACTGCGGTTTCCTGCTCCTTTTCCTTCAGTCAGTCCTTACAGCATGTTCCCAGCAACTACTCTACCTCCTCTCTCATTTACCTTTTCCTTCTCCCTGCAAGCCTGCTCCTAAAAAAAAAAAATCCAGTCTCCTATCCCTCCCGGGGGCATCTTTCCGCTAAGGGACCTCAAGGGTCGCTTTCACACCCTGAAGACAATTGTTAAAGAATAAAAAGTTTGTCAAGGGAACACCACTAGCTGAAACTTCGCTTTGGTGATCTTTCTTTTCAGTTAGATTGGGCGCTCTTCACTCTGGAGGGCTTCACTTAGTACAGTGCCCTGCACACAGTAAGCGCTCAATAAATACGATTGAATGAAGGAACCCAAGAACATGGGCAGGGCAGCCCGCCTGTTTCTCCTGAGCCTGGGTCTTGGAGAAGGTGAACATTTCTACGGAGAGATTTTTCTTGACACGCTCGTATTTATTGAGCACCTACTATGTGCAGAGCACTGTACTAAGCACTTGGGAGAGTACAATATAACAGTTGGTAGATACATTTCCTGCCCACAATGAGCTTACAGTTTATAGGGGTAGACAGCCATTAATATAAATTAAGGGGAATGTTCTCGTGTGAAGCCCATGTGTCTGTTATATTGTTCTCTCCCAAGTGCTTAGTACAGTGCTGTGCACACAGTAAGTGCTCAATAAATTCGATTGAATGAATGAATGAAGCCTGATGGAAAATGTAGGAATGCTGGATTTTTTTTTTTTCAGCTCCACGTTTCCATCAGTGACGATCCATATCTGGTCCCTCTGAGGCCTTTGGTTTATGGTCCGAAGTGCTTTATAGCCAAGTGATAATAATTATGGTATCTAATCAGTTCCTTTGTGCACTGGGGTTGGATACAAGCAAATCAGGTTGGACACAGTCTTTGTCCCATGTGGGGCTCACAGTCTCAATCCCCATTTTACAGATGAGGGAACTGAGGCCCAGAGAAGTGAAGCGACTTACCCAAGGTCACACAGCAGGCACGTGGCGGAGCTGGGGTTAGAACCGACGATCTTCTGATTCCCGGGCCCGTGCTCTAGCCACTATGCCATGCTGAAGTAACAACCTCTGTCTGATGCCCCTCCCATACAAATGGGAAAGAGAGCAGCAATGCTCTCTTTAGTAAACACTCAATAAATACCATGGATTGATTGATTCAGTCTAAACTACATCCACTGTAGTTGCCTGAGGTTTCTCTGGAGAAAATCCCCTCTCTAAATTTGGCGGTGAATTAATAGTTCTGATTATTTTCAGGACAAGTCCAGGGCTGGCTTGATTACTTCTCCCTTTGACATCACACTCTCTTGGTAGACAATTATTGATTCTGCTGCCAGGGGCAAATAGTGACTAAATACCGCACTTAGAAGCAGTGGAGCCCCGTGGAAAGAGCTGGGGCCTAGGAGTCAGAAGATCTGGGTTCTAATTCTGACTCTGCCACGTGTCTGCTGGCTGACCTTGGACAAGTCACTTTGCTTCTCTGTGCCTCAGTTTCTACATCTGTAAAATGGGGATTCTGTACCTGTTCTTCCTCCTACCTGTGAGCCCCAACTGGAACCTGATTAGCTTGTATCTACCCAGCACTTCGTACAATGCCTGGCACATAATCAGCACTTAACAAATACCATTCAAAAAGGGTTAGGAAGGGCACATTCCTCCCCTCCCTCCCTGCTCCCTAAAAGGGCTGGTACCAACAGGAGAGAGCCCAAAATTCCCTTACTACAACAAGTCTTCCTTGATTTGTTCCCAGTTGTCTAAACCCACCAGCAATCTCTGGTACTTAAGCATTTATTTATGCCCTTGTGGGCACCTTTGTATATATGCTCTTTGATTGAACATTCAATTACTTATGCTGCTTACTCTATTTGTCAATATTTTCCAGTCTACCCCAGGGAATATATGCTTCATTTGTATTGTTCATCCCAAGATCTTGGTATAGCACATTGCTTCTGCTACTACTAGTCATAGTACTAGTCTTTCTTTTGCGCTTACTGCTCTGCACTGTAGTACACACTGGGAAAAAAATGCACAGGTGAGAATTAGACATGGTCTCTGTCCCGTGGGGATCCTCACAATCTAAATCCACTCCTACTCTGGTCCATGGCAACAGAGCCAGAAAGCTGAGAGCTTGGAGATTTAGCCTTCTACCAGCCCTGCCCACCCTATCCATTCGTTAACCAATAAGAACATATTCGTATACGCAGCAATCATATTTATTGAGCACTTTTTTATGGTACTTGTTAAACGCTTATTATGTAATGATGGTATTTAAGTACTTGCTATGCATCAAGCACTGTTCTAAGCACTGGTACCGATACAAGCAAATCAGGTTGGATACAGTCTCTGTCCCACAAGAGGCTCACAGTCCTCATCTCCATTTTCCAGATGAGGTAACTGAGGCCCAGGGAAGTGAAGTGACTTACCCAAGGTCACACAGCAGGCACGTGGCAGAGCCGGGATTAGGACCCAGGGCCTTCTTACCCCCAGGCCCGTGCTCTTATCCAGCAGGCCATGCTGTTTGACTATGGGTCAAACACTCTTCTAAGTGGTGGGATAGGTACAAGTGAATTGTCAGACACAGTCCCTGTCCTGCATGGGGCTCACAGTCTAAGTAGGAGAGAGAACAGGTATTGAATCCCCATTTTACTGTTGAGGAAACTGCATGCAGAGCACCGTACTAAGTGCTTGGAAGAGTACAGTACAACAGAGTTGGTAGATGTGTTCCCTGCCCACAGAGAGCTTAGAGTTGAGAGACCCGTCGGCACAAACGTTACAATTGATCGCTGATCCTGGGTGCGGAACCAACGCAGCTCCAAGGACTGGCGTCTTCTGAAATCTCTCCATGCCGTCCCCCTTTAAGGGATGAAAATTAACCACCACGGGGACTCCTGGACATCAGAAACCCCGAACATGGAGAGGCAGTGTTGGATAGTGCCACTGAAATGGGGAGAGAAATAGCAGTTCACTTGATTGTATTTATTGAGCACTTTCTGTGTTATTTGTTAAGCACTTACTATGTGCCAGGCGCTGCACTAGGCTCTGGGGTGGAGACAAGCAAATGGGGTTGCTCACTGTGTGCAGAGTGCCCTTGGGAGAGTACAATATTCATTCATTCATTCAATTGTCTTTATTGAGCACTTACTGTGTGCAGAGCACTGTACTAAGTGCTTGGAAAATTCAATTCGGCAATAGAGAGAATCCCTACCCAACAATGGGCTCATAGTCTAGAAGGGGGGAGACAGACAACAAAACAATAGACACATTCCCTGCCCACAATGAGCTTACAGTCTAGAGGAGGGGAAGACAGACATCAATAAAAATAAATTGCAACTATAAACATAAATTGAAATGATCGTGGCTACTCTCAGCGGGTTGCAGCTCTGTGTTTAATCAGCAGTGCTTCGTTTAATCTTGCCATTCTTTGCTATTGACTCTTAGGAGGCAGCAAATTTCATCCATTTTAGGGAGATTCCCGAGAAAGAATTAAATAACAGAGGCTCATTCGCCCCTGTTCCCAGGAATTTTACTTGCTGTTAAAAGATTCCTCGCAGCCTCTGCTCTGTTCCTTGCAGGCCTAGGTGTGCTAATGATGGTGCCATTTGCTTTATTAAATGAAGCATTATTTCATATCATTCCATCTAAAACAATGGAGTGCATCTCTGGACCTGTCGGTCAATCAGTGGTTTTTCTTAAGTCCTTATTGTATACAGAGCACTGTACTGAGTGCTTGGGAGCCTACCGTCTAACAGAGGTGGTAGACACGTTCCCTGCCCACAACGAGCTTACAGTTCAGAGGGCTATAAGATGCTTCCAGGGCTATTTGAACCAAGATGCTTCATTCGATCCAATCATATTTATTGAGTGCTTACTGTGTGCAAGGCACTGTACTAAGTACTTTGGAGAATACAGTACAACAATCAATGGACATATTCCCTGTTTACAGTCTAGAGCCGGAGACAGACAATATGAGTAAGTAAATAAAGTCTTTAAGGGGTGCTTCTAGGGGACACTTTCTGCCCCTCCCCTGACCCCCAAAATGCACGCTCCCCACCCCGACATTCTGCAGAAGGAGCATGGGGCTCAGAAGAGACCTTTAAAACTGTTGTTATATTATTATTATTAATAGTAACACATTATTAATATATTATATAGTATATTGATGCCATTATATTAACATATAATAATCATGGTATATGTTAAGCCCATACTAGGTGCCAGGTACTGTAATATGCACCAGAGTGGAGATCAAATAAAATTTTGGGTGACTTGGGTCGTTGCCTGGAACCGTGTACTGGAGTGAGTGGTGAGGCTCCTGACGATTGGGTGGCATGTGTAGCTAGTTAATGCTCTTAAAGTCTGAACTTTGTATTTTAATTGCTGTCATTATTGCAAACGATTCCTGGGTTCTGTATGTCTGCCCAGAAGAAAGAGTCATGCTCTGGGAATCCGGAGACCTGGGTTCTCATCCCGGTTCGGCCTCCTGATTCTGCTGAGGGTGGGGAAGGTCTCTGACCAAAGAGCCAGCAGGAATCCTGAAAAATAACTGGATCTCATGAAACCACAGAGGCAAGGGGAGTTTGGGTGCTATGGCAGAGAGCCATTGTGTGTGAACAATAACTGTGGCACTTGTTAAGCTCTGGGGTGAGGTTTGGATCATCAGATTGGATGGATTCCCTGTCCCACGTGAGGCTCAGAATCTTAACAGGGAGGGGGAAATGGTATTTAATCCCCATTTTAGGAATGTGGAAACTGAGGTACGGGGAGAGTCAGTTGTGTTGAGAGCCTACTGAGTGCAGAGCACTGTACTAAGGGCTTGGGAGAGTACAGTATACTATAACAGACACATTCCCTGCCCATAACGAGCTTACAGTCTAGAGGGGGAGACAGACATGAATATAAATAAGTAAATTACAGATAAGTACATAGGTGCTGTGGGGCTGGGGGTGGGAGGGCGACCGTGAATAAAGGAAGCAAAGTCAAGGTGATGCAGAAGTGAGTGGGAGAATAGGAAAGGAGGGCCTTGTCGGCCTCGGAGGAGATTTGCCTTCAGTAAGGCTTTGAACAGGGGGAGAGTAATTGTCTGTCAGATATGAAGGAAAGAGGATGTTCCGGACAAGAAGCAGGATGTAGGTGAGGGTTCGGTGGCGAGAAGGTTTGCATTAGAGAAGCAAAGTGTGTGGGCTGGGTTGTAATAGGAGATGAGTGAGGTGAGGTAGGAGGGGGCAAGGTGCCAGTGATCCAAGTCCCCAGAAGACAATGCTGCTGCTAAAGAACTCCCGTTCAATCAGCTAAAATTGATTCCTGCAGATGTTAAACTCGAGTGGCCTCTGTCTGCCTTTATTTTGATTCCTTTAAAGAGACGTGAGCCAAACGAGAGAAAAGTGGAGCCGTCAGTGGGCTGGTTTCTTTCGAAGAGCCTCAGAGTGGGATTGTAGCCCAGCTTGAACTCGGCAAGGGTTACGAGCCTTTCTTGACCACTTGGGTCCTGATTCTCTCTGACGATCCTCTCTCAGGCTATCGGGCAATTGCCAGACTCTTTTGGGGACCCTGTTGTTACCTTTGGGGTTAGCAAAGTAGAAAGTTTTCGTGGTGTTTATTTCACTAATAAAGAGCAAGGGGAGAGATAATGAATTCCCTTCTTTTCCCAGGCCAGCTTGGAGTCTGTTAGTCCTTGGGCTTGGCACAAAGAAGTACTGACTGTGAGGTCTGGAAATGGCTCTCGATTTGAGCCCTGGTCACTGTCCTCCCTCCCGTCTACAGGAATTGGGGTTTAAAGGATGCTGCATGGCCTAGTGGGGAGCACGCAGATCTGGAAGTCGGAGGACTTGGGTTCTAATCCTGGCTCTGCGCATTCTCTGCTGAGATCTTGGGCAAGTGACCTGCCCAAGGTCACACAGCGGGCAAGTGGAAGAGCCAGGACTAGAACCCAGGTCCTTCTGACTCCCAACCTGTGCTCTTTCTACTAGGCCCTGCTACTTCCCAGAGGTTTAGCTATATAATTGCATGGTGGGTCAGCTACGTACATATCTGTAATTTATTTATGTTAATGTCTGCCTTCCCCTCTAGGCTGTAAGCTCATTGTGGGCAGGGAATGTGTCAGTTGTACTCTCCCAGACGCTTAATACAGTGCTCTGCACACAGTAAGCGCTCAATAAATATGATTGACAACTTCTTTGTACCTCAGTTCCCTCATCTGTAAAATGGGGAATACCTGTCCTCCCTCCTACTTAGACTGTGGACCTACTGTTGGACAGGGATTGTGTCCAGTGGGATTACATTGTATCTACCCCAGTGCTTACCACATAATAAGTGCTTAACAAATACCATCGTTATAACTCTGTTTGCTTCTCTTTTTCCCGTGAACCATTTACAGGCACTTTCAATGTCCACGTGACAGTGAGGTGTCTCAGCATTTTCACTTCATATAAGGATGTTCTTTCGGAGCTTTTTTTCTTGTCCTCTTTGGTAGCTCTGTGTGGACCCTTTTTTTTTCTTTTAAGTGGTATTTGTTAAGTGCTTACTATGTGCCAGACACTGTACAAAGTTCTGGGGTAGATTCAAGCTAACCAGGCTGGACACAGTCCATGCCCCTCGTGGGGCTCATAGGCTTAATCCCCATATTACAGATGAGGTAACCAAGGCACAGAGAAATGAAGTGTCTTGCCCAAGGTCACATGGCAGACATGTGGTGGAGCTGGGATTCGAACCCAGGTCCCTCTGGCTCCCAGGTCTGTGCTCTGCCCACTGGGCCATGCTGCTTCTCAACCTTGAGATCTCCAAGCCCACCTGGGCCCTCAGGTGTTGCTGTTTAATATTTACTTAGCATCCCTTGGGTGAAAAGTGCTGTAAAAGCATTTAGGATGTTGTCCCAGGTCTCAAGGGGACTAGATTATAAACTCCTTAGGGGCAGGGATTGTCTACCTATGGTATTGTGCTCTCCCAAGTGCAGTGGTCTAAACCCAGTAAGCACTGAATAAAAAACCGTGATTGACACAGATTCCGTATATAACTCAAGTTTCAAATTTGGGCACCTCTCTTTCGGTTTCCTGACTCTGTGGGTGTGTTTCTGTTCCTTGGAATGCTCCTGCTGATTTTCAAAATTGTAAAATGCTCTCTTTTTATCCAAGTGGAACAATGGCAGTCATGTAAGGAACTCTAGGTCTGTTTCTCTCCTGGAGGGAGCATAAATCAGGAGCCTAGCTACTTCCCTGCCGCCTTTTGTGTGTCTGTTTTAGAATTCAGGAGAATAACACGCACACTTGGTCAATGTGTCCACCTAGCCCCCTGGATAGATATTTCCTTGGTTTTCCTCCTGATTTGCTTTTGTATATTTCTTTTTGGCCCCCACTTGTGTATCCTGACTTTTTTTCTCCCTCTGGAGAAGTTTGTGATCAAATTATTCTGTTCCCTGGCTCTTCCTCACACTGGCTTGCCTGGTATTGGAGGTATTAATCTATGTATGGTTGTTTCTGGAGTGGTGGGGAAGGAAAGGGGTTCTTCCCTTCCACCCTTATCCCTGTCCCCCACTTCACGCACACCTAATGATGGCAGGTCGCCGGCTGATGAATTCCCTTTGAGTGCGTTTCTTCCCAACCGCTCACTGTGTATGGAGTGTCTGATAACCTTAAGCTTACCCTGCCAAAACAGCCGCCTGAAACCGGGACCCTGGCCATTGTGGGAACCAGAACTTTGGGCTGGGATTGGGAGGGAGGAAGTAGGCCAAGTAATGATGCCCCTGGTTTTCCTTTGACACCCCTTCCCTCAACAACAGCAGGGAAGTCCTAGCACAAGGAAAAGCCAAGCCGGGCGGTCTGAGCTTGCAGGGATAGGAGATCATCATCATCATCATCAATCGTATTTATTGAGCGCTTACTGTGTGCAGAGCACTGTACTAAGTGCTTGGGAAGTACAAGTTGGCAACATATAGAGACAGTCCCTACCCAACAGTGGGCTCACGGTCTAAAAGGGGGAGACAGAGAACAAAACCAAACATACTAACAAAATAAAATAAATAGAATAGATATGTACAAGTAAAATAAATAAATAGAGTTGGGCACATAGTAAGCGCTTAACAAATACCATCATTATTATTAGAGCCATGGCATAGTGGCTGACTACAAGTTTGGGAGTCAGGGGGTCATGAGTTCTAATCCTGAATCCGCCACTTGTCTGCTGTGTGAACTTGGGTAGGTCACCGGACTTTTCTGTGCCCCAGTTACCTCATCTATAAAATGGGGATTGAGACTGAGCCCTGTGTGGGACAGGGACTGTGTCCAACTTGATTTGCTTGTCTCCACCCCGGTGCTTAGTACAGTGCCTGGCATATAGTAAGTGCTTCACGAATATCACAATTCATCTCAAAAAGCTGGCATTGCAGCAACTTGGCTACCCACTTTTCATCCTGAGAGTGCAGGCAGAGTTGAGGCATGGCTTTGGGTGGGGGGAGTCGTCGAGGGGATTTGATATTGAGGAGAGGGTCTCCTCCAGGAGGTGAGGATTTTAGGGAATAGAAACCTCCAGTGGAAGTTGCAAAAACCCTCCTCCCATTTTACAGATGAAGTAACTGAGGTTCAGAGATGTTAAGTGACTCGACCAAAGTCACACAGAAGACAAGTAGTGAAGCCAGATTAGAACCCAGGTCCTGTGCTGTTTTCACTAGGCCACACTGCTTCCCGTGCTACTTGTCTGATGACAATGGCCAAGAAGCTGGAGGAGAGTGAGATATTGAAGATAGGAAGTGAGGGTAAAGTGAGGGAGGAGGATGTCCATCTTTCCTGGGATTATCTTATATCTACTCCAGTGTTTAGAACAGTGCTCAGTACATAGTAAATACCCCAATTATTAGATCAGATGTGAAGAGATAAGGATTTGGCTACGCACCCTTTGTCATAAGCCTGATAATAATAATAATAATTATGGTATTTGTTAAGTGCTTACTAGGTGCCAGGCGCTATTCTAAGTGCTGGGGTAGATACCAGAAAATTGGGTAGGACACAGTCCCTGTCCCACGTAGGGCTCACAGTCTCAATCCCTATTTTACAGATGAGGGAACTGAGAGAAGTGGTGACTTGCCCAAGGTCACACAGCAGACAAGTGATGGAGCTGGAATTAGAACCCATGACCTTCCAACTCCCAGGCCTGTGCTCTATCCACTAAGCCACGCTACTTCTCCATACAACACTGTAGTTCTAATCTGGTTATTTCAAACATTCAGCCTGAACTGGCTTTATTGCGAGCCAGGAGCAATTAACAAAACACTGAGAAATCCTCATCCCCCTGACCTAATGTAGGATCCAGCCAGATGGCCGATCGGGTGTCTTTAATGAAGGGGTGATTGGCTAATTTCATTAGTTGATGGCAGTTGACTTAGGGGTCAACTTGGCGGGGAGGATGTGTGTGGATAATTAAATCTCCAAATTTGTCCTACTTCCCAGATGGTCTGCAATTTCTTCCCTTCACCATTCCTCACCTCAGCTAAGGTTCATCAGGGAAAGAAATAATCGTAATAGTGTTGACTTCTTTCAGTAAAGACACTGGAAAATGAGGCTCTTTGGGTGAGACACGGCTCAGAGAAAAGATGTTTTGTCTGGTCTTGTAATGGAAAACAGAATTAACCAGCCTGGCCTTTTCAGGTAGGTGCTTTGGCTCAACTTAGTAAAAAGGCGCTCTCTGAATTCCCAGTGGCATGGCTAACACCTGTGAGAGAAGCAGTGTGGCCTAGTGGAAAGAGCATGGTCCTGTTAGTCATAGGATCTGGGTTCTAATCCCATCCCTGCCAATTGCTTGCTGGGTGGCCTTAGGCAAATCATTTAACGTCTGTGTGCCTCAGTTCTCCTGTTGTCCCGCCTACTTAGACTGTGAGCCCCATGTGGGACAGAGACCTTGTCCAACCTAATTCCCTTGTAGCTACTCCAGCACTTAGAGTAGGGTTTGATGTATAGTAAGTGCTTAACAAATACCATAAAAAAATGATCTTGTCTCGTCTTATGTTGTGGAGTCATCTCCGACCCATAGCGACTCCATGGACACGTCACTCCCCTCCTCAAAAGGGCTGTGATGGAAGACCCCTGACCTGCCAAAGGGAGAGAAGGAAAGTTAAATCAAACCGTTCGATCCCTCTCGCGATAAGGAGGCTGGATGTTTGTGCGGAAATGCCAGACTGTAGCAAATGGATTATCGAGGGGCAAGGATCCTACTGAGAATTCCTGGAGTGAGAGAAATTGCTCATCCGGATAGTATCGCCCAGGCAATTGAAGCCCCCTCTGAGGCATGTAACCTGGAAAAATTTCCCCAGGATTCTAAAAGCTTCCCAAGCCCTCTTCACACTTCCCAGGGGCTAGCTTTTAGGATAGTAGTTGGGAGAATCCAGAGGCAGCAAGGGAATGCCGGAGGAGAGGGCAGACCGAGTTGACATGTGGGAAGTTTCAAAAGTGAAAATTTCTGTTGATTGCTATAAAACCCACACCGTCTGCCTGGGTTAATGATCGGAAGCAGGATGGCCAACTGCAGATTGGGCAATGAAGATAGAGCCCTATTTAGACATGGCTCATCTCAAAAGCTCCTAGCTGCTTCCGCAGACAGATGATGCTGCTTGGGGAGAAGAGTTTTTTGTTTGTTTGTTTTTAAAAGAAAAACAATGAATTGTCCCTGAAGGCAAGAGGAGGAAATTTTAAAAAGGATCTTTGCCCTGGCTGCAGTATTTCTAAAGATTATTAAGAGGGGAAGTGTTCCATTGCTGCAGGATATGAGCTCCAGTTGTTTTGGCAGTCGTGGTGATGGTCACCCCCAAGTCGTCCGCACATTACTGAAGCGTGGCTTAGTGGAAAGAGCAGGGCCCTGAGAGTCAGAGGACTTCGTAGGCAGGGAATGTGTCTAGCAACTCCGTGTTATTTTCTAGTGGACTCTCCCAAGCGCGTATTGCAGTGCTCTGCACACATTAAGCATTCAATAAATACAGTTGAGTTCTGATCCCAGCTCTGCCATTGGACTGCTGTGTGACTTTGTGCACTTCACTTCTCTGTGGAACAGCAATATGTCCAGCCTGATTATCTGGTATCTACCCCAATGCTTCGTACAGAGCCTGGCACATAGTAAGTGCCTACCAAGTATCATTAAAAAAAAAAAATCTTAGGCACTTAGTAGGGTGGTCTGCATACAGTAAGCAGTCAGTTAATACCATTGATTATTATTTTTTTCTCATGGGCAGTTGTGCATGAGATTTGGTTCCAACAAGCTCCCACTCATGGGCTTGGTTTCATCTTCCACAGCTTCGCCTTTGAGCCAAATTGTTCTACAATGCTACTATTTCTTTAGAGTGTGGGAAAAGAAACCTCATTTCATAGCTTTCATGTATCAGTCCTGAAAAAGGGTAACTATAACCTGGCATCTGGGTATTTCAGGATTTGGCAGGATCACCACTGCCAAAGATTAATGAGATAATTGAGAGATTTTAATGTCTTGTAAGATGTGTCTGCCAACTCTGTTTTAACAGAGAAGCAGCGTGGCTCAGTGGAAAGAGCACGGGCTTGGGAGTCAGAGGTCATGGGTTCGAATCCCTGCTCCGCCACTTGTCAGCTGTGTGACCTTGGGCAAGCCACTTAACTTCTCTGGGCCTCAGTTCCCTCATCTGTAAAACGGGATTAAGACTGTAAGCCTCACGTGGGACAGCCTGATTACTTTGTATCCCCCAATGGCTTAGAACAGTGCTTTGCACATAGTCAGCGCTTAACAAATACCATTATTATTATTATTGTACTCTCCCAAGTGCTTAGTATAGTGCTTTGTACATAGTTAGTGCTCAAATACCACTGATGATGATGACAATATCAGACAGCTACCAATCTAAGACCAAGATGGAATTTTGAAACATTGTTTCAATAGAGATTAATGATGATTAAAATGAAGGCAGATGGAAAGAAGAAAAAGTATAAAACTACAAGGAGCTTGAGAGATGATACGTTCATTCATGTGTTAATTTTTTGTTGATCAGAAGGGGCTAAATGGTTTCCAAATAAATCAATCAATGTTATTTGAGTGCTTACTGTGAACAGAGCACTGCCCTAGGCGCTTTATGACAGAGTTGGTAAACACGATCCCTCCCCACAAGGAGCTTACATTCCCAGAGGGGAATGCATTTAAGCTGGTATCATTTCTTCTACAAAGACCTTGCCTTGGGCCTTTCAAGAGATTAAGGAAGGGCATTCCTGCTCAGAATTTAGCTATAATGTAATCGAGCTTCTCAATGACACGGTCTCAGGGCAGGTAAACAATGTGGTTTGCTATCAGGATGTCATAATTTAAATATGCCAAGTTCAGGATGAAAGTGAGTTTTTGTATTTGAAAGAGTGGCAAAATCACAGACTTGGGAGTCAGAGGTTGTGGGTTCCAATCCCGGCTCTGTCACATGTCGGTTGTGTGACCTTGGGCAAGCCACTTAACTGGTCTGAGCCTCAGTTCCCTCATCTGTAAAATGGGAATTAAGATTGTGAGCCCCATGTGGGGCAACCTGATTACCTTGTATCTTCCCCAGCGCTTAGTTCAGTACTTGGCACATAGTAAGCACTTAGCAAATACCATAATTATTATTTGCAAGGTTAACATTGCCAGTTCCACCTTGTTGGTTAAGAGTGTGGTTGGTTCTTTAGGTCTGGGTCTCCTCTGGGTGTTGAAAAATTCTTATTTTTGTCTTTCTCCTCCCTTTGCACCAATACCCTGTCCCTGCTCCTGGGGTAGAAGGCAGGAAGAAGAGTCAAGCAGAGGGTGGTAATGGGGAGAAAGAATCTTTTTGTTCTTGCTGTGGAAGAGAGGGTAGATGGGAACCTGCTGTGGTGGAAGTTTTTGTTTTTTTGGTGGGGAGCTTGGTGAATTTTTAGGTACATGGGTCTTGAGTTGTAGTTGCCTACCTTTTACTCCTCTGGTCTCACTTGATAATAATAATAATGATGGCATTTATTAAGCGCTTACTACATGCAAAACACTGTTCTAAGCACTGGGGAGGTTACAAGGTGATTGGGTTGTCCCACAGGGGGCTCACAGTCTTAATCCCCATTTTCCAGATGAAGTAACTGAGGGCCAGAGAAGTGAAGTGACTTGCCCAAAGTCACCCAGTTGACAATTGGCGGAGCCGGGACTAGAACCCATGACCTCTGACTCCAAAGCCCGGGCTCTTTCCACTGAGCCACGCCGCTTCTCTAATTGTGGTATTTGTCAAGTGCTTATTATGCACCAAGGACTGTACTAAATGGAGGGCCTTGCAGTCTGGCAGGAGGGAGCACAGGTATTGAATCCCCATTTTGCAGATGAGGGAACTGAAGCACAGAGAACTTAAGCGGCTTGCCCACCCAAGGTCACACAGCAGAAGTGGTGGAGCCGGGATTAGAACCCAAGTCCTCTGACTCCAAGGCCTAAGATCTTTTGACTAGGCCACACTGCTTAATGCTCCTCTTTGCCCACCATGTCTTTTCCCCTTTGCCTTTCCCTATTTCCCTTCCGCCCCTTCCCTCTTCGCTGATCTTGCATTTCCAATCTTGCGTTTCCGCCCCTCCACATAAGGGTTCATGGGTCGATTTTAAATAATAATGATAATGGTGGTATTTTAAGTGCTTACTATATGCCAGGCCCCGTACTAAGCTCTGGAGTGGATACAAGCAAATGGAGTTGCACGCAGTCCCTGTCCCATGTGTCTCAATCCCCATTTTGCAGATAAGGGAATTTAGGCACAGAGAAGTGAAGTGATTTGCCCAAAGTCACACAGAAGACAAGTGGTGGAGGCAGGATTAGAACCCATGACCTTCTGACTCCCAGAGGAGAAAAGCCAGGGTAGGGAGGCAGATCAGGCTTGTGTGTCCCGGTAGTATAAATCTTGCTGAATTTATAGCCACGGTCAGGGAGACTGCTATTTTTTTTTTTTTTAATCTATTGTTGGCACCATGATTTACAAGAGGCAGCCTGGTTCAGTGTGAGTTATGTAAGAAGACAGATTTGTGGAGCTGTTCTAATTTGAATTTTTACTAGCGATTCAGTAGGTAAATGACTTCTTTCCATGCTTGCTTCCCGCTCCCTTATCTCCCCGCTCCCCTATTAAATGGACATACCACTGGGGTTCACATGGGGTCACTCTAAAGAAAGAACAATAAAATCCGTTTAAAAAAGTCATGAACAAATGCATACTAAAGAATAAGACTGACATGTAGAGGCTAGTGTGTGCTGGTTTACATTTGGGGTCAAAAGGCAAGGAAGGAGGCAGAAATTGCCTAGGGAAAGCACTTAGTACAGTGCCTTTCACAGAGTAAGAGCTTACTAAATACCATTGATGGATCAAAAAATAGCATTGATGCTGGACACCAGTGACTAGCCCTGTGCATTCACACTCATGTGATTTGTCATTCCTTGTTAAGCGCTTACTATGTACCAGGCACTGTGCTGGGAAAAATGAACAGAGGTAAGGTTGACAAACAGTGGCCAAGCAGCTCTTGGTATCTGGTACGGAGGCATTTTTTTAATGGTGCCTAAGAGCTCACAATGTGCCAGGCACTGTACTAAGTGCTGGGGCAGATCCAAACTAATCAGGTTGGACATAATACCTGTCCCACATAGGGCTCACAGTCATAATTTTCATTTTACAGTTGAGGTAACTGAGGCAGAGAGAAGGAAAATGCCTTGCCCAGGGTCACACAGCAGACATGTGGTCGAGCCAGGATTAGAACCCAGGACCTTTGACACCCAGGCCCGTGCTCTTTCCACTAGGTCACACTGCTTCTCGACGTTGGGCCTTACTGTCGATCCCAACATGTCCATCCCAAAGAGAAAGAACACCCCAAAATCTGGGATTGTCAACCATCTCAATTCAGACACTCCTTGAGGGCAATGATCACGTCTACCTACTCTGTTAATAATAATAATAATGATGACATTTATTAAGCGCTTGCTATATGCAAAGTACTGTTCTGAGCGCTGGGGAGATGACAAGGTGATCAGGTTGTCCCACGGGGGGCTCACAGTCTTCATCCCCATTTTCCAGATGAGGTCACTGAGGCCCAGAGAAGTGAAGTGACTTGCCCAAAGTCACACAGCTGACAAGTGGTGGAGCCGGGATTTGAACCCACGACCTCGGACTCCAAAGCCCGGGCTCTTTCCACTGCGCCATGCCACTTCTCGAGTTTTATTCTCCCAAGCGCTCAATACAGTTAATTATAATAATGGCATTTAAGTGCTTATGATTTGCCAAGCATTGTTCTAAGCTCTGGGATAGATACAAGTTCATCAGGTTGAACGCAGTCCCTGTCCCACATGGGGCTCACACCCTGAATCCCCATTTTGTAGATGAGGTGACTGAGGCCCAGAGAAGTGAAGTGACTAGCCCAAGGTCACACAGAAGATTCATGGCAGAGCCAGGATTAGAACCCAGGTCCTTCTGGCTCTCAGGCCCGTGTTCTATCCAGTAAGCCACGATGCTTCTCTAAGCGCTCAATATATACCACCAGTTGATTGACAGTCAGCCGGTATCTACCGGCTGCCCCAGAAGTCTTGGCCCTACTGAGAGCTCACCTCCTCCAGGAGGCCTTCCCAGACTGAGCCCCCTCCTTCCTCTCCCCCTCTCCCCTCTCTCCATCCCCCCCGCCTTACCTCCTTCCCTTCCCCACAGCACCTGTAAATATGTATATATGTTTTTATGTATTTATTTTACTTGTACATATCTATTCTATTTATTTTATTTTGTTAATATGTTTTGTTCTCCGTCTCCCCCTTCTAGACTGTGAGCCCACTATTGGGTAGGGACCACCTCTGTACGTTGCCAACTTGTACTTCCCAAGCGCTTAGTACAGTGCTCTGCACACAGTAAGCACTCAATAAATACGATTGATTGACTGAAGTCAGAGCATGGCACTTGACTCTTGGTTTCAAGCAGCCTGGCAGCATTTGAATTTTCATTAGCTCATGGGAAAACTACCCACTTTGGCAGTCTAGGCTAGCAGAGCCAAGGAAATGACTTTGGCATCCCATAAGAGAGTAATTAGCGAATGTCTTGCAGTTCAGTTTCAATAATAATTACGATTGTAGTATTTGTTAAGCACCAAGTATGTGCCAAGCGCTGTACTAAGCATCAGGCTGGGTATAAGATCATCAGGTCTTGCATGGGGCTCACAGTCTAAGTAGGAAGGCTTTAGGTATTGAATCCCCTTCATCATCATCATCATCAATCGTATTTATTGAGCGCTTACTGTGTGCACAGCACTGTACTAAGCGCTTGGGAAGTCCAAGTTGGCAACATCTAGAGACAGTCCCTACCCAACAGTGGGCTCACAGTCTAAAAGGGGGAGACAGAGAACAAAACCAAACATACTAACAAAATAAAATAAATAGAATAGATATGTACATGTAAAATAAATAAATAGAGTAACAAATATGTACAAACATATATACATATAAACAGGTGCTGTGGGGAAGGGAAGGAGGTAAGATGGGGGGATGGAGACGGGGACGAGGGGGAGAGGAAGGAAGCTCACTGTAGGCAGGGAACATGTCTACCAACTCTGTTGCACTTGGAATTACACCCTTCATTCGCCCTTCCTTTAGCTCCACAGCACTGTATGTACATATCCATAATTTATTTATGAATGTCTGTTTCCCCCACTAGACAAGCTCATTGTGGGCAGGGGATGTACCTACCAACTCTGTTAATTTGTACTCTCTGTCACCTGTGCTCTGCCGCTTGTCAGCTGTGTGAACTTGGGCAAGTCACTTCACTTCTCCATGCCTCAGTTTCCTCATCTGTAAAATGAGGATTAAGACTGTGAGCCCCATGTAGGACAGGGACTGTGTCCAATCTTATTTGCTTGTTCCCACCCCAGCACTTAGTACAGTGCCTGGCACACAGTAAGCACTTAACACATACCACAGCTGTTTATATTATTACTCTCCCAAGTGCTTAGTACAACGCTCTGAGCACAGTAAGTGCTCGATAAATACGATGGTACTGTACTCTCCCAAGCCCTTAGTTCAGTGCTCTTCACACATTAAGTGTCCGATAAATACCAGCAATATTACAGATGAGGGAACTGAGGCACAGCAGGGGCATGGCTCAGTGGAAACAGCATGGGCTTTGGAGTCAGAGGTCATGGGTTCAATTGTCAGCCGTGAGACTTTGGCCAAGTCACTTCTCTGTGCCCCAGTTACCTCATCTGTAAAATGGGGATTAAGACTTTGAGCCCCCCGTGGGACAACCTGATCACCTTGTAACCTCCCCAGCGCTAATAACAGTTCTTTGCACATAGTAAGTGCTTAATAAATGCTATTATTATTATTATTATTATTATTATTATTATTATTAAATGACTGATATTTAGGCAGAAGCAAATTAAGTCAGGGAATGAGGGGAATGCCACTGGGATTGCCAATCCACTCCACCTCCACCCATTGTATTCCATGCTTTGTCCCATTGCCTGGTTCTTTACTTTCTTTGTAAGCCAAGGACCCCCGTGGACCCCTTCTGGCCCTTCGGGGCCTCCTCTTCACATGTTTCTGAATCTATTAGCCTGTCAGTTCCCGGCGGATCGGAATGCCTATTAATTGGTGGTTTTCTGAACTTGCTCCTCCTGCCAAAAATGAACCTCCTCTGATGTGAACCGAATCATAAAGCAACAGGATGAAAAAGAAGGAAAGTCCTTGGAGGACTTTCTGTCTTGTCCGTCTTTCTTAATTTCATCACGTGTGCAGTGAGTCTGCTTCTGTGTCGAAAACGCAAGGCCGCAACTTTTAGCGAAGCAGCCTGGCTTAGCGGGAGTCAGAAGGGCGTGGGTTCTAATTCTGGCTCCGCCACTAGTCTGCTGTGACCTTGGGCAAGTCACTTCACTTATCTGTGCCTCAGTTACCCCATCTGTAAAATGGGGATTGAGACTGTGAGCCCCACGTTGGACAGGGACTGTGTCCAACCTCCACTTTTAGTACAGTGCCTGTTAACAAATACCATTATTATTATTTTTATGTGAGACAGGGACTGTGTCCAATCTGATTTGCTTGTATCCACCCCAGCGCTTAGTACAGTGCCTGGCTTAACAGATACCACAATTAGTATTATTGTTTTTATTATTTTAGCTAAGGGAGGGATCCATCCAGTAGTTAACCCTAGTGATCTGCTAGGGGGGAATAGCCACTTTCTCGAAATCTGTACCTTTCTCTTCCTTTTCCCCTCCCTGCTGCCCCGCAGCTGACACTGAGCAGGGGGGTGAGGTCAGGGCTGGACTAGCTGGGAAATTCTTTCCAGGAAGCCAGGGAATCCCACGAGTGGAAACCTCTCATTCCTCTTTAACAGGTCTAGGCGACTCCTTGCCAGGTCCCCAGCTCGGAGCTAATAAGGAGCCGCCCGGAGCTAGAAGCAGCCAATTTAACTGGCTCCCATCCACAGGGATTTTCCCATTTTCCCTGTGGGCCAGCAGCCTTTTGCCTGGGGCTTTCTCTGCCTGTTTTATGGAAGAAGGCTGACTTTGAGTTACCCTTTTCCTGGGTGGCAAATGGCCATTTCAAGTTTGTACAGAGGCTTCTCCTGCTTGGGAAAATCACCCTGGCCTCTCCCTCACTATAGGCAGAATGGGATCTAAAACCCTGCAGACAGGGGAATCCTACAGCTTTACATCAACGTACTAGCCCTGTAAGGCTAGTGAGCGGGACTTTAGGTCTTCCTAGTGGGACGTCTGCTACCAAGGACGGGAATAGCGTTGGGCATTTTGGGGGAATTCCAGGTGCAATTTGGTAACCTCAGGGGAAAATGTGCTGTCTTCCTTTTGTCCTGCAGTTCAGTTCTGTTTCCTCCTCATGCCAAAAATAGAAAGTGCAGAGCATCTGCATGGGCCTGAGAGTCCCAGGACCTGGATTCTAATCCCAGCTCCACTGCTTACTTGCTGTGTGACCTTAGGCAAGTCACTTCACCTGTCTGTGCCTCAGTTCCCTCATCTGCAAAATGGGGATTCAGTACCCGAGCTCCCTCCTATTTAGACTGTGAGCTCCAGGTGGGTCCTGATTGTCTTATATCTACCCCACCCTTTAGGGCTTGGCATGTAGAAAACATTTAGCAAATACACTAATTATTATTACTAGTCAGGTTAGTAGTCAGGCAGAGCTTCTGGTGACATAGTTCAGGGCTGTTGCAGTGTTTTAGGAAACTTGGCTTCTCTCCTGTCCTCCAGCGCTTAGTACAGTGCCTGGCACATAGTAAGCACTTAACAAATACAACTTTAGTGCTTGGCATGTGGAAAACATTTAGCAAATACACTAATTATTATTACTAGTCAGGTTAGTAGGCAGAGCTTCTGGTGACATAGTTCAGGGCTGTTGCAATGTTTTAGGGAACTTGGCTTCTCTCCTCTCCTCCAGCGCTTAGTACAGTGCCTGGCACATAGTAAGCACTTAACAAATACCATAATTATTATTATCATCCTCTCAATACTAATGGCTCTGGGCCAGTTGAAAGAGAGGAGATGGAGCCTGCTGTGGATTGGCTTTCTCATACTGTTACGTACTAACTCTCTCCTCCCCTTGCTCTAATTAGTTATATGGCACATGAAAAGGTTCAAACAACACCTTGCCTCTTTCCCCTTTTGCTCTCTTCCTTTTCCAATAGTGATGACAATAATGCTGATGTTTGTTTAGCACTTACGGTGTTTGTTCAGCAGTGCCAGTAGATAGACTGGGCTGGACCTAACTGTATTCTAAGTCAGGCGGACATGTATTTACTCCCCATTTTGTGATGAGGAAACTGAGACACAGCACAGCTAAGTTGTTGTTTTTTTAATGGCATTTATTAAGTGCTTACTATGTGCAAAGCACTGTTCTAAGCGCTGAAAGTGACTTGCCCAAGGTCACAATGCAGACAAGTGGCAGAGCTGGGATAAGAACCCAGGTCCTCTGATTCCCAGACCCGAGCTCTTTCCTTTGGGTTACACTCTTCTCCCCTTCTAGACAGTAAGCTGGTTGTGGTCAGGGAACGTGTCTGCTAATTCTGTTGTTTTGTACTCTCCCAAGTGTTTAGTATAGTGCTCTGCACATAGGAAGTGCTCAATAAATTCCAGTGACAAAAGAGTTTGATTCTATTTGCCCTCTGAAGAATGGGCAGGAGTGGGCTGGAAATCAGGATGTGCCTGAGGTGGAGAATTTCAATGCCTTTTTTCCTTCCTCTACCTCACAATACGTGGTCCTGTTCGACAGTTAAGTCAATCAGTGGCAATTATTGAGAACTTACTATGTGCGGAGCACTGTTTTAAGCACTTGAGAGAGTAAAATGCAATCGTCACTAGACATGATCTCTGCCTTCAAGGAGTTTACAGTCTACCTGGAGAGACGGTCATTGAAATAAATTACAGATAAGGGAAGGAGCAGAGTATAGGGATATGAACACAAGTGCTGTGGAGCTGGGGGTGGGAAGAATAACGGAATGTTTAAGGGGTACGGACCCAAGTATAAATGTGATGCAGGAGGGTGAATAGGGTGGAGAAAAGAGAGGTTAGTCAGGAAAGGTCCCAGCAAAAGGGGCATGCTCCAAAACAAAGATGGAAATTGGCAGTGGAATTTTAGGGATGGAAAGGACAAAAACTGTAAGACCTAGAGATTAAGGGTTGGCTTATCTAAATTTCCCAGAAACAACTGGCGCATCCTCGGAGGAATTTAGCTGCTCTGTGATAGGTGGAAAACTACTCTTCCCGCTTGATGGAGCTTGGCTTTTGTATGGGATTTACTCAGAGGATTCTATTTTTTTCCCCCATTCACTGCTTTTCCCTTTCATCTGGACTGTCTGACTGCCTTCTGCTTAAGACCCGACGGAAGATTTCCATGTGGTGAGGTATCAAAAGAGGCTAGGGTGATCTCATTTTGAGTCATTTCAGCTTTAAGCCTTTTTCATCTCGGCTGTTGGGGGAACTTAGTTCTGTCAGAGGTATCAAAGATTTTGACACGCTAGTTAACAGATCTTGGCTACCTTATCTTTACCTCGGGTTAGGTGTTAAATTTCGTTCCTGTGTATGTGAGCAGAGCAGCCCATCATCCCCACAAACCTTGTGCTTTTAAGTCTAATCAGTCCCTCCCAAATGAGGGTCCCATTTGGGGATGGAATAGTCAAAACTCCTGGCCTACTGGATAGACCGCGGGCTTGGGAGTCAGAAGGACCCGGGTTCCAATCCCTGCTCTGTCACGTGTCTGCTGTGTGACCTTGGGTAAGTCACTTCACTTTTCTGTGCCTCAGTTACCTCAAATGTAAAACAGGGATTAGGACTGTGAGCACTGTGTGGGACATTTTCTGTGTCCAACCTTTTAAGCTTGTATCTACCCCAGTGCGAAGTACAGTAACTGCCACATAGTAAGCACTTAATAAATACCATAAACTCCCCTGCCCTCCCCCCCACCCCCCCCCCGCCGAAAGAAGCAAAAACTGACCTTCCAATAAACTTACTGTGGCTTATTGGTTTTCCACAGAGCTCAAGGTCTTGTTCTTTGAACACTAAATTCACATGCAGCAAAACGTGGATGATACTGATAGTTCCTTTATGAGCACCCAAGATAGAGGTTTGTGCCTGTGATGCATTTGTTTGATTGTAAGCTGGTCATGGGCAGGGAATATGCCTGTTTACTGCTATATTGTACTCTCCCAAGGGCTTAGTGCAGTGTTTGCACACAGTAAGCACTCAATAAATATGACTGAATGAACGAATGAATGGAAGAAAAGCATAAACCACTTTTAATGTGCTATTGGTGAGAATTAAAAAAATTGGGTGTACCTGTCTCAAAACTTAGAATCGGGTGGGTCTGAGTTCTGGGTGTGCAGTGCATTTCTTTTAAGGAGGGAGGGGAGGAAAAGATAATTTTGGGGTCCCTTTTAACAGACCTGTACAGATTTCCCTGGCCCTTGGGAAGATGTACAGACTAACACATAAGTGGGAATTTTGGCCCATGGCCACTAGTACTGATTAGTCACTGTACTTTGAAAGAGTGTTGGGTTTCTGAGGCTGACCTCTGGGTAGATAAATGGAGGGATTAACTGCTAAGGAAGCAATTATCCATTCTCTATAATTAATATCTCCTCCTTATTCTCTGGTGTTTCTTGACCTGGAACCAGAGCCTATTCATATTGCCAACTTTGTGTAATTACCTACTTAAAGAAAAAATTAGTGGTAGAGTCACAGGTAGAGAGAGGTGGGTTGGATGGAGGGGAAGGAAGACTGATGTGACCAGGACTTTCAAGCTATGAAGTATCGATTGTATTGTTTCTGTCCTAGAACAGGGGATGTTGTAATTGTCAAAGGGAAAGAATCTTCAGTCTTAGGAAAGAATCACTATCCTTCCCGAAAGTCACAGTGTGTTTCCTTACACCAAAGCTTGAACGCTGTCACTTATTTTAACTGCCCCTTCTCCAAACAGCGCAACTTATGGGTATCGCTTGTATATGTTGAACATGCCATGGTATTTCCAAACAATGACAGTTATTTTTTTAACAGCCTAATTTAAGTCGGAGGCATAGATCATTTAGAGTTTAAATTATTGACTGGCAGGTGCCTATCAAATAAATGCCTGCATAATTTGAAATTGTAGTACATCGTGTTTATTATTAGATGGAAAATTGGAAAGGTTGCCTATTGCATAATTCTTCCTGCATCATACCCAAAGCTATTTCCTGACAATAATAGTAATAATAATAATAATGGCATTTGTTAAGTGCTTACTATGTGCAAAGCACTGTTCTAAGCTCTGGGGAGGATACAAGGTGATCAGGTTGTCCCACGTGGGGCTCACAGTCTTCATCCCTATTTTACAGATGAGGCTCAGAGAAGTGAAGTGACTTGCCCAAAGTCACACAGCTGACAATTGGTGGAGCCGGGATTAGAGCCCATGACCTCTGACTCCCAAGCCCGGGCTCTTTCCACTGAGCCACACTGCTTCTCTATGAAACAGTTATGCTCTTCCAAGCGATTGAACTAACATTAGATTTAGATAGAACAGTGCGTTAGATTATGTTGCCTTTTGTCCCAGGAATTCCCAAATCTGGCACATTTAGGATCCCTTCAAACCTGATAGAAAACAGTATTCCTGAGTCAGGCAGAGAGTGATTGTGTTGGGCTAGCCCCTGATAGTGGTGATTCATTTTGGGGCTGTCTTCTCTGCCCAAGTCTCTCCACCTTCATCCCCAAATCGCTACTTTCCTTCAGATTCCGCCTTCTTCCCTGGACACTTTTCAGTGCCAACTAGTTCGGAGTTCCATGTACTTACCTGCTGCAGTTCTCCCTGGCTCTCCAGGGAAAGGGCTGAAGTTTTGCTTTTGTGACTGAAGCTGTTTCTCTTGATGAAACTTGCTGCCTCCACAATGAAAGGGGGAGGATATTCGTTATTTCCCCCTGAAGCCTTCAAACAATCAATCAGTCAATCAATCAGTTGTATTTATTGAGTGCTTATTGTGTGCAGAGTTGGTGGACATGTTCCATTGGTCTAGTTGTTTTAATAATTAAAATTGCTGCATTTTAGTGCCTAATATGTGTCAAGCACTTTATGAAGCATTGAGAGAGATACAAGATAACTTGTACTTCCCAAGCGCTTAGTACAGTGCCCTGCACACAGTAAGCGCTCAATAAAGACTATTGAATAAATGAATGAATGTTTTGATATCATCAGTACATCAGGCCTCTGGAGCAGATTTAAAGGAATTTGGCTGGCCTGAAGATTTCAGCAAGGTTCATACCCTACTTGGTGACTGTTTGGGCTTGTCAGGTGAGGGTTGAAGATGCCCCGCCTGATTTGTTCCCCAGTGCTAATAGAGTAGAGTAAAGGAGAGACACAAAGTGGGCTTAGTCCTGTTGAACATATTCATTCATTCAATCGTATTTATTGAGCGCTTCCTGTGTGCAGAGCACCGTACTAAGCGCTTGGGAAGTCCTCTAGGCCGGGAAGCAGCATAGCCTAGTGTTTAGAGCATGCATCTGGGAGTCAGAGGACCTAGATTCTAATCCCGGCTCTGCCTCTCATCTGCTGTGACTTTGGACCGGTCATTTCACTTCTCTGTGCCTCAGTTCCTTCATCTGAAAAATAGGGATTAAGGCTGTGAGCCCCACACCGAACGTGGACTGTGTCCAGCCTGATTATCTTGTATGTACTCCAGCGCTTAGTATAGTGGCTGGCACATAGTAAGCACTTAAATATTTTAAGAAAAACCAAAACAATAGATTAGAATACTTAAAGGAGCACTAAACCCTTTTCAGAGACTATCCATTATTGCATGCTACATCTCTAGGAGGAAAATATTCCCAATTGCGTGGGAATGGACATTTCTTCCCTCCTTCCCACATGCACTTTCACTGGTCAGTCTCCTGAACGTTGTTTGAATTTGAGAAGCAGCATGGCATAGTGGATAGAGTATAGGCCCAGGAGTCAGTCTTGGGTTCTAATCCCAGCTCTTTCACTTGACCGCTGTGTGACCTTGGCCAAGTCACTTCACTTCTCTGGGCCTCAGTTCCCTCATCTGTAAAATGGGGATTGAGGCTGTGAGCCCCACAGGGAACAGGGACTGTGTCCAATTGGATTTGCTCAGTGCCTGACACATAGTAAACGCTTAATGAATTCCACAGTCGTTATTACTTCTTTGTCTCTCATTGTGTCGAGAGCCAGTGTGTTGGGACGCCCATCTCGCCTTGTGTTGCTGATGTACATTTTGTGGTATACATCTCCATTTTCTGTAGACTGTTCATGAGCCCGTAACGTAAAGTCTAGCTGATTCAGTGGAGTGATTTAAACTCATTTGCTTATCTTCTTGGGTGTGTGCCTCAGTGACACATTTGGGTGCATACAGCAGTTCTCAAACAACTGTCTCTACAGTTTTGGATGCTACTCAAAGTCTGTTGAGTTGGAAGAGTTCCCCAGAAGTGTGGAAATAAACTCTGGCACCTGCAACCGGGTCTCTTGTTGCCCCATATGGTATGGCTGTGTGGAATAATAATGATAATCACGATGATAATAACACATATTAAGTGCTTGCTATGTGCCAAGCACTTTTCTAAGCCCTGAGGTAGAAACAAGTTAATCAGTTTGGACACAGGCCCTGTTCCACATGGGGCTCAAGGTCTTAATCCCCATTTTACAGGTAACTGAGGCTCAGACAAGTGAAGTTACTGGTCACCCAGCAATCCAGTAGTGGAGTGGGATTCGAACCCAGGTCCTTCTGACTTCCAGGCCAGAGGTCTTTCCAGTAGGCCACAGTGCTGCTCCATTTAGATTCATTTGGCAACTTTGCTTCCCAGGTATTTCAAAGGAGTAGAAAAAGGCATAGGGACAATAGACAAGGAAGTCTTCCTCCCCCTTAAGAGTGGGGGCCCCTCGTGAGCAGGAATCACACCACCCCTTTATTCTGTATTTCCCGAAGTCCAAATACAGGATTTTGCACTAAGCTGGCACTCGCTAAATTCATTGTTATATTTCTTGAGGGCTTACTGCACACAGAGCACTGTACTAAGGATACAGTGTAACAATAGAACCATTCCCCATCCACAACGAGCTTACAGTCTGGCGCCTTCATTATTAGTACTAGAAGGAGGGGGTACAAAAGGAAAGGAGGCTTTTAGGAGAGAAAAATGAGGGCCAGTTCGTAGGGGTTACTGCTCGTAGCATTGTTCTAGGCCTTTGTCTACAGAGATATACTTAGATTTTATTGAACTCAAGGCGAAATGGAAGTCTCAGCTCCTGGGCATGTAGTATGGTGTTCCTGTTTTTGAGAAGGTTACTGCTCGTAGCATTGTTCTAGGCCTTTGTCTACAGAGATATACTTTGATTTTATTGAACTCAAGGCGAAATGGAAGTCTCAGCTCCTGGGCATGTAGTATGGTGTTCCTGTTTTTGAGAAGGTTGATAGAGGGGCAGTGGGGGGAAGAGGAAGAATACTCCCATTCCATACTTCTGAGGCCTATTGCCTCCAGCCCAGGCCTGCCCAGTACATTATTGGCTTTGAAATGCTAATTCCTGACACGTGTAGGTCCTTGTAATTTCCTCATAACAATTAAAAAAAAAAATTGGCCTCTGAACCTGGCAGTGCTCTCTCAGTGCACTCATGAAACATATCCACAAATAGACACGTTGGCCCTGCTTGCAGGGAATCAATAAAGCATCTCGGTTAAATCTTTCCTTGAAGTTCACTTGAAGTAATCTGTTTTAGAGAAAGTGCTCAATCAATCAATCAATCGCTTTTATTGTGTGCAGAGCACTGTACTAAGCGCTTGGGAAGTACAAGTTGGCAACATATAGAGACAGCCCCTACCCAACAGTGGGCTCACAGTCTAGAAGGACACACAGGGCCCATGTGACATTTACTGAGTGCTTACTGTGTGCAAAGCATTGTATTAAGTGCTTGCTCATTCATGTCTTTTCACTAAATGTATTTTAGCTGATTGTTAATCTTTGGACTGTTTATTATTATTATTATTATTATATAACTTATTATAGGCAGGAAACATCTAATTCTGTTGTAGTGTACTCTCCCAACCACTTAATACAGTGCTCTGCAAATAGTAAGTGCTCAATAAATTCCATTATTGATTGACCTCAAACAGTTTACAGAATTATATCACTGGTAGACTGGATATATCCGTCTCTATATATCTATCTGTATCTCTCTCTATATCTATATCTATCTATCTATCTATTGATATCTTTATTGAGAAGCAGCATGGCTCAGTGGAAAGAGCACGGGTTTTGGAGTCAGAGGTCGTGGGTTCAAATCCTGGCTCCGCCAATTGTCAGCTGTGTGACTTTGGGCAAGTCACTTAACTTCTCTGAGCCTCAGTTACCTCATCTGTAAAATGGGGATGAAGACTGTGGGACAACCTGATTGCCTTGTAACCTCCACAGCGCTTAGAACAGTACTTTGCACATAGTAAATGCTTAATAAATGCCATCGTTATTATTATTATTTTTGCTCTAAACATATATTTAGCAGTCCTTCATTCATTCAGTTGTATTTATGGAGTGCTTACTGTGTGCAAAGCACTGTCCTAAGTGCTTCATTTTTGAAGATGACCTAGTTTTCGTTGGGAGCCTATGAATGCATGCAAATGCATCCTTCCTCATTTGTCCTAGTAAGGATAGGGTCTTGGTGCTTGAATGAGTTTGCCCTCTAGACTGTAAACTCATGGCAGGCAGGGAACTCTGTTGTATTTTGCTCTCCCAAGCACTTAGTAAAGTGTACTGCATACAGTACATTCAATAAATGCCACTGATTGAACTCATTTGCCCCCATACAGGCCCTGTCTCCCCTGGATTTCAGAACAGAATTCTGGGCCGGTGTTGAGCTCCGTGTTGCCAAAGGAGATTTCTGATTGTGCATATAGCTTACCAGTTACTAGCACCTTCATCAATTTGATTTTTCTTCCAACTTGTTAGCCAGTGATGTCTTTTTTTTGGGGGGAGCAGGGGTGCCTCTAGGGCATACGCTCATCTACATATAGGGATTCTTGAATGACTGTCTCTATGACTTCAGGGGATTTTCTGTTGACTAGGAAGAGCTTTCCTGAGGTGTGGAAGCATATTCCGAACCCCACATTTAAGTCCCTCACTGATTCTTCCAGCATGGCCACGTTTAAGCAGCGTGGCATGGCGGATAGAGCATGGGCCTGAGAGTTAGAAGGCCATGGGTTCTAATTCTGGCTCCACCACTTGTCTGCTGTGTGATCTTAGGTAAGTCACTTCACATCTCTGTGTGTCAGTTACCTTATCTGTAAAATGCGGAATAAGACTATGAGCCTTATGCGGGATGGGGCCCGATTTGCTCGTATCCACTCCAGCACTTAATACAGTGCCTGGCATGTAGTAAGCGCTTAACAAACCATTATTATTATTATTGATTAAGCCTGAGATCCACTGTACCCCCCTGCTTTACTCTTTTTCTTGTTGGGGAATGGATTAGGACTCTAACCCAGCCAGCTCCGCCCTCATAAAGTCATTTCCGACCCCCGATGGGCTTCTCGGGGCGGGCAAACCTCCTAAGTGATCTCCAGACCCCAGCTCTACTGACAGTATTAAGTGTTTTTTGTATGTCCCTGCAGTGGTCTTGTGCCATTCCATACACTTCTCCCGTATCTGACACGCAACCGAGATCATATCGGTCAATTATATTCTTTAGTAGCTGGTCCAGGCCTGATTTACCCGTAACTTGTCCGTTGGCTAGGATCTTGCCTGCCATGGAAAGTAATCACGATGCTGTGATAATTGCCGCAATCTGATCTTCCACCTTTCTTCTTGAAGATAGTGTTGATGGTGGCATCCTTGAGACGCTGAGGCATTTCCTCAGTGTGTGTTGAGGAGATTGTGTAAGTGCTAAAACAAGATTATAAATCTCAGCAGGCCTGCCATCATACATAACCTTATACTCTGCCCCTTTCCTTAGCTGTAATTTCCTTTAATGTCAGTTTCCCCCTGTAGATTGTACTCTCCTTGAGGCAAGGATTGTGTCTACCAACTCGTGCTCTTTCAAGTGCTTAGTGCAGTTAGGTTTTTTTTTATATTTAAGCATCTCCTAGTTGCCAGACACTGTACTAAGCGCTAGGGTAGGTACGGGCCAATCAGGTTGGACACAGCCCATGTTACACATGGGACTCACGGTCTTAATCCCCATTTTACAGATGAGGGAACTGAGGCTTAGAGAAGTGAAGTGACTTGCCCGAGATCACACAGCAGAGAAGTCGCAGAGTCAGGATTAGAATCCAGGTCCTCTGACTCCCAGCCCCATCCTCTATCCAACAGGCCATGTGTTCTGCGTACAGTAAGCACATAAAAAATACCATTAATCAAGTTAGGTACTTTTGCATTTTTCCCGGCTTTGACTTTTCAGCTGCAGTGATTTTTCCTAAGATTAGGGGGAAATCATTTTTGCATTGGTGGAAGTTTTATTTATTTTGTGGAGGCCTTGTCGAGGGTGGAGGAGGGGAACAATGAATTGTTCTTTCCTTCCCTTCAGAGTTCTCTCCTTGTCCAGAATGAGGCTGAAGTGGTCTTCATTCTTTCAAGGTAACGTAGCTGGCATGAATAGGACCCTATAATACCTTTAGCTTTGCTTGTGCATTTTTGTTTTTGTCACAATTTATGAAGCCCTTGGATTTTTCCACTTTGTTTTCCCACCACCTTTTGGGCATGTTCCACGGTTTGATTTGGAAAGGTTTTGGAAAGCTTCGCTCCTGAGTTTTTGGCTGCTGCAAGGCCAAAAAAAAAAAAAAGGTGTTTTGCGGCCAGTAGACTTAATAATAATGATAACTGTGGTATTTAAGTGTTTTGGGCAAGTCACTTCTCTGTGTCTCAGTTACCTCATCCGAAAAATGGGGATTAAGACTGTGAGCCCCACCTGGGACAACCTGGTAACCTTGTATCTCCCCCAGTGCTGAGAACAGTGCTTGGCACATAGTAAGCACTTAACCAATACCATAATTATTATTATTATTACTATGTGTCAGGCACTGTTCTAAGTGCTGTCCCGAATGGGGCTCACAGTTTAAGTGGGGTGGAGGGAACAGGTATTTATTTCCGCTCTACAGATGAGGAAACTGAGGCTCAGAGAAGTTAAGTGACCTGCCAATGATCAAACAAGCAGGCCACTGGCAGAGCTGGGATTAGAGCATTTTCATCAAACCCATCTCTATGACATCTCCTGGCAGCTGTCTGGAATTCAAGGGTCCTTTTCTGAGTAGTAACGTCTTCCTCTTACAGTGCCTGTTGCAGTTTTGAGTTTCTCTATTCCTGTCCCCATCCTCTGATAATAATAATAATAATAATAATAATTGGCATTTGTTAAGCGCTTCCTATGTACAAAGCACTGTTCTAAGGAGAAGTAGTGTGGTCTAGTGGATAGAGCTCAGTCCTGGTGGTCAGAAAGAACCAGATTCTAATCCTGGCTCCACCACTTGTCTGCTGCGTGACCTTGGGCAATCGCTTCACTTCTCTGGGCCTCAGTTACATCATCTGTAAAATGGGGATGAATATTGTGAGCCCCATGTGGGACATGAGCGGTGTTCAGCCTGATTAGCTTCTATCCACCCCAGAGATTAGTACAGTGTTTGGCACCTAGTAAGTGCTTAACAAATACCATTAAAAAAAATAGAGCCATCTCACTGCTGCCTTCTTCCCAGTAGGCTACTCTGCTGCAGCTATTTCCCAATTGTTGACTTCTCCATCAGTCATATTTAGTGAACGTTTACTGTGTGCAGAACACTGTACTAAGTGCTTGGGAGAGTGCAATATAACAATATAACAGACACAGTCCCTGCCCACAGTGAGCTTTCAGTCTAGAGACCTATCAAATTGTCCTTCAACTGCTTCAACAACAGTTGGAAGCAGAGTTCAGGGTGATCACTTTCAACTTGGTTTTGGGTGAGGGTCGGGTTATTCAGGCAGGGGCTGGAAAATGTAAGTTTTAAAAAACAGTGAAAACCCAGTTGATCAGGTGAAAGGGTCATTTTTCCAACACTTCAGCTTTCATTTTTGAGTGGTAGGAAGCAGAGGTACACCCCAAATCGTGAAATATCCACATACGTTCAAGGATAAGAAGCCGTTTCAAAATTCTGGCCGAACTGGGTGAATTTCCTTTATCTCTTTGAGTTCGGTTTTCCTCTACCATAGAATGGAGGTAATAATGCCTTTGAAATATTTTGAGCTCCATGGAAGAGGAGTTCTGTGTACATTAAAGGTTATTTGTATTTGCTTAATGAGATGATGTTTGCAGAAGTCCTTTGAGCCCTTGGATGAAAGGTATGATAGCAATAGAAAGTGTTTCACCGGGTCTTTTAAAAGAATAATTAGTGCCCTGGGGGATGATTCTCGGGCTTAGTGACTTTCACACGTGCACACACACTCTTGTGGCCTTATAAATTGCATTATCCACAAACATTGCCAGCTTTAAAATGTCTGGTTCATTTATATGTGTATGTTTTGAGGTGTATTATCAGTAAACCCCACTGGCGAAAAGATATCTGTCATTTCTGGCTGGCCACATTCATTGGTTTGACTCCTCATTTCAGTTTATATTTTGCCATCTTGCAAGGGCAAGCTGTATTTGGATGGTTTGCATTGTTTCTTCTGTGTCGTACTCTCCCCAGCGCTCAGTACAGTGCTCTGCACATATCAATCATTCAGTCGTATTTATTGAGTGCTTACTGTGAACAAAAGGAGCAGTGAGGTCGGTAACCCACCGCTTTGGTCAACAGAGAGTATTTAAGCAATAAAGAGAGAAATGAAGACAATTTTCCAAGTACAGAATTAGAAATGCCCACAGCCAATGGGTGTTCTAGTGTCACAGGGTGAGGTTAACAATGTGGCCTAGTGAAAAGAGTTAGAGGGTCTGGGTTCTAATTCTGACTGTCACTGCCTGCTCTGTGATCTGGGGCAAGTCACTTAACTGTTCTGTGCTTCGGTTTCCTCTTCTGTAAAATGGAGATTCAATACCTTGTTCTCCCTTTCAATTAGAATGTGAGTCCTGTGTGGGACAGGAACTATGTCCTCCTACCTGTTTATTGTCTATCTGCCTCAGGGCATAGCACAGCGCTTGGAACATAGCACTTAACAAATGCCATCATTACTACTTCTACTACTACTACTACTAATAATCCCAACCAAGATTCTTACCTCACAATGAGGCCCTCCAGTGTGCTTGAAGAATGGTTTCTTGATGTTCATGAGAATTTGACTCAGTACAGAAAATATCCTGAAAGGGAAGTAGCCATTATCTCGCTTGATGTATCATCCCACCAGACTCTTGATTAGGACTATTCTTATTAACATTTATTAAAACGGTGCCTTAAGCACCATTTTAAAGAAAATTACAAGGGTGGTTGAGCCAAGTGGGAGGAGGACAGAAACACAGAATAAGGACCCAAGCCTTATACAATTGTTACAGTCTGAAACAGGAGACAGCATGGCATAGTTGAAAAAACTCGAGCCTGAGAATCAGAGCCCCTGGATTCTAATTCCACCTCTGCCATTTGTCCGCTGTTTGACCTTAGGCAAGTCACTTAACGTCTCTGTGCCTGTTAGCTCATCGGTAAACTGGGGATTAAGACTGTAAACCCCATGTGGAACAGGGACTGTGTCCAACCTGATTATCTTGTATCTACCCACAGGGCATAGTACAGTGCCTGGCGTGTAGTAAGCGCTTAACAAATACCATTTCAAAAAAAATCCAAACAAATTTAAAAGCAGGTTAAGATCCAACAGTGAATGATGGCATCACTATCACAGGTCCAGTAAGAACTACTGGGAGGGTAAGACTTTGAGAACCTCATTGCTCTAGACAAATGGTCTTTGGGGAGAAACATCCACAAACCTTTCTGCTGCCCTGAAGTTGATAAAAGGCATTTGCCTATTTTATTCCTCTGCATGTCCAGGAGCCTGTCAGTCAGTCAGTTGTATTTATTGAGCGCTTACTGTGTGCAGAGCACTGTACTAAGCGCTTGGGAGAGAACACTATAACGATAAGCAGACACATTCCCTGCCCACAACGAGCGTACTGTCTAGCTGGGGACACAGATAGGAATATAAATAAATAAATTACAGATATGTACATAAGTGCTGTGGGGCTGGGAGGGGAGAAGAGCAAAGGGGGCAAGGCCGAAGGGAGTGAGAGAAGAGGAAAGAGAAGCGGGGAAGCAGACGTGACCAGGAATTTGAATGCGGTGAACTCCAAATCTGTGTTTCAGGCCCCAGATTTTGTGGTCAAAGATGGCTCAGGCTTCAGGACTAGTCAAAGAGCAAAGTCCTGAATGTTTGGTTGCAGTCAGCTGCGTTTAAATCAGACAGAATCTTCATCTGGTGTATTCTGTTTTAGAGTGGGTATTGTTTTGTGGTAGGCTTGGGTAGATTGAACTGGGAAATGGCAGGGGAGAAGAGTAATCAATCAGTGATATTTATTGAGCACTTACTGTGGGCAGAGATCTCTACTGAGTGCTTGGAAGAGTACAATAATAATAATTATGGTATTTGTTAAGTGCTTACTATGTTGCCAACTTGTACTTCCCAAACTCTTAGTACAGTGCTCTGCACACCGTAAGCGCTCAATAAATACGATTGAATGAATTGAATGAATGAATATGTGCCAGGCACTGTAGTAGGCGCAGCGGTGGTTACAAGCAAATTGGGGTGGACACAGTCCCTGTCCCACATGGAGCCCACAGTCTGAATCTCCATTTTACAGATGAGGTAACTGAGGCATAGAGAAGTAAAGTGACTTGCCCAAGATCACACAGCAGATAAATGGCAGAATTGGGATTAGAACCCAAGACCTTCTATCCCCCAGGCCCCCGCTTTATCCAGTAGGCCACACTGCTTCCCTAAAATCAAGTTGGTTGCCATGATCCCTGTCCTCAAGTTTACTTGTGGAAAGAACCTTGTTTTGACCATTAAAGTTCTGGCTGTAGCGTATTGGAACAGCATATTGTCCTTTACGTTCTGTATGATGTGTGAATTACTAGGCTGAGGTAGATACCTGTTGCTAGAAGGTCCATGTTTTCTTAGGTTCCTCCATGGTTTAAGACATAGGCTGTTTCCTCCTTTTATTGTTTGCTCTTTGTAATCTGACCAACTGGGTAATAACTCCTTTGAGTAACTACATATTCTACTGGGTAAATTATAGTCTACTCTTTGCTGAGGGCTAATTTTCAGGCTCCTCCTTGATCTTAGCAAAGTAGTTCTCCTGTTCCATTCGAGTTCTCTTTTGCTGAGCATGAATCCTAATTGACTTGAGACTACACATCTTCCAAATCTCCCCGCCAAATTCACTTTGAACTCAGCTTTTCAGCCTGTATCATCTTCAGAGTTTAGTTTGAGGGAGGTGAAATGGAAATTCTAGTGGCAAAAGACCAAACATTCATGGTCCAGGGAGTGAATGTTATGTCTTGGAGATCATTAGGTGTCATTTATTTCATGGAAATCACAGCTGTCATGGGAGATCACACAGTCTGAGTGGCTCCATTTAGAAAAAAAAAACAAAAAAAAAATCCCCCTACATTGTCTGGGAAAATATAGGATTAGAGACTTCCACGTAACTTAATAAGGGCACCAGGTATGAAATAGTCAGTCAGTTGATCAGAGATATTTATTGTGTGCTTACCGGGTGTAGAGAAAGTGTCTACCAACTCTGGTGTACTCTTTCAAGCGCTTAGTACAGAGCACTCAATAAATGCCATTGATGATGTTGATGTGCTTGGGAGCAGTGGCACCAGAATGACTTTCATAGACGTGTTTAGATGGAAGAAGAGGCTTGGGTTGAGTGCATCTAATGTAAGTTACTTGAACTTACCATGCCTTACTTTCTCCAACTTCTGAATGGGTATAATTAGTAGGTGTCTACCTCCCATGGAGGTTTTGAAGATCATAGAATCATTAGAGCTGGAAAGATTCCCTTCTTCCCCTCCTGAGTCCTCTGTATCTCCTCCATGCCTTCAGAGTATTGTATTTTCCTAGGCAACAAGTAGGGCACTGTGTAGAGGAGTCCCCTGTTTCTGGGGTGGTCAAACATTTCAAACTGGTGTCTATGTGTTCCTGGTCTGGGAAAAAAAAAACGTATACCCCGAATCTGTGTTTTAAATGAAAGTGTCCTCTCTTTCCTTCTTCCTTCATCCCCTTGATCGTGATGTAAGAACAATTTATTCCATCCGTTTCAAATTTCTGTTCTCCACAGCCTTCAACGTCTTATTTGCTCTCTCTCTGGTGTCTCTTTTATGTGACTCTTTGGGCCCTGTGGATTAGAAAAAGGATGTCGATTTTTCAAGATTAAACAAACTCCCAAATTTGAGAGATTTGGATTTGGTTTGAGATGATGAGGATTGAAGAGGGCTTCAATTTAGCAAAATCTCTTCCAACGATTATTCCATAAAACCCTTCTCCCGGCATCTAGGGCAGTCAAGGTCTGCTCTTGATTTTCACATTCCAACAAGTTAATAGCCCTAGGGGGATAATTTTTATTATTGTTAATAATAACCATGTTATGTCTTACCTTGGGCTACTTTATACCATCCGTTGATATGCCACCTGTAATAAAAAACCTGGGCTTCCAAACTCCCCACAAATTGGGTGTTGGAACCACACAAGGCGTTATTAAATAATGGATCCTCTGGGCGGGGGTGGTGGTGGTCTTATTAAAACCTGTTATTAAGAAGTTTTTGCCAGGGAAATCTTGGGCAAAGGTGGAAATGAATTGTCCTGATGCTCACACCTGTGTTCTGCCTCTGCCTTAGGGATTCCACTATGAGGTTTTTGGGAAAACTGTTTATCCAATTCCTTTTTCTCTTTTGGGTGAGTCACTAAGTCCCCCTTTTCTTAAGTGTCTCAGGTGTATTTTCATTGATTTATAATCACTGGTCATACACGATGTGCCAGATATCGTATGGAACTATTCGATGGCAAGATCTCTGCCTTTTTAAACTTTACCTTCTGGGAAGGTAAAATGGGCCAATGTGGATTTCTCACTCTCCCCCTCTTCCTCTCCGCATCTTCTGTTTCTTCCTCTTTTTCTTTTCCTATTCTGAACTTAACCTCTTCCGTACCCTTTTCCTCCCTTTTTCTTCTTTCTTTCCTTTTTCTTTTATTTGCTCTCCATCCCTTTTAGTTTTAATATAATCGGTTGCTTGTTCTCTTTTGGATAATAGTCTCCATATTAGGGGACTGAATCTACCCCTTCACCTTTGACAGTGGCTAGAATGCCCATAGTATACCTCAAAATCTATTTGTGACCACCTCTACTACTTGGACCTTGAAGCAAAGTGGAGATGCAAGTGCTTGTTCATAAGTGGCATATTAGGAAATGCATACTGCAGTAAAAATGAGAAAGGACAAGGTATTAAAGAAATTAAATAGAAAAGAACTTAGTGACTTTGGTATGGCTTTGTTTCCTCCCCTTTGATCTTTCACTCTATCTCCTTCATTGCCTGATGGAGAGAGATGTGAAGTAGGGCCTGGTCAATCAATGAATCCTGTTTATTGAACACTTACTGTGTCCAGAGTACTGTACTAAGCACAATATAACAGAGTTGGTGGACATGTTCACTGCCCACAATGAGTTGACAGTTTATCCGACAAATACCACCCTGCTTCAAAGCCTTATTGGAGGCACATCTCCAAGAGGCCTTCTCTGACTAAGCCCTCTCCTTTCTGCATCACTCTGACTTGTCCCCCCGTCCCAGCCCCACAACACTTATGGACATATCTCTAATTTATTTATATCAATGTCTGTCTCCCCCTCTAGACCATAAGCTCATTGCGGGCAGGGAATGTGTCTGTTTATTGTCATATTGTACTATCCCAAGTGCTTAGTACAGTGCTCTGCACACAGTAAGTGCTCAATAAATGTGATTGAATGAATTTATAGGGGGAGACACATTAATATAAACAAATAGATTGAATTATGGATATGTGCCTAAGTATTATGGGGTTGTGGGGGGTGAATATAGGGAGCAATTCCTAGTGCAAAGGTGACACAATCAATCATTCGTATTTATTGAGAGCTTACTAAGTGTAGAGCACTGTACTAAGTGCTTGGAAGAGTACATTACAATGGAATTAGCAGAAGGGAGTTGGGAGAAGAGGGAATCAAGGCATAGTCCGGGAAGGCCATTTGGAGGAGATGTGTTTTTAGTAAGGTCCTATTTCCTAGCCACTTAGGGTCTTCCTGATCCTGAATGGAAGAGAATGAAATGGGGCATTTGCAAAACAGCCATCTTGATTCTCCACCCTTGGGTTCAGGGTAGGATCTCCCCCTGCCCGTGGCAAGCAGACCCTCCAAACTTCAGTGAAAGTTTGGCCTGAACAAAGGTTGCTTGAACAAAGGTCCCCTTCCTTCCTCTCCCCCTCGTCCCCCTCTCTCATCCCCCCATCTTACCTCCTTCCCTTCCCCACAGCACCTGTATATATGTATATATGTTTGTACATATTATTACTCTATTTATTTATGTATTTTACTTGTACATATCTATTCTATTTATTTTATTTTGTTAGTATGTTTGGTTTTGTTCTCTGTCTCCCCCTTTTAGACTGTGAGCCCACTGTTGGGTAGGGACTGTCTCTATATGTTGCCAACTTGTACTTCCCAAGCGCTTAGTACAGTGCTCTGCACACAGTAAGCGCTCAATAAATACGATTGATTGATTGATTGAATCACCTTAGGAAGGACAAACAGAGATGGGGAAGATGATCAAGAGAATGGAGAAGTTTCTGGAGGAGGGCAGGCTCTAGACTGTAAGCTTCTTGTGGGCAGGGAATGGATCTACCAACCCTGTTATATTGTCCTTTCCCAAGCACTTAATACAGTGCTCGGCAGTCAATCAAGCAGTGAGATTTGTTGAGCGCTTGCTCTGTGCAAAGCTCTGTTATAAGTGGGAGAATACAACAGAGGTGGTAGAAATGTTCCCTGCTCACCAGGAGTTTACAGTCTAGAGCGGTAGGAGAAGCAACATGGTGTAGTGGATAGAGCCCAGATTAGAACCCCTGCTCTGCCACTTGTCTGCTGTGTGACCCTGGGCAAGTCACTTTACTTCTCTTTGCCTCCCTTACCTCATCTGTAAAATGTGGATTGAGACTTTGAGCCCCATCTGGGACAGTGACTATCTAATCCGATTTGCTTGTATTCCCCCCTCCCCGCCAGAGCTTACTACAGTGCTTGGCACATTGCAAGTGCTTAACAAATACCATTATTATTATTATTAATGCTGTGCTCTGCACACAGCAGATGCTCAATATATACCCCTGATTGATAGACTGAAAAGATTGGGACTTTTCATTCTGGAAGGAAGATGGCTCAGAGGAGACATGATTGAAACCTACAGGATCTTGAAGGTTGTGGTCAGGATGAACATGACATTGTTGTTCATTGTCACACAGCAGGGCGCAGAGGCTGTGTGACCTTGTGCAAGTCACTTAACTTCTCTTAGCCTCAGTTCCCTCATCTGTAAAATGAGGATGAAGACTGTGAGCCCCAAGTGGGACAACCTGATCACCTTGTATCCCCCCAGCCCTTAGAATAGTGCTTCACACATAGTAAGCGCTTAACAAATGCCATCATCATCACTGAAGCTTGAAAGGTGTAGGTGGTAATGGTTGGCATCAGTTACCCCAGGAAGTTAGGCAAACTGGACATTTCAGAAGGCTCAGAAGGGGCTTAGATAAATTTGTGGTTAGGGGATCCATAATGGGCAACCATTATAAGAAAAGTTTACGTTCTTAGCCAAGAAAAGTGAAAAAGGTCCTTCAGGTCCACTGTGGGACCAGGTCCTGGGCAGAGTGGACCCATTGCCCACATCGAGTAATGGTATTTCTTGAGTTCATCTGAGGCTGGTGTTCTGAGTCATGACCTGATGTCTTCTGTCCCAGAGGAAGGGGAACTTGGTCAGTTGTTGGGGGAGTAGTGACAGATGTACAAAGACTTCCCACTGTGGGCATAACCTTCAACACTTCCAACAGAGTCCACCCAGTTGGAGCAAACAAAACCCTCCTCAGGGTTTCATGGGTTATTTGAGGGGCAAATCCAAAGGGTGAATTTGCCTCCGGTGTATGTTTGCCCTCCGGGAAGGCCTGGTGCTGGACAGATGTATGGGGCTCTGCGTGTGTGTGTGATGATGATGATGATGTCATGGCCCAGGAGATGGGGAAGACTTGAATTTTGGCCTTGCTGTTTTGTCTTCATCTTGAGCTTGTTGTTTTCCCCTTTTCTGCAAAGCAGAAAATGGACACCGTTCCTCTGCTGGCTGTAGAGCTCTGTGTGTGTGTGTGTGTGTGTGTGTGTGTGTGTGTGTGTGTGTGTGTGTGTGTGTGTGTGTGTGTGTACACACACGTACACCTCTTGTGGATTGGGCGGTGTGTGTGTGTACCCCAGTGGGATACTAGGCAGCTAGGAAGGGGGGAGAGCTTGGAAGCCAACAGGCCTGACTGCGTAATTCAGACTTTCTTGTCTCCTGGATAACCCAGCTCCAGAACACACTCAGACTTCCAGTAATGTGGAGGGAATCTTATCTTATGAGGTGACTGTAATGCAGACAGAGCCTGGTTTTTGTAAGCAATAAAGGAAGAGTTATTATAAAGGGAGGCAGCATGGAGAAAGCCACCAAAGCCCCACTCATATGTTACAGGATTCGGCACAGATTAGAGGAGAAATCCACAAGAATCTGCTTTCAACTTTTCTACTGCCTGTATTTGAGTGGGAAATTGGATAGCTGGAAAGTCCAGAGGGGCAGTGCACAGGAAAACAGAAGAGAATTCCTTTAGGGGCAAACACTAAGCAAGTGGCATCTGTTTCATATCCCAGTCTCATTCAGCAGCCTGGCTGAGACAGTGGACATGACAGTAAAAATGCCAAGTATCCAAGGACGACTTCTTCCCTTTGTTTTTCTTTCCTCTCTCTGCGCTATTCTCCTCCAGGCACACATTTCCAAATCTAAAGATGAATGTGAGTTTCTCCTGCATCTGTTTTGGGGAGTTGCATATTCACTTGGGCTTGAAATGGCCATGGAAGGCAGGTCACTAGTCCATTCTTGTAGTGGACTAATGGACTGGACTACCTAGCTTGCATTCAGTGCACCTTTGGGATAGGTCCTGCTACTGGACAGCGAGGGCCGCTGATTGACTTGTTTTAAATATCCAGACTCTCTTCCCAATCAAGGCCAGACCACTTTATATCTGTTTACTAGAATGGAGGCCACCTCTATACTCTTTCTCAATCGATGGTATTTATCGAGGGTTTACCGTGTGCAGGACACTGTCCTAAGTGCTTCAGTGAGCAAAGTTCAGCAGGGATGGTAGTCATTTTCCCCACCCACAAGGAGCTAATCGGTCAGTGAGATTGGGAAGCAGCAGGGCCTAGTGGAAAGAGCACAGGTCTGGGAATCAGAGACCCTGGGTTCAGTCCTGGCTATGCCACTTGCTTGCTGTGTGACCTTGGGTAAGTCACTTAACTTCTCTGTGCCTCAGTTACCTCATCTGTACAATGGGTAAACTCGGTGTGGGCAGGGAACATGTCTGTTGTTATGTTGTACTCTCCCAAGCACTTAGTACAATGCTCCACACACAGTAAACACTCAATAAATACGATTGATTGAACGAATGAACGTAAATCCACCTCCTTCCGACTTAGATTTGGAGCCCTATGTGGGACAGGGACTGTATCCAACCTGATTATCTTCTATCTACTCCAGCACTTAAAACAGTGCTAGACACATAGTATTTAACAAATACCATAAAAAATCAGTGGTATTTGACTGCTTACTGTGTGAAAAGCATTGTACTAAGCACTTTGGAGAGAATAATATCATCAATCGTATTTATTGTGCGCTTACTATGTGCAGAGCACTGTACTAAGCGCTTGGGAAGTACAGATTGGCATAATTGGTAGACATGATCCCTCACCTCAGGGAACTTACAGTCTGGTGAGGGGACCCAGAAATTGAAATGAATGAATTGAATGAATGAAATGAATTCAATACAAGTAGGGGAGAAACAACAGAGTATAGAGTTAGGTATATCAGTGCCATAGGGACAGGAGTGGGGCAAGGTGCAAAGTGCATTAGGTATAAGGTGATAGGTGAAGGAGAATGTGGCAGGGAGATGAAGAGTTAATCAGGGAAGGCTTCCTGGAGGAGAGATGATTTTAGTAGCACTTTGAAGATAGTGTGTTGGACATGAAGGAGGTGGGGAGGACACAAGCAAGAGGTTGACAGTGGGAAAGATGAGATCGAAGCACGGTAAGGAGGTCAGCGATAGAAGAGGAAAGTGTATAGAGTGAGTAGCAGTGGAAGAGAAGTGTTTAGTCTTACTGCATTTCCGTCTGCTACAGTCAGAGCCAAAGGTAACACAGAAAGCCAGGATAGTGCTGGGTTCCCTGGATGGAGTAGAGTTCTAGGAAAAGGACTCTACATTGGGATCCAGTAAAGAGGGAAAATGATCTCAAGATAGGAAATGGAAGGGCAGGGAAGGTCCGTCCAATGCGTAGGCTGTTGCGTGAGGAAGAAAGAATGGTCATGTTGGAGAGGAGTAGTGTGGAGAGAAAGAATAAACAAATGCAGCAAAAGAAATGTTATCCCTTGGATTCCTGGACAGTTTCACAGCTAGTAGAATGCGGTGGAAAAACAGCATTCTCGAGCGGGTTCCTCGGAGTTCAGCCTGAGGCTCATCTAGAGTTTCTCATCTCGGGATGAGACGAGATGGCATCGCTTTTTGCCTGGCAGCTTGGCTGGGGATCAGGGTGGTGTTGTCTGAGCAGGATTTGTTCCAATGGGTCTCAGAGACAATACTCGTTTATTTGAAAAGCTTCAAGCTTATTCCTGGAAACACTACTCCCCTGGCCCTGGATTTTGCCGTTTTTACTTTTCTCTCTAGAAATTAGCTACGCCTTCCAAAGAGAGTTTCTATTGTTTGGAGTTGTCCCGTTTGAAGGCAGGTGTCGTTCCTAGGGAAACCTTGACCGAGACACAAATGTCCCCTTCGCTTTGCCACTTGGCTCTGCCCTTTCTCTGGCACAGAAAAGTTGGTCAGTCTAATGCCGGTCCCTGGGAGGTATTTTCACACAGGTCTCGGTGGAAGTCAAACTCAGTGAAGGAGCATGTCCTGGTGGAAAGGACGCAGGCTTGGGAGTCTGAGGAGGTGGGTTCTAATCCCGGCTCCGCCACCTGTCTGCTATGTAACCTTGGCTGAGTCACTTCACTGGCCCTCAGTTCCCTCATCTGCAAAATGGGGATTCAATATCTGTTCCCCTACGTGGGACCTGATTATCTTGTATCTACCCCAGAGCTTAGTACAGTGCCTGGCACATAGCAAGCACTTAACAGAGATCACAATTATTACTATTGTTCTGCACACAGTAAGCGCTCAATAAATACGATTGAACGAATTGAATGAATTCTCAGGCCGCAAGATTCAGGGGAGACAGTGTGAGCTTCAGTGACCTCAGTTTTCCTCCCAGAAGAATCTGATGGTATAAGATGACTCTTCACACGATGGATCGGCTCACAGTTTTCATTAAAAAACTTTCCCTATTTCTTTTAGAACCTCTGAACACTCTGTCACCAAGGGCTCAGACCCAGAACCACCAAGCCATAATAAAATGGAAACAGGATTTAATCTTCATTTACTCTTCTGCACTTAGACTTTGCAAATAGATGGTTTATTCTTATTTTGAAGGACTCCGACTCCCCCAATTTTCAACATTTGTCAGAGTACTCTTTTCATTATTATTATTACTCTTCTAATAATAATAATATGGTCTCTGTCAAGTGCTTACTACATTCCAAGCACTGTACTAAAGAGCTGGGGTAGATGCCGAATATGCAGAATGGACACCGTCCCTGCCCCGCAGTTTAAGTAATCTCCATTTTACAGATGAGGAAACTGAGGCACCGAGAAGTTGTGACTTGCCCAAGGTCACACAGCAGGCGAGTGGTGGTTCTGGGATTAGAACCCAGGTCCTTCTGACTCCCAGGCCTGAGAGGGAGAACATAACTGGAAGAGCCATGATATCCCAGAGAAATGCCCTCACTTTGGGCTAATTCGGGCCATATTGAGTTGGGTGGCTAGAAAATGGCAATATAGTGTGCTGGCATAGGGTGACAAATTATGTGTCATGCTTTGTAGAGCGCTGACACTGGTCACCTTATTCTTGGGTGAAGACAGTGTATTAACTCTGTTACGGTTGTACTCATTCAATCATATTTACTAGCACTTACTGAGTGCAGAGCACTGTACTAAGCACTTAGGAGACTACAACACAACAAAAAAAGTAACATTCCCTGCCTATAATGAGCTACTCTCCCAAGCACTTAATACAGTGCTCTGCAGAGTAAGCGTTCAATAAATACCTGATAGATTGATTTGATTAGTAGTTGATTAGCAAACAGACATGAAGAAGATATTGAGAAAGAATACAGTTGTCTGAAGGGAAAGTTAATTTGAAAAGTGTTTTACATCCTCGTTTTGGATTTGGGGAACATCCAGCGTCCTTTCATCTCTCCATGCTGGGACTGCAGAACAAATGCTCTCTTCTTTGAAGTGTTTGGGTAAATAAGCCACAGAACATTATGTATTTTCTGATTTTTTTTTTTCAAAGGAGAAGAATCAAACAAGTTGGGACCAAAGTTTAATTTGTCTGTGTGGTCTCATAAACCAATCTCACCTGTCCACCAAGAGACAAAACAGAGCTCCAGAGAGAATTGGCTCTGCAGTAGTCAAAATTCAATAGGGAAGTTGGAGTAAACGTTCTTTTTCTTTCTTAAACTGCTCGGATCTCTAAGCAGGCCTCTTTGTGTTGGTTGGACATTTCATCTGGAGAGAGATTGGGGGAATAATTTTTTTTTTCCTGGCTTCCATTAGCCATGTTGCTAAAATTTCTCTAAGAACTAAGATCTGAGTTTTCTCTCAGAGAGAACTTAACTGTGATTTGGTTCTAATCCTGGCTCTGCTACTTGCCTGCTCTGAGACGGTGGGGAAGTCACTTAACTTCCCTGTGCCCATTTTCTCATCCGTGAAGCTTCCGAACTCTTCGGGGGAATATGGACTGTATCTAATATGCTTATGCTGTATCTATCCTGGTGCTTAGTCTAGTCTGTAAAATGGGATTAAGACTGTGAGCCCCCCGTGGGACAAACGATCACCTTGTAACCTCCCCAGCGCTTAGAACGGTGCTTTGCACATAGTGAGCGCTTAAGAAATGCCATTATTATTATCATTATTATTACTTGGTACATAGGAAGCACTTAAAAAATGTCACTATTGTCGTTATTATTCATTATCATTGTTAACTATCAGTTCACTTCCCTGGCCCATCCTAACCATTGGGTAGGATCAGTGCAGCCTTTGACAATGTGTTGCCATCAGAAACTCAGACTTTGTGCTCAAATGAAATTTGGCTGTTAGAATATCCTCCCAGAACTCCTCCATCTCCCTGGTTTCTTCTGCTTTCTTGTGCCTTGAGCTCCGACAAAGAATCGGGCTGAGTCTACAGTAGACAAAATGACAGTACGTTCAACCTTACAGGGAGGGTTAATAATAATAACTCTGGTATTTGTTAAGCACTTATTGTGTGCCAGGCACTAGACTAAGCACTGGGGTGGGGTACCAGCAAATCGGGTTGGACACAGTCCCTGTCCCACGTGGGGCTCCCAGCCTCAATCCCCATTTTACAGATGAGGAAACTGAGGCATGGAGAAGTGAAGTGACTTGCCCTCTGCACTTTAGTCTCTGCACTTTTAGTCTCTAAGCACTGTACTAAACACCTGAGAGAATACAATACAACATAGTTTACCGACACACTGACCCATGTGTTGTGTGCTTGGGAAAGTACAATGCAACAGAGTTGGTTGACATATTTCCTGCCCACAAGGAGCTTACAGTCTAGAGATGGAGACAGACATTAAAATAAATTCAAGCTATATACATAAGTGCTGTGGGGTGAAGAGCAAATGCCAAAGGATACAGATCCAAGCATTTATTCTATTTATTTTATTTTGTTGATATGTTTTGTTTTGGTCTTTGTCTCCCCCTTCTAGACTGTTAGCCCACTGTTGGGTAGGGACTGTCTCTATATGTTGCCAACTTGTACTTCCCAAGCGCTTAGTACAGTGCTCTGCACACAGTAAGCGCTCAGTAAATACGATTGATTGAATGAATGAATGAATGTAGGTGATGCAGAAAGGAGAGGGAGGAGGGGAAATGAGGGCTTAGTTAGGGATGTACTTTTATGTTGTATGTTGTACTCTCCCAAACGCTTAGTACAGTGCTTTGCACACAGTAAGCGCTCAAAAACGATTGAATGAATGGATGTGAACTCGAGTCAGCCGGTGGTTTGACCCACGCTCCCATAGGGGCTGCGGACAATGCTGAGGAGTGGGCACAGGGTTAAAATCGGAGTTTCTTTAAAGTGACCCTCTTAAGGATTCAAGTGACAAGACTTGCACCCACTTTCCATGTGGCGTTCAGGGAAAGTGGATCCAACTGAGTCACTGGGAAAATTGGAGGCCCCTCGAGGTCATGGACTGAGCATCCTATTTTATTAGTATGTTTGGTTTTGTTCTCTGTCTCCCCCTTCTAGACTGTGAGCCCATTGTTGGGTAGGGACCGTCTCTATATGTTGCCAACTTGTACTTCCCAAGCGCTTAGTACAGTGCTCTGCACACAGTAAGCGCTCAATAAATACGATTGATTGATTGATTCTACCTTTTTCATCCCATGGGCTTAGCCTACTGCAGGTGCTCAGTAAATGCTAAGAGAGCTTGGCGAGGATGTTGATGATGTTGGCAATGAGGTAGCCCCAGAAAGTCACCTTTCAAAACACCCAGAACTCCATCTCAGTTTAATATTCAGAAGAGGAAAAGGGGGGAAGCGAAACCAGATAAAAAATTTGTTCCCCCACAGCACTTATGTATATAGCCTTGTACTAGATTGCTTCCCCTACCTGTAGTTTATTTTAAAGTCTGTCACAATAATAATAATAATGATGATGGTGGCATTTATTAAGCGCTTACTATGTGCAAAGCACTGTTCCAAGCGCTGGGGAGGTTACAAGGTGAGCAGGTTGTCCCACGGCTGGGCTCACAGTCTTCATCCCCATTTTACAGATGAGGTAACTGAGGCCCAGAGAAGTGAAGTGACTTGCCCAAAGTCACAGCTGACAATTGGCGGAGCCAGAATGTGAACCCGTGACCTCTGACTCCAAAGCCCGTGCTCTTTCCACTGAGCCACGCTGCATTTCTAAGGCTTATGTATATAGCCTTGTACTAGATTGCTTCCCCTACCTGTAGTTTATTTTAAAGTCTGTCATCCTAATAGACTGTAAGCACCATGTGAGCAGGGATTGTGCTGACCAACTCTATTGCGCAGAGCGTGCAAGCGCGTAGTTCAGTGCTCTGCACACAGTAAGCACTCATTAGACTGTAATAATAATAATAATATTGGCATTTGTTAAGCGCTTACTATGTGCAAAGCACTGTTCTAAGCGCTGGGAAGGATACAGGGTGATCAGGTTGTCCCACGTGGGGCTCACAGTCTTAATCCCCATTTTACAGATGAGGTAACTGAGGCCCAGAGAAGTTAAGTGACTTGCCCAAGATCACACAGCAGACATGTGGGAGAGTCGGGATTCGAACCCATTACCTCTGACTCCAAAGCCCAGGCTCTTTCCACTGAGCTGTAAGCACTTCTAGACTGTGAGCCCGCTGTTGCGTAGGGACCGTCTCTATGTGTTGCCAACTTGTGCTTCCCAAGCGCTTAGTACAGTGCTCTGCACACAGTAAGCGCTCAATAAATACGATTGATTGATTAAATACAAATGATTGATTAAGCCCTCAACACGTACCCGATTGATTTCATTTCATTAATCGTAGTTTTCTGTACACACCCCACCTACTCTACCATCAGTACTCAAAATTGTTTTAAATGATATTTGTTTAGCGCTTACTATGTGCCAGGCACTGTCCTAAGCATTGGGATTCTCACTTTGTTCTTCCCCCCATCCCATCCCCGCTGCACTTATGTACACATCTGTAATTTATTTGTATTGATGTCTGTCTCCCCCCCTCTCTAGACTGTAAGCTCACTGTGGGCACGGATGGTGTCTGCTTATTATTGCCTTGCACTTTCCTGAGTAAGCGCTGAATAAATACGAATGAATGAATGAAAGGTTGGACACAGTCAGTGTCCCACATGGGGTTCACAGCCTTCATTTCCCATTTACAGATGAGGAAACTGAGGCGTAGAGAAGTAAAGTGACTTGACTAAGGTCACAGTGTGGCAGCATCGAGATTAGATTAGAGCCCGGGTCCTTCTGTCTCCCCAGCCCTTGCTCTATCCGCTAAGCCATGCTGCTTCTCCTGTAGGCTCCTATAGGTTCTATAGGCTCCAAAGCTTTCAGGAGTCTGAGTGCATATACTTAGAATATACCATGTGGAACAGACAACCAGCACATGTGCCAGGGAGGAACCAGCCAGAAAAGCCTTGAGGCCCTTCTCCTATTGATTTTTAAAAGCTCTGGCAGGCTCATTGATTTGGGTTCGTTCCCAGAGAATTCTAGGATATATAGGCATCTGGTAAATGTAATTTCAGGCAGCAGGTGCTGCAAGGATATAATAATAATAATAATAATAATAATGATGGCATTTATTAAGTGCTTACTATATGCAAAGCACTGTTCTAAGCACTGGGGAGGTTACAAGGTGATGAGGCAGTCCCATGTGGGGCTCACAGTCTTAATCCCCATTTTACAGATGAGGTAACTGAGGCCCAGAGAAGTGAAGTGACTTGCCCAAAGTCACACAGCTGACAAGTGGCGGACCCGGGATTTGAACCCCTGACCTCTGACTCCAAAGCCCGTGCTCTTTCCACTGAGCCACGCTGCTTAGGAAATGTGTCCACCAACTCTGCTGGATTGCCCTCTCCCAAACGCTTAGTACAGTGCTCTGCACACAATAGTGCCGTTGATTTGATCATGCCATATTCCTTAGCTCAGTGCTTGGCAACCTCTATGCATGGAGAAGCCAGGCTTTGAGTAGTTGGGGTGTTGAGCCCTACCATTTATGGGCCTCAAGTGATGTAACTGGGCCCCGATGCCCACGGCCCTGTTGGATAAAGTCATAGCAAAAGCTGTTTCTGCCTGAAGAGGTGGGAAAGGGGTAGGGAAGAGAAGGGTGGGGGAAGTGGAGAGAGTGGGAGAGGGAGTCAGCCCCCAGCCCCCAGGTGAATTGGGGGGTAAGGTGGCTCCCCTCTGCTTCCACTGCTCTGAATGGGAGCCCTTCATCTGGTCCCCCCAGGGAGAGAGTTTCTGCCCCATTGTGTCAGCTGGTTGGGGGGTGGGGAGGCGGGAATTTCCCTTCCCTAACGCTGGATGCTGCGGTGGGCTCGGCACCCTTTTCGGAGGCCCTTGCCCTTCCCCTCACTCTTGCCCATGGCCCCCAGCCTTTGCAATTCCCTCTCTGGCTCTGAAAACCCTTGCCAAGCATGGGGTGGGCGGGCAGGAGAACATTCTGGTTCTGTCCCTTGCTCTCACCCCTTCTCCTGCTCCTGCTAGGCCTGTGGGGCCGATTCAGGAGAAACCCTCTACCCGCTTTACCTGCCGGCAGAAGAAACTGACTGAGGAGTGGTTGGGGCGGAGGGAGGAGATTTGTTAAGACCAGCTTGTGTCCTGCCCTTCTTGCAAAGGGAAGAATGGGGGTGGGGGGAGGAGAGGCTGACAGAGAGAGGAAAGAAAATAAACTTATTTAGGGTGATGTTATTTCTCCACCACGGTGACATTTGCCCCAGCTTAAGTGAACTTGCTCCCAGAGCTGTGTATGGAAGCCAGCAACAGGTTATCACAGCGGCTTAAACTCTTTCCCTGTCCCTGAGCATCCTGCCATCTGCTCAGCCCCATCGTGGCCATGGTGTGTGTGTGGTGCCCGGCCTGGGGCTGCTCTTGGTCACCCTGTCATATGGTGAGGTCTGAAGCTGCCATCTTCACTCCCCCTTGTCCCTTTCATGTTCCAAGGGCAGGATGGACCAGCTACTTTCTGCCCAGCTTCCTGCTTCCATAGATCGTTGCTCTGGAGATGAAGCTAATGGCATCACTCTTATGATGCCAAGCCCGCGGGGTGGATATTTATGCTTGATCTATGTCTGACTCTAAAAAGAACCCTAGGCTCCCAACTCAGCTTTAGGGTGTCAATTCCTTGAGAGGAGAAACCTGGCCACTCCCCCCCACCCCCTTTTTTTGGTTATTTTAAAATCTTTCTGGTGCTTAATAAGTGCTTTACCTCCTAGAAGATGTTTGAATAAGTATTAATGCTACTGTATTTGGAAATTAAGAAATGCTAACGTGACTGAGTTTGAAGCAAGCTCAAATCTCTAAAGTCACGGGCTTTCACACATCCAAAATTGATTATATTCCTTGCTTATTTTCCGGGTAGCATTCATCTCTCGTGACAGATTTACTGCATGTTTTTGAAAGAAAACTCTGCTTTTCATTGACCCACACAGTCCCAGGGTACCCTTTGGCTCCATTCCAGGAGGCGTTTGATTCCGACTTTCATTCAATCGTATTTATTGAGCGCTTACCGTGCTCAGAGCACTGTATTAAGCGCTTGGGAAGTACAAGTTGGCAACATATAGAGACGGTCCCTACCCAACAGCGGGCTCACAGTCTAGAAGACTTCCTATATAGAGGCAGAAATACTAGCATCCTATTCACAGATCATTGATTGACTTGCATCCAACACCTCAAACCTCTGTGGGGAGAAGCCTGACTCAAAACCCACTGGTGTATCCATCGACTCTCTCCAGACTCTGCCCTGTTTCAAATGAAGCAGCTAATTCGTCCCGAGTCTGGAAAGCTCAGGAATGTGTCTGTTGTCGTATTGAACTCTTCCAAGTGCTTAGTACAGTGATTTGTGCACAGTAAGCCCTCAGGAAATACGAATGAGTGAATGAGAGTGTAGCAACTTAGAACAAGATTGGCAACTATCTTCCGAAGAGGGATTTCCCCCATTTACAAAATTAAGTTGTGTTGTGGTGTCCCTGACTTGTCATGTGTTGTTTTTATTGCAGATAATAATAGTAACTATTGTGGTCTTTGTTAAGCGCTTACTAAGAGCCAGGCACTGTACTGAGTGCTGGGATGGATACAGCAATTTGTATTGCACATAGTCCCTGTCCCAGGTGGGGCTCAATGCCTCAATCGCCACTTTACAGTTGAGGTAACTGAGGCCCAGAGAAGGGAAGTGACTTGCCCAAGGCCACACAGCAGACAAGCGGTAGAGCTGGGATTAGAGCCCATTGCCTTCTGATTCCCAGGCCTGGGCTCAATCAACTACACCATGCTGCTTCTCTAATGGGATCAGTCAGCGTGTGACTTAGTGTAGAAGCAGTGTGGTCTAGTGGTAAGAGCAGGGGCCTGGAACCTGGGTTCTAATGTCGGCTCATTTATCTACTGTCCGATCTTGACCAAAAGTGGGGATTCGACACCTGTGTTTTCTCCTCCTTAATCTGTGAGCCCCCAGGTTCTTTTTCTTGAATGGGCAGGAAATACTTATGGATTTAAGTCCTGATTTTACCACAGAGACCAAGAACTCCACTGTTGCCCTAACGATAGACAATTGTCCATATCCTGGCCCTCCAACCAACTCTTTCCAGAGGCTATCTCCCAGATCCCAGTAATGAGGAAACCACCCTAGTTCTTCGGCCCAAAGAGGTCAGCGGGAGGAGAGTAATCCCGATCATTTGGCCAGAAGATTTCCTGAAACATACTGCGGTTAGTCAAATGGGCCGTGAGTCACCCGAGTGACAGCTGAGCCTCTTTAACGGGAGTGTGATTGACCATCGCTCTTCAGGGCTGTTTGGCTTCCACTCAAAATAGACTCACCAGAGCAATAATATGGTTTTAATTTAATTGGAAACAGTGAAACAGAAGCCTGGAGTCTTCCCCAATAACACTGCTGACAGCAGAATACCGGCTTGTTAGGCCAAATGCCCAAGGCCCAGCTGTTTGTGATTTTTTTTTTCTTTTCACTGCAGTTAGGTCGCATGATACTCGGGTTTAACTGAACTGAGCAGAAGACCTGTTGTCAAGGAGATGATGCTTTATGTCCTACGCATGGAAGGGTGTAAGCGTAGATCTTTTCAGCTTCCCGAGCTCACCTGGCACTCTGTTTCTTTGATGATAGATTCCCGTGACTCCAACTCTCTGCATCAGGAGCTGACTATCTTGGTCCCCAGGGAGCTTTCAGTTAAGATCTTCCTTGCTCTTTAATATCACCAGGTGTTGTCAAGGCAGGGAAAGGACAAAAAATTCACTCAGTATTATTCCAGGTTAGCACCTCTAGCAAAAACTTTGATGAATGAGTAGTCTGAAACTGTTGAAAATGAGCCTGAAAATGAAGATTTGTGTTGTATATGAGGATTTCATCTATCTCTATTATTTCTAATTCTTTCTTTCCCACCCATTGTCATGGATGATTGAGCAGTTAGTTCACCAAAGGGAAAGGGATAGCGACGATTGGTAATCGTGCTATATATTAAACACTTACTGTAATGATAATGATAATAATTGTGGTATTTAAGAGCTTACTATGTGTCAAGCGCTGTACTAAGTGCTAGGGTAGACACAAAGATAATCAGACCTCACATGGGACTCACAGTCTGAGGAGGGAGAACAGGTATCGAATCCCATTTTGGCGGTGAGAGTACTGAGACAGAGGCCCATGCTCTTTCCACTAGTTCCCACTGCTTCTGTGTACCACATGTTGGGATAGTTACAGGACAATTAGATTGGACACAGTCCCTATCCACATAGAGTTTCCAGTCCAAGGGGGAAGCGGTGTGGGTTTGTTTGTTAGTATATTTGGTTTTGTTCTCTGTCTCCCCCTTTTAGACTGTGAGCCCACTGTTGGGTAGGGACTGTCTCTGTATGTTGCCAATTTGTACTTCCCAAGCACTTAGTACAGTGCTCTGCACATAGTAAGTGCTCAATAAATACGATTGATGATGATGATGATGAAAAGAACGGAGACCCGAAAATAAGAGACCCTGGAATTTCAACCCAGCTCTGCCACTTTGCTATGTGACCTTGGGCAAGTCACCTGACTCTTGTTCCTCAGTTACCTTACCTGTAAAATGGGGAGTAAGGCTGTGGGCCCCACTGTGGGCCATGGCCTGTGTCCACCCTGACTGTCTTGTATCTACCCCAGTGCTTAGTAAAGTGCCGGGAACATAGTGTTTAGCAAATACCATTAGCAAAACATGCCCGGGGGGCGGGGGGATAGAGATCGCGTATCGAATCCCCATTTTACAGATGAGGCACCAAGGAGTTAAGTGACCTGCCCAAGGTCAGATGGCAGGCAAGCAGCAAAGCTGGGATTAGAGTCCAGGTCCCCTGGTTCCCAGGCCCATGTTCTTTCCACAAGGTCGCACAGCGATACTGAGGCCAGTTAGAAAATGACAGACATTTGCAGTGGCAACCCCATCTATGCTATAGGGGACTTGCTTTGTGGTGAATGAATCCACGCACCTGGTTAGGATCATATTATCATCAGTCTCTCCATCACTGAACGAGACAGAGAGGTCTCTCTCGCTCTTCCTCCCTCTCTCACTGTGGAGCATGAAAGCAAACAGCCAGGTCTCGCCATGAAGCACTCTCAGGTTCTTTATATTCCCATGGTGGCTCTCAACACTTAATTTTGCCATTCATAAAATTAAATACCCTTTCCAAGGCAATGGCCGATACATTTCATCTACCCTACTAATGTCACCCAAGCCATTCCCTATAGCTTTGGGAGGAGGAATGCATTAATGGCGAGGGCTTCTGATGCCGCCTTATATATGCCTTTCACATAGTGGCAACTAGAGAGTGTGATCCTGGGAGCAAGAAGACCTGGGTTCTAATCCTGCATCCACCATTGCCTTCTATATGACCTTAGACAAGTCACTTCTCTGGCCCTCAGTTTCGACATCTGTAGGATAGGGATTAAATACCTGTTGTCCCTCTTAGACTGTAAGCCCCATGGATGAGAGGGACTGTGTTTGGCCTGATTATCTTGGATCCACTCCAGTGCTTAGTACATCGTAAGCATGTGCCAAATATAATTATTATTATTGTTAGGTCTGTCTTTATAGGCTAGGCATCAGCCCTCACTATCAATTAATGTTATTTATTGAGTGTTCACTATGTGCAGAGGACTATACTAAGTGCTTAGAAGAATACAAAACATGTTGGTAGACCTGTTCCTTGCCCGTAAGGAGCTTACTGCCTAGAGTGGGAGACGTCACTAAAATTAATTACGGCTATATATGTGTGTTGGGACTGAGGGTGAGTTGAATTGCAAGTGCTTTAGGGTACAAATTCAAGTGCCGAGGCAATTCAGAAGAGATAAAGCATGGGCCTGGGAGTAAGAAGGACCTGGGTTTTAATCCCTGCTCCGCCACTTGTCTGCTCTGTGACCTGGGCAAGTCACTTCACTTCTCTGTGCCTCACTTTACATCATCTGTAAAATAGGGATTAAGACTGTGAGCCCAATGTAGGACAGGGACTGTGGCCAAACCAGTTACTTTGTGTCTACCCCAGTGCTCCGTAAAGTGCCTGGCACCTAGTGAGCTCATAACAAATACCACAATTTATTATTATTATTGTTACTAGGGGAAAGAGGGCTTGATCTCTTGGAGATGTGATTTTAATCAGGCTTTGAAAGTGGGGAGAGCAGTGGTCTGTTATGAAGGGGGATGGAGGATATGGCGAAGGGGTCAGTGGTGAGATAGTGAGACCAAGATACAATGAGTAGGTTGGCATTAGAGGAGTGAAGTTGTAGAGGACCTTGGATTTGGCTAGAAGGAAGTCACTGGCCAAGAATGTCTTTGCCTGTTCCACTCTGAAGACCTTCAGTTGCAGGCATTGCTAACTGCCTTTTGTTTACCCAACCTATGAGGTGAATTGACCACATCCCACTTAGATGGCCACAGTTTTGCTTGCCTGGGAAGTTAGTAATTTTAATTCAGAGAGCAGGCCTGGGATCTGTCACCCACTCTGAATTTTTGTTACTGCCATTTTCTTTGTTTTGTTTTCCATATCTTACGTAAGATTTCTTAACTGGACTGGGAAATGGCAAGAGTGTAAGCTCCTTGTGGTTAGGAAACGTATCATTTGCTTGTTTTGGACTTCCCAAGCACTTTGTACAGTGCACTGTACCCAGCGGTGCTCAATAAGTATTAGTACCACTAAACCCTGAGGAACCCTACGTGGACGAGAAAGGGTGAATTGTGGAAAACAACAGGGGACATTTATCTGTGTGTGGGTGGACAATTAGGGTAACTCAACACTGCAAAATACAGCGCTTCTAGGAAATGAGGTCAAATTTGGTGATTAGTCACTATGAATGAATGAACACTATGCCAACCTGCTCCAGCGTTATTACCCCCTACCCTCCTCCCCAAGACGAGGCAGGCCTGGAGCTCTGCAGAACGGGACAGGATTGGGGTGCTGACCTCCTTATTGCTACTTTCTTTTGGAAGGCATTTTGATATCCTCAATTCTTCCTCTGCAAGTCTGTTTCCCAATTCAGAGACCACACGGTGGGTCTTGTTTGCAGACCGACCGCCTTCTAAGGCAGGCTTGTTGGGGGAATTTTCTGGTCTAGCTCTCACCAAATGAGGCGGCCCCTGTCATCTCCGGACAAAACGGAGTAGCCCTTTTCCCAGCTCATTTTCATGGCTCTGCACAATGAGACTTGGGGTTAATTGACCAGGCTGGGGTTTTTTTCTTTGAGAAAATGGCTTGCAGTCCTGAATGCTTCTGCTGACAAGGTTACTGCTTTCTCTTTCATCTCAGATGGGATCTCTCTCTCTTTCTCTTGATTTACGCTCCCCCTCTCAAGTTTGCAATCCGTAGCTTGGGATCCATCCATGCAAAACCTTTGGGAATTGGACAGTAGGAATAATAATAATAATAACAATGATGGCCTGGGAGTCAGAAGGACCTGGGTTCTGATTCCGACTCTGCCCCTTGTCTGCTGTATGACTTTGGGTAAGTCACTTCACTTGTCTGGGCTTCGGTTACCGCATCTGTAAAATGGGGATTAAAATCGGTGAGCTCCAGGTGGGATATAGGCTGAGCCCAACCTGATCAATTTGCATACACCCCAGCGCTTAGTACAGTGCTTGGTGTAAAGTGCTAACAAATACCAGAAAAACAAAAACGAAAAACAAATGCGTTGTTTGTAGAAATGCTTCCTGCTCTCAAGAAGCTTACAGTCTAGATGGGGAGATGGGCATTCATATAAATTAGGGATGTGTACATAGGTGCTGTGGGATTGGGTGTGCCAAACAATGGCATTTATTGACTGTATACAGGGTGTAGAGCACTGTATCAGATGCTTAAAAGGTACAGGTATATATCTGTAATTTATTTATATTCATATCCGTCTCCCCCTTCAGACTGTAAGCTTGTTGTGTGCAGGGAATGTGTCTGTTTATTGTTGTACTCTCCCAAGCACTTAGCACAGTGCTGTGCACACAGTAAGCGCTCAATAAATACAATTTAATGATTGAATGAATACAGATCCAAGCACATAGGTGATCCAGAAGGGAGAATAGGAGAAATGAGGGCTTAGTTGGGGAAATCAATCAGTGGTATTTATTGAGCAGTTCCTGGGGAGAGCACACTACAGTAGATTTGGCAGACATGATTCCTTGCCCTCATTGAGCTTCCAATCTAGTGGGGGAGATGGACATTAAAATAAATGATACAAACGGGAAGGGGCAGAGTGCTAAGATATGGACCTAAATAACCCTGCGGGGGTAGGAATGGGTGAGTGTCAAAGTGCATGGGGGAGAATAGAGTGCCTGCAGGAGTTGTGATTTTAGTCAGGCTTTGACGATGAGGAGGGTAGTGATCTGTCAAATACGAAGAGGGAGGGAGGGAGTGCTGGGAAGGAGAGAGGATGAGAGCAAGAGAGAGAGAGAGGGAGGAGGTCAAAGAACAATTAAGGAGTTGGTCTCTGAGGAGTGAAGTGTTCGGGCTGGGTTGCAATGAGAGAAGATGAAGGATAGGTAGGAATGTCTTAAACTCGATGATGAGGAATTTCTGTTTGATGTACAGGTGGATGGGCAACCATTGGAGGTTTCTGGGGAAGTGGGGAGATGTGCAGAACCAAGTTTTAGACAAATGTCCCGGGCAGTGTGACTGAGTGGAATTATGCACGAGCCTGTGAATCAGAAGGACCTGAGTTCTAATTCTGGCTCCTCCACTTGTCTGCTGTGTGACTTTGGGCAAGTCACTTCATTTCTCTGTGCCTCAGTTACCTCATCTGTAAAATGGGGATTCATTCATTTAGTCATATTTATTGATGGCTAACTGTGTGCGGAGCACTGTACTAAACACTTGGGAATGTGCAATACAACAATAAACAGACACATCCCCTGCTCACAATGAGCTTATAGTCTAGAAGGGGGGAGGCAGACCCACCTGGGGGGTGTTTTTCATTGTTTTTCCAACCCTCGCATTGTTTCCTAGTGAAATGGATATACTCAGCCAAGTCCCTGAGAACTGTGGCCCGGCTAGGGGAAGACTTGGGGGTAATGGAAGCCTTAGGGAATCACCTCCTCTTCTTCCCCATTGCCCCCCCCGCCCCCCCAGTCAATGGTATTTGAGCTCTTACTGTGTACTAAGCACTGAGAGTACAGTGCAACAGAATTAGCAGACATGTTCCCTGCCCATAATGAGTTTACAGTCTAGAAGGGCCCAAGGTCATAGCTCCATGCAGCCTGGGGCTTTTTCTCGCCTTAGTTGGGCAGGGGAAGGATGGGGGCAGTGAGGAGGAGAGTTCTCTGCAATGTCCTAATGGCTACAGTGCTTTTTTTTAATGGTATTTATTAAGTGCTTACTATGTTGCCAGACACTGTTCCAAGTGCTGGGGTAGATAGTCGTATTTATTAAGTACTTACTTTTTGCAGAACATTGTACTAAGCATTTGGGAAAATACAATATAACAGACATGTCCCACATGGGGCTCACAGTCTTAATCTCCATTTTACAGATGAGGTAATTGAGGCCCAGAGAAGTGACTTAGAACACTTAGCGCTTAGTACAGTGCTCTGCACACAGTAAGTGCTCAATAAATACGATTGAATGAATGAAAGTGACTTTCCCAAGGCCACAGAGCAGACGAGTGGTGAAACTGGGTTTAGAGCCCAGGTCCTTCAGACTGTTCATTCTCTCCCTCTCCCCCCCATCTCTTCCCACTTGGGCCTCAGAGGTTTTGGAGGGTGGTGAGTACTGGTCACTTTCCCAGCCTGCCAAGGGTTAAATGCACCACATTGCTAGGCTCCTGCTTGGGTTTGCCACACTTGTGTATCCTTCTCTAAAAGTGCATTCCCAAGCTATAAAGAGGTGAAGTGATGTGTCCTGGGTCCCTCAGGGAACTGGTTTGAATGCTAAGAGTAGATGCCCGTCCATGCTGAGCTCTCCGGAGGGAAATGTCCAGTCACTAGCTAGCTAACTGGGATAGCTCTGTGTCCTAATAATAATAATAATGATGATGGTCTTTAAGTGCTTACTATATGCCAAGCACTCTTCTAAGTGCTGGGTTAGATACAAGGTAATCAGGTTGTCCCACATGGGGCTCACAGTCTTAATCCCCATTTTACAGAGGAGGTAATTGAAGTGCAGCGAAGTTAAGTGACTTGCCCAAGGTCACGCAGCAGACAAGTAGAGGAGCTGGGTTTAGAATCCATGTCCTCTGACTCCCAAGCCCGTGCTCTTGCCACTAGACCACGCTGCTTCCTAGGCAGGATTGCAGTTTTATAATAATAGTTTAGTGCTTCCTATGTGTCGAGCACCATTCTAAGCCCTGGGGTTACAGTCTAGAGTCTCCCCTTCTAGACTGTAAACTCACCTTGGTGCTGGGAATGTGTTTGCTTATTGTTCTTTTGTACTCTCCCAAGTGCTTAGTACAGTGATTTGCAAACAGCGCTCAATAAATGAATGAATGAATGCAAGTTAATCAGGCCGGATGCGGTTCCTCTCTCATGTGGGCTCTCGGTCCAAGTAGGGAACAGTGGACAAGTATTGAATCCCTATTTTACAGCTGAGGAAAATGAAGCGAACAGTAGTTAAGCAATGTGCCCAGAGTCACACATGGTCTTCCACTCTGCGGGCAGCTGGATGAAGGGAAATTGGGGCACACTGGAGCCTGTCAGGGCTTACCCTGTCTCTGAAAAAATTTGAAATCACAGGATGGGCAGCTCTAGCCCTCCCCCAATCTCTCCTCACTGTGTCCTCTCACAAGCAAAGGAGGATGGAATGTCTAGAGATGGATCTAGGACAATTCGAGAAACAGCATGGCTCAGTGGAAAGAGCCTGGGCTTTGGAGTCAGAGGTCATGGGTTCAAATCCCGGCTCCACCAACTGTCAGCTGTGTGACTTTGGGCAAGTCACTTTAGTTCTCCGGGCCTCAGTTCCCTCATTTATAAAATGGGGATGAAGACTGTGAGCCCCCCGTGGGACAACCTGATCACCTTGGAACCTCCCCAGCGCTTAGAACAGTGCTTTGTACATAGTAGGTGCTTAATAAATGCCATTATTAACTTGGGTCTCCCACACATTGGGGCAGTCAATTCTCTCTTCCCCCTCTCTCCCTGCCAAATATTCCTGGTATAATCCTTATAATAATAATTGTGGTATTGGTTAAGTGCTTACTATGTTGCCATACACTGTACTAAGTATAAAACACTGCGGTAGATACAAGATACTCAGTTCTGACACAGTCCTTGTCCATCATGGGGCTCTGCCTTAGGAAGAGGGAGAACAGACATCGAATCCCCATTGTAAAGATGAGGAGACTGAGGCACAGAGGAATTAGCCAAGCAGCATGGCTTTGTGGGTGGAGCACGGGTCCTGGAGTCAGAAGGACGTGGGTTCTAATCCCGGCTCTGCCACTTGCCTGCTGTGTGACCTTGGGCAAGTCACTTCAGTTCTCTGTGCCTCCATTACCTCATCTGTAAAATGGGGATTGCGAATGTGAGCCTCATGTTGGACAGGGTCTGTGTCCAGCCTGGTTGGCTTGGATCTACCCCAGAGCTAGTACAGTGCCTGGCCCATAATAAGAGCCCGGGCTTGGGAGTCAGAGGTCATGGGTTCTAATCCCGGCTCCACCACTTGTCAGCTGTGTGACTTTGGACAAGTCATTTCACTTCTCTGGGCCTCAGTTTCCTCATCTGTAAAATGGGGATGAAAGCTGTGAGCCCCACGTGGGACAACCTGATCACCTTGTATCCTCCCCAGTGCATAGAACAGTGCTTCACACATAGTAAGTGCTAAACAAATACCATTATTATTATTATTATTAACAAATACCATTTTAAAAAAGTGACTCATTCAAGATCACAGAGCAGGCAAGTGGCGGAGTTAGGATTAGGCTCTGACTTCCAAGCCCGTGTCCAGGAGGCCTCACTTGTATAAAGAAGTCTTCTTTCTCTTCCCCTCCGTCGACTTCCCCTTTCTCCCTCTTCCATTTAAAGAAAGCGGGTTGTTCAGCCACTGGCAGCGATTTAATACGGACATAACAGAGGAAGCGTGTCCTATCCATTCGTTCTCCTGGCTCAGGGGCCCTTTTAACATGTCTGTCCCTCTGAAAAAGAAATACAAGAAATCCCATTGTCTCCTCCCTCTGACTCCTCAGTACACAGTGACCCTGGGGGCTCTTGTTCCTTATTGAAGCTGCAGCGTGAAGCACAATTCGGATGATTAAAACTTGAAGTCTGATTTCCAAGCGTTTAGCGGAAGCGCAGACGGGAAGTTAGCCTCATTAGTTGATGTGGGGGGGATGAGGAACCAGGACTTTCCACCAGAGAGATTTTTTTCCGGCAGGAATTCAACTTTGAGGGAATCTGCAAGCAATTAAGATGTTTGGTGTTGGTTTGGGATTGCAGAAAGCCACTGGGATTAGCCTAGAATCACACAATATGTTCCCGCATTTTGGGGGAAAGGGCGAGAGGCAGGAGAAGGTACGGAAAGAACATTTTCTGGATCGGAATGTACCATGAGCTGTCGACCAGTGAGTGCTCCAGCGCTCTGAACAGTGCTTGGCACATAGTAAGTGCTTAACAAATACCGTAATTGTCATCCGGTGGGTTGGAGGACTGTGTCTTCGTGATTCCAATGGGGACTTGCTCATGTTAACCTCTGACCTAAGAGGGGAAGAGCCACTTAGAATTCCCCCTACCCTACTAGGGCAGGGGTTGGGGTAGTTAGCTTGCCATTCTGGGCCCGGCTCTGGAAATTGTTCCCAATCAATCCTATTTATTGAGTGCTTACTGTGTGCAGAGCACTGTACTAAGTACTGGGAGAGAACAACACACAGTATGACAGATGCATTGCCTGCCCACAATGAGCTATCAGTCTTAGTCCTACATTCCTCCTAGGAAGGTCATCGCCTTCATCCATTTCACCTTGTGAGTCTGAAAGTGGTGGGAATGTTGATCCCCAGGTCCAGACAGTGGGAGGGTTCCAGGGTCTCAGCCCCCTGCTCTAGCAGCATAGTCGGTCAGTCAGTTGTATTTATCGTATTTATTGTGCCGAAGTCTGTGCATGACCCCTAACCCATCCAGCGTGAAAACTACAACTCTCAGGACACCCCGCAGGCAGATTATCGATGCCCAGAAGCAGGACCTTCCTTTTTTTATGGCATTTGTTAAGCACTGACTTGGTGTCAAACACCGGTCTACATGATGGGACAGGTACAAGTTAATTAGGTCGGACCCAGTCCCCGTCCCTCGTGGGACTAACGGTCCAAGTAGGAAGAAGAACAGTTATTTAATCTTCCTTTTACAGTCGATTGTAAACAGAGGCACAGAGAAGTTAAGCGATTGCCCAAGGTCACGCAGCATGCAGTTGGCAGAGTCGGGATTAGAATCCAGGTCCTTCTGCCCCCCAGGTCCGTTATCATCATCATCAATCGTATTTATTGAGCGCTTACTGTGTGCAGAGCACTGTACTAAGCGCGTGGGGAGTACAAGTTGGCAACATATAGAGACGGTCCCTACCCAACAGTGGGCTTACAGTCTAAACTCTCTTCATTAGGCCACGCTGCATCTCACTGGGTAAGACCAGTGGTTGCTCCCTTAGCCCGGTGTTCCACGCATCTTGTAGTGGCAGCTAAAGATATGTAGAAATCAGAGCGATGGTTTATGCCCTTCCTGTGCATATTATTTGCAAAGATTATTGTGCACTTTTGGAACTCCAGCTGCCATCTGTACTCCCAGATTCCTCTCCCCCTCCAAAAAATAGTCATCACATACTAATTTGGGCATTTTATTGGGTTTGGGCCAGGTGGGTGCCAAGATGGGTTTCAGGATTCCAGCCCAGACCTCTCTACCTGTCAGGCTTCTCCCTTCATAGCGAATAGTAAATCCTCTAGACTTTAAACTCGTTGTGGGCAGGGAATGTATCTATTATACAGATATTATAGAGAAGCAGTGTGGCTCAGTAGGAAAGAGCACGGGCTTTGGAGTCAGAGGTCATGGGTTCAAATCGCGGCTCCGCCATTTGTCAGCTGTGTGACTTTGGGCAAGTCACTTAACTTCTCTGTGCCTCAGTTACCTCATCTGTAAAATGGGGATTAAGGCTGTGAGCCCCACGAGGGACAACCTGATCACCGTGTAACCTCCCCAGCACTTAGAACAGTGCATTGCACATAGTAAGCATTTAACAAATGCCATCATTATTATATTGTGTTATTGTACTTCCCCAAGCGCTTAGTAGAGTACTTTACACACAGTAAGCACTCAATAAATATGACTGAGTGGTAAATTTCCCTGCTATTTTGTGGAAGCATTTGGAGGCGTGAATCTTGAAACAGAACCCTCAAAGTTTCCCGTCTTTGCCGAGCTATTTGTGGAACCTGAGGCTTCTTGCCATTTTCCTCTTCCCCTTTGACCTTCTGCACCTCCTGGTATTAGCACCCTGAGGTTCAGGGAGAGGTGTGGCGAGGGGAGTAGAGTGGGAGTCCTCACGTGAATCTGAATTTTGATGGTTCCACTTTCTTCGTATAACAGTAACTTGACAGGATATTTCTTTCTTTTTTTTTTAAAAAAAAAAGTAACCCCCTGCACCTTAATCTCGGTGCGTTAGTCAATTGCCACATAAATGCTTGCCCATTAATTCACTGCCTTCCTGTCTGTCTTTCATCTTCTGGCTTTCCAAACATTCTCCTGTTTTACTTTCCATTCCCACCCCTCCTCCCCTCCCTCCTTCTGCCTTTAGCTATTTTTAATGCAATCTGGGTAAAGAAAGCCACTTCAGGTCCTGGTTACCAAAGGGGCTCGGTCAACTGTTTGAATAAATCATTTTACCCAAAGCTCAAAGCTTTGCCCATTGTCAGACAGCTCCTTCTTGACCGCTTCACCCATAAGGGGTCAGGAAGGGTTTAGCCAGTCTGATTATACCAGAGTTTATCACCGGAGAGATAACCGGCCTTTCTTTATCTCTAGGAGGATGGAATAAAATTGAAGTTCTGAGGAGCTCTTGACAGAATTGTAAGAGAGCAAGACAAGATATGGATAGAGAAGGGGAAATCCCCTTCTCTGATAACTTCTGTACAAGAGGCCGACCCAGCCAAACTAATGGAAGTGCCCAGAGGCAGGGGGTTGGACTAGATGGCCTGTCCAGATGGTTTGAAGCCATCTGGTGTAATGCTTTTCTTAAGTTTTCTCTAGCTGTTTTTCAGCCAGCCATCTGAATGGCTTTAGTACCGTAAGTGTGAATAAAAAATATATGGGCAGCTGGATCCCTGGGAGTCAAAGGGTTAGTGTCGTGTCTTGGTTTCACAGTTCACAGGTCAGCTGCAAACACTTCGGTTTTTAGAGGCTGGGGAGGAGAACTGCCTGCTTTTCCCAAGGGTTCAATTTTCAAAAAAAAAAAAAGTCTCAGGACAAGAAAGGAGGATTATAAGTTTTAGTTAAACAGAGGAAAGCTTGGGCTCTGAAACTTTTTTTTTTTAGAGAGTGAAGCGGAAACAGTAGTGAGGTTTGTTTTCTTTTTTGGGGAAAAGGAAAATTTGCTTGTGGCTGTTTCCAGTGTTTCTGTTCTTACCTGGTTAACAAATTGGATGCACCTATCCAGTTACTGTGATTGACAGAAACGGGGTTATTAGTCCAGTGCAGGAGGAGAGATTTATAGAAAGTGTATGAAGGGATCAGAAGGAGCTTAAAAAGCAGGAAGTCTCCTGGTGGTGATGATGATGGTATTTAAGCGCTTACTATGTGTCAAGCACTGTACTAAGCACTGGACAAGATAAGATAAGCAGGTTGGCTACTCAGGGGGCTTGGTCAGCTATTTGAATAAATCATTTCAGCCAGAGCCACAGACGTAATGGGGCTGGTTAGTCTTGCAGAGGAGAAATCTTTCTTTTCCCTTCCCCTTCTGCTGGACTGCAAGCTCCTAGTGGGCAGGGAATGTTGCATTACACTCTCTCAGCATTTAGTACAGTGCTCTGAACACAGAAAAAAGTTCAATAAATACCATTGATAGATTGATTTCCCCACCTTGGAGGTGGGGGCCATGACTATTCAGAGATTAGTAATAATAATAATGAAAATTGTGATATCTGCTAAGCACTTACTATGTGACAAGAACCATAGGCATGGTAGGAACCTGACAGATTTTTGCAAACAGCCAAACAAGAACTGTTCTTGCTGCTTTGATAATAACAGTAATAATAATAATTTTTAAAATGTGGTATTTAAGCACTTAGTACGTGACATGACCTGGAAGGAGGCAGTAGCCTAAGAAGAGCCCTTCCATGACTAAGCCTTCATTTCTCATACTGTCTCTCCCTTCTGTATTACGTGTGCACTGTACCCTTTAAGCATTCAATCTCCACCCTACTGTCAGAACGTACCATGTGTATCGGTAATTTATTTTAAAGCCTGTCTCCCTGTCTAGATTGAAAGCTCTTTGTGGGCAGGGAATGTATCTACCAAACTTTGATGTACTTGCCCAAGCACTTAGTACAGTGAACTCAATACTGGAATGGAATTCACTTTGTGGAAATATGGAGGGAATGGAGAGGGGTCAGTGGTTCTTTTACAATTTTTTATTTTTGTCAGTCTCAATAGGAGGTTGTCCAGGGCTCACAGTGAGGGCTCCTATTTGGCTGGGTTTACTACATACTGACATTATAATAAATGACCTTAAAGTCTTTCAAGAATGCTGTTCATCGACCATCTCTAGGGCCTTTCCACCTTAGTAGTGAGGGAGAAGGGGAATGTCGGTATTTTGCGTACCTCACTACACTGTAAGCTCCTTCAGAGCAGAGATCATGCATGCCACTCTATTGTGCTCTCCCTAGCACTTCAGTGCAGTGCTGTGACTGCAGTAAACAGTCAATGAATACCACTGATTGATTGGAAAAACAGGGAGGTGGAAAAAGGAGCATTGGCCTAGGAAGCCCTCCCAATCAGGCAGACAGAATCACCTAAGCCCTAAAATTTTTTAAAATGTTTCAAAATTTTTTTAATTGCTACGACTCCAAAAATTACCCTAGGGTGAGGGGCAGGGCAGATTAGGGACCCTATGCATCCTTCTTAACACTAGTTCTTTTTGTTGTGGGCAGGGACTACGTTCATCACGTCTGTTACATTGTACCCTCCCAAGTGCTTAGTGCAGTGCTCTGCACACAGTAAGTGTCCAATAGATACAATTGATTGAATGACCATGTCACGGTGACCATGTCACACCATAATCAGCTCCCCTCCTCTCTCCCTACAGAAAGAAAACAGTATGAAAAATATCGAGAAGACTCGGTTCATTCATTCATTCATTTATTCAATCATATTTATTAAGCACTTACTGTGTGCAGAGCACTGTACTAAACGCTTGGGAAAGTACAATACAGCAGTAAACAGTGACATTCCCAGCCCACTACGAGCTCACAGATTAAAGAGAGAGAAACAGACATCAATAAAAATAAACAAAATTACAGAAAAATACACAAGTGCTGTAAGGCTGGGAGGCAGGGTGTGGGGGAGAGCAAAGGTAGTGAGTCAGGATGACCCAGAAGGGAGTGGGAGATGAGAAAAAGTGGGGCTTAGTCTGGGAAGGTTATTTCTGGGATTTATTCTACCTCCCAAAGAAACCGTTTGCCACCCCAAAAGTAGCTTGCTTTTGACGCAGAGAAATAATATTTGGCTTCCTTGACAACAAAGGACTGAGGGACAGTGGGCAGTCCTCTCTTGGAATGTATTAAGCCATTCATTACACTAACACCTCTCTGAGGACCACAAACAGGAGAAAGAAAGTGTTTGAATGCTATTTGTACCAAAACAGAAGAGAAACAGTCATCGTGCCTACTAGGGTGGAAGGAGGGAGGTTTCTTTAGGAGAGTTTTGTTCTCAAGCATTCCCTGTCTCCCAGTTGTAATTTTCCCTACCGTCAGTCCTCAGTGTTTCAAATTCTTCTCTCCTGGGTGCTTTTTAGTGTAGTTACCTAGCTTTTTTCAGTCTTTTCCTTTCTGCGAATGTCAGGGGGCTGAATGAAAACTTTAAATAATAAGAGGCCACAGACATCTATGAGAAGAACCTGGGTCGAGTAGTGGAAGATGGGGCCGATATGATCCCAGCTCTGCCTCGGATTGCTGTTACACCTTTGGCAAGTTACCTGACCCCTCTACATCTGATTTCCCTCAGATGTCACCTGGTGCTAATAAAGTCCGCCTCTTTCCTATCTCCTAGGGATATCGTGGAGATCTAATGAGATAACTAATGTGAAAGGGGTTTGGGAACATAAAAGCATTATGCAAATTAAAGGTATTATTATTAATGTTGCTCTTTAAGTATATGTTTGTTTGGGCTCGAGGCTTGAGTCAATAAAGCCTTCTGTTTGGAGTGAAAGATGAGGAATTCAGAATTCTTGGCTGTGATTTTGGGCAACTGACTTTTCTCTGTATTTTTCAATCTTCCTCTCCTATGAGACTGCACGTGGGCTTGAACGTTGGTACACGTTTGAAATAATCGTTTCCTTCCCTGTTTCAACTACCTTGTTCCACTCATTCCCTTAAAAGAAATCCACATAAAGGTTTGCACCCACTAAACTGTGAGCTCCAGGCATCACGTCTACAAGCCCTGTCATAGTGGACTCTCCCAAGTGCTTAGGGCAGTGCTCAGCACACAATAAGTACTCCAAAAATAGCATTGATGGATTACAGCAGGTAGGAAAGGAGCAGTACTATCTGGGTGAGAGAGCTTTGATCTGAGATGTCTGAAGCTAAGACTTGGCCACCGTCCCCTGGATCCGGAGATAGAGAGAGGACTAGCTTTAAGGCTTCTTGACTTCTTGAACAAGTCTCTCCCCCCAAAGTCTGCTGCCTCCATAAACATTTGAAAGTGAGTGTCTTAGAGGGGGTGCCTTGTCAGAGAAATGCAGGGGTTTTATTTCCAGAAACTCTCTGTGGTTTGGATTTCTCATGTGGTAATAAGCTTGCCTTGCTCAAGTGACCTCGAGCAAGTCACTTAACTTTTCTGTGCCTCAGTTCCCTCGTCTGTAAAATAGGGATTAATACTGTGAGCCCTCCAGGGGCTGTGTCCAACCCAGTTTTCTTGTATCTACCCCAGGGCTTAGAACAGTGCCTGTCACATAAGGAGCGCTTAACAAATACCATTAGTATTGTTATTATTATGGGAGACTATGTGGGAATGATTCACAAGGTGGGACAGCACAGAGGCAAACTGTGCACCCGGAACCAAGATGCAGTCTGCTTTGTGAGAGCCAGGTGAAAACGTTTAATCCTAGAAAATGCTGTGGAGCGCCTATTTAGATAATCTTTTCTTTTAGTGTTTTGTTTTGGCCCTTACCTTTTCCAAGGTCTCTGCCTTAACCGGAGTATAAGAGAATCCTGAACTCTTCTCACTGGGTCTGAGTGAGTGTTCGCCCTTCTGTAATGTGCTTTCCCAAATGCCTAGTACAGTGCTCTCTCTGCACAGCATAAGTGCTCAGTAAGTATCAATGATTGTTCTCTTAGGGAAGCTGGCAGAAGTAAGTGGAGGTTTTACTCTCACACCTTCTCCGCACTCCCCCACTATTCCCTCTTCCTTGTTTTTGACTCACTCTTCCCAGTTTCTACTCTGCACAGCATAAGTGCTCAGTATCAATGATTGATTGTTCTCTTAGGGAAGCTGGCAGAAGTAAGTGGACGTTTTACTCTCACACCTTCTCCTCACTCCCCCACTATTCCCTCTTCCTTGTTTTTGACTCACTCTTCCCAGTTTCTACCCTTTTCTAACTTTTCTTTTCGTTTTCTCCATTTCTCACCAATTTTCTCCTTTTCCTCCATCCCCATGAGCGGCTTTGTAGCTCTTCTGCTCCCCCCCACCCCCCAGGCCCCATCTCTGCTTTGTTTCCTTTTCTCCTTTTCACTTTCTCCTCATTGTCTCTGTCCTCTCTTGAGGCTCATAAAACCTCCAGAGCTTGGATGTGTTGGTGGAACTGGGGTCACTAGAAGGTCAGAATACAGCTACCATTACATGCCCTTTGGAGAGAAGAACAAAACCCCTACTATTCGTTCCCACATTGCCTGTGTCCTGAGCTTGAAACAGTGAGCAGCTCCCAGCTCTGAAACCATGAGAGTTATTGAGGCAGAGACCACCGGATGTCCAAATCTTAGTGATCCGTGTAGGTTGAGTCTTCCGTTAAACTAAAAGAAACAACCTCTCCTCCGGATACCCCCCAACCCCCAATTTTTACCACATGGAGCTGGCAATCCAAGCATCTTCAATTATTTTTATGTTATTAAGTGCTTACTATGAGCCGGGCACTGTTCTAAGTGTCGGGGTACATACAAGCTAATCAAGTTGGACACAGTCCCCGTCCCACATGGGGCTCACAGTCTTAATCCCCATTTTGCAGATGACTTAACTGAGGCACGGAGAAGCTAATTGACTTTCCCAAGGTCACACAGCAGACAAGGACCGGAGGCAGGATTGAAACCTACATCCTTCTGACTCCCTGGGATGGCCTAATGGATAAAGCGTGGGTCTGGGATCTAATCCCGGCTCCTCCACTTATCTTCTGTATGACCTTTGGCTAGTCACTTCAGGTAACTGAGGCCCAGAGAATTTATCTGTAAAATGGGGATTGACTATGTCTCCTTTATGGGAACAGGAACTGTTCAACCCAATTTTGTTGCATCTTTCTGTTGTACTTTGTTGTATCCCAGTGCTTAGTTTCAGTGCCTGGCACAAAGTAAGTGCTTAACAAATATATATAAAAAAAACACTAAGCAAATGGAAAAAAGAAACAGGCTGACCTATCTTCTTCTGGTGTCTTCTAACTACTTGCTGTTAGTTTGGGGAACGTACAAAGAAGTGAAAGCTGACCTCCCTGCCCTCAAGGAGCCTGTAGGCTATAAAGGGAGAGAAGAAACACAGATTTCTAAGTCTACACTGGAAAAGGAGTGACAGAATATATATGGATGAAAACTAAGTGGATAGTCGAGAAGCATTGTAAGGAGTTTCTGTTGGATGTAGAGGTGGATAGGCAAAGCACTGAAGGTTCTTGAGGAGTGGGGAAACATGGATTGATTGATGTTGTAAAAGAGTGATCTGGGCAGCTGAGTGAAGTATGGATTGGAGTGAGGAGAGACGGGAGGCAGGGAGGTCAGCAAGGAGGCTGATGCAGTAATTCTCTTTATCTCTCTCTCTCTCTCTCTCTTCTGTGGGAGGCAACAGCAGGTGGAGACTAGCTTGCAGCAAGAGGAAGGTAACCCCCACCAAGCATAGAACCACACAGCACCGTAGGGTGCCCCAGTTCCTTGGGTTGGATGAGAACAGCCAACCTGTGGACTCTGTTGTCCAAAACAAAACTCCTTATCTTCCCACCCAAACCTTGTCCACCCGCCCTGACTTTCCCATCGCTGTAGACCACATCATCATCCTCCCTGTACCACAAGCCTGTACCCTTGGCTCTATCCTCGACTCCTCTCTCTCATTCAACCCACATATCTAATCCATCACTAAATCCTGTCGGCTCAACCTTCACAACATCGCTAAAATCTGCCCTTTCCTCTTCATCCAAACTGCTACCGTGTTAAACCGAGCACATACTGTCCTACCTTGATCACTGCATCAGCCTCCTTGCTGACCTCCCTGCCTCCTGTGTCTCCCCACTTCGGTTGATACTTCACTCTGCTGCCCAGATCATTTTTCTACAAAACCATTCAGTCCATGTTTCTCCACTCTTCAAGAATCTCCAAGTGGTTGCCCATTAACCTCCACATTTAAACAGAAACTCCTTTCCATAGATTTTAAAGCTCTCGTTCACCTTCCCCCCTCCAACCTTACTTTGCTGCTCTCCTATTGCAACCCAGTCGATACACTTCGCTCCACCAGTGCCAAACTACTCACTGCACCTTGATCTCATCTATCTTGCCACTGACCTCTCGCCCACATCCTGCCTCTGGGCTTGAAGGCCCTCCCTCTTCGTATCCAACAGACAATCAATCTCACCACCTTCGAAGCCTTATTAAAGCCACATCTCCTCCTATTAGACCTGCATTTCCTCTTCTCCCCCTTCCTTCTTCATCACCCTTACACTTGAGCCGCATCCTTTCTTCACCCTTCACTCAGCCCCTCAACACTTATGTCTCTATCTGAAATTTATTTACTCATATTAATGTCTCTCTCCCCCTCTAGACCATCAGCTCATTGTAGGCAGGGAACGTGCCTACCAACTCTGTTATAGTGTACCCTTTCAAGCGCTTTGTACAGTGCTCCGCACACAGTAAGCACTTAATAAATATGATTGAGACTAGCGTAGCAGGCAGACCAACCTTGTGTGCATCACAGAGATTGCTTTCCCTGAGCAGAGCCCCTGTGAGGGTTCATTCATTCATTCAGTTGTATTTACTGAGCGCTTACCGTGTGCAGGGCACTGTACTGAGCATCTTGGGAGAGTACACTATAACAATAAACAGACACATTCCCTGCCCACAACGAGTGATTGGAATGCAGTGAGGCAGGTTGGAAAGCAGAGAGGCCTGGCATGGGACAAACCAGAATTAGAGGAGCGGGGATCAATCCTGATGGGCAGAAGCAGTGTTGCCTAATGGATAGAGCATGGGCCTTGGAATCAGAAGGACCTGGGTTATAATCTCATTCATTCATTCATACAGTCGTATTTGTTGAGCACTTACTGTGTGCAGAGCATACTAAGCGCTTGGGAAGTACAAGTCGGCAACATATGGAGACGGTCCCTACCCAACAAGGGGCTCACAGTCTAGAAGGGGGAGACAGACAACAAAACAAAACATGTGGAATCTCGGTTCCACCACTTGACTGCTATGTGACCTTGGACAAGTCTCTTAACTTCGCTGTCTGCCTCAGTTTCCCTCATCTGTAAAACGGGGATGAAGACGGTGTGCCCCAGGCTGGATAAGGACTGTGTCCAATCTGATTAGCTTGTATCTACCCCAGCGCTTAGTAGAGTGCCTGGCACAAAGTAAGCTCTTAATACCATTAAACAAAAATGTGGAGACAGTGCAGGAGGTCATTACTAGCTCTCTCTTCAGCCACACGTGTCTCCATGGCTATGACCTCACCAGTCAGCACCATCGTCTTCCACAAGGAAGGCCGGCTCTGAGTGTGTGGTTATATAATTAAAATGCCAGATAAATGTATTTTGTTTAATGTTTATTTCTAGCAAGCCCAGGGCATTAACTACCGGATAATTGTTTCCTAAATGTACCTCTGCTTAGTTTTAGGTGGGGGAGATCCTGGGGGGCCCTTTCTGAACATTGGTGGGAACATGCTTTTGATCTTGGTATCCCTTTCACTCGCATATTTTGCATGGAATGTTTGAATACACAATGGTATACTGAAGGGTATCAAGTGGAATGGGGAATGCCAAGCAATCACTTTTTAAGTACCATCTTCAAGTGGCGGCCCAGGGAATGGACAGGTAGCTGATTGGCCTTCTCTGCCCTTCAGAAACTCTGTTAATCTCCGTGAACCTTGATTAAGGGGGTGATACCCTAGAACCCCTGCCTCCTCTTGGCTCTAATCAGGCTGGAATGCATTTAAGAGCAGAGGCTGTTCCCCCCTCATCAGCAGCAAGGAGAGCGTTTCAGAGTTGGCAACAACACGTCAATGCCCTTAGCAGGTCTCTTCCCACTGGGGATGAAGAGCTGCCAAAAAAACCATTTCTTCTGCAGTGAAGTGAACGAATGGCTTGAGCTCCCAAATTTGATAAAGCCACCAAGTGCAATTAGTGGCGGAAGGAAAACCAAGGCTCTTGGATCGTCTGGTCTGCAGTCAATAATGAAAATAATAAGGATTGTGGTATGTGTTAAGTACCACAATGATTATTATGTCTGAGCAGCATGGCCTACTGGATAGAGCACAGGCCTTGGAATCAGAAGGTCATGTGTTCTAATCCCCGCTGCACCACTTGTCTGCTGTGTGACCTTAGGCAAGTCACTTAACTTCTTTGTGCCTCAGTTACGTCATCTGTAAAATTGGGATTGACAGTGTGAGCCCCACATGGGACAGGGATTGTGTCCGTCCTGATTTGCTTATATCCACTGTAGTGCTCAGTACAGTGCCTGGCACATAAATGCTTAGCAAATTCTGCAATTATTATTATTATTATGCTGCGGTATTTGTTAATCACTTATTATATGCCAAGCACTGTACTAAGTGCTGGGGCAGATACAAGATGATTAGGTCCCACATGAGACTCACAGTCTAAGTAGGAGGGAGAATAGGTGTTGAATCCCCATTTTGCAGTGCAAAAACTGAGGCGCAGAGAAGTGAAGTGATTCACCCAAGGTCACACAGCAGGGAAGTGGTGGAGCCGGATTAGAACCCAGGTCCTCTGACTCCCAAGCTCGTGCTCTTTCCTCTACCGGACCTCCATCCTCCTTAAATTATGAGCCTTTTGGGCGGGGACTGTGTCCCACCTGATTAACTCCAGGGCCTATTCTTGGAGGAGAAATATATGTCAGAGCTTGTTAAGGTCTTAACTTTTGGAACGCTGAGAAGGGAGAATATTCCACTATTACCACCGTACTGAGTACAGAAGTGCTCAATAAATGCGATTGAATGAATGAATGAATCTCTCTGCTCTCCTTTGCCAGTAAGCTTCCGGCTGGAGTTGTCTTGGGCTGATTTCTGAGTTGTCCATTCACTCCCAGAATTGCAACCAGGCTTCAGCCCACGGCCGATAGGTTTCGTTTGCTGCTTTTGCGTTTTTAGTTTTTATCATTCCTTCTGTGTCTCTTGCCCAACCCCTCTCCCCATTATTCTTAGATGGTCGCCCCTTGAGCGTTCAGGGACCGTGCCTAATTCTCGTCCGTGTACTTTTTACCAGGGCTTACTACAGTGCTTTGCCCTCAGAAGATGCTTAATAAATATAATCACTACTACATGTCAGTTGCTAGAGAAATTCTGAGTTCAAGGTTAAGATCTCTATTTTGTGTTCAGTAATTGCCAGAGTCTGGGATTGAAAAAACAAATAAGTTGGGCTGGCTGAAATGTTCATCAGGATCATCAGGGTTATACCATGATCATTCATTCATTCATTGTCATGTTTATTGAGAGCTTAATGTGTGCAAAACACCGTACTAAGCATGCAATAATAGCAATTGTGGTATTTCATTCATTCAGTCTTATTTATTGAGCACTTACTGTGTACAGAGCACTGTACTAAGCGCTTGGGAAAGCACAAAACAAAAATAAACCATGACATTCCCTGCCCACAATGGTAAGTGCTTACTGTATGCTGAGCACTGTGCTAAGCACTGGGGTAGATTCAAGATAATAAGGTCCCACATGGGCCTTCCCATCTAATATTTCTGCTACATCTAACTTTACAGGGTATGGTCTTTTCATTTTTCCATTATCAGTGAAGTACACGGTTAAGTACAGGTCTTGTTCTGTTCAACTTCTTCTATACAGCCTTGAGAAGCAGAGTAGCCCAGTGGGTAGAGCACAGGCCTGGGAATCAGAGGACCTGGGTTCTAATCCCAGCACCACCACCTGTGTGCTTTGTGACCTCGGGCATCTCACTTAACTTTTCTGTGCCTCAGTTCCCTCATCTGCAAAATGGTGATTCGGTACCTTTTCTCCCTCCAGCTTAGACTATGAGCCCCATATGGGACCTGCTTATATCTTATATCTATCCAAGTGCCTAGTATAATATAATGCTTAGCACATAGTGAGTACTTACCAAATACCATTATTATACTTATTATTGTTATCATATGATATAAACATGATATAATAAAATGTGAGGATGAAATCAGGAATCCACCAGTGCTTTATGCCACACAGACACTTCACCTCAATCAGTCAATCCATCACTGGTATTTATTAAGCACTTACTGTGTGCAGGGCACTGTACTAAGAACCTGAGTACAATACAGTTGCTAGACACATTCCCTACCCTCAAATGCTTATGGTTTAACACTTTCTGGATATTAGATTGAGAAACATTGTGGCCTCATGGAAAGGTTTGCTGGGAGTCAGCAAACCTGAGTTCTAAGTCTGCCTCTGCACAGCACTTGGCACATCATAAAGTGCTTAACGAATGCCGCAGTTAATATTATGTGTAGTTCTTTAAAATATCGCTAAATCTTCCTCTTACAGTGCTTGGCACATAATAAGCACTTAACACGTGCCACCATTTTTTTACTCTTTACAGTAGTTTTACCTGGATTCATGGTGGGAAAAAAAAAATCACAGAACAATCCTTGGCTGTGCCAGCTCTTCTTAAACCACAACAGAAACCTGAGATGCAGGAAAGAGAAAAAAAAATAGGGGAGAGACAGATTGGGTCCAATCTATATCCTTTCCTATTTATGCAAGTTCTGGTAAGTACACAGAGTTAGAGAAACCCACAAACCGACTTCCATAAATATCCATTTTTATCTCGGGCTGGAGCACATGTGTTCACAGATCACCTGGAGGAGAAAGAAACCACCCATTCCTCGGTAGCTACAGACAGAGAGAGTGCAGAGCTCCATTCTGAATTTAACAGCTTTGCAAGTCTTGTGCTTTGGCCGGCGCTAAATCCAACTGGAATGTACCAGTCTTTAAGAGGGAAAGTAGTCCTTCTAGATCTTGGGAGATTTTGTTGCCCAGATAGATCTCCTTCACTCTTTGTCCTTTGGTAGTAATTCTATTCTATTGTAATTGTATTCTATTGTGTTGAATTGTGATTTTCCCTGCATTAGGAGCCTGCGTGGTTCTACAGTCAGTCTCTCAAAATGGGTTGCATGATGAGAGGTAGGATGACTCTGAATAGCCTAACCAGAAAAAGGTAAATGGAGAAAAGTGGCTCTTTGCCTGTTTCTCCGTGAATTGCTACAGGGGAGTCATCAGGGCTTAATTTCGAACTTCAGCTGGAAGATGACAACCCAGAGTGAAGCCATATTCTTTTTTAATGGTATTTATGTGCTTACTAAGCCGCCGGTACTGTACTAAGCACTGGGGTAGATACAAATTCATCAGGTGAGCACAATCCATATCCCACATGGGGCTCACCATCTTAATCCCCATTTTACCGATGAGGTAACTGAGGCACAGGGAAGTGAAGCAACTTGCTCAGGGTCACTCAAGAGACAAGTGGTAGCATCAGGATTAGAACCCGGGTCCTTCTGATTCCCAGGCCCGTGCACTCTCCAAAAGACCATGCTGCTTCTCTTTGGAATTTGCCTTGTAGATTTACAAGATGCAGTTCGTAATGGCTTACTGGAATGTGTACACTTCTCCCTGTGTGTTTTAGTGGGTGCAGCTAGACTGGAAATCAAAGCAATAGTTATCCCAGAAATGTAGAGTTATTGGTCAGTGAACCAAATCTTTGGACATTCTCCCCAGTGTGGCTTTCTGACTTACTGAGGAAATTTCACTTCAGGTTTGGAAGTTGGCCGATCTCAAGCTACCAGAACATTGGAGTTTATAGTGAATCACTCTGTTGTTCTATGGAAAAACAATCCACTAAAATCTATGGAATGATTCAAACATTTTTTGCCTCTCCCCTGCAAATGCTTGGTGCTAAGGCCATGGAAGTGCATGGTAGCAGCAGTTCAAATACCCTTAAGGATTGTGTTGGAGGCTGGAAGAGAGAGGATAAAGACCTTCCATAGTGACATTCCAGTGGTTTTCCATGAGAAAACCAAATAGTTACTTGTAATTTCGTAAAATGCCTCGTTAACGTTACCCAGAAATAAAGACGAGACAAAAACGCCCCAAGGTGGAGAGTTGCTGACTTTTAATTTCTCGTCTGGTAGGTTATATATCCAAAGTGTTGAAGAACTACACAGAACATGCCTGCGATGGGGAATACACCTCTCTGAGGTGTCCTCACAGAACCACTATTAGCATCCAGTCTTCCTTTTACGGCCGAAATCTCCCCAGCCACCAGATGTGCCCGTCCAGATACCCGCAGCACTACGCCACCGCTTTCAAGGAGGATGTTTCCTGTGCCGTCAGCACATCCCTCCAGGTAATGCCCCGGCTGGGGCAGTTTGGTGTTGATGCTGTGGACTGTCACGCCTCCCACATGTTCATTCTTTTTCTCCATCTCCCCTTCAAGGGATTTCCCAGTCAGGCGGTATATGAGCTCGAGGCAGGGTTTCCACTGTTAATCATCATCATCATAATTATAATACTGGTGATATTTGTTGAGCGCTTACTGGGTGCCAGGCTGGGGTAGCTATAAAAAGATAAATCAGTTTGGACGTGGTCCCTGTCCCACGTGGGGCTCACCGCCTAAGTCCCCATTTTACGGATGAGGGAACTGAGGCACAGAGAAGCCAAGTGACTTGACCAAGGTCATACAGCAGACAAGCAGGGGAGCTGGAATTAGAACCCAGAACTTTCTGACTCCCGAGCCCATGCTCTTCCTACTAGTCCATGTTGCTTCTCGTGTGTGTATGTGATTCTAGTAGGGATTAAGACTGTGAGCCCCACATGGGACAGGGACTGTGTCCAACCCGATTTGCTTGTAACCACCCCAGCACTTAGTACAGTGCTTGGCTCATACTAAACGCTTAACAAATACTATCATTATATTATTATTACTAGCACCCAGGCTCTCCTCCCAGGATTCAGGGCCGAGTGGGTGGTGGGGGATAACAATAATAATAATAATAATGGCATTTGTTAAGTGCTCACTATGTGCGAAGCACTGTTCTAAGCGCTGGGGGGATACAAGGTGATCAGGTTGTCCCACGTGGGGCTCACAGTCTTAATCCCCATTTTACAGATGAGGGAACTGAGGCTCAGAGAAGTTAAGTGACTTGCCCAAGGTCACACAGCAGACATGTGGCGGAGCCGGGATTCGAACCCATGACCTCTGACTCCAAAGCCCGGGCTCTTTCCACTGAGCCACGCTGCTTCTCTGTGTGGGGAGGGGGTGGTAATGGGGGTTTTTCTGAGTGTTTGTGTTTAGTTCTGGGTCTTCAATAATAATAATTATGGTATTAAGCACTTACTGCGTGCAAAGCACGGTTCTAAGCACTGGGGTACCAAGTCATTCATGTTGGGCACAGTCCCTGTTCCACTTGAGGCTCATACTCTTAATCCCCATTTTTATAGATGAGGTAACTGAGGTCCCGAGATTTTTAAGTGACTGGCCCCACATAGCAGACGTGTGGCGGAGCTGGGATTAGAACCTAAATCCTTCTGGCTCCCAGGCCTGTGCTGTAGCCACTAAGCTATGCTGCTTCTCTACAGGATTCTTGCTGCTCTCCTTCTACAACCCAGTCTGCTCACTTTGCTCCTCTACCACCAACCTACTCTCTGTACCTCAGTCTCATCTCTCTTGCCACCAACCTCTTGCCCCCATTCTCCCTCAGGCCTGGAGCTCCCTCCCCTTTGATATCTGACAGACCACCACCTTCCTCACCTTCAAAACCCTCCTAAAATCCCATCTCCTCCAAGAAGCCTTCCCTGAATAAGCCCTCGTTTCCCCACCCTCCCCTCTTCATTGACTGTGCATTCGGCCGTGTACTCCTTAAGTCCTCTGATACCCCACAGTACTTATGTTACATTATCCGTTTGCCCTCCTACTTAGACTGTGAGCCCCATGTGGGACAGAGACTGTGTCCAAGTCGATTACTTTGTAGCTACCGCTGCGCTTAGAACAGCGCTTGACACACAGTAAGCACTTACTGGAGAGTTTCCAGTACTCTATCAGTCTTGACTGAGGGAGGGAGAGTCAAGCAGAGGCCTATCCATTCCATTCCTAACTTGGACCGCGGCTAGCGAGTGGAAGGCAATCTCCCACAAGTCAAAACTCCCCCGTGCTGGGCAACAGCGGCATGGGAGAGTCGAAGGCAGAGACTCAAGTTGACTGCGTGGAAGGAGGCAGTGGTAAACCACTTCCAGGTTTTTGACCTTATTTTTACCAAGAAAACTCTACGGATACACTACCAGAACGATTGCCGGTGGAGGTGGGGCCTTCTGGGAGAGACGTGTCCATGGCGTCGCTATGGGTCTGAGATGTCTCAATGACATAACAAGCACTTACAAATACCATTATTACTATTATTCTATCTTTACACTGCCATTTCTCCTAGCTGTAATTTATTTACGTCCACCTCCCCATCTGGACTGGAAGGGGAACGTATCTACCAACTCTATTATATTGTGCTCACCTAAGTGTCCAGTACAGTGCTATGCACTCGGTGCTCAAAAAATATAATTGATTATGTCTACCAACTCTGCTGCTGTATTGGACTTCTCTAAGGGTTCAGTACAGTTTTCTGCACACAGTAAGCCCTCAAGTACCATTGATAAAATAAAATACCATTGACAGAACACTGTACTGAGCTCTTGGGGGAGTACAGGATAGCAGAGGTGGTAGACATGCTCTCCTCTCTCAAGGCACTTGTGATCTAGTTGGGGAGACAGACATTAGACTACTACAATGTAAACTCGTTATTTGTAGGGAACGTGTCTGCTAACTCTGTATTGTACTCTCCCAAGTGCTAAGTACAGTGCTCCGCTATAATAATTATTATAGTATTTGTTAAGCACCTACTATGTGCCAAGCACTGTTCTAAGCACTGGGGGAGATACAAGTTAATCAGGTTGTCCCACATAGGGCTCACAGTCTTAATCCCCATTTTACAGATGAGGGAACTAAGACACAGAGAAGCAAAGTGATTCACCCAAATCACACAGCCAACAAGTGGCAGGGCCGGGATTAGAACCCATGCCCTCTGACTCCCAAACCCGTGCTCTTTCCACTGAGCCACGCTGTCAATAAATATCATTGTTTGATTAAAATGAATTACATAAAGGGGAGCTACAGAGTATAAGGATATGTCCATAATTGCTTTGAAATGGGGTATCAAAATGCTTAGCAGGTGCGGACTCAAGTGTGTAGGTGAAGCAGAAGTACTTATGAGCCAAACACTGTACTTAGTGCTGGGGATACAAATTAATCAGCCCGGGCACAGTACTTGACCCAAATGGGGCTCACGGTCAGAAGAACAGGTATTTTACTGATGCCTGTTTTATCAGATATCAGGCTTATTTTACTGATTAGAAGACTGAGGCCCAGAGAAGTTAAGTCCAAGGTCACAGAGCAGGCTAGTGGCAGAGCAGGGATTAGAATCCAGATTCCCTGACTCCCAAACCCTCGCTGTTTTCCCTAGGCCATGTTGTTTCTTCAAGCAGTATGAGTTTAGTAGGGCTTTGAAGGCGGGGTTATAAAATCACTCTTTCAAAGGTGTTTGAGCATAAATTTAAGTGGTTAGTAACAGTGTTCTGCACACAGTAAGCAGTCAATAAATATCATTGGATGAGTGATAGTCTTCTAGATTGTCAGCCCGTTGTTGTGTAGGGACCGTCTCTGTATGTTGCCAATTTGTACTTCCCAAGCGCTTAGTACAGTGCTCTGCACACAGTAAGCGCTCAATAAATACGATTGAATGAATGCACTGAACATGTGAAACATTAAGGTTGCCAATCCCTGATACCAGGCACATTTCGTACTCGTAACGAAATCTCCTTTAATCCCACGGTTGATTTTGATTTATTCTTCCGCTCGGGGATTTTGGTCTGAATGTAGAGAAACCCTGTAGTCCTTTGAGGGTTTCTGGCTTGATACTTGACAGAAGTTCTGCAGATTCATTATCTCTTTCCTGAGGCCCACGGTGTAGTTGAACCAGTAGTATAAAGAAACCAAACTGCATTTGCTATTAAAAAAAAGCTACCCATATTTCCATATGGATGCAACCTCTTGCCTAATTGCTTCAAAGCAGACTTAGTTAATGGCTCATCAGTTGCTGCTCAAGGGTACAAAATTGTAGTTCTGGGTATTTCAAACAAGCAAACAGACTTAATTAGGAGATAAACTGAAGGTAGAAGAAGGGAAGAAATGTAGCAGAACCTGGAGAGGTATGCACAGCTGAGCTCCCTCTGAGGGACAAAACAGCGTGCTGTAGTGGATAGAGCACGGGCCTCGGAGTCAGAAGGTCATGGGTTCTAATGCTGCCTCCCCCCACTTATCTGCTTTGTGACCTCGGGCAAGTCACTTCACTTCTCTGGACCTCAGTTACCTCATCTGTAAAATGGGGATTGAGATTGTGAGTCCCACATGGGACAGGGATGGTGTCCAACTGGATTTGCTTGTATCCACCCCAGGACGGGGTCTGGCACATAGTAAGTGCTTAACGAATACTATTATTATAATTATTAGATTGGGAGATGCTCAGTGGACTACGATTGAATGAATAGTTTTGATGTCTGACTCCCCCATTCTAGACAAACCGGGTGTGGGCAGGGATTGTCTCTATTGCTGAATTGAACTTTTCAAGCGCTTAGTACAGTGCTCTGTGCGCAGTAAGTGCTCAATAAATACGATTGAATGAATGACTGAATAGTGGCTACCCTTGGGGTTCTGGGCTTCATGGTAGGCACTAGCGATCCCCCCTCCTTTTTAGTGGTATTTAAATACTTGCTATGTGCCAGGCACTATACTGAGCATTGTACTAGGTACAAGATAGTCAAGTTGGACACAGTCCCTCTCCCACATGGGGCTCACAGTCTTAATCTCCCTTTTACAGATGAGGTAACTGAGATAGAAGTGAAGTGACTTGCCCAAGAACACACAGCAGATGTGGTAGAGCTGAGATTAGAATCCAGGTCCTCTGATTCCCAGGCCCGTGTTCTTTTCACTAGGCCATGCTGATTCTCAAACCTTGCAGATCTGTCAACAATAACCGAGTTCAGCTTTCATGCCCACCCTAAAACATAATAATTGTGGTATTTGTTAAGCATTTACTATGTGCCAAGGCACTGTCCTAAGCACTGGGGTGGATACAAGGTAAATAGGTCAAGCGCAGTCCCTGCCTCACATAGGGTTCAAAAAGTAAAAGGGAGAGCTGGTATTGAATCCCCATTTTACAGATGAAGGAGCTGAGGCCCAGAGAAGTTAGGTGACTTGCCCAAAGTCACACAGCAGATAAGGGGCGGAGCTGATCCTCTCTGTTCCTCTAGGCCATGCTTCCTGAAATAAATATAAAATGGGTAAAACTCCTACACAGGTATACTCTTTAATAAAAAAAAATATTGTCCACAATTTTCACTTTCACAAATGTGTAATGAGCTCTTTGAAAGGAGTTATGTGGCCCATTTATTCAGTGATATTTATCGAGCACCTATGTGTGCAGGGCATTGTTTAAGATATTAGGAGAATACAATAAAAGCAAAAGACATGATTCCTGCCCCGGTGAGTTCACAGTTTAATGAGGGAGACAGGTGGAAATTCTAGAGTGACAGTGGGACCTGGAGAAAAAAAATATGTATGCAACTGGTGACAAGAGAATGGGGAAAATGAATGCATCCTGCAGGTGGGCAAATCAATTTTGTTTGATTCCTTAGCGCAGTTAGCCTTCTAAAACTCCCCCTAAGAGTTATAATAGATAATAATGTGATAATAATAGGTAATGTGATAATAGAGATGGGAAATGAAATTAGCTACTCCTGTCACCGCCGGGTTGTGGATCATCAACTGTGGTGTTGACATTTCCAGTCTCCCTGAACTCCTTTCCAGAAATGTGGTTAATTCCATGAGAGAAAGTCCAGGAGGGACTCTCCCTCTGTTCCCCCCACTCCCCCCCCCACACACACACACAAAAAAAAGCAACGATTCCCTGAGGAGAAGGTGTCACAAATCCAAAGGAAATGCCACACTGGCAGTGTTAACAGGCCTGTCACTAATCGCTAATCCTGGAGAGGGGTGAAAAGGACAGACATCCAGTGAAGGGAAAAGCCCAAGGGGATCTGTGTATATTTTTTTAAAAAAGATTTTGTTTCTGATGAGGCAGGTACACATTTTGTGATGCTAGGCTCTTTCTGATGGGGTTGTGTACTAGATATCTTGTAAGAAGAGAGAGAAATGAAGGAAATAAATGTCACTGTTTTGGTGAAAAATGGTCCATAACTAAAACAGTGCTGGGAAATCAATCAATGGCATTTGAGCACTTGCTGTATGCACAGCACTATACTAAGTGCTTGGGAGAGTTAGTAGACACGTTCCCTGCCCACAGTGAGCTTACAGTCTAGGGAAATGAAAGCACTTGCTGTGTGTGCGTGTATGTGTGCACACACATGCACCAATGCACCTGCTCACTTTCCTCAGGGATCTTGGATTCATTGATTCGTTCAATTGTATTTATTGAGCACTTACTGTGTGCAAAGCACGGTACTACATGCTTGGGAGAGTACACTATAGCAATAAACAGGCATATTTACAGTGTAGCTTACAGTGTAGAGGGGGAGACAGACTTTATATTAGCGGCTGATTATCTTCATTAGTCGGAGGCTATCAAAGGCTCCAGCCAAGGAAAACTTTCACTGCAGCAGACTGAGAGGAACACTTGGCTGAGATGACACAGACCGAGTTCATTCATTCATTCATTCAGTCGTATTTATTGAGCACTTACTGTGTGCAGAGCACTGTACTAAGCGCTTGGGAAGTCCTTACCGAGTCCTTACTGTAGGAGACTAGCTCAACTGTCAAGTACTGTGGGTGTGCCAGGGAGTTATGGGAGAGCAGAATTGACATCATGGAAACCGGGTTATGTTTTCCTCCTTCCCTTGCCCTCCATCCAGTTTATGGAATGCCTCTTTGGGAAAATCCTCCCTGACGTATTAGAGGAACTCAAATCACGGTCTGCGAGCCGGGGCCTTTTGTGTGGTTCTGAGGGGAAACGGTGGAGAGGGCAATTTCTGCTGACCTAAACCAAGCCACTTAACCTTTCTGGGCTCTGTTCCTTATCGGTGAACTGGGACTATTAACACCTGTTTCCTACCACCCTGCTAGCCACTGGGAGAGGATTAATGATTCGGTGCCTGAAAAGCCAATACTGAAAGGTTCAGATTATCATCCTCTGCACCATCAGCGCTTAAATTCAGATGGAACCGTTTGCGAAGCTACTACAGGATAGAAAAACAGGTATTCTGTAGTTGGTCTGGTACTTCAACTTCAAAGATTTTCAAAAATGACAGATGGGCCTGATGTGCCATATTTACCTACATAGTTGCCCAACATTTTCCACAGAGTTTTGGCAACCCTTAGACAGGGGAGGGGCTATTACCCTGGGAATTAAGTTTAGCAATAAGGGGAGCAGAAGTGGAAAAAAAGAAGAGGAGGAAAGGAGGGGAGAAAGAAGAGAATGGTAGGAGGGCATTTGAGGTTAAGATACCAAGTGCGTCATACAGTAGGTCTCAATGCCTCCCAATATCCTCTTCCTAACCTCAGTGAAATCACTTTCCATCATGTAGAGCCTATATCTGCTGTGTTAGATGTTCTTATTCATTCAATTCACTCAGTCATATTTATTGAGTCTTGTTGTGTGCAGAGTGCTGTACTAAGCGCATGGGAGTGTACAATATAACAATAAACAGACACATTCCCTGCCCACAATGAGCTTTTTAACCCTGCTTGCACTATCACTGCTTACAAAACTAAACTTTTATTTCCTTCTCAAAAGATGTGGTGGGGTGGGAGGAGGTGATTAATCCAGTAAATATGGTAGTTTAGCCTGTTTTCTCCCCCCCCCCCCCCCCCCCCCCCACCTTCATGCACCTAAAGGGATGGTGAAAACCTTTATGAATGAGTCTATTACTGCAGGCTTGGTGGGACAGAAGGAAGGTAATGATGTTTTAATTGCCTGAAATGGCTTCTTCCTCTTTCCTGACCTCTGATCCAGTAAGCTGAAGTTGGCCATGGTGGTGGTAGTGTTAGAGGAGAAAAACGAATAGAGCAGCATGGTTTAGGGGAAAGTGGGTGGGCTGGAGTCAGAGGATGTGGGTTCTAAACCCGGCCCCACCACTAATCTGCCATGTGGTCTTGGGTAAGTCACTTCACTTCTCCGAGCCTGTTACCTCATCTGTAAAATGGGGATTAAGACCGTGAGCCCCACGTGGGACAGGGACTATGTCCAGCTCAATTACGTTGTAAATACACCAGTGCTTAGTACAGTGCCTGGCACATAGTGAGCACTTTTTTTAAAAAAAAACAAAACCCAGGGTACTTTCTGATTCTTTTCCTCATTTTATAGTTGACATCTAGCTTTTGATCACGGCATGCAACTTTTCAAATCAATTATTCATGCATTGCTTCAATATGAAAATGGCAATTATCATTCAGCCTATAGTATTTTCCGGTAAGCCTATCTAACCATCGGGCCTGTTGGGGCTGATCGAGCATGAAGATTTTAGACTTTTGTTCTCCAGTGGATGTATTCCACTTCCCTTGTCTGGGTCTTGGTGTCGACTGGGCAATGGGAAAATAGGAACAGAAGCATTAGCCCAAAGAAATTGCTAGTTCAAATACATTTTTGCTAAATTCATTCTCAACATTCCAGGAGAGATGTACACAAGAGAGAAGTGTGTGGGGGGTGGGGGGTAGAAGGGGTTCAGATTACTGGGGTTGTTTATGTTTTTTTTTTTTTTTGGAATAACAGCATCTGGCTTGCCTCCCCTTCATTTCATGGTTGGCTGAGTCCATTATAGGCTGGGAGAAGAATGGACTGTCTCTGTCCCTCCGTTGAGCTTTGATGGGCCATTTGGAATTGATTTTAGAGGAATAGTGCAGGCACAGATACCTCAAAACCTTTTCCAACTGATGGTGTTTTTGTGGGTGTTCCCCTTGATTTCCGGCACTGCTGCCTCAGTGTACTGGAGAGGAACAAGAATCAGAAGCCTGAAGACTGTGAGCCCGTTGTTGGGTAGGGACCGTCTCTATATGTTGCCAACTTGTACTTCCCAAGTGCTTAGTACAGTGCTCTGCACACAGTAAGCGCTCAATAAATACGACTGAATGAATGAAGGCCACCCGTTCTATGAATGGGCTTTTTCTATTGGAATAGGAGTAGCCAGATCTCCTCTCGGCTAACGTGCCCTGTTTGGGAGTGCAAATTAGGCTGCCTCTACCAGCTGGGGCCCAAAAAGACAGTTAAGGATGGTTGGGAATTGGGGTGGTGGGGAGGAGAGAGATGTATATGCAGACCCACACCCCCTTTCCCCCCACCCAACTAGACTGCAAGTTCTTCAAGAGCAGGGATTATGTCTACCAACTCGTGCTCACTATAGTGCTCTGCACACAGTGGAAAGCAGCCAGGTGTAGCGTAATAATAATAATAGTGATGGTATTTAAGCGCTTACTGTGTTACTAAGTTCATTCATTCATTCATTCAATTGTATTTATTGAGCGCATACTGTGTGCAGAGCACTGTACTAAGCGCTTGGGAAGTACAGGTTGGCAATATATAGAGACGGTCCCTACCCAATAGTGGGCTCACAGTCTAGAAGGGGGAGACAGACAACAAAACAAATTAACGAAGTAAAATAAATAGAATAAATATGTACAAATAAATAAATAGAGTAATGTTGGCAACATATAGAGACGGTCCCTACCCAACAGTTGGCTCACAGTCTAGAAGGGGGAGACAGAGAACAAAACAAATTAACAAAGTAAAATAAATAGAATAAATATGTACAAATAAACAAATAGAGTAATACATATACTAAGCACTTACTGGGGTGGTTACAGGGTAATCAGATTGTCCCACGTGGGGCTCACACTTTTAATCCCCATTTTACAGATGAGGGAACTGAGGCACAGAGAAGTTAAGCGACTTGCCCAAGGTCACACAGCAGACAAGTGGCAGAGCCGGGATTAGAACCCACATCCTTTGACTCCTAGGCCTGTGCTGTTTCTACCAAGGCACGCTGGTTCTCTAGCGTGGTGAATAGAGCATAAACCTGGAAGAAGATCGTGGTTCTAATCCTGGATCCACCACTTCGTTCATTCATTCATTCATTCAATCATGTTTATTGACCGCTTACTGTGTGCAGAGCACTGTTCTAAGCGCTTGGGAGAGTACAATGCAACAATAAACAGGCAATAAATTACAGATATGTACATAAATTCCGTGGGGCTGGGAGGGGGGAAGAGCAAAGGGAGCAAGTTTGGGTGATGCGGAAGGGAGTTGGACGTGAGGAAAGGTGGGGCTTAGTCTGGGAAGACTTCTTGGAGGAGATGTGCCTTCAGTAAGGCAAATCGAACACAATGCCTGTCCCACATGGGGTTCACAGTTTAAACCCCATTTTACAGTTGAAGCCCAGAGAAGTGAAGTGACTTGTCCAAAGTCATACAGCAGGCAAATGGCAAGGCCAGGATTATAACCTGGGTCTCCTGGCTCCTAGGCCTGTGTTCTTTCAAACTAGACCAAGCTGTGTAGAATCCCACTCTCTCTTTCTCTTCTTGGTGCCCTGACCTTATCCATTTTCATCTAATTCCAATTAAACCTAAACCTGTCACATCAGGAAAGGAACACATGGTGTAGCGTGGGAGAGGTGTGGTGAAGGAAATACATTACCTCTTTTCAAAGCACCCTGACAGTTTCATGTTGGACAGACCGTTATGGTAAATTTACAGCTTTCATGGTTGGGGGCTTATAGAAGTTCATAAATATCGCCTGAACTGTCCACTGGAATTATAACTGTAATTGTGGCCTGTCTCTTGTTCTGCTTCAAAAGAGAATGGAGCCCAAAGTATGAATCTTTCTTAAGAAAAAAGTTTTTCTTCAAAGGAAACAGATAATCTTCACCTTGTAGATAATCAAATGGGGTTTTGCCAGTCGTAATCCAGTCCCGTTTCTGTGGGTCATTGATGCTGGAAGAGAAGGGCAAAAGTAAACTTGATTTTAGAAATGGAGACTCTGTGACTGTGAGCCCACTGTTGGGTAGGGACCATCTCTATATGTTGCCAACTTGTACTTCCCAAGCGCTTAGTACAGTGTTCTGCACACAGTAAGTGCTCAGTAAATATGATTGAATGAATGAATGAATGGCTAGGTCAGACTTAGTTTGAAATGCAGGGAGCCTTAGAAAGTAAAGCATTTGAACTCAAACACCAGTGCCCTAAACAAATCTTGCAGATTTACACAGCCCTCAAGCTAAGTCCTTGAACGACATCAGTCAGTGATATTTATGGAGCGCTTACTATGGGCAGAGAAACGTACTAAGCACTCGGGAGAGTACCGTATAACTGGTAGATGTTTCCTTCCCACAAGGAACTTACAGTCCAGAGAGGGTGAAAGACATTACAGTAAATTACAGATATGTACATAAATGCTGTGAAGCTTAGGGTGGGGTGAATATCATGTCCTTTTCAAGCGCTTAGTCCAGTGCTTTGCACACAGTAAGTGCTCAATAAAAACGAATGAATGATTAAATAAATATCTTGGCCTAGTGAGGAGCAGAATGAGGTAGTGGACAGAGCATGGACTTGGATGTCAGAAAGTCACGGGTTCTAATTCCGGCTCTGCCACTTGTCAGCTGTGTGACCTTGAGCAAGCCACTTCACTTCTCTGTGCCTCAGTTACCTCATCTGTAAAATGAGGATGAAGATTGTGAGCCCCGTGCGGGACAGGGACTGTGTCCAACACGATTACCTTGTTTCTACCCAGCGCTTAGTACAGTGCCTGGGATGTAGTAAACCCTTCTTAACAAATACTTCAGTTATGCGTTGTTATTACTAATTTATTTGTCTTTTTCCTGATTTCTTTGGGGGCGTGCGTGTGTGCCGGCTCGTACCTCCGCAGAAGATGTTGGACGAGTGCCAGGACCGGAGGACCTGCCAGTTTCTCGTCAACAGCCGCCGGTTTGGGGCGGACCCCTGCCCCAGAACCAGCAAGTATCTCGTCGTCTGGTACAAGTGCAGACCCAGTAAGTACCGCCTCTCTCCACTCGTTCTGGAGAGCCAGGCGACCCTGGCTTCTGTCCCCCAAACACCTCTCTGACGTCGCCCTTAACCCATTTCCATCTAGTGAACGTGGTTTACGTTCATTTCCAAGTCCTCCTGCGGAATGCAGGTGGCAATAAGTACCTTCCATGGAAGGTCTTACCCGTTGACTACTGATTTAATAAATAGCCTTCCAGGGCTGCTGGAGGGGTCTCAGCCATCAGGTGCATCAGGCAGGTTAGAGAAGCAGCATGGCCTACTGGAAAGAGCGTGGCTTTGGAGGACCTCGTTTCTGCGAATTGCTCTGTCAGTGGCATACTGTGAGACCCTGGGCATGTCGCTTAACTTCTCTGGGCTTCAGCTTCCTCAGCTGTAAAATGGGGATTCAGTATCTGTTCTACCTCAGCTTCAGACTGTGAATCCCCATGCGGGACAGGGACTGTGTCCATCCTAATTAATTTGTACCTACCCCAGCACTTAACAAGTAGTATAAAACAAACAAACAAAAAGGCATTTCTCTTATATATTTTGCTCCCTGAAGTGTTGGCAGAGTCAGTGACATTTATTGGGCACTTACCGTGTGTGGAGCACCGTACTAAGTACAAGACAACAGAGTTGGTAGACGCGTTCCCTGCCCACAAGGAGCTTACAGACTAGAGAGGGAGGTAGACATTAAAATAAATTTTCAGATATGTGCATAAGTACTGTGGGGCTGAGGGTGGGGGAGAATAAGTGCTTAGAGGGTACAGATACAAGTGAGAGGGCATTGCAGAAGGGAGAGGGGGAAGTGAGGGTTTAGTCAGGGAAGGCCTCTTGCAGGAGAGGTGATTCTTATAAGGCTTTAAAAGTCTGAAGAGTGGTTCTGGGCCAGAGGGAGGACATGGACAAAGCATTGGCAGTAAAACAGAGGAAACTGAGGTACCGTGAGTTGGGTGGCATTCGAGGAGTGAAGTGTGCATACTAGAGTATAGTAGGAAATCAGCCAAGCGAGGTAGGAGGGCGAGCTGATTGAGTGCCTTAAAGCCAATGGTAAGGAGTTTTGGCTTTACGTATTGCTTTATTCATTCAGTCGTATTTATTGAGCTCTCACTGTGTGCAGAGCACTGTACCAAGCGCTTGGGAAGTACAAGTTGGCAACATATAGAGACGGTCCCTACCCAACAGCGGGCTCACAGTCTAGAAGGGGGAGACAGACAAACAAAACAAAACATGTAGACAGGTGAAATAATGATGGCATTTGTTAAGCACTTACTATGTGCCAAGCACTGTTCTAAGCACTGGGGAGGATACAAGGTAATCAGGTTGCCCCACATTGGGCTCACAGTCTTAATCCCCATTTTACAGATGAGGTAACTGAAGCCCAGAGAAGTGAAGTGACTTGCCCAAAGTCACACAGCTGACAAGTGGCAGAGCCGGGATTAGAACCCATGACCTCTGGCTCCCAAGCCCGGGCTCTTTCCACTGAACCACGCTACTTCTATGCTGTTGAGCACTTACTGTATGCAGAGCACTATACCAAGCTCTTGGGAAGTACAAGTCGGCAACATATGGAGACGGTCCCTACCCAACAACGGGCTCACAGTCTAGAAGGGGGAGACGCACACTGTACCCTCCCAAGGTTTAGTATAGTGCTCTGCACGCATTAAGTGCTATATAAGCACCATTGATTAATTGGAAAAATAAGTGTAATTAAAAGCGTGGCTCAGTGGAAAGAGCACAGGCTTTGGAGTCAGAGGTCATGGGTTCAGATCCTGGCTCTGCCAATTGTCAGCTGTGTGACTTTGGGCAACTCCCTTAACTTCTCTGGGCCTCAGTTCCCTCATCTGTAAAGTGGGGATTAAGACTGTGAGCCCCACGTGGGGCAGCCTGATCACCTTGTATCACCCCAGCGCTTAGAACAGTGCATTGCACATAGTAAGTGCTTAACAAATACCATCATTATTATTATTAAAACAAGCCTGCAGTTCCCAACCCCCTTCTTCCCACCATGGCGAATGTGTTAGTGGCTCATGCCCCTCCCCAAATGGATGCACGGAAGAGGAGTTCCTTTTGTCATCACCCGGATGAACGTGGTCTTTATTTTTCTGACCGCCCCAGTTCAACTTTGTGTACCTGATTCCTCTGGGGAAAATGAACTGTAGCAGTTAATCTGCGACACGGCCAACATTTTCAAAGCAGAATCCAAACAGACAGGCGTTTCTAATGAATGAACATGACAGATAATCGGGGAAGAGGGGCCCCCCACCTCCAATTAGACGGGGCCCAGCCATGGGGGTGATTTTTAGAGAAGCCAACGGGTTTGTCTCCCAGAAATGACCGGCCGGCTTGTTGCAACAGATTCGGAGTGTTAGACCTGAGCGAGGGTGGGTTTTGTAGGCTGTCATTCAAAGTCCTTGTGCAGGTTGTCACAATTTCAGGTGACTTTCCGGCAGGCTCTCTGGTTAGGGCCAGTAGTAAGACTTGTTACCTTTCTCCGGGTGAGGAGTTTTGAAAGCAACCTTAGTGCTTCAAATTCCATGCCGCGGCATCGTCCCCCAGGCCCGTCAAATTTTTATTATTTATAATACTACTAATAATAATGATTACGATGGTATTAGGTAAGCACTTACCATGTGTCAAGCACTGGGGTAGATACAAGCTAATCAGGTTGGACTCAGTCCCTGGCCCACGTGGGGCTCACAGTTTAATCCCTATTTTATGGATGAGGTCACTGAGGCACAGAGAAATGAAGTGAGTTGCCCAGGGTCACACAACAGACAAGTGGTAGAGCTGGGATTTAGAACCCATGTCCTTTTTTGACTCCCGGATTCGTGCTCTATCCATCACGCCATGCTCCCTTCACGGATTCTTCTGCCACTTGCCTGCTGGGTGATGTTGGGCAAGTCACTTAATTTCTCTGGGCCTCAGCTACTTCACCTGCAAAATGGGGATTAAGAGGGAGATATGGACTGTGTCCAACCTGATTAGCTTGTATCAATAATTGGCGGTATTTATTGAGCACTTACTGTGGGCGGTGTACTGTAGTAAGCACTTGGAAGAAGAAAATGTAAGAGTTGGTATTCACGTTCTCTTCCCACAGTGAGCTTAAACAGTCTAGAAGGACTGAGTGTACCTCAGTGCTTAGTACAGTGCCTGGTACATAGCAAGCACTTAACAAATTTATGATATAATATATATCATATATTTTATAACATATAAATTTATGAACAAATTTATGATATAACAAATATGATTAACAAATTTATCATATGCTGTCAAGTTTCCTCCGACCCATAGCGAAGCCATGGACACATCTGTCCCCGAAAGCCCCACTTCCATCTGTACTCAGTGTGGGAGAGTATCCATAGAGTTTTTCTGGTAAAAAATAAGGAAGTGATTTACCATTGCCTCCTTCCTCTCAGTAAGCTTGAGTCTCTGCCCTTGACTCTCTCCCATCTCAACAAATACCATAAAAAACCTCCTTATTAAATTCAACCAGCAGCTCCTTTTTTAATGGAGTTTAAGTGCCTACTATGTGCCAAGCACTATACTAGGCCCTGGGGTAGATGCAAGATAATCAGATTGGACACAGTCCCAGTCCCAAATAGAGCTCACAGGCTTAATCCCCATTTTGGTGTCCTTTTACCATTTTGGTTTTGAACTCAAAGCTTGAGCGTGACCCCATCCACAAAGCCCTCCCTCATTAACCCCCTCAATCCTATAGTTTCCCAGTCCGAGGCATTACCCTTTCCTCCCTTCCCAGCTAAGTTTTGTAACTGTGGTTTCCCTTGCAACTCTTTTATGTATTTGTACATGTTTTTGGTGATATTTTTTCTGTTTGCCCAACTCATCCCCCCTCATCTCTTAAAAGCTACTAGAGGGTGGGAGTCCTGTTCCCCGCCGACCTAGGGTGGTTCTTTTGGATCTGCACTCAAGGAACTGAATGTTGAACGGTTCTGCTTGCTCCCAGATGAATACAAGAGTAAAGTAGCCTGCGAAAATGACAAGCTGAGATTGAGTTGCAAGAGGAGCATGGTGATCGCCATCTACTCGGCTGTCTTTGGCAGAACCCAAGGAGGTAGCCTGGAGTGCCCCTATCAGAATCTGGCCATGCCCACGATAGGTAAGTTCTGCCTCTAACCCTGTCTTTTAAAGCCCTGTCTCACTCTGCATGGGCAACGGTACAATCAATTAATGGTATTTATTTATTCATTCATTCGATCATATTTAGTGAGAGCTTACCATATGCAAAGCACTGTACTGAGCACTTGGGAGAGCACAACACAACAATAAACAGACGTGTATCCTACCCACAATGAGCTTACAGGCTAGAAAGGGAGACAGACATTACTATAAATTACAGATCTGGAGGTAAGTGCTGTTCGGCTGGTGGGGGGGTACAGGCCGTAAGGGTGATGCAGAAGCGAGTGGGAGAAAAGGAAAGGGGGGCTGAGTTAGAGAAGACATCTTGGAGGAGGTGGGCCTTCAATAAGACTTTGAAGGGAGGGAGAGTAATCGTCTGTTGGATGTGAGGAAGGAGGGCGTCCCAAGCTAGAGGCAGGACATGGTTGAGGGGTTGGGGGTGAGATAGATAAGATCAAGGTATAGTGAGAAGATTGGCCTAGAAGAGCAAAATAGGTGGGCTGGTTTTAGTAGGAGAGTAGAGAGGTGTGAGGTAGGAGAGGACAAGGGGATTGGGTGCTTTAAAGCCAGCGGTGAGGAGTTTCTGTTGGATGTGGAACTGGAGGTTCTTGAGGATTTGGGAAAAGTGGACTGAACGTTTTTGTGAAATGTTTTATTTAAAGATAAAGAATGAGACCAAGTATTAAAGAATCACTGTGTGTTCAAGGATGGTAGCAAGCTAGGAGGGTTAGGGAGCAGTAGGGAAACTGTCCATTTGCCAGTTTTTGAGTTGGCTTGTTGACTCACTGGAGTCACTCTGTGCAGGGGTCGGAATGGAAGAACCCTGGCTCGTGCTCTTAATTGGTTTCACGAAAACAGAGTGGTAAGCAAAAGAATACCAAGCCAACTGTAATTTGCAGTGGAAGTAATATAAAGCGTGTGAATCCCTTCCCAAAAATTGACCGAAACAATATACATCAATAGTAATGATTGAGTACCAGAAGCAATGTGGTCTAGAGCTTAGAACAGTGCTCAGCGCTTAGAACAGTGCTTTGCACATAGTAAGCGCTTAATAAATGCCATTATTATTATTATTATTAGTGGATAATAATAATAATGGTATTTTTAAGTAATTACTATGTGCCAAGCACTGACGGGCCTGGGAGTCAGAAGGTCATGGGTTCTAATCCCAGCTTCGCTACTTGCCTGCTGTGTGACCTTGGGCAAGTCTCTTCACTTCTCTGGGCCTCAGTTACCTCACCTGTAAAATGGAGATTGAGACTGTGAGTCCCCCTCCCCTGCCATAGGACAGGGACTGTGTCCAACTCAATTTGCTTGTGTCCACGCCAACGCTTAGTACAGTGCCTCACACAAAGTAAGCACGTAACATACACCATCATTATTATTACTAGCGGAAAGAGCACGGGTCTGGGAGTTGGAGGACTTGGGTTCTGTTCTCGACTCCACCACTGCCTGCTGTGTAACCTCGGGTAAGTCACTTAACTTCTCTGTGCCTCAGTTACCTCATCTGTAAAATGGGGATTAAGACTGTGAGCCCCATGTGGGACAGGGACTGTGTCTACTTGCTTGTATCTACCCCAGCACTTAGTACAATGCCTGGCATAAAATGCTTAACAAATACTACAATTAGTATTATTATTACTGTTCAGAGCAATCACATTTCCTGTGTGCTTACTGCATGCAGAGCACTATAATAAGCATTTGAAAGAGTACAATATGCCAGAATTGGTATATACATTCCCTGCCCACAAGCAACATAGAGTCGAGAGGGGACATTATACTAAACGCTTAGGAGGGTGCAGTAGAGGTAGGAGAGTAATAAACATACATATTTATCACTCTATTTATTTATTTATTTATTTTACTTGTACATATCTATCCTATTTATTTTATTTTGTTAGTATGGTTGGTTTTGTTCTCTGTCTCCCCCTTTTAGACTGTGAGCCCACTTTTGGGTAGGGACTGTCTCTATATGTTGCCAATTTGTACTTCCCAAGCGCTTAGTACAGTGCTCTGCACATAGTAAGCGCTCAATAAATACGATTGACGATGATGATGAGAGCAGTTCTCTCCTTGGAAGCAGGGATAGATGGTCTTCAAATGAAAGAGGTCTGGTGTATCCCTCTGTGAAGGGAAGACAGAAAGTGACTTCCTGCAGTTTTGGAGCTTGAGAGTCACTTTGTAGGTGGGAAGATATTTCTAGCTTTCTAACCGCCAAGACTCTCGTTTCCCGTTCAGTCTCACCTTGGTTTACGGTTCCTTCCTATGGTGCTATAAGTGGAAAGAGAATGATGATGCCCCAGTCACGGGCTTCAGTGACAGGGAGGATTGTGGTGCCGGCAACGGGTGATGGATGGGTTAGGTGACGGAGGAGAGTTAGAAGGGAAGTTGAGCTCAGTTTGTTTCTCAGCAGACTGCTGGTACCTTAAATTAATAATAAATAATTATTTATTTATTTATTTACATTATTTATATTAAATAATAATAAATACGATTGATTGATTAAATTATTTGAGTTCTGGTTTGAGGTCGATGCCTTTTAATAATAATAATAATAATAATAATGATGGTATTTGTTAAACGCTTACTATTTGCAAATCAATCAATCAATCGTATTGAGCGCTTACTGTGTGCAGAGCACTGTACTAAGCGCTTGGGAAGTCCAAGTTGGCAACATATAGAGACAGTTCTTACCCAACAGTGGGCTCACAGTCTAAAAGGGGGAGACGGAGAACAAAACCAAACATACTAACAAAATAAAATAAATAGAATAGATATGTACAAGTAAAATACATAAATAAATAGAGTAGTAAATATGTACAAACATATATACGTATATACAGGTGCTGTGGGGAAGGGAAGGAAGTAAGATGGGGGGATGGAGAGGGGGGGCAAGGGGGAGAGGAAGGAAGGGGCTCAGTCTGGGAAGGCCTCCTGGAGGAGGTGAGCTCTCAGTAGGGCCTTGGCGGATGGGCAGAGGGACTGTTCTAAGCGCTGGGGAGGTTACAAGGTCATCAGGTTGTCCCACGGGAGGCCTCACAGTTTTAATCCCCATTTTCCAGATGAGGGAACTGAGGCACAGAGAAGTTAAGTGAGTTGCCCAAAGTCACACAGCTGACAGTTGGCGGAGCGGGGATTTGAGCCCGTGACCTCCGACCCCAAAGCCCGTGCTCTTCCCACTGAGCCACACTGCTTTTAGACAGGAAGAAGTGCAAGACTGCAGATGGGGAGAGAGGTTGGGGCTGGCAAGGTGGATCTAGGAGTCATCCCTATTGCTGAGGGGATAAGAGTGGATGAGCTCCCTAAGGGAGGGAATATAAGTAGAGCCTTGAGGGGCACCCACAGTTTGGGGGTGAGGGCTGGATGAGGAGCCAGAGAAAGAGACCGATAGAAGGACCAGGGAGGTGGGAGGAAAATCCGAGGAGAACCGTGTTGATGAAACACTGATTAGATAGCATTTTCAGAAGGAGGGAGAGGTCCACAGTGTCAAAGCAGGCTAACAGGTAGAGGAGAATTAGGATTGCGTAGAGACCATTACCTCTCTCAGGGTCGCATCTGGAAAGTTTCGTGTCTCAGTGGAAAGAGCCTGGGCTTTGGAGTCAGAGGTCAGGGGTTCAAATCCCAGCTCCGCCAACTGTCAGCTGTGTGACTTTGGGCAACTCACTTAACTTCTCTGTGACCTCATCTGTAAAATGGAGATTAAGACTGTGAGCCCCCTGTGGGACAACCTGATCACCTTGCAACCTCCCCAGCACTTAGAACAGGGCTTTGCACATAGTAAACACTTAATAAATGCCATCACCATTATGAGAGAAGCGGCGTGGCTCAGTGGAAAAAGCACGGGCTTTGGAGTCAGAGGTCATGGGTTCAAAGCCCGGCTCCGCCAGTTGTCAGCTATGTGACTTTGGGCAAGTCACTTCTCTGTGCCTCAGTTACCTCATCTGGAAAATGAGGATGAAGGCTGTGAGCCCCCCGTGGGACAACCTGGTCACCTTGTAACCTCCCCAGTGCTTAGAACAGTGCTTTGCGCATAGTAAGCGTTTAATAAATGCCATCGTTATTATTATTATTACTCTACCAGTCTCGACTACAGGAGGGAGAGTCAAGTAGAGGCATATCCATTCCATTCCTAGCTTGGGCAGTGGTTAGCAAGTGGAAGGCAATCTGCTACAGGTCAAAACTCACCCGTGCTGGGCAGCAGCGGCACGGCAGAGTCGAGGGTGGAAACTTAAGTTGACTGCAAGGAAGGAGGCAGTGCTAAGCCACTTCTGTATTTTTACCAAGAAAACGCTATGGATATATTACCAGAATGATTGCCAGTGGAGGTGGGGTGTTCTGGGAGATATGTGTCCATGGCATCACTATGGGTCAGTGACGACTCGACAGCATAGACAAGATAAGAGACCATTAGATTTGGCAAGGAGAAAGTCATTGGTGACTGACCTTGGAAAGGGTGATCTCAGTAGAGTGAAGGGGGAGGAAATTAGATTGTGATTCAACCGGGTCCTTAACAGGTCCCTTTCCCCTCCCTGCTTCTGGTTATAATGATTGTGGTTTTCGTTAAGTGCTTACTATCTGCCAAGCACAGAGGTAGATGAAAGATAATTACGTCCCTCATGTGGCTCACAATCCAAGTAGGAGAGTTCACAGATATTGAATCCCCATTTACAGCTGAAGAAACTGCGGCGCAGAGAAGTTAAGCGACTTGCCCACGGTCACACTTCAGGCAAGTGGTAGAACCTGAATTAGAACCCAGGTCCTCTGACTCCCAAATCAGTGTTTTGTCCACTGGGCCACGCTGCTTCTCTTCGGTTCACGGAACTGTAAAGCTGATGGGAAGACAGTCAAATTTAACTTCCCTGTTGGGGAGGGAAGGCCAAACTAGAGTCACCCAACCTTCTTCTCAGTCAGCCCTGTTTGTGGTGGATTCACGGAGAAATAATCCCCAGCTTCTCTCCAGTAATTGTTGTTTTGTCAGTAAACTGTGGGTTGCCGTCCTCCACAGACTCTAAGCTTGTTGAGGGCTGGGATTGTGTCTCATACATGTAGAAACTGTGCCAGCACCTAGCTCAGTAGGCATCCAGTACGTGACTATGATGTAGATCAATCAGTGGTATTTACCGAGTGCTTACTGTGTGCAGAACACTGTGTTAAGCGCTTGGGAGAGTACAGTGGAACAGAGTTGGAAGACACGTTCCTTGACCACCTGGGGAAGGTGGCAGGAAGGTAATCTGGAACTCAGGTGCTGGGTTTATTTCCCCAATCCTGAGCTTAACCTGTCCCTTCCCCCTTTAAAGTGGTTCAGTATGGGGGCAGGACCGGATTGACTGACTATATACATCAGGACTTCTTTCAGAATGTACATATATCTAAGGATTATTTAGGATATTTCAGCCCTTTTCATTCTGCTGGTTGATTTGTGCGCCGTGTGAATAGGTTTATAGGTTTGGGAACAAGAGGAAAGGGTTTGGGAAAGTTGCTGGAGGTGGGCTGGTCGCAGTGAAGCCTTGCATCTGTAGACTGAAGAACTGTGAAAAGAAAGGGCATTGAAATGTCATGGGAAAGAGCCGGGGTGAGGTGAGGGGGACGGCGGAGGGAGGCTGGTGGCTTATTGATAGTTGACTTTTAGAGGAGCCCAAAGGAGTGTGACTGCATTTGCTGCGGTCTTAATGCTGTTCCAAGACCGTTTTATTATTATTCATGTTCCTTTTGCCACAGACTGTCTTTGGCAGGGGCCAGGGGTGGAGGGATGGAGTTACGATTTGAAAACAGCAGAACATTTGATTTAATAGAATGATTTAAACATTCCATTAAAGCAGATACGATGTCGCATTACTGTTACAGAATCTACGAAGGGCAACTCTAGAATGGATCATTGTGGGCAGGGAATGTTTCTGTTATATTGTACTCTCCCGAGCGCTTAGTACAGTGCTATGCATAGCATGACTTAGGGGAAAGATCATGGGCTTGGAAATCCCGGCTCCACCGCTAGTCAGCTGTGTGACTTTGGGCAAGTCACTTAACTTCTCTGTGCCTCAGTTACCTTATCTGTAAAATGGGGATTAAGACTGTGAGCTCTACGTGGGACAACCTGATCACCTTGTATCCCCCTCAGCACTTAGAACAGTGCTTCGCACATAGTAAGCACTTAACAAATACCATGATTATTATTATTATTATGTGCTTGTATCCACCCCAGCACTTAGTACAGTGCCTGGCACCTAGTAAGCACTTAACAGATCAGGTTGTCTTAGGCCGATATGATGGCACACTCTCCCTGGGGGATTGAACCCTTAAGAGGCAGACTCCAAACTGTCACCAAAATGAATCCCGTCCAAGGGTTGGGATGTTTGGGAACGGTTCCTTCGCTCTCCACCCAGCTGGGCTTCGTGGACCACTGGTGTTTGATCATTTTCCTTCCAGAAAGTTGGGCTAGCGGATGGTTTTTTTTGAAGGAGGCGCTCGGAAAGCTTGGTATTGTGGGCTTATTTAGAGAGGAAATGCATCTCAGACTCGAAGCCTTCTTTGTGACTGGCAGCTGATGATAAATAAGTACGAGCCCGTGATGGTTAAACCCTGAAGGGGAAATGTCGGCTCCCATGCAGCACTGTGGCCCTGCATATGCTTTTTGTCGTCTCCACCATTATCTGGAATCATAATAAACAGAAAGTGGAGTTGGAGAGTGATTAAAGAGGAAGATGATGAGGTAATTAATCTTGAACTGTGCAGCCTGTGCATGCAGTTATCTATTATCTCCATTAAAGGGTTTCTATTTTAATCCTTTCTAAGTACGGAATTCCATCATTGCCATTTCTCTGCCAACTGGGGCTTTGGCTGTGAGCCAGGTTGCTTTTCTCCTGAGAGAATCTCACCCTGTCCTACCCTCAGAAGAGTGGTCTAGTGCAAAAAGCGCAGGGCAGACCTGGGTTTGGATCCTACGAGGAGCAGTGGGTAGAGCATGACCTGGAAGTTCGAAGGACCCTGGTTTCAATTCTGGCTCTGCCACTTGCCTGCTTGGGCAAGTCACTTAAATTCTCTTGCCTCATCTGTTAAATGGAGATCAGGTCTGTGAGCCCAATGGCCAACATGGACTATGTCCAACCCGATTAGCTTATATCTACCCCATAGCTTATTACAGTGCCTGCCACATATAATGTGCTTAACAAATTCCATTAAAAAAAATCCTGGCTCTTTTCCCTGGCCTGTTGGGTGATGGTGGGTCTCAGTTTTCTCATCTGCAAAATGGGGATAACACCTGCCTTTCTCTCCTTCCAGGACTTTTGTGAGGCAAAATGAGAAACTTGAAGCATTTTGGAAAATCTAAAGCCCTGTTTAGCGTCAAAGTATTCTTAATATTTTCCCCTGCTGGGATATGGGCGGGAGTCAAGATGGCAGCTCCATTTCTTGCCTCCAGCTCTGAAAACAGTGCCTGCTAATTCTGAATCCTCTCTCTCATGTTTGGTCAGTGGAATGGTGCTGGTACTGAATGTGGTCATGTCAACCAATGGGAAATGTCTTTTTTTTAATGTATTTGCTAAGTGCTTACTATGTGCTAGGCACTGTTATAAGACCCCTTTCAGGGTTGCACCTGGAGAATTTCTGGTACTCTACCAGTCTCGGCTACAGGAGGGAGAGTCAAGCAGAGGCCTATCCATTCCATTCTTAGCTTGGACAGTGGCTAACGAGTGGAAGGCAATCTGCTGCACGTCAAAACTCACCCATGCTGGGCTGCAGCGGCATGGGAGAGTCAAGAGCGTAGACTCAAGTTTACTGCGCAGAAGGCAGCATTGGTAAACTACTTTCATATTTTTACCAAGAAAACTCTATGGATACACGGCCAGAACGATTGCAGATGGAGAGTGGGATGTTCTGGGAGAGTTGTGTCCATGGTGGCCCAATTGGTCAGAAATGACTTGATGGCATAAGACAAGACTGTTCTAAGCACCGGAGTAGATACAAGCTATTCAGGTTGGACACAGTTCAGTTTCCACATGGGGCTCCTTGTCCTAATCCTCATTTTACAGATGAGGTAACTGAAGCACCGAGAAGGAAAGTGATTTGCCCAAGATCACACAGCAGACAAATGGTTGAATAGAATTAAAACCCAGGCCTCCTGCTTCGCAGGCCCAGGCTCTTTCCACTAGGCCACACTTTCCAGCAGGCCACATTGCTTCCATGCTGCTTCCCTATTGTTTGGGTCATTGTTCAGAAACGGGTGCTTAGCTCCCAGTGGAGCGGGAGACATCCTGTGAAAGTTGATAACTACAAATTACTTTATTTTGTCTACATTCACATTTGGGATTCATTTTCATTATGGCCTTTCTAAAACTTCAAGGAAACTTCTTTCCTTGAATTGTTTAAGGTATGGAAAACCATCTATGTTGAGATCTAGAAGCATAATAAAACCACACGCTCAATTGTACCTATTTTTTCTTTAAAAATAAATGCTGGAAGTTGTCTTCTAAATATAAAATCATTTGGGAAGTTTTAGCAATGAGCATTTTTGGTTGAACACTATGTCATAATGGGTCAAATAGATGAATGCCTATAAACTGTGGAGTGGCTAAATGTAATCAAGCAGGCACTGGTCTTTACTAATAGGTTAGTAAGACTTAAAATGGACTCAAACTGTGCTGTGTAAAGAATGAGCCTGTTGCTGACTATAATCAAGGCAAATGTCAAAGTGTTTCATGGGCAGCCGCAGTTCTGACTCTTGGGGAGTTTGTGTCATGGAAAATATTGATAACAGCAAAAACGTAGCAGCGAATTTCCATTACTGAGAAGGAAAAAAAAAGCTTCTGTGGCATCAAAGAGAAGCAGCGTGGCTAAGTGGAAAGAGCCCGGGCTTTGGAGTCAGAGGTCATGGGTTCGAATCCTGGCTCCATCACATGTCTGCTGTGTGAGCTTGGGCAAGTCACTTAACTTCTCTGAGCCTGTTACCTCATCTGTAAAATGGTGATTAAGAACGTGAGCCCCACGTGGGACAACTTTGTTTTGACAAGTACAAGTTGGCAACATATAGAGACAGTCCTTACCCAACAGTGGGCTCACAGTCTAGAAGGGGGAGATAGACAACAAAACAAAACATATTAACAAAATAAAATAAATAGAATAGATATGTACAAGTAAAATAAATGTCCCTGGGGTTCCCCTCTGTGGACTGGACAGGAATATAATCATTACAATGTGAGGGGAAAGAAGCAGCCCAACTCGTAGATAATAATAATAAAAATTGTATTAAAAATTGTATTGTAAAAATTGTATTGTTAAGCCCTTACTGTGTGCCAAGCACTGTAGTAAGCACTTCTAAGTGCTTAGTACAGTGATCTGCACACAGTAAGTGCTCAATGAATACCATTGGTTGAAGCAGCATAATGGACAGAACATGCCGGGCCATGCAAGAATAGCAGTGTTCTTGGAATGGTTCCACTGGTGAATCAGAAAACTTATTGACATTGGAAGTTTTGTATATCTGTTCAGTAATAATTATTATGGTATCTAAGTGCTTGCTACATGTCAAGCACTGTTGTAAACACTGAGGTAGATACAAATTGATCAGGTCGGTCACAGTCCCTGTCCCCCTTAGGGCTCACAGTTTAAGTAAGAGGGAGAACAGATATTATCATTTTACAGTTGAGGAAACTGAGGCATGGAGCAGTGAGGTGACTTGCCCAAGGTCATGCAGCAAGCAGTTGGTAGAGCTGAGATTAGGACTCAGGTCCTTCTGGCTCTTAGGTCTGTGCTCTATCCTCCAGGCCATGTTCTGTTCAGTGCTTTGACTGTATTCCAGGAGTTCCAGATTTTCCTTCTGAAGTAACTGTACCATTTGGGTAAGTTTGGGGCTGACTTGAAAGCAGCACAATTGTTTGACGCAGTCCGGCCTAGAGGAAAGAGAATGGGAATGGAGTTAGGAAACCCAGATTGGAGTCCCACCTCCACAGGCTTGAGCAAGACCCTAAATCTCTCCGACCTCCAGTTTCCTCGTCTGTAAAATGGTATAAAGATAAATTGTGAATCCCATGTGCAGTGGGCTTCTCCTAATCTTTTCCCTCCCATAGTGCTTAATGCATAGCAAGTGCTTAATAAATGCCGAACAATACTATCTAAAAGCGATGAAGTGCCATTTCCAGAGTGCTGTGCCTTGAAGAAAAATCCCTGCAATTTTCAAGGGCTCGAAAATGTTCTCTCCAGCCTTCTCTTTAGTGTGTTCCAGATACTTTATCAAGACCAGATAACTGGGCATTACAGCAGCTTGATGCTAAACTGGACGGTGATCCTTTTAATCCCCTTCACTTTCAAGGGGTTTAAGAGAAACTGGCCCCTGTTTGAGTTGGAGGTGGGTCTGGGAAGTAGTGATGATAGTCTTCATTAAGTGCTTATTGTGTTAAGAAGCCTTATATAGGTGGGAATTATACATGGTCCCTGGCACTCAGTGGATTTACAGTAAAAAAAAAACATCAAGGAGGGAGAGGACACTAAGGAGAGATAAGATAACATCAAGTGAAGCAGAATGGCCAACAGAAAGTGCACAGGCCTGGGAATCTGAAGGACCTGGGTTCTAATCTCAGCTCTGCCACTTGTCTTGCCTGGGAGTCAGAGAACCTAGATTCTCACCCTGACTCCGCCACCTGTCTGATCTGTGAGTTTGGCCCTCTCATGTAGCTTCCCAGTGCCTTAGTTTCCTCGTCTGCAAAATGGGAAATCAATACCTGGTCCCTCTTGCTGGTGGCTGGCTCTCCTAGGCCCTCACTGAAACTATTAATAATAATAATGATGATAGCATTTATTAAGCGCTTATTATGCGCAAAGCACCATTCTAAGCGCTGGGAAGGTTACAAGGTGATGAGGTTGTCTCACGGGAGGGCTCGCAGTCTCAATCCCCATTTTACAGATGAAGGAACTGAGGCTCAGAGAAGTTAAGTGAGTTGCCCACAGTCACACAGCTGACAGTTGGTGGAGCCGGGATTTGAACCCGTGACCTCTGACTCCAAAGCCCGTGCTCTTGCCACTGAGCCACGCTGATTCTCTGTCCCCCAAACTCCCTCTCCACCCCTATCAGAGAGTTCACAACTCTCCACATGTCCAAAGCCCTCCTAAAGTCCCACCTTCTCCAACAATCAATCTTATTAGGTGCTTGCTCTGTGAAGAGCACTGTGCCAAGCATTTGAGAGAGTACGATAAAACCAAGCTGGTAGCCACATCTCCTGGCCGGGATTAGAACCCAGATCCTCCTGATTCCCGGGTCCATGCTCTATCCACTAGGCCACACTGCTTCTCACAAGCGCTTAGTACAGGGCTCTGCATACAACTGACCGAATCTGTGCCTGTTCTCTCTCTCTCTCTCTCTCTGGCACAGAGTGCCAGTCCACGTCCGCGCTCCAGCTCATGACTCGACGCTGCCACGGGAGAAGAAGCTGCAGTGTGTACGCCAGCACGTACGAGTTCGGAGACCCGTGTTACCCGGGAATCCGCAAGCACCTCAACGTGATCTACACGTGCGGTAAGTCCAGAGCGCTCTCGCGGGCGGAGGTATCGGAATCAGCGGGTCGGTGGATCATTCTGATGGCCTCTTGACTTGACCTGGTGGTTGGGAGGGAGAAAAAGGAGAAGGCTCTATGACTGTGTTTAGGGGACTGCTGTTTTACTCCCACCTAATAATAATAATGCTGATGGTACTTGTTAAGCGCTTACTATGTGCCAAGCACTGTTCTAAGCACTGGGGTAGTGATTCATTCATTCGATCATATTTAATGAGCGCTTCCTGTGTGCAAAGCGCTGTACTAAGCTCTTGGGAGAGTGCAATACAACAACAAACAGATACGTTCCCTGCCCACAACACATTCACGGTCTAGAGGGGGAAACGGGCATTAATATACAGAAAGAAATAAAAGTATGAATGAATGCGTCTCTAGACTAAAATATCCCAGGGTTGGGCTGGTTCTAACAGTCCCCTCAGGCCCAACCTTGTCTGGATGTTCACTCTTTGGGACTAGGGCAGAATTTGACTGGCCTCTGGACTGAGGTGAACAAAGAAGCGTGAGCTGGGCATTTGGTTGGATGCCCGTCTGCGTGTGAAGGAAAAAGACAGCCCCCAGAATCTCTGGGTCGGAGGCAGAAAATGAACAAACCTATAGAGCGTGTATGTTGAGGGGAATGGTGTGAGGGACCGAGGATTTGCATCACTGAGCAGTGTGTGGAGAGCTTGCCGCGAGAGCATGTTTGGGATTGTTAGGATGAAGTGGTTGGCTAGGCTGCATCTGGTAGAGGAAGCTCTTGAGGTTTGGTGGTCTTACTTACCAGCACCTTCCTTCTCTCCAGTTCCTGTCGTTCTTTGTGTGGGGACATGGAACTGAATGATATCTACATACACGTATATGTCTGAAATAGCTATATATTTTTTGTTGTTGTTGGAGGTAGGATTTTAGTCGGGCTTTAAAGGCGGGGAAAGATTTGGGCTGCCGGAGTCCAGGGCGATGGAAGAGCGCGGGCGGAGGCGGGAGAATTGAGGGAGGTGCAGCTAGAAGGTGGGCTTGGGAGGAGTGAAAAGGGCAAACTGGAGAGGAGCTGGTAAAGAGGGCTCATGTGTAAAAGGGGATAAGTCGGTGAGCAGCCGTGAAGCTGATGGTGATTCATTTTCGCTTGATGTGGAGGGATTATGGGAATAGAAGCCAATTTGGAGGGAGCTGAGGGGAGGGGAGGTGTGAGATGAATATGACGCTTCAAGGAGATTATCCATGCAACAGTGCCTACTACACCCTGGAGGAGTAGTAGTATTTACCCCTTAAGCAGTTCTTATTCACCCCACCTGCAGCACTCTTGTCCATATCCTCATAATCTCTCATTTTCCTTATTGTAATTTATTGTAATGTCTGTCTCCCCTTTCGTGCTGTATGTTCCTTTATGTAGCGATCGTACCTACCAACTCTGTTGTATTATCCTCTCCCAAGAGCTTAGTACATGGTCTGCATACAGTAATTGTGCAATAAATGCCATTGATTGGTTGGTTGATTTGGTATTTGTTAAGCACTTACTATGTTCCAAGCACTGTCAAGTGCTGGGGTTGATACAAGATAATCAGGTTGGAAGAGCACGGGCTGCGAGTCAGAAGGATCTGGGTTCTAATCTTGGCTCCTCCACTTGTCTGCTGTGAGAACTTGGACAAGTCATTGAACTCCTCTGGGCCTCAGTTACCTCATCTGCAAAATGGGGATGAAGACTGTGAGCCCCCATGTAGGACATGGACTGTGTCCAACCTGATTAGCTTATATCTACCCCAGCACTTAAGACATAGTAAGCGCTTATCAAAGACCATAAAAAAAAGCTGGACTCAGTCCCTACTCCACCTGAGGTTCAGAGTAGCAGGGACTACAGACACTAAGTTCCCGATTTACAGGTGAGGAACCTGAGGCACAGATAAGTTGAGTGATTTTCCCAAAGCCACACAGCCACAGCAGGTGACAGAGCCAGAATTAGAACCCAGATCCTCCGACTCTCAAGTCAGTGCTCTTTTCATTAGGCCAGTATCGCTTCTCTGACCAGCCCGAGGTTTCTGATCAGCCTCCAAAAATGGAACCGCCGTTTTCTTCTAGTGCACAAGTGGAGCAGAAACTACTGTTGTTCTTTTAGAAGTAATGCTTGGCTGCCAATGAAATCTTCCCAGATGATTCAAAATAAGGAACACAATGTTGAAAGCCCAGTGTGACATGTTGGTGACACAAGGAACTGTCAGTAAATGGGGCCCAGCCACTGTTCTGACAGATACTTGAATGCGCCCAGGATATATGCTTCTTTGAGTGGCTGTAACATGCAGAATCAGGAATGCATATGGTCTCTTGGTTTCCGGAAAATACTTTTGCAGAGGGGTCTTCGGGGTAGGGTAAAATTCCTCCCGTCAAGTGAATAGAATATGTCACACACACCGACTACATAGCGTTCCACCCCTGTCCAATGTAAGAACTTTCTTCATGCTGAGCCAATAAAAGTTATTCTGGCCTCACCACCAAAAAATCCAGCCCCATTGGCAGTGTTCTTGGGCAAGTCACGACAGCACAAATGGAAATAATAAAGACTCGGGAAAAACGTAATTGGTTTTTGTAAGATTAATCTCAATTTGGATAAAGCGTACTTTCTTAATTCTTCTTCAGTCCAGTTTATCCCCTGAGTAAGTCTGTAAAAATCCCCGAGGTACGCACTAAAAACTACAGTGCAGGCACCTCACGGGGAATCCAGAAATGTGCCCTTGGCTGTTTGATGACTTCCTTCCAGGTATGGACAGTCATGGTGTCGTGGATAAGCGCACGGGACTGGGAGTCAGAAGGTCATGGGTTCTAATCCCAGCTCTGCCACTTGTCTGCTGTGTGGCCTTGGACAAGTCATTTCACTTCTCTGGGCCTCAGGTCCCTCGTCTGTAAAATAAGGATTGAGACCGTGAGCCTCATGGGAGACTGGGACTGTGTCCAACCCGATTTGCTTGTCTCCACCCCAGCACTTAGTACAGTGCCTGGCACATAGTAAGCGCTTAACAAATACCACCATTTTTATTATTTTTACCCCATTGCTGTGGCCAGTCGCTGCTGGTAAGGCATTCCCTACTCCGTCCCTTCATTTGATAAAAATGATATTTATTGACTGCTCACTTTACTGTGGGCAGAGCATTGTACTAAGAGCTTGGGACAGTAGAGTTGGTAGATACACCTCCTGTTCTCAAGGAGCTAACAGTCTACTAGGGGAGACAGTCATTAAAAAAAAGGTGTACCTTCTCCCATCCCAAATCCTGCTGTTTCCAGCGTCTTTCCTGAACCCCAAACTCATCCCGTCACCTTCCTTGCCAGCCCTCCCCCAAGCCCCCTTGTCCAGTGTATTTTTCTTTGCTTGAACTTTAATCAGAGCAACCGGACTTTTGACCAGTTAGGTTTGTGAGGGTCAGTTGTCTATATTTATGGAGCCCCTGCTGTGTGCAGAGCATAGAACTAAATGGGTGGGAGAAAGCATGATCATTACCTTCAAGGAGTCTGCAGCCTAGTGGAAGAGACACACTAAAAGAAATTCCAGATAGGACGAAGAAAAAGGAGGTAAGTACATCAGTTGGTGATGAAATAATAGAGTGGGCACTCTGTGGACACGTCATCGTTAGGGAATATGTCTACCAACTCTGTTTATTGGACGTTCCCAAACAGTACAGTGCTCTGCACAATATAAGCACTCAATAAATACCGTTGATTAATGGATTGAAATGCTAAAGGAGTCTTAATCCCCATTTGACAGATGAGGTAACTGAGGCACAGAGAAGTTAAGTGACTTGCCCAAAGTCACACAGTGCTTAGGTGACACAGTGTTGAAGTGGCCATTGCGGGGATATAACCTGGGGAGATTAGGATTAATTGGAAGGTTCTTCTGGACAAGGTGTGATTTCTGAGGGGCTTGTTTTATGGCCTCAGTTCCTTGGATAAAGACCTTCAGTCCACAGTTCTTCGCACACAGTAAGCACTCAATAAATACGATTGAATGAATTAATTTGGAATGAAGATGGTTGTTCTAGTATTTAACTTTGTAGATTCAGAGAAAATACGTGGAACTATTACCCTCAATCTCCTCTCAGGATTGCACCCGGACAGTTTCCAGGATTCTCCGGTCTCAATCAATCAATCGTATTTATTGAGCGCTTACTGTGTACAGAACACTGTACTAAGCGCTCGGTCTCAGCTACAGGAGGGAGAGTCGAGCAGAGGCCTACCCATTCCATGCTTAGCTTGGGCCGTGGCTAGCGAGTGGAAGGCAATCTGCTACAAGTCAAAACTCTCCTGTGTTGGGCAGCATGGGAGAGGGTCGAGGGCAGAGACTCAAGTTTATTGAACGGAAGGAGGCAGTGATAAACCACTTGCGTATTTTTACCAAGAAAATGCTTTAAATACACCACCAGAATGATTGCAGATGGAGAGTGAGGCGTTCTGGAAAGAGATGTGTCCATGGACCATAAGACAAGACTACCCTCAATAGTAATAATAACAATGGCATTTATTAAGCACTTACCATGTGCAAAGCACTGTACTAAGCGCTGGGGAGGTTACAAGGCGATCAGGTTGTCCCACATGGGGCTCACAGTCTTAATCCCCATTTGACAGATGAGGTAACTGAGGCACAGAGAAGTTGTGACTTGCCCAAAGTCACACAGCTGACAATTGGCGGAGCCGGGATTTGAACCCATGACCTCTGTCTCCAAAGCCCGGGCTCTTTCCACTGAGCCACACTGATTTTCTTGATAATTAATAATAAATTAAAGAGACTTTGTAAATTCCTTCACGGCAGGGATCATGTCCCAAGCACTTAATACAGTGCTCTGCACACAGTAAGTGCACAATAAATTGTGATTGACTCCAAAAGAGATGTACTAATCCATGGGCTGGAAAGAAGGAGATTTATAAAGAAGGAAATTTATAAAGGACCATCCCGTCCCCTCTGCCTCATGTCATTATCCTCATTTATGTCTTTTATTGAATGAGAAAAAGCCTCCACCCATCCTTTTTTTTTTCTTTGGGTATATAAGCACTTAGTATATGTCAAACCCTATTCTAAGCATCAATCAGGTTGGACACAGTCCCTGTCCCACATGGGGCTCGCAGTCTAAGTAGGAGGGAGAATAGGGATTGAATCTCCATTTTACAGTTGAGGAAACTGAGGCACAGATAAGTTAAATGACTTGCCCAAGGTAACACAGCAGGGAGGTGGCAGAGCCAGAATAAGAACCCTGACACTCTGACTGCCAAGCCCATGTCCTTTCCACAAGGCCACACTGCTTTTAAGCAATGTTGATTGAAGCAGGTTTCAGGGAACGTTAATTATTCCAAGGTTCATCCAACCTGCTGTCGAATCCCATTTTTTTTTCCTTTCTAGAGGAGTTTGCTTTCATATCTCTAAACTCAGGAGGCCCTGGTACTATCTCAGCATGGTGTTAAAGGATCAGGTTATTCTGATGCAGGTGGCATGAAACTCCTCTGTGCAGTCACTTAGCCGTGATGAAAAGCCTATTAGCAAGTTTGTATGTACAAGGTGGAGAAGCAGCGTGGCTCAGTGGAAAGAGCCCAGGCTTTGGAGTCAGAGGCCATGGGTTCAAATCCCGGCTCCACCACTTGTCAGCTGTGTGACTTTGGGCAAGTCACTTAACTTCTCTGCGCCTCAGTTACCTCATCTGTAAAATGGGGATGAAGACTGTGAGCCCCCCGTGGGACAACCTGGTCACCTTGTAACCTCCCCGGCGCTTAGAACAGTGCTCTGCACACAGTAAGCGCTCAATAAATACGATTGAATGAATGAAATGAATGAGATCCCATCAGAATCACATCAGGTGACTGAATCAGACATCAGAGAAGCAGCGTGGCTCAATGGAAAGAGCCCAGGCTTTGAAGTCAGAGGTCATGGATTCAAATCCCAGCTCCGCCAATTGTCAGCTGTGTGACTTTGGACAAGTCACTTAACTTCTCTGGGCCTCAGTTGCCTCATCTGGAAAATGGGGATTAAGACTGTGAGCCCCTGTGGGACAACCTGATCACCTTGTAACCCCCCACCCCGCGCTTAGAACAGTGCTTTGCACATAGTAAGTGCTTAATAAATGCCATCATTATTATTATTATTATTATCTTTGGGAAAGGACACAGCTGTTCAGGGAGGGCTCTCTAGAAGGGGTGTTTAGAGGAGAGATTTGAAGGAGGTGGAGTGATGGTGAAGCAACGTGACCTAATGGATGGAGCCTGGGCCTGGGGGTCAGAAAGTCATGGGTTCTAATCCCGGCTCTGCCACTTGTCTGCTGTGTGATCTTGGTCAAGTCATTTCACTTCTCTGGGCCTTAGTTACCTCATCTATAAAATAATGGTAATAATAATAATGGCATTTATTAAGCACTTACTATGTGCAAAGCACCGTTCTAAGCGTTGGGGAGGTTACAAGGTGATCAGGTTGTCCCATGGGGGGCTCACAGTCTTCATCCCCATTTTCCAGATGAGGTAACTGAGGCCCGGAGAAGTTAAGTGACTTGCCCACAGTCACACAGCTGACAAGATGGGAATTGAGACTGGGAGCCCCACCTGGGGCAGGGACTGCGTCCGACCCGATTTGCTTGTATCCACCCCAGCACTAAATACATTGCCTGGTGCATTATTATTATTACTGTATTTATTTATATTACTCTATTATTACTCTATTTATTTATTACTCTATTTATTGTTACTCCATTTATTTCACTTGTACATATCTATTCTATTTAATTTTGTTAATATGTTTGGTTTTCTTCTCTATCTCCCCCTTTTAGACTGTGAACCCACTGTTGGGTAGGGACTGTCTCTATATGTTGCCAACTTGGACTTCCCAAGCGCTTAGTACAGTGCTCTGCACACAGTAAGCGCTCAATAAATACAATTGATTGATTGGCGCATGGTAAGTACTTAATAAATACCGTCATTATTATTATTCTCCAGACCTGTGAAGCAGTGGGGGTTGCTCCATGTGAAATCATTCCAACCTCTCTGACTTAGGTTCAGACGAATGCCAGAGGACTTAGTGAGAAGAGTATCATCACATAGCCATGTGGTGACAGTGAATGAAGGCGTGGAGTTGTGGTATTTAGGTGCTTATGATGTGCCAGGTCCTGAAGGCCCAGGGGATGAGATTGGTGACTTCATCCAATGCTTAGAACAGCGCTTGGCACATTAACAAATACCATCACTATTATCCCCCAGACTCGTGGGGCGGAACCAGCCTACTCTCCTACTGAGAGCTCACCTCCTCCAAGAGGCCTTCCCAAACCAAGCCCCCTTTTTCCTCTCCCCCTCCCCATCCTCCCCACCCTACCACCTTCCCCTCCCCACAGCACCTGCAGATTTATTTCTCTATTTTACTTGTACATATTGACTATTTATTTTGTTAATGATGTGCATTTAGCTTTAATTCTATATTTGAGAAGCAGCGTGGCTCAGGAGAAAGAGCACGCGCTTTGGAGTCAGAAGTCAGGAGTTCAAATCCCGGCTCCACCATTTGTCAGCTACGTGACTTTGGGCAAGTCACTTCTCTGGGCCTCAGTTACCTCGTCTGTAAAATTTGGATGAAGACTGTGAGCCCCAAGTGGGACAACCTGATCACCTTGTATCCCCCCAGTGCTTGGAACCTCTGACTCCAAAGCCCATGCTCTTTCCCCTGAGCCGCGCTGCCTCTCAACTTATGTACTGTGTGACCTTGGGCAAATCACTTCACTTCTCTGTGCCTCAGTGACCTCATCTGTAAAATGAAGGTTAAGACTGTGAGCCCCATGGGGAACAGGGACTGTGTCCAACCTGATTTTCTCGGATCTATTCCATCACTTAGAACAGTGCTTGACACATAGTAAGAGCTTAACAAATATCATCATCATTGCTATTATTAGTGTCCAACCTGATTTTCTTGGATCTATTCCATCACTTAGAACAGTGCTTGGCACATAGTAAGAGCTTAACAAATATCATCATCATCATCATTACTATTATCAATGATCAGAAACTCGTGCTGGGTGCGGCCAACTTCTCAGTAACTGTCCCGTTAAGGGATGGGAAGAAAGACCTCCAGAAGGAACTATGTAGAGAAACAGAAGAAGAACTGGGGAAAAAGCAGTAATCTTTCTCAGCAGCCTCCTTGGATTGTGTCCTCCACCCTCTTCTCAGTTGGCTTTTCCCAAATGGTGTCAACCTGCCCATCTGAGTCCATTAGACGAGTTGCATGTACGTGCCCAGGGGGAATAATTGAAGTAATCAATCAATCAGTGGTATTTATTTTGAGTACAGAGCACTAGCTTGGGAGAGTACAGAGTTGGTAGACACATTTCCTGCCCACAAGGAATTTAGCCAATAAGGGAATAATAATAATAATTATGGTCCTTGTTAAGCACTTACTATGTGCCAAGCACTGGGGCAGATACAAGTTAATCGGGTTGGACACAATCCCTGTCCCACATGGGGCTCACAGTCTTATCGCTGTTTTACAGATGCGGTAACTGAAGCCCAGGAAAGTTAAGTAACTTGCCTGAGGTCACACAGCAGACATGTGGCGGAGCCGGGATTAGAACCCAGGTCCTTCTGACTTCCAGCCCCGTACTCTGTCCATTAAACCATGGAAAGGCTGGCTCTTGTTCCGAACCAAGAGCAGGGAGCAAGGATTTGTCCAGATTTTGATCAGTTGCCTGGGTCTGGGGGGAAGAAAAAGGGTTGGGACATGAGCATTTCCATGAATGGGTAATAGCTTTGCCTTGGGCAATCTTGCAGAACTAAAACACAGGAGAACTGGACTCAATGTTCCTCTGTGTCTCCATCTTTAATTTGAGCATGCATGGATAAAAGTTAACAAATTTTAAATCCTTTTTTTTTTTGAAAAAGGTGGTAAAAGGATGCTGTTGCTCATGTGGCTAATGCATATTGGAGATTTTTATTTACCACGCTCTGCTGAACGTTGAACACTAATTCCTGCGGACAGCATGACAGTTAAAGGGATTAAGCCCTGTAGGGAGTAAGCATTCCTCCTCTTCCCCCTGCTAATCTCAGCAGAGATTTATGTGTTGGCTGGGACCAAGACTGTCACAGGGGGAACTGTTCATTCCCTTCGGGGCACAACCTCAGCGTTTCCAAGCTGGCCGGATTGCCTCCAGGGATTTGGGTAGCAAACAGTCTCATTCTGTTAAAATAACTTGTCCGGATGTAGACCTCTGTGTTTTTTTTGTGGTTTCCAAAGGGCTAAGTGGGGACAAGAGCATGCGGATTAATGAGGGTGCTTTGGTTACTGTCCAACCTGATTAATTTGAGGGTAGCAGCGTGGCTCAGTGGAAAGAGCCCGGGCTTTGGAGTCAGAGCTCATGGGTTCAAATCCCGGCTCTGCCAATTGTCAGCTGTGTGACTTTGGGCAAGTCACTTTAACTTCTCTGGGCCTCAGTTACCTCATCTGTGAAATGGGGATTAAGGCTGTGAGCCCCACGAGGGACAACCTGATCACCTTGTAACCTCCCCAGCGCTTAGAACAGTGCTTTGCCCATAGTAAGCACTTAATAAATGCCATTATTATTATTATTTGTATCCACCTCAGCTCTTAGAACAGTGTTTGGCACATAGTGAGCGCTTAACAAATACCCTAATTACTTCTAGTAGTATGGGATGGCTCCCTTCTATTACCCTAGCACTAAATGTGCAGAAAACAGAGAGGTTGTTTATAGTTATCATTAGCTGGCGGTGGCAAAGAGTCGGAGAACGGGGCATGTTTCAGGCCAAGGCTGTGGGATCTGGAATGTGTGATCAGAGGGACGATTTGGTGAGTTGCTGTACTAAGAGTAACACCGGGTAATAATAATAATTGTGGTTTTTGTCAAAGCCTTGCTATGTGCCAGGCCCTGTACTAAGGGCTGGGATGGATACAGGCAAATTGGGTTGGACACAGTCCCTGTCCCACAAGGGGCTCACAGTCTCAATCCCCATTTTACAGATGAGGTGACTGAGGCACAGAGAAGTTAAGTGACTTGCCCAGGGTCACACAGCAGATAAGTGGTGGAAGTGGGATTAGATCTGGGTCCTTCTGACTCCCAGATTTGTGCTCTATCTACTGGGCTATACTGCTTTATTGTGTGCCCTCTTTGTGTAGTGCACTTTACTGGACTCTTTTGAAGTAGAGAAGCAGCGTGGCTTAGTGGAAAGAACCCGGGCTGGGCCGAGAGGACCTGGGTTCTAATCCCAGCCCTGCCACTTGTCTGCTCTGTGACCTTGGGCAAGCTACTTCACTTCTCTGTGCCTGTTACCTCATCTGTAAAATGGGGATTAAAACTGTGAGCCGCACAGGGGACAACCTGATTACCTTGTAACTGCCCCAGCGCTTAGAACAGTGCTTGGCACATAGTAAGCGCTTAACAAATACCATAGTTATTATTAAGTACAGACTAAAAAAGTGAGCCATTCCCTGCCCAGAAGGAGCTTCCACTCTAACAGAAGAGACAAACATAAAACTATTTGCAACTAGAGTTGTCAAAATTATTAAATGGAGACTGTGAGCCCCATGAGGGACAGATACTGTGCCCAACCCAATTCGCTCATATCCACCCCAGCGCTTAGTACAGTGCCTGGCACATGGTAAGTGCTCAACAGATACCATAATTATTATTAACATGGGAGCCAAGGAGAGTGTAAATAAATTCATAAGTTATTGAAGGAATTAATGTTCTCTGTCTCCCCCTTTTAGACTGTAAGCCCACTGTTGGGTAGGGACTGTCTCTATATGTTGCCAACTTGTACTTCCCAAGCGCTTAGTACAGTGCTCTGCACACAGTAAGCGCTCAATAAATACGATTGATGATGATGAAGGAATTATATAGCTTAGGATACCAGGAAATGAACTGGAGAAAGCTTATCGGAGGAGGTTTTTGCGAGGGATTTGAATGCGGGGAGAACTGTAATCTGATGTGTGGAGGGAGGGAGTTCCAAGCTTGGGGAGATGAATCAATCAATGGTATTTCCTGAGTACTTACTATGTGCAGAGTACTGTACTAAGCCCTTGGGAGAGTACAATGCAACAGAATTAGCAAACATTTTCCCTGCCTATCTTACCTAGTTTACAGCCTAGAGAGGGAGGTGGCATGAACAAAAAGATAGAAGTAAGAGAGTTGAAAGGGTTAGAGCTAGGGTTGGCAGAAAGTTGGAGAGTAGTTGATGAAGAGAGCAGATGGATAAGGTGGACTCAGATGGGCTTAGATTTCTTCCCAGATGTTTCTCCTGGATCTTTTTCTCCAAAAGAGTACTTGATAAGATCAATTCAGAACTACCTAGAGCCCAAGACTTTTCATCCTTTGGCATCTTAAAATAATCTGACAACTCTACTTGTTCTCCCTCCGCCTAAAATTGTGGGGCCCATGTAGGCCAGAGACTATGTCCAACCTCTTTATCTTCTATGTACCCCAGTGTTTAGTTCAGTGCTTGGCACCCGTAGTTTGTGCCTAGCAAATTACTATCCTGGAATCAAGTCCACTGGGTTTTAATCCCGGCTCCGCAACTTGTCTGCCGTGTGACCTTGGGCAAGTCACTTCATTTCTCTGTGCCTCGGTGACCTCATCTGTAAACTGGGGATTAAGACTGTGAGCCAATGTGGTACAGGGGCTGTGTCCAACGCAATTACCTTGTATTTACCCCAGTATGATGCCTGCCACATAGTAAGTGCTTAACACATCCATTATTATTATTTATTATTATTATTATAGTATTTAAGTGCTTACTAGGTGCCAAGCAGTGTGCTAAGCACTGGGGTAGATTCCAGATCCTCAGTTTGGACACGGTCCCTGTAAGTAGGAAGGAGAACAGGTATTGAATCCCCATTTTACAGATGAGGGAACTGAGAAGTGAAGCAATGTGTCCAAAGTCACACACAGCAGACAAGTAGTGGAGCGAGATTAGAACCCAGGTTCTCTAACTCCCAGGCCTGTGCTCTTTCCATTGGACCACACTGCTTCTTTTCAGCTTCTACTCCTCTTATCCTTTATCAGTTTGGTCTTTTCGGCACCTCCCCCGGTTGTATCCATGGGCCACTGGGACCTGTGTGTAGCCCTTTCCACAGGCAGCTGGATCACGGTGTATGCCAGGATGGCCCTGGGCTTTCTGGTTTGCTTTAAACACTGTCCCTGATGACATCTAGGTGTTCCAAGTATTAATAATAATAATAATAATAATGGCACTTGTTAAGCGCTTACTATGTGCAAAGCACTGTTCTAAGCACTGGGGGGATACAAGGTGATCAGGTTGTCCCACGTGGGGCTCACAGTCGTCACCCCCATTTTACAGAGGAGGTAACTGAGGCTCCGAGAAGTTAAGGGACTTGCCCAAGGTCACACAGCAGACATGTGGTGGAGCCGGAATTCGAACCCACGACCTCTGACTCCAAAGCCCGGGCTCTTTCCACTGAGCCACGCTGCTTCAAGTGTTGCCCTCAAAAAAGAAGAACCGCCCCCCTCTCCTCACTGGTGGAACATTGTTTGTACCTAGGCTTGGAGTCCCCGACATCTACTCTTGTTTCCTGGGCTTTTCTTTCCCTCATTTTTGCCCCTCCCCATTTTTTGATTCCGGGATGGGTGCCAAATGAGCCTATTCCTTTTATTTCTAATAATAATAATAATAATAATAATAATAACCGTGGCACTTAAGCACTTACTAGGTTCCAGGCACCCAGTACTAAGTGCTGGGGTGGATACAAGCAAATCGGGTAGGACCCAGTCCCTGTCCCACACTGGGCTCACAGTCTTAATCCCCATTTTACAGTTGAGGGAACTGAGGCCTAGTGAAGTGACTTGCCCAAGGTCACGCAGCAGACAAGTGGCGGAGCCGGGATTAGAACCCAGGTCCTTCTGACTCCCAGGCCCGGGCTCTACATGTATGATTTAGCATGTTTATCCCTCTGCATAGTTAGGGGAAGCGATCTGGGCCTTTTTGGTCTTTATAAAGGCTCCTTTTCTTCTCTGTCCACCCCTGCCTCTTTCAGCTTAAGCCTTTTAAGCAGCGTGGCTTAGTGGAAAGAGCCCGGGCTTGGGAGTCAGAGGTCGTGGGTTCTAATCCCGGCTCCGCCACTTGTCTGCTGTGTGACTTTGGGCAAGTCACTTAACTTTCTCTGGGCCTCGGTTCCCTCATCTGTCAAATGGGGATGAAGACTGTGAGCCCCACGTGGGACAACCTGATTACCTTGTATCTCCCTCAGTGCTTAGAACAGTGCTCGGCACATAGTAAGCGCTTGACAAATACCATTCTTCTTCTTCTTTTCTTCTTTCTTTTCTTCTTTTTCTTTTCTTCTTTTTTCTTTTCCTCTTTCTTCTTTCTTCTTTTCTTCCTTCTTCTACTTTCTTCTTTTCTTCTTTTATCCCTTCTTTCTTCTTTTCTTCTTTCTTTTCTTCTTCCTTCTTCTACTTTCTTCTTTTATTCTTTCTTCTTCTTTGTTTTATTCTTCTTCCTTCTTCTTTCTTCTTTTCTTCTTTCTTTTATTCCTTCTTTCTTCTTTTCTTATTTCTTCTTTCTTCTTTTATTCTTTCTTTTATTCTTCTTCCTTCTTTCTTCTACTTCTTTCTTTTATTCCTTCTTCTTTTCTTCTTTCTTCTTCCTTCTTTCTTCTACTTTCTTCTTTTCTTCTTTCTTCTTCTTTCTTTTCTTCTTCTTTTCTTCTTTCTTTTCTTTCTTTTCTGGTTTCTTTTCTTCTTCTTTCTTCTTTTCTTCCTTCTTTCTTCTACTTTCTTCTTTTCTTCTTTCTTTTATTCCTTCTTTCTTTTTTCTTCTTCTTCCTTCTTCTACTTTCTTCTTTTCTTCTTTCTTTTATTCCTTCTTCTTTTCTTCTTTCTTCTTCCTTCTATTTTCTTCTTTTCTTCTTTCTTTTCTTCTTTCTTCTTTTTCTTCTTTTCTGGTTTCTTCTTTTCTTCATTTGCTTCTTTCTTCTTTTCTCTTTCTTCTTTCTTTCGTCTTTCTTTCTTCTTTTCTTCTTATTTTCTTCTTTCTTCTTTCTTTTATTCTTTCTTCTTTTTTTCTTTCTTCTCCCTTCTTTCTTCTACTTTCTTCTTTTCTACTTTCTTTTCTTCTTTCTCCTTTTCTTCTTCTTCCTTTTCTTTCTTCTTTTATGGTTTCTTCTTTTCTTCTTTCTTCTTTTCTTCTTCTTTCTTCTTCCTTCTTCTTTCTTCTTCTTATCATCTGTGCTTCCCCAGAGAGGTTTCAGCCAGACAGGTCCAGGGAGTGGCCAGCAGGGGGAGCCTGCGGAGTGGTGGCCTGGGCCGGCCTGTTTCCCCGGCAGAGACAGCAGGGGGCGCCTCGCCCTGAAAATGGACACAACCTAAATGGCTAACACCAAAGGCCCCTGGGACAAAGTGAGGGATGAAATTCATTCATTCAGTCCTATTTATTGAGCGCCTATAGTGTGCAGAGCACTGTACTACCCGCTTGGACAAGCCGGCGACATCTAGAGAGGGTCCCTACCCAACAACGGGCTCACAGTCTAGAAGGGGGAGGCAGACAACAAAACCAAACCTGCAGACAGGTGTCAAAACCGTCAGAATAAATAGAATTATAGCTATATGCACATCATCAACAAAATCAATAGAGTAGAAAATACGTACAAGTAAAATAAATAGAGTAATAAATCTGTACAAATATATACAAGTGCTGTGGGGAGGGGAAGGAGGTAGGGCAGTGGAGGGGATGGGGAGGAGGAGAGGAAAAAGGGGGCTCAGTCTGGGAAATCTGAGAGAAAAGCAGAAACCTTCTAAGCCTGCGTGCAATTTTTTAGAGAAGCAGCGTGGCTCAGTGGGAAAGAGCACGGGCTTTGGAGTCAGAGGTCATGGGTTCAAATCCCGGCTCCGCTGCTTGTCAGCTGTGTGACTTTGGGCAAGTCACTTCACTTCTCTGGGCCTCAGTTCCCTCGTCTGGAAAATGGGGATGAAGACTGTGAGCCCCACGTGGGACAACCTCATCACTTTGTATCCCCCCAGCGCTTAGAACAGTGCTTTGCACATAGTAAGCGCTTAATAAATGCCATCATCATCATCATCATCAATTTTTTCTGTTTGTTTTTTTTTAAATGTATCTGTTAAGGGCTTGCTATATGTCAAACATTGTCCTAAACGCTGGGGTACGTACGACTGCATTGGGTTGGACACGTTCTCTGTCCCACATGGGGCTCACTGTCTAAGAAGGAGGAAGAACACAGGCCTGGGAATCAGAAGGACCTAGGTTGTAGTCCCAGCTCAACCACTTGTTCGCTGAGTGACCTTGGGCAGTCACTTAACTTCTCTGTGCCTCAGTTACCTCATTTGTGAAATGGGGATTAAGGCTGTGAGCCCTATGTGGGACAGAGACTGTCCAGCCCGATTTGTTGGTATCCACCCCGGTGTTACAGTAGTGCCTGGCACATACTAATCACTTATCAAATACCACAATTATAATTGTTATTAGAGTATTCATTCACTCATTCAGTCTTGTTGATTGAGCACTTACTGTGCGCAGAGCACTTGGGAGAGTACAATATAACAATAAACAGACACAACCCCTGCCCACAGTGAGCTGACCTTCTAGAGGGGGAGACGGACATCAGTAGCAATACATAAATTACGGATAACGGTTACACAGAAGGCCTTTGGTAGAGCTGGGACTTGAACTCTGGTATCGTATATTCTAGTTCTGGGCTCCTTCCTCCAAGTCACACTGTGCTCAGCCCACACCTCCCCTTCCTCAAAACCCAATAGTTGCCCATCGTCCCCTGTATCAACTGTGGATTCCATTCCATTGGCGTTAAGGCTGTCCACCTGCCATCTCCAATTTATGTATCATCTCTCCTCACCCGCCCCTCGCTTCTCCCCCTTCCCAAGTCCCCCTTCTGACCCTGCCTCACCCTCTCCTTGCCCACCCTTGACCCGGTTCGCCGCTCCCGGACCCTGAGAGAATTCCCTCCCTTCTCTCTCTGCCATTCGCAAGTCCTCCCGAAGTCACTTCACTTCTCTGTGCCTCAGTTAGCTCATCTGTACAATGGGGATTAAGACTGTGAGCCCCATGGGGGACAACCTGATCGCCTTGTAACCTCCCCAGCGCTTAGAACACAGTCTTAATCTTGGAAACAGCATGGCCCTGGGAGTCAGAAGGACTCTCTTGTTCATATTTACATATTCTATTTATTTTATACTGTTAATATGTTTTGTTTTGTTGTCTGTCTCCCCCTAAGAACACAGTCTTAGATCACAGTCTTAATCCCCATTTTCCAGATGAGGGAACTGAGGCCCAGAGAAGTGAAGTGACTTGCCCAAAGTCACCCAGCTGGCAATTGGCGGAGCCGGGATTCGAACCCATGACCCCTGGCTCCAAAGCCCGGGCTCTTGCTTCTCAGAATTGGGACGATCCACAGCTGAACTTGACTGGTGGTTGTTTTTAGCAGCTTCTAGCCCCAGTCCCATAATCCAGGCTGATCTTGCTGTTTCCCCACCCTTTCCCCGTGGGCGATGGGGAGACCCAGGATTTGGGTCCGGTTGTTCAGCTCTGCTACACATCCAGGCTCTTCGCTGGCCTGCGATGTGATGCACAGATATTTCTGCTTTTCCGCTCTGTGGTTCAGCAAAGGAGAAAGAAATTCCCTGGATGTGGCAATATTTCTGCGCGTGGGATTGTTTGGCACAAGAGCCCTCTGGGAACATGATGCTGGGAAGCGAAATGAGACGGTCACTTTAGGGAAGGTTTTTAAAGCCACTATTCCCTGTTCAGTGGAGGCTGGAGTACTCACGTCAAAGGGGTTGGATTTCCGCTTACAGAACCTACCCACACTTTTGCTGTTAATCAATCACTGGTATTTATTAAACGCTTACTGGATGCAGAGCACTGTACTAAGTTTTTGGGAGAGCACAGTACAACAGAGTGGGTAGACACGTTCCCTGCCCTCAACGACCTTATAGTTTAGGATGGGATTGGGACTCCTCACAATTAGCTTGTTTGTTTATTTTATTTTACTTAGTATGTTTGGTTTTGTTCTCTGTCTCCCCCTTTTAGACTGTGACCCACTGTTGGGTAGGGACTGTCTCTAGATGTTGCCAACTTGGACTTCCCAAGCGCTTAGTACAGTGCTCTGCACACAGTAAGCGCTCAATAAATACGATTGATTGATTGATTTCGAGATGGGAATTGTGACGTGGCACTTCTCATAATTATATCAACACTTGAGGGTGCGGAAGCAAAAAGTAAAGGACAGAAAGCCATCTAGGGTGTTTTTAAGACCTACAATCTGAGTCAGTGCACTCTGGGCCGACCTCCTAATAACAGTATTGCTAATGGAATTTGTTAAATACTGTCTACATGCCAGCACTGTATTAAACGTTGAGGCACATAAAAAATAATCACGTCAGATAGAGCCACTGCCCGACATGGGACTCACGGTCGGAGGCAGAATGTCTTCGTGGCCAAGTGGGGACTTTGAGCCAGCTGGGTTACTGTGATGGGCAAGTTCAGGTGGAGAGAAAAGATTTTCCAGGGGAGGAGAAGCTGTGTAGCCTAGTGGAAAGAGCCCAGGCCTGAGAGTAAGAGAACCTGGATTCTAATCCTGGCTCCACCACGTGTCAGCTGTGTGACTTTGGGCAAGTCACTCCACTTCTCTGGGCCTCATCCGCCTCATCTGCTAAATGGGGATTAAGACTGGTGAGCCCCATGAGCGACAGGGACTGTGCCCATTGTGATTATCTTGTATCCATCCCAGCGTTTAGGACAGTGTTTGACACACGGTAAACTCATAACAAATACCTTAAAAATAAAAAAAGGGTGCCCATCTGGAAAATAATCTCAGGGTCACCAAACCCAAGTGGATCTAGCCCAATGAAGAAGTCAGGAAGAAGGAAACCCAAAGCGCAGATTAGAAAAAGCTTTTCCTGATGAACGAGGTGAGCTGGACTAGCCTTAGAAATAGCAATGTTAAAATAACTTGGAGATGCTGAATTTTGCAATATCCTCTTCCATGCTCACCAGCACTGGAGAATGGGGGAGGGGGGGGGAACAGCAGTTGCTCTTAGAAACTGTGTGAGCTATAATTTCTTTTTATTTAAAGTTTAAGTTTCTAGAACTTGGCTTGATTGTTATTATTACTGTTATTATTCTTGTATTTGTTATGCGCTTACTGCTTATCAAGCACCGTTCTTAGAGCTGAGGTAGATACAAAATAATCAGGTTGGATGGGGAAGCAGCGTGGCTCAGTGGAAAGAGCACGGGCTTTGGAGTCAGAGGTCATGGGTTCAAATCCCGCCTCCGCCACTTGTCAGCTGTGTGACTTTGGGCAGGTCACTTAACTTCTCTGCGCCTCAGTTCCCTCATCTGTAAAATGGGGATTAAGACTGTGAGCCCCTCGTGGGACAACCCGATCACCTTGTAAACTCCCCAGCGCTTAGAACAGTGCTTTGCACGTAGTAAGTGCTTAATAAATGCCATTATTATTATTATTATGTAGTCCATTTTCCCCTTGGGGCTCGCAGTCTTAATCCCTACCTTACAGGATGAGGTAACTGAGGCACAGAGAAGTTAAGTGACTAGCCCGAGATCACATGGCAGTTAAGTAGCGGAGTCAGGATTAGAACCCAAGTCCTTCCAACTCCCATGCCTGTGCTCTGTCCACTAGACCACACTGCTTCTCAGAAGGCAGTTGGATTTTGGGGAGACTTACTGGGGAGGGGAGAAAGAGCACGGGCTTGGGAGTCAGAGGTCATGGGGGGTTTTTTATGGCATTTATTAAGCGCTTACTATGTGCAAAGCACTGTTCTAAGCGCTCGGGAGGTTACAAGGTGATCAGGTTGTCCCACGGGGGGCTCACAGTCTTAATCCCCATTTTACAGATGAGGGAACTGAGGCCCAGAGAAGTGAGTTCTAATCCCGGGTTCTAATGGGTTCTAATCCAGGCTCTGCCACATGTCAGCTGTATGACTTTGGGCAAGTCACTTTGCTTCTCTGTGCCTTTTACCTCATCTGTAAAATGGGATTAAGTCTGTGAGCCCCACATGAGACAATGTGATTACCTTGTATCTACCCTAGTGCTTAGAACAGTGCTTGGCACATAGTAAGTGCTTAACAAATGCTATTATTATTATTAAGAAAAGACCTTTTGAGTGTCACATTGGCATGTGAATGGAAGCTTATGCCACACTTCACAACTTCATTATCTCTGACCTCTTTGCAAAAGTCCTTCAATACCTTCGTTTAATAGTTGTGGTATTTAAGTGCTTACTAAGTACCAAGTAATGAAGTAGGTATGAGATGATCAGTTCGGCACAATCCCTATCCCATATGGGATTTACAGTCTAAGTAGGAGGTGGATAGGAATGGGATCCCCAGTTTGCCAATGAGGAAACTGTGGCACAGGCATGCTACTTGATTTAACCAAGGTCACACAGCAGACAAGTGGCAGAGCGGGGATTAGAATTCAGGCCCTCTGACTCCCAGGCTCCCACTCCCAGGGGCTTCCCTGCCCTGTCCCCGGTGCTTCCTTTGTTTCATTTTGAGGTTCCCTCAATTCACAGGTTTCTTTGAGGTAATAAAAATCACGGTTCAAGGACTTGGACCCACTCTTGGAAAAGTGCACAAGGTCAGTCTCCTTGGATCCCCTGCAAAAACAGCTGTCTGTTTTCAGAGTTCTTGGCCACCCAGCGTTAAAAATCATTTGCCTTTTCTAGACACCGAGCATTAAAAAAGGTGAAAAGTCAAGTATGTAGCTCCGTCTCTGCTCCTGGCCCAGTTGATCCACGGCTGGCCTGTTTCAGGGAATTTCTGCCAGCCAGAAGCATCAGGGAAAACCCCATTGTGGATCTTCCCTCTTATTTCCCTGTGTGCCTTTGTCCAACGCGATTGCCTTTCCTTTCCCATTCCTTGTTGTCAGCGGGTAATATTTTCATCCCTCCTTTGCACTCTCCTCTCCCGCCCGATCCTTTTTATCTATACTTTCATTGTCATTTTGAGCTTCCTCCAGTCCTCTTTTCCCCCAACTTTTTTTTTGTATTTGCCCTCCACCTCAATTTTAAAAGTGGAATGGAAAGAAATTAAATTTAAAAAAGGATGTGGGATGAATTGTAGGCTTGAATTAACCCCCAGCCCCAGTGACGGTGGAGTCTGTCAGAAGCCAGTCAGAGGGGTCAGGTCCCTTTTGTAGTGAGGCTGACTGCTCTGGTCGGCGGCAGGCTGTAAGCCCTTCCTCTAGACTGTAAGCTTCTTGGGGGTAGGGATTGCCACTGCCAACTCAATTGTACTTTCCCAAGTGCTCAGCACATGGTAAGTACTCAATAAAAGCCATGGATTGATCCCACTAGTCGTGGGGAGTGGTCAAAAGGAACAGAGAAGAGAAAAGAGAACGAATAGTCACAGGGATGAATCACTCAGTGATATTTATTGAGTGCTTACTGTATGCAGATCACTGTAATAATAATGATAATGATGGCATTTGTTAAGCGCTTACTATGTGCAAAGCACTGTTCTAAGTGCTATTGTGGATACAAGGTGATCAGGTTGTCCTATGTGGGGCTCACAGTCTTAATCCCCATTTTCCAGATGTGGTAACTGAGGCACAGAGAAGTTAAGTGACTTGCCCAAAGGCTCTGAGCTGATAAGCGGTGGAGCCGGGATTAGAACTCATGTCTTCTGACTCCCAAGCCCAGGCTCTTTCCACTGAGCCATGCTGTTTCTCTGTACTAGACACCTGGGAGAGTACAATACCAAAGAGTTGGTAGGCCTGCCCACAAGGAGTTTACAGTCTAAAGGGGGAGCCAGTCATTAATATAAGTAAACCGATTAAGTTTAAGTAGATAAGAATAGTAATTATTTATGGTATTTGTTAAATGCTTACTATGTGCCAAGCACTGTTCTAAGTGCTGGGTTTAGATACAAGTTAACCAGGTTGGACAAACTCCCTGTCCCACATAGGGCTCACACTCTTATCAATCAATCAATCAATCGTATTTATTGAGCACTTACTGTGTGCAGAGCACTGTACTAAGCGCTTGGGAAGTACAAGTTGGCAACATGTAGAGACAGTCCCTAACCAACAGTGGGCTCACAGTCTAGAAGAAGTCTTATCCACTCTTGAGAAGCAGCGTGGCTCAGTGGAAAGAGCCTGGGCTTCGGAGTCAGAGGTCATGGGTTCGAATGCCGGCTCCGCCACTTGTCAGCTGTGTGACTTTGGGCAAGTCACTTGACTTCTCTGTGCCTGTTACCTCAACTGTAAAATGGGGATTAAGTTTGTGAGCCCCACGTGGGACAACTTAATTACCTTGTATCTACCCTAGTGCTTAGAACAGTGCTTTGCACATAGTAAGCGCTTTATAAATGCCATTATTATTATTATTATCCCCATTTTCCAGATGAGGTAACTTGAGGCACAGAGAAGTGAAGTGACTTGCCCAAGGTCACACAGCAGACATTTGGTGTAGCCGGGATTAGAACCCAGGTCCTTCTGGTGGGATAGGGTGGTGGTTGGAAGATGAACTCCTCAGGTTAGATTGGCTTAGGTTGATTTTATGGGAAGAGCTCACCGCAGTACATATTTACTATTCTATTTATTTTGTTAATGGTGAGCATACAGCTTCAATTCCATTTGTTCCGACGACTTTGACACCTGCCTACATGTTTTGTTTTGTGGTCTGTCTCCCCCTTCTAGACTGTGAGCCCGTTGTTGGGTAGGGACCGTCTCTATACGTTGCCAACTTGTCCTTCCCAAGCGCTTAGTACAGTGCTCTGCACACAGTAGGGGCTCAATAAATACGATTGAATGAATGAATGAATGAAAGCAAGACACTTATGACTAGCTATCCCCAGAAGAGAGTGGCGTGGACTCACCACTGCAATCCTAGGTATGTCTTTCTGGGAATTCGTGGCCAATCTCTTTCCAGCGGGACTTTTGGCTTTGAACTCTTTTGGTCTTCCTGTTCTGGCTGTGCATGTTTCCTGACCCTTAAAACCTGGTGACATCCACTTCGACTTGGTCAGTAAGGCTTCCTGAGATCACTCATTCAGACCCTTCGTTCGGTCAACAGTATTTACCCGGCCCCGACTGAGTGTGCTGGGTATCGCAGGGGAGGACGGAACAGAAGACGAGACTATCAGGAAGTTTCCAATGTTGAGGCGGGAATACGTGCATTTAGAACATAAACGATGAAAAGGGAAGCGGGGGGCGGTCCCAGAACAGACGGGAAAAGGTAGCATTTTGAGGGGTGAAAAATGCCCCAGAGTGATGGAAATGCTCAGCTCGGGAAAATTTCAGGGAGGAGGGGCAGTTTGAACAGAGATTGGTTGGCGGGGAGAACGATGTGCCCTGTTCAGTCAGAGGAATAGCATGAGCTGTGATTTAATAATAATGTTAATCATAATAAAAAGTACTTAGTATGTATCAAGCTCTGAACTAAGCACTGAGGCAGATACAAGATAATCAGTTCAGTCACAGTCCCTGTCCCACATGAGGACTCAGTCTAACTCTGTTATGTTGTACTCTCCCAAGCTTTTAGTACAGTGCTCTGCACACAGAAAGTGCTCAATAAAAGCCAATCACGGATGAAGTAGGATGGGAGGGCGCTGAGTGTGTAAGCAGGCTGACTTGGCTGGGGTGGAGGTCATGAATAGGGGTTGAGGGAGAGGCAAAATTGACCAAGTTAAGAGGAAGCCAGTTGGTGGAGTCTTGTGCCCTGGAATCAAGGTTGCATTATGAGGTGATTGGAGCAGAGGTGCCACCATTTCATTTTGAGTAATCAATCAATCAATCAATCAATCGTATTTATTGAGCGCTTACTACGTGCAGAGCACTGTACTAAGCGCTTGGGAAGTACAAATTGGCAACACATAGAGACAGTCCCTACCCAACAGTGGGCTCACAGTCTAAAAGGGGGAGACAGAGAACAGAACCAAATATACCAACAAAATAAAATAAATAGGAAAGAAATGTACAAGTAAAATAAATAAATAAATAAATAGAGTAATAAATATGTACAACCATATATACAGGTGCTGTGGGGAAGGGAAGGAGGTAAGATGGGGGGATGGAGAGGGGGACGAGGGGGAGAGGAAGGAAGGGGCTCAGTCTGGGAAGGCCTCCTGGAGGAGGTGAGCTCTCAGCAGGGCCTTGAAGGGAGGAAGAGAGCTAGCTTGGCGGAGGGGCAGAGGGAGGGCGTTCCAGGCCCGGGGGATGACGTGGGCCGGGGCTCGACGGCGGGACAGGCGAGAACGAGGTACAGTGAGGAGATTAGCGGTGGAGGAGCGGAGGTTGCGGGCTGGGCAGTAGAAGGAGAGAAGGGAGGTGAGGTAGGAGGGGGCGAGGGGATGGACAGCCTGGAAGCCCAGGGTGAGGAGTTTCTGCCTGATGCGGAGGTTGATTGGTAGCCACTGGAGATTTTTGAGGATCACTGGAGATTTTTGAGTAGGGCAAGTAGCACGGCCTAGTGGAAAAAACTCAGGACTAGGAGTCAGAGGACCTGGGTTCTAATCCTCGCTCTATTACTTATCTGCTGTGTGACCTTGGGCGAGACACTTAACTTCTTTGTGTCTCACTTATCTCATCTGTAAAATGGGGATTAAGATTGTGAGCCCTAGGTTGTGAGAAGCAATGTGGCTCAGTGGAAAGAGCATGGGCTTTGGAGTCAGAGGTCATGAGTTCAAACCCATGGGTTCTAATCCCAGCTCTGCCACATGTCACATGCCACATGTCAGCGGTGTGACTTTGGGCAAGTCACTTAACTTCTCTGTGCCTCAGTTACCTCGTCTGTAAAATGGGGATTAAGACTAAGAGCCCCCTGTAGTACAACCTGATCACCTTGTAACCTCCCCAGCACTTAGAACAGTGCTTTGCACATAGTAAGCACATAATAAATGCCATTATTATTATTATATGAGACAGGTATTGTGTCCAACCCAATTATTCATTCATTCATTCAATTGTATTTATTGAGCACTTACTGTGTGCAGAGCACTGTACTAAGTGCTTGGGAAGTACAAGTTGGCAACATATAGAGAAAGTCCCTACCCAACAGTGGGCTCACAGTCTAGAAGGGGGAAACAGACAACAAAACAAAACATATTAACAAAATAAAATAAATAGAGTAGTAAATATGTACAAGTAGTAAATATGTACAAGTAAAATAGATTATCTACCCTAGTACCTCATACACTGTTTGGCACATAGTAAGCGGTTAACAAATAACATCAAAGTAAAACCAAAAAACTGGATGCAGGGTGAGAGGGGGACAGGATGGAACAGAGAGAAGCGGAGAGGAGGAAGAGAGAAAAAGTGTGATGGAGGAAGAGGGGGGCAAAAGGGTCAAGAAGAAAAGCTTTAGAAAGGAGTTCATTCATTCAATTGTATTTATTGAGTGCTTACTGTGTGCAGAGCACTGTACTAAGCGCTTGGGATTACAAGTTGGCAACATATAGAGACAGTCCCTACCCAACAGTGGGCTCACAGTCTCTTGTTCCTTTCCAGCCTCAAGGGCAAATGCCCCAGGATAAAGCATTGATTTGAATTGTTTTAAAAGAGACTGTGCTGTGACACTCTGTTTTAAAAAGGAGTGAAGCAGAATTTCCTAGTGGGTAGAGCACAGGCCTGGGAATCAGAAGGACCTGGGTTCTAAACCTGGCTCTGCCACTCACCTGCTTTGTGACATTGGGAAAGTCACTTTGCTTCTCTGGGCCTCAGTTTCCTCCCTTGTAAAATGGGGATTAAGACTGTGAGCTCCACATGGGACATGGACTTTGTCCAATCTGATTAGCTTGTATCTACCCCAGCACTTAGTACAGTGTCTGGCACATAGTGAGCCCTTAGGAAATACTACAATTATTATTACAGTTATTATTGTTATATCAGTCATTAATCCAAGGATGGCAAGAGGAGAGGAAAGAGTTAATAATGATAATTAGGACAAGTATCTTTTAACCTTGAAGATGACTGTAAGGAGAGAACCCATTATTCTCTTTCTCTGGAGTTCTCATTCCTTTTTGTTCCATGTTTTGAGAGAGTATATAGGACCTCAATAAATACGATTGATTGATTGAATGAATGAATAAATGACCTCGGCCCTACCTAATAAGGCATTGTACGGGTTTCTATGTTTTATATATCCTCATGGTTTGTTTTTTTTTTTAAAAAAAGGGACTAAAGGTCAAAACAACCTTAAAAGTTTTCAGAAACCGGCTAACAGGAAGCAAATGATTTACCCCAATTTAGTTATAGGAAGTAGATCTATGTTATCTATGTTTAGACTTGAAAGGATTGTGTCCCTTGAAAATAGCATTTCCCTTCTTCTAGGCAGGATGATAATGAAACGTCACATTCATTTTCTGCAGGATGTTGTTCCGCACACGCTCAAAGGAAAAGGACTTAGGGTGAGAAGCAGTGAGGTCTAGTGGAAAGAACATGGGCCTGGGACTCAGACAGAGGACCTGGGTTCTAATCTTGACTCCGCACTTACCGGCTGTGTGACTTTAGGCAGATCACTTCTCTGCGTCTGTTACTTCATCTGTGAAATGGGCATTAAGACTGTGAGCCCCACGTGGAGTTCAACCGTGTTCAACTTGTTTATCTTATATCTACCCCAGTGGTTACTATGGTGCCCACCAAAGTAGTACTTAAGAAATACCACCAAAAAATGAACAAAAATGGTAGTATTGGAAGTCCCCTAAACAAGTGGCTGAGTCTATTTAACCTGTCCTATAGACAACATCTATCCAGCTGCCTTGTGTTTTGATCACTGTTATACGATCCCTGCAGCGTTTCATTAGGTTTGAGAGAATGCCAGGATCCGTCTGTTCCCAAGAGTCAAGGCTAACCTCAGTATTTATCGTGTCAAAATAAACCTAATTTGTCTCACTTTGGTGTCTCCTTAAAATCATCAGTCTAGTTTTGTTTAACAAACTCTGAAGGCCAGCCTCTGCTCGGTCACCATGAGGAAACAGAGTTGTATGGCCGGGAGACGCAAGAGTTGGGAGGCAGGAGAGAAAGAAGCCATCAGACTGTCAGTCAGTTTAGGAAGGCTGGGTCAGTCATGAGTTTTTAAGATGATAAAAACCAAAGGAAATAATTCTGGGACCTCATGATTTTTTTTTTTTTTTTGTAGTAAAGGGGACAATAAGTATACAGCTGCTTTGGGATTTGAAAATGAAGCTACTGACAGTAAGATTTTGGGGAGTGAGTGAGTGAGAGAGAGAGAGAGAGAGAGAGAGAGACTCCATCCCTCCCCACCCACTCTGGCCTATTCTCTTCTCTTTAATCTATTCTACACTTACCTGTCTGGGTCATTTTCTGAAACCATTGTTCACAATGTCTCATCCCTTCTTCAAAAACATCCAATGTGTACTCTTTTCTTTGCGCATCAAACTCTAGATGATTGGTTCTAAGGTATTTGCTAGAGGTCATCGTCTTACCTTCAACCAATCGATGGTTTATACTGAGTGCTTACCATTTGCGGGGCACTGTCCTAAGTGCTTAGGAGAATACAGTACAGCACTCGCTTTCTGCCCTCAAGGAGCTTACAATCTAGTGAGGAATTTACAATCTAGTCTTCCTGCTCTTTTCTCCCTCTGCAGCATGATTCACCTGCTTTGTCCCACCCAAACTAACCTTCTAACTGTTCCTCATTCTCATTTCTCTCATCTCCAACCCATTGTTCATATCTCTTCCACCTAAAATGGAGAGCCGATACCAATACCGATGAGTGAATGACTGATAAAATCAATACAAAATTGACAATCCTTTCCCTGTCATATATTTGTAAAGATCATCCATTGCTACAGGGTTGCTGCTTGAAGTTCCGCTTCAAGAACCTGTGCTGCTTTCTATTCATTCTTTTGGCTTGCAAATCTACTCAAAGTTGTCTATTTTAAGAAAGTCACATTTCTGATTACAATATACCCACCTAGCCTACTCCTGGCTCATAGCTGTCCTCTGCTACGTCATATTATTGTAAAGCTGTGGTTCACTGTGCTTTAAAATGTTTCTTCTGCCCTTTTTTTCTCTTACTTCAACACTCCATTCAACACTGGATGTTCTGTACAGAGTTAGCCTCTTTTTTTAATGGCATTTGTTAAGCACTTACTATGCTGCTTCGTTTGCATGAGAATGAGATATTTGCTAAGTGTTTACTATGTGCTCAGCACTGTACTAAGCTCTGGGATAGATATGAGATAATCAAGTTGGAATAAGTGTTCCTTGACTGCTGATCTGGAAGCCAGTTTCATCTGTATCACCTGGTCAATATCGAAGGCATATTTTAATTTAAGACACAGAGTGTTACAGTGAATGTCTCTTAGCACGTTTTAAAATTTACCCCTTTCTTCAGCTTTACACGGCATCATTTGGGACTTTATGACAGTAACCTCCTTAATGGCACTCCGTCAAGGGGTGCCACTTTTGGAGGCATACTGGAACAAAAGAGAAATGGAGAAACCATTCTAGAAGCCATGAAGTGGGGAGAGAAGAGTTAGAAAATTTAAAAAGGATGAGATAAACTTGGTGGGGGGGGGGCAGGAAAGTGGAGACAGGAATCAATCATTCAATTAATCTATTGGGTACTTACTGTATGCAGAGCACTGTACTAAGTTCGTGGAAGAGGACAACACACAGAGTTGGTATTCATTCATTCAATTGTATTTATTGAGCACTTACTGTTTGCAGAGCACTGTACCAAGAGCTTGGAAGAGAATAAACAGTCACGTTCCCTGCCTCCAATGAGTTTATAGTCTAGAGCAGATGAGACAGACATTAATGGTGGACCCGATCCCTCCCAATCAATCAATGATATTTATTGAGCATCTACTGTGTGCAGAGCACCGTACTAAGCTCTGGGGAGAGTACAATATAACAGAGTTGGTAGTCCCATTCCCTACCCACAACAAGCACACAATCTAGGAGGAGAGCTTACAACAGTGAGCTTACACTAGGCTGGAGACAAACATAAGAATGAATTACAGAAAGGGGAAATGACACTGCTGTGAGGCTGGAGGTGGGGGTGAATAAACAAGTACTTAAGGGGTAATAATAATAATAACGATGGTATTTGTTAAGCACTTACTATGTGCAAAGCACTGTTCTAAGCACTGGGGGGATACAGGGTGATCAGGTTGTCCCATGTGGGGCTCACAGTCTTCATCCCCATTTAACAGATGAGGGAACTGAGGCACAGAGAAGTTAAGTGACTTGCCCAAAGTCACACAGCTGGCAATTGGTGGAGCTGGGACTTGAACACACGACTTCTGACTCCAAAGCCCGTGCTCTTTCCACTGAGCCATACTGCTTCTCTACAAATCCAAGTGCCTAGGTGATGCGGGGGTGGGGGTGGGGGGACAATTAGGGGAAATGAGGGCTTAGTCTGGGAAATTCTCTTGGGGATCAATCAATTGTATTTATTGAACACTTACTGTGTGCAGAGCACTGTACTAAGCACTTGGGAAGTACGAGCTGGCAACATATAGAGATAGTCCCTACCCAACAGTGGGCTCGTGATTTTATTAAGCCTTTGAAAGCAGAGAGAGCAATGGTGTGTTGGATATGGGGAGGGAGTTTCAGGCCAGAGGGAGGATGTGGTCAAGGGGTTGGCGGTGAGATAGACTAGATTGGTGTTAAAAAATTGAAGTGATTGGGTTGGATTGTAGGAGATCAGTGAAGTGAGGTAGAAGGGGCTGAGCTGATTGAGGGCCTTAAAGCTGATGAGAAGAAGTTTCTCTTCGATGTGAAGGTGGATGGATTGGAGGTTTTTGAGGAGTAAGGTGACACGGACTGGGGAGGGTTTTTTTAGAAAAATGATCCAGGCAGCAGAGTTCAGTAAGGACTGGAGTGGGGAGAGACAGGAGGCAGAGAGGTCAGCAAGGAGTCTGACCAAGAAAGGTCAGCAGTAGTCAAGATAGGATATAATCAGTGCTTGGCTCCGGGTGGTAGCAGTCTAGAGAGGAAGGGGTGGATTCCAGAGATGATGTGGTGGTAGAACTGACAGGATTCCATGACAGACTGAATAACCAGATTGAATAGAGAATAGTACCAATACTAATAATAACAGGCACAGAGACACGGAGGATGGTGGTATTTTCTATTGTCATGGCAAAGTCTAGGGGAGGACAAGATTTCACTGGGAAGGTGAGGACTTCTGCTTTGGGCATGTTGAGTTTGAGGTGCTAATAGGATATCTAATTATAAATATCCTAAAGGAAGGAGGAAATGGGAGACAACAAGGGAGCAGTAATAGATTTGGGGATAGAGCAGTAGATAGATTTGAGAATTATCCACGTACAGATTTTAGTTGAAGTCATGGCAGTAGATGGAGAAAAGAGGGGAGCCTAGAACTGAATTTTGAGGAATCCCCATAGCTAGAGCGTGGGAGGCAAGGAGGAACTTGTAAAAGACAGTAAGAGGGAGCAGCCTGAGAGATTGGAGGAGAACCAGGAGGGGACAGTGTCAGTAAAGCCGATGTTAGATATTGTTTCCAGAGAAGGGTTGGTCTGTAGTGTTGAAGGCAGCTGAGAGATCAAGGCGGATTAGGATGGAGTAGAAGCTATTGGCTTTGCCAAGAAAGAGGTCATCGGTGACCTTAGAGAGGGCAGTTTCCAGGGAGTAGAGGGGGCGGAAACCAGACTGCAGGAGGTCAAGAAGAGGAAGTGGAGGCAGTGGATGTAAACAACTCATTCAAGGAGATCGGAGAGGAATGGTAGGAGGGAGATGAGGAGATAAATGGAAGGAGCCGTGGGGTCAAGGGAGGGTTTTTTTGTATAGGGGAAAGCAGTGGGGAAGGAACCATTGAAAAGTGAAAGGTTGAAGATGGCGGTCAGAAAGGGGAATAAGGAAGAGGACAAGTCACCAGGGAGATTCAACACATCCATTTTATTTCTGATGAAGTAGAAAAGTTCATTTCTCTATGCCTCGGTTGCCTCCTCTGTAAAATGGGGATTAAGACTGCGAGCCCCATGTGGAACAGGGACTGCGTCCAACTTGATTTGCCTGTTATCCACCACAGTGCTTAGTACAGTGCCTGGCACATAGTAGGCGCTTAACAAATATCATCATCATCATCTTGTCGCTACCCCAGCATTTAGTACAGTGCTTGGCACATAGTAAGCACTTGCAAATTCCATGAAAAAAAATGATTTTAGCCATAGCAAAGGCCCCTTTGTCACCTTTCTCATCTGAGAGGATGCCCCAGAAGACCTGCAGAAATCTGGCAGAAGAGTTAGCATTCAGCCTTGGCTCTGATGGTGGGGGTAAGATAAAAGGTAGGAGTCTGAGGGACAAGGCAGTGGTCACTTGAATCCTCTGATTGATCCTTGAGAGAGGGATGAGGTTCAGGAATTTGTCAGTCTCCATTGTTTCCTGGCACCATTTTCTTGGTGAGCAGGGGGATTTTTCCCTCCCTGCCCCGAAACCACAGGTGCTTTAGTTGACAGGAAGTTAAAAGTCTTTGAACTGGACCAGCAGGGATCAGTTCTTCAATGGTATCCTGCCTGCAGATGTTCATGTCCGTCTCTGTTCTGGGCTTTAGATGTAATCGGAGCAGTGTCTTTGACTGCAGATGTTTCTGGCCCTGCCTATTGTGGCTGTGTTTGTCAACCCTGCCCCAAATCATTTTGTTCTGACTATCTTTTGTTTCCTGATTGACAGAGCCTAAGAAGCCAGGATCCTAACACTGACAGATGGGGCTTTCTTTGTGTGGAAAGCCTTTTTTTTTAAAAAAAAAGACTGAGCTTTTTTAAATGGGATTGTCCCCTCCCGTTTACCTTCCCGACTGGGCGGGCTCTTTAGGGGAAAGCCTGAAATTCGTTCTTAGTAATGGTTATTTTAGAAGCTGCTCCTTCCATCTAAGCGTGCTTCATTCCTCCAGATTAGTTGGAATGTTGGAAATGGTTTGAAGAGATGGGGACTAGGGATGGTGGGAGAGAAAAGTATTCAGAAGCACTTCATTAATAACAATGCTGATGATAATAATAATAATTAGGCTGAGTGGAGTGAAGCAGGGAAGAATGGGTGATGCCATTTTGATGCTCCTTAGGTGAGGTTCTAGAAGGTAAGTATTATTGTTGTTATTGTGGTATTTATTAAGCACTTACTCTGTGCCAGGCACTTTACTAAGCACTGGGCTGGATACAAACTAATCAGGTTGGACACAGCCCCTTTTTCTCATAGGGCTCCCAGTCTTAATCCCCATTTGATAGCTGAGGTAACTCAGGCTTATTGTGGTATTTATTAAGCACTTACTCTGTGCCAGGCACTTTACTAAGCACTGGGCTGGATATAAACTAATCAGGTTGGACACAGCCCCTTTTCCTCATAGGGCTTCCAACCTTAATCCCCATTTGACAGCTGAGGTAATTCAGGCCCTGAGAAGTACAGTGACTTGCCCAAGGTCTCCCAGCAGACAAGTGGCAGAGCCGGGATTAGAACCCAGATCCTTCTGTCTCCCAGGCTCATGCTGAATTCACTAGGCTACGCTGCACCGGGTTAACTTTGGCCATTGCACATTCATCCTTACTTGCTAGACTATGAGCCCCATGTGGGACAGGAACTGTTGTCCAACTTGATTATCTTGACTCTATGCCAGCGCTTAGTACAGTGCATGGTATGAGGTAAATGCTTAAATACCATAATTATTACGTTATTTAACTCTGCCCGCTCTTCTGCCCAGCAATATTACTTCTCCTCCCCTCATGGACTGCCATGTCCATTGATCTCATCAACTGTTCCAGGCCTTTAACTCCGATCTGGAGTCTCTAGTGCTCCCACCTCTCGCCACCTTGTCTCCAGTCACCTGGCCAGCTACTTGGTTGACTAAATCATTCATTCATTCATTCAGTCATATTTATTGAGCGCTTACGGTGTGCGGAGCACTGTACTAAGCGCTTGGGAAGTACAAGTTGGCAACATATAGAAACGGTCCCTACCCAACAGCGGGCTCACAGTCTAGAAACCATCAGGCAGGAACCACCCCCCTAAACCATCCCCTCACCTCCCCAGCTCCCTCCCACCCTCACTTCCATTCCCTCCTCCTTCTCGGTTGTCTTTCAAGAGGAGCATTCACCTTTTACCCCTTCTTCCGGGGCCTCCAGGCACATCCCTTCTCAAGTTTAAAAACTCCTGCACTCTCTCTTCTTCCCTTCCTGATTACAATTAGAGAAGCAGCGCGATCTGGGAGTGATAGAACAGGAGCCTGGGATGCCAGATGGGACCAAGAGATCAGTAAGGACTGTCCATTGGTGGATATGGTCCCAATTGGCAGACTTTGGAGCTCTACTCTATATCTTAGACCCTTTTCTGGGTTTCCTGAAGGCCCGCTGTCTGATATCTTTGAGACCCTGGACATGTGGCTAGTGTCTGTATTCCCAAGGTGCTGTCCTTAGTTTCCAGATGGGAAAACTGAGGCACCAGAGGTAAAGTGACAGTGCTCTGCACACAGTAAGCGCTCAATAAATACGATTGAATGAATGAATGAATAGTAGAGCTAGGGACATGTGCTAACACTATTAAGAACCACGCTCTTCTGTGTAAAAAAAATGAATATTGAAGAAGAAAAGCAGCAAACTAGACTCTAAATCAATCAGTCCCTCTAGACTGTAAGCTCATTATGGGCAGGGATTGTCACCGTTTATTACTGTAGTGTACTTTCCCAAGCGCTTAGTACAGTGCTCTGCACACAGTAAGCGCTTAATAAATGCAATTGAATGAAGTGGCATTTATTGAGTGCTTACTGTGTGCAGAACACTGTACTAAGCGCTTGGGAGAGTACAGTATTACAGACTTGGTAGACATGATCCCTGCACACAGTCTCTCCTTCCCGTCAGGATAGTTTTATGGGTAGAGACTCCTAGGTTAACACATGCTGTTTAGTCTAGATTCCCAGCTGTGTTGATCTGATGGCATTTTATAAGGGTTCTTACATTAACAGTTGTGCTTTGGACGCAACTGTTTGGATAGTCCCCAGTTTCCCTTTCAAAATACCGAAATGTTTTTATGCAGCCATAAATGGTTGAGGTTCAGTTTGATTTTGGAACATGATTAAGAGACAGCGAGGCATAGGGACAATTTTACGAGGCAGCGGGCTCTTTTATCATGAGAAGATTATATCATAAAGGGGCTTCCTCTTTTGAGATGGGTTTATGGTGGATCGTGGAAGAATCAATCCTAGGTTTAGAAGGACCCTAGGGGTCACTCAGGGCATCCTGTTTCTTGGAAGGACAGGAAATGACATATAATTATAATGGTGTTTAAGCGCTTACTACGTGTCAGGCACTGTTCTAAGTGCTGGGCTGGATACAGGGAAATTGGGGCGGACGTAGTCCCTGTCCCAGTCTCAATCCCCATTTTACAGATGAGGTAACTGAGGCACAGAGAAGTGAAGTGACTTGCCCAAGGTCACACAGCAGGCAAGTGGCAGAGCTGAGATTAGAATTCATGATCTTCTGACTCCCAAGACTCCTGCTCTGTCCTCTACACTATGACAGTTTTTATAGTCCAGGAAAGCGCTCCCAACCAAAGTGGGTTTGTAAAGAGACTGACAGCTAGAGTTTGGCAGTCCCCCAAAGACAAAAATCAGGACTACTTCTAACTGCAGTCCATCAATCCGTCAATCCTTTGTATTGAGCACTTGATTTGTGTGGAGCAGTGTCCTAAGCACTTATGAGAGTACAGTAGAATCAGTAGACGTGATCCTTGCCCTCAAAGAAGTTTGTGATCTAGTGGAAGAGACAGATATCCAAATAAATTTGAGAGGAGAAGGAGCGGAGTATAAGGTTACGGACTTACGTGATTCAGGGGTTGGGGTGGAGTGAATACCTACGTTCTTAAGGGGGACAGACCCTAGGGCAAAGGTGATGCGGAAGGGAGGGAGAGTAGGGTGGGGAGAGGAGAGGTTAGTCAGGAAAGGCTTCCTGCCTCCGACTGGAAGTCAGTTAGGGATGAGCCAAGATTTGATCATCTGTTGGTTTTTCTCTGGAAGCTTGAAAAGTTTTACTACACATCAGTCTGGAAAGATGAAGGCTGAGGGGCCATGATTGAAGTCGTAAAATCTCTGATGGCCGTGGTGGGGTGAGAATGGAATTATTGTTGGCCAATGCCTCAAAAAAAAGACAGCGGGACTCCCCCTGAAGTTTAAAAGCGGGAGGTTTAAATCAAAAAAGGGCCATCGTTTTTCTCATGCCAGGTAGTGAGCATGTGGTATTTATCATCTCAGGAAGTGGCACGGACGGGAGAGAGGTGCCAACTGGGAAGCAGCATAGCCTAGTGGAAAGAGCATGGCCCCGGTTTCCAACTCCAGTTCTGCCACTGGTCTGCTGTGTGCCCTTGGGCAAGTCACTTCATTTCTCTGTGCCTCAGTTACATCATCTGTAAAATGGGGATGAGCGTGAGCCCCATGTGGAACAGGGACTGTGTCCAACCTGATGGACTTGGATCTACCCCAGCGCTTCGAGCAGTGCTCGGCACAAAGTAAGCACTTAACAAGTACCATAAATTATTATTATTAGAGAAGCAGCCTGACTTAGTGGAAAGAGCCCGGGCTTGGGAGTCAGAGGTCATGGGTTCTAATTCCGACTCCACCACTTATCAGCCGTGTGATTTTTGGCAAATCACTTAAGTTCTCCATGCCTCAGATACCTCATCTGTAAAATGGGGATTGAGACATGTGGGACAACCTGATTACCTTGTTTCTTTCCCAGAGTTTAGAATAGTGCTTGACACACAGAAAGCGCTTAACAAATACAATCATTATTATTGTTCTTATTATTATTTAAGAGCAGCTTGGATGCATGAGTGAATAAGAGGTCTGTCGTGGGCTACTAGAGTGGAATTGAGGGGAAAAAGATGAAAAACCTGGGGTTGTGAAATGGTTCGTCCCAAAGCAGTGAGTCAATTGATTTTATTGAGAGCTTACTGTGTGCAGCACACTGATCTAAGCTCTTGGGAGAGTACAACATGACAACAGACACATTCCCTGTCCACAGTGAGCTTACAGTCACGAGGGGGAGACAGAGATTAATATAAGTACAGATATTAATTCATTCAATGGTATTTATTGAGCACTTACTGTGTGCAGAGCACTGTACTAAGCGCTTGGGAAGTACAAGTCGGCAACATATAGAGACGGCCCCTACCCAAAAACATATGTACATAAGTGCTGTGGGGCTGGGAAGGGGGAGGAATAAAGGGAACAAGACACAGAAGGGAGTAGGAGAAGAAGAAAGGAGATTTTAGTCAAGGAAGGCCTCTTGGAGGAGATGTGCCTTTAATAAGGCTTTGAAGCAAGGAAGAGAAATTGTCTGTTGGCTATGAGGAGGGTGGGTGTTCCAGGCCAGAGGCAGGATGTGGGCAAGCAGTAGGGTGCATATAATGGAGGATAGGACCATTCATTCATTCGATTGTATTTATTGAGCGCTTGCTGTGAGCAAAGCACTGTACTGAGCGCTTGGGAGAGTACACTATAACAGTGAACAGACACATTCCGTGATCACAAGGAGCTCAGAGTCTAGAGGGGGAGACAGACGCTAATATGCATACATAAGTAAATAAACATATATCTATACACGTAAGTGCCGTTGCTGAGGCCAAACTGCAGCTCCCAAACCTCTTGCAGCTCTCCTTCACGGAGCCGGCATCTTGATAGCGATGAAAGGTTTAGTCTTTTCCGACAGCCTGCAGTGCTCCCTTGGAAGGAGGCTGCACCCCTTTCCCACAAGGCAATATGTCAGGGAGTGGTAAGTGGTATGGTGCCCGGTCCAGCCCATGACTCAGTCTCCCCAACTGTCACCACCACTCCCCGCCGCCCCCTCCCATCCGGGGAAGCCTGGTCTCTACCCTCCCCTCAACCCAGCCACTTCCTGCCAAATGCTTGCTCGCCAATTTGATCTGCGACTCATACCCAGGCTAATTATCCAACAAATGGTCACTCTCCCCACTTCCAAAGCCATATGGTAGGCACATCTCCCCCAAGAGGCCTTCCCTGACGAAGCCCTCATTTCCTCTTCTCCCACTCCCTTCTGCGTCACCCAGATTTGCTCCCTCTATTCAGCCCTTCCTCAGCCCCACAGACCTTACATAATAATAATGATAATAATGGCATTTATTAAGCGCTTACTATGTGCAAAGCACTGTTCTAAGTGCTGGGGAGGATACAAGGTGATCAGGTTGTCCCATGTGGGGCTCCCAGTCTTAATCCCCATTTTACAGATGAGGTAACCGAGGCACAGAGAAGTTAAGTGACTTGCCCAAAGTCACATAGCTGACAAGTGGCGGAGCCGGGATTTGAACCCCTGACCTCTGACTCCAAAGCCCGGGCTCTTTCCACTGAGCCACATTGCTTCTCTTACATACATAGCTGTCATTTATTCCTAGTCACGTCTGTCATCTCCCCCTCTAGACTGTAAGCTCATTGTGGGCAGGGACTGTCTCAACCAACTCTCTTGTCTCATGCTCTCCCAAGCACCTAGTACAGTGCTCTGTACACAGTAAGCGCTCAGTACATACCATAGATTGACCCTGGGCCGTGACACGTTTTCGGTTTGCGATTCTTCTGTTCACGAGGCCCGCCCCTACATCTCACTGGCCCTCCGAGCATCCGATCGCCACCATCGCAGATAAGAATAACGATGGCATTTATTAAGCGCTTACTATGTGCAGAGCACTGTGCTAAGCGCTGGGGAGGTTGCAAGGTGATCAGGTTGTCCCACGTGGGGCTTACAGTCTTAACCCCCGTTTTCCAGATGAGGGAACTGAGGCACAGAGAAGTTGAGTGACTTGCCCAAAGTCACACAGCTGACAAGTGGCAGAGCCGGGATTCGAACCCATGACCTCTGACTCCAAAGCCCGGGCTCTTTCCACTGAGCCACGCTGCGGGTTGCTGGACTTACCCAAGAAGGACCTCGCTGATGTTCCTATGTATTCCAGGATCTGCTCACCGGGTCGTAGGGGAGAGACAGACCTCAGATTGGTCTGGGAAATTCCAATGCACAGAGTGGGTGGGGAGGAAGTCTGGAGGATGCAGCCTGAAATAAAAATATCCCCCGCATGATCTCGAGGTAATGATTAACTCAGTTCCCCCTAGGGCTTTAGACACAGAGAGGAGAAATGAAAATGAGTTCCCGGAATGGAATGAGATGAGTCTTTTTAGATTGTAGAGATTTGCAGAATTTAGAGGGCAGAGGGATTCCCTGAGTTTTCCTCCAGAAATAAGTCGGTGATGTGCCTGGGCAAAGTAAACGAGCGGGGTTGCATGGAAAACTCTTTTTCCAGCTAGAAAAGCAGCGTAACCTAGTGAATAGGGCAAGGTACAGGGAGTCATAAGGATCTGGGCTCTAATACTACTACTACTAATAATAATGATGGTATTTATTAAGCACTTACTATGTGCAAAGCACTGTTCTACAAGGTGATCAGGTTGTCCCACGGGGGGGCTCACAGTCTTAATCCCCATTTTACAGATGAGGTAACTGAGGCCCAGAGAAGTTGTGACTTGCCCAAAGTCACACAGCTGACAAGCGGCAGAGCCGGAATTTGAACCCATGACCTCTGACTCCAAAGCCCAGGCTCTTTTCCACTGAGCCACTAGGGCTTTGAAGGGAGTTTAGGAGTCAGAGGTGGTGGGTTCTCATCCCGGCTCTGCCAACTTATCTTCTGTGTGACCTTGGGGAAGTCAATTAACTTCTCTGTGTCTCAGCTCCCCCATCTGTAAGGGTCAATCATTCGTATTTATTTGTGTGCTGTGTGTGTGTGTAGAGCACTGTACTAAGCGTTCGGGGGAGTCCAACGAAACAGTATATAACAGACACATTCCCTGCCCACAACGTGATTAAGACTGTGAGCCCCATGTGGGACATTGACTATGTCTAACCGGATTAGCTTGTATTTACACCAGTGCTTAGCACAGTGCCTGGCAGCATAGTGAACGCTGGACTAATACCATAAAAAAATGGTAGTGGAAGGGCTCTCAGGTTTTTTTTTTCCTCTCCAAGCTTGTGACTCTTCCGATCTTTGATCTGCCATGGTAGTTGTTAGGAGCAGTTAAGCCGTGTGAGGATGGATCAGATTTGTGAGGTTCTTCTGATCTCTTCTGGAAAGGCCTGGGGAGATTACCTGACCAACTTCAGTTTCTCAGCAGCACTGTACACACACAGAAGGGAAAAAAAAAAGAGAGAGAGAGAAAAATGTTGTTTGAATTAAATATGAGAGGCTCGTATTTTTATAACCCCTTCATCTCTGCTATTTAAGTCTAATCTACACATTTCAAAATGTGTTCCTGCTCAAACTTCCAGGAGTCAATTCCGCTGACTCACTATCTCTTTACTTGGCGTATGTTTACCCAGGATTACTGAAGAAAGGCTGTCAGATCTGGGGAATTTTTGTAACACATGGGTCTTGTGAAGTTCCCTACAAACAGAAGGAAGGAGAGGAGGGAAAAGTAAAGGAATAGGAGCGAAACAGAGATCTTAAAGGCTGTTTGTGGCATTAAGGTGCATCTTGACTGTGATATGTGCCCTCGTTTAGAGAAAGAAATTCAGGTGGCCAGAAGACTTTCTTAAACCTTTGATCTGGTTGGAGAACCGCTTTAAAAGATGACAAATGCATCAGTAAATAGACCTTCCCATCACTTTGCTCCAGAAGCTTCTGCAGTGTCGAGCCTCTTCTCTCATGTACTGAGAAGAACTGGCATTTTGGGAGAACTTTGAAATCTGGGTCCCTCACAGAAGAATGAATGCCACATAATAAAAATTGTTCTTAGACAAAAACAGATGAGGGCATTTTTACCACCTAATAAAAATAATAATTAATAGTACCTAGCGCTTTCTATGTGCCAAAGACTGTACTTAGCACTAGGGGGAAAACAAGATAATCAGTTTGGACGCGGTCCCTGTCCCACATGTGACTAACAGTTTAAGTAGGAAGGAGTAGGATTTAATCCCCCTTTTGCAGATGGAGAAACTGAGATACAGAGCAGTAAAGTGACCTGACCAAGGTCACACAGCAGGCAAGTGGTGGAGCAGGGATGAGAACCCACTCCCCTGATTCCCAGGCCCATGCTAAGCCATTCAGCTCTTCTCCCGATAAAATGAGTTATTTTTAAGAACTACCAGGACCACCTAACTAGACTTGTTAATGTGATTGGCACCATTTCTTGGAAGTAAATAGCAATTAGATTTTTCCCTCCATTGGATTTATTTCTAGAGTTATTCTTTGCTTTAGCTTTCTGGGTAACATCAAATGCACCCAACCGGTAGCATGTGACTAGTGGTTTCTCCCCTCAGCAATCAGCACTAATAACTCCTCTTACTGTGTTTCTATTTATAATCCATCTTTGCTGAAATTTGGAATGTTTTTATGGCACTTGAGTTCCGGTGGTAAGAGGAATCGTGCTGCTGTATATGCAGCTCTTGAAGAGAGCTCCGGTGGGGGCCTGCAGAGGAATTTTCTTCTCTAGGACTGCGACGGGGAGTTGGCTAGTAAAAGAGCATTTCTTTGGTTGCTCCTTTTTCCTGAAGGAGCTTGACAGTCTGGGGTTAGTTCAACTCCAGCTAGTTCTAAGGTTAATTAGAGAAGCATCACGGACTAGTGGTGAAAGCCCAAGCCTGAGAGTCAGAAGGACCTGAGCTCTGATGCTGGCTCTGCCACTTCTCTGCTGCGTGACCCTGGGCAAGTCATTTCACCTTTCCGTGCTTCAATTATCTGTAAAGTGGAGATTAAGACTGTGGAGCCCTATCTGGGGCAGGAATTGTGTCCATTCCAATGATCTCGTATCCACCCCAACCCTTAGTACAGGGCCTGGCACATAGTAAGCGCTTAACAAATACCACAATTATTATTACTATTAAATGAATGCTGAGTGAAATAGAGAGGGCAGTAAGAACACTTCAGTTTTGGACCACTTTCCCACTGGTTGAATATTGTTTCTGAAGGACTGTAAAATCTGCTAAAGGATATTTTCATTTTATGCTTCAAACTGCACAAAAGCCCAGGATCTTGCAGGTTTCTGATGGTCTGACAGGTTATATGACCTTGAAAGGACCAGCTAAATCTAGACTTCTTCCCCCTTCTAGACTGTGAACCCGCTGTTGGGTAGGGACCGTCTCTCTATGTTGCAAAAGTGTACTTCCCAAGCGCTTAGTACAGTGCTCTGCACACAGTAAGTGCTCAATAAATACGATTGAATGAATGAATGAATGAAGCAGCTGGGAAGCAGCGTGGCTTAATGGATAGAGCATGGGCCTGGAGGTCCAGGATGACCTGGGTTCTAATCCCAGCTCTGCCACATGTCTGCTCTGTGATCTTGGGCAAGTCACGTCACTTCTCTGGACCTCAGTTATCTCATCTGTAAAATAGAGATAAGGAGTGTGAGCCCTATGTGGGACAGGGACTGTGTCTAACCTGATTGACTTGTGTCTCCCCCAGCACTTAGAACAGTGCTTGGCACATAGTATGCACTTACAAGTACTATTATTGTTGTTGTTATTGCTACTACTCAAGTAGCTTACAATCTAGCAGAGGGAGCAGACACTAAAATAAATTAGTTAGGAACCGACAAAGTATAAAGGGATGTACATGGGCAGAGATGGCAGTGACTAAGTGCTTAGGTGGCAGTTGGGATAAAGAGGAGGTTGATGGAGAAATGAATTAGGGAAGGCTTCCTGGAGGAGATGTGGTTTCAGAACGGCTTTGAAGATGGGGAGAGCAGTGGTCTGCCACGTGTAAAGGGGGAGGACGGAAGCAAGACGTCGGTGGTGGGAGAAATGAGATTAAGGCACGGTGAGTTGATTGGCTTGAATAGAATGAAGTGTGTGACCTGGGGTGTAGTGGGAAAACTGGGTGGATAAGTACGTGGGAGAGACTTGATTTGAGTACCTTGAAATTGTTGTTTAGGAGTTTCAACTTGGTAAGGAGAAGAAAGGGTAGCCTTTGGAGCTTTCTGGGAAGGTGAGGAGATCTGTGCAGAATGTTGGTTTAGAAAAATGATCCAGGCAGCAGACTGAAGTATGGACCAGAGAGGGGAGAGACTGAAGATAGGTAGATCAGCGAGGAATCTGATGCACGTCATGTCACGTCAGGCTATGACATGTGCCTGGACCCGCAGGGTTGCCATTTGGATGGAGAGGGAGAGGAAGGGGGCAGATTCTGTAGATGTTGTGGAGAGAAAAGCAATTGGTTTGGTGGACTGTTTGAATAAGAGGGTTGAAGGATAGTGCCAAGGTATTGAGCCTAAGAGGTTGGCAGTTGGGTCAGCTGTGATGGAAAAGTTAGGTAAGAGGAGAAGATTTGGAAGGGAAGATGAGGAATTCAGTGTTGGATATAGCAAGGGGTTTGTAGGACCTCCACACAGAGATGTCTGGAGGAAGCATGGGGTTTCAGGGAAGTCATGAGGTCTTGGCTAGTAAGGTAGATTTGGGGGTCATCCACATAAAGGTAGTAGCTGGACCATTGGCAGTGAATGAGCTCACCAAGGAAGTGAATGTTGACTGAGGAGAGACGGGGACCCAGGATAAAGGGACCCCACAGGTAGGGTTTGGGAGGCAGACACTGAGAAGGATCAGCCAGAGATGTAGGAGGAGGACCAAGTGAAAACAGTGTCAGGACAGCCAAGGTTTTATAGAGTTTCCAGGAGAAGGGAATGGTCTATTGTTGATGGCAGCCAAGAGATTGAGGAGGATTAAAGAACTGTAGAGTAGTATAAATTCCATTTGCGCTTGAATCTGCCTCCTTTCACCCTCAGCCCCACAGCATTTAATGTACATATACTTAATTTCTTTATATTAATGTCTGTCTCCCCTTCTAGACCATGAGCCCCTTGTGGGCAAGGTACATTTCTACCAACTCCATTATGTTCTCCCAAGTGCTTAGTTCCGCGCTCGCCACACAGTAAGCATTTAGTGAATACCATTGATTGATTTAGAGATGGCAAAAAGGCATTGTTGCCTTTGAAGAGAGCAGTGTCAGTGGAATGAAAGGGGTGGAAACCATGATCATTATAGAAGCAGCATGGATTAGTGGAAAGAGCAAGGGCATGGGAGTCAGAGGTCATGGGTTCTAATCCCGGCTCCGCCACTTGTCTGGTGTGTGACCTTGGGTAAGTCACTTAACTTCTTTGTGCCTGCTACCTCATCTGTAAAATGGGGATTAAAAGTATGAGCCCCACATGGGACAACCTAAATACTTTGCATCAACCCCAGCGCTTAGAACAGTGCTTGGCACATAACGCTTAGCAAATACCATTATTATTATTATAATGGTGGTTTTTAAGTGCGTACTATATGCTAAGCACTCTGGTAGATAAAACTGAATCAGATCAGTGACAGTCCTTGTCCTTCATGGGGCTCGCAGTCTAAGTAGGAGGGAGAACGGGTATTGAACCCCCATCTTATAAATGAGGAAACTGAGGCCCAGAGATGTGACTTGCCCAAGGTCACACACCAGGCAACTGGTGGAGCCAGGATGGAAAGCTGGGAAAAATTAAAAAGGTGGCCCCAATTCATACCAAGCTCAAAATGAAAAGCCCACAGTACGGTCAGCACGGCAACATTCAGTACGCGGCCTGTGCGGTCAATCTGGGAGGGCTTCAGGGAGAGGAAGCCCCTAGAGAACGGAGGCCACGACTCTTTGAGCTTTTCACAGGACAGACACATGGGGCTTAGCATTCTCCCAAATTCATACCACGCTCAAAATGAAAAGTCCACAGTACGGTCAGCATAGTAACATTCAGTAGGCGGCATGTGCGGTCAGTCTGGGAGGGCTTCAGGGAGAGGAAGACCCTAGAGAACGGAGGCCACGATTTTTTGAGTTTTTCATAGGACAGACACACGGTGCTTAGCATTCTCACCTGGCTGAAGTTGAAGATTCCTGGAGGCCTTTGAAAACACTTCCATTTTAGGCGCCATCTCATGAGTGAGATCCCAAGGGTGTGTAGTGGCAGAGCGGAAGGTCGAAAGTCAAATATTAACTTGGCGAGGAGATCCAGTGAGCGCACTCAGCCTTACAGAGACTCTAGGCCTGCATCAGCATCTAATTTAGTGTACATAAAACTTGGAGGCAGATTGGTAACACATGTCCTGAACATATAAGGAAACAGCCACACAGGGAGTGAAACTCAATAAGATCCTGGAAACAAGACTTTTTAGTCTTTCGAAGATTTCCATTTTTCTCTTTTGTTTTATTTCTGGAAAGGTACAAAAAGAAAATGTCCCCATTTTCTCTGTGGTGGGGTCTCTCTCTTTCGGGGGAGTGACAATCCAAGAGTGAATTCAGCAGTATTTATTGAGCGCTTAACGTGTGCAAAGCACTGTAATAAGCACTTGGGAGAGTACAATATAACAACAGTCTGGATTGCATCACTGAACTGTCTATTAGAAACCACTGATGAAGGCATCCTGTTTCTTGGACTCCTTTTTGACCTCAATCCTTCAATCAATGCTATTTTGGGGGCACTTACTGCGTACAGAGCGTACTAAGCGAGTGGGAGGGTATAATACAACACAGATGGTAAACATGTTCTCTTCTCAAAAGGAGCTTACAATCTGGAGACAAGCTTACAGTCTAGGAGAAATCAGTCAATCAGTGGTGTTTATTGGGCAGTTACTGTGTGCAAAGCACTGTATTAAGCACTTGGGAGGGTATAATACAACACAGTTGGGGAAACACGGTCCCTGACAACCAGGAGTTTACAATCTAGAGATGACTGTACAATCTAGGAGAAATCAGTCAATCAGTGAATGCCAACTGAGTGATAAGCCCTCTACTCAGTGCTGGGGAGCATCCAGTTTGAAAGTAATCATCCACCTTACCCTGTTTCCAGCCACGACTAAATGGGGCCATTCCACTTGGATTCTGCACAGCCTCCATCCACGGCAAGTACTTCTTTTGAACTCTCCCTCGGGCCTGGTAGTGTTCTGCCTGTAGAAAGCGTTGCATAAACACTATTGAATGCATATATGAATGAATGTGGTTTTCCTGCTGCTGCCTCCCCTCTCTGAACATCCACACTGACTCAAAAGACCAAGCTTTTTCTATGCTTCCAGAAGCAGGGCTTCAGGTATGAGTGAGTTTCATGCAAATCTGGTGACTGAAAATCAACTTATGAGGTGATGGTGATTTTCCTCAGTTATCAGCAAGGCCGTTAGCTGGGAAGAATAATCAGGGTCATAGTGAGAAGTAGCATGGCCTAGTCGAAAGGGCACGGGTCATGGGTTCTAATCCTGGTTCTGCCACCTGTCTGCTGTGTGACCTTGGGTAAGCCACTTCACTTCTCTGTGCCTCAGTTACCTCATCTGTAAAATGGGGATGGAGACTGTGAGCCCCATTTGGGACAGGGGTTGTGATCAACCTGATCTTCCCCTTCTAGACTGTTCTTCCCTGTCTTCCCCTTCTAGACTGTGAGCCCACTATTGGGTAGGGACCGCCTCTATATGTTACCAACTTGTACTTCCCAAGTGCTTAGTACAGTGCTCTGCACACAGTAAGTGCTCAATAAATACGATTGAATGAATGAATGAGTGAATTTTGCTTGTATCTACCTCAACATGTAGTACAGTGCCTGGCACATAGCAAGTGCTTAACCAGTAGCATTAAAAAAAGAGCTGTGGGCTGAGGAAGGAGTGAATTAACAGTGTAAATCCAAGTGGAAGGGTGATGCAGAAGAGAGTAGGAGAAGAGGAAATGAGGGCCTAGTCAGGGAAGGCCTCTTGGAGATGTGCCTTCAATAAGTTTTTGAAAGTGGGCAGAGTGATCGTCTGTCAGATATGAAGAGGAAGGGCATTCCAGGCCAGAGACAGGATGTGGGCAAGAAGTTGGCGGCAAGATGAGATCGAGGTACAGTGAGTAGGTTGGCATTAGAGGGGGTACAGTGTGTGCGGGCAGGGTTGTAGCAGGAAAGAGACAGGAAGACTTTTTTGAGTTGACCCTGTTATTACCACCAGCATCAAATGTCTTAAATGATTCTCAAAATAAGTCAAGCCCTCATGGGAGACTTTTTTCCTCCTTTCATTATTCTGAGACTGAGTGATGGATTCTTTTCCTTTTTCGATAGTTTATCTCCTACGACTATTGTTTCGGACCCAAAAGTCATGATCTTCAAGAACAACAGACCAAGAAGGCCATTTCTAATAAGCCATTTCCCTTTCCTCCTGAAGTTTTTGGGGGTTGAATGCTTCCTACCAAGTTGCAGGGGACGTGTGTCAGCCGGTTTTGGAGCAAGTCCTACGGATGTTCTTCTTGTCCGTTTTAATTTCATTCTGGAGCTCTTTGCTTGTCTTCCGGAGTTAAGGGATTTTACCAGATGAGAATAATTCAGTGTGCCGGGTTGTGCAGTTACATAATGACCACAGTCAAAAGGAATGCATTGTGATAGGGTCAAATTCTGTGACTAAGTGGAATTCTTGAGAAAGTAGATGCTGAACTGGGAAAATCAAGTCTCGCAAAAACCGTACTCTTGGAAGATGAGCAGTTCTTGCACATCCATCCTAGCACATCTTTTATTGGGTGGACCAATGGTTAGGGAAAGGAACCAGGTATACTTCCTTTCCTAACCAGCCTTTGGTCAACTCACATTGCCCATAGTTCCCCATTTCCTCTGTCTTCCCCCTCGCTCCTCCTCTCTGATCCGCCCAGGAAACTGGTTTCAACAGCACATCTGTCGAGTCACCAGATTCTTCTCCCAGGCCATATCTCACTTCTGTTCTGTCCTCCCAACCTCACCAAGACGCTGTTTCCATTTCCCACCCCCTTCTGGAAATCCAGTCTTTTCCATGAAGTCTTTCTTGACTAATCAGAAGAGCGGGTGATGATTTCTGCCCATCCCATTGGGTCTAAATGGGCAGTTCTCATGACCTTATCCATTACTCACCACCCTGCCAAATTCACTTTCCCTTTTGCTAAGCATGCTGTGATTCATTCATTTAAAGCTGATGGAAATAAACAGCTTTCATTTGGGTCCCGTAAATAGCACACTTTTTCCTCCTACTGTCTCTCCCTGCTTCTTTCTCTGTGGCACTCGCCTTTTCTGCTGCTACCACTTTGTCTTCCTTCCTTCCTGCCTTCCTTCCTTCCTTGCCTTCCTTCCTTTCCTTCCTTGCCTTCCTTCCTTTTCTTCCTTCCTTCCCTCCCTCCCTCCCACCTTCCCTCCTTTTCTCCCTCCCTATTTTGTCTTTTTATTTACCTGACCCTTTCCCACTTTCTCCCTCACTCACATTCTCTTTCCTTCCGTCTCACACATTCTTTTGCTCTCTTGCCTTCTCCCTTGTGCTCCCCCTCACCTCCATTTCTCCTGTCCTCAGAATTCTAGGTTCTGACCACTTTGATACTCACTTTTTTTAGGTTAAGTGCTTACTATGTGCCAGGCACTGTATTAAGCACTGGGGCAGATACAAGCTAATCAGATTGGATACAATCTGCATCCCACATGGGGCTCACAGTCTTAATCCCCATTTTACAGATAAGGGAACTGAGGCACAGACAAATTAAGTGACACGCCCAAGGTCACACAGCAGCTATATGGTGTAGCCAAGATTAGAACCTAGGTCCTTCTGATTCTCAGGTCCCTACTTTATCCTCTACCCCTACCCACACAGCATCTATACACATACCCCTATACTCTGTGGCCTCCCCTATCTGTAATCTCTTTTAATGTCTGCCTCTTCCACTAAATTGAAAAAAGTCTTTTGAGGGCAGGGATTATGACTACCAACTCTGTTGTATCACTCGGTTGTATTTATTGCTCTCTTGCTTTCTCCCTTGTGCTCCCCCTCACCTCCATTTCTCCTCTCCTCAGAATTCTAGGTTGTGACCAGTTTGATACTCACTTTTTTTAGGTTAAGTGCTCACTATGTGCCAGGCACTGTATTAAGCATTGGGGCAGATACAAGCTAAGCAGGTTGGATACAATCTACGTCCCATTGCGAGCCGAGCACTTTACTAAGCCCTTGGAAAAGTACAGTATAATGGAATTGATAGATGCGATACTTGCTCACAAGGAATTTACCGTCTACAGAGAAGCAGCGTGTCCTCGTGGAAAGAGCATGGGCCTGGAAATCAGAGGATGTGGGTTCCAATCACAGCTCTGCCACATGTCCGCTGTGTGACCTTGGGCAAGTCACCTCAGTTACCTCATCTGTAAAATGGGGATTAAGACTGTGAGCCCCAAGTGGGACAGGAACTGTGTCTGACGTGATTACCTTGTATCTACCCCAGTGCTCAGAACAGTGCTTGGCACATAGTAAGCACTTAACAAATACCTAAATTATTATTTTTATTATTATTACAGTCTTGTAGGCTGTCCTGTGCCCTCGCAAGCACCTAGTACAGTACTCAAAAGCAGTAAACCACTCAGCCATTGGTTGACTGTTCGATAGTTAATAAGTATTGTAAGCTCCTTGGGGGCAGGGAATGTGCTTCCAACTCTGTTTTATCATACTCGCCAAAGCACTTAGTACAGTGCTTTGCACACAGAAAGTGTTCAGTAAATACCACTGACTGATGTACTTAGAGGGAGTGGTACTTATAGGTCACCTAACAGCAAGTGGCAGAGGTGAGAAGCAGCGTGGCTCAGTGGAAAGAGCCCGGGCTTTGGAGTCAGAGGTCATGGGTTCAAATCCCGGCTCTGCCACTTGTCAGCTGTGTGACTTTGGGCAAGTTACTTAACTTCTCTGGGCCTCAGTTACCTCATCTGTAAAATGGGGATGAAGACTGTGAGCCCCCTGTGGGACAACCTGATCACCTTGTAAACTTCCCAGTTCTTAGAACAATGCTTTGCACATAGTAAGCACTTAATAAATGCCATCGTTATTATTATTATTAGAACCCAGTTCCCCTGGATCCCAGGCCTATGCTCTTTCCACTAGGCCACACCACTTCTTCCCAGTTTCCCTTTGCACTAATAGGATCCCGGCCTCTTTGTCACTTGTGAGGCCTGTAGCCCCAGATGGTAAGGCAAACAGAAACTCCTGACCATTTGCTTTAAAACATTCAGTCTCTCTTCTACCTATCCACTGTCTTCTCCCACCTCAGCTCAAAATCTTTGTTCCTTTCAAACGAATCTTCTCATAACGCCTCATTCTCATGTCTCTCGCTGCCAACCTCACACTCATGCCCTCCCCCTGCCTGGACCTCCCTCCCCAATTTCCAACAGACCACAGCTCTCTCCATCTTCAAAGCCCTTCAGAAATCACATCTCTTCCAGTGTGCTTACCCCAGTTACCCGCGAATTTCCCCAGCTTGCATCCTCCATCTACCATTTCAACCCTTCCATGCCATCTAAGCACTTGTAAACTCAAAACCACTTGTAGACGTATCTAATACATTCTGTTATTTCCTCCTATCTGGAATGTATTTGCGTCTGTCTCCCCTGCTACACCATCAACTTCATGAGGGCAGAAATTGTGTCTACAGAATCTGTTGCACTCTCCCAAGTACAGTCGTCTGTAAACAGGTGCTCAGTAAACGTCATTGACTGACTGCAGTGGAAAATGACTCTTTACTTTCCACTGGGGCAGTAAAATTTCTGTATGGTGCCTCTCAAGTTGGTGTTTTCTAAATCAATCAATGGTGTTTGAGTGCATAGAGCATGCAGAAACATGCGTCCTTGGGAAAGCACACCAGACACAAAACCAAGTTTGGGTAATCTTTGCTTGGGCAATATTTTGATTGAAGATGTAAGCGGAAGGAGTTTCGCTCAATGAAGGTGGAGTATATAGCTACAAAGAAGCAGCATGGCCTAGCGGATAGACCACGGGCCTGGGATTCAGAAGATCACGGGTTCTAATCCCGGCTCGGCCACTTGTCTGCTGTGTGACCTTGGGCAAGTCACCTCACTTCTGTGCCTCAGTTACGTCATGTGTAAAATGGGGATTGAGACTGTGAGCCCCATTTGGGACAGGGACTGTGTCCAACCTGATTTCTTTGTATCCACCCCGGTGGATACAGTACAGTGCCTGGCACGTAATGAGCACTTAACAAATACCACAATTATTATTAGTAGTAGTAGTAATAATACATTTTAACCTTTTGTAGGCAAATTCAAGATGCGGATGGGCCACATTCTTTGCCTTAAGGTACCTGCTTGAGTTTCTAAAGTGCAGGTTAGATAAGGATGAACTCTGCGTCATCTTAATAATTATTGACTGTGGTATTTGTTAAGCCCTTACTGTTTGCCGAGAGCTGTACTAAGTGCTGGGGTAGATATAAAATAGTCAGATCCCACATGGGGCTAATATTCTCAAGTAGGAAGGGGAACAAGGATTGAATCTCCATTTTACAGATGAGGAAACTGAGGCCAGATAATTTAAGTGACTTATTACTCTATTTATTTTACTTGTACCTATCTATTCTATTTGTTTTATTTTGTTAGTATGTTTGGTTTTGTTCTCTGTCTCCCCCTTCTAGACTGTGAGCCCACTGATGGGTAGGGACTGTCTCTATATGTTGCCAGCTTGTACTTCCCAAGCGCTTAGTACAGTGCTCTGCACACAGTAAGCGCTCAATAAATACGATTGATTGATTGATTGATTGCCCGAGGTCACACAGCAGGTAAATGTTGAGGCCAGAATTAGAACACAGGTCCTCTGGTTTGCCAGTCTATGGGCTAATTTGGGCAAAACCTTCCCAACTTTACACATAATTCTTTGCTAGTCTTTCTTTTTTTTTCCCCCTCAAATGGAGAGGAAAGGAGAAAGTATACCTTTAAGCCTTGCCAGCTCACTTTGTAAATTTAGTCATAATGGCTGAAGAACTTAAGAGGTCCATGAAATGTAAACCTAGAGAAGAAATATGAGAAAGTGTCAGTGGTAAGTCTCAATGATAAGTCCCATCAGTTCCCTGTTGGGAATCTTTCAGTCTCCTAGATAACATAGAAAGCAAAATGACATTTATTAAAAGCAAATTGGAGATAGGGTTTAGAGATTTCTCTTCCTGTTGAAAAAAGGTTTTAATTTATAATATTTCCTAACTGCAGCCTAGTTTCTGTCCAAATTTACCTCAACCTGTGTTCTTTTTAGATTTACTGATGTTGTTAGCTTTAAGTGCAGAGACAAGGATCAGCATTGTTTAAATTTTTTTTTTTTTAATTGTTCTACAGTTTATTTCCTATTGGCCTTCACTGTATCATTTCTTTTAAGGTTCTTCCATATTGTACTATGGATAGGTTAATGAAAACCAAACCTAAACAAAAAAAACCCCAAACCAGCCTAAACCCCACAAAATGTCTACAGGTGAAGTCTTTCCTCATTTAGAAATTCTTCCCTTGGGTTATCAGGCAATATCGTGACTTTGGGTGAAATCAGAAGGGGCAGAGGAGAACAGTTTTTCATTTTGAGGAGAGCAAGGAATTTGGGGTGAGGCTCCCGGGTGGTGGAGCTATGGAAAAATAAGAGATATAATTTAACCCTGACACCAGAGAAATGAGCCGTCAGTTAAGGCTGGAGAAGGAAGCACACATATATACACATATATTTTTTACTCTATTTATTTTATTTGTACATATCTATTCTATTTATTTTATTTTGTTAGTATGTTCGGTTTTGTTCTCTGTCTCCCCCTTTTAGACTGTGAGCCCACTGTTGGGTAGGGACTGTCTCTATATGTTGCCAATTTGTACTTCCCAAGCGCTTAGGACAGTGCTCTGCACATAGTAAGCGCTCAATAAATACGATTGATGATGATGATGATGATGATATACACCTAGTCAAGGACGGATTATAAACACAAGGTGGAGAGAGAAGCCCAGATACAAACACACACACCGATGTGTACACAGACACAGGATGTGGAGGGAGAAGCCCAGACACACACGCACACATGTCCTGGGGACGAGAGGGAGAAGCCCAGAGAGACAGACAGACACACACACACAGTCAAGGATGTGTACACAGACACAGGACAAAAGTGGGGGAGGAAGCATCCCAGACACACACACACACACACAGCAGAAGGAGAAGCCCAGAGAGAGACACACACCCCTACAAACAGTTAAGAATGTCAACTCAAATTCAGGGCCTAGAGGTGGAAGGTCAGAGAGACACACACCCACGGCACAGTTGGGTAGGAAGCCCTCCCCAATCCGAGGCCGGGTTGTGCCTGTCTAATGGGCACAGAGCCTTCCACGTTTGAGTGCCCACTCCTGAGCAGAGGTAGGGATGGGAAAATGCTAGGAATAACTGGGAGCCCCGCTTTGTTTTCTGCCCCTTCCTCCCAGCGAGTTGGCCACCGCTGTGAAGAGGAAGCGACTCCCAGAGCACCAGTAAACTCTCGGTTCTCGGATCCGGATTCAGGAAGAAGCAGAGTGGCCTAGTGGAAAGAGAGCAGGCCTGGAAGTTAGAGAACTGGGGATTTAATCCTGGCTCTGCCACTTTCCTGCTGTGGGACCTTGGACATGTTATTTAATGGCTCTGGGCCTCAGTCTCCTCATCTGTAAAATAGGGATCCTCCCCCTTAGATTATGAGTGTCATGTGGGATAATAATAATAATGGCATTTGTTAAGCGCTTACTATGTGCAAAGCACTGTTCTAAGTACTGGGGGGGGATACAGGGTCATCAGGTTGTCCCACGTGGGGCTCACAGTCTTAATCCCCATTTTACAGATGAGGTAGCTGAGGCTCAGAGAAATTAAGTGACTTGCCCAAGTTCACACAGCAGAACTTGGAACCCATGACCTCTGACTCCAAAGCCCGTGCTCTTTCCACTGAGCCATGGAATAGGGATTGGGTCTAATCTGATTATCTTCCATCTACTCCAGAGTTTAGCGTGGTGCTTGACACTTAAGCACTTAAGGAATAACACAGTTGTTATTTATTAAAATGCATTTTGTTGGTGAGGAAGGAATGAATATCAGTAAAACTAGGCTTTACTAGGGGAGGGAGTTTACCCCTTGCTGATTTGTCTTGGGGCAGGTACTTAATTTCTTCTTGCTCTTTGCGGGGCCCAGGATAACACCCCAGTTACTTTGTCTTGCCCCCCACTGTCTGTTTCTTTAGCTTTTCCTATCCTTAAACCACTCTCGAGCTCATTGTTTTATTCCCATAAGATTACCCTTAAGATTCTCAGTGGTGGCACCAGAGCTTGCCCTGAGAACATTTCCATCACAATTGTCCGTGACAGTCACTGAACACTTCCATTGTGCCAATCCAGGTCCCAAGTGCTGGGGAAGGCACGAGGATATAAAATCAGATTAGAAAAGCGACATTGTCTAGTGCCTGGGAGTCCAGAAGGATCTGGGTTCTAATCCTGCTTTGCCGTATGCCTGCTGTGTGACCTTAGGCTAGTCATTTCACTTCTCTGGGCCTGAGTTATCTCATCTGAGCCTCCCGTGGGACATGGACTGGGTCCAACCTGATTAGGTTGTAGCTCTGTAGCGCTTACTTGCCTCTGTGACCATGGGCAAGTCACCTAACTTCTCTGGGCCTCAGTCTCCTCATCTGTAAAATAGGATTAAGACTGTGAGCCCTATGTGGGACAGGGATTGTGTCCAACCTGACTACCTTGTATCTACTCCAGTGCTTAGAACTGTGCCTGGCACAAAGTGTTTAACAAATACCATACCATAAATCTGAGAGGGCAATCTGATAACAGATACCCAGGGATAGTAACAATCAATTAATGGTATTTATTAAGTGCTTACCATGTACAGAGCATTATACTAAGCTCTCCAGAAAGTGCAATACAGAGTTGGTAGATATGTTCCCTGCCCACAGCAAGTTTACAGTCTAGTGGAGTATAGCAATAGCAGAGTAAATACAGTCAAAAACATAAAACCACCCAAAAAAATAAATCCACTGGGATTAAGGGCGTGTTTTCATCTCTCCCAGCTGGTCCAACAGTCCCAGTGTTCTAAATAGTTTTTCAGAAGTGTCTGCCGTGGGCAGTGAGCTTTATCCTGATGGAGAGGAGCCCATAATTTTACTTTAATTGATTTAGCAAATCTGTCAAAGCAGCTCTGCTAGCAGCCATCCATTTGAAAGATGACAGATAATGTCTTCATTAGCTTTATAAAAGGGTTCCCAGGGCCAAGCCCTGTAGGCACATTAATTCAAGGAAAATGTTAATTATCAAAGAATTCAGAGATATAGTCCCATCAACAAAAACTCCGCTAGCTGTGCCTCTCACAGAACTCCAAGTTCAACCACATCTGGGTTGAAGTCTATAGTTTCGCTAGACTCTGAACTCATTTTTGGTGTAGGTATTTAAGCGCTTACTATATGCCAGACACCATTACTAAGCACTGGTAGCTACAACCTAATCAGGTTGGACCCAATCCAAGTCCCACGGGAGGCTCAGATGAGGTAACTCAGGCCCAGAGAAGTGAAATGACTCGCCTAAGGTCACACAGCAGGCATACGGCAAAGTCAGGATTAGAACCTAGGTCCTTCTGACGCCTAGGCCCATGGTCTCTCCATTAGGCCACTCTATTTCCACAAGTGCCCAGTGCTCAAGTCCCTAGTACTGCTCTGCACATAGGAAGTGCTCAATAAATATCATTGTTGTTATCTGGGTTAGGGAGAGAATTCTTTAATGCAGTTTCTGGGCCTGTAACTTATTTATTAATGCTAATTTCTGTCTCCCCCTCTAGACTGTAAGCTCACTGTAGCCAGGGAACGTTTTAGATTGTCTTTATACTCTCCCAAGTGCTTAGTACAGTGCTCTGCACAAAGTAAAGCATTCAATAAATACCATTCATTCATTCAATTGTATTTATTGAGTGCTTACTGTGTGCAGAGCACTGTACTAAGCACTTGGGAAGTACAAGTTGGCAACATATAGAGACGGTCCCTACCCAACAGTGGGCTCACAGTCTAGACTGAATGAATGAATATAACAGACACATTCCCTGGCCACAGTGAGTTTACAGTCTAGATGGGGAGACAGACATTAATATAAATAAGTAAAATTACAGGTATGTACATGTGGGGCTGAGGGTTGGGGGCGATGAATAAAGGGAGCAAGTCAGGTTAAGCGCTTAGTACAGTGCTCTGCACACAGTAAGTGCTCAATAAATACGATTGATTGATTGATGCAGAAGGGAGTGGGAGAAGAGGAAAGGAGGGCTTAGTCAGAGCCTTCTTGAAGGAGGTGTGCCTTCAATAAGGCCTTGAAGTGGAGGAGAGTAATTTTCTGTGGGATATGAGGAAGGAGTATATTCCAGGCCAGAAGCAGGACATGGGTGAGAAGTCAGCGGCGAAATAGATGAGATAGTCCAGTACAATGTACACTGAACTAGGGGTTTGGGAAGTATAGAATAAGGAAGTTCCATGTTCCTTGCCAACAAGTAGCTTATACTCTAATGCTGGAGATAAACCTAAAAAGTATTTACAACTAAAGTGGTCAAAATAGAATGGAATGCCCATATATCCATAAGTGCCTGAGTATTTGTCTTGTCTTATGCTGTCAAGTCGTTTCTGACCCATAGTGACAGCACAGGCACATCTCTCCCAGAATGTCCCGCTGTCTATCTGCAATCATTCTGGTAGTGTATCCGTAGAGTTTTCCTGGGAAAAATCCAGAAGTGGTTTACCATTGCCACCTTTCGCGCAGTAAACTCGAGTCTCCGCCTTCGACTCTTTCCCATGCCACTGCTGCCCAGCATGGGTGAGTTTTGACTTGTAGCGATTGCCGTCCACTCCCTAGCCACTTTCCAAGCTAGGAATGGAATGGATAGACCTCTCTGCTTGACTCTCCCTCCCGTAGCCGAGACTGGGAGAGGCCTGGAAACTCTTCAGGTGCGACCCTGAGGGGGTGCCTGAGTACTAGAGTAGAGACAATCGAAGGATCATTGATGGCGATGTTGATTTTTGCCCTCAAAAAGCTATTCCAGGAGAGAGGAGCGAGGGGCTGTCTGCAGGCCTGGATTAAACATTGGACTGATTAGGCTGCAACTGAATAGTAATTATAGCAACAATAATAATAGTAATAAGAGCTTACTGTGTGCCAAACCCTGGAATAGATTCTGTTTGGACAGAGTCTCACTAACATGGGGCTCATCGTCTAAATTATGAGGGGGAACAGGTATTTAATCCCATTTTACTAAAGAGGAAATGGAGGCACAGAGAAATGAAGTGACTTGCCCAAGGTCACCCAGCAGGGAAGGGCGGAGCTGGGATTAGAACCCAGGTCCTCGGAGCCCCAGGCCCGGACTTTTCCCATTAAGCTGTGCTGCTTCTCCCAGTCTTCAGCCAGGCCCATCGTAGTCACGGCTGAAGGGTCGGGGGGTGATGTCAGGGTGACATCCTGGTAGTGACGTCCTGACAGCTGAGGCTCACAATGCTTAGAACAGTGCTTTGCACATAGTAAGCGCTTAATAAATGCCATTATTATTATTATTATTATTATTATTATTATTATTATTATTATCATGCCATGCTGAACCCTGGGGTCCGTTGGTCTCTGCCTGTCCTCAGAGCAGCCTTCCTCTGCCTTCCCATCACCGTGGGAACACATCTCCTCCCTCCTTTCTTCCCTCCCTCCCTCTTCCCTGTTCTGGGTCCCTCTCTCCTCTCCTCCTTCCCCTCCCTCCCTGTTAAAGTCTGAGGCTGTTAGAGTCCAGAACTGATACTTGGAGTGGGAAGAAATGTCAGGCCTCCCACTTCCAAGGACTGCTTATCTCTGACCTTAGTTTTGGATGCTTGTGTTTTTAAAAGCCTTCATTGTCTCTAACTGGATGCCTATCATTTATTTCTCTCTTCTATGTGTGTGTCCCTCACCCTCGTAGATTGGGACCGCCTTGTGGGTCAAGGACTGTGCCCAAACTTTTTGTTCGCCTCTACCCTGGTGCTTCAGCTGTTCTCAGTACAGAGGAAGCACTCAATAAATCCTAAAACTCTATGTTTAACAGCACTGATGTTGGATGCTGAGCACTTCCATGATTCCAAGTCACATAACTGCAATTATTGCCTGTGTGGCATTCATTCAGCGTTCTGTATATCAGGGAGAAAAGTTCATGCCATCTCCAGACATTTCCCAAATACTCGTAGCGTTACTAATAATTGTGGTATTTAACAATAACGGTGGAGAAGCAGCAGGGCCGAATGGAAAGAGCATGGTCCTGGGAGTCAGAAGGATCTGGTTCTAATCCCAGCTCTGCCAATTTTCTGCTCTGCGACCTTGGGCAAGTCACTTAATTCATCTGGGCCTCAGCTACCTCATCTGTAAAATGGGGATTAAGACTGTGAGCCCCATGTAGGACATGGACTGTGTTCACCCTGATTAGTTTGTATGTGCCCTTCTGCTTAGAGCAGTGCCTGGCACTCAACAAATACCATTTTAATAAAAAGAGCTTACTAAGTGCCATGCACTAGGGTAGATCAATCAATCACTGGTATTTAATGAGTGTTTACTATATGCTGAGCACTGTACTAAGCACTTGGGACAGTAATAGTTCATACATAGGTCCTGTCTATGTGAGACACTAAGAGGGAGGAAGGACAGAAATCTTACCCTTATTTTGCAGAGGAAGAAACTGAAGCATGGAGGACCAGTCAATGATATTTTTTGAGTGCTTGCTGTGTTTAGAGCACTGTATTAAGCACTTGGGAGAGTACATTTCAGTAATCTGTCTAGGAGCTCACAATCTAGCTGGGGAGACGTACATTAAAGTAAATTACAAAGAGGGGAAGCAGCAGGGTGTGTTGGTGTGTACATAGGTGCTGCGCTGCAGGAGTTAATTGGTTGAGAAATTTAGTGACTTGTCCAAGGTCACACGGCAGGCAAGTGGTAGAACTGGGATTAAAACCCAGGTCTCCTGATTCCCAGTCCTGTGCTCTTTCTGCTAGGTCCTGCTGTTTCTCGGAGAAGAAGAAACAGGGCATAGAACAGACCCCAGTGCTTAATGCCCAGGGAAAGAGGCGAAAGCTAAACCAGATCTGAATGCCTGTAAAAATAATAATAATCATCATTTTGGTATTTCTTAAGTGCATATTATGTGCCCAGGCACATAGTAGAGACAAGGTATTCAGGTTGGACACAGTCACTGTCCCACATAGGGCTCACAGTCTTCATCCCCATTTTACAGATGAGGGAACTGGGGCCCAGAGAAATGAAGTGACTTGCCCAAGGTCACACAGCAGACAGAGAAGCAGCGTGGCTCAGTGGAAAGAGCACGGGCTTTGGAGTTAGAGGTCAGGGGTTCAAATCCCGGCTCCACCACTTGTCTGCTGTGTGACTTTGGGCAAGTCACTTCACTTCTCTGTGCCTCAGTTCCCTCATCTGTAAAATGGGGATTAAGACTGTGAGCCCCCCGTGGGACAACCTGATTACCTTGTAACCTCCCTAGCGCTTAGAACAGTGCTTTGCACATAGTAAGCACTTAATAAATGCCATTATTATTATTATTATTATTATTATTATTATTATTATTATTATTATTATTATTATTATAGGTGGCGGAGCTGGAATTAGAACCCAGATCCTTCTGACTCTCAGTCCGGGGCTCTTTCCACTAGGCCACGATGCTTCTATGCCTATGCACCCCCAGGTATACAGACCAAGTTTGTTATTGATCGATCGATTGGGCCACAGTTCTGAGCAAGTGAGCCCACCGATAGCACAATAGCAGGGTCTTGCACCAGGCTGTCAGGTGTCTAGTCAGGGCCGGCTTTGGTCACAAACAGGCAGGAAAAAATTTTCCGTCCCCATTCTAGGTCATGAAAAGCAGTCAAACGTGACTGCTGTTACCCCTGGCTTGTAGTGAAGTGTAATGATGAACCTACAGAAGCCTGCCTGAATCCACCCAAACCTAGGGTGTTTTTGTGGGGGCAGGGGGAGGGGACCCCATCAACCCTGAGCATTTGCTTCAGAGCCTTCTCACAGCTTCTGATCCACAGAACTGGGCAGCAGGAACTGAGGAGAAGGTCCTTGAAGAGGAGCTGAGGCAGCTGCCCCTCTTCCTTATAATCCGAAGCCGACTCTGGTTCCAGGAATAACCTGAACAACTGTGGCGTTTCTTAAACGCTTACTATGGGTCAAGCGCTGTGCTAAGTGCTGGGGTCCTTTCACGACAATCACAGCAAACACAGGCCCTGGCCCACTTGGGAATCAAAGACCAACGCTGTGGGAGAACGATCGAATCCCCATTTTTACAGAGGAGGCAACTGAATCACAAAGATGTTAAGCGACTTTCCCAAGGTCACACCGCGGTCAAATGGTGGAGCCGGGATTAGTTCCCAGGCCTCCTGACATCCGGGTCTACGTTCTTTCTGCTAGACCACGCTGCTTCTCAGCTGACGGGGCAAATGTGAGAGAGTCAGCTAGGGTTTGCCTCCCCTGAATTTCAAAAAATCTGCCAGACAGGATTGATTCTCATTCCCAGGAGTAGGTTCTGTAGGTATCTTTATCTCCTCTCTGTCTCCAATACGATCTGTCAGTCAACCAATCAATAGTATTTATTGAGCGCTTACTGTGTGCCGAGCTTTCTACTAAGTGCTTTGGAGAATACACTATAGCAATATAACAGACATATTCAGTGGCATTTATCGAGCACTAACTGTGTGCAGAGCCTATACTCGGAGAAGCAGCAGGGCTCAGTGGAAAGAGCACGGGCTTTGGAGTCAGCGGTCATGGGTTCAAATCCCAGCTCTGCCAACTGTCAGCTGTGTGACTTTGGGCAAGTCACTTAACTTCTCTGGGCCTCAGTCACCTCATCTGTAAAATGGGGATTAAAACTGTGAGCCCCCCGTGGGACAACCTGATCACCTTGTAACCTCCCCAGCACATAGAACAGTGCTTTGCACACAGTAAGCGTTCAACAAATACCATCATTATTATACTCAGCACTTGGGAGAGTCAGCAGAGTTGGTAGATGCAGTCCCTGCCCACAAGGAGTTTACCATCTTTTGGATTCTAGGAGTTTGAACCTTGTGACAGCATGGTTTCTCAGATTCCCCATCCTACCAATGCTCTGGCCACTTTCCTGAGGAAAACATGGGCTGTTGCAAGTGCTGGGGAGGTGAGCATTATCGGTATGGGGAAGCTAAGCATTATGTGTTATATATGCCCACAGCACAGATGTATATAACTGTAACTTATTTATTTATTCATTTCTCTATTTATATTAATGTCATCTCCCCTTCTAGACCGGGCTCATTGTGGGGAGGGAATCTGTCTGATGTTATATTGTACTCTCCCAAGGGCTTAGTACATGCTTTGTGCACAGTAAGCCCTCAATAAATACGATTAATGTAATTAATGTAGTGTGTGGGAACTCTGACCCCAGGCCTGTGAGAGCCTGCTGCCAGGTTTTGATCCGGACCCTTAATCAACAAGATTTGAGATTCCATTTCCTGGCAGGTAGCTTTAAATAAATTTTCCTTCAGGAGAGGCAATTAGAGGCAATCTAGCCTTGCAGGAAGGATGTGCCACTGGCTTGTCTCTCTCTGCCTCAGTCTCCCCATCGCAAAATAGAGATTGATAATGCCTTTCACTATCTCATAGGGATGTCATAAGACCAAAAGTAAAAGTGCTCTACAAATACTAGGTATTATTATTGCCAGATATGCTTGCATAATTGCCTCTGCAGCATAATTTCCTGTCTCCCTCCCTCCTGCTTCCCACAGTTTTCAAAAAGGAAGTATATATATATATATATATATATATATATATATATATATATATATATATACTGGTACCACATCAAGGTAATTGGAAGTAATAAATGTAGTGCATGCTGGGGTAGAGATAGAAGAATTTCCAAAGACTGTCTTAGGTTGTGAGCTTCTTGAGAGCAGGAAATGTGTCTACCAACACCATCGCATTGTTCTCTCCCAAGCACTTAGTACAGTGTCTGGCACAAAAGAAGCTCTCAAATACTAACATTGATTGACTGAGGGATTGAAGAGACAGGTGCAGGCCGGGGAGGGACAGTTCTTCTTTAAAATGAAGTAGAAAGAGAAGAAGGTGGGGTGGGCCCTACCATAATTCATTGAATGCCTTTCTTGTGTACCACTTAGGAGAGTCTGATAGAAATAAGAGATCTAATCTTAAGTACCCTCTTATGGCTCTCTCCTCCTTTCCCCTTCATTTTCTTCTTTTTTCCTTCTCTTTTTCCTCCCACTCCCCTCATTGTTAGATTTAATTCCCATGTAATAGTCCCTTCCCTGTTTTTGGATTACAAAAATTAGGCCCCAAATCACTGCGATTATTTAAGCAAATATGATATTTGGGTCGACCTGCCTTAGACTATTTGCTGCGTTTACTCCGTCTGGCAGTTTCTCACATACAATCTTTCAGAGAGAAAAAAAGAGGGCACTCTGGAGTCGTGAAATTGAAAATGAAAACACTTCCTGGCATATTGTAACTATCTACAGAAGCCCCCAAAGCCCAGCTTCACACCCCATTTGATGCCAGTTTACAAGGTCACCCTGTGAAATCTACCCTAGATCTATTCCTGGAGAGGAAAATAGGTAGAAAAGGAAGGTGTCTGGCAGTACCTGGAGGGACAGCAGTGGCAGAGTCAAGAGTTGAGGAGTTTCCAGGAGCAAAGCTGATGCTTTGAATTATAATATTGTGATTAATGCTCCAGCCACCACAAATGGGTTTCAGAAATGGGGGTGGCTTCAGTGGTATTGTGAAACCCGCTTTGGGGAAGGAAGTTATTTATAGCGCGTTGGTTTGGCGGGTCAGAACGGACAATATGTGCTTATATGGTCAAGGATAAATCCATCGGAGGACAGAGACCAGTTGGCTGATGCCTGGGGACACGATTCCCCGTGCTGGACCTCCCTCCACTCCCAGTCCACTTTTAAAAGGAAATGATGAAGGATGAACTAGGGAGAAAATCACAGAGAGGTACCTCTTAGTAAACTAGGGAGAGGGGAGGCTTTGAGTACAGCTTGGCTCCTCAAATGGAAGGCTGTGATTTCAGAGGGCCAAGATGGAGTATATATATACACTGTATATATGTATATATGTTTGTACATATTTATTACTCTTTATTTATCTTGTACATATCTATTCTATTTATTTTATTTTGTTAGTGTGTTTGGTTTTGGTTTGGTTTTGGTTTTGTTCTCTGTCTCCCCCTTCTAGACTGTGAACCCACTGTTGGGTAGGGACCGTCTCTATGTATTGCCGACTTGTACTTCCCAAGCGCTTAGTACAGTGCTCTGCACACAGTAAGTGCTCAATAAATACGATTGATTGATTGATTGATTGAGTCCGCCAGTTGCCTCTTGAGGCGTGTTTCGGCAGGCACGAGGGCACAAGTGAGATTGCTTTCCCCAGCTTTTCCTCTCTTCCCCTCTCCTCTCTCCAATCCCTCCAGCTGGGGAAGGCAAACTCGAAGGAGGCAGAAACCTGGCAAGCTGGGATTTTGCTTCCCATGGAAATAGGCACATTGAGGAGAAATAATAATTATGGTGCTGGGATAATAATAAAAATCATAATGATAACTGCGTTAAGTGCTTACTATGTGCTAAGCGCTGTTCTATGCGCTGGCAAGGTAATCAGGTTGGACACAGTCTCTGTCCCTCATGAGGCTCACAATCTCAATGAGAATTAATAATAATTACGGTATTTGTTAAGCACTTATGTGCCAGACACTGTACTTAGCGTTGGGGTGGATACAAGCAAACGGGGATGGGCACATTCCCCGTCTCCTGTGGGGCTCACAGCCTTGATTGGGAATTGATCCCCTTCCCTGCCTCCCCTGGGAATGGGTCCCTGTCTAATTCCCACCCTAACATTCTCTCCCAGCATTTAGTGCAGTGCTCTGCACTCAGTAAGCATTTCCTAAATACTATTACTATCAATCAACCAATTTATTGATCACTTTATTGCTCTTGAGAGCACTGTGGCCCGAGAATGCACATCCAGGGCTGGCACTACCACACAAACGAGACCATTGTCTAAAGTCTCCCACTTCTGCTTCTCATCTCAATTAATCTATGGTATTTAGTGAGCACCTACTGTGTGCAGAGCACTTGGGAGGGTACAGTATAACAGAGTTGTCAGACACCATTTCCTGCCCACAAAGAGCATTACTACTACCACAACTCTGCTGTAGTGTACTCTCCCAAGTGTTTAGTACAGTGTTCTTCACTCAGTTCTGTCTTCATTCACTCCATTCTCATTGAGATTGTGAGCCCCATGAGGGACAGAGACTGTGTCCAACCTGATTACCCTGTATCTATCCCAGTGCTTAGAACAGTGCTTGGCATGTAGTAAGCACTTAACAAACACAATTATTATTATTATTATTATTATTATTATTATTATTATTATTATTAATGTACCTATTTCATGCCTATTAGCCCGTTGTTGAGTAGGGACCATCTCTATATGTTGCCGACTTGTACTCCCCAAGCGCTTAGTACAGTGCTCTGCACACAGTAAGTGCTCAATAAATACAATTGAATGAAATTCAAAAAAAAAAACCATTGAAGATGTTGATATTGCCAATTGAGTGAAATGGCAGAAACAGATGATGTCCTTTTCTCAAAAGTATTTTTTTTTTAAAGATATTGACATCTCTGGTATTGTGGGGCTGGGAAAGCATGGTTAAAAAAAATCCTGCATTAATCAGAATCCTAATTTTTCCAGTTAGTTTCCATCTCCCTATAATGTTTCCCATCTTTACCTCAGTTCTGCCTTATTCCACCTTATAGAGCCTGCTCTATAAATTGTGGATTATTCACATACTTTTGATTCTCCCACCAGCTGCTGTCTCTCCAGTTAGCAATATCTCTGCTCATTAGCATTTTTCTCCTTGGGTGAGCAGTGGTTTGGAGGGGCAATGAAATACAAATCAGTTTGGTTACTTGCTACTACTAAAGATGGGGAAAGAGACTGAAATCCAAAAACTTGATTTTAGTGGGTAATTATCTACATTTTTCATCACCATCTTTAATGTCTTTTATTAAGCCCCTACTGAAGTGGAAGCACAGTGTACTAAGTGCTTGGGAAAGTACCGATGAGACAGAGATCACTACTTTCCAGAAGCTTACGTATTCCTTGGGGGCAGATAGAGAGTACAAATGAATTAAAAATAGTGGGAGCGTGAAGAAGAATAAAGAGCAATTAGAGTGGGCTAATGGATAGAGCTTGAGACTGGGAGTCAGAGGACTTGAGTTCTAATCCTGGCTCTATCACTGTCTGCTGTGTGACCTTGGGAAAATCACTTCTCTGTACATCAGTTACCTCATCCGTAAAATGGGATGAGTCCCATGTGGGACGTAGACTGTGTCCAACCTGATTAGCTTGTATCTACCCCAGTGCTTAGTACAGTGCTGAAACATAGTAAGTGCTTAGCGAATACCATAAAAAAATTGATGGCATTTATTGAGCACTTACTGTGTACAGAGCACTGTACTAAGCACTTGGGTGAGTACAATATTATTGCATTGGGAGACACTATCCCTTCCCTCTGGGATCTTACAATTTAATAGGATCTTGTATAAAGTAGTAAAAATGTATAAGGATGAAGTAGTTGAAAAAATAACGGAATATAGCTCCATTCTGAGTCCCTGTCTTTTCTCAGTTTACATTCACTCCCTGCACTCCCACATCTTCGACTTCCACCTCTGGGCAGGTGACTTCCAAATCTTCCCTGGTTATCCCCAACCCTCTTGGCAATCTGGCATTTCCTCCTGTTGCCAGAATCAATCGATCAGTAGTACTTATGGAGTGCTTACTATGTGCAGAGCACTGACCTAATTCATTCATTCATCCAATTGCATTTATCGAGAGCTTACTGTGTGCAAAGCACCATACTAAGTGCTTGGGAGAGTACAGTATAAAAACAGACACATTCCCCGCCCACAGTGAGCTCACAGTCTAGAGGGGAAGACAGACATGGTATACATAAGTAAATAAATAAATAATTCCTTGGGAGAGTGCAATACAGCAGAATTAGCAGGCACGTTTCCTGCCCATAATGAGCTTGTAGTCTGGAGGGGCATGTCTAGAAACAGGATGTCTCCTTTCTCTTCCCCCTGCCTCCTGTCTCTCTGCACTCCGGTCCATACTTCACTCTGCTGCCTGGATCATTTTTCTACAAAAACGTTCAGTCCGTGTTTCCCCACTCCTCAAGAACCTCCAGTAGTTGCCCATCCACTGCATCAAACAGAAACTCCTTACCACTGGCTTTAAAAACACTCAATCACCTTGCCCCATCCTACCTCCCCTTACTGCTGTATTATTACAACCTAGACTGCACACTTTGCTCCTCTAATGCCAACCTACTCTCTATACCTCGATCTCATCTATCTCACCGCCAACCTCTCATCCACATCCTGACTCAGGCCCAGAACGCCCTCCCTCTTATCTGACAGACTATCACTCTCCCCATCTTCAAAACCTTTTCGAAGGCATATCTCCTCCAAGAGGCCTTCCCCAACTAAACCCTCATTTTCTCTTCTCCCACTCCCTTCCATGTCGCCCTTCCACATGGATTTGCTGTCTTTATTTTCCCCTCCCTCAGCACCACAGAACTTATATGCATATCTGTAATTTTATTTGTAGTAAATTTATTTGGGAGAGGGGATGACTGAAGGAAGCAAGGCAGAGCGACAGAGAAGGGAGTGGGAGAAGAGGAAAGGTGGGGGCTTAGTCAGGGAAGACCTCTTGGAGGAGCAGTCAGCCAGGGTGCTCTCTTTAGGCTCAGAGAAGCCATCTAAATAACGAAAACTTTTCCGTTCCCTTCCATCATCATCATCAATCATCAATCGTATTTACTGAGCGCTTACTGTGTGCAGAGCACTGTACTAAGCGCTTGGGAAGTACAAATTGGCAACATACAGAGACAGTCCCTACCCAACAGTGGGCTCACTTCCAGCATTCTCTCCCAGCCGGATCTGATATCCACAGGTAGAATAATGTAGGGAAGTACATGGCAGTGTTGTTTCACGTTCAAGTTTGAAGCCAGGAAACATTGCGTACCCTCTTGTCTTTCCCCAGCGGGGTTGGTAGGGGGCCAAACATGCAGCTTCCATTAGAGGCAATGGGAACCATGTGGCTAAAACCTTTCCTACCGCTTTGAAAGTGGGAGGGCTGATCTGCTTTCATCAGCCGTTGTCCAAAGCGGATCCGCTTTCCAGGGCTTGGGGGTAGGGTCCCAGTCTGGAAGCAACTAAACATCCAAAGTTACGATGTTGTCACTGTTGCCACTGATGAGGAGCCCTTCAGGATCTGTTAAAAAAGAAAAAAAGAAACCCCCCACCCCCAGCAAACGTTTAGAATTAAGCCGTGCAGCTGAAAACAATTACAGATAACAAACAAATGTGTTGCTGAATTTGGAATCAGAAAGCCTATTGAAGTAGGACATTTTGGCAGGGAGGTTACTGAGAGTGAAGCGCTGAATTCCCATACTGAGTTGAGGTAGCAGACCTTACTTTAAAGGTGCAATGGAGAGGCCTCGAGAGGTGGTGAAATGGCAGAGCTAGGATTAGCACTCCTCCCAAGAGCCTTCTCTAGGTGGGGAGGATTCAGTTTTGTGCTCCTATTCTCTGACCCCTTGGACTTAAAGAAGCATTTAGCCCTAGTAGAAAGAGCAAAGACACAGAAGGCAAGGGACCTTCTACCTCTAAGCTACTTCTCTAGAACAGAAGCTCCTTTTTATGTATGGTGTTTTTAGGCACGTATTATGTGCCAGACACTGTACTAAGCGCAGGGGTAGGTACAAGATAATCAGATGGGAGATAGTCCCTGTCCCACTTGGGGCTCACAGTTTTAGTCACAGTTTTAGGATATTGAGGCCCAGGGAAGTTAATGATTTGTCCAAGGTCTTGCAGCAGACAAGTGGTGGAGCCGGGATAGAGCCCAAGCCCTCTGATTGCCAGGCCTGGGCTCTATCCACTAGGCCATGCTGCCTCCCTCCGGATTTGGAGGGAGGAATGGGCACTGCTTTGCTCATCCCCCCTCCCAGCCCCACAGTACTTATGTACATATCTGTAATTTATTTATTTATTTATATTAATGTCTGTCTCCCCCGCTCCAGACTGTATGCTTGTTGTGGGTGGGGAATGTGTCTGTTTATTGTCGTATTGTACTCTCCCAAGAGCTTAGTACAGTGCTTTGCACACAGAAACTGCTCAGGAAACACGACTGATTGAATGAATGAATCATTTAACAAATCCCACCAAGGGAGAAGCTATTGCAACTGGCCAGTCTGAGCCATTCTTAAAGCACAGGCCTGGGTGTCAGAAGGACCTGGGCTCTAATTTCAGTCTGCCCCTTGTCTGCTGTGTGACCTTAGGCAAGTCATTTCCCTTCTCTGTGCCTCAGTTACTTCATCTGTAAAAGGGGAATTGAGACTGTGAACCCCACGTGGGACATGGACTGTGACCAATTTGATTAGCTTGTTTCAACCCCAGCGTTTAGTACAGTACATGGCACATAGTAAGAGCTCAACAAGTACCCAAAAAACAAAAACCAAAACTGTAGGCTCATTAGGGGCAGGGAACGTATCTGCTGATTTCTCTTGTATTCTCCCAGGCGCTTTAGAACAGTGCTCTGCTCATAGTAAGTGCTCAGTAAATACCATCGATCGATGGGTAGATTGGGCCAATACGACCCTTTGGGAACAACTAATACCATTCCTTGAAAAAGGGTCTCCAAACATAAGTTAAATAAGTGTTCAGTAGGAATGTCATTTACCAGGAGAATCACCACTCACCAGCCTGCACAGATTCAAAGCCTGAGAAGCTCAAACAAACACAGCAAAGAGCTGGGAAACAAAGCGGGGGAGAACAAAACGGGCCACTCGCGCGAGCTTTATTTTGATCCTGCTTCCAACGAAGGACAGCCTAATCCACGGACACTTAGATGTCCCCAGGCATTGGGATGCAAGCACCCTGCTAAGGGGGTCTCAGGTTTAGTTTACACAGGTGCAGGAGGCAAATAGCATGACAAATATGATGTCTGCAACCAATTCAATCAGGATTATGGAGACTTTGCCGAAGATGAGGCCCCTACTCGTGGAGAGAACGTGTGTGAGAGTGACAGACTTTTGAAAGTTTCTTTCTGCTGTTAAGCATTTTGTGGCGAACACCGAACCGAGCCCTGGGGAACGTTACAAAGATGTTGAATCGGACACAGCTCCTGGTCCAAGCGGCTTCAGAATGTAAGCTCGTTATGGGCAGGGGATGTGACTCCTAATTCTGTTGTCTTGTGCTCTCCCAAGCACTTAGTACAGTGCTCTGCACACAGTAAGCACTCGATGAATGAATGAATGAATATGTTTTTCTTATTTATAATAATGCCTGTCTCCCCCTCTAGACTCTAAGCTTGTTGTGGCTAGGTAATGCATCTGCTTATTGTTATATTATACTCTCCCAATTGATTAGTGCAGTGCTTTGCACATAGGGAGTGCTCATTAAATACAATTGAATGAATGAATAAATACCATTGATTGATTGATTGACTGGAGGGAGGACAGGCAAATCAAAAAAGAAATGACTGGGCAGGAAAACAATTTGGTAACAAGGCCAAGAAAAGCAGCATTCATCTCTGCTGGGGTGGGGCTGAGTCCCCAGACTCCCAACCATCTATCTCACTCAGACCCATCCCTTGCTATGACAATCACAATCTTCGCAAATTCGAGAGGTTGTTACCCTCGACTCTGTCTTATAATATGTCAGATTATATATATATTTATATATAAGTACATCCATATATATATATAAGTACATCTATGTATATATATCTAAGTACATCTATGTATATATATCTAAGTACATCTATGTATATATATCTAAGTACATCTATATATATATCTAAGTACATATATATATATCTAAGTACATAGGTATATATATCTAAGTACATAGGTATATATATCTAAGTTCACAGGTATATATATCTAAGTTCATATATATATATATATATATATATATATATATATATATATATATATATATATCCAGATGAGGGAACTGAGGCTCGGAGAAGTGAATTGCCCAAGGTCACACAGCAGGCTACTGACAGAGCTGGCATTAGAACTCTGTCACTGGGAGGAGGACGACTTTGGATCTCGCAGCACTCTGGGAAAGCCTTCATCAGTGAAAGACTTCCACAATTTACCTATCATCCTATGGGCCATCCAGTGGCTTCTGCCAGTCCAAATGCTCCCCAAGGCTGGGTCAGGTTCATCTGCCTTGGGATTGGGTGACAGAATGGGATTGGGCAACTCCGAGGATTTGGGTTTAATGCCGATGTCTAAACTGTAACCTTCCTGAGAGCAGGGATCCTGTCTACTTTTTCTGTTTGTGCTCTCCCAAGCACTTGGTGCAGAGCATTGTGCCGTACAGTATTGTATTGTACAGTGCTGTGCACACAGTAAGTGCTCCATCAATACACTGATTGCTGAAAGCCCAGCTTCATTACTGAGATAGGTAGCGGGTGGCTCAGTTGGCTGTTCATCCAGTTTTGTCCTGGAAAGTTGAGCATTTTCACCTGGTCCGTCCCTGTCCGGTTCTGATGCAACACAGAATGCCATTATGTCTGGAATATCTGGACTATAAAAAGCAGCAAGGCCTAGTGGATAGAGCAAGGGCCTGGGAGTTAAAAGGTCATGGGTTCTAATCCCGGCTCTGTCAGTATCTGCTGTGTGACCTTGGGCCTCTCTGAGCCTCAGTTCCCTCATCTGGAAAATGGGGATTAAGACTGTGAGTCCCACATGGGACAGGGACTGTGTCCAACCCGGTTTGCCTGTATCCACCCCAGCGCTCAGTACAGTGCCTGGCACATAGTGAGCCCTTAACAAATACCACAATTATTATTATCTGCACTAGGCCTCCAGTTCCCTTACAGTACAGTGCTCTGCACACAGTAAGTGCTCAATAAATACGATTGATTGATTGATTCCCCTCCACTTCAGCTCTTGCTATTAAGGCTTGGAAGTGGTGTCTGTATTTTGGGGGGCCTGGGAAGGAAACACAGAGGGTCAGAAGTGAGGGAGAGGTTAAGGGGGTTTCCCAGGACACACTCTAGGCTCTGTAAAATTTTGCAAAGAATCTCTTGGGGGGTGCTTCATGATACAGGTCCATTACTTCATGTGCAGGTGTTACTGAGAAGCAGTGAGGCCTAGTGGAAAGAGCATGGATTTGGGAGTCAGTGGACCTGGGTTCTAATCCCGGCTCCACCACGTGTCCACTGTGTGACCTCGGGCAAGTGACTTTAGTTTGATGAGCCTCAGTTCCCTCATCTGTAAAATGGGGATTAAGACCGTGAGTCCCCTGTGGGACAGGGACTGCGTCCAACCTGATTAGCTTGTATCCACCCCAGCACTTAGAACAGTGCTTGACATAGTAAGCAAGCGCTTAATAAATGCCATTATTATTATTATTATCATTTTTCTGGATTAGTAGAGGGGCATCCAGTTTTCAAAGCACTGAGGTGTCAGTGACTGCCTTCGGTCATGGAGGACACTGGTTGGAACAATGCAGGTTTTTTTTTAAGGTATTAAGTACTTCTATATGCCAGGTACTATACTAGATGCAACATAATCTAGTATAGAAGAGAAGCAGCGTGGCTCAGTGGAAAGAGCACAGGCTTTGGAGTCAGAGGTCATGGGTTCAAATCCAGACTCTGCCACATGTCTGCTGTGTGATCTTGGGCAAGTCACTTAACTTCTCTGGGCCTAAGTTACCTCATCTGTAAAATGGGGATGAAGTCTGTGAGCCCCACGTGGGACAACCTGATCACCCTGTATCCTCCTCAGCGCTTAGAACAGTGCTTTGCACATAGTAAGCGCTTAACAAATGCCAATTATTATTATTATTATTATTATAATCAGGTTGCTCACAGTCCACATCCCACATGGGCCTCACAGTCTTGATACCCATTTTAAAGATGATGTTACTGAGGCCCATAGAAGTGAAGTGGCTTGCCCAATGTCACAGAGCCCGACAAGCAGCGGAGTTGGGATCGGAACCCATGGCCTTTTGACTCCCAGGCGCGGGTTCTATCCATTAGGCCACGCTGCCTCTCATGAGTTTTTATTTGGCGCTTTTATTGCCAAAGCAGTTCCTTGGGTTTTCCTGTGCTCCGAGCTGGAAGTCAGCCTTTGCCTTTGTGAATGAGTGCCTGCCTGCCACCCTGTTACTAATCAATCAATCAGTGCTATTGAATTCATTCATTCATTTAATCATATTTATTGAGCGCTTTGTCAATCAATCGTATTTATTGAGCGCTTACTTTGTGCAGAGCACTGTACTAAGCGCTTGGGAAGTACAAGTTGGCAACATATAGAGACGGTCCCTACCCAACAACGGGCTCACAGTCTAGAAGTGTGAATGAGCACTTACCGTGTACGCAGCGCTATATTAAGTGCTCTGTGCCTCACTTACCTCATCTGTAAAATGGGGATGAAGACTGTGAACCCCACGTGGGACAACCTGATCACCTTGTAACCTCCCCAGTGCTTAGAACAGCGCTTTGCACATAGTAAGTGCTTAATAAATACCATTATCATTATTATTATTGGGGGAGCACGATACAATAGAGTTGGTAGACATGATCTCTGCATCCCTTTGAGGCTTGTAGTAGTAGTAGTAATAATAATAATAATAATAATAGTAATAATAATAATAATAACATTTGTTAAGCACTTACTATGTGCAAAGCACTGTTCTAAGCGCTGGGGGGATACAAGGTGATCAAGTTGTCCCCCATGGGGCTCACAGTCTTAATCCCCATTTTACAGATGAGGTAACTGAGGCTCAGAGAAGTTAAGTGACTTGCCCAGGTCACACAGCAGGCATGTGGCAGAGCCGGGATTCGAACCCATGACCTCTGACTCCAAAGCCCGTGCTCTTTCCACTGAGCCACGCTCCTTCTCTACAACCCCACTGTAGAATGGGGTTAACAGACAGACATGCTTTTGTGGGCGAGGATGTTTGCTTGGTGTGGCCCACTGGGCAGTGCCTCTCGCCTCTCCCATGTCCAGCAGCGTGGCTCAGTGGAAAGAGCATGGGCTTTGGAGTCAGAGGCCATGGGTTCGAATCTTGGCTCCACCACATGTCTGCTGTGTGACCATGGGCAAGTCACTTAACTTCTCGGAACCTCAGTTTCCTCATCTGTAAAATGGGGATGAAGACTGTGAGCCCCACGTGGGACAACCTGATCACCTTGTATCCCCCTCAGCGCTTAGAACAGTGCCTTGCACATAGTAAGCGCTTAACACACGCCATTATTATTATTATGTCATTGGTCTTGTTCCTCAAAATAAGCTATGGTGGGCATTCCTCTCAGGCTCCCCTCCTCCTTTGCAATCTCCCTCCTCCCTCCCCCGACTCCACACATGCCTTCCCTGCTTTAATAAAACATGTTACTGGGCTCCTTTTCTTTTTCAGTCAGCAGATTTTTAGGGTGGTTAATGAGTGTGGGGGGGAGCCGCATGGCAGAGGCCAAGTTTGGATTGGAGCTCAGGGAAGTTTTCCTGTCATTTCCTGTGGCTGCCCTCCTGGACACATTCATTCTGACTCCTCTCAGCCTCTCCGCCTCGCTCTGCCGGCCGCCCCAACCTGCAGTGAGAGTCGAAGCGCGGACACGCGCTGTCCGCTCTCCCTTGGCTCTCGCCTTCCACCCCCTTTTTCCGCTGCCCGCCGAGGTCCGGCTTCTGCCTCCCGGGACCGAAAGCAACGCGGAGACTTGAGGTAAAAAGGAACGGAGGCTTTTCAAATGACTTCTCTGGCTGGGCCCCAGGCTCTCTTTCCAGTGGGATTCAGGTTGGAATGGGTGCTGGCGGTGACTTCTGTTGCAAGAGGCTCTGGGGGGTTGTTTAAACTTGGTTTGCGTCAAGTCAGTTGCCGAGCGGGCCCAAGGAAAACTTGGATCCGGTTGCAGCGGTAGCTGTGAGTTGTGAAACTTTCGGCCGGCACGCGTAGGAAGAGAAGGCAGGAGCAACCGGCTGTAATAGCTGAGAGTTTTCTACCTCAATGACTTCACAATAGATGCTGCCTGCTCATTTCCCCGAGCTGGGAAAGGGCTCTAGAAACTCACCGGCACCCTTCTGATTTTGCACGTGGTGGAAGATAGTAGCCTTTGTGAGAGCTGAAGTTACTTTTCCAAAATGCAATAGTAACGAGCTTCTCTGTCAGATTCTGCTAAGAATACCACTGGTTCAGAAAAAAAAATGGACTGAGGTGGCTGCGTAGGAGAAGAAAGGAAAATGAAGAGGAAAAAGAGCTGTCACTTTAAATTTCAGTCTTTTCTTTTGCACTGTGATTGATTATACAGGGGCAGGTACACACAGGGGGAAGAATCTCTGTGGTTTTACTGCTAGAGGCTATAGTTACCCATGCTCAAGTTTGAGTGACAGGTGCCATGCCAGTATTCCCTTATCCTTGGAATCGGGGTCAGAGTTGAAGGATCCCACTTATCCCTGATTGTGCTACAAATCTTTCTTTTTGTTTTGCCTTTCCTGACGACTTAGACCTTCCATGCTTCCCTGCCACCTACTGCATCTCTTTTTCCTGCTGAAGGAGCAGTAGGCGATCAATCCACAGCATTTACTGAGTGCCTCCTTCATGCAGCACACTGTGTTAAGCCCTTGGGGTAGTACAATAGAGTCCAGTCTTCACGGAGCTTACATTATAGCGGTGGAAACAGCCTGAGATCATTCCCAGATAGAAGAAAAGAGAACAAGGTGATTTTTACATGTTAGGGCTTGAGTAGTAATAATTTATTAATAATAATTATTATTGTGGTGTTTGTTAAGCACTTACTACCTGCTGGGGTAGATACAAGGCAGGTAATGTGCCTGTTATACTGTACTCTGCCAAGTGCTTAGCACAGTGCTCTGAGCACAATAAGCACTCAATAAATTCATTCATTCATTCAATCGTATTTATTGAGCGCTTACTGTGTGCCACGCACTGTACTAAGTGCTTGGGAAGTACAAGTTGGCAACATATAGAGACAGTCCCTACCCAACAGCGGGCTCACAGTCTAGAAATAAATAAATATGATTGATCCATTCTACAGGAAAGCCTCCTCTCACCTTTCCTCTTCACACTAATAAAAATGATAACTGTCATATGTGTTAAGTGCTACGTGCCAAGCACTGTACTAAGCACAGGGATGGATAGATCAGCGCTTAGAACAGTGCTTTGCACATAGTAAGCGCTTAACAAATGCCATCATCATTATTATAGATACAAGATCAGCAGGTCCCACATGGGGCTCACAGCCTAAGAAGGAGGGAGAAGAGGAATTGAATCCCCATTTTGAAGATGAGGGAACTGAGGCCCAGAGAAGTTAAGTGACTTGCCCAGGGCTCCACAACAGGCAAGGGGCAGAGCTGGGATTAGAACTCAGGTCCTCTGACTCTGAGGTCCATGCTCTTTCCACTAGACCACGTTGCTTCGCTAATTGTAGTTGTATTTGGTAAGTGTTCACTGGGTGCAATGCACTGCACCAAACGGTTGGAAAGCAGCTTGTTGTGTCAGGGAATGTCACTGTTTATTGTTGTACTGTACTTTCCCATGTGCTTAGTACAGTGCTCTGCACACAGTAAGCGCTTAATAAATACGATTGAATGAATACAAACCAAATGAGGGACACACTCTCTACCCACAAGGAACTTACACTCTGATGGGGAGACAGACATGGAAAATATTTAAAAACAGAATAATCAAAGGAAGTATTGTAATCAGTCAGTCAATCATACTTTCTGAGTGCTTACCGGGGGCAGAGTTTGGGAGAGTACAGTATAACAGAGCTGGTAAGATATTTAAGACTTTGCATTTGTGGTGGGTAGCATTTAATATAAATAATTCTGGTATTTATTAAGCACTTACCATGTGCCAAGCACTGTTCTAAGCACTGGGTATATACAGGGTAATCAGGTCAGATGCAGTCCCTGTCCCACATGGGGCTTCCAGTCTTAATCCTCATTTTACAGATGAGGTAACTGAGGCACAGAGAAATGGAGTGACTCGCCCGAGGTCACATAGCAGACATGTGGTGGAGCCGTAATTAGAACTCAGGTCCTTCTGACTCCTATTAGGCCACGTTGCGTCTATTTAAATAAGTGTGAGCTGTTAGAGAATTCATGAAAACAATAAGGAAAAGAATCAGATGGCTTCAATCCCATCAGCCCTGCAACATACCTGGTTTGGAGCTGTTGAGACCGTCCCTTGATTGTCACCTGCGTAATTCATTGGGAGAGTCTTCTGGGGAGCCGAGGCTATCGATCTTCAAACCCATGGTTGGGGGAAACTCAACAGAGAACAGTTCAGAGTCAAACAAGAGCTGTAGTAACGAATGCCATAAGTCACTTCACTGGTGAAAACTCAATCTCACCCAATGCGAATGGAAGTTGAGAGCAAGAAAAGCACAGATTTCTTGAGGAAAAGAATGGGCAGAGGAGGCATGGGGCACATGTGGCTTGGGGAAAGTTGTCAGAGAAGAGCATGAAGTATGTGATTCAAAGCAGAAACGTTAGCAATGTATTAGAAGTGGAGAATGTGTGTACAGTTCTTCATAATTGAAGACACCAATGGTGAAATTCACCTGGTAATAATAGCAGTAGTATTTAATAAAGGCTTACTTTGAGGCTTACTTTATAGGCGTACCTTATTGTCCCTAATAATAATGATAATAAGAGTACTTGTTAGGTGCTTACTATGTGCCAAGCACCGTTCTAAGCGCTGGGCTAGATACAAGTTAATCAGGTTGGACACAGTCCCTGCCCTACATAGTAATAATAATGGTATTTGTTAAGCGCTTACTATGTGCAAAGCACTGTCCTAAGCACAGGGGGGGCATACAAGGTGATCAGGTTGTCCCACGTGGGGCTCATAGTCTTACAGATGAGGTAACTGAGGCACAGAGAAGTGAAGTGACTTGCCCAAAGTCACACAGCTGACAAGTGGCAGAACTGGCATTAGAACCCATGACCTGTGAATCCCAAGCCCATGCTCTTTCCACTGAGCCACGCTGCTTCTCCTGTGGGAGTCACAGTTTCAATCCCCATTTTACAGACGAAGTAAATGAGGCCGGAGAAGTGGAAGTGACTTGCCCAAGATAACAAAGCAGACAAGTGGCGGAGCCGGGATTAGAACCCAGGTCCTTCTGACTCCCTAGCTCATGCTCCATCCACTAAACTTCCAAAGCTGCTGACCTTTAACTCCCCTCTAGGTCCCATGATTTCTAGCTTCATTGGGTCCCACTCCAAAAAGGTCTGCACCAGTGGGCAATCCCCTGCTGACATAACTATCACCAGACAACTCTGCTAGGGCATCGAGCCAATTTAGGGAGTGTGGGCTGGCGTCGGGCAGCTGATATCTTTTTAGCACTGACTTTCGTTGTATTGTTCTTTTTTTTTTATCCTTTTCCATTTCCTCCTTATTTTCTACCCCACGGGGCATGTGGTAATTGCAAAATGTTGTCAAAACAAAAACCAAGTGAAGCTTGCAGCCTAGTAATGTCCTTGCTCCCTTTCCACTCATATGCACACACGATTTTCCCTCTTGAGCCGAGGTCCACGGTGGTCAGATTGTTGAAGAGGAAGATGAGCTCATGGTCTGAGGGGAAATGGAAATCCTGGGGCCAGAGCGAAAATGCAGACTTCGGCTTTGCACGGGTTATTTGCTAATTGGGAAATCGGCGACCAATGGGACTCTTGTGAAAAGAATGAATCCGGCTCAACTACAGTTGACTGGAGAGGAAACGTGAGATGGGATGCAGAGTTCTGCAGGAGGGATTTATTCTCGCTCTGCCCCGACCTCCGGCTAAACAAACTCAATCTAAAAGGGAGTCAGCTTTTGCTGTCTGTAAAATGGGAATATCTATCCAGCCTTCACATGTAGGAATGTTGCTGGGTCAAACGGGATTCTGATCTTTGAGTCTCCAGACTGTAAGCTCATTGCGGGCAGGGAACGTGTCTGTTAATTGTTGAATTGTACTCTCCGAAGCGCTTAGTACACCACTCTCTGCACACGGTAAGCACTCAATAAATACGATCGAAGGAACGAAGTGTCGACCAAAGAGTTAGTGGGGTTGCGTCCTTCAGGGTACAAAGTATCTGAACCAAGAGGGGGCCATAGGCCCTCAGTTGTCGTAAATCGTGGGATTGCCCCATATTGGTTTGGGAGATGGAATGGAAGGGGCTGAAATGATGACTACGGAATAATCATGAATTATGACAGGTAAAAGCCCCTGCTGATAGTTTCTGGACCGTTCTAATGCAGAAGAATCCAGTAAAATCAGGCCTCATACTGCATACTGAAAAACAGTAATTGGCAACTCTCAGAATCCTATGCTTTCAGGGATGGAGTCCTTCTTTCACACCTCAAGCTGGAAAAAAATGTACTAGATTGACTGCACTGCCATCCTTTGTTTATATTTGACCTTCACACCCTGATAATGGATCTACTTAGACTGGATGAGTTTAGATTAACTAGGTTAGCTGGATTATCTTTGTAAAACAGGAATTTAGAACGGTGCATGGCATATAGTAAACGCTAAACAAGTGCCATAACTATTAGTTATTATAATTACATAAGTGAGAGGGCTGGTGGAGTGTCTTAAAGTCTTAGAACAGCGCTTTGCACATAGTAAGCGCTTAACAAATGCCATTATTATTATTATTAAAGTCAGTGGTCAGGAGTTTCTGCATCTTGTGGAGAGAACTGGAGAACCACTGGAGGTTTTGAAGGAGTAAGGATTTATGGGCAGAACAGTGTTTTAGAAAAATCTGCTTGCACCTTCCTCAGTGTCTTTGCTCTCATGCATGTCTCTATTCATTTTTGTGGTTCAAATGTAATGTATCAAACATGTGGTGAAGGTATGGGCTTCCCATGGGTACTCAGCACCAGCTCCTCACCCTAAAACTGTGCTTTTTCAGCCTGCATGAAGGTCTATTTCAGGAAAGTTAGTCTCCGTAGCCCTAATTCTGTGCAAAAACTCGGTGGTTTGCATTATTAGGTCTGGATCTTCTAGCACCACTGCACTGAGTTCCCTCAAACACAAATCGACAAATGGCCTTTTCCCACCCCCTGTAGATGCTTGTTGTGGGCAGAGAAAGTGTCTGTGTATTGCTAAAGCACTTATGTACATATCTGGAATTTTATTTATCCCTTTGCTCTTCCCCCCTCCCAGTCCCAATGCACTTTTGTACATATCTGTAATTTTATTTACCTGTATTGATGTCTGTCTCCCCGACCCTAGACGGCGAGCTCGTTGTGGGCAGGGAATGTCACTGTTTATTTTTGTATTGTACTTTCCCAAGCGCTTAGTACAGTGCTCTGCACACAGTAAGCACTCAGTAAGTACAGTTCAATGAATGAATACTGCACTTTCTCAAACGTTTAGTACAGTGCTCTGCATACAGTAAGCGCTCAAGAAATATGACTGAATGAATGACACCCTTGGGAAACAAAATGCCATGTTAAGGAAGCACGGATCTCCCAGGGCTTCAATTCTGTCTGAGCCTCACCTCTCTCCCTTCCCAAACAACAGTGCTCATTTGGTACATTTCAAAGTTGATTCATCATCCCAGAGGCAGATGTTGCAGCAAACACGCAGGCTTCTCCTCTTTGCCGCCGCCCCAGCCAAGTAAATAGGAAAGAGCCAATAGGTTCACGGGGGTAATACCTGGCAGAATGGCTTTGTCAACCAGTTACGAGAAATGTCAAGGAACCTGGGGCCTCTGGGGCTGGGAAAAGTCGCTGCTCTGAAGGCTTTTAAATGGGGGCAATGTTAGGTTTGCCAAGCGTTAATCAACAGTTGGAATGAGTTCAGAGATTGGGGGATCTGAGACAGGGTTTTACTGGCCAATTATTCACTCCTGGGCTTCGCTTTCTGAGGAGCCAGGGCCAATTAGCGGGGCTGCGATGGAGCAGGCTCAGGAAAAAGCAGAGAAGAGTCTGCCATCGCCGGGCGGTGATGAGCTTGGAGGGAGGAAGGCGTGGCCCTGTTTCCCTTGGCTCTTTCCAAATTCCCAGCTTCTCCTTGGGGTTCCCCCACAGGGTGGTGGTTTGGCAAGGAAATCCCAGGGACTTGGTTTTCTATTTGAAGTCAGACTGGCAGGGTGTAGGCTCTGCTTCCTTTGTCCCCCTGCCCCTGTCCCTTTGGAATTCATGGCCACCCAGGAAGGGTAGAGTAGCAGCATGGCCTAGTGGATAGAACAAGGATTTGGGAGTCAGAAGGACCTGGGTTCTAATTCCAGCTCCGCCACTTGTCTGCTGGGTGACTGTCCGCAAGTCACTTAACTTCTCTGTGCCTCGGTTACTGCAGGTGTAAAATGAAGATTGACTGTGAGCCCACGCATGGCTTAGTGGATAGAGCCCGGGCTGGGAGTCAGAAGGACCTGGGTTCTAATCCCGGCTTTGCCACATATCTGCTCTGTGACCTTCCACAAGTCGCTTAACTTCTCTGGGCCTCAGTTCCCTCTTCTGTAAAACGAGAAGTAAGACTCTGAGCCCCATTTGGGATAGAGACTGGTTCGATCCTGATTAACTTGTATCTACCTCAGCACTTAGAACAGTGCTTGGCACCTGGTAAGCGCTTAACAAATAACATAATTATTATTATTTCATGAACTGTGTCCAACCTGATGAGCTTTTTTATACCCCAGCACTTAGTACAGTACCTGGCACCCAGTAAGTCCTCAATGAATACTATAAAAAAGAGGGGTAGGGGGTAGTGGGCCAGTCCCACTCTCTGGGAGATGGTCTGTCACATCCAGCCAGTGGCAAGGACTGGGGTCATTTCCCAACAACCCTTCCAGAGGGTGTCAACCAGACGGTATCAAAATTGGTAGGGTGTATTGAGTGTCTTCTGGGTAGAAAAGAAAAAGTTGTATTAGGTACTTAAGGAACATTCAGAAGAAGTGAAAGATACTCTCCCTACCCACGCAGAGCTTCCCATGCAAAAGAGAAGTCAGAAGACATACAGGGATTCATTTTACCAGGTATTTGGGAGTAAATAGATCTAAAGGACAATAATAAATTGATGACTAGCAAATAAACAGATACAAACATGAGTGATGAGGTGTCTGATGTGACGACTGGTTTTGATTCTCAAGTCCTTTCCAAACTCTTTGCATTAGTCCTATTCAGAGTATAGCCAGCCTGAGAATGATCTCTCCCTCAGTCCTCAAGTAGTAATAATAACAGTATTGATAATAATGGTACTTATTAAGCACTTACTGTGTGTAAAGCACTGTTCTAAGCCCTGGGATAGATTCAAATTAATCAGGTCAGACACAGTCCCTGTCCCACAGGATGCTCACAGTCTAAGTTGGAGGGAGAATGGCACTGATTCCCCATTTTACAGATGAGAACATTGAGGCACAAAGGAGTTAAGTGACTCGCTCAAGGTCTGTTATTCTTTCAGGTCCTCTTTTTTGGGGACCAAAAGGGGCAAACTGGAAGTTCTTTCTGCAGGAGGGAATCCCTTTGAGGGATGTTTCTGGGTGAGTCCTGAACAGGTTTTGCACCACCTGAGGACTAGCTTGGCTGGCTGTGGCCAAGCACAGGCTTAATGGAGCACTTCCTTTAATCTCCTCTCACATTTCCATCCTTCTCTGGTCTGGGTGTGGGATGGGACAGTGGCTTATAGCCAGCGTGGAAGGGCCGGGCCACCACAAATAGACAAAAAAACCCATGTGTGAGGAAATCCTGGTGAACTTGCTGGGACTACACAAGTCCCAACTTGGGACAAATGCGTCTTTGGGGCTTTGCTCTACACCTGGAAGTGTTTTCTAGGGTTGGCCAGAGCCAACATGGGCCCGGATGCACAATTCATCGTGGGTCAGGCTCTCTTTCTCCGAAGGCCCTTTCATCACTGTTTTGTCACTTACCACCGGGTAGTGTTCAGATTGGAAATGGAGGCACTAAACCTATCTATCCCCTTCCCATGAGTGTAAGCTTAATTAGGACTGTTCAAATAACTGGGAAAAGAGAGTAATTGTTGGGGTCCAGCCCCTTCAGGGGATCCCCCCACCCCCCAGCCCCAACAACCAGGGTCTCAGGGGGGCCTCTGAGGGAGGATTCCACTTTTCCTTCTTGCCGCTTACTTCCACCTTGACCACTGCTCCGTGCAGAGCGCTGGACATGTGAGATCTGGGGAACGTGGGAAGGAGAAGAATTTCAGTCTGCAGTGTCCTACATGGCTTATCTCCTCCAGGGCTCTCTGAGTCTTGTCTCCTTTACTTCACTTAATCTTCCTTACCTTCCAGCTGTTTGGAACTTTAAAGAGCTTTTGTGTCCTCAGACCTTTGTGCCAACAGTACTTAGTAAGAGGGATGAAACAGTAGATGAAGAACCTCCTTGGGTCAAACGGTCTGTTAACTATGGCATTGATCAAAGCACTTACTGTGTGCTAAGCGCTGGTTATGAGGTCAGTCACAGCCCCATCCCACGCACGATTCACTGTTGCAGGACTCTAGTTTCTCTGTTTCCAGTTCTACCTCCGTCTTTTTTCCCTCTTTTTATTGCCTTTGTCCTCAACTTTGACACCTGCTTGGGGTCTTTGCTTCTGGTCCTAGATACTCTTTGCATTCTCCTCTCTCTCGTTTTCCCTGTTTTGCAGAACCTTGGTTGCCTTTTCATAAAGGATGCATTGGTTGGTATGTCCAGGCAGCAAAACTTTTTCCACTTTCTGATTTGCAAAAACCACCCTCAGCCCGGATTTTAAGATTGCAGTAGTGCATGTGTGCGGGTCTGTGTTGTGGGGGGGATTGTAGCGGGGGGAAGGAGGCTGGGGGGTGGTTATACATATGCAGTTATTTGCCTGTGTGACGAACTCATAAGTCAGTAAGAGGATGGCAGATATCCATGAGGTTTACTCACTGTATTTTTTGATCTGTTAGTATATGACCAGTCTCATTGAGCTGGAGTTGGCCCTGACAGAGTAGTGAAATCAAAGACCTTGTGTTTGGAGAGCCCCTTGCCTCAAAAAAATCTTAAAGTCATGTTTGGGCTTGAACTCTCCTGCGTCCCTGATGATGAGAATATTTTTTTGTGTGAAAGAATTGAAGCATGAGCGGTTGAAACAAAACAAATCTTGGGTAGAAGTGTATCAACATCAGAGGTTAAGAAGAACTGATCATTTTCTGTGAGTGGACATTGAGGGGCATTTTGCCATTCTACCAACTGTATTGTATTCTTCCAAGCACTAAGTACAGTGCTCTGCACACAGTAAGCGCTCAATAAATACGACTGAATGAATGAATCAGTGCTCAATAAATTTCGTGATTTCCCTCTTACTTAGACTGTGAGCCCCATGTGGGACAGAGACTGTGCCCAACCTGATTAACTTGTATCTACCCCAGTGTATAGTACTGTGCTTGCCACACAATAAGGGCTCCATAAATTCCACTGATTAATTGATTGATCAGAGAGAGGGATGAGACAAACCAAATCTTTTGTATTGCCTTGAATTTCTTTCTCATCTAGTCCAGAATGCCTGTGTTAGATGAAAGCTGGCTAGTCGTGTGCATTAGTATTTTTGGTTTAAGTGGTATTATTTCTTTTCTCCAAATCTCCCACAAGCCCTTCTTTGGAGGGATTGGATGCCTCTGCTTTGGGAAAGAGCAAGATTTAAAAGAGTCTTTGCCCATCTGCAGAGCATTCGTCTCTGATTCTGGAATTATTTAGAGGTTAGATGAGCTGCAGAAATGTAAGAGAACAGGGAGGGAATCGAGAAAAGGAAAACTCTGTGTATCATAAAAACTAGTTACGTAGGGGGTCATTGATAAGATTTTCCCAGCATTCTGCCATGTCTGATAAATAAGGACCCTCAGCTACTGGGGAATTTGTGTTTACATGTAAAAACTACTAGCTCGCTAAGCTATGCCATCTTGTCAAAGGTGAATTTTCAAATGAATATGGGGTTATTGCTAGCCATTATTTTTGGCATTTTTGGTTCTGTGGCTTCTCAACCACCCGGTTAGTAAGGACCAAGCTTTCCTACAATTTGGGCTTGAGTCAGAGGAGGCAGGGAAAGTGATGGAAAGGGTAACTGGGAGCCAATATAAACCTTGTGTGGGTCCACAGCTGTAAGGACACTTGGTCAAAAGGGTGGAATAATTTGATAGCAGTCGAATTACAGAAGCTTGGATTAGAGAAGACGATGGATATTGAGTTCAGATGTCAGGGAGCCATTGTGCTTTGCAAGATAGGTTCTGGGCCCTTGGACTCAATTACTATCTTGCGTGTCTAAGCTCTGTTGATAAGACTGAGAGCTGTTTGTGGGCAGGGAACATATCTACCAACTCTGTTGTATTGTACTCTCCCAAGTGCTTAATACAGTACCGTGCACACAGTAAGGGCTCAATAAAAATTGCTTGAGGGTTCACAGTCTCAAGCCCCATTTTACAGATGAGGTAACTGAGGCACAGAGAAGTGAAGTGACTTGCCTAAGGTCACACAGCAGGCAAGAGGTGGAACCATGATTAGAACCCATGACCTTCTAACTCCTAGGCCCGTGCTCTATCCACTAGGCCATGCTGGCTTTCCGTTTAAGGTGCACTATAATATCAGAGCCCTTTCATATGATTTATATCCCCTTGCTCAGCTTTGAGCTTTCTAATTTGAGTCCTGCACTACATTTAATAGTTCATGGAATGTTTTTGGTAATAACCCCTAAATCCTACTTTTGGCCCACATGCCAGGTGAAAGTCAACCTTGAGCAAGGGATTTCCAGTTTGGGTCTTTTCTCCAGACACATTGTTTATGCTCCACTTGTCTGCATCAGATTGTGGTTCTGATTTATAGTGCCAGGGACCATTAAAAGCTCCACATTCCTCTGATTCTGGTTATTGTTACTGTCTATTTGCTGTATACTCGGCCGTGGTCTAGTTATCACTGCAGCAAGCATGGCTTTCAGGTGCTCTTGCCTGGAAAACGTTTAGGAATACTGGAGAGACCCAGAGATGATCTCTTTTACTATGGAGGATGGAGTCAGTGGCATTGTTTTCAATTCATTTTATCCAGATCTCTGTTAGGGTGTAAAAAGCAGCCAAGAGATCTGAGGAGACTAAATGTAATTCTTCGCTGGATTCTGTGTTCACCTATAGGGCCAAGAGACTCTTAGTTGGACTTGAGTGTTTAGTGGCTTGGAAAGTTGGGGTAGACTTCAGCTCTCCCATGATGGTGCTTCAGGGGAAACAGCTCTGACTAAACTGAAGACTGCTAAGACACATTGTAATCTAGTGCACTGCACACTACAGTAAGAATTTATCCATTCAGTTCAGTTATATTTATTGAGCACTTACCGTGTGCAAAGCACCATACTAAGCGCTTGGGAGAGTACAACACAACAATATGCAGACACATTCCCTGCCCACGATGAGCTTACAGTCTAGAATCATGTTCAGTCTGAGGCCCTGGGCAAGTCACTTAACTTTTATGTTCCTCAGTTTTTCCATCTCTAAAATATGGTTACTACCCTTAGCTCACATAACTGCTGGAGGATTAAATCCAATGATGCATGTACGCAAGGGCTTAGAGTTCTTTGGGAGAAAGGTGCTACATAAATCAAAGAGGTTTTGTTTTGATCAGCAGGTTCAAGAAAGTTTAAGATCAACTTCTATCCATCCCAGTGCTTAGTATAGTGTCTGGCACATAGTAAGCACTAAACAAATACCACTTATTATTATTATTATCATTATTATCATTACTTAAATATCACATCATTATTATAGTAAGCACTAAACAAATACCACTTATTATTATTATCATTATTATCATTACTTAAATATTACTTATCATTATTATCATCAGCTCAAGGGAGATTGATCCATAGTGCATTATTGGAGGGAAAACTGGGACGGTAGCTGGGAAAAGTTAGGAATGATAGATTGGAAGGTATCTAACTATGAAGATGGATGTCGAGGTGGGCAGTACTCATATTTAACTCTTCTGTAACCACTGTGAAATCAGAATACTGGAGTGGAGGCATCATTCTCTAAATTGTAAGTTCCTTGTGAGCAGGGTATGTGTCTACCAATTCTGTTGAACTGGACTTTCCCAAGTGCTTAATTTAGTCTCTGCACCTAGTTAATGCTCAATAAATACTGATTTATCGATGGATCATTGGTCTTTCCATATTTCTTATTTTCTTAATGTTGCTCTTCCTTGTCATCAGAAGTATTTATTGTGCACTTTCTGTGTGGAAAGTACCATCTTTGGCACATGGAAGCATGAAATAGAAAGAAGTCCCAAGCCCTACCCTTAAGGAGCTTATAATCTAAGAGCTTCTTCTTCAGTCCCATCACTCCCCTCCTTGCTTGCTATTTCATGGCTGTTTCTCTGTATGGAGATACGGAGAGGAGGGAAACTCCAAATCAATCCCTATCGCTAATGTTGGACCGCTTTGAGAGGAACCTTAAGCCGGTAGAAATCTAATCCTTGGTTGTCACATCCAAATTTGTAGTGTGCTTATCTGCACGTCAAGATGGGAGAGACTGCTACAGGGAGAAAGGTGGATGAGAGAGGCCACAAAATGGGAGAGCTATAGACTGTGGGAGAAGAGGGGAATGGGCAGGCGGAGAAGAAATGCCCATAAGCCCTGGGCCTGCACGAAGGAGGCAACATAGTTTAGGGGAAAGAGCATGGCACTGGGAATTAGCAGGTTCTTGACTCAGCTCTGCCACTGACCTACTGGGTGATCTTGGGCAAGACATCTCTGTGCCTAAGTTCCCCCATTCGTCCAACGGAGATAAGAAACCACCTTCCCCCTCTCTCTAATAATAATAATGCTCCTAATGGTGGTGTCTGTTAAACACTAACTTTATGCAAAGCACTGTACTCAGCACTGGGATAGGTGCAAGATAATCTTAGAGCCCCTTTTGGGACAGAGATTCTCTCTGACCCAATTATCTTGCATCTCCCTCAGTGCTTAGCACATAAGTGCTTATAAGTGTGCCATTATTATTAATATTATTATTAGCAACAGCCAGGCCTCCAAGGTGGAGATTGGGAAAGGGGAAGAGTGAGCTAGCCAGAGGGTATAGAGTTCTACTTGATTAGTTGGGTTACATCTACCCCTCCAAGCCCCACGGAACTTTTGTCCATATCACTTCTCTGTGCCTCAGTTCCCTCATCTGTAAAATGGGGATCAAGACTGTGAGCCCCCCGTGGGGCAACCTGATCACCTTGTATCCTCCCCAGTGCTTAGAACAGTGCTCTGCACATAGTAAGCACTTAATAAATGCTATCATCATCATCATCATTTGTAATTTAATTATTTATATTAATGTCTGTCTTCCTGCTCTAGACTGTAAGCTCATTATGGGAGGGAATGTGACCGTTTATTGTTGTATTATACTCTCCCAAGCACCTAGTACAGTGCTCTGCACACAGTAAGCAATCAATAAATACGTTTGAATGAATGACTCTAGCAGGAGATGGGTCTCCCTGTAGCTCCTGTTTCTGAGGGAACAACAAACTTGCCTTGCTACTGACAACAGGCTTGCGTGGCTGCCTCTCTTTTAATCAAAACGGTGGCTGAAACCCTGCCATTACTGCTGTAGTGGTTTCTCTAGAATTTCTTGGGCTTGTATTGTCAGCAGAAGATTAGGTAAACTGTTTCAGTCTGGATAGAGTCTGGGAGTTTTCACCTCTGGCATAGTGGATAGAGCACGGACCTGGGAACAAGAAGGTCATGGGTTCTAATCCCGGCTCTGCCACTTGTCTGCTGTGTGACCTTGGACAAGTCATTTCATGTCTCTGGGCCTCAGTTACCTTATCTGGAAAATGGGAATTAAGACTGTGAGCCCTAGTGGGGCAGGGACTGTGTCCAACCCAATTACCTTGAATCTACCCCAGTGTTGAATACAGAGCCTGGCACAGAGTAAATGCCTAACAAATACCACAACTATTATCATTATTATTGAATGAAATTAAGGACACGGTCTCTGTCCTCAAAGACTTTACATCTTAATGTGAGAGTTAAGAGAGAGAAGGGTGCTGGCCAGGCTATGCCCAAGGGGTGGTGAACCTTCCTGAGAAGATTCTTCTGTTCGCTGGGTGCTGCTATCAGGTGGATTTAAGGCTCTCTCCATCCTCAATATCTTCATGAACCTGAAAACCTCACAAGTCACGTCTAAGTGCTCATGGATGCTTGGGAACTGCATTCATTCACTTATTCAGTCATATTTATTGAGCGCTTACTGTGTGCAGAGCACCGTACTAAGCTCTTGGGAAAATATAACAATAAAGAGTGACGATCCCTGCCCACAATGAGTTTACAGTCTGGAGATGGGGAGGCAGACATCACTACAAATAAATAAAATTACAGAAATGTACCTTAGTGCCGTGGGGCTGGGAGGGGGGGAGAGCAAAGGGAGCAAGTCAGGGTGATGAAGAAGTGAGTGAGAGAAGAGGAAAAGTGGGGCTTCTTCTGGGAAGGCTTTGAATCGGGGGGAGAGTAATTGTTGGATTTAAGGAGGGAGGGCATCCCAGGCCAGAGGCAGGGCATGGGCTAGGGGTTGGTGGGGAGACAGGTGAGATTGAGGCACAGTGAGAAGGTATATATGTATGTCCTTTAGTAAAGGCTTCTCTGGTGCATTTATGAGTGAGTGCTAAACGAGGTAAGTTCTATGACAGAATGCCAGACTAGACTCTTTCTATCTGTAATTTACTCCTGTGATACAATTCACTCACACGAGTGGGGAAGAAGCATGGCAGACTGTCAAACGACCTGGCCTCACAAGCTGGTTTGGCTCCACCTGCCCCCAAAGATCTCTGGGGAAGGAGAGCCAAGTTAAAAATTAAACCTTTTTCAGTTGCTTTTTCTTAGCTGTTGAGTTCACAAAGTGTCTGTCTCCTGTATCCCTGTGGCTTTTGTCAAAAATCCATTACCATTAATTTTTAAACTGCCTGGGTGGGTAAAGAGCATTTGGCAAGGAAGAGTTCCAATGATTAAGCTCCAAATTCCAGACCAGTGACATTCCCGGGTCTTTTATGTTCCAACGCTTTCTCCATGAGATTATTCACTCACTCCTACTTACTCTATCACTTGAGTACTCTTGGAGTTCTTGCTCCCTCTCCTCCTAAAGGAAAAAAAAAAGGCACTGGTCAGATGCAGCTGTAATGTCTTAAAAGAGAAAGAACAGAGAAAACCAAATACTGAAGTAAAAAAAACACCATTGATTCTTGGGGGGAAAATTCCATTTAAAGCCTTCTTGTTTCAAATAATATTTGCTTTCCATTGAGGGTGCAGATGTGTAGTTTCTAGTTCAAGGAATTTGGTCATGACACTTTGCCCCTTTGTTTCCTTTTCGGATTTCATGCAGACGGGCTCAAGTTAAAGCAGGTTTGATTCCTAAGTCCCTTGTGGGCAGGGAAAGTGTCTACCAACACCATAGTATTGTATGCTCCAAAGCGCTTAGTACATTACTCTGCACACCGTAAGCACACATAAATATGACTGATCGATCCCTGAGGAAAACTAGGTTTGAAGGAGATCTCCGTAGTTTGACAACTTCAGCCTTAGAGGCAAGGTGCGTAAATGGGGTCCAGTGAAGTGGGGCGGCGAGGGCCTGAAGAAGCAGAGACCAGACACACCATCCGTCCATCATCCATCAATTGTATTTCTTGAGCGCTTACTGTGTGCACAGCACTGTACTAAGCGCTTGGGAAGTACAAGTTGGCAACATATAGAGACAGTCCCTACCCAACAGTGGGCCCACAGGGTTCCTGTCAGGCTGGCTGGGATGGTGGGATGACATTTTTGGCTGATTCCTAGAGTCAGTAGAACACTCACCCTAGAGCAACCCGTCTGTCTTCTCTCTCCCCCAGTCCACCATTATTCTGGAAAGTAGGGGTTTCTCCTGACTACCTTTCTTCAGGGCCCACTACAGTCACCCTGACATTAACCCTTGGACTACCCGGTCACCTGGGCTGCCCCAGGAAAGAGTCCTTCATTTTACCAAGGGTCCATCCCCTTGTGTCCAACCTCAGCGTGGCTATGGGAGGATAGGAAGACTAGATCCAGACTGAGGCCCGAGCTCCAACTTGGATTCCCTTTTGACTGGATCCTGATGAACAGAGACACATGGAAGTCAGCCAAAACGTTCTGAGGTGGGGCACTGAAAATAGATGACAATAGTAATAATAATGATAACATTTATTAAGTACTGACTGTGTCCTGTGGTTGATTTGCAGAGAAGCCATCCTCTGCCTGAACTTTTTTTTTAATGGCATTTGTTAAGCGCTTACTATGTGCCAGGCACTGTACTAAGCATGGGGTAGATACAAGATAATTGGATTGGACACAGTCTGTATCCCACATGGGGCTAATGATCTCAATCTCCATTTAACAGATAAAGTAACTGAGGCACAGACAAGTTAAATGACCTGCCCAAGGTTGCTTGAATGGGAAAACACAAACTGAGCTTCACCAGAGGATATATTTTCCAACTTTCCAATCCCTAATCTCCCCTGGCTCCACAAAGGGGTGTCCTTTGCCTGACAGTATATGAGACACCACTGCCTTTATGGCTTCTCTTCTTGAAGGCCTAACAGCCGAGGAAACCAGGCCTCATCCATTCTTGAGTTCTTTCTTCCCTCACTAATTTTCTACCTCTTTTTCTCTTTCCATTTCTCTTTTCTCTTTTACCTCCCTCTCTTCCTCTCTCCCATTATTCCTTGCCTTTTCCTCTCCCTTTTTTCCCCTTCTCTCCCTGCTCTTCCCTGACCCTCTCTCTGTACCTGTCCCTGTCTCTCTTCCCCCCTTGGTATTTGTTAAGCACTTGGTGTGTGTGAGACACACTGTTCTAAGCATTGGAGTAGATACAAGTTAATTGGGTTGGACATAGTCCTTGTCCCATTTGGGGCTCACAGTTTAAGGAGAAGGAAGAACAGGAGAACTGAGGAACAGAGAAGTGAAGTAATTTGTCCAAGGTCACACAGCAAGCATATGGCAGACCTGGGATTAGAACCCAGATCCTCTGATTCCCAGAGACAGGCTCTTTCCACTAGACCATGCTGCTTCTCTTCTTTTTTCCTTCCCCTTTTCCCCTCCTCCTCCTCCTCCTCCTCTTTCCCTTGTTCTTCTCAGTTTTCCCCCTCTCATTCATTCAATCGTATTTAATCAATCGCTTACTGTTTGCCGAGCACTGTACTAAGCACTTAGTACCCCTCTCCTTCTAATAGTTCAGAGGTGAAGAAGCATGGCCTAGTGGAAAGAGCACGAGCCCGGGAGTCAGAGGACCTGGGTTCTAATCCCAGCTCCATCAGGTTCCCACTGTGTGACCTTGGGCAAGTCATTTCACTTCCCTGTGGCTCAGTCCCCTCATCTGCAAATAGGGGATTTAATTCTTGTCCTTCCTCCTGCTTAGACCGTGAGGCTCCTGTGGGAACTCATGATCTTGTATCTACCCCCAGCGCTTAGTACAGTGCTTGGCACACAGTAAGCACTTACCAAATACCCCAATTATTATTATTAGGAGAGCATTCCTGATTTTAGAAAGAAAGTTAGTCTCTTGGCTGATGGCTCATTTTCTCTCTTTACTGCTAATTTTGTGGGGGTGAACTTGAGCTCGGCTGGAAGGGAAGTGACTGGCAAAATCCCATCCGCTAAGCAAATATTAGTTCATGACCAAAGGTCAGTTTTCTGGGTTTCTGTTCCAGGCCTTCAGGTGCCTTGGAAATGAATGGGTGGTTGTACCCCAAGAAAAAATACAAGGAGCAGAGTGTGGGTATTATAGTTGTCAGTCAGCCAATCATATTGACTGAGTGCTTGCATGCAGAGCACTGTACTAAGCGCTGGGGAGAGTGCAATATAACAATATAACAGACACGTTCCCTGCCCACAACAAGTTTTCAGTCTAGAGGGGGAGACAGACATTAATATAAATAAATAAATTACAGATATGTAGATAAGTGCTATGGGGCTGGGAGGAGGGATGAATAAAGGGATGAAGTCAGGGTGATGCAGAAAAGAGTGGGAGAAAAGGAAAGGAGGGCTTAGTCAGGGAAGGCTTCTTGGAGGAGATGTGCCTTCAATAAGGTTTTGAAGAGGAGGAGAGAAATTCTGTCAGTTATGAGGAAGGAGGTCGTTCCAGGCCAGAGGCAGAACGTGGGCGAGAGGTCGGCGGTGAGATAGGTGAGATGGAAGTACAGTGAAAAGGTTAGCATTAGAGGAGCGAAGTGCGTTGCCTGCATTGTAGTAGGAGAATAGCGAGGTGAGGTGGACAATACTATGAAAAAGCTGAACTATCAAAAATAATGGCTCTTTCTTGGAGGACTGTAGGAAATCCAGAAAGTGTTTAGTATTCAGGTGACCCTATATAATTTTCAATCAATCAATGGTGTTGGGAGAGCACAAAACAACAGAGTTGCTAGACATGTTCTCTGCACTAAAGAAGCTTACAGACTAGGGATTATTTAAATATAATGATTTATAAGTCTATACAGGAACAATGATATCTGACTGGAGGAAGAATTTGGGGAGACATTTAAGGTTCTTTAGGTTATTTTTGTCATCCACTCTTGGAGGCTGAATCCAGGCTATTCCTCTGGTGGGAAAACTTTCCCCATGATCCCTCCCTCCCCCTGTCATACTTTGGGTGTACATCAGCCTAGTGGAAAGAGCACAGACCCAGGTCAGAATTTTAATCCTACCTCTGCCACTTGCCTGCTGTGTGATCTTGGGCAAGTCACTTGACTTCTCTGAGCCTAAGTTCCCTCATCCGTAAAATGGGGATTCAATGCCTAGTCATCTTCTTACTTACAATGTGAGCGCTTAGTGGGACCTGATGATCTTGTATCTACCCCAGTGCTTAGTATACTGCTAGGCGCATAGTAGGTGCTTAACAGATACCATATTATAATTATTATTATCCTTCATGGAGGCCAGAGAGGGGACGAACTTGATTAGAATCTGCCCTTAGTTCACAGTGGTTATCATATTAGGCTTAGCCGAAGGCTTTGTATTTCTTTTCCCTCCAAACATACACTGTGATGTGTGAAAGCAAGATCTATTCATTTTGAATTTACAGTAGGTCTCCAGATTGGCTCCTATAATTCCTAAAAACCAAGGCCAAATTTAGATGAAGGAATCATGGCTTTCAAGCCAAATTGAGGGTAACAGTGGCAACTATACAAGAATAAGAGCTCGTATTAATATTAATAATAATAACTAATTATGGTATTTATTAAACACTTACTATCTGTCCAGCACTGTTCTAAGTGCTGGGGTAGATACAAGTTAGTCAGATTGGACCCAGTCCTTGTCCTCCATGGGCTCCCAGTCTAAGTAGGAGGGACAACAGGGATCAAATTCCCGTTGACAGTTGAGAGAACCGAGGCACCGAGAAGTTAACTGACTTGTCCATGGTCACTCACAGCATGCGCGTGGCGGAGCTGGGATTCGAACCCAAGCCCTCAGACTCCCCAGACCATGCTCTTTCCACTAGGCCAAGCAGCTCCTTCGGTCCCAAGGCGATAGCGCTGATAGTGAGAATGTATCCTTGAGTTTAAGGGGCATTGAGAGAAAATCTCCAGTATGCTTGCAAAATGGGCCCTTGAAAACACAGCAGTGTGCTTTTTCTGGCTCCTTGCCACAAGGGATGAGCTCAGACATCAGTGGGCTTACCACCAGCAAGATGTGTTTACGTCATAGCATGATCTTGGGGCAAAAGTTATTTCTTCCCGTAGGGTCTGAATGGTTATTGTGTGTCGCTTGTGTGAACTGCATCTGGCGACATCAGCTTTGGTGGCCAGAGCGATCACAAACTGAACCATGGTCAATTGTGCCTCTTCTTCTCTCTCCCTTCTCTTCCCTCCTGCCTTCCCCCATCTCTCCTCCTCCCTCTCTATTTTTTATGGTATTTATTAAGCACTTACTATGGATCAAGCTCTGTTCTAAGTACTGGTGTTGATACAAAGTAATAGAAGATATGTCTCTATCCCTTTTGGGGCATGGAGTCTCATGTCTCAGTTGTATTTTGAGGATACAGCAGTTCACTTTGTAGCATAGGGGGAATCAAATGAGTGATCACAAACTGAACCATGGTCAATTGTGCCTCTTCTTCTCTCTCCCTTCTCTTCCCTCCTGCCTTCCCCCATCTCTCCTCCTCCCTCTCTATTTATTATGGCATTTATTAAGCACTTACTATGGGTCAAGCTCTGTTCTAAGTACTGGCGTTGATACAAAGTAATAGAAGATACGTCTCTATCCCTTTTGGGGCATGGAGTCTCATGTCCTCAGTTGTATTTTGAGGATACAGCAGTTCACTTTGTAGCATAGGGGGAATCAAATGAATATGGGTAGTATTTTATTTTTGTGTCAGCGCCCCATATGGTTGTCATTTACTTGTGAATCTTCTAGATCCATGAATCGAAAGTTATGAAGTGAAAAATGAATTAGCCAAATGAAGTGCTTTGAGGCACAAAGTAACTGAGAGATATTACTTGTTTAAGCTTGCTTAGGTTTTTTTCTGTATTTTTTTAAATTCTAGACTGTGAGCCCGCTGTTGGGTAGGGACCGCCTCTATATGTTGCAAACTTGTACTTCCCAAGCGCTTAGTACAGTGCTCTGCACACAGTAAGCACTCAATAAATACGATTGAATGAATGAATGAATATTTATTAAAATAAATTCATAGGAGACTTGGGGATGGTTAAAAACTAAACAAACAGAACTACTTAACTATGAATATCTGTTCTCCCCTGCTGGACTAAGGTCCTTGAGGCCAGGAATAGTATGTACCACTGTACTGTACTCTTCCAAGTGCTTAGTACAGTGCTCTGCGCCAAGTAAACACTCAATATGGATTGATTGATTGATGATGTTATCCATTCTTTTAACCTTAAAAGAAATTCCACCATTAAGTCAAAGTAGCCTAGGGCAGACAAGAAGGCTTATTGCAACTGAGAGATAACAGATTAGAGAACTGTGAGCTAAGGAAAGTTCACCTTACTTCCTAAAGGGCGTACTTATTTTTGTATCATTTTTCCACTCCAGTCCACCTCTGCCGAGATGAATCGACTGATCTTTGAAAATAATTGGAAACAATTGAAAACCAAAGCTATTTCCCCTAAACTGCTTTAACTTCTGATTCTCTGACTCCTTATATTTCTAAAGCGACATTATTACGGGTGACAAATTGATCTTGCCCTTACGAAACCAGATCAACCTCATCTAGCAATGTCTTTCAATGGGTAATTTACAGAACTGCCCTTTCTTCAGCTTCCTAGGAGATCAGTCAATGAAGCAGTGGTATCTAGTAGCATGGAGAAGCAGCATTGAGAGTCAGAGGTCATGGGTTCTAATCCTGGCTCCACCATTTGTCGGCTGTGTGACCTTGGGCAAGCCACTTACCTTCTCTGTGCCTCAGTTACGTCATCTGTAAAATGGGGATTAAGACTGTGAGCCCCCCGTGGGACAACCTGATTACCTTGTATCTACCCCAGCATTTAGAACAGTGCTTGGCTCATAATAACAGCTTAACAAATGCCATCATTATTATTATTATTTTTATCTACTGAATACTTACTGTGTACAGAGCACTATGCTAAGCTCTTGGGAGAGTGGGGTATAGTAGAGCTGTCAGACACATTCCCTGCCTTCAAGGAGTTCACAGCCAAGTGGGAAAAGCTGACAGCTTACAATTTATTAAAGGAAAAATTGGTTGGCTGAGTTGAACCTCTGCTCATCTAGGGGGCAGTTAAGGAATGTCCATCTCCAATGAAAAAAGGAGGAAGGGAGGTAGGATTGTTCAGGGGGGAGAGGGGAGAGAAGAGAAGGGGAGGGGGGAGAGGGGAAAATAGGGGAAGAGGGGAGAAGAGGGAGGCAGATGAGGGGAGGGAGAGAAGAGAAGGGGAAAGGGGAGGGAGAGAAGAGAAGGGAAAAGGGGTGGGAGAGAAGAGAAGGGAAAAGGGGTGGGAGAGAAGAGAAGGGAAAAGGGGTGGGGGAGAAGGGAAGGGGAAAGGGGAGGGGGAGAAGAGAAGGGGAAAGGGGAGGGGGAGAAGAGAAGGGGAAAGGGGACAGGGAGAAGGGGAGGGGAGAAGGGAAGAGAATTGGGGGGAGAAGAGAAAGGGGGAGAAGGGAGAAGAGAAGGTGGGGGGGCAAGAGCTACCTGGGTCTACTGGAGCCCGGACCCTGGGCTACAAGAGTCTCTCCACTGTGGTCCAGGCAGCGGAATCAATCAGCCAATGATTCATGCTTTATTGAGCACTTGTAGAGCCTGGGTGAGTGTAGTATAACAGAGTTGGTAGACATATTCCCTGCCCACAGTGACCTTATAGTCTAGAGGGGGAGAAAAATGGTATCTAAGCACTTACTGTGTGCCAGGCACTAAGCAATGGGGTAGATACAAGCTAATCAGGTTGGACACAGTCCCTGTCCCACATGGGGCTCACAGCCATAATCCCCATTTTACAAAGAGGTAACTGAGACACAGAGAAAGTGAAGTGACTTGCCCTAGGTCACAGAGCAAACAAGCTTTTCATCTTCCCTTTCCCAGTGGCTGCCATCCTGCCACTGGACCCCAGCCAGGACCAGCACTCAGGATGGCACAGACTGGTTGGTACTAAGTGAGGCTTCCTTTTCCCCTCTCGATATGCTGCCTCCTTTCTTTCCTTTCTCCCTTTCCATTTATTTTTTTTCTTTCTCTCTCACATTCCCCTATTTCCCCTTCCTCCCTTTCCATCCTCTCTTTCTTTCTCTCTCTTTCTCCCTCACCTCCTTCCCTCCTCCTCCTGCACCCTGCACATACTTCTGACTCCACTCCTCTTTGTCCCCACTTGACACTAGCAACTAGCTTTCTGATCCCCCTATCATTATACCAAGCCTCTTACAATTGAAAAGCTTCTCTTTGGATGAAGCTGGAGTCATTTAAGTGTAGGAAAGCCCCTCTTTTTCAGGATGCCTGTCTTACTCTTAGAGCCCCTGTTGCTGACATTAGTTACTGAGATGGCAGGGTTTGCTACTGAGAAAGCATCTGAGGAGGAAAGCCCCATTCTGTTTTCCCAGAAAAGACCATGCAGGATATGTAATTTCAATCATGAGAGCTCTTCACCTCACTGATGTATCTGCCTGCCTGTGGCCAATGGGTAACTCGGGCCTGGGGATAGCCAGTCAATCGTATTTGTGTGCAGAGCACTGTACTAAGCACTGGGAAGAGTATTTATCAAAGGTATTTATTGTCTATAAGTGCTTAGGACAATAACGTACTCCAATGGTGGGCAGGAATGACCCAATTCTCTACCATCAACAGTCAAATCAATGGAATCAAATCAGATCTGCTGAATGTAAATAGTGCTGAGAGGTTGGGAAGTTAAATCACCTTGTATCCTCCCCAGCGCTTAGAACAGTGCTTTGCACATAGTAAGCGCTTAATAAATGCCATCTTTATTATTATTATTATTATTAAGAGTACAATGCAACAGTAAACAGACACTTTCCCTGCCCACAGTGAGCGTACAGTTGAGAGGGGGAGACAGATATTAAATAAATCATGGATATGTACGTAAGTGCTGAGGGGCTGGGAAGGAAGGGTGAGTGAAGGAAGCAAGCCAGGACAACCCAGAACGGGGTGGGAGAAGAGAAAAGGAGGGTTTAGTCAGGGAAGACTTCATGGAGGAGATGTGCCTTCAGTAAGGGTTTGAAGGATGGGGAGAGTAATGAGGAACTGTCTGTCAGATATGAGGAGAGAGGGCATTCCAGCCTAGTGGCAGGGAGCGGGCGAGAGGTCGGCAGCAAGGTAGACGAGAACGAGGTACAGTGAGAATCCAGCCATGTGGAACAAGGTGGCCTGGAATCACAAGGAGGGGAGAATTTGATGGTCTCATGCTTTCCGGAAAGAACTAGAGGATCATTTAGTTCAGCCCCCCTGCTCCCAAGCAGGGTTGATCTCACTCATTTCTGACTGATGGATGTTTGTCCTCTTTTAGACAGTTCCCTGGGTGGGTGAGTTTAGACTCCATTGGCAGCAGGATGAAATGGTTCACAAGCAGTGTTGGTTAGCAGTTACGGCAAGGGCCTGGGAATCAGAAGGACCTGGGTTCTGATCCCGGCTCAGCCACTTGTTTGCTGTGTGACCTTGGGCAAGGTGCTTCACTTTTCTGTGTCTGTTACCTCATCTGTAAAATGGGGGTTCATAATGTGAGCCCCATGTGGGGTATGGGCTGTGTCCAACCTGATTATCCTCTACATGGAGAAGCAGCGTGGCTCAGTGGAAAGAGCCCGGGCTTTGGAGTCAGAGGTCATGGGTTCAAACCCCGGCCCCGCCACTTGTCAGCTGTGTGACTTGGGCAAGTCACTTAACTTCTCTGTGCCTCAGTTACCTCATCTGTAAAATGGGGATTGAGACTGTGAGCCCCATGTGGGACAACCTAATCACCTTGTAACCTCCCCAGCGATTAGAACAGTGCTTTGCACATAGTAAGTGCTTAATAAATGCCATCATTATTATTATTATTATCTACCCAGCCCTTAGAACAGTGATTGATGTGTAGTAAGTGCTTAACAAATACCTTAAAAAATAAAGCTCTTATGCTCAGGAAGTCCTTTCTTGTGTCTAACGTGACCCATCCTGCCTGTATTTTCAGCTCATTTCCTCTTAATGAAAATAGCTGGTGACTGTTCTTCCCAAGGGTAAGCCAAAACTTGTGCTTCTCAGAGACTGCTCTTGTCATTCTTCTGGTTCTCTTCCTAAAGTTTAATAATCTCAATTCCAGTTACCTTTCTCCATTGCTCCAGGCTCTTAACCTGTTATTCTTTTTCATAGATTCCGTTTGTGTCCTTTCCTAGTTCCCCAAGGTCTACTATTGTTGTGAAATCCCTAACTAGACCTAGCAGGTGGTTAATATATGGAAACAGTTCCCATGGTGACTTGTGCAGGTTAAAATATCAATAGTCTCAAAAGGGGATTGGTTAACTTCATGGACCCGGGAGCCATAATGGTGTGTTAGCGGGAAGAACTGGGAAATTAGTCAAACGTATTTATTGAGCTCTTACTATGTACAGAGCACTGTACTAAGCACTTGGGAGAGTAAAGTGCAACAGAATTTAGCAGACACATTCCGGGCCCATGAAAAGCTTACAGTTAGAGGGGTAGGTGCCACGTTGATGCTCCTTCACTACTGCGAAGTTGTCAAGGAGTTCCTTCAAATTATCTGTTTCTCCCATCGGTAACCAACTATTGTTCTGGATGGACCAGGAATGGTATTTCTATGCTTGGGGGTCTGATCGTGTCCACATGGAGGAAGCGAGGCCCAGAGAGAATCAGCGTGGCTCAGTGGAAAGAGCACGGGCTTGGGAGTCAGAGGTCATAGGCTCTAATCCACATGTCTGCTGCGTGACCTTGGGCAAGTCACTTCACTTCTCTGAGCCTCAGTTACCTCATCTGTAAAATGGGTATTAAGACTGTGAGCCCCACATGGGACAACCTGATCACCTTGTATCCCCCCCCCCCCAGCGCTTAGAACAGTGCTTCGCACATAGTAAGCACTTAACAGATGCCATTATTATTATTATTATTATTATTATTACCTCAATCACTGGCGGCCAAAAGAGGATTGACAGTCATGGGCTGTGGACTTCCTCAGTGCTCTTCATTGTACCACGCTCTTCACTGAAGCAGCGTGTCCTAGTGGATAGAGCATGGGCCCGAGAGTCAGAAGGACCTGGGTTCTAATCCTGGCTCCGCCACTCATCTGCGGTGTGACCTTGGGCAAGTCACTTCACTTCTCTAGGGCACAGTTTCCTCATCTGCAAAGTGGGGATGAAAAATGTGATCCACATGTGGGACAAGGACTGTATCCAACCTGATTAGCTTGTATCTACCCCAGTGCAGAGAACAGTCAGGGCTTAACAAATACCATCATCATCATTACTGTATTACCATGCTGCCCCTCTCAATGCCCCATCACCTCGCCCCCTCCTACCTCATCTTCCTTCTCTCCTTCTCCAGCCCAGCCCGCATCCTCCGCTCCTCTGCCGCTAACCTCCTCACTGTGCCTTGTTCTCACCTGTCCCACCGTCGACCTCCAGCCCATGTCCTTCTCCTGGCCTGGAATGCCCTCCCTCCACACATCCTCCAAGCTAGCTCTCTTCCTCCCTTCAAAGCCCTACTGAGAGCTCACCTCCTCCAGGAGGCCTTCCCAGAATGAGCTCCCTTTTTCCTCTCCTCCTCCCCATCACCCTGCCCTACCTCCTTCCCCTCCCCACAGCACTTTGTATATATTTGTACAGATTTATTACTCTATTTATTTTACTTGTACATATTTAGTATTCTATTTATTTTGTTAATGATGTGCATATAGCTACGATTGATATAGCTTTAATTCTATTTGTTCTGACGATTTTGACACCTGTCTAAATGTTTTATTTTGTTGTCTGTCTCCCCCTTCTAGACTGTGAGTCCGTTGTTGGGTAGGGACCATCTCTCTATGTTGCCAACTTGTACTTCCCAAGCGCTTAGTACAGTGCTCTGCACACAGTAAGCACTCAGTAAATACAATTGAATGAATGATAGGGATCATTCCCAGTTGCTTGGCTCCAGGGCTAGATTGGAAGCTCCTGGAGGACACTAACAGTGCCTCTGAGACAGAGAGGACAGTGCTCTGCTCTCTATAAACTCTTTTGAGTGAGTTAATATTGCAGTGTTAACATCATAAATGTTCTTGGGCCTAGGGCTCTTTTCAGATGGGTGCTAATTCAGTCTCTTACTTGCCTAGTAAGCGATGTGATCATCAGATATTCCTAGCTCGTGGGTGGAAATAAATGGTTAATTTTGATCCAGATAGCCCATCACATTCTCAGATATGCTGCGTATTCTGACAGCACTGTAGATGCCAGATTTTTTTTTATAGTATTTGTTTAGTGCTTACTGTGTGTCAGGAAAGGTACTTAAGTGCTGGGGTAGATACAATCTAATAAGGCTGGAAACAGTCCATCTTCCACGGTCTTCATCCCCGTTTTACAGATGAGGTCACTGAGGCACTGAGAGTTTTAGTGACTTGCTCGTGGTCACACAGCAGGCAAGTGGCCGAAGCCAAATTAGAACCAGGTCCTTCTGACTCCCAGGCTGGTGCTCTATTCATTCATTCATTCATTTGTACATATTTATTACTCTATTTATTAATTTATTTATTTTACCTATACATATCTATTCTATTTTATTTTCTTAGTATGTTTGGTTTTGTTCTCTGTCTCCCCCTTTTAGACTGTGAGCCCACTGTTGGGTAGGGACCATCTCTAGATGTTGCCAACTTGTACTTCCCAAGCGCTTAGTACAGTGCTCTGCACACAGTAAGCGCTCAATAAATACGATTGATTTATCGTATTTATTGAGCGCTTACTGTGTGCAGAGCACTGTACTAAACGCTTGGGAAGTACAAGTTAGTTCTGTCCACTAGGCCAGGTTGCTGAGTTCCAATTTTTCTAGCTGATATTATTCTGGATTTTTTTGTGTGGGAAACGTCCTCTCCCTACATACCCCCAGTTCTTTCATGCACAATTTATAACTTCCTTACTCTTTTGTGGCCAGCAATTAAACTGTCTTTTATGTCTGCTTAGATGATCTGCCTGGAGGCAAGTGGCTGGATTAGTGACCTTTGAAGGGTCTTTCCATCCATTTGATTCTAAGAAAGTAATTGAGGCTTAGAGGGTAAGTTGTATTTTTTTTTCACATGGACATAGATGAATTGTCTGAACTGTTGCACATAAGATTAGGTCAACAGTTGAAATAAAAGGCATTTTTGGTAGGGGGGAAAAGAACGGAGAGTCACCCATAACCTTGTAAAAAAAAAAGATGTTCAACCCAAGAAACATCGGAAGAGCCTTCTTTGAATTAAAAACAAAGAATTACAAAACACCAGCCAGTCTTCAGGCACTCTCTAGGAGAGTTGGCAGAGTGGGTTGTATGAATTAAATTCAGCATGAGGGAATTAAAGGGAGAGAGAAGATAAGGAATCGACAGCAGCCTGAGCGGTTCGGCAGACGATGGGAATGTTCATCTGTGATTATATCCACATTGGTCTTCAGCGATTTCGTTTGATTGATTTCCCCACGGCACTTTAAGAGTCCGCTGTGGTCATAAACTGTTCGCTTATCTGCCCTAGACACTGGTTTGATTAAATCAGGACTTGGAGTGCAGCTTGTGGGGGGGTTTTTTGTGTTTTTTTTTTCAATTTGAGGTGTGGTAAAGGCTTTTCAATTGCAGCCTTTGAGAAGCTTTGAGGAAGGGGAAATACACACCTCCTTTGGCTGCCTTCTGCAGCCCCAGGTGATGGATCAGTTTCTGTACCATAGAGCTGGGTTTGCATGAGACCAGCACTTCCTTCTGCTTTCTACTTTAATCAATCAACTGTATTTATTAAGCACTTACTCTACGCAGAGCTCTGTGCGGCCTAATGGATAGAGCACCGTCCTGGGAGTCAAAAGGGAGCTAGGTTCTAATCCCGGCTCTGCCTTTTGTCTGCTGTGTGACCTTGGGTAAGTCACTTAACTTCTCTGTGCTTCAGTACCTCATCCGTAAAATGGGGATTAAGACTGTGAGCCCCATGCGGGACAGGGACGACGTCCAACCCAATTACCTCCTATCTACCCCAGCGCTTAGACCAGTGCTTGGCCACGTAGTAAGAGCTTAACAAATACCAAAATTATTATTATGATTACTAATTATTACAATAGAACAGAGTTGGTAGAGTCATTCCCTGCCCACAATGAGTTTACAATCTAGAGGGGGACACATTACTAATATAAATGAATTATGGCTATGTACATAAGTTCTGTGGGGCTGAGGGGTGAATAGAGGGTGCAAAAGTGTACTTCATCCTCTCTTGTTACATTCATTTAGTTCCATGTGGTGTCAGATCTCTCAAACAGGGAGGGATTCTTGAATTCTAACACCGTCAGTAGATGGAGGATGTAACAAACCTGCCTTAGAATTGCAGACCAAAGATGTTGGGAAAATGCCCTGCACAGAGTAAGTGCTCAATAAATACCATTGATTGATGGGGTGAAGATGAGGATATTGCCTCTGTCCCTCATCTTCATTTTGAGACTGTAGGGAAGGAAAGAAACACAGGAGCTAATTTAGTCAAACTTCTCCTTCCCTTCCTAGCCCAACTCCCACTAGGGAAGCGGCATGGTGTAGTGGATAGGACAAGGGCCTGGGACTCAGAAGGTCATGGGTCCTAATCCCAGTTCTGCTACTTGTCTGCTGTGTAACCTTGGGCAAACCACTTCACTTCTCTGTGCCTCAGTGACCTCATCTGTAAAATGGAGAGTGAGTTGGTGAGCCCTACATGGGACAAGGACTGTGTGCAACCCAATTTGCTTGTAATAATAATAATAATAATGATGATGGTATTTGTTAAGCACTTACTATGTGCCAAGCACAGCTGTATCCACCCCAGCACTTAGTACAGTGCCTGGCATATAGTAAGTGCTTAACAAATACCATAATTATTTGTGATTTATTATTATCGATGGTCCCTCCTTCACACATCGCTAAAATCCATCCTTTCCTCTCCTTTCAAACTGCTACCAAGTTAGTCCAATCACTCATCCTATCCTGCCTGGATTACTACCTCAGCCTCCTTGCTGACCTCCCAGCATCCTCCTACTCCAGTCCATATTCCACGCTGCTTCCCAGATCGCTTTTCTACAAAAACGTTCAGGACGTGTCACCCCGCTCCTCAAAAACTTCAGTGTTTGCCCATCCACTTCCACATCAAACAAAAACTCCTCACCACTGACTTTAAAGCACTCCACTACTTTGCCCCCTCCTTCCTCACCTCACTCCTCTCCTACAACCCAGCCCACACAATTTGCTCTGCTAATACTAACCTCATTGTGCCTGAATCTCGCCTATCTTGCTGCTGATCCCTTGCCCACGTCCCATCTCTGGCCTAGAATAATAATAATAATGATAATAATGATAATAATAATATTAATGATGGCATTTGTTAAGCACTTACTATGTGCCAAGCACTGTTGTAAGTGCTGGGGGGATAGAAGGTAGTCAGGTTGTCCCATGTGAGGCTCACATTTTTAATCCCCATTTTTACCCTCCCTCCTCAAATCTGACAGACGATTACCCTCCCTGCCTTCAAAGCCTTATTGAAGGCACATCTCCTCCAGGAGGTCTTCCCTGACTAAGCCCTCACCCTTCCTCTTCCCCCACTCCCTTCTGCATCATCCTGACTTGCTCCCTCTGTTCTTCCTCCCTCCCAGCCACACAGCACTTATGCACATATCTGTCATTTATTTATGTATATTAATGTCTGTTTCCCCATTCTAGGCTGTAAGCTCGTTGTGGGCAGGGAATGTATCTGTTTATGAGAAGCAACGTGGCTCAGTGGAAAAGAGCACGGGCTTTGGAGTCAGAGGTCAGGGGTTCAAAACCCAGCTCCACCAATTGTCAGCTGTGTGACTTTGGGCAAGTCACTTAACTTCTCTGTGCCTGTTACCTCATCTGTAAAATGGGGATGAAGACTGTGAGTCCCCTGTGGGACAACCTGATCACCTTGTAACTTCCCCAGCGCTTAGAACAGTGCTTTGCACATAGTAAGCGCTTAATAAATGCCATTATTATTATTATTGTTGTTGTTTTGCACACAGTAAGTGCTCAATAAATATGACTGAATGAAAGTATTGTACTCTCCCTAGAGCTTAGTACAGTATTCTGCATACAGTAAGCAGTCAATAAATATGATGGATTGAATGAATTGTGTATTTGTTAAGCACTTACTATGTGCCAGGCTCTCTACTAAGCACTTGGGTGGATACAAGCAAATTGGGCCAGACACAGTCCCTGCCCCATGTAGGGCTCACCATCTCACTCCCCATTTTACAGATGAAGTCACTGAGGCACAGAGAAGTGAAGTGACTTGCCCAAGATCACACAGCAGATGAGTGGCAGAGCTAATATTAGAACCCAGGTACTCTGACTCCCGGGCCCAAGCTTTATCCTCTAAATCATGCTTCTTCTTACACTGTGGGCAGGGAACATGTCTACCAACTCTGCTGTAATAATAATAATTGTGGGGTTTGTTAAGCACTTTCTATGTACCAGTCCAGGTACTAAGTGTTAGGGTAGATACGAAGCTAATCAGGGTGGGCACAGTGCATGTGCCACAGGGGGCTCACAGTCTTAATTCCCATTTTACAGATGAGGGAACTGAGCCACAGGGAAGTGAAGGGACTGCCCCAAGATCACACAACAGATAAGTGGCAGAGCCAGGATTAGAACCCACTTAATAAATTCCATGATTAGAGTGGAGAAACTTCTCATTCACCATTAAGTCTTGTATGCTCTTAATTCCCGTTTTACAGATGAGGGAACAGCCACAGGAAAGTGAAGGGGCTGCCCCCAAATCACACAGCAGATAAGTGGTAGAGCCAGGATTCGAACCCACTTAATAAATTCCATGATTAGCTAGAGTGGAGAAACTTCTCATTCACCATTAAGTCTTGTATGCTCTTAATTCCCATTTTACAGATGAGGGAACTGAGCCACAGGGAAGTGAAGGGACTGCCCCAAGATCACACAACAGATAAGTGGCAGAGCCAGGATTAGAACCTACTTAATAAATTCCATGATTAGAGTGGAGAAACTTCTCATTCACCATTAAGTCTTGTATGCTCTTAATTCCCATTTTACAGATGAGGGAATTGAGCCACAGGAAAGTGAAGGGGCTGCCCCAAGATCACACAGCAGATAAGCGGCAGAGCCAGGATTCGAACCCACTTAATAAATTCCATGATTAGCTAGAGTGGAGAAACTTCTCATTCACCCTTAAGTCTTGTATGCCTTCCAGTTGTCACAGTATCTGGTTTCCCCATTGATAAAGTCTTGAATTGAGCATCTCCCTAGGGGAGTTACTGTTATACAGATGGTTTGGGTTCAAGTCAAGTCCAGCCCTCATGGCTTTCTCCGGTTCTTGGAAGCCACCAGAGGGTCACCGTGGAAAGCTTTTTACCAAAAGGGAGAGGCCAAGGAACTTACAAATTCACTGGATCATCCTGCAGGGAAAGCAGTACCCACGTTAAAGCAAGGGAGTCTGACCATCATTGTCATCCTGGGATTTTGGTTTGTGCATCCACAGTCTTGGGACTGTCCACTCTGCATCAAACAGAAACTGATAACCTTGCCTTTAAAGCACTCAATCACCTTGCCACCTCCTTCCTCACCTCACTGCTCTCCTATTACAACCCAGCCCACACACTTTGCTCCTCCAATGCCAACCTTCTCACTGTACCTAGATCTTGTCTGTCCCACCACCAACTTCTGGCCCACATCCTCATAGTTAGCAGACCTTTCATATATTCAATTTTATTTATTAAACCCTTACTGTGTGCAGAGCACTGTACTAAGAGCTTGGGAAAGTTCAGTACACCAATAAACAGTGACATTCCCTGCCAACAACAATTCCCTTCCCCTGCCACCCCTTCAAAGCCTTATTGAAGGCACAGCTCCTCCAAGAGGGCTTCCCTGCTTGTCCTCTTTTCCTCTTCCTCAACTCCCTTATGCATCGCTCTGACTTGCCCCCTTTATTCATCCCCCCTCCCAGCCCCACAGCACTTATGTACATTTCTGTCATTTATATTAATGTCTGTTTCCCCCTCTAGACTGTAAGCTTATTGTGGGCAGGGAGTGGCTTTGTTTATTTTGTATTGTATTCTCCCAATTGCTTAATACAGTGCTCTACATATAGTAAGTGCTCAACAAATACAGTTGACTGACTGACTAGGACATGATGTTAGGTGCTTAGTAGTTTCCTGCATTTTGGTTCGATTCAGGCCTTGCCCTCAAGGAGCTCATATTTCTTTGCTTCAGACAGTCTGTAAATCACTTGGGAAAGTTTTCTTGAGGCTGTGATCCAGACTGGCATGGCAAGTGGCTTGGGTGAATAAATTTGCTTTCCACAATGTGGCCAGCCCTTGTGACCCCTGGAAAAGATAATGCCGATTGAAATGGTTGTGTAAACCATCAGGTGATTTTATCTCTTTTTCCTCTTTTTAATGGTATCTAAGTGCTTAGTATGTGCCAGGCAGTATACTATATCAGCTAATCATATTGGCACGGTCCATGCCCCACATGGGGCTCACAGTCTTAATTCTCATTTTACAGATGAGGTAACTGAGGCACAGAGAAGTTAAATTACTGGCCCAAGGTTACACAGCAGATGAGTGGTGGAGTCAGGATTAGAACCCGGATCCTTCTGACTCTTGGGCCCATGCTTTTCATTCATTCATTCAATCAATCATATTTATTGAGCACTTACTGTGTGCAGAGCACTGTACTAAGCACTTGGGAAGTACAAGTTGGCAACATATAGAGACAGTCCCTACCCAACAGTGGGCTCACCTAAGTGTTGCTGGGCAGATTTTTATGGGCAGGGAACATGTCTGCTAATTCTGTAATAATAATAATGGTGGCATTTGTTAAGTGCTTACTATGTGCAAAGCACTGTTCTAAGCGCTGGGGAGGATACAAGGTGATCAGGTTGTCCCACGTGGGGCTCATAGTCTTAATCGCTTAGTACAGTGCTCTGCACACAGTATGCTCAATAAATACGATTGATTGATTGATTAATCCCCATTTTACAGATGAGGTAACTGAGGCCCAGAGAAGTGAAGTGACTTGCCCAAAGTCATACAGCTGACAAGTGGTGGAGCTGGGGTTTGAACCCACGACCTCTGACTCCCAAGCCCGGGCTCTTTCCACTGAGCCACACTGCTTCAGTGTACTTCGCTGCTGTAGTACTCTCCCGAGCACTTAATAGGCCCTACATCGTAAGTGCTTAATAAATTCATTCATCATTCAATCGTATTTATTGAGCGCTTACTGTGTGCAGAGCACTGTACTAAGCGCTCGGGAAGTACAGGTTGGCAACATATAGAGACAGTCCCTACCCAACAGCGGGCTCACAGTCTAGAAGGGGGAGACAGACAACAAAACAAATGAACAAAGTAAAATACTGATTGATTGATTAAGGCCAAGCAAGCAGCTTCAGGAAGTTTATGGATTTAGGAGAAGCAGCATGGTGGAGTGGATAGAGCACAGGCCTGGGCCTCGGAATGTCATGGGTTCTAATTCCAGCTCCACCACTTGTCTGCTGTGTGACCTTGGGCAAGTCACTCCACTTTTTTGTGCCTGTCATCTCATCTATAAAATGCAGATTCAGACTGCAAGCCCCATAAGGGACAGGGACTGGGTCCAACTCGATTTGCTTGTATCCATCCCAGAGTTCAGTACTGTGCCTGGCACATAGTAAGCGCTTAACACGTATTGTTATTATTAGGAGAGAAGTGAATTTATGGACTCAGAAGAGGTCTGACCCCTGGAAGGTGGCGGTGAAGTTCAGCCGTCAGATTCTCTGTGTACTGGTCAGTAGAGTAGCAGTGACATTAGCTGGCAATCCCTGAAATTCCAACACAGTTTTTCCAGCCTGCAAATCCAGGCTTCAGCTGGGGAGAAGGACTCTCTGACTTCCAGCCTACTTCTGAATGCTTAAAGCAGACTTAGGAACGAAGTGCCCCGAACTCTGTGGGTGCCCCGCACTGAACAGATGTTTTTTTCTTCTCGTTATAAACACTGTACTCTTTCGCAGTTCCAGAATAAATGAAGCCATTCTTATTGTAAATAAGCAAATAGAGGCTCTGCCACCAACTATGAAGGGCAAAGGGAAGACTCTAAATCGCCCAAATTCTAAATGAAACTAGTTCTGGCTGGGATGACGGCTTCAGAAGCGGCCAAGTTTTAAAAACACTGTAGCTGGTAATCTCATCATTGATATTTGTTGAGCGCTTACTCTGCGCGGAACCCTGTACTGAGCGCTTGAGGGAGTAATAATAATAATAATAATGTTGGTATTTGTTAAGCGCTTACTATGTGCAAAGCACTGTTCTAAGCGCTGGGGTAGATACAAGGTTGTCCCACGTGGGGCTCACAGTCTTCATCCCCATTTTACAGATGGGGGAACTGAGGCCCAGAGAAGTTAAGTGACTTGCCCAAAGTCACACAGCTGACAAGTGGCGGAGCCGGGATTTGAACCCACGACCTCTTGACTCCAAAGCCCGTGTTCTTTCCACTGAGCCACGAGTACAATACAGTGGAGTTGGGAGAGACACACTCCCTGTCCACAGTGATACAAAAATATTAATTTTAGGAAAGTAACAGGCACAGTTGCATAGGAACTCAAATAGGGAGATCAACCAAAGGGGAGGCAGCAGCGGTGCTGTAGTGGGAGAAGGGCTGAAGGCTCGTCTTGAATCAACGACCAACAGAAAAGATGAATCCAGGGGAAAGGTGAAATGAGGACTGATAATCAGGAAAGAAGGAGCATATCCCCGTGGCTTTGCCCCATCCAGTTGCACTGTACTCTCCCAAGCGCTTAGTACAGTGCTCAATAAATATGACTGAATGAAATTTTGGATAATAGAAGTGTCTACCTCTTTAAGAATCACTGCTCCCCTGTTGGGCTAACTCCCTGAGTTCTAATCCGGCTTGCTTTCCCGGTTTTGTAAGCTTTTCCTGGGGGATGAGTTTATTTTCTGGGGGAGGGGAGGAGGCAAGGGGGAGGAGGGAAGAACGAAGGAAATGAGGCAACCTTTTCCCTCTCCCTGACTCAGCCACCTCACCAAATGTTTACAGTGTGCAGGCAGCCTGGGGCATTTGGATAGGGGTCAGACTTTGCTGTGCTGGTGGTGGTTGTCTAGTTTCTTTGGACCAGGGTGGCTTTCCCTCCACTTTTTTCCAATTCCCTTCCCGAGGCAGCCGGAGCTCACAGATAACAAGGTGACTTTCAACCCCAGGGGACCGATGTAGCGTTTCTCCCGCTTTTTGCAACTGGGAACGAACCGTTGCTTCGTCCCATCCACGGTGACACTGGGCGGGGATTGCTGCTGTCAATGCCGGAGCGTTAAAAAAAACCGAATCAGAAATCCGCTCTCTCCAACCTCAACCTTAAAGGACTACTTTCGAGGGGCCCCACTGCCCCCCACCCCCATCTGGGGAGTGACTTAGGGACTCAAAGGTAAGATGTGGACCCCAGAAAGCTTTATTCAGGATTCTTTTGAAGGTAATTGTTTGCTTTTATTACACACTGTTCTCTCTTTCTAAATAACTAAGTTTTAAAGACAATGTGGAACCCCCCAAAATCCAGTTTGGGATTCAAGTGGCTTTTGGCTCTAGACTTTTCAAGGGGAGGGAATGGACACGGTTTAATTTAGGCTAACTAATGGCGGAGAAGATGCTAAAGCTCTTAGTACAGTGCTCTGCACAGAGTAAGTGCTCAATAAATAATGATAATAATAATTTTGGTATTTGTTAAGCACTTACTCTGTGCAAAGCACTGTTCTAAGCGCTGGGGAGGATAAAAGTTTATCAGATTGTCCCATGTGGGGCTCACAATCTTAATCCCCGTTTTACAGATGAGGTAACTGAGGCACAGAGAAGTTAAGTGACTCACCCAAAGTCACACAGCTGACAATCGGCGGAGAGCCAGAATTTGCACCCATGACCTCTGACTCCCAAGCCTTTGCTCTTTCCACTGAGCCACCCTGTTTCTCTATACGATTGAATGAATAGCCATATATTCATTCGGTCATGTTTATTGAGCACTTGCTATGCACAGAGCACTGTACTGTTCGCTTGAGCTTAGCATAGTCCTGAGCGTGCTTTCAGTATTCTTTATTTTCCAGTGATTTCTCTTTGTGTTTCATTCTGTTCCCTCTCCTGCCTCCCATTTCTGCTTTAAATTAACCCTCTGGTTGTGTGCTTTTTGATGCCTGCAGAAAGGGTCATTTCCTCTCCGGGTTTTCAAGTCGCTACACCTCTGCTTAGCCTTTTGGTTTTCTTTGTCAAGGGAAAGTCTGTAGCCTGTAATCACCGGCTCTGACCCCCAGGCCCGCGGGATAAGGATCTGTTCTGAAATCCATTCTGGGTCATATTGAAGTAATTTACTGGTTTCAACTTTGGGAGGCTCTGAACGGTCTGCAGCTGGTTGCGCGGGGAAGCGGTTGACATTCCAGCCTGCTTAGCCTCTTTTCGATGGGTCTGAAACCTCTTCCCAGAGATGATTCTTTAGCTCCGTGAAAGTGGCTGACGATCTAAAGTGAAGCCGGTTCTGGACGTGGAGGGATAATAATAATAATAATGATTATGGTATTTGTTAAGCGCTCACTAGGTGCCTAAGCGTGGGGGTGGATGCAAGCAAATTGGGTTGGACACAGTCCCTGTCCCACATGGGGCTCACAGTCTCAGCAGTGTGGCTTAGTGGAAAGAACATGGGTTGGGAGTCAGAGGTTGTGGGTTCTAATCCCTTCAAGTCCCTTGGGCAAGTCACCTAGCTTCTCTGTGCCTCAGTTACCCCATCTGTAAAATGGGGATTAAGAGTGTGAGCCCCATGTGGGACAACCTGACTACCTTGTATCTCCCCCAGTGCTTAGACAGTGCTTGGCACATAATAAGTGCTTAACAACTACCATTATTATTTTACAGGTGAGGGAAGTAAGGCCTGGAAAAGTGAAGTGACTTGCCCAAGGTCACACAGCAGACAAGTGGTGTAGCAGGGATTAGAACCCATGACCTTCTGACTCCCAGGCTTGTGCTGTATCCACTAGGTCATGCTGTTGCTCTTCCTTTTTAACTTTTACACTCCCAATCGCTTTCCTGTTAGCGTGGGATACTGAGGCAGGGAGCCCCAAATCCTTTGCAACCCCCTGGTTCATTACTGTGGTCACCACTAGCTCATCTCCCTACCCTCACTGTAGGTATTTGGGAAGCATTTAATACTGGCTAAGCACTGGGGTAGATACAAAAATTTTTTTTAATAGTCTTTGTTAAGCGCTTACAATGTGTCAAACCCTGTTCTAAGCGTTATCAGATTAGACACAGTCCCTGTCCCATTTGGGGGCTCACAGTGGTGAAAGAACGGGTATCGAATCCCCATTTTACAGATGAGAAAACTGAGGCACAGAGATATTAAGCGATTTGCCTGAGGTTACGCAGCGGGCAAGTGGCAGAGTCCGGATTGGAACCCAGGTCTCCCAATTTCCAGGTCCATACTTTTTCCACTAGGCCTCACTGCTTTTCCACCCTATTTCTCTCCTGTAATAAAAATTATGGTATTTGTTAAGCGCTTGCTATGTTCTAAGTGCTGCAGTAGATACAAGGTAATCAGGTTGTCCCACATGGGGCTCGCAGTCTTAATCCCCATTTTACAGATGAGATAGGTGAAGCACAGAGAAGTTAAGTGGCTTGCCCAGGGTCACACAGCAGACAAGTGGCAGAGCCAGGATTAGAACCCACGTCCTCTGACTCCCAAACTTATGCTCTTTCCACTAAGCCACGCTGCTTCCTATGAACCCTCACTCCCTAAGCCCTTAGATACGTATCCCATCCCCTCTCCCCACAGCATTTTATGTACATATCTTTATATCTGCTTGCTTCCCCTACCTGTTATTTATTTTAATATCTGTCTTTGTGACTAGGTTGTGAGCTCTTGGAGGGCCAGGAACATGTTACCAACTCTGTTGTACTCTCTCAGATGCTTAGTACACCCCGTTAATGCTCAATTAATACTACTGACTGATTGATTTGCTTTGATTGATTGACTGATACCGTTACTGATACCCTTAGCGCTGACTGATTGGGCCCGACATACACTTGGCAATAGGCAAGTAACTTTTCCAGGCTTAAACCTGCCTCCCTCGATGGAGATGTGACCGTTTACTTTCAGTAATGATCCAGGAGGGATTTAAGGACAGCTGAAGAGGGGATAGAGGAGGGTAATTATATACAAATTGAGGAAGCAGGGGAAATTGGAAAGATACAACTAGTAAAGGCCAGTGTGGCAAAAGACAAATAATCCATCGTATTTATTAATTGCTTACTGTGTGCAGAACACCGCACTAAGCTCTTGGGAGAGAACAATATAACGGAGTTGGTGGACACGTTCCTTGCCCACAAGAAGTTTACAGTCTAGAGGCCGAATAAGTAAATGAATGAGAAGCAGCATGGCGTAGTGGATAGAGCACTTCGGTGCTCTGTGGCTCCTTTCTAAAATGGGAATTTAGTATCTGTCACCCTCCCACTTAGACTATGATCCCTGTATAATAATGATGGTATTCGTTAAGCGCTTACTATGTGCCAGGCACGGCACTTAGCGCTGGGGTAGATACAGTCATATTGGGCTGGACACAGTCCCCGTCCCACAAAGGGCTCTGAGTCTTAACCCCCATTTTAAAGATGAGGGAACTGAGGCACAGAGAAGTTAAGTGACTTGCTCAAGGCCACACAGGCAAGTGGCAGAGCCGGGATTAGAACACATGACATTCTTACTCTCAGGCCCACGCGCTATCCATTGGGCCATGCTGCTTCTCACACTAAAGTCTTCCTTCTCCAGCTGTACTGAGCCTCTCAGTAAGTGTCAGCAGCATTTTCATAGCTAAAGCGATCATTGCATAAGGAGCCACTCTTGGTGGTGTGTTAAGGTTGGCTCACCAGTGCCTGATTTGCTTAATACCTCCAAGACTACAGGTTTGCGGCCTACCGTAAACTTGTTTTAGACAGGGAATGTGTCCAGCAACTCTATTATATTGTACTTTCCGTAGCGCTTGGTAAAGTGCTCTGAACACTCAATGAATATGATTGATTATAGAAAGTTAACCTCTACATTTTAGTGTCTAAAGGAGTTATCTTTCTGAGACCTAAGGATCCTACTCCATTCTGCGCTTTGAGGGGCTATTAAATTATTGCTGAGGATTGGAAGTAAAGGAAATGGATTTTAAACAACAAAAGATGGGTGAAAGTGCTATAAATACAACTAAAAAAAAATCAGAATGGCTTGAAATCTACAGCTTGTAAAAGGTTGAAAGCTGGGTTCTACTGAGCATTTTTCAGCATTCAGTTGTATCCCACGGTAGTTATCTGGTTTACCCAGCCCTGAATTTTTCCAATAATCAATTATGCAATTGGTTTTGAGAAATTAAATGAGATTTTGGAAAACAATGATCACTATTGAGATGCATGTTTGTTTTTCAGTTGATGACCTAACTGGTCTTGGTTCCAAGTAGTTTGAATAATAAGCTTTTCTCTTCACTAGTACATTTTTCCTGCCCCCGTGGACAGGGAAACTCTGGCTTCAGAAGTTACATAGGGAGAACTATGAGGAGCAGTGTGGCCTAGTGGAAAGAGCATGGACCTGTGTGACCTTGGGCAAGTCACTTAACTTCTCTGTGCCTTGGTTACCTCATTTGTAAATGTGAGAATTGAGCCTGGGAACCCGGTGTGGGACATGAACTGTGTCCAACCTGATCATTCATTCATTCAGTCTTATTTATTGAGCACTTACTGTGTGCAGATCACTGTACTAAGTGCTTGGAAAGTACAATTCGGCAACAAATAGAGACAATTCCTACCCAACAACGGGCTCGCTGTCTAGAAGGGGGGAGACAGACAACAAAACAAAACAAGCAGACAGGCATCAATAGCATAAAAATCACAATCACACTTGAAAGGTGGAATTGAACCACTCTGTCACTAACAGCTACAGGTTTGAAGCCTGCACCCCAGACCACTGAGGATCATCTGGGATTAGCTTGTATCTATCCCAGCATACTATCAAAAAAGCCCCAACCCCCTTCCTTCTTCAAAACTCTCCCCCGGCTTCCATTTCAAACATATTTTTTTAAAATGGTATTTGTTAAGTACATAATATGTACCAGGCACTTTACTAAGCACTGGAATAGATACAGGATAATCAGATTGGTCACGGTCCATGTCTACATGGGGTTCACAGTCTTATTTCCCATTTTCCAGATGAGGTAAGTGGGGCACAGAGAAGGTCACACAGCAAACCAGGGGTGGAGTTCAAAACTAAGCATTTTAAAATATAGGGCGACATTACAGTGGGAGTGCTCAATTATTTCTCCACTGCCCTCCTCACTACCACTTCAGGCATTTTACTGGTTAGTAGTTGTAACATTACATTGCACTGAGGCACAGCCATTATTTCAACCTCTCCAGGTATGAGAAGGTAGTCAAGTGTTATCCCTCTTCTACAGGTGCCAACTAGAGCTGGAAGTTGAGAGACTTGTCCATTGCCACATATCAAGTCAATAATCCAACTGTGAACGAATCAATCTCTTTTCACTCTTAATTATTTGGTCTTTTCATTGGAGAGTGGACAAATTTGCCATCAAAGGTATATAAAGAAAACTCATGAAGTTGTCAAAGGAGAGCTGTCAAAGAGATCTAGTTCCAAGCAGACAATCTCAGTTTTCAAGCTATAAGATGGGTTGGAGTACACTTCAGGGCATAAAAGCAAAATTGGAATGAAGTCAGAAACAATCATCAAGACCTTATTTTTCTTTTTGCCTTCCTTCCCAAAGCTTAGTTAGGTCCCTGTAGATGTGTCAAACACAAACTGTTTAGCTAGAAGGATCAGGTTTATAGGAAAGTCCTGTGTTTGCTTGCTGGGCCCCTTTTTTCTTTCCTCCCAATTCTTCCTCTCTTTCTCTCACCTCTCTTCCCCTTTCTATTTCACCTTCCACCCCCGCTTCCCTCCTGCTGTCTCTCATCATCCTCTTTTCCTCTTCTTCCTCCCCTTTTTCCTCCTCCTTTTCCTGCTCAACCTCTCCCCTTAAGTTCTCAAATAGTTACTATCAGGAGTGAGATGGGAAAGGGAACTTTTGAGCTGGGATAATATGGAGAGTGTGGTCTATGCATTTTAATGAAGGGGAATGGCAAATGGTGAGTAAAGAGGGAATCCCCCAAAAATCTCACCAGAATTTGGTTTTGGTGGTGAATATGGGATTTCTTACTGTCCCTGAAATCTTAGCACAATTTGGTTTTGGTAGTTAGTATGGGATTTCTTACTGCACCCGAAATCTCACCGTAATTTGGTTTTGGTGGTTAATATGGGATTCCTTACTGTACTGTCTGCCTGTTGTCTATGGAATCCCAGAACTCAACAGGTTCTCAAAAAGCCCCTGTGGTCAGGCTTCCAACTTTATATTTTCCTGGATGAGTGCCCTTCTTTTTCTTAAAAATCTTTGGCAAAACTATAATTTCTGATCTTTTTTGCTTCTCTTAGTAATTGATTTTATAGTCTATCTTCCCTGCTAAACTGTAAGCATTTTGAAACCAGGGATTGTGTCTAGCCAGTCAGTCAACCATATTTATTGATAATGATAATGATGGTATTTGTTAAGTTCTTACTATGTGCCAAGCACTGTTCTAAGCACTGGGGTAGATACAAGGTAATGAGGTTGTCCCATGTGGGGCTCACAGTCTTAATCCCCTTTTTACAGATGGGGTAACTGAGGCCCAGAGAAGTGCAGTGACTTACCCAAGGTCACATAGCAGACATGTGGTGGAGCTAGGATTAGAACCCATGACCTTCTGACTCTCTGGCCTGGGCTCTGTCCACTAAGCCATGCTGCTTTTCTACCTTATGCCTTCTGGAACAAAGGCAGGATTGCTGGTTGATGGTTTAGGTGTGCATGACTGCAGGGCTGTGTACTGGGAAGACCATTTAGAAAATGGCAAAACAATCGGGAAATTACTGGTAATGAAACAACTCTCTCATTCACTGGCATTTCTATATTTTCTCATTGGACTGCTTCTCTTTTCCTCCCCGATTTGCTTTGGTCTTGTGGTTCTTAGCTTATTCTTTTTCCTCTAAGAAGGAGTTTGCTACCCTCTGTCATTGTGCTGTATTTCTGAAGAGCTCACGGCGTCACATTTTCAGCACCCTGGCTAGACTGCTTCTCCAAAATATGGGACTTGAGTTTTGAACTTCCGGAATAGTGAGGGCTTTCCGTGTTGGAGGGGAAAGAAATCTGGCAAAGGAACACGGATGAAACTGTAACAAGCTGATGGCTTTTTTGAATGTGTGGAAGCACGGATCCACGTGATCAGTAATTGTTCACTGCAGACCCAGGGGGATAAGCTGTACAAAAAGAAGGTCAAGATTATCCAGAAATAATGTCCTGTAAATCCAGCTGGAACATTCCCTTCCCCGAGCCAATTCCTGAATTGAACTGCCAGTTTATTTCTAGATTGAGTGGAAGTGTTGCCTAGTGGTTAGAGCACGCGCCTGGGAGTCAGAGGATCTGGGTCTAAAGCCGGCTCTTCACTCCCCTCGAGCTCATCTTCTAACTGAACCTTGCTGTGGGCAGGGAACATGTCTGCAAACGTTGTTGCATTGTACTCTCCCAAGAGCATAGTACAGTCCTCTGCACAAAGCAAGCACTTGATAAATACCACTGATGATGATGGAAGAACCTTGCTTTCACCTCTCCCACCGTCATCCCATGCCGGGACTGAAACTCTCTCCCTCTGTAAATCCACTGACCAAATCCCACTTCCTCCAACAAGCCTTCTCTGATTAATTCCCAGTGCCTCAAGTCACACAAACCCACCAACAATCTCCAACACCAATGCCTTACCCATACTGAAGGCTTTTGCTGATTTTTTTTTTTCTTATGGTATTTGTTAAGTGCTTACAATGGCTCAAATGCTGGGATAAGTGCTGGGGTAGAAACAGGTCAATTAGTTTGGACACAGTCCCTGTCCTGCACTGGATTCACAGTCTGTGTTATTTAATTGCATATTCAATTACTTGGGATTGTAAATATTTTTCTGTCATCACCCGAGATAGAACATAAGCTCTGTGTGTTTTATAAAACTTCTCTGTTTTATACTTCCCAGTGAGGGTTCAATAAATAGTACTCCTGTTAGCTACTTTTAATGGGAGCGGGAGCTAGATTTTTGAGACCCTAGCCAGCGTTTATAATAATGGTGGTATTTGTTAAGCACTTCCTATGTGCCAGCCACTGTACTGAGTAATCGTGTCCCCTTTCAACTTTATTTGAAAATAACACACTAATATAATACTACGAATAATAATGGTGTTTAAACGCTTACCATGTACCAGACACTGTACTCAGCGCTGGGGTGGATACGAGCAAATTGAGTTAATATAGAGTGGAACAAGATCACCAGCAAAAGTAGGACTCGGGAGTCCTGGTTTAGTGCTCTGTGGGCAACGGGCTTATTGTCCACAACAGGATATCAAACTGGCTGGCTAGTTTATCTAAACTATCAAACGAAAGAAAAGATGTTTACCCAAAGTTGGATCACTCCGTGGTATCTAGTCACCCATTTCATTGCCCTAGACTGTAAGCTTGTTGTGGGCAGGGAACCAACAAGTTGCCTACCAACTCTCCCAGATGCTTAGCACAGTGCTCTGCATACAGTAAGTGCTCAGTAAATACAGTTGATTGTTAGGAGTAGAGATTTATGGATACTTGTTTGTGTGCAGGCATGCATGAGCAGAGAAAGCAGAGTAATCTTTAACCTGGAAACAGGCTCATGTTTTCCTCTTCTCTTGTCCTCATTAGCATGATGGAAAGTGTTCAGAGTGCTTTAGATACTTCCTGCTGTTTTAACCCTATGTGTTGCCTTATTGTGGAATGCATTCCCATGAGTCATCAAAGCCAAATTGTGTGTGAAAGCATTAAGGCATCATTAGGAGTGAGACAAATGAGTTCTGCCCTTTATTTTGTGTGTGTGTGTGTGTGATGGTGAGGGGTGGAGAAGGGGTTGTTTGCTTGGAAAAATTCATTCATTCCTTCAATCGTATTTATTGAACACCTACTGTGTGCAGAGCACTGTACTAAAATCCGACTTGTACTTCCCAAGTGCTTAGTACAGTGCTCTGCACACAGTAAGCACTCAATAAAAACAATTGAATGAATGAATGAATGAATGAAAAATCAAATGATAATCACAAGGCCAATCAGGATTCACATCTGAGTTTAGACTGATTTGGGACAAATGACACTTTCCTTTCTCATTCATTCATTCATTCAATCAATCGTATTTATTGAGCACTTACTGTGTGCCTATTGAGCACTTCTCCCTAGTACTAAATAGCTTTCTGCCCTTGGACCCTGAGTAGTAATCAGAAACAGTGACTGAGAAGCAGAGTGTGGCTTAGTGGAAAAAGCACAGGGTACCTGGTTTCTAACCCTGGCTCTGCCTCAGGCCTGCTGTGAGACCTTGGACAAGTCATTTAACTAATCTGTGCCTCAGTTTCCTCATCTTTAAAATGGGGATCAATTGCCTAGCCTCCCCCCTTCTTCAATTTTTGAACCCCATGTGAGTGTTGGACTCTCTCTGATCTGATCGCATTGTATCTGCCTCAGAGATTAGTGAGCACCTAATATATAATCATTATTACTATTAAGAAGAAGAAGAAGAGAAGAAGGGGCAATGGCAACACAAACTGTCATCCTACATCCAAGGTCAAAACCAACCATGAGAGTCACAGAGGCAGTGAAGGAGCCAAGTCTGCAAATAGCTTGAAGCGCAAGTCATAATTTAGGTTGGGTGAGTAAATGAGTAAATGAGGAATGTGGAATTGGTTTGTTGCTTATCTATATCATTCTTGCTGGGTGGACTGGCTAGTGCAGTTTGGGGCTTATTTACAACCAACTAAGGCCATTAATTATTCTCTTTCTAGCATGGTACTTTTGCAGGTAGAAACCTGTGTTGCTGTGACCCATTTTCGTTTTACGTCAATCCTTCTCCATCTCATAATGGTATCTTCTAAACAGCTACCAGCTTTTAGAGAGTATCATCATCATCATCATCAATCGTATTTATTGAGCGCTTACTGTGTGCAGAGCACTGTACTAAGCGCTTGGGAAGTACAATTTGGCAACATATAGAGACAGTCCCTACCCAATAGTGGGCTCACAGTCTAAAAGGGGGAGACAGAGAACAAAACCAAACATACTAACAAAATAAAATAAATAGAATAGATATGTACAAGTAAAATAAATAGATAAATAAATAGAGTAATAAATATGTACAAACATATATACATATATACAGGTGCTGGGGGGAAGGGAATGAGGTAAGATGGAGGGGAAGGGGGACAAGGGGGAGAGGAAGGAAGGGGCTCAGTCTGGGAAGGCCTCCTGGAGGAGGTGAGCTCTCAGTAGGGCCTTGAAGGGAGGAAGAGAGCTAGCTTGGCGGATGGGCAGAGGGAGGGCATTCCAGGCCCGGGGGATGAGGTGGGCCGGGGGTCGATGGCGGGACAGGTACCAGTAGTAGCAGTTGTAATATTCAGCGCCCAGTGTGAAAAAGCACTGTACTGGGTACTGGGAAGAGTACATTGTCCCAGGCCCCCAAGGGGCTGACCGTCACAGAAGAAAATGGGGTACAGGGGTTAGTGACAGCTGTATAGTGAAAGACAAAACAATGAAAACACAAACCAATATAAAAAACAAGGACAGAGAATTGGATTAAGAGTAATAAGGCTCTGTGATTAGAGGATTAGAGTTTCAGGCTTCTTGGCTACACAGGGGCTGATGGGAAACTCCCATCATCATCATCAATCGTATTTATTGAGTGCTTACTGTGTGCAGAGCACTGTACTAAGCGCTTGGGAAGTACAAGTTGGCAACATATAGAGACAGTCCCTACCTGTTGGCCTCTGGTCCAGTGGTGATGGAGTGGCTGGGGCTACCCTCTGCTGCTACTACTGCTGAATCATTTCTCAGAAGGTCTGAGATTGGCAGTAGCCGTGTGACCCTGGGTTTTCCTTTAACCTCTCTGGGTCTAAGTGAACTTCCTTGTTAAATGGAAATATGAAGACAGCTTTCTTCCCCAGACTGTCGTGAAAACTGTGCTAGTTAATAGGGAGGTGAAAATCAGTACAACTTGGCTATACTGTCATTGAAGGAACCAAAAGATTTATGGTGCTAGAAATAAACGGAACCACTTTAAGCCTGAAATAACCCTTGTATTTTTATGGTATTGACGCCACCAAATCTTCCCTCTCTTGCTTCCACACTTCCTTAGTTTTCTCGCAGACTCTGAACGAAGTTTGCATTTACAGTAGTAGTTGTGATGGTGGTGGTGGTAGTAGTAGTAGTAGCAGCATTTATTTAGCTCCCTCAGGAAGCAATTCACAGAACTAAGTGCTTTGGAAATACAGAACAAGCAAGTGACACATTCTCTGATCAAAAGGAGCACACACTCTGCAGAGTGAGATGTGACCATATCTATAAATAAGAAGCTGAGAAGCAACGTGGTTCAGTGGAAAGAGCACGGGCTTGGGAGTCAGAGGTCTTGGGTTCTAATCCCGACATCACCACTTGTCAGCTGTATGACTTTGGGCAAGTCACTTAACTTCTCTGAGCCTCAGGTACCTCATCTGTAAAATGGGGATTAAGACTGTGAGTCCCCCCCATGGGACAACCTGATCGCCTTGTATTCCCCCTCCAGGGCTTAGAACAGTGCTTCGCACAAAGTAAGCCCTTCACAAATGCCCTCATTATTATTATAAATGGACAATCAAAGGAAGTAATCTAACACACAGTTGAAAAGCATGTAGAGACAAGCATTCAGGATGTGTATAACAATAATAATAATAATAATAATAATAATGATGGTATTTGTTAAGCACTTACTATGTGCCAAGCACTGTTCTGCATAAGCACATCGATTCTCCGGATAGTTGGTGGGTTTATATACGACCTGGGGTGCTGTGAACTAATCAAGGAAAGATCAGTCAATCAAACAACAGTGTCACTCTCTTCCATGGGCTTTAAAGCACTTCATCAGCTCACCCCCTTCTCCCTTACCTTGCTAATTTCCTCCTCCAACTCAGCCTGCACAATTGGCTGTTTCTATTCACTGTACCTCAGTCTTGTCTATCGTGCCACCGACCTCCTTCTCCACATCCTCCCTCTGGCCTGGAACCCCCTCCCTCTTCATATCCGACAGACCACCACTCTCCCCACCTTTAAAACCGTATTAAAATCACATCTCCTCCAAGAGGCCTTCCCTGACTAAGCCTCATCTCTTCTCCCTTCTGCATCACCTCTGTACTTCGATCTTTCCCTTTAAGCACTTGATATTCACCCCACCCTCAGATCAACAGCATATATATATATATATATATATATATATATACACACACATATATATGTATATATATATACATATAGATATGTACTTATAAATACTTAAGAATCGATGTGCTTATGCAGAACAGTGCTTGGCACATACCAAGTTCTTAAGTATATAAGTATATATAAGTATATAACAAGTATATATATATGTATAATATATATGTATAATATATATATGTATTTGTGTATATATATATATATATATATATATATATATAATTTATTAATTTTAGTGTCTGTATCCCCCTCTGAACTGTAAGTTCCTTGTGGACAAGGAATGCATCTACCAACTCTGTTGTACTGTACTCTCCCAAGCACTTATAGTAGTGCACATGGAAGAGCGCAATAAATACCACTGATTATTGAATGCAGAGCACTGTACTAAGCTCTTGGTACAGTACAATACAATAATGTTGATATACATGATCTCCTCCGGTAGGATCAGTCAGTGGCAGGGGACTGCTGCTTTTGAGATGAAATTAACCCTAGTTGGGGGAGAGTGGTCAGGAACCATGCTCAGGATCCAGGAACTGAGAAAGGGAACTGGGGCTGGGGAGGACTGGAGGAATTTATAATTCCTCCGTTTGGGACTGGGATCCGGGAGGTAGAGGGATTTGGAAGAATTTTCCAGTCCAGGCTCACAAATGCCAGTTAATGGAAGGCACAAAGATCAGAGATGTCAAAGATGCAGGACCTCTCCCGGGAGCTTGAAGAGAGAAGACTTTTAGACTGTGAGCCCACTGTTGGGTAGGGACTGTCTCTATATGTTGCTAACTTGTACTTCCCAAGCGCTTAGTACAGTGCTCTGCACACAGTAAGCGCTCAATAAATATGATTGATGATGATGAGAAGGGGGAGGGGATGAGCCTTGCAGCGCAGCTTCAGAAGTCCGAGTTCTGGTGGGAGTCAGCACCGTGGCCATAGACTGGGTGAAGGAGGGTGGAGGAATGGGGGCCTCTGGTAGAGGTCCTGACGCTGTGCAAGACTGTGAGCCCACTGTTGGGTAGGGACTGTCTCTATATGTTGCCAATTTGTACTTCCCAAGCGCTTAGTACAGTGCTCTGCACATAGTAAGCGCTCAATAAATACGATTGATGATGATGATGATGCGCAAAGTAACCAAGAGATGACTTCGATGAGAGATTGCCAAACTGGCTACACTGTAGACGTTGCCCATTTTACCGTTAAGGGGCACAACCTCAGATGAGATTTTGGAGTGAGATTTTAGAGAATTTCATTCATTCAATTGTATTTATTGAGCGGGTTTCCAATCTAACGGGCAAGGTAGCATCTTAGGCCCTATTTAGCAGGGCTGGGGCACTAGCCTAGCCCAAGGGAGACATGGGAAAAAGATTCCCAGCTGTCTCCTAACACATTTGACTCACGTAGACACTTGAATTCACCGTGGGCCACGTTGGCCCACTAGAAACCAGATTTTCTAAATTGAATGACCCTCAGACGTTTGTTGGATCCCTTTGTCTAAGGGCCCAGGGATGGCAAAGGGGATAAGCCTAGTGTGGGTAAGAAACATGTCTCCCAACTCTTGTTGTATTGCCCACCCCCAAGCGCTTAGTACAGTGCTCTGCGCACAGGAAGCACTCAGCAAATACCATTGATCATCTGATTGCTCGATTAAATGACTTGCCCAGGTCAATCAGAGAGCAGAATTTCACCAAGCCCTCTGCCCCATCCACTATTTCATTTTGCCCTGATGTGGCTAGGTCTTAAAGCACAACCATTCCCAATGAGAAAGGTGTTCGACCCTTCAAGCTAATGGCTTTGGCATTAGTTCATCCAGTCAGCAGGCTCTGTCATCACCGCACCAAGTGTTACCCCCTGCTAATCCTGCCAACTATGGATTGTGTTTGCTATCCATCAATTGGTCTGGCAGGTAGAAGGTGAGAAGTAATAATAGTGATAATGACAATAATGACAATGATGGTATTTGTTAAGCGCTTACTGTGTGCCAAACACTGGAGTAGATATAAAGTCATCAGGTCCCTCATATAAGTATGAGGGGAGACAAGTATTGAATCTTCATTATGCAGACGAGAGAACTGAAGCACAGAGAAGTTGTGACTAGCCTAAGGTCACACGGCAGGTACATGGTAGAGCTGGGATCAGAACCCAGGACCTCTGACTCTCAGATGTGTGCTCTTTCCAACTAGACAAAATGCATATAAAGGAAGATCTTCTATTTAGCAGCACTCGTTCTGTACATTTTAAGGTGGCTTAGCCTCCATGGGGCAAACACATATTTCGCTTGGCATTTGCCAGTGGAAAAATACTCTTTTGACCTAATTTTGTGACTAAGGCAAACCTAAGCTTTGAGTATCAGTCTAACAATTTGCAGGAATCCCACGATGCTGACATGGACACTTTTTTTTGGAGTTTAGAACAGCATGTTCTGGCCTACCGGTTCCCTAGGGAACGATGATGTCAGCCTCTCCGTGGTCGACAGGCAGCCTCCTGGTCCAATCCAGTGGCCCCAGTCCTGTCATCCTCTTTCCCTCCACCCAGCCCCAACAAGGGCAGTACCCGGGGTCGGGAAAATAGGGTGAGGAGAGAAGTGCCAGTTGGGTTAATTGACTGAGCCAATCAAGAGACGCTGTCTTAAGGGCTAAAATCTCTGTACAGCCCGACTGAATCAGCATGGCCTAGTGGATAGAGCACAGGCCCGGGAGTCAGAGGACCTGGGTTCCAATCCTGGTTCTGCCGCTTGACTGCTGTGTGTGACCTTTGGCAAGTCACTTCACTTCTCTGTGCCTCAGTGCCTTCATCTGAAGCCCCATGTGGGACAGGGACTGTGTCCAACTTGATTTACTTGTGTCCGTGCCAGCACTTAGTACAGTGCCTGGCACGCAGTAAGTGCTTAACAAGTGCCACAATTATTAGCTAGACTATGAACCCCATGGAGGATAGGATTATATTGTTTCCTCCCCAGTACTTAGTACCGTGCTTGGCACATAGGAAGCGCTTAACAAATACCACAATTATTATTACTGTTATTATTATCTTTAGCCCATCCCTGCTAATTGGCCACAAAAGTACCAGCAGTAAATCACCTTTTCTTCTCACGGGACTATAAACTCTTTGAGGGGAGGGGCAGCATCTTTTGTATCTATTGCATTGTTAACTCTTCGTTCAGTGCTCGGCACTGGGCAGACACTTAATATTGGTGAGGAGTGAGTGGTCTACAAGATCATAAGCTCTTTGAGGGCAGGGATCGTGTCTATCCAACTCTATTGCATTGAACGCTCCCAAGTGCTTTGCACAGTGCTCTGTACATAGTAAACATTCAACAAATTCCTTTGAGCGGCAGCTTGGCCTAATGGATAGACCATGAGCCCGGGAGTCAGAAGGACCTGGATTCTAATGCCGACTCTGACACTGGTCTGCTGTGTGCCCATGGGCAAGTAACTTAACTTCTCTGTTCCGCAGTTATCCCATCTGTAAAATGGGGATTAAGACTGTGAACCCCAGGTGGGACACGGACTGTGTCCAGCCTGATTAGCTTGTATCTGGCACATAGTAAGCACTTAACAAATACCATTAAAAACAAAAGATTGATCGACTGATGGCTTCAAGAGGGAGGGAAGAAAGCAGGTGGTCGACACTTGTCTGCTGTGTGACCCTGGGCAAGTAACTTCTCTGTTCCTCAGTTATCCCATCCGTAAAATGGGAATTAAGACTGTGAACCCCATGTGGGACACGGACTGTGTCCAGCCTGATTAGCTTGTATCTACCCTGGTACAGTGCCTGGCACATAGTAAGCACTTAACAACTACCATTTAAAACAAAAGATTGATCAACTGATGGCTTCTGTAGGGTAAGAGGGAGGGAAGAAAGCAGGTGGTTTGGTGATTACTTGTGAAATTAATATTTGTTCTGCTCTGTGCAGAATGGGTTTTTGAGTGCGATTAAGGGAATTCCAGATGAAGTGGCCCAGGAGCCTTCAGATTCAGCATTTTCTGCTGATTTGAAAAACGACTGTTTTAAAACCTGGAGTGCTGCCAAACAGCCCCGCTCCGCGGTCCCCCATGGATTTTCCATCTTTTTCTCAGATTGAGCTTGACATGGAAGGAAATCTCAGGAGTGGGAAGTGCACCAGAGCAGAGCACACAGTAAGCCTCACTTTCACCACTGTCCCTGGCCATGTTTGAATCTAGCTGATGTCAGCTGTTAGGCAGGAGGCAGGTGGGAGCTGTGATTTGCTTTCCCAGCGCCCCTCGCCCCCTGAGAATAGGTGGCGGCTCCTTCCAAGGGGGAGGCCAGACACTAGTGGTGTAGCCCTTCTCCTCACGGGAAGCAGCATGGCCTAGTGGATACAGCAAGAGTCAGAAGGCCCTGAGTTCTAATTCCGGCTCTGCCACTGGAGTGCTGTGTGACCTCGGGCAAGTCACTTCCCTTCTCTGGGCCTCAGTTCCCTCATCTGGAAAATGGGGATTGACTATGAGCCCTATATGGGACAGGGACTGTGTCCAACCTGATTAGCTCTTATCTACTCCAGCACTTAGAACAATGCTTGACACATAGTAAGCGCTTAACAAATACCATTATTATTATTACTGCTACTACTACCAATAATAATAATAATAATGGCATTTATTAAGCACTTACTATGTGCAAAGCACTGTTCTAAGCACCTGGGAGGTTACAAGGTGATCAGGTTGTCCCACAGGGGCTCACAGTCTTAATCCCCATTTTACAGATGAGGTAACTGAGGCCTAGAGAAGTGAAGTGACTTGCCCAAAGTCACACAGCTGACAATTGGCGGAGCCGGGATTTGAACCCATGACCTCGGACTCCAAAGCCTGGGCTCTTTCCACTGAGCCACGCTGCTTCTCTATAACAATAGTAATTCTCTAATAACAATAGTAACTCAATGTGCAGAGATACAGAAGGCAGAAGGGGGTAACTGGAGGGTCACCACCCCACCTCATCCATCCCAAGTCTTCTTTTCCTTTAGCATCCCAGGCGTAATGTGTCCACATGCATTGTCTGTCCAGTACACTCCCTGAGCATGTTGAGAATTCATGAGAGTTCGGGCCTGGAACTCCCTCTCTCTTCATAGTTGAGAGACCACCACTCCTCATTTCCTCAAAACCCTACTCAAATCCCATCTCCTCCAAGAAGCCTTCTCTGACAAAGCCTTCATTTCTCCTACCAGCCCTTCCTTCTGAGTCATCTAGACCCTTGGGTCTGTAACGCTTAAGCACTTAAGCTCATGTGGGCAAGGAATGTGTCTGTTATATTGTACTCTCCCAAGTGCTTAGTACAGTGCTCTGCACACAGTATGCTCTCAATAAATACAACTGATCACCCTTTTTATTGATCACACTTTTTAAATGGTATTTGTTAATGGATCATCATCATCATCATCAATCGTATTTATTGAGCGCTTACTATGTGCAGAGCACTGTACTAAGCGCTTGGGAAGTACAAATTGGCAACATATAGAGACAGTCCCTACCCAACAGTGGGCTCACAGTCTAAAAGGGGGAGACAGAGAACAAAACCAAACATACTAACAAAATAAAATAAATAGAATAGATATGTACAAATAAAATAAATAAATAAATAGATTAATAAATGTGTACAAACATATATACATATATACAGGTGCTGTGGGGAAGGGAAGGAGGTAAGATGGGGAGGATGGAGAGGGGGACGAGGGGGAGAGGAAGGAAGGGGCTCAGTCTGGGAAGGCCTCCTGGAGGAGGTGAGCTCTCAGCAGAGCCTTGAAGGGAGGAAGAGAGCTAGCTTGGCGGATGGGCAGAGGGAGGGCATTCTATGTGTAAAACACTCTTCTAAGGTGCTGTGGTAGATACAAGGTTATCAGGCCAGATACAGTCCCTGTCCCATGTGAAGATAACAGTCTAAGTAGGAGGGAGACAGGTACTGAATCCCCATTTCTGCCATTGAGGGAACTGAGGCACAGAGAAGTTACGTGACTTACCCATCGTTGCACAGAATGCAAGTGGCAGAGCTGGGATTAGAACCCAGGTCCTCTGACCCCCAGCCCCGTGCTTTATCCACTAGGCCTGGCTGCTTCCCTTGAACATATCAAAATAGCCATCTGAAATTTATTTTAATGTCCGTCTCCCCATCTACCTATCCTAGATCATGCCTATCTTTCCTGTCGTGCTCTCCCAAGTGCTTAGTACAGCACTCTGCCCATAGTAAGTGGTCAATAAATACCATTGATTGAGTGACTGATTTGTGCCTGAGATGAAGAACACCATCAATCAATCAATCAATCGTATTTATTGAGCGCTTACTATGTGCAGAGCACTGTACTAAGCGCTTGGGAAGTACAAATTGGCAACACATAGAGACAGTCCCTACCCAACAGTGGACTCACAGTCTAAAAGGGGGAGACAGAGAACAAAACCAAACATACCAACAAAATAAAATAAATAGGATAGAAATGTACAAGTAAAATCAATCAATCAATCAACCAATCAATCGTATTTATTGAGCGCTTACTATGTGCAGAGCACTGTACTAAGCGCTTGGGAAGTACAAATTGGCATCACATAGAGACAGTCCCTACCCAACAGTGGGCTCACAGTCTAAAAGGGAGAGACAGAGAACAGAACCAAACATGCCAACAAAATAAAATAAGTAGGATAGAAATGTACAAGTAAAATAAATAAATAAATAAATAAATAGAGTAATAAATATGTACAACCATATATACATATATACAGGTGCTGTGGGGAAGGGAAGGAGGTAAGACGGGGGGATGGAGAGGGGGACGAGGGGGAGAGGAAAGAAGGGGCTCAGTCTGGGAAGGCCTCCTGGAGGAGGTGAGCTCTCAGCAGGGCCTTGAAGGGAGGAAGAGAGCTAGCTTGGCGGATGGGCAGAGGGAGGGCATTCCAGGCCCGGGGGATGACGTGGGCTGGGGGTCGATGGCGGGACAGGCGAGAGCGAGGTACAGTGAGGAGATTAGTGGTGGAGGAGCGGAGGGTGCGGGCTGGGCAGTAGAAGGAGAGAAGGGAGGTGAGGTAGGAGGGGGCGAGGGGATGGACAGCCTTGAAGCCCAGGGTGAGGAGTTTCTGCCTGATGCGCAGATTGATCGGTAGCCATTGGAGGTTTTTGAGGAGGGGAGTAATATGTCCAGAGCGTTTCTGGACAAAGATAATCCGGGCAGCAGCATGAAGTATGGATTGAAGTGGAGAGAGACACGAGGATGGGAGATCAGAGAGAAGGCTAGTGCAGTAGTCCAGACGGGATAGGATGAGAGCTTGAATTAGCAGGGTAGCGGTTTGGATGGAGAGGAAAGGGCGGATCTTGGCAGTGTTGCGGAGCTGAGACCGGCAGGTTTTGGTGACGGCTTGGATGTGAGGGGTGAATGAGAGAGCGGAGTCGAGGATGACACCAAGGTTGCGGGCTTGTGAGACGGGAAGAATGGTAGTGCCGTCAACAGAGATGGGAAAGTCAGGGAGAGGACAAGGTTTGGGAGGGAAGACAAGGAGCTCAGTCTTCGACATGTTGAGCTTTAGGTGGCGGGCGGACATCCAGATAGAGATGTCCTGAAGGCAGGAGGAGATGCGAGCCTGGAGGGAGGGGGAGAGAGCAGGGGCGGAGATGTAGATCTGGGTGTCATCAGCTTAGATAAATAGAGTAATAAATATCATTATTATTATGCCATCATCATTATTATTTTGCCATCATCATCATCAGGATCCTTTCCCCGTGTACCCAATTCGCCTGTAACATGAGGGTTGTGTTCTTGTGAAAACTCACATTAAGCCAAACTCACACAGATGCTACTTAAACTCTCTCTCTCTCTCTCTGTCTCTCTCTCTGTGTCTCTCCCTCTCTCGGTCTGTAATAACTTGGCCCACCATGCCCAATCAGCCTCCTATTGTTGGAAGATCAGTCACATTCAAACAAAACTGCAAATTGAAAACTTGTGTTGCGACAGTACTGAATGGTCTAAAGCCTTGCTAATGTCCACATGACAGTGATGATTGCGGTATTTGTGGTATGCGTTAGGTGCCAAGCCTTGTGCTAGGTGCTGGAACCGATATGGGCTACTCAGATCAGACACAGTCCCTGTCCCAGTGGGGCTCACAGTCTACAGGGGAAGGAAAACAGCTATTTAATCACCACTTTACAGATGAGGAAGCTGAGGGACAGAGAAATTAAGTGACTTGCCCAAGGTCACACAGGAATCAGAGCGCAACCTTGACTAAACTTCCATCTTTATCAATCACACTGGGTGGGCTTTGGGGTAGAGACTGAATATGGAACCGTGACTTTTCAATGGCACTTGGCAAAATGAGTTGGCAGATTTATGGCCACCAAGGAGAAAAAAACCACAACAACAAAAGTTTTAATGGTGACAGGAACTGTTGCTTTCAAAAGAGGCCAGGGGCAAAAAAACAACAGCATCCAAACGAACTCAAGGACAAAAACCACCCTTAAAAATTGTCTGGGGATTTGAAAGGGGAGAATTATTCCACAACTGGTTTCTTTATGGGGCTTTCTTTTAAAAAAAAAAAAATAGAAAAAAAGGAAAAAGAGTTTGGAAACGGAGGGCAAATTTGTGACCTAGAAAGTGATGATGAACCAAACAGAGCTTTAGTTCAATGTTTTTTATATTTCCAATTCCCAATCCATACAAATGGATTCGATGCTAATTTTTTAAAAAGATCTACTTTCAAAGTTGATGGTGCAAGCTCTATTTCTATCTGGGAAAATCAGCCTGGATTCTGTCTCCTAATTAGATTTCTCCTATAACTCTGCTCATGTCTGACAAGCGGTTAGCACAGTGCTCCGAACGCAGTAAGTGCTCAATAACTATCACTGATTGATAATGGCGTATAGGTAGCATGATTACCCTGCTGATTGATTCTGCTGGGTTAAGGGTAGTGAAGGTAGAAAGATATTCCAAGCTTCCACCTCTTGAATCAATCAATGACATTTATTGAGTGCTTCCTGTGTGCAGCAAAACACTATACTAAGCGCTTGGGAAAGTCCAATAAAACAGTTGTACAGGATTTGAAGAAGACGAAAGACAGATGCTGCCAATTATCTGACTTTTTTGGGTAGGGCGGTGGGAGAGGGTGTGTTTTTCAATGAAAGGAATGATGTTGGGTTATAAAACAGCTTAATTGATTAATCCTTAGAATAATCTTTGTTGAATTGTGAAACTGAGAAATGAGGAACAAAGTGTGTACTTAATGAGGAAGAATTGATATCAACTGAGGAAGAGGGTCTGGGTAAAACTGGCATGGGCTGCCAAGAGAGGTTGTGAGAGATGTTTCTTCAGACTTTAAAAGTTGAATCAATCTTTAAGTCGAGCTGGTTAGGCGTGATTTTGCTAACAGGGGTCAAGATAAGGCCGTGGGCAGCGAGGTGTACTGAAAAGACCACATGTCAGGAGACCAGGGCTGCAATCCTGGCTCTGCCACCTGTCTGCTATGTGACTTTGAGAGAGTCTCCTGTACCTCAGTTTCCTCATCAGTAAAATAGGGATTCAAAACCTGTTCTCCCTCCCTTTTAGTCTGAGACCCATATGAGACAGGGACTGTGTCCAACCTTATTATCTGCATCTATCCCAGCACTCAGTATAGCACTTGGCACCTAAAAAGCATTTAATAAATACCCCAGTTAATAGGAACTATTTTGTGTCTATCAATTTTGGGTACATGGTCAAAGGTGTCCAATCGCCACAGGATCATTGCCTGAATCCCCTAAGACCCTGTGAGGAACCAGCAAGAACCTTACCACATCACAGGCCTTTCCAAATCCTTCCCGTGGCTCAACTGCTGAGCAAAGCTCTGCGAACACTGGTTTCGATTTGCAGCTAAACTCCATTCCACCACCCACAGAACCCGGCTGGCAGAACCTCTGGGAAGTCGTCATTCTACTGCCTGCCACAAATGTTGCCAACATGTTTTAAGAGATAAAGTGTATTTGAAAAGGGACAGTTTAGCAAACCATGGTAGAAAGCGGATCCAAAAGGCTGCCCATCTGTCAGCAAGACACCCAGTTAAAACATGAATGCTCGTCATTCCCAAAAACTTAATTCACAGCATGACTCTGCTCATCATTCCCGTTTAGCCAAGGCTGGGGCAAAGCTTTGGCTACGGAGCGATGTCCTGCCCTCTGACATCCCTGGAGGAGATGCAGCGTGGCCTAGTGCAAAGAGCACAGGATTGGGAGTCAGGAGGCCTGGGTTCAGATCATAGCTCTGTCACTGGCTGCTGGAAGACCTTGGGCATGCCATTTAACTTCCCTGTGCCTCAGTTTCCTCATCTGTAAAGTGGGAGTAAAATCGATACCTAGGACAGTCACTAGCCTCTGGCCTGGAACGCCCTCCCTCTTCATATTCAACAGATAAATACTCTCCCCTCCTTCGAAGCCTTACTGAAGGTACATCTCCTCCAAGACGCCTTCCCTGACTAAGCCCTCCTTTCCTCTTCTCCCACTCCATTCTGCGTCGTCTTGACTTGCTCCCTTTATTCATCCCGCCCCCCCCGCCCCCCACTTGCCAGCCCCACAACAGGTACATATCTGTAATTTTATTTATATTAATGTCTTTCTCCCCCTCTCAGCTGTGAGCTGGTTGTGGGCAGGGAATGTGTCTGTTATATTGTTATATTGTACTCTCAACATGGTGTTCGAGAAGCGGCATGGGTTTGGGGGTCAGAAGCTCATGGGTTCTAACCCCACTCCGCCACTTGTCTGCTGTCTGACCCTGGGAAAGTCACTTCACTTCTCTGTGCCTCAGTTACCTCATTTGGAAAATGGGGTTGAGACCGTGAGCCCCACATGGGACTGTGTCCAACCTGATTTGCCTGTATCCACCCCAGTGCTTAGTACAGTGCCTATCACACAGTAAGCACTTAACAAATACCACTGCTGTTATTATTATTATTATTATTATTATTACTACTCTCCAAAGAGCTTAGTAGAGTGCTCTGCAGAGTAAGCGCTCAATAAATATGATCAACTGACTGATTGGGTTTGATCTGCATATATCTAGCCCAGAACTTAGTACTGTGTTTGAGAATAGTACACCCTTAACAAAGACTGCTATTATTATTGTTACTGCTATTATTATGGCAAATTGTTAATGCCGAGGAACAAAACTTCTTCAAGACACATTGTGTATGTACCTCCAATCTACAGGAGAGGAAGCTGAAACTGCAGTGAAATGGCTTTCTTGGGGAACTGGAAAATGACCATGGCCCAGTTAGATCTCAGAGCTGCTTAGTTAGTTCCTTCTGCTGGCCTTCATCTCTATGCTATGAAACCTAATAAGTGAGTAGAGAGAGTATCTAGTAGAGTCGGCATCATAACCATTGAAAGGAGTAGCGTAGCCAGGGACTTCAATATACAGCAGGAAAGGTGAAGGCAAAAGAATAGTTGCAGGAATTGAGAAGATCTGGTTTATTGCCCTCTCTGATTTCCTCCCACTTGTAAGCCACAGTCATTTAATTTTTGAAATGATTCAACCACGGGACTTTCAGTGCCAGTCAAGCACAAAGAGGCACCTCATCCTCCAAACTGGAATCTGGCAACCTTACACAGTGACACCATTGGAAGGATAATTGGTGGTGTATCTGAATGAGGCCCTGACGAGAATGCTGTAGTCAGGAGATCCAAGGAGAAAGAAATTCAGTGTTTTCTGCCCAAGCAAAGCTCTTATCTTCACTACTTAACCCTGAGATTCCATACAAACGGTTCCAAAAAGGGAGCTATCGAATCCCCAGCTGACGTGTTCTTGCACAGAATTGTTCCAAACAACGGATACAAGGAAATGACTCACATAGGCTACAGTTGGGCGTCTCGTTCAAATTCCAGCTGCTGAGTGGAGATCCGACAGGACGTTTATTTTCGGAGAAAAACCTCACCAGGACAGAGCCACCACCACCGATCTTCTTCCTTTTCCTACTCCACCCACCCTCTTCGTCGCTCCAACCCTCTGGCCTCAGGCACAGACCAGTGGTCCAACTGAAAGAAGACCAGCTGGCAGGTCCTCAGTCAGTTGATCAGATTTATTGAGCGCTTACTACATGCAGAGCACTGTACTAAGCGTGCAATGCAACAGCTGCGAAGGAGACAAAACAGCCAGGAATGTAGCAACAGCTGCCTTCAAAGGTGTTTGTACTTTCCTTTTTTAAAAACAACAACAACAACAAAAAAAACCAAACTAGTTTCAGGGATCCTTCAGACAGGGATGAATAAATAGCAAGAAGAGCTCAGCTTCTCTCCTGGATCACTGGGGGGCTGCTTCCCACAGACAAGACTGCCAATCAGTCAATCAATCAACCAGATTTATCAAGTGCTTACCATGCATAGAGCACTATACCAAGCACTTGGGAGAATGTAATATAACAGAGTTGGTAGACATGTTCCCAGCCCACAATGAGATACCACCATTCACAGACATTTGGACTGGGGGTGAGAAGAGAGGGACCCATCTCATTCCCTTAGTTCATGAGTGGTTTCTGCCACTATCTAGATTTATAAGAAAATGAGACACAAGGGGATCAGGCCCAGTGTCTCCGAAAAGGTGTCTTTAGGGAGACCACCACAGCAAGGACTTTCAGTTCAAAGATGTTGCCCCAAATGAGAAAACCAAGATTATGCCCTCATTTTCACTGCTGAATGTTCCTTCTGATCCGGGATAAATTGTCTTTTTATTTTTTAAGTGCCAACTGTATGCCAGACACTGTACTAAACCACGAGGGTAGATACAAGAAGATTGGGTGATCAGCATGGACACAGTCCATGTCTCCTGTGGGGCTCACAGTCTTAATCCTCGTTTTACAGATGAGGGAACTGAGGCAAAGAGAACTGAAGCGACTTGCCTAAGATCACACAGCTGACAAGTGATGGAGCCCGGGATTAGAATTTAGGTCCTTCTGATTCCCAGGCCTATGCTCTTTCCACTAGGCCATGCTGCTTTGCAGCTGCGTGACATTTGAACTCTTTCCTATCATTCACTTTCTCTGAAAATTTCTGTGACTGATTTTTCCAAACATATTTAGAATGTTCTCACTAAGGCAGAAATGGGAAGATAGAATGACTTCATTTTCTTAATGAATCGAAGTTTTGGTGAAGCAGGGATGCTGTTTGGCCACAGATGCCTGACCCTTGCTCAGATATTTCTGATAGCCAGTTAGCATCTGCCTGGGGAATTGGAGATGGGTGACTCCCCTCAGCCAGGTGTGTCTCTGGTCAGTAAGGGAGGCTGAGTTGTCTCCCCTGGCTGGCTCTCCAATGACAGATTGGTTACCTCTGCATCCCTGGGCTTCCTTCTCCAGTCACCTCAGCTGTCACAGCTGCCTCACCCACAGCAGTTGCTCCTGCCGTGAATGGGGATCATTCAATAATAATAATTGTGGTATTTACTAAGTGCTTACTGTGGGCCAAGCATTATACTAAGCACTGGGGGAGATACAAGATAATTAGGTTGGACACGGTCCCTGTCCCACATGAGTCCCACATTGTCCCACGTTGGCCTGGAGCGCTCTCCCTCCTCATATCCGACAGACAATTCCTCTTTCCCCCCTTCAAAGCCTTTCTGAAGGCATGTCTCCTCCAAGGGGCCTTTCCTGACTAAACTCTCTTTTCCTTTTCAACTCCCTTCTGTGTCGCCCTGACTTGTTCCCTTTATTCATCTCCCCCTCCCAGCCCCACACCGCTTATGTAGATATCTGTAATTTATTCATTTATTTACTTTTTATTGATAGTAATGCCTCTCTGCCCCTCTAGACTGTGAGATCGTTGTGGGCAGGGAATGTGTCTGTTTATTCTTATAGTGTACTCTCCCAAGCTTAGCATAGGGCTTTGCACACAGTAAGCACTCAACAAATATGAGTGAATGAGTCTCACAGTCTAAGAGAACAGGTTTTGAATCCCCATTTTACGGATGAGGAAACTGAGGCACAGAGAAGTTAAGTGACTTGTCCAAGAAGTTAAGTGACTTGTCCAAGGTCACCCAGGCAAGTGGCAGAGTTGGGATTAGAACTCTAGGGTTACCGCTTTCCCTCTGTCATTTGACAAGGTTGTTAAACTAATGTCCTATGTATGTCTTTCAGGAAATCAAATGTTCTCCAGTTTAATAAGTTGATGGAGAGGAAGGGAATTACAGTCTAGGGTTACATGGTTTATCTTACATAAGCTTTTGAAAAAGAGAACGTATTATCTGGGAAACGCAAATTGCAGGAACATTATAATGAAGTTGAACCAGAGGAAGAAAATGTTGAGGTTCAGCAGCTGCTGGTCCCAGCCTGCTCAGATGAATGGTTTGGCTGTAATATTCCTGTCCGAGACAGTCACACTGCGGTAAGATTGTGTGGTAATTAAAGCAGTATGTGAAGGGTTTGTTTAATGTCCTACTGGATATTGTTTTAATTATACAGAACTTCCAGCTCAGCTAAAGGAGAGTGGACTGAATATGTGAGAGTGAATAAACCGTAGGAAACGTAAAAGCCCTTTAGGGTTCACTTCCTCTGTTTCCAGGCCTATTTCTTCAGGCGTAGTGAGGGGAAGTAGTCATATTGTGGACATGGCAAACATAACCTAATGGCCAATGGGACCTGTGGAGAGAGGATGGAGAATACTGCTATTGTCCTCTCTCCAAACCACTTATAATAATTGCTATTATTATTATAATTCTGATTATTAGGAGGAGTAAAAGGAGTAGTATTTGTTGAATATCTACTTTGTGGGCAGGGAATGTGCCTGTTTTATTGTTATGTTGTACTCTACCAAGCGTTTAGTATAGTGTCCCGTGCGTAGTAGGCACTCAATACATACGACTGATTGTTTGGGAATATTTTTTAAAAAAGCAACAAAAACCAACAACACTCCCTTAGGAGTAGGGATTCTCCTTCAGGTCCTGGCTATCAGGGCTTAAAACTGAGATTCAAGAGATTTTTGTTTTGTGCTGTCGAGTCGTCTCCCACCAATAGTGACTCCGTGGACACATCTCTCCCAAAACGCCCCACTCTCCATCTGCAATCGTCCGTAGAGTGTTCTTGGTCAAAATACAGAAGTGGTTTACCATTGCCCACTTCCACACAAACTCGAGAAGAGACATTCTTCTCCCTTCAAAATGAAAATGATTTCCCTTGGCTATTTGCTGGAACTGGAACCTCTGTTAGTTATACTGCTCTTCCTGTCGTGAGGTCTGTAATATCATATAGGAGCTCAACAAATGGTCTAGTTTCTCTTGGCTCCTAGATTAAGCCTGCCTGGTGCTTCCTTACTTGTTCTTCTATCCTCTTTCGAGAGGTCTCTGGAAGCCTTTGTGCCTGTACCGTTTTTCCAAGTGAGCTTGGACAGCCCCAGAATTCAGAGATCTATTTCCAGGAAAAGTTTTTGATAATAATAATAATACTATTTATTAAGCACCGTTTGACAAATACTATGGTATGCATTAGGGTAAATACAAGATCCCTGTCCCATATGGAGCTCATGGTCTAAGTAGGATCCCCATTTTATAGACGAGGAAACAGAGGCACGGAGAAGTGAAGTGACTCACCCTTGGCCACACAGTAGGCAAGGTGATGGAGCTGGGATTAGAACCCAAGTCCTCTGACTCTCATATCTGTGCTCTTTGACTAGGCCACGCTGCTTCTCTATTCAGCAGAGGGTGGCCCTCAGGAAGGGAATTGGACTAGATGATGTCCCCGCCATGCTTACTCAACACTTCTATCGCTCCTCACTCCGGTTCTTTTCGTGCTAGCGCCAGACTGCTTCGGATCAGGGCTTGCTTCATTCGGCATGTGAGGCAGTGGCCTCGAGGCATGGTATCGAAGCGGATGGCAGGATGGACAGTGTGATTGATTGCCAGTGGTGAGGAATAGCAGGGCTGCTGGGATGGGTGCAGCATAAGAGGCGGTGAGCTGGCAGTATGGGTTCTGGAACATTAAGGGCAGGGAATGTGCCTGCTAATTCTGTTGTACTGGACTCTCCCAAGCACTCAGTACAGGGCTCTGCACATAGTAAGTGCTCAATAAATGCGATCGATTGATCGAGAGACGGTGGTTAAAACCTTGGAAGCTTCCAGCCTGAGTTCATTAATTCAGTCGTATTTATTGAGCACTTGCTATGTGCAGAGCTCTGTACTAGGTGCTTGGGAGAGAACAATATAACAGACACATTCCCTGCCCACAAGGAGCGGACAGTCTAGAGGGGGAGACAGATATTAACATAAATAAATAAATTACAGATATGTGCGTGTGGTGGGGCTGGGAGGGGAGTATAATGGGTCTGGAGGAAGGGGAGGAGGCCAGGGTCACCCCAAATAAGAGCTGTGGTTTTAGGGTGGGGAGGGTGGAATGGACTTCTGCAGGGCCACAGATGTCACCGAGGGCTGGCTCAGGGCAGCCGGATGGCTGAAACTGGTCCTCTATGAGTCCAGTGCTGAGTACAGTGCCCAGCGCTTAGTACAGTGCCTGGAGCATAGTAAGCGCTTAACAAGTACCATAATTATTATGGGACAGCCAACTGACCATCCTTATACTTGGCACTCCCATTTTCAGTCAGTCAGTTCAACAATGGTATTTATTGAATGCTTACTGTGTGTGGATTCCCTCATTTCCGCTTCTGGGAGGGGGCCTGATGTCCTAAGTGCTTTCCCTCCCTGGGTGGGAAGACTGACTTTATGGGTGTTGGTTAAGTGTTTTAGAGCGTTTGGGTGAGAGGGGCTCTCTGTGACCAAATTGGCTTTTATGAGCTTTTTCACGTCTCTCTCCCTTTTGGGCATTTTCCAGTGAAAAGCCACTGGAAGTCTCTCAGCTGTCGAGGCATGCTCCTGGTCTTTTCCGTTGGATATGTTAAGTAGTTACTCCAAGCTCCAGTAATCCCTTAGCACTACAGTGGGACTGAGTAATTTCTGGATTTAGCTTTCTGTCAGAGGTGTTTTAGGTGAGTTTGGAGTTGTCCTATTTCTCCTATTGAATTATAAATCCCTTGAGTGCCAGGTTTATACTCTTTTTTATGGTATTTGTTAAGCACTTAGTTTGTGCCAGGCACTGTTCTAAGATACAAGGTAATCAGGTTGAACACAGTCCATGTCCCACGGGGGGCTCACAGTCTTATTCCCCATTTTCCAGATGAGGTAACTGAGGCACAGAGAAGTGACGTGGCTTGCCCGAGGTCACACAGCAGACAAGTGCCAGAGCTGGGATTAGATCCCAGGTCCATCTGATTCCTAGGCCCATGTTTAACCACAAGGCCACACTGCTTACTCTGTTTCCTTTCCAACTCCACACAGCTACTAATGCAGCTTCTCCTTCTCAGGGTGAATGCTCAGTAAATATGTTGGCCTGACCATTCATTCATTCAATAGTATTTACTGAGCACTTACTATGTAAAGAGCACTGAACTGAGTGCCAACTGTGTGCAGAGCACTGAACTAGGCAGCTAGAAGTGTAGGTTAGAAGCAAAATACAAAATGAACAACAACAAACACTGTGCCCACCCCCACCCACCACCCCGAGTCTCTCACTCTCTTGAGAACCATGCAATCTATATGGGGGTGGGGGGGACCAGGCAGATATATATTGTGCATCCAATGGAAGTGGGAGGAAAAATATAGCAAGGATATGGAAAAATGAGTAAATGATTAAAGACGGTAAATCAGTGTATACCTAACTGCTATAATAATTATGATGGTATTTAAGTGCTTACTATGTGTCAAGCACCATTCTAAGCGCTGTGGTAGAAACAAACTAATCAGGTTGGACATAGTCCCTGTCCCACATGGGGCTCAGAGTCTTAATCCCCATTTTAGAGATGAAGTAACTGAGGCACAGTGAAGTGACTTGCCCAAGGTCACATAGCAGACAAGTGGCGGAGCCGGGATTAGAGCCCAGGTCCTTTTGACTCCCAAGCCTTTTCTCTGCCCACTAGACCACTCTGCTTCTCAACCAGGGCACAAAGTTCATGCCAATCACTTCCAGCAAAGATGGAGTTGAACATGGTTTTCCTTCCTTCCATCTCTCCAGGGATTAATTTTTCCGAACTGATCACGGGGAAGCTAATGCATCTTGGATTTATTCATGTTTTCAGCAATTTCCACTGACACCTGGGTTGTGTCCTCCTTTTCAGTGCCCAAGAAGCTCCTGCATGAGAGCCAGGCAAGGCCAACCAAATTCCAAGATCTTCACTCCCCACCTCATCTTCCTGGACAGCCGCGAGCTCAAGATCCCAACGTCATCAGGGATGGTGTGTTCTTTGCGGACGCCTCTCCGTTTCTGATTGAGTCCATCCTGCCAGGTAACGACGGCGATGCAGACATTGCCTACCCTGCGGGCAAGGGGGAACGGAGATACAAAATTGTTGGAGATAGCTATTGGTGAATTCCATCCAGGTGTGCACAGAGGTTCAGAAACCCCACTTTCGTGACTGCAACCGTAGAAGAATTGTTGGAAAGGAGAGATTCCGTTTGTGTCTGGGATTTTGTGGTTTGGGTGATTTCTTCATGCTTGGAACTAAGCAGTCTACGGCCCTGTGCTTTTGTAGGGGGAGTCAAAGTCTAGATTGGGATCCAATTTGACATAGGAACTGAGGCACAAAAGCGTGGGAAAGAAAGGTGATCTTGGGTCAGTGGTCTCTTTCCTTCTTTCTGTTAGTTTGGGAATGGTAGCTCTGAATCTGGGATGCTAAGCCCTCCTGCTTAGCTCCCTATGGGGCGATAAGCACTTCCCAAACCTGTGTTGAGCAAGTCCACTGGAACAGATGCTTTGGACATAACCCGAGGCTGCTGACCCCTCTAGGGAATAATCACGTGGAGCTGTTTTCACTGCTCTGATTTTTCCAGTTTAATTTGAAATTCATTCAGTTGTTCATTCAGTCATGTTTATCGAGTGCTTACTGTGTGCAGGACACTCTACTAAGCGCTGGGCGGGAGTAAAATATAACAATAAACAGACACATTCTTTGCCCAAAACAATTTGAAATGATTGAGTGACCTAGTCCCCAAAACCACACTTTCCTTGGGAATTTCTTGTCAGTTCCCTCTTGCCCCAGCTCTGAGAATGAAGTGGTGGATTTGAGGAATTGGACAAGATCTTACAACAGAAGAAGCAGTCACTCAATAGTAGTAAATATTGTGTCATTTATCAAGTGCTTCTTATGTGACACTTACTGTACTAAGCACTGGGTTGGTACAACATAATCATGTCAGACACAGTAACTGCCCCACATGGGACTCACAGTCTAAGTGGGAGGGAAAACAGGTATTGAACCCTCACTTTACAGATGAGGAAACTGAGGCCAGGTGACTTACCCAAGCCACACTGCTTTCCTGTTTTTATTTTATTGACATTCCCCGAGTCCTTCCAGCAAGAGGCATGTTTTTTGTGAAAGTGATTGAAAGGTTGACTCTAATTTACCGCAAGCTCATTGTGAGCATGGAACGTATCTACCAGTTATATTGCATCGTACACTCCTAAGTGCTTAGTACAGTGCTCTGCACATCATGAGTGCTTGATAGATACCGTAAATTGACTGCTAGGTTTACTGTGGTCACCCAGAGGACCTGATGTGCTTGTGGCAGCTGGGGGATATTGCTCAGAGACCATCTTACTCGGCAAGAGAACGATTTTGGAAGAAACGCGTTGGGTCCATGGCTAAGAGGAGGTGGCCCAGCAGAGAGGTGCCCAGAAGGCAGTTTATCACATGGGTCGCCAACCCTGCCCTCTTCGTCCTTTGGCAGAGTGGGACGAGGGGCTGCCTTGCAACCGTGAGATCAGAAGGGAAGGAGAATAATAATAATAGTATTTGTTAAGCACTTACTATGTGCAAAGCACTGTTCTACACGCTGGGGGGGATACAAGGTGATCAGGTTGTCCCACTTGGGGCTCACAGTCTTAACCCGCTCAATCCGCCCCCCTCGTATCGAGCATTGGCGGTGGAGTAGGGGCCGGCTGAAAGAAAGTCAGATGCAGAGACCGTCCTGACCCCCAGAACCCGGGGTGAGATGGGGGAGAACAGTCAATCTTCTGTGTCGATCGGCTCTTGCTCCCAGATGACCTACCGTGCCGGGCCCCTGGGATGCTCCCATCTCTCCTGGCCTGGAACAGAAGGCCATAAGAGGAAGCAAGCGGTTTGAGCAGCAGGATGGTGAGCAGTTGGAGAAGCAGATCTCTTGCTCACGCACACAAACATGCACACACTTCCACCCATCCCCACCACCTTAGCATCACTCTGTTCTAGCTGGGGGAAGCAGCATGGTGCAGTGGCTAGGGACTCGGAGGGTCATGGGTTCTAATCTCAGCTCCGCCTCTTGGGCGAGTCACTTCTTGCTTCTCTGCGCCTCAGTTACCTCACCTGTAAAATGGGGATTAAGACTGTGAGCCCCTTGTGGGACAGGGGCTGCGTCCAACCCAATCTGCTTGTATCCACCCCAGCAGTTGGTACAGTGCGTGGCACAGAGTAAGCGCTTCACAAATACCACATTATTATTGTCATTATTGACACTGTTGAAAGCCTGTGAGAGGACAACCCCTCTAGACTGTAAGCCCCCTGCGGGCAGGGAATGTGTCTGTTATATTGTTATGTCGTATTCTCCCAAGGGCTTAATGCAGTGCTCGGCACACACAGTAAGCGCACAATAAATACAATTGACTGATTGATCCACAGCCTTGTCCTTGTCTTCTGGAAACACGAAGCCCAGGTGGTGTCTCCAGGACTTGTTCTGGTGACCCAGCCTCTTAATGAGGGTCTGAAACCCCCCTTTGGTAGGGGTCTTGCATTGCTGACTCATATTGATGTTCTCTTGGGCCTTTTGGATTGAGTAGAGTAACCCTCTCTGTTCCGTCCCAGCTTAAAGACTGCTCACCTGCAAATTGGAATTTAGCCACTGATAAAGAGTGAGTCCTCTGAAGGGTGTTTATTTACTGTCTATGCCTCTGAAAGCGTTCTTACTTCTTGGCCGGTAAGAGAACCCACTCCCACGTGGATACCACTTGCTGCCGTAATACAGCAGGAGTCGCCTACTGGAGAATTATTTAGAGAGCGATTATCCAGTGGGTGAATTATCCAGCCTTTAGTATATTTTACAGCTTTGCAAGAATGTAGGAAGAGGGGAGACCAATCGGTAGGCTGCTTGTTATGGTGCAGGGTGGGGGACGGGGCTGGAGAAGGCTGAAATTATCAGCTCAAATAAGCTTTTGAGAATGCCTGCTTTGGGGCAGCTAAAGAGGTTCAGTCGAGAAAATGAAAGAAATGGAGGCTTTGTCCCTTTCCACATCTCTGCCTTAGAAGTGATCTAGGGACTGTATTAAGTGCTGCGGTAGACACAAGAAAATCAGGTTGAACACAGTTCCTGTCCCACATGGGGCTCCCAGTCTCAATCCCCATTTTCCAGATGAAGTAACTGAGGCACAGAGAAGTGAAGGGACTTGCTCAAGGTCACACAGCAGACAAGTCATGGAGCGGGATTAGAATCCATGGCCCTCTGACTCCCCAGGCCCCATGCTCTATCCACTCTGCCATGTTGGTTCTCCTAGAGCACTGTGGCATCTTTTGCACTCCCCACAAGGTAGCTTTGGTGAAGATGCTAAAGCTTTGTGCTGCATGGCAAGGCTGACGTGGAGTCTCCAGTAAGAGAAGAGGGAATTCAAGGAAAGGGGTCCAGACAGCTTCTACAACAGCATTGGCCTCCACAACAAAAAGTTTAACACTGATTCCAATAGGGGCTAGCCTGATCTATCAATCAGTGATATTTATTTTGCACTTACTATATGCAGAGCACTGTATTGAGAAGCAGCGCGGCTCAGTGGAAAGAGCACAGGCTTGGGAGTCAGAGGTCATGGGTTCTAATCCCAGCTCCACCACTTGTCAGCCGTGTGACTTTGGACAAGTCACTTAACTTCTCTGTGCCTCAGTTACCTCATCTGTAAAATGGGGATTAAGACTGTGAGCCCCATGTGGGACAACCTGATCACCTTGTATCCCCCCCAGTGCTTAGAACAGTGCTTGGCACATAGTAACCGCTTAATAAATGCCATTATTATTATTATTACTAAGAGCTTGGGAGAGTACCTATAACAGAGTTGATAGGCAGTCCATGCCCCCGACGAGTTTACGGTCTAGAGGAAGACACAGACATGATTATAAATGAATAAATTGTGGATATGTACATAAGTGCCATGGGGCTATGGGAGGGATGAATTAAGGGTGAAAATCTAAGTGCAGAAGGGAGTGGGAGAAGGGGAAATGAAAGTTTAGTCAGGGAAGACTTATTAGAGGAGATGTGCTTTTAATAAGGTTTTGAAGGCAGAGAGAATGATTTCCTGTTGGATATTAAGAGGGAGGGCATTCCAGGCCAGAAGCAGGATGTGGGGGAGAGTTAGGCGAGATTGAGGTACAGTGAGTAGATTGGCATTAGAGGAGCAAAATGTGTGGACTGGACTGTAGTAGGAAAACCACGAGGTAAGATTGGCTGGGGGCAAGGTGACTGACTGCTGAAGGTAAGGAGTTTCTGTTTAATGTGGAAGTGACAAGGCAACCACTGGAGGTGGTTGAGGAGAGGGGAAACATAGACTGAATGGTTTTGTAGAAGCCTTCCCTTCTCCCTCTCCCTCCCTCCCTCAGGGGCCAAAAAGCGATGCTCATTGAGAGGATCTCAGATTCAGCGACCGGCTTTCATGTGATCGCTCCAGGTCAGACTGAAAGCTCACTGTGGGCAGGGGATGTGTCTGTTTATTGTTAGATTGTACTCTTCAAAGTACTCAGTTCAATGCTTTGCACACAGTGAATGCTCAGTAAATATGATTCAATGAATGGAAGTCAGGACAGCTGTCAGGGACTGGGTTTCTTTGATGTTTGCAATTGTGACATCTACTTTAAATTGATCTCTTGGGGCCAGTGACCTGAACAAGCTCTTGGTACAGTGCTTTGCACACAGTAAGCGCTCAATAAATACGATGGAATGAATAAACAAGCTACAGGGGGCTCCCCAGTTGTGCTCTTAGGATTGGTTACGTGAAAATGAGGGTTTAAAACAAAAGTGATGAACCAACCAAGTGTTACCTTCCATGTGGGGGTCATACGGAATGCAGTCATGCTTTTCCAACATCCACGCTGGTGGCCGAAACAATCAATAGCAATCCAAAATTAGGGATGCAAACATGACAAATACAAGTAAGGGACCATTAGGCAATATATGTGCCAATCACCCAATCTGAATGGGACCTTTTATGGGTACATATGTAAATATTTCATTTTCCAAGTGTTTTCTTTCTCTTCCAATTTAGTGTTCACAAACTAAAGACCTAGCATTAATCTAATGTCAGAGAACAGACAGCTGTAGAAATGGGTTTTGAATCTCTCAGTTCAAGTCAGTGAAAGCATGTCAACGATTAAAGAGGTGGGGAAGGAGAGAGTGAAAGGAGGGAGATGTTTAAGCCCAGATAAACTCTGCTCAGACTTGCAAAGCCAGAGTGTGTATCATTAAGTGAGAGATTGCTCCAAGAAATGCCAGCATTAAAATTTGTTAGTACTATCACAAGAGACTACTAAATGTGCTTTTATTGTAGTGGAGTCTGCTATTGTTTATGTAGCACTGCCAAATGCCATGCTCCTGCAAGTGTAAGTCTTCGTTGTTCATGCTGCTGGGTTAGCATGGACTCTTATTTACTCTTCAAGCCCTGGGATCTTAGGCAAATAATAGCTATGGTACTCGTTAAGCTCTTGCTATATGCCAAGCACTGTTCTAAATCCTGGGAATAGGCACTGGGGGAATGCCAAGTATCATTGGGAACGTTTACATCACAGGCAAGAGGCACGATAATAATAACTGTGCTATTTGTTAAGTGCTTACTGTGTGCCAGGCACTGTACTAAGCTCCAGGGTGCATACAAGCAAATAGGTTGGACACAGTCCCTGTCTCACATGGGGTTTGTCACAGTCTCAACCCCCATTTTACAGGTGAGGTAACTGAGGCCCAGAGAAGTGAAGTGACATACCCAAGGTCACACAGCAGACAAGTGGAGGATCTGGATTAGAACCCACACCCTTCATTCATTCAGTCATATTTCTTAAGCACTTACTGTGTGCAAAGCATTGTACTAAGCTCTTGTAAGAGTACGATATAACAACAGACACATACTCTATTTTACTTGTACATATTCTATTTATTTTATTTTGTTAATATGCTTTGTTTTGTTCTCAGTCTCCCCCTTCTAGACTGTGAGCCCACTGTTGGGTAGGTACCGTCTCTATATGTTGCCAACCTGTACTTCCCAAGCGCTTAGTACAGTGCTCTGCACACAGTAAGCACTCAATAAATACGATTGAATGATTGATTGAATGAATGAATGAATGAATTCCTGCCCACAGTGAGCACCTTCTGAGTCCCAGGCCCATGTTCGACCCACTGTGCCATGCTGATGGCTCTGGTCATCTCAGCTGTGACTTGGAGCAAGACTTTGTGCGTGTTTGCGATCAACAGACCCCAAGTGTTATGGACGATTTCCTCCATCCCAGCTTTCTGCGCAAACCTGTTGGGCCCTACGAGGGCTTAGCTGGAGGAAAGGTTTGGAGTGATGCTTTGCATAATGCTGGAATTTATGAACGAGGCCGCTGAGGGGAAACTGCAGAACTACCTAACTGTATTCCTCTTTGGCAAAGTGAGCGGGAAAGGGCATCAGGCAAAACGAATGAGGGATTATGAGTCAGTAGCCCAATCATCACCCAGACTAGAACTGGACCAGATTCTTAATGGTCTGCTCCCCTGTGGGACTTGCCACCTCTGGACTTTCACCGGATAAGGAGCACAGGACTGGGAGTCAGGAGAGTCTAGTTCTATTCCCAACTTCTCTGCCGACTGCCTGCTGGGTGACCTTAGGGAAGTCACTTAATGTGGTTTCTTTGTCTGTAAAATGGGGATAAAATACCCATTCTCTCTCCTTCTTAGGATATGAGTCGCAGGAGGGACACGATTGTGTCTGATTTGATTATGTTGTACCTACCCCAGGACTGGGCATATAGAGTCTAATAAGTTCCACTATAATTATGATGATGATTATTATTTAAGGCATTTTTAATGGCCCCTATGCTTTTCATGCACTTATGGAGGTCACTTCCCCTCACCCCCACACACACCAAATTCATCTGTGGGCCAGCCCTCCCAGAGGGTCAACCGCAGATGTCTGGCCCCAAATTTGCTGTCCTGTCCCATGCCACGTCCCTTCAAACCCCCAAACCTAGAACATTTCTCTGGAGACCCCCTAACTGCCCTGCTGGCCCTCACTTTTGCTCTGGAGCCACTGTACTCTCCACCCAGGATACTGTCCACACCCCGGGCACCACTGCCCATGGACGACCACTTTCACATTTTGGGCCACTTCCTTGCTGATGCCTGTTGGTGCCCCTGCCTTTCTGTTATCCCCCTTGCCTCCCTCCCCTTTCAGGGGTGCTCCCTAAAAAATTTCCCTCACTTCCTGTCAGAGTCTGGTACCAATCACCTAACCCTCCCTGATGCCAACCAAGACTAGGGGGAACCATTCTAGATGGATTGCAATTTTTTCCTTTCATCTCCTCCCCTTCCCCTTTGTAAGCTCCTCGAGGAGAGGGATTGCATCTACTAGCTCTATTGTATTCTCTCAAGTGCTTAGTTCAATGCTCTGCAGGAAGAAACCTCTCAGTAAATATCAATCACTGGATTGATTGTTCTGCACAGATTAACTCTCAGTAAATGCTATTTGACTGACTCCCAGCTGACCTCTTGCTCCTCCTTTTCCCTTATCTTTTTTCCTCCTTATACCTGTTCCTTTTCCTCTCTCTATCTCTTTTCTCTAAACAGCTGCCTTCTCTCCATACCCTCAACATTTCCCTCTTCCTCTCCCCATCCCTACCCCTTTTTATGGTATTTGTTAAGTGCTAACTAGGTGCCAGTCACTGTACTAAGCACTGGGTAGAGCTAAGCTAATCAGGTTGGACACAGTCCCTCTCCCACATGTGGCTCACAGTTTTAACCCCCTTCTGACAGATGAGGTAACTGAAGCAAGGGGCAGAGCTGGGATTAGAACCCAGGTCCTTCTGTCGCCCAGGCCCATGCTCTATCCAGTAGGCCACACTGCTTCTCATCCCTTTCATGGCCACTGTCTCCCTCTCATTCCCTTCTCCTTCCGGGGAGGAACTGGACACCTGCAAGTTGAGCCTTCCAGCCTTCTCTGAGCCTCAGTTACCCCATCTGTAAAATGGGGATTAAGACTGTGAGCCCCATGTGGGACAACCTGATCACTTTGTATTCCCCCAGCGCTTAGAACAGTGCTTTGCACATAGTAAGTGCTTAACAAATGCCATTATTATTATTATTATTATTACTATTAAGTTGTAGGCAGGTGGTCCAGCTGCTGGTGAACTGTTCCAGCTTCTTCCCTTCCTCTAGACAGTAAGCTCATTATGGGCAGGGAATGTGTCTGTTATATTGTTCTCTCCCAAGAGCTTAGTACAGTGCTCTGCACACAGTAAACGCTCAAGAAATATGATTGGCCGACTAACAGGGGAACCTGCTGAGCAAACCCAAGCCTGGGAGCTGAGTGCTCATTTTGGGGAGGGAGTGTGTCTATTTATTGCTATGTTGTCCTCTCCGAAGCTTAGTACAATGCTTTACACACTGTAATTAATTAATTGTGGTACTTGTTAAGTGCCTACAATGTGCCCAGCGCTGTCCTAAGCGCTGGGGTGGATACAGTATATGCAGGTCAGACACAGAGCTCACAGTCTAAGTTGGAGGAGAGCAAGTAAGCACTCAATTAAGTGCTCAGTGCAGTGCTTTGCACACAGTAAGTGCTCAATAAATACAATTGAGTGAATGAATGAACAATAAATACGATTGAATGAAGGAATGAATGAATAGGCAGGCAGCCACGGCTGGGGTCCAGCCGGAGACCTGAGACCACGAGTGACTGCTGGTCTTCTTGGGCCCCGGCTGACCATTCATTCATTCATTCAGTTGTATTTACTGAGTGCTTACTGTGTGCAGAGCACTGTACTGAGCTCTTGGAAAGCACAATTCAGCAACAGAGACAATCCCTACCCAACAACGGGCTCACAGTCTAGAAGGGGGGAATAATAACAGGTATTTGTTAAGTGCTTACTATGTGCCAGGCACTGTACTAAGCGCTGGAATGGACACGAGCAAATTGGGTTGGACACAGTCCTGGTCCCTCGTGGGGCTCACAGTCTCAACCCGCATTTTACAGATGAGGTAACTGAGGCCCAGAGAAGTGAAGGGACTTGTCCAAATCCCACAGCAGACAAATGGTGGATCAGGGATTAGAACCCATGACCTCATGGTTCCCAGGCCTGTGCTGTATCCACTATACCTTGGCACTCCCATTCTTTGTGGCGGGAGACTGAGCCACCTTCAAATAATTAGTATTTTGGGATTAGCCCGGTCTGGGCAAACAGATCAAGGTACAGTGAGAGCCCACGAGATCTGATAAGGTCTGAAAGGGTCTCTTTTAGTCCGGAGGAATTAACAACCTTCTTTACTCCAGTCTTCAACAAATAAAATCCAATCATTAACCTGCGTTCACTCACCTCTCTGAGAGGGAGGTTGGGTCCTGAAAAAAGCGCAAGAAGCTAAAGAGGGAAGCACAAAGCCCGGACTGATGCGGTCCTCTCTGCTAGGGTGGGGGGCACTTGATGAGATCTGGGCCGGTTACCAAACAGGACCCGAGACACCATGAGGACCGTCAGGGTGCTCTGCACGCAGTCAGCGCTCAATAGATACAACTGAATGAACGAATGACAGCCAGGCCCCCTGAAACCCGCGTTTCGAGTAATGACGAGATCTGCTGGATGGATCCAGCGCCGATCAAAGGCGGCTTTGATTTTTTCCAGAATGTGATTACGGGTCTCTGCCAAACGCCCAGTCTTCTTCTGTGGGTGTGGCTGGCCAGTGACACGTGCAGCACTTTGGGGAGGGGGCCACGAGGGAGAGAGGTAGGAGATGCCACTCTTTCCACAGATGGCCCGGGCAGGGCGGCTTGGTCTCAGAAGCCGGAGGCTCCGGCGCCCAGCTGGCAGAGCACGGTAGGCCAGTTGAGGTTGAGCGGGGACCGGGCCGAACCCTGTGATATCAGATGTGTTTTATCGCCCGCTGGCTTTTGTCCCCCGAAACAGAGAAGAAGAAAGGGAGGTCGGCGGCCTTTGACCCAGAAGACCCACTCCCCGTGCCTTTTCCCGTGGACGAGAGAGCGCGGCCCAGTCTGAACGGCAGCATGGAGCCCATGGGCGTGAGCACCGAGATGGCTCTGTTCAGCAACATTCTGGCCGCCTATTCATTTATCACAGGTAGGTCGACCGCCTATTATCCATCCCCATTTCCCACAGCTCCTCTTCCAAACAGACTCCTTTCGGGGTTGGGAGGGGTGAGGGTAGCGGTTTCCTGCCCCTTCCGTCTGCTCCTGCCTCCGTGGGTGATTTCCCAGAATGGTTTGGACAGAGGGAAGGCGGGACTGGAGCTGGTGCCCAGAGCCTTTTGTGTTGCTCTGCTTCCTTTGGCTCTGTGCTCACCTGGAGTTAAGTACCAGGTAAACTAAGAGGCGGGGATTAGTCGTAATGCCCCCTTCCCCCGAGACGAAAGGTGTTTTGCTTCAGGAGGCAAGTTCCCCCTTCTGTAATGTGGAAAATGATGGGCCTGGAGAGCTTCTCCTTGCTTAAAAAGATTTGGCTTCTCTGCAGCTGGAGAGCGAAAAATGAAGTCACTTCAGATGCTGCGGCTGAGTGTAATTATTTACTGAAAAGTAACGGTGTTGGGGGTAGGGTGTCTTCTCAACTGGGCTTGCCACCATGCGCCCCCGTTTTCTGAGCTTCTTTGGAGGAACGGTTGAAGCCTTGGTCACCTTGTGGTTAAAGGCAATTCTAGGAACCTGAGCTTGACCCGTTTTCAAATAAGAATTCTGGGTTTTTGTCCCTGCTCCGCTACTTGCCTGCTGTGTGATCTTGGGCAAGTCTCTTAACATCTCTGTGCTTTAGTTTCTTCATCTGTAAAATGGGGGATAAAATACCTGTTCTCCCTCCTCCTTAAACTGTGAGGCCCGTGTGGGACAGGGACTGTGTCGAATGTCATTATCTTGTATCTACCCCTGCGCTTAGCACAGTGCTTGGCACATGGTAAATGCTTTATAAATACCACAGTTACGATTACTATGAAGTGCTCATCACTTTTCATTCTCCCCCTCTAGGCCATAAGCTTGTTGTGGGCAGGGAATGTGTCTGTTCAATGTTATACTGTACTCTCCTAAGCGCTTAATACAGTGCTCTGCACATGGCAAGCGCTCAAATACCATTGACTCGCATGGTTCAGGAATCTGGTTCTAGTTCTTTTCCACTTTTGACTCAGACTATGAGGTGAGTTCGAGCTATTCCTCCTGGAGAAGGGTCTTTTTCTGCAACATTTAATTATTATTATTAGTATTAATACAACGAATACTACTACTAATAATAGTGTTATTTTTTTTAACGCTCACTAGGTGCCAGGCACTGAACTAAGCGATGGGGTGGATACAAGCAAATTGGGTTGGACACAGTCCCTGTCCCACAAAGAGCTCACAGTCTTAATCCCCATTTTACAGATGAGGTAAGTGAGGCATAGAGAAGTAGAGTGACTTGCTCGAGGTCAAACAGCTGGCAAGTGGCAGAGCTGGGTCTCAGGCAGTCGCCCAGGGCTGGTCTGTTGACCGCTTGGAGGTCCGTGGCGATTAGGGTGGGCTTGGAAGCTCTGACCTTCCAGTTTCAGTTGGAGCAGGCATCTCGCACCAACGGGATCCTCGACTTCAGAAACGAACATTCCTTCTGTGTTGAGGGTGACCTGGCCTCTTGCCTGAATTCTTTCCCAAGTTTGGCGGTTTCGAAAGGAGAGCAAACGTCTACCCGAGCCGTCAGGCTCCGGCTTTCCAGATGCCAGTTAAAGTGTCCCTGCTCACCCTAGAATAATAATAATAATGTTGGTATTTGTTAAGCGCTTACTATGTGCCAAGCACTGTTAGAAGCATCTTGGTTCAAACTCCCAAACGGATGCGCTCAGCTCAGCCCGGGGCTCTCAAGTTCATTCATTCAGTCGTATTTATTGAGCACTAACTGTGTGCAGAGCGCTGTACTAAGCTCTTGGGGAGAGTACAATAGAACAATAAACGGACACATTCCCTGCCCACAGCAAGCTTACAGTCTAGATCAGCCTGGCCCCCAAAACCGCGGTCGGGCACCGACCGGGTCAGGGGACTATGGGCTGGATCTTGCGGAAAGGGCAACACAGACAGGACCAGGCGAAGCCCTCTTTTCAAAAGAGACAATTTTTCAACAATGTTAGAGAAGCAGCACTGTGTCCTAGTGAATAGAGCACAGGCCTGGGAGTCCGAAGGACCTGGCTTCTAATTCCGGCTCCGCCGCTTGTCTGCTGTGTGACCTTGGACGAGTCACTTCACTCCTCTGTAAAACGGGGATTAAGACTGTGAGCCCCAAGTGGGTCACGGACTCTGTCCGACCTGATTAGTTCGTATCTGCTCCAGCGCTCAGTACAGTGCCTGGCACATAGTAAGCGCTTAACAAATACCATTAAAACGCCACCACCGCCTTTATGGGCAGATTAGCTCACTGAAACTCCTCATGTCGTGGGCTATAGGACGTGGCCCCCAGTATCACAGTGGCAACTTTGTGGGTGCCAAACTTTGCTCTTGTGTCCACCTTGGGGCAGGAAAGAAGCAGGTTAAATCAATCAATCGTATTTATTGAGCGCTTACTATGTTAAAGGACAAGGAGCTTGGAAGCTCTGGGTTTGGCGGGCATTAAGGAGACAAGTAGATTTTTGAAACTCCAGCGGTGACAGTTCCTTGTCCGCTGGATGCAGCTCAGGTTTTCTTTGCAATCGCTTGGCTATTATTAATTCCTCACATGTCGAGGGCTGTAACTCACTGAGCTCTCTTGACTGCGTGGTTGTTTGTTTATTTTTTATCTCATGATGGTTATCGAAAATGTTTAGCCGGCCGACACGTGGCACTGCTGATCTTTTCCCCTGGCGCTGGTATTTCTTGCCTTTTCCCAAGAACAGGTTGCTCTTTTCTCTCTGTCCGGGGTGACCCCAGTCAAGATGGGCCCCAGGAGGGTTTTTGATGCCCACCCCCACCCTGTCCCAGCCTTCTAACCTTGGCCCTATCCAGTGAGTGTTGGTCTTGGGAATAAAGGAAGCTCTCACTGAGAGTTGGGAACTCCACCGGTGATTCTGCGGAATTGGAAGCAGTGTGGCCCAGCGGGAGGAGCAAGGGCCTGGGAATCAGAGGACCTGGGTTCTAATCCCAACTCTGCCACTTGGCTGTCGTGCGACCTTGTGCTAGCTACTTGCCATCCGTATCCTCACCTATAAACTGGGGATTCAAAACCTGTTCTCCATCCCTCTTAGACTGTGAGCCCCACATGGACCCGGGACTGTGTCCAACTTTGTATCTACACCAGGGCTTAGGCCAGTGCTTGGCACATAGTAGGCGCTTACCAAACGGCACCGTCGTTATGATCATTGCCTCCATCCCTTGGATGGTCTGGCCTTGTTTGGTAGGAAGAGCGGCTGGCTCCGGGTGGGTGGGCCCACCGGGATTCATTCATTCATTCATTCATTCAATCGTATTTATTGAGTGCTTACTGTGTGCAGAGCACTGTACTAAGCGCTTGGGAAGTACAAGTTGTACTTGTACACTCGGGATGTGAGTGGTTGCTCACCTCCAGAGACATCAAGACTCCTGGCATTATGGCCACCCCAGCAAGCGAGGGATGGGTGCTTCCCGCTTCTGACCCGGCCTAGTAAATAGAGCCCGGGCTTGGGAGTCGGAAGGTCATGGGTTCTAGTCCCGGCTCTGCCAGGACTGCTGGGTGACCCTGAGCAAGTCACTTCATTTCTCTGGGCCTCAGTTACCTCATCTGAAAATGGGGATTGAGATTGTGTGCCCCATGTGGGACACGGACTGTGCCCAATCCCATTTGCTTGTATCCACCCCAGCGCTTAGTACAGTACCTAGCACACAGTAAGTTCTTAACAAATATTATTATTATTCTGTTGCAAGGACTGGAAGCTCTCCACCGATCCAGCAGGGGAGTACCAGGCAGGGCAGCACACCTTGGTCCTGCCTTCCCAAATAGATCATTCACCCATCCCCAGGACAGGGAATGCCTCAGAGTTGCAGGGCTACTTTGTGGAAACCTGGGTGTGGGGATCCAGGACTCCTGACCTCTAGACTGTAAACTCACTGTGAGCAGGGAATGTCTCCATTTTATTGGAGAAGCAGCATGGCTCAGTGGAAGGAGCCTGGGTTTGGGAGTCAGAGGTCATGGGTTCTAATCCCGACTCTGCCACTTGTCAGCTGTGTGACTTTGGGCAAGCCATTTAACTTCTCTGGGCCTCAGTTACCTCCTCTGTAAAATGGGGATTAAGACTGTGAGCCCCATGTGGGACAACCTGATCACCTTGTATCCCCCGCCCCCGGCGCTTAGAACAGTGCTTTGCACATAGTAAGTGCTTAACAAATACCATTATTATTATTATTGTACTCTCCCAAGTGCTTCATAGAATGCTCTGCACACAGAAAACCAAAGCGCTAAAGAAATACAACTGACTGACTGACTCCTCGTTTACTCTCTGTAGTCTGTAGGCTGTCCCTGCCCTCTGGAATCTGATACCAAGCCGTCTGATAGTGCCACTGTCTGCTCTAGGACAATCCACTTTCTTATTTTTTGTGTGGTTTAAACACTGTTCTAAGCACTGGTATGGATACAAGTGAATTAAATTGGACACAGTCCCTGTCCCAAATGGGACTCAGAGTCTAAGTAGGAGGGAGAATAGGAGAACTGAGGCAAGAAGGTAAGTGACTTGCCCAAGGTCACGCAGCAAGCATTTGGCAGCACCAGGATTAGAACCCAGGTCCTCTGACTCCCAGGGCCGCGCTCTTTTCACTAGGCCATGCTGCTTTCGGGGAAGGTTACATTGCTTTGGTTTATTTGCTGCTTATGCAATCTGGTGGTTTCACAAAATGACTTAATTACACAGGCACCGTCAAATTGGGGCTGAAACGATTAGGTGTCGGTTTTGGGAGGGTGGGGCACGGACGTAGCACCCTCTTGGGTGGGAGAACAGGCTCTTCCTGTGGTCTTTAAGGGACATAACTCAGCACGTGGCTCACTGACTAAACGGCGGACTGGGAACCCCTTAAACCTCACTTGCTCCGTGACTCTCCAAGGGAAGTTCTTCTTGGTGAGGGATGAAGAAACCTTTCCTTGGCAAAGCACGGTAACCACAATCATGAAGTGTGTCACAAGCACCATGACTACATAGATAGCCTAGGGAGGACCAGAAGCCAAGGACGGGAGAGCTGATTGCCTTGAAGATTAAAACATCATCCTTACTTCAGTCAATCAATCGGATTTATTGAGTGCCCGTTGTTGCGTAGGGACGGTCTCTATATGTTGCCGATTTGTACTTCCCAACCGCTTAGTACAGTGACCTGCACGCAGTAAGCCCTCAATAAATATGATTGAATAAATGAATGTGCAGAGCACTGTACTGCTTGGGAGAGTACAACACAACGCTACTTGATATCCAGTAATCTGAATCAGATATCCTGATCCCGGGGCAGAGGGGGAGAGCTGGACTGTGATTTTATATTCTGCTTAATTTTGTTCTCGAAATCGGACGAGGGTGTAACAAGCTGCCCCAGGGCTCTTAAGGCCAGGCTGGATTACATGTAAATCAGATTCCCAAGGCCTGCCCTCTAGGATGCTACATCTTAGAGACAGCCACAGAGGTGCTTTGCACATAGTAAGCGCTTAACAAATACCATTATTATTATTATTATTATTACTCAGAGTGGTGGTATTCTTGATTTGGAGGTGAAGGTTCAGGGGCAAATGGAGAGCAGAGGGCCTGGGGAAGGAGGAAAACAAAAGGGGAAGAGAAGGGACTAGCACACCACCTAACCAAAGTCAGCATTCCTCTGGGTCCCTTGAACTGAATGGAGGAGATGGTGATAGTTTTGGAAATCTCTCCGCCCCTTGTCTTTCTAGACAGGAATATAGCGAATTTAGCCTGGGATCAGGAAAGACTCCCTCACTGGTTTGAGAAGCAGGGTGGCCTGGGAGCCAGAGGACCTGGCTCTGTTGCTTGTCTGCTTTGTGACCCCAGGCACGTCACTCCACTTCTCTGGGCCTCAGTTACCTCATCTGTAAAATGGAGATTTTGACTGGGTGCCCTACGTGTCCAACCTGATTAGCTTGTTTCTACCCCAGTGCTTAGTACAGTGCCTGACCCATAGTAACCGCTTTCGAATACTATTGAAAAAAGTATAACCCCATATCATTGTGATAACTGCGCTTTACTGAGGGGAACTACTTTTACATTTCAACCATCCGATACTTTGAAAAAGCCATCAGGGATGGAGGGAGTAAAGGCAGGGCTGACTTTGGGGGGTAATTAAAGTAAGCAACCGCCTCGGTGCGACATGATAGGGAAGGAAGCTTGGGTCCTCACAAAGACGGCGGCTACCTGGACCCTCACAAAGATGGTAACTGCCATGGTTCCTCTCAACCATGGCTGGTCTGGGACTCCAAATTACACCCCATTAATGGCTCACTTCTGGCCCCCCATCATGTTTCGCTGTCTGCCTCCGCCACTTCCATTAGCAGGTCCCTTTGGAGTGACAATATTTTGCAGATTTGGAAGTGAAAATCTCACTCAATAATTAAGTGTAAACTGAATCCAGGCAGCAGGAGGGTTATAAGCAGGTTAAATCGTTTTCTCTCCCCACTCCAGTTCATGCTTCATTCTGCTCCTCGGATCATTTTTCTACAAAAACGTTCAGTCCACATTTCCCCGCTCATCAAGAACCTCCAGTGGTTGCCCATCCTCCTCTGTATCCAACAGAATCTCCTTAACAATGGCTTTATAGCACTCAAATCTCCTTGCCTCCTCCCACCTCCCCTTACTACTCATCCTATTAGAACCCAGCCTGCACACTTAGCTTCTCTAATGCCAGCCTACTCACTGTACCCGTCTTATTTATCTTGCTGTCAACCTCTCACCCACATCCTACCTCTGGCCTGCAACTCCCTCCCTCTTCATATTGGACCATTACTCTCCCCACCTTCATAGCCTTATTGAAGGCACATCTCCTCCAAGAGGCCTTCCCTGACAGCCCTCATTTCTGCTTTTCCCACTCCCTTCTGTGTGGTCCTAATCTCTCCTTTCATTCATCCCTCCCATAGCCACATAGCACTGGTGTCCTGTAATTTTTTAATTTATATTAATGTCTGTGTCCCCCTCTAGACTGTAAGCTCGCTATGGGAAGCGACCGTGTCCACCTGCTCTGTTATAATGTAATAATAATAATAACAATAATAATTAAGGTACTTAATTAAGGCCTACTATGTGCCAAGCACTGTTGTAAGCATTGGGGTAGATTCAAGTTAATCAGGGTGGACACAGTCCATGTCCCGCTAAGGGTTAATCCTCTTAATCCCCATTTTGCAGATGAGGTAACTGAGGCCCAGAGAAGTGAAGTGACTTGCCCAAGTTCACAGAACAGACATGTAGTGGAGCTGGGATTAGAATCCAAGTCCTTCCAACTCCCAAGCCCTTGCTCTATCCACTAAGTCATGCTGTACTCTTCCAAGTGCTTAGTACAGTGCTCTGCACACTGTAAGCACTCAATAAATTTGATTGATAAGGAGAAACTAGTTGTCCCAAGCATTGCTGGTTCTTGTAAACCTTTGCTGTAGTTTCTCCCTCTGTGTCTCTTCCTCCTTCCCCTCCTCACTTGGCAGGCTTCAGTCCAACCCCCACCCTGCTCCCTTTTTCATCTTTCTGCCCCACTTTCAGGGTGAACCAGGGGCCTGGACGAGTTCTAACCCTTTTATCTCTCTGTCTTAGAAACCAAAGCCATGTGATTCTGGTGAAACAGAAGTCATCGCAGAAGGGAAGGGTGACTGGAGCCTTCTGAGGTTTTGAAACCTGACTTTTCTGAGCCCCAACGTGAACTTAAAGATGGCCAAGCTGTGCAAAACTAACCAAAGGGGAAACCCCTAAATTTGGCTATCCTCCCTGAGCGTGCTGACCTGGGTCAGACTAAAGCCCAGGCTATTAAATGCCCCCCACCCTCTGGTCTGGCTGAATGACCCGGACCAAATGACATTAGCATAGGGAGTTCCAGCTGGGGTCACTTATGGGACGCCTTCCAGTGTGCAAACAATAGCCTCACAGGAAACGAGATGGAGTCGGGTGTTTATTTTGGTTTCTTTTCAAAGAGGAGTTTACGTGAGCACTCGCTGTGCGACCAGGGCATTTCCTGGGAAATTCACCTCTAGCTGGGCCTGACAAAATCCCAGAGGGATTGTTGGTGGTCAGGAAATGGTGGCTCATGGGGACATGAAATGGGCTTCTCTTTGATGACCCTTGTAGATGGAGACCTAGGGGAAGACGGTGACTTGGATAAAGCCAGCTCCTCTGCCCCATTCCCTCAGGGCCAGGATCTGAGCATGAAAAGACATTCACTATTTGGCTGCTCTTTCCACCTTTGGTTTAATTGAGCCCTGTGTCTGGTGGAGAACTGCAGGTTTGTTTAAGGCAAAGGTAGGTGTCTTTATAACCCAATCAATCAGTGGTATTTGTTAAGCGCTTACTATGTGCCAGGCACTGTACTAAGCCCGGGGGTGGATACAGGCAAATTGGGTTGTACACAGTCCCCACCCAATGTGAGGCTCACAATCTTAATCCCCATTTTACAAATGAGGTAATTGAGGCACGGAGCAGTGAAGTGACTTGCCCAAGGCCAAACAGCAGACAAGGATTAGAACCCATGACCTTCTGGCCTCCAGGCCCATGCTCTATCCACTATGCCATGCACTTCACCTGAGCGCTATACTAAGTGCTTGGGAGAGCCCAATACAACAGAGTTGGTAGACACTTTCCCTGCTCACAGTGAGCTTACAGCCTAGGGGTGGGCAGGGAATGTGTCTTGTCATATTGCTGTATTGTACTTTCCTAAGTACAGTGCCCTGCACCCAGTAAGCACTCAATAAATACGATTGACTGACTGACTTAGGGAGAATGGGGAATTTTCCCAAGGAAATAGGGAGCAGCTGAAGGAGAAGAGGATGGCTGGTGGGGGAAGGGATATTCCCCGGAGATATGGACGTCGCCCGTGGAAGTTTGGTGGGAGAAAGAGACGCCTTGTAACCTAACGGTTTTTGAAAAACAGTTGGCAAGATTAAAGGGTAGAGGCAGAAGCAAAACTCCAAAAATTCTCCCCTTAAATCTCTGGAACAGTGTGCTCCTATTCTCCCCACTCTTGTAAATCTCATCTCCTATTCTCTCCCTAATCTCGATCTCATCTATCATCATCAATCGTATTTATTGTATCATCAATCGTATCATCAATCATCTATCGCAGTACCAACCTCTCGCCCATGTCTTGCCCCTGGCCTGGAATGTCCTCCCTCCTCATATCTGAAAGACAATTATTCTCCTCCCCCTTCAAAGGCTTATTAAAGGCACATCTCCTCCAAGAGGCCTTCCCTGACTATGCCCTCCTTTCCTCTTCTCCCACTCCCTTCTACATTTCCCAGACTTGCTTGCTTTATTCATCCCCCCTCTCAGCCCTATGGAACTTATGTCCATATCTGTAATTTATTTATATTAATGTCTGGCTCTCCCTCTAGACTGTAGGCTCATTGTGGGCAGGGAATATGTCTGTTTATTGTTGTATTGAACTCTCCTGAGTGTTTAATACGGTGTTCCGGCCACAGTAAGTGCTCAATACATTCATTCACTCAGTCGTATTTATTGAGCGCTTACTGTGTGCAGAGCACTGTTCTGAGCGCTTGGGAAGTACAAGTCGGCAACATATAGAGAGGGTCCCTACCCAACAATGGGCTCACAGTCTAGAAATACAACGGAATGAATAGTAGAGGCTATTTCACCAGCTTTAAAAAATCTAACTTGATGTCTGTTCCCACAGGAGAGGGTTAGAGTGAGGCCATGTCACTCCAAGACAAGCAGGCTGCCACTGGAAACTAATTTTCCAAGGGTCTGTGAGTGTGTTTATTTCTACGAAATCCCACGCGGATATGTTCAATCAAAATCAGGCCGAAAAACTGAATCACTTAGGTGTGGCTGAGGATTTTATTTTCCCTTCCAGGCTGACGCACGGCCCATTTCATTGTTCTGAACGTGGAATTAGTAATCGGCCCAGCCAAGCGGGTGGCTCTGATCTTGGCCCTTCCCAAGCTCTCCGGGTGCCAATAGGGTAATGCTGTTTGCCCAGATGCTTCACACGGAGGCCAGGGGAAGTAAATGTAAACTCCCGTGACAGCCTTTAGTGAAAGTGGAATTTAGAATGACTAGGCTCTTCGCTGTCGAGTTTCCATCAGTTTATCGTCCTCTCCTGGGGATGCCTAATGCAAACTGGGATTGGCAGAGGTTGTAAATGAGGTTCTGGATGAAGCCAAGAGATCAGACGATACTTCCCAGCTGTTCCTAGAGATGCAGGAGAGTCCAAGGGCTGATTGGTACCTTTTCCCCAGTTGAAGGGACTTTCTTATTCTCCGCCGTGTCCTTTCCTTCAAGCGGTTTGCGCTTGCTTCCCGTCCCCTTGGCATGGTGCTGGGAAGTGAGGTGACCACCGGGTTGGCCCTCTTAAATTATTAAATTATGATGGCATTTTTATTAAGCGCTTACTATGTGCAAAGCACTGTTCTAAGCGCTGCGGAGGTTACAGGGTGATCAGGTTGTCCCACGGGGGGCTCACAGTCTTCATCCCCATTTTTCAGGTGAGGGAACTGAGGCCCAGAGAAGTGAAGTGACTTGCCCAAAGTCACACAGCTGACAATTGGCGGAGCCGGGATTTGAACCCATGACCTCTGACTCCAAAACCCGGGCTCTTTCCACTGAGCCACGCTGCTTCTCTTCTGCTTTCTCCAAGGACCCTGGGAGACATGGCACGGTGTGACATGGAGTGGATAGGCGGAGACAGTCGCATTGGGCGGCGAAATCCTTTCGGCAATGGTCAGGTCCGAGCCCTAGGGCGGGCCATCTCGGAGATGGCTTCTTAGGCGGGCTTGGTGATTCCTTTGGTGCAAACATAATGGTCTAAGGAGGACGTGATCGCCTCGGAGCTGATGGAGAGAATATGGGACTGGGTGTCCGGAGCCCTGGGTTCTAATTTAACTCTGCCACCTGCCTGCTGTGTGACCTTGGGCAGTCAATTGTATTTACTGAGTGCTTACGGAGCACCATGCTAAGCGCTCGAAAGAGTACCGTATAACAGAGTTGTTATACACGTTCCCTGCCCACAGTGAGTTAGATTACAGTCTAGAGGGCTGTGTGGTATTTAAGCACATACTAGGTCCCAAGCACTGTTCTAAGCACAGACAAGTCACTTCTCCAGGCCTCAGTGTCCGTGTCTCTGTGATGAGGATTCAATACCTGTCCTCCCTCCCCACTTAGACTACAAGCCACTTGAGGGACAGGGACTGTGTCTGATATGATTACCCTGGTATTTACCCCAATGCTTAGCACAATGCTTGACACATAGTAAGTACTCAGCAAATACCTCAGTAAGGAAGCTAGGACTCGGACAGAAACATCACTGTGCCAATAAGAGGGACTTGAGTTGGAATGGGGCAGGAGGAGAGGGAGGTTCCAGGATTAAACACCAGGGAGATGATTTATTTTTCAAAAAATCTGCATTGTATGTTCCGCTTCTCCTTTCTGTTCCCTTTTCCCATTTGTTTTTCATGAGAACCTGTCTGTGGGAGAGCTCAAAATGTATTTGCCATTCGCAAGTGTTTACCTGGCCAGCCCAAAACATCTTGAGGCCCTAAGGCATAGGAAAGCATGTGGAAGGCAGTGTGGTCTAGTGAAAAATGAGAAGGAAAAAAGTGGGGGTCAGGGGACCAGGATTCAAATGATGGCTCCGCCACTTGTCTGTTTTGTGACCTTGGGCAAGTCACTTAACTTCTCTGTGCCTCAGTTACCCCATCTGTAAAACGGGGATTAAGACTGTGAGCCCCATGTAGGACACGGACTGTGTCCAACCTGATTAACTTGCATTCATTTCATTCATTCATTCAATCGCATTTACTGAGTGCTTACTGTATGCAGAGCACTGTACTAAGCGCTTGGAAAGTACAATTCATGAATAGAGACAATCCCTGCCCACACTGGGCTTAAAGTCTAGAGAGGTGGCGAGACAGACATCAAAACAAGTAAACAGGCATCAATAGAAATAGAATTGTAGATATATACAAATATAGATAAGTGCTTTGGGGCAGGGAGAGCAAAGGGAGCGGGAGCTGAGGAAAAGGGGGGAGATTAGTCTGGGAAGGCCTCTTGGAGGAGGTACACCTTCAATAGAGCTTTTAAGGGAGAGGAGTGATCTATCCCGGGGCTTAGTACAGTGTCTGGCACATAGTAAGCACTTAACAAATACCATTTTAAAAAAAAGATATGTAAAAGAGGAGTATCCATGGGTGCTCCATTGTGCAGATGACGGAGAGTCTGACTTTAAAATCTAGAAGCAGCGTGGCTCAGTGGAAAGAGCATGGGCTTTGGAGTCACAGGTCATGGGTTCAAATCCCAGCTCCGCCAATTGTTAGCTGTGTGCCTTTGGGCAAGTCACTTAACTTCTCTGTGCCTTAGTTACCTCATCTGTAAAATGGGGATGAAGACTGTGAGCCCCTGTAGGACAACCTGATCACCTTGTAACCTCCCCGGTGCTTAGAACAGTGCTTTGCACATAGTGCTTAATAAATGTCATTATCATTATTATTATTATTATTAGAATCTCCTAGTTCTGTCAATAAGCTTTCATTTTATTCTTACAAATTATTTCTTGGATGCTTGAGTGGCTAGACTTGTTTTGGGTAAAGTGTATCTTGTATTTTCCTGGGGTAGGCGGGTGGGGTGGGGATATATGTGCTTGTGTGTGTGCTTGCTATTGCCTGAGTCTGTTATCTATCTAAGAAATGGATGTTTACAAAAGTAAATGTGCCAGAAAGATATCAAGGTGAGGTCCATAACATGACTTGGCTGTGTTGAGCCTGCAAGAAATATAACCATTATTTCTTTGGGGTGGAAGTACACTAAAGTGAAAGTTTGAGGTGGGAATCCTTAATAGTTTGTTTTTTTTCTTACTAGTGCTATTAGCAGCACTATTGTGGTTTGTCAATTTTGCCAAACCAAAAAAAGTCAGGAATTATTATTTTCTTTTTAGTGGTATTTGTTAAGAGCTCACTGTGTGCCAGATACTGTACCAAGCACTGGGGTAAGTACAAGTTACTCAGATTAGAAGTAGTCCATGTCCCATATGGGGCTCATGGTCTTAGTCCCCATTTCACAAATGAGGTTACAGCAACATAGAGAAGTGACTTGCCCAAGGTCACACAGAAGACAAGTGGTAGAGCCGGGATTAGAACCCAAGTCCTCCTGACTAGAATAGATTATATTAGAACCTGGTTCTGCCACTTTTCTTTCCCAAACTGAGCCCCCTCCTTCCTCTCCCCCTCCCCATCCCCCCCACCCTACCTCCTTCCCCTTCCCACAGCACCTGTATATATGTTTGTACAGCTTTATTACTCTATTTTACTTGTACATATTTACTATTCTATATATTTTATTTTGTTAATATATTTTGTTTTGTTGTCTGTCTCCCCCTTCTAGACTGTGAGCCCGTTGTTGGGTAGGGACCGTCTCTATACGTTGCCAACTTGTACTTCCCAAGTGCTTAGTACAGTGCTCTGCACACAGTAAGTGCTCAATAAATATGATTGAATGAATGAATGAATTTATTTAGAGTAATGTCTGTCTCCCCATCTAGACTATAAGCTTGTTGTAGACAGGGAATATGTCTGTTATGATGTTATATTGTGCTCTCCCAAGCACTTAGTACGGTGCTCTGCACACAGTAAGTGCTCAATAAATACCACTGACTAACAACTCTATTGTATTATACTCTACCCGGCGCTTAGTGCAGCACTTAGTACGGTGCTCTGCACACAGTAAGCGCTCAATAAATACTACTGACTAACAACTCTATTGTATTATACTCTACCCGGGCGCTTAGTGCCACACGTTTGTTCTCATTAAGCCCTCAGTAAATATTGTTAACAACTGGATTTTGGCCCTTTAGGCAGAAGGCCAGCTTACGTGCTTTAAATAATCTCTATGAGTACAGGATATGCAATTTTCCAGAAGTCTGATTTATCACTGTGGAGCTGTCCAACCACTGATGCGTAACATAATGCTTGGTAATGGGCTTCCTGGAGAGCAAAGACTGAAACCAACCCAATTTTCAAATTGCTTCTTGTCAGGATGCAAGTCCCCCGGGTTTGCCCCAGCCCTGGACAGTGTGGATAGAGTAAGCATTTCCTCTTCAGGATTTTTAGACTCCACTGGTAGTATCTCTGATTAGTCCAATGAATAAGTACATGTTTTAGTTCTTAGTCCATTCTTCTGACCTCATTACCCACGCTTGACTACTAGAACTAGAAAATGATCATGACATACGTGATGGTGGATAGTGGGGTTGGGACATCAATCAGTCGTAGTTAGTGCTTACTATGTGCAAAGCACTGTACTAACTGCTTGGGAGAGTACAACAATAGTGTTTATTGAGCACTGTGTGCAAAGTATTGTGCTGTGCATTTGGGAGAGTACAGTACGACCCTGTTGGGTCTCTACTGGGGACCACCTATCACTTGTTTTCCCTAATGACAAATAATTGAGGTATTTGTTAAGCACTTACTTTGTGCCAAGCACTGTACTAAATGCTGGGGTAGATACAAGATAATCAAGTTGGACACAGTCCTTCTCCCACATGGGGCTCACTCACACTCTAAGAAAGTGGGAGAACAGGTGAATCCCCATTTTACAGGTGAATTAACTGAGGCACAGAGAAGGTAAGTGAGTTGGCCGTGATCACACAGAAGGCAACTGGCAGAGCTGGGATTAGAACCCAGGTCCGCTGATTCCCGGGCTTGTGCTATTTCCTCAAAGCCTCCTGGCTTCTAATGTCCCCAAGAACTGACCCTGGCCAAAAGCCAGGAATCAGTTCACCTAAGTATTCAGGAAATACAATATAGGGAGAGATGAGATATTCCCTTTCACCAGCTGAGAGAGTGAAGTAGTAGTAGTAATAATAATAATAATCATACTTGTTAAGTGCTTACTATCTGCCAAACACTGTTTTAAGCACTGGGGTAGATAGAAGGTAATCAGGTTGGACACAGTCCCTGTCACATGGGGTGCACACTCTTAATCCCCATTTTACAGATGAGGGAACAGAGGCCTAGAGAAGTGAAGTGACTTGCCCAAGGTCACATAGTGGAGATGTGGCGGATCCGGGATTAGAACCCAGGTCCTTCTGACTCAAGGCCCGTGCTCTAACCACTAAGCTATGTTGGCTGGAGGAAGAGAACTGCTCCTAGAAACATACCCCCATCCCTCCTCCACAGCTGCTCTGTCGATTTGGGAAGGGTTGGCCGTCCAAATCGACCGCCTTGCAAAATCCTCGGCCCGGGGACGGGGTGCCGGGGATCTTCCCGGAGAAGCAGTGTGGCTCAGTGGAAAGAGCACTGGCTTTGGAGTCAGAGGTCATGGGTTCAAATCCCGGCTCCTCCAACTGTCAGCTGTGTGACTTTGGGCAAGTCACTTAATCAATCACTCAATCGTATTTATTGAGCGCTTACTGTGTGCAGAGCGCGTGGGAAGTACAAGTTGCGCTTGGGAAGTACTTCTCTGGGCCTCAGTTACCTCATCCGTAAATGGGGATGAAGACGATGAGCCCCCCCGTGGGACAACCTGATCACCTCAAAACCTCCCCAGCACTTAGAACAATGTTTTGCACATAGTAAGCACTTGATTATTTTATTTTGTTGGTATGTTTGGTTCTGTTCTCTGTCTCCCCCTTTTAGACTGTGAGCCCACTGTTGGGTAGGGACTGTCTCTATGTGTTGCCAATTTGTACTTCCCAAGTGCTTAGTACAATGCTCTGCACATAGTAAGCGCTCAATAAATACGATTGATTGATTGATTGATTGATTGATTATTTGCCATCATTATTCTTCCACGTGGTGGCCGATGACAGCTCCGTTCTCTCTCCCCTCCCTCCAGAAAATCCGGAGCGCGCAGCTCTGTACTTCGTCTCCGGCGTGTGCATCGGCCTCGTCCTCACCTTGGCCGCCCTGGTCCTGAGGGTCTCCTGCCGCGCCGACTGCCGGCCGCCCCTGCCCAAGAAGGGGCCCCAGGCGGAGCGTGAGGGCGGCGGAGGGGAGAGCAGCGACAGCGAGGACGGGGGCTCGGACACCACGTCGGACCTGTCGGCTCGGCGCCACCGGCGCTTCGAGCGGACGCTCAACACTAACGTCTTCACGTCGGCCGAGGAGCTGGAGCGGGCCCAGAGGCTGGAGGAGCGGGAGCGCATCATCCGGGAGATCTGGATGAACGGGCAGCCCGACGTCCCGGGCACCCGCAGCCTCAACCGCTATTACTGAGTGGCCCCCGAGGGGACGGGGATGAGGCCAGAGCTGTCCGCTTCCCCTCCTCTCCCAGGCCCTTCTCCAGAAGGCCGTCCTGAGGACAGAGGGGCCTACAAGCTCTGGAGGAACTACCTTCCTCGGTACCTCTGCCGATTTCCCAGTTTCCATCTTTCTCTGCTCTGGCCCTGCAGCAGAAACAGATGGGATGTGTGGCGTGAGTATGTGCGAGAGAGAGAGACCGAAAGAGTGTGTGTGAGCATGTAGGGGACGTCCACAGCTCATCAGATCTGCCGAGGCTGAGCCTCTCCCGGTAGCGGACCAAAGAAAGCAAGACGGCGGCCGGACCAGAGTACAGAGTGGTGATCCGTGGGATGCCACTCGCCGGCTGTTGGACTTCCCTTTTGCCCAGGAGACGATGGCCTCGAGGGGACAGTGGGGACCGGGAAAACGGAGGGACCCAACGTGACCTCTGCCGTGACTTTAGAAGCCACGCGATGACCCCCATAAAACGTGACTGACTGTCGAGAACAACCGGATTCTCCTCCACAAAATCACCTTGGTGCTCAGACATTAGACGGCCAACTGCATTATTTAAGACTGGATTTTACTCTTGCTCTCCAGTGGCAACAGGTATTTGTTTCTTTAACTGACACCTCAGGGACAAAAATCCTATTAATTATTATTATTATTATGAATATATTTCCCATCCCTGAAGAACCATGCAATTCCTCTATTATAGGAGATGTCAGTGACCTGTATGATATTAACAGCCTCAAAGAGGCTGAAGGGTTTTTTAAGTTTAAATATATATGGAAAAAGTATATATATATAAATATAAATATATGTATATGATTATGTATATTTGAAAATACTGCACAGAACTATGTGCCTTACTTCTTCTGGCCAGAAGGCAATTTTCCTATGGATAGTGACGCACATTGTTTTATATATTTTATTAAAAAAAGGTCCAGAAGAGGGCTGGGTTTCCAAGAAGAACCTGGGGGAGGGAGGACTGCTATGGCACAGGGAAGGGAAATAAATGCTTAATAAAATCTGCTTTGTTTCATAGTTGCCTCTGCAGTCTCACAATTACTGACGTTAACAGACTGGTTTGCAATGGTCCAGAAATGGTCTCTTCAGCCAAATTCAAGCCAAGAAGTATCACTAGCCTGCTCTTCATTTTTTTCAGAGGTCACCACTGCTTTATTTTTGACATGGCAGGCTGTACTCGTGAGCATGAGATCCATTGTTTCAGATAAACAGTGAAATCCCTCCTGTCTAACATCCATTCAGTCGTATTTATTGAGTGCTTCCTGTGTGCAGAGCACTGTACTAAGCCCTTGGGAGAAGACAATATTATACGTGTATTAGTGAGAAACAGGTAGATTTACAAGTTCCAGGGTTACAGACGGAGCAGATTTTAGACTTGGGTTCCAAAGTCTACAAAGAAGCACTTTAGCAGCTGAAACTACTACAGATATAGCCCATGTGTCAACTGGGTTAGGTTCCTTGGAAAATGTGGTTGTATTTTGAATGGTTTCCATACCATTCCCATACATGTTAAAAATGCGGATCCATTCCAGAATCTCTGGAAAGGTAATATAAAATTCCTCTACCTGAGTCACTGATCAATGGCTTAAAGTCATATGAAGCAGAACATCATAATTTTAAATGAAATGAGTGGTAATCTGATTATGAGGCTTTACAAGAAACCGTAGAAGTTTGTTCTACTGACTTTGGTGGTGGTTGTCCAACTTTGGACAGCAGCTTTTCTAAATGCACCTCGTAGCAGGTGAGTTTCTGAACACCTCAGCGCACTTTTGAACACCCCTTTCCTTTTAGGGTCTGTTCGTTGCTTTACATGAAAATTGTAGCCAGACTTTTTAATCCCCAAGTTTTAGCTGGCGGTGAAATCATCCTAACTTCATCTTGCAATAATGCACTGGTTTGTTGATGTTAGGGAGGGATTCCTTGTTGAAACACAGTTCTATTAAATGAGATGCATTTACCTCAGATAATTACATCGTCCATAGTATGCGGAATTGGCTCCCTGGTTCAGTAACTCCTCTGATTATTTCCTCTGGAGTTTCTTCTCCAGAAAGTCAGACATCGGCTGTAGGCCAAGCTTTTCCCCAAGATGCATTCACTGTGGTTTGCTTAATCTCAGCCCAAGCAGGGAGTGGGAAGGATTTACCTGGTCGGCTGGAACTTCAAGGCTGGTTGGACGTATATAAGGTAAGGCGTCGGTGTGGCCTAGTGGACACAGCACGGGCCTGTCAGTCAGAAGGAGCTGGGATCGAATCTCGACTCTGCCGCTTGCTTGCTGTGTGACCTTGGACAAGTGCCTTCACTTCTCTGGGCCTCAGCTAACTCTGCTATGAAATGGGGATTAAGGCTGCGAGCCCCATGTGGGACGGGGATTGTGTCCAACCAGATTTGCTTGTATCCACCCCAGCGCTTAGTATCAGTTCCTGGCACATAGTAAGTGCTTAACAAATGCCACAATTATTCATTATTATTATTAGTAGTAGTAGTATCAAACAGTAGATGCTGTGAATCGGAATGGTTAAGTTGTGGGATAGTCATATCCTGGCGTATCAAACCAATTTGGTGGCATCCTCGGGCTGGTAGAATTAAGGGATGTCTGCAACTCAGATATGCTTGTGTTCAACAGAGAAGTGGAGAGATTTCTGTAGGAATGAAAGGATTCAATGATGCACTCCCAAGAGATCCTGAATGGTGTATTCTGTGCCTAGTTGAAAATGTACTTAATATGGAAGTGGTCCTGTTGTGTTAACACTGGGAGTAAAATTTACTTAATGTTTAAGATCAAAGATAAGAGCACGGGCCTGGGGGTCAGAAGGGCCTGAGTTCTAATCCTGGCTCCGCCACTTGTCTGTTGTGTGACCCTGGGCAAATCACTTCACTCTCTTCACAACATCCCTGTGGTACTGAAATTTTTTTTTTTCTTCCATGACAATCTGAGGATACTGATGCCTGGTTCAAATAGCATCCGGGACTTTGAAGACTTGTCTACCACTCTGTAAAGAGCTCCTCTTTCTCACCATTTCACGGGCTCTCCCTCTAGACTATAAGCTCGTTGTGGGCAGGGAATATGTCTACACGTATTGTACACTCTCAAAAGCTTAGTACAGGGCTGTGCATACAGCAGGTGCTCAGTAAATGTGACCAACTGATTCACAGCTCACGGCTGGCCTAAGACCAGTGGATTCAAAACCCCCAGCTAGGTCCCAATCCTGCTGAGATCCTGTGATGGGGAAGCTTCAGGAATTAGAGGAAGTCACTCCATAATAATAATAATGGCATTTGTTAAGTGCTTACTATGTGCAAAGCACTGTTCTAAGCGCTGGGGAGGATACAAGGTGATCAGATTGTCCCACGTGGGGCTCACAGTTTCCATCCCTATTTTACAGATGAGGGAACTGAGGCCCAGAGAAGTGAAGTGACTTGCCCAAAGTCACACAGCTGACAATTGGCGGAGCCTGAATTTGAACCCATGACCTCTGACTCCCAAGCCCGTGCTCTTTCCATTGAGCCACGCTGCTTCTCTATCACTGCACGAGCTGGGAAGCTGTTGCTGAAGGGTTTTATAAGGTTCCTTAGGTATTTCAATAAATAGTCTGTGAGCTCCTTGTGGCAGGGATCAGTCTTATCTACTCTGTTTTACTGTACTCCGCCAACCGCTCTGCACAAAGTGCTCCATAAATACCAGTGATTGATTGATAACAATGGTAGAATCTTGCACTAGGAGTGCCTCTTTCCTCTAGGGGTCTGAAATGACTTTGGCTACAGGAATAATTTCTCATTACCTCTTAGAAGTGGGGGTTATCATTCCAATTTTGGGGGAATGGGGTGGAAGGAGGAGAAGAGATTGAGTCAAGGGTGAAGGATCACAGGGGAGGACCCAGGGTACGGTTGAAGAAGGAGTTTTGGTAGCCTGGCTCCAGGTTCTCTGTTCTGCAGCTAGTAATAATAGTAACAAATGCCATAACAATAAGTAAGTGCTTACTATGCACTGGGATAGATACAAAATTACCAGGTTGGACACAATCCCAGCTCCACACGGAGCTCACAGTCTAAGAAGGAGTGAGAGCAGGTACTTAGTCCCCATTTTATCAGCCAATTAATGGTATTTATTGAGCATTTACCATAAGTAGAGCATTGTACTAAGCACGTGGGAGAGTACAATACAACAGAATTGGGAGATGCATTCCCTGCCCACAAGGAGCTTACAGTTTAGAGGGGGAGGCAGATGTTAAAATAAATTACAGGTATGTACATATGTGCTGCACATATGTGCATATGTGATGGTATGGGGCTCTTCATCCCCCCCGCCTTACCTCCTTCCCTTCCCCACAGCACCTGTATATATGTATATATGTTTGTACATATTTATTACTCTATTTATTTATTTATTTTACTTGTACATATCTATTCTATTTATTTTGTTAATATGTTTGGTTTTGTTCTCTGTCTCCCCCTTCTAGACTGTGAGCCCACTGTTGGGTAGGGACCGTCTCTATATGTTGCCAACTTGTAATTCCCAAGCACTTAGTACAGTGCTCTGCACACAGTAAGTGCTCAATAAATACGATTGATTGGTTAAGCCCCATTTTACAGATGAGGTAACTGAGGCACAGAGAAGTTAAATGACCTGCCCAAAGTCACACAGCTGACAAGTGGTGGAGCTGGGATTAGAACCATGACCTTTGACTCCTAAGTCCATGCTCTTTCCACTGAGCCATGCTGCATTCTGTAGTGTGGCACATAATAAGCACTTATAATAATAATAATAATAATAATGGCATTTATTAAGCGCTTACTATGTGCAAAGCACTGTTCTAAGTGCTGAGCACTGTTTGCCATTAAAAAAAAGCCAAGGTTGAATAATGTTTCTAGGAGAAGGGGGTGATCCACAGTATCAAAAGCAGTTAAAAGATCTAGGAGGATTAGGATAGAGTAGAGGCCATCAGATTTTGCAAGAAGGTAACTGGTGACCTTAGAGAGAACAGTTTCTATGTTGCGACGGGGGCAGAAACCAGATTTGAGGGGCTCAAGGAGAGAATTGGAGGAGAAAATGGAAGGAGTAGGCATAGACCACTCTCTCAAGGAGTCTGGGGAGGAATGGTTGGAGGGAGATGGGGAAATAACTGGAGGGAGCATTTGGGTAATGACGCATGGTAAGGCTAGGGAAGACATGAGTATATTTGAACGCAGCGAGGAAGAAGCCACTGGAAAGTGAACAGTTGAAGATGGAAGGAAGAAGGGATGGAGTCAAAGTTGCAGGGGGAGGGGATAGAGGACGTAGCAGATCTCAAGATACTGCTGGGGAAGATGGCAGTGTTGAAGAAAGGGCGGGAGGAAGGAGAAATTAGAGAAGAAGAGCAGGGGAGATCTTAGGGCAATCACTCCTGATGGTTTCAAGTTTATCCAAAGAGTAAGTGGTCGGATCATTAGGGGCAAGAGATGGGGGGAACCAAGGGGTGGGGGTTTGAGGAGGAAGTTAAATATCTGAAACAGCTGGTGTGGGAAAGGAGTGTGGGAGTCGGTAAGGATGGAGAGGTATTTCAGTCAATCGATCCTAATTATTAAGTGCTTACTGTGTGCAGAGCACTGTACAAAGCACTTGGAGAGTCCAATGTAACAGGGTTGGAGGACAAGATCCTTAGCCACAAGGAGCTTACAGTCTAGAGGGGGAGACAGACTTTAATATAAATGAATTACGGATATGTATGAAGAAGTATTGTTGCCAGGTGGAGGACAGAGCAGAATTAAAACATAGGAGGGTGAATTTGAGGTGGACGAGGTCAGCCTGGTGTTTGGATTTCCGCCAGCAGTGCTCCAGGGCTTGAGCACAGGAGTGAAAGAAGTGTACCGTGTGAGTGACACAGGGTTGTGGGTTTAGTGGTGCATGATCGGTGGAGGGATTGGGGAGCGAGGGAGTTGAGTTCAGTGGAGCGGGGGTTTTCGAGGTCATTTCTGTGCACTGACGGGTAGTTTGTGTTCAGAGACCAAATGGGGTGTGATGACTTTGGAAATTTGGAGGTAAAAAGATTGAAGGTCCCTGTGGGGAGTGACCATGTACGAGAGAAAACAGCTGAGGAGTATGCAGTTGGAGAGAGGAACTTTACAAATGAGGAAACCGAGGCACAGGTAAGATAAGTGACTTGCCCACAGTCACACAGCAATCAAGTGGTGGAGCCAGGAGTAGGATCCAGGTCCCCGGCCTTTCCACTAGACCACACTGCTTCTTAATCACTATGGTTTTAAGATGGGCCTCTTGAACCAGATTAGCTGTGGCGGCAGAACCCGTGATTGACGGAGCAGAGCTTCCTGGAACATGGAAGTAAAAAAGAGGGAGGTAACTGGAGCCACAGACCCATCACACACATCTTTCTTGCTGAATTGGAGTTTCCACATCAACTCGACTGTGTTTCTCCTTCTGCTGAGTGACATCTGAGCTGAGGAGCCCGGAGGGCATCCGACGTGAAAATAATCTTTAAAGGGTGAGCCAGACACAACGTTTCCTCTCTGCCGCCACCCACGTCATGGCTCCCATGAGGGCCTGGAAGCTTCTTTGAACCCCAGTGGCCTCAGTCATTTAACTTGGCATTTTCTCTTCTTTCCACATGCATAATGGAAGCTTGTCTGGTGGGGGAAGTTGAGGAAAGAATAGCAGAGGAAGGTGGTTTCCTCTGTTGGCTTGTCATCAGAGTCCATTAGAAACAGACCATTTACTGTGTTTGCTTTGAGTTCCAAGTTTCTGGCTCCGGAACCCAAAGAGAATGCTGTTCCTCCTTCCTACCTGCTAAGTGTGTGTGTAGCTTGGCCTTTGAATCCAAAATGCTGCTCCTGATGGAGCAATTATCCCCATACGAGTGTCTGAGTGTCTCCCTTGCAAATTGTCCCACTGATTGTAAGCTTCGGGATCGTGACGTCAAAGTGTTTCACTCTACTATGTGCTTGGTAGAATGCTCTACACAGAGTAAGTACTCAATTAATCACTTCTGACACCACCGCCATATACCTGTGAACCCTCCATCTCTTCTATCCCCCATATTCGGTCTGTCACGAAATCATGTCAGCTCTACCTCCAAAATCTGTCCTTTCCCCTCCATCAAAACGGCCACCACACTTGTCCAACCATTGGCCCTAACTTGACTTGATTACTGCTTCTGCCTCCACTCTTTCCCCTCTCTCGCCCATACTAAATTCCGCTGCCTCAATTGTTTTTTTCTAAAATGTCATTCTGTACAATTCACTCCACTCCACAAAAGCCTCCAAGAGTTGGCCACTCCTGTCTGCACCAAGTAGAAACTCCTTAAAACACTCAATTCTCTCTCTCTCTTTCTTACTTATCCACTTCTTATCCACTCTTCTCCTACTTCCCAGCTCCCAATCTTCATTCCTCTCCAAATCTCCTCATGCCAACTCTTTCATTACAGCTGACACCACCACCATCCTCCCTGTCTCTCAAGCCTACAACCTCAGTGTTATCCTTGCATCCTCTTTCTCTTTTTCAACCACTCTTTTTCAACAGAAGCAGTGTGGGCTAATGGAAAGAGCATGGACTTGCAAATAGGAGGCCCTGAGAAGCAGCATGGCCTAGTGGGAGAGCATGGGCCTAGGAGACAGAAGGTCATGGGTTCTAATCCCAGCTCTGTTACTTGCCTGCTGTGTGACTATAGGCAAGTCACTTCACTCCTCTGGGCCTCAGTTACCTCATCTGTAAAATGGGGATTGAAACTGTGAGCCCCATGTGGGACAGGGACTGTGTCCAACCTGATTTGTTTATATCCACCCCAGTGCTTAGTACAGTGCCTGGGATATAGTAAGTGCGTACCAAATGCCACAATTAAAAATAATAATAATAACAATATTAATAATCCCAGCCCCTCCTCTTTGCTATATGACCTTGGGCAAGTCACTTAAGCTTCTCTGGGCCTCAGTTCCCTCATCTGCAAAATGGGGGTTAAGACTGTAAGCCCTATGTGGGACACAGACTGTGTCCAACTCAAAGATCTTGTATCTACCCCAGTGCTTAATTCAGTGCCTGGCACAAAGTGAGCACTTAAATACCATTTTTTTTTAAAAAAAAGAAAAACCCATATTCAGGCTGTCACTAAATCCTTTTTGTTCTTCTTTCACAGCACTTCCAGGATCCACCCTTTCCTTTCCACACTGATCCAAGCACTGATCATATCCTGCCTTGACTACTGCTTCAGCCTCCTCTGCTAACCTCCCTGCCTCTGGCCTTCCTGCCCCCATCTCCAATCCACACTTCACTCTGCTGCCCGGATGATTTTTCTAAAACATTTTATGGCAGTTTCCCCACTACTCAAAAAACCTCCAATGGTTGCCCAATCCTCTTCACATCAAACAGAAACTTCTCACCATTAGCTTTAAGGCACTCAATCAGCTCGGCCTCTATGGCTTACCCTCACTCCTCTATACATAAAAGTATATACAGATTTTTACACTCCTTCCCCCTACCTCTTTTTTATTTTTGTGTCTGTCTTCAAGTTATAAACTCCTTGAGGGTACTTTATTGTACCCTCGTTGCTCTGCAGTGAGTACGCATTTAATAAATCCCCTTAGTTGATCATTCAAGTAGAGTGTAGAATGCACAGTTTATGGGGAGGAAATGGGCTTAAATTAGGTCAGAAGAGATTTTGATAAAATGGAAGTACTTTTTCCTTTTTGGCTTTTAGGATAATAAACCCTAGAATAGCCAAGAAGGAAGATCGTAGAGTCTCTACCAGTGGAAACGTTTAACACAAGAATGGACAAAAATGGGCTAATCATTCACCATCCTGGAAGCAGGAGTCTAGCACGGACAACTTCCCGATAGTTCTCTTGAACAATTTACAGATTTTTCTTCTGCATCAACAGTATTTGTTGAGTGCAAAGAACAATTCTAAGCACTAGGGAGAGTGCCACAGAAGCAAGATACCGACATCTTCATCACCATTAGCATTAAGAGAACAATCACTGCCCTTTCAGGGCTCTTTTTCTTACTTAAATCTTTAAGACATCTAAGGAGAGAGGAGGAAAATCATCATTCTCTGAAGAAAACATTAAGTGGAAGACGTTGGGAAGCAATGGGGAAAGAGCACAGGACTGGGAGTCAGAAAACCTGGGTTCCAAAAGCAGCTATATGTCCTTGGGTAAGTCTTAACCTTTCTGTGCCTCAGTTTCCTCACCTGTAAAACCAGAATGAAAAATCTGTTCTTCCTCTTAGTGAGCCCCAGGACTGAGTCTGATCTGCTGACATTGCACTTACCCCAGTTCTTAGTACAGTGCTTGGTACATAGTAAATGCTTAACACCACTATTATTGTTTTAATAATAATCATAATAATAATCATGGCATTTATTAGGCGCTTACTATGTGCTAAGCACTGTTCTAAGCGCTGGGGAGGTTACAAGGTGATCAGGTTGTCCCAAGGAGAGCTCACAGTCTTAATCCCCATTTTACAGATGAGATAACTGAGGCACAGAGAAGTTAAGTGACTTGCCCAAAGTCACACAGCTGACAGTGGAGCTGGGATTTGGACCTCTGACTCCAAAGTCCGTGCTCTTTCCACTGAGCCACGCTGCTTGTAACAGATCAAGGCTAATGACTGGCTCATGGAGCTTAAGAAGTCTTTTCTGTCTGGGCTGGGCAGGAACCATTTTTTCAAAATGGTATTTATTAAGCACCCATTATATGCCAGGCACTGTACTAAGCACTGGGGATAGATAGAAGAGAAGCAGAATGGCCTAGTGGATAGAGCATGGGTTCTAATCCCAGCTCTGCCACTTGGGCAAGTCACTTCACGTCTCTGTGCCTCAGTTACCTCATCTGGAAAATGGGGATGATAATGTGAGCCCCACGTGGGACAGGGACAGTGTCCAACCCAATTTGCTTGTATCCACCCCAGCTCTTAGTACAGTGCCTGGCACAAGGTGAGCATTTAACAAATACGACAAAAGAATAGCACAATTACACAAGTTAATCAGGTTGCACCCAATCCATGTTCTACATAGGGCTCACAGTCTAAATCCTCATTTTACTGATGAGGGAACTGAGGCACAGAGAAGTGGCTTGCCCAAGAACATGTAGCAGACACATGGTAGAGCACCAATTGTCTACCCTATTTGTTCAAGACACCCGAGAAAATAATAATAATAATAGCATTTATTAAGTGCTTACTATGTGCAAAGCACTGTTCTAAGCGCTGGGGGGATACAAGGTGATCAGGTTGTCCCACGTGGGGTTCACAGTCTTCATCCCCATTTTACAGATGAGGGAACTGAGGCACAGAGAAGTTAAGTGACTTGCCCAAAGTCACACAGCTGACAAGTGGCGGAGCTGGGATTTGAACCCATGACCTCTGACTCCAAAGCCCGTGCTCTTTCCCACTGAGCCACACTGCTTCTCCAAAAAGGAGAAAAGGAGACGCAACCTCACTCGCTGTTACCAGTGTTTGACAACCTTCATAGAAAGAGATCCTGCCTTACACCCAACCAAATAACAGTTAATAATTTTATCATTATCATTATTATTATCCTGCCTTATGACCAACCAAATGATAGTACTGGTATTATCATTAATAAATAATAACAACAGTATTTGTTAAGCGTTCATTATGTGCCAAGCACTGTTCTAAGTCCTGGGGTAGATACAAGGTGATCAGGTTGTCCTAAGTGGGGCTCACAGTCTTAATCCCCATTTTCCAGGTGAGGTACCAGAGGCACAGAGAAGTGAAGTGACTCGCCCAAAGTCACACAGCTGACAAGTGGCGGAGCAGGGATTAGAACCCATGACCTCTGACTCCCAAGCCTGGGCTCTTTCCACTAAGCCAGGCTCCTTCTCCGACTGCTTCTCCGACCCAACCAAAACCCTCTTGCAGGAGTGCAAACCCACCGTCCTCTACAACAGACTCTTCAAGTCCCCAAAGTGACCAGATTTCCCTCCGCATCTCTTCGCTGAGCTAAATAATCCCATTTCCTCTGGTTCATGCTTGGAAGGGCTTCTCTTCACCTTTCCAGCCAACATTTCAGCTCTCTTGGCTAAACTGGTATGGGAAGTCAGGTGGAAAATGGAAAACACGCAACGCTTGTTTGACTTTGCCTCTCCTGGGATGTCTACTAGACCTCAGAGGGAACCCTGAGCTGCCCTGATTTTTCTTGTTGCCCTGTGTTTTCTTTGTCCTGTTTCCATTGTCCTCCCACCCAGCCTCTCTTCCCAATTTCCTTTCCTGAACTTGAACCCAGGCCTGGGTTCAGTGTGCCCTGAAAGCCCGGGCAATAAGATGTTTCCCAAACCTAATAATAATAATTGTGGTATTTAAGTGCTTACTACGTGCCAAGCACTGTTGTAAGTGCTGGGGTAGATACAAGATAATCAGATCGTATGCAGACCCTGTCCCACATGAAGCTCACAGTCTAAGTAGGAGGGAGAACAGGTATGCAGATGAGGGAACTGAGGCAGGTAGAAGTTAAGTGACATGACTTGTCCAAGGTCACACCTCAGGTATGTAGCAGAGCCAGGATTAAAACCACGTTAAGACATTCCAACAAGTCAACTAGGCAGAACGTGCTCTTTTTTTTATTCCTGAACTTGAACCCAGGCCTGGGTTCTGTGTGCCCCGAAAGCCCAGGCGATAATATGTTTCCCAAACCTAATATTATTATATTATTATAATATATCACAGTATATATATATATATTATATGAATACTTGTACATATCTATTCTATTTATTTTATTTTGTTCTTATGTTTGGTTTTGTTCTCTGTCTCCCCCTTTTAGACTGTGAGCCCACTGTTGGGTAGGGACTGTCTCTATATGTTGCCAATTTGTACTTCCCAAGCGCTTAGTACAGTGCTCTGCACATAGTAAGTGCTCAATAAATACGATTGATGATGATAAATAAATATAAATATCACAGTATTATACCTGTGATATTTGTTAAGTGCTCACTACGTGCCAAGCGCTATTCTTAGCGCTGGTGTAGATACAAAGTAGGTTGGACACAGTCCCTGTCCCACATGGGGCTCACAGTCTTAATCCCCATTTTCCAGATGAGGTAACTAAGGCCTATAGCAGTGGCCTCAGTTGGGCGACTTGCCCAAGGTCACACAGCAGACAAGTGGCGGAGCAGGGATTAGAACCCAGGTCCTTTTGACACCCAAGCTCATGCTCTATCCACTAGGCCACGGTGCTCTTTCTGAGGCAGGGGCTACCTGATGCAGGTCCTTCTGGCTACCAAGTTTTCCAGTCCCAGGGATTATCCAAAGGCAAGTAGCGACCAGTTGCTCCTAAGCTACAGAGTTGTGCTCATGGGTTTCCCTAATAATAATAATAACTGCGGTACTTGTTAATCCCTTATTACGTGCCAAGTGCTGGAGCTGATTCAAGACAATCGAGTTGGACACATTCTAGGAGGGTGGCAGAACAAGTATTTCAATCTCATTTTACAGATGTGGAAACTGAGGCACAGAGAGGATAAGTGAGGTGCCCAATGTCACATAGCATCTTTAAGGTCTCTCTGGCAGTTAATCACAAGACTGTGGGCTCCCTGTGGAACAGGGACTGTATCTGATCTGCTTGTATCTGGCTCAGTGGAAAGAGCACGGGCTCTGGAGTCAGAGGTCATGGGTTCGAATTCCAGCTCCGCCACATGTCTGCTGTGTGACCTTGGGCAAGTCACTTAACTTCTCTGAGCCTCAGGTACCTCGTCTGTAAAATGGGCATTACGACTGTGAGTCCCACGTGGGACAACCTGATCACCTTGTATCTCCCCCAGCGCTTAGAACAGTGCTTTGCACATAGTAAGCGCTTAACTAATGCCATTATTATTATTTTTTAATTATATCTTTGCACATAGTAAGTACTTAATGACATTATTATTATTATTATTATTATTATTATTATTATTATGTCGTTTCTACCCCAGTGCTTAGTACACTGTTTTGCATAGAGTAGACACTTAAACCTCAACACTGCAATTTTTTTCATTGCTCTTCCTGTTTTCAGACTCATCACCCTACTATTCCCCCTCCTGATTAATGTTTAACACATCCACTCTGCTGAGACAAGTTCGCACTTCGCAGTTTAAAAATCCAACTAGGGAGGAGGGGAGACAATCAAGAAAAATTGAAAAATCCCCAGAGCGTGAACATGAACATGCTCAACAGCGTGTTTAGTCAACAGCTAAAGCAGTAAAAAGACCTCTATGACCCCTAAGTGGTTTGTTGAAATGACTGAATTCGGGTAGGGTTTCTGGAGGAAGGCCTTGGAACAGGTGACTTTCAATGCAGAGAAGCAGCCGGGCCGAGTGAGTAGAGTATGGGGTTGGGAGTCAGAAGGACCTGGGTTCTAATCCCTGTGTGACCTCGGGCAAGTTACTTCACTTCTCTGGACCTCAGTTACCTCGTATGTAAAATGGGGATTAACAGTGTAAGCCCCACGTGGGACTGCGTCCAACTGGATTCACTTATATCTACCCCAGGGCGCTTAATAAGAATAATAATTTTGGTATTTGTTAAGTGCTTACTATGTGCCAAGCACTGTTCTAAGCACTGGGGGAGATAGAAGGTAATCAAGATGTCCCACAGGGGGCTCACAGTCTTAATCCCCATTTTCCAGATGAGGTAACTGAGGCACAGAGAAGTTATGTGACTTGCCCAAGGTCACACAGCTGATAAGTGGCAGAGCTGGGATTAGAACCCATGACCTCTGACTCCCAAGCCTGGGCTCTTTCCACTGAGCCACACTGCTTCTCTGAACAGTGCACGGCACATAGTAAGCACTTAACAAATACCATTATCAGACTTTTAGACTGTGAGCCCACTGTTGAGTAGGGACTGTCTCTATATGTTGCCAACTTGTACTTCCCAAGTGCTTAGTACAGTGCTCTGCACACAGTAAGCGCTCAATAAATACAATTGATTCATTGATTATTATTATTACCATTATTATTAACAAGGTCTAACCAAGAAGCAGAAATCCCTGCCCCAGAGACCGTTCGGCATTATTTTCATCCCGGGGGAGGGATGCAGGATCCGGTTCTGAACATAGCTCCTTGGGTCCCGATCAGCATGTGAAGCTGTGGAGGAGATGCCGAAGTGAAGGCCCAACCAATCCAGAGCAATCTGCAGGGTATCCGGGGTGGAAATGTCTTAAAGTACGCACAGCAAATGTTTAGGTTGTGTTCGCTGGCTCCCATTAACGAAGAATTTGTTTAAAATCTTAAAATGGTTTTAAGGAGCAGGAACTCTCTCACAATCTGGAGCCAATTTGGGTAATGTTGCTATTGCTATGTTTGGCAGGTACTAGACATTATTATTCGTCTGGCTCTTTGTTTAGTGTGTTTGACGTCTGCCAATAGGAAAAACGAATCGCCTTGTTGCAGGGGAAGATATATCGATCAAAACCGTTTGGTGACATCTGAAATGCCAAGTTCGAATTCAATATTGGCAGGGTCTGGGAAAGGGTAGATGCTGATTATTATGCAGGAAATGGTTATTTTAACCCAAAACTTGGGAAGCTTTGCCAACAGACAAACACCGGTGCTTTGGACCATTTTCTGGAGTTTCTGTCTTGGAGGCGAGATGAAAAAAGTGCTTTGGATAAACGCTGTGTGAAAACAAATTGTGTTTAGGACAGACTGAGGGAGGTATGCAAGATGGACAAAGTTCCGTTCAACTCAAAAGCCAACCTCAGTAAGCAATGTGATCGGTCTCTTTTCTCTAGTTCCTGCCCTGGTTACCACCGTGAGATAGCATGTTATGCTATGCTTAGCAGTCATGTATGCGTCAATTTACCTATTTCAATTAATGGTATCTATTGAGCGCTTACTGTGGGCAGAGGAATGTTCTAAGCGCTTGGGAGATACCTTTCCCTGGCCTCAAGAAACTTACAGTCTAGTCCCTCCCCTCAGCCACATACTGATTTAATTTTTTCGTTCTCTTGCTATTCCCCATTGTATCTGTACTGAACCTCCCGCCCCCAAATATATGCACTAAATTTGTGCTTGCTAATCTCCCCTATTAGACCATGAGTTCCTAATAGGGACTACATATTTAACTTTGTATTCTACTGGCACACAGTAGGCTCTCGATAAATTCTGTTGACTGGTTGACGAGAGAACGACCCCGATTTGCTTTTGATAAAGGAGGAAAACTACATTTTACAACCATCTTATTAATTCCACATTTTCTGTAAGGGAATGCGGTGGACTGTTAAAGAACCACCCAAGACAATGGAGTGACGAAGCGGATAGAGCACGGAGTCAGGAGGTCCTGGGTTCTAATTCAGGCTCCTCCATTCATCTGCTCAGTGACTTTGCAGACTTCACTTCTCTGAGCCTCAGTTACCTCATCTGTAAAATGGGGATCTGTTAAAAGCCCCACATGGGACAGGGCCTGTGTCCAACCCGATTTGCTTGTATCCACCCCCCAGCGCTGAGTATAGTGCCTGGTACATAGTAAGCGCTTAATGAATACTACAATTATTACTTCCAGTGAGAGGGGGGAGAGGTGAGACATTTCGACTAAAACTAGACCACAAAAAAGTTCCCAGATGAACAATCATGTCACTCCTTGTGCAGTGGGTTAGAACTCATACCCAGCAGCTGTTAACAGCCCGGGCCCAGGGGCTGAAGACTTGGGGGCTGATTCGGATTCTGAAATATGAGCTGACGGCAAGCAAGTGGACTGCTACTCACCAGAAGGGAAGGCTCTCGTTGAAAAATGCCCAGGACTGCTGTCAAACCACAAGCTGAGCTCCAGATATTGCCTCTCGGGGCTAGTTGCTTCTCCCCACATCTGGTGGGGGAGGGAATGAAGGCCAGCCCGGAATTCCGTCCACTTGACCTCATCAGTTACCCTTGCGTCAGGGCTGAAAATCAGGGTGCAGGCCTGTAGAAAAATAAATTATCTTGGTCAAATTAACCAAAAAGGCCTAGTGGGGCAGGGTGGGAGAGGAGAGCTTGGAAGCCAGACCACATGGAAAAACCCTGTTAATGATAAATCACACCCTGCGGAACCCAAGCTGGTCACTGGAAATTAGGTTTATTTCCCCTGGGAAAGCAAAAGAACACACAAAAAAGTCTTGGGGCCAGACTGTACATTGGGTACTTGCCTTGGGTCCTGAAAAAGAGATTTGAGAAACAAGGTGAGGACATCAGGGTAGGTGAAAAAGGAATGGGTTTGGGAACCTGGGAATCTAGTTAAAATGTTTCACTGGGGCAGAGAGGGTAGGAATGGAAAAATCTTTAACCCACATAATGAGCAGGCAAACTTTTACCAGGGAGAACATACCAGAACCTGCCAAATGTTCCTGTAATGTTCCATTAAAAGTTACATCTGTCCCTCGGCCCATATGGGGCTAGCAAATACGCTCTCAGACTTCAAATTTGCTCCTTTAATTAAAGGTACCCTGGGGCCTGATGCCCAATTTGAATACATCTCTAAGATCCTGTGGCAACTGCACAAACAATTGGGTGGTTCTGTCCCCACAATCTGCAGATGGAACAAAAGAGAAACCGGTGCAGAATGAAAACGGAGATGTCTGCTAACATCACTTGCACAGGGTTGAGAGCTTCAAGGTTGTGGGGATTCCCTTCATTCCTACAAGGCAGCTGGGGCACAGGAAGGGCAGATGAAGCACCATCTGTGCCTCAGTTACCTCCTCTCCCTTCTACTATTCCTCTCCAAACTCCTAGAGTGAATTGTCTAAATCTGCTGCTTCCCTTGCTTTCCTGAAAGTCTCTCCTTGACCACTTCCAATTTGGCTACCACCCCCTTTACTCCACAGAAACTGCCCTCTCAAAGGTCACCAATGATCTCCTTGCCAAATTGCATAGCCTCTACACCATCTTAATCCTTCTCAACCTCTCAGCTACCTTTGACACTATGGATCACCCCCTTCCTGTGGAAACAGTAGCTAACTTTGGCTTCACTGACACTAACCTCGCCTGATTCTCCTCTTCTGGCTTTGGCCACAGATTCTCATGCTCTTTTGCAGGCCCCTCCTCTGCCTCCCACCATCCAAATGTGCAAATCTCTCAAAGTTCAGTTCTGGGTCCCCTTCTATTCTCCATCTACACCTACTCCCTTGGAGAACTCATTCGCTCCCATGGCACGAACTACCGTCTCTATGTGGAAAACTCCCAAATCTACCTCTCCAGTCCTAATCTTTCTCCTTCTCTGCAGTTTCATATTTCCTCCTGCCTTAGGGACATCTCTTTTTGGATGTCCCACCAAAACCCCAATGTCCAAAACAGATCTTCTTGTCTTCCCATTCTAGCCCTGTCCCTTTGTGACTGTTTCATCACTGAAGACAACACCACTGCCACCCAGTTTCAAAAGTCCATAACCTTGGCATTATTCGCGACTCATCTCTCTCGTTCAAGTCAAATATTCAATCTGTCCTCAAATCCTGTTGGTTCTACCTTCATAACATTGCAAAAATCCACCCTTTCCTCACCATCCAAACTGCTACCATGCGGATCCAAGCAATTATCCTATCCTGCCTTGATTACCGCATCAGCCTCCTTGCTGACCTTCCTGCCTCCTGTCTCTCCCTCTCCATACTTTAGTCTGCTGCCCGGATCATTTTTCTACAAAAACCTTCAGTCCATGTTTTCCCTCTCCTCAACAACCTCCAGTGGTTGCCCATCCACCCCCGCATCAAACAGAAACTCTTTACCATGGGCTCCTCTAGACTGCAAACCCGTTATGAGCAGGGAACATGTCTGTGAATTCTGCTCTAATGCACTCTCCCAAGTGCTTAGAATAGTAATAATAATAATGATGGCATTTATTAAGTGCTTACTATGTGCAAAGCACTGTTCTAAGCGCTGGGGAGGTTACAAGGTGATCAGGTTGTCCCGGGGGGGGCTCACAGTCTTCATCCCCATTTTACAGATGAGGTAACTGAGGCCCAGAGAAGTGAAGTGACTTGCCCAAAGTCACACAGCAGATGTGTGGTGGAGCTGGAATTTGAACCCATGACCTCTGACTCCAAAGCCCATGCTCTTTCCACTGAGCCATGCTGCTTCTCTAGAACAGTCCTCTGCTCACACTAAGAACTCAAATACCATTGATTGATTGATTTAAAGCTCTCAATCATCTTGACTTCTATCTTACTTGCTGGTTTGCTACTACAACCCAGCAGGCTCACTTTTGCTCATCTACCGCCAACCTCGATCTTGTCTGTCTCGCCATTGATCCCTTGCTCATGTGCTGCCTCTCGCCCGGAACTCTCTCCTCCTCATATCCGACAGACCATCACTCTTGCCTGCTTCAAAGCCTTATTAAAATCATATTTCCTCCAAGAGGCCTTTTCCCTGACAAAGCCCTCATTTCCCCTACTCCCTCTACCTTCTGCACTTGGATTTGTTCCCTTTATTCACTCAATCAATCAATCGTATTTACTGAGTGCTTACTGTGTGCAGAGCACTGTACTCCAGTGCACTCCACCCTCAGCCCCACAGCATTTATGTATAAATCTGTAATTTATTTTAATGTCTGTCTCCCCCTCTAGATCGTAAGCTCATTGTGAGTGGGGAATGTGTCTACCAACTCTGTTAGATGGCAGTCTCTCAAGGACTTAGTACAGTGCCCTGCACATAGTTAATACATACTATGATTTATTACCCCTGCAGAGTTCTTGGCAAATAGTCAGCACTTTGATAACACGGTTACTATTATTCACATTTCTTATCATATTTTTGTCTTCACAACATCCCTAGGAAGTAGGGAAAGGCAAGTATTATTACCCCATTTTATAGATGAGGAAACTAAGACATCTCCCCCGCTAAACTGTAAGCTCCTTTTGGGCAGGGAACATGTCTACCAACTCTGAGAAGCAGTGGGGACTAGTGGAAAGAGCACGGGCCTATGCTCAGAGGTCCTGGGTTCTGATCCCAATTCTTCCACTTGCCTGTTGTGTGACCTTGGGCAAATCACTTTGCTTCTCTGGGCCTCAGTTACCTCATTTGTAAAATGGGAATTAAGTCTGTGAGCCCTACATGGGACAGGGATTGTGTCCAACTCTTGTATCTACCCCAGTCCTTAGTATCACACCTGACACAAAGTAAGTGCTTAGTAAATACCTGAAAAAAACAAAAAAAGTTTGTTATACTCTTCCGCAATGCTCTGCACACAGTAAGTGTTCAAATATGAATGATTGATAGAGTGGTTAAGTGACTAGCTCAGGGTCACCCAGCAATCTAATGGCAGAGCCAGGAATGTTTCTTCGGCAAGTCACTAACTTATCTGTGCCTCAGTTACCTCATCTGTAAAATGGGGAGCCCCATGTGGGGGACAGACTGTGTATGATCTGATAAGCTTGTATCTACCCCAGTACTTAGTACAGTTCCTGGTACATAGTAAGTGCTTAAATACCATTTTAAAAAAAAAATCCATAAAGCTAACTTGGTTCTGCCAACATTCAAATACTGCAATATTACCAATTGGATGAGAACAAATTACATGAGATATAAAATAATCTACTGTTCACAGCTCACTAACGCATATCTCTTAAAATGAATGTTAGAAACTCGTAAAATGTCTGACTGTCCCAGTGCTTGATACTGGCAGCAGACCAAGGCTCCGTAGCTTTTGTCACTGAGATAAACCGCTAATCTGCCCCATCTTCTAGGAGGGAGCCTTAATTTCCTCACCTGTAAAATGGGGATTAAATACCAGTTCTCCCTCCCCACAAGTTTGTGAGTCTGGGATACAGACTTTGTCTGACCTGATTATCTTGTATCTATCTCAGCAGTCGGTAGAGTGCTTGGCACAGAGTAAGTGTTTAAATACAATTATTATTACTAAAATACATACACCTTTTTTCTTCCCAGAAGCCCATCGGAAATTGTTCCTGGTCTTGGACATGCAGGTGAAAGCTCTCTCCAAGGCTTCCGGTAGGATTAATTTAGTGTGCAATATTTAATGATAGCATTTACTAAGCACTTACTATATGCAAAGCACTATTCTAAGCGCTGGGGAGGTTACAAGGTGATCAGGTTGCCCCACGGGGGGCTCACAATCTTAATCCCCATTTTACAGAGGAGGGAACTGAGGCTCAGAGAAGTTAAGGGACTTGCCCAGAGTCACACAGCTGACAAGTGGCAGAGTTGGGATTTGAACCCATGACTTCTGACTCCAAAGCCCATGCTCTTTCCACTGAGCCACGCTGCTTCTCTAATATTTATTCATTTATTATAGCAAAAAGGTCAAAGATGATGTGCCAGTGGTGAAGATGCACCTGTGAGTGTGACTGCCTTTGAAAGAGAAAATCTCCACCCTCTGCCCATGAAAATTCAGTAGTGTATCCTTTCTGGCCATTCAGGTGAGCTCAAGTACCGACGGTTAAAGAGAAAGGTATGTTCTCCTGTCACTAAGGCATGTACTTGACTGGGTTTTGCAGTAGTGGTGATGATTTGCACTAGCCATCCACACTCTCTCACCCAGTGATACAAATTTTAAGACAACTGGTAGGTGGGCGAGCACTGGATTACATATCTCCGAGACCTCAAGAGCAGCAGACTACAATGAGCCCTCACCCACTTGGTGAGACATCATTCAGATAGGCTTAGTAAAGTTTCCTCATCTGTAAAATGGTCAGCACACGGTAAGCGCTTTTAGACTGTGAGTCCACTGTTGGGTAGGGACTGTCTCTCTATGTTGCCAACTTGTACTTCCCAAGCGCTTAGTACAGTGCTCTGCACACAATAAGTGCTCAATAAATATGATTGATTGATTGATTGCCTGAATGAATGAGATTTGATTCCTGCTCTCCCTCCTATGAAGACTGAGAGCCCCATGTGGGGCATGGACTGGGTCCAAACTGATTAGCTTGTAATAACTGCGGTATCTGTTAAGTGTTTACTATTTGCCAAGCACTGTTCTAAGCAATGGGGTGGATACAAGCTAATCAGGTTGGACACAGTTCCTGTGCCACATAGGGCTCACAGTCTTGATCCTCATTTTACAGATGAGGTAACTGAGGCCCAGAGAAATGAAGTAACCTGCCGAAGGTCGCACGGCAGACATGCGGCAGATCTGGGATTTGAACCCACATCCTCTAACTCCCAGGTACATGCTTTTTCCACTAGGCCATATCTACCCCAGTGCTTGATACAGTAAGCACTTAACAAATACCATTAAAAAAAAGTTTTATAGGGTCTTTTTCATTTTACCACAAAAACCATGGGAAAAATAAACAAGACATAAAAAGGCAAAGAAGTAAAAAAAAAAAAGTACAAAGGAACAAACAAAGCTGTTTCTTCTGACTCTTAGGACATTTCCCAATTCCCTAGCATGGTTTTGGATAAAACATACCTTGGAAATTAGCATTCTGGTACAACTAGGTGAACGGTGGGAGAGGAAACAAAAGAGTCAATAAGGCACTCTGTACTGCAAGCAGATTCCCATCTTCTCCTGGATACACAACCTAACTGTGGCCTCATTGACACAGTTCTCTCCTGGTTCTCCTCCCACCTCTCTGGCTGCTCCCTCTCAGTCTCTTCCTGTCAGTCAGTCAGTCAATTGTATTTATTAAGTGCCTAATGTGTGTGGAGCACTGTACTAAGCGCTTGGGAGAGTACAATACAACAATAAAAAGATGCATTCCCTGCCCACAACAAGTTTACAGTCCAGAGGGGAAGACAGACATTGATATAAATAAATTACAGATATGTACATAAATGCTGTGGGGCTGGGAGTTGGGATGAATCAAGGTATTAAGTCGGGGCAATGCAAAAGGGAATGTGAGAAGGGGAAAAGAGGGCTTATTCAGGTAAGGCCTCTTGGAGGAGATGTGCCTTCAATAATGTCAGACATGAGGAGGGAGGAAGTTACAGGCCACAGGCAGGATGTGGGGGAGAGGTCAGTGTATAATAATAATAATAATAATAATAATAATAATAATAATAATAATAATGGCATTTGTTAAGCACTTACTATATGCAAAGCACTGAACTAAGCGCTAGGGAGGATATAAGGTGATCAGGTTGTCCCACATGGGGCTCACAGTCTAAATCCCCATTTTACAGATGAGGTAACTAAGGCCCAGAGAAGTAAAGTGACTTGCCCAAAGTCACCCAGCTGACAACTGCCAGAGCCGGCATTTGAACCCATGACCTCTGACTCCAAAGCCTGGGCTCTTTCCACTGAGCTAAGCTGCTTCTCCTGTATAGATAGATGAGATTGAGGTAGCTCCCCTGAGGGGGTTCCTCAGTTCTGGGTCCCCTTCTTTTCTCCACCTACACCCATTCCTTGGAGAACGGATTCGCTCAAATAGCTTCAACTAGAGATTCCAAGATTTACGCCTCCAACCCTGTCCTCTCTTCTCTGCAGTCTCACATTTCCACCTGCCCTTCAAGATGGCTCCATCTGGATGCCTCACCAACACCTCAAATGTAATATGCCCAAGCCAGGACTCCTAATAATAATAATAATGTTGGTATTTGTTAAGCGCTTACTATGTGCCGAGCACTGTTCTAAGCACTGGGGTAGATACAGGGTAATCAGGTTGTCCCATGTATGGCTCACAGTCTCAATCCCCATTTTACAGATGGGCACCGAGAAGTTAAATGACTTGCCCAAAGTCACACTGCTGACAAATGGCGGAGGCGGGATTAGAACCCATGACCTCTGACTCCTAAACCCGGGTTCTTTCCACTAAGCCACGCTGCTTCTCTACTCTTCCCACCCAAACCCTCTCCTCCCCATGACTTTCCCATCACCTGTAGACACCACCACCATCTTCCTGGCCCCACAAGCTGCAACCTTTACATTATCCTCACCTGATCCCTCCCTTTCAATCCACAGATCCAGTCAGTCACCAAATTCTGCCAACTCTATTTTCACAATATCTTTAGAATCCATTCCTTCCTCTCAATCCAAATTGCTACACTTGTTACATCCCACCTCAAGTACTGTATCAGCTCCCTTGCTTACCTCCCTGTCTCCAACCTTTCCCAACTCCAATCCATATTTCATTATGCTGCCCGGAACATTTTTCTAAAACGAAACAAAAACCCATTCCGTGCATGTTTCCCCACTTCTTAGAAACATCCAGTGGTTGCCCAACCATCCCCACGGCAAGCAGAGACCCCTTACCATCGACTTTAAAGCACTCAAAAAGCTCTCTCCTCCTTGCCTATCACTGTTCATCTTCCACTCCAAACCAATCCACACATTTGCTCCTGTCACACCAGCCCCTCTTGCTCACATCCTCCCTCTGGCCTGGAATTCCCTCCCACTTCATATCTGACAGACCACCACTATCCCCACCTTCAAAGCCCTAATAAAATCACATCTCCTCCAGGAAGCCTTCTCTGACTACCCTCTCATCTTCCCACTCTTTCCTTCCCTACTGCATCATCTAGGCACTGATAAGGGTATCAACATACCCTTAGCTCTTAGACATTCACCCCCACAGCACATATGTTCATATCTTTAGATTTTGTTGCTTCCTCCATCTGCAATTTATGTTATTGTCTGTCTCCTCCACTAGACAGTAAACTGCTTAATAATAATAATAATAATTCATTCATTCATTCAATCGTATTTATTGAGTGCTTACTGTGTGCAGAGCACTGTACTAAGTGCTTGGGAAGTACAAGTTGGCAACATAATAATAATAATAATGGCATTTGTTAAGCGCTTACTATGTGCAAAGCACTGTTCTAAGTGCTTGGGGGGGATACAAGGTGATCAGGTTGTCCCATGTGGGGCTCACAGTCTTAATCCCCATTTTACAGATGAGGGAACTGAAGCTCAGAGAAGTTAAGTAACTTGCCCAAGGTCACACAGCAGACGTGGCAGAGCCGGGATTTGAACCCATGACCTCTCTGACTCCAAAGCCCGTGCTCTTTCCACTGAGCTTCCTCAGTTATACTTTTCCAAGTGCTTAGTACAATGCTCTGCACATAGAGGGTGCTCAATAATTACTAATATTGATAATAATAATCGTGGTATTTGTTAAGTGCTTACTATGTCTCAAGCACTGTACTAAATGCTGGGGCAGATACAAACGGCATGGCCTAGTGAATAGACCACAGGCCTGGGAGTCAGAAGGACCTGGATTCTAATCCTAGCTCTTCCACTTGTTTGCTGTGTGACCTTGGGCAAGTCACGTCCCTCCTCAGTGCCTCAGTTTGCTCAGCTTTAGAAAATGGGGATTAAGACTGTGCGACCCATGTGGGACATGGACTGTGTTCAATCTGATTAGCTTGTATCTGCCCCAGCACTTAGAACAGTACCTGGTGCTTAAATAACATTAAAAAAAAGATAATCAGGTACCATTAGGGGCTCACAGTCTCGGTTGGAGGGAGAACAGTATCGAATCCACATTTTACAGACGGGGGAACTGAGGCTCAGAGAAGTTAAATGACTTTCCTAAGATCACACAGCAGACAAGTAGTGGAGCCAAAATTAGAACCCAGCTCCTCTGATTCCCAGGTCAGTGCTGTCTCAACTAGGCAACATTGCTTGCCTGAACTACTAAATTACTGTTAAATTGTTCTCTCCCAAGTACAGTGCAAAGCACACAGTAAGAGCTCAATAAATATAATTGAATGAATGAATGATAATGGGATTTGTTAAGCGCTTACTATGTGCCAAGCACTGTTCTATGGAAAAGGTATCCCATATGGTACAGCACAGTCACTTCTCAATAAACTATGATCTGGGGAAAACACAAAGCCTACATTGGAAGCAATGCCAAAAAAAAGGTTACTTTACAAGTGCTGTTTAATCAATTTTATAGTTTTCTTCCATTATTGTGCAGGTTACAATCCCTATAAAAAACAGCCATGGGTTGGAGAACTGATTGCATGCAGAAGCTGACAATGCAGCCCTTGTGTTTTGCATTTCCACAGCACCGGGAACCTGCGTTTTGGGCACTTTATAAAACTTTTACCTCTATCCTGCGGTGCCCGAGGGCACAGGCCCGTTCCCAATGTGGGCAAGGGAGCAGGCACAGGGTCAGAGGGAGTTCGTCTTTACAGCCTGGGATGAATGGCTGAGCCAACAGGGGATATGATTCAAGGTGGTTAGTTTCCAGTTTGGGGTCTCCTGGGGGGAATGGAGAGTCCCTTTGCAGGGTCTCCTGACTTGATGAATTGGTACAGCTTGGATACCTGCCCTCTCACCATCACCAGAGACCCCCTGGGTGCAGATGTTGCCTTGGATATTTGGGAACTCCAGGCCCTCGGGTATCATGGAAATACGACAAAGAAGGGCAGGTGGATGTGGGTCAGCAAGATTCTGGACAGGGGCTGTGGGGTAGTCAGTGTTGCGGAAGGTGGTCAATGGTGTGGGTTGCCACCTCGGCCCCAGCCCCATCAAATGGCATTGGATGCCACAGGGGGTTGCTTCAGATGGGAATGCAGGGTTGTACCTAGAGCAGGGAACTGACTCTTCCCTCCATTTCCTGCGAGAACCCACGAGGAATAATAATGATAATAATAATAACAATTCTGGTACTTGTCAAATGCCAAGCACTGTTTTTAGCACTGGGTTAGATAACTGTTAGTAAGGTTGGACCAGTCCCCGTCCCATAAGGGGCTCACACTCATTATCTCCATTTTCCAGAGGAGGTAACTGAGGCCCAGAGAAGTGAAGTGACTTGCCCAAGCAGCTATGCGCCCTAATGGCCCAAGCCTGGGCGTCAGGGCATATGGGTTCTTCTAATTTCAGCTCTGCTGCTTGCCTGCTTTGCGATCTTGACACAGGTATTCTCTTTGACTCAGTTTCCTCATCTGCAAAATGGTTATGAAAAACCTGTTCTCCCTCCTTCTATGACTAGGAGCCCCAGGTGGGACAGAGAGACTGTACAGAGAGATCTTGAATCTACTCCAGCTTTTAGTTCATTGCTTGGCACTTAGTTGGCATTAGAGAAGCAGTGTTGCTCAGTGGAAAGAGCCTGGGCTTGGGAGTCAGAGGTCATGGGTTGTAATCCCGGCTCCGCCACTTGTCAGCTGTGTGACTTTGGGCAAGTCACTTAACTTTTCTGGGCCTCAGTTACCTCATCTGTAAAACGGGGATTAAGACTGCGAGCCCCACATGGGACAACCTGATCACCTTATATCCACCCCAGTGCTTAGAACAGTTCTTTGCACATAGTAAGCGCTTAACAAATGCCACTATTATTATTATTATTACTTAACAAATACCATAATTACCCTATACTCTAGAAGGGCCCCTCCATTTGTTTGTGCCGCTAATCTCCTCACATTCATTCATTCATTCAATCGTATTTATTGAGCGCTTACTGTGTGCAGAGTACTGTACTAAGCACTTGGGAAGTACAAGTTGGCAACATATAGAGACGGTCCCTACCCAACAACGGGCTCACAGTCTAGAAAGGGGAGACAGACAACAAAACATGTGGACAGGTGTCAAGTCATCAGAACAAACAGAACTAAAGCTAAATGCACATCATTAACAAAATAAACAGAATAGTAAATAGCTCTCCAGGGGTAGAGAAAACAAACCATTTATTAGTTCAAGAGTTAATTCTTTGGTGACTGACTCACCATTTGTAGTTGGTAGAGCTTGAAGTAGGCCTTGTACCTCATGACATCAAGACTTGGGGTATTAGTCAATAGAACAAGGAGTCCAAATACAACATGCATAGCCCTCATTTCCCCTACTTCCCTTCTGAGTTGCCAATGCACCTGGAACTGTATCCTTTCAGCACTTGGTGTTCACCCCACCCTCAGCCCCGCAGCACCGAAATTCTTATCTGAAACTTATTTTAATGTCCTTCTCCCCCTGTAGACTGTAAACTCCTCGTGGGCAGTCAGAGGACCTGAGTTCTAATGCCGGCTCTGCCGGTTGTCTGCTGTGTGACCTTGGGCAAGTCAATCAAATTCCCAGTTACCTCATCTGGAAAACAGGGATTAAGACCGCGAGCTCCACGAGGGATAGGGACTGTGTCTGACCTGATTACCCTGTATCTACCCCAGTGCTTAGTACAGTGCCTGGCACATAGTAAGCGCTTCACAAATACCATTAAAAAAAAGAAATTCAACTGTTCCCATGTCTTAAATGGTGCTCTCCTGGTCAGGTATCTATCAGTCTCCCATTTTCCCAGGGATCTCTCCTACACTCCTCTAATGCTCACCTCACCATACTCGACTCATCTATCTCACAGTCCACCTCTCGCCCACACCCTACCTTTAGTATGTAACACCTTCCCACCTCCTATCCAACAGATGATCACTCTCTCCCTACCTTCAAATCCTTATTGAAGGCACATCTCCTCCAAGAGGCCTTCCCTGACTAAACCCTCATTTCCTTTCCTCCCACTCCCTTCTGCGTCACTCTGATTTGCTCCCTTTCACCCCACCCTCAGTCCCACAGCACTTATGTCCGTATCCATAATTCACTCATTTATATTATTGTCTGTCTCCCCCTCTAGACTATAAGCTCACTGTGGGCAACAAATGTGTTGGTTATATTGTTCTATTGTGGTCTCTAAAGCGCTTTGTACAGTGTTCTGCACACAGTGAGCACTCGAAAAATATGATTGACTGACTGACCGGCAAAAGCAGACCAGGCCTGATTGGGTCTCAGGTTGCCAAGCACCGGGCCCTAAAGACAGCCCAGTACTCTCCCAAGCGCTTAGTACAGTGTTTGGCCCACAGTAAGCGCTCAACAAATATGACATTGATTAATTTCAGAAACAGAGCTTCCAGGCAAAGGAGGCTCGTCTTGGCTGCGTTAATCCCCCACCAGCCAATAAATAATCGCTTTATAGGGATTTCACAGCAAGGGCTGCATAAGAGCCATAAAGAAATCGCCTGTCACCTCCCTAGTGGTACGACATCTTGAGAATGTGTCTGCTAATACATGAGGCCCTGCCTATAAGTGACTGGAACGAGATGGTGGAGGGAAAAGGGCAGTAAGGTTTTAAAAGGCCCCTGGTTCGGCCTTTTCATTATCAGGGATCCAGGTTGCTTTTACGGTTCTGTTTCTCTGGCAGTTTTCCTTACTCCCCGCTGGCCCTGGAAAAACCTGCCTCAATTCCCCGTTCAGCTTCTCCAAAGGGGCCCTCGGTTCCGCACACTCATGAATTATTTTTGACTCTCGTTAAAATAAATGGGGAATGGAGCTCCCCCAGAACGGATTCGTGGTCTGGAAGGACCCATCAGAGAGATATTTAAGCAAGGTTTAAATGTTAACAAAAAGACAGTGGGGAGGCCAGCTGGGGGTGGATTTCCTACCCCATTCTCCTTTGGACTACCTGGGCTATTGGTCAAAACACAGGGCTCTCACCTTAATGCGGTGAGATTGGCCCAAGTAGCCACCATTTCCTGCAGTCTCTGGGGCAATCAATCAATCAATCGTATTTATTGAGCGCTTACTGTGTGCAGAGCACTGTACTAATGCTTGGGAAGTCCAAGTTGGCAACATCTAGAGAGGGTCCCTACCCAACAGTGGGCTCACAGTCTAGAAGGGGGAGACAGATAACATTCATTCATTCAATCTTATTTATTGAGCGCTTACTGTGTGCCAAGCACTGTACTAAGCACTTGGGAAGTACAAGTTGGCAACATAAGCCCCCCAGGGCCAGGGAATGAGGGGTGCCCCCAACCTAGGGCCAGGGAAAGAGCGGTGCCCCTCCCGCAAAGCCAGGGAAAGAAAGGTGACCCCTCGCCCTGGCCCAGGGCCAGGAGAAAGACGCATATCAATCAATCGTATTTATTGAGCGGGCACTGCCCAGGTTTCCTGCAGAGGGTGGGTAGTATATAAACTGGAGTAGGAGGCTGGTCAGTGGGTACCTTACAGATGTTTAATAATGATCCAGGCGCTGCTCATAATAATGATAATGATGGCATTTATTAAGCGCTTACTATGTGCAAAGCACTCTTCTACATGCTGGGAGGATACAAAGTGATCAGGTTGTCCCACGGTGGGCTCACAGTCAATCCCCATTTTAATCAAATCAATCAATTGTATTTATTGAGCGCTTACTGTGTGCAGAGCACTGTACTAAGCGCTTGGGAAGTACAAGTTGGCAACATATAGAGATGGTCCCTACCCAACAGTGGGCTCACAGTCTAGAAGGGGGAGACAGAGAACAAAACCAAACATATTAACAAAATAAAATAAATAGAATAGATGTGTATTCATTTTACTGATGAGGTAACTGAGGCACAGAGAAGTGAAGTGACTTGCCCAAAGTCACACAGCTGACAGTTGGCAGAGTCTGGATTTGAACCCATAACCACTGACTCCAAAGCCCGGGCTCTTTTCCACTGAGCCATGCTGCTCTTGGGGGAAAGGACTTCATGGGCTTCCTCTTGAACAACATTCTCAAGTTTTCTGCCCATTTTCCAGGCTATTTGGGGGAAAGAGAATGCACTTGGATCTCTAAGCACTTGATCTGTGCCCCATGGCACTTATGTACATAAACATAAATTATTTAATGTACCCTTCTAGGCTGTAAACTCCCTGTGGGCAGGAAATATGTGGGGGGTTTTTAATGGAATTTATTAAGCAGTACCAGGCACTGTACTGAGTGCTGGGGTAGGTACAAGCTAACAGGTTGAACACAGTTCATGTCCCCCGGGGGCTTCACTCCCATTTTAAAGATGTGGGAATGGAGGCCCAGAGAAGTGAAGTGACTTGACCAAGGTCACACAGCAGACAAATGGTGGAGTAACGATTAGAACCCACATCGTCCTGACTCCCAGGCTCCTGCTCTACGCATTCATTCATTCAATCGAATTTAATTCATTCAATCGAATTTATTGAGCACTTACTGTGTGCAGAGCACTGTACTAAGCGCTTGCAAAGTACAATACAGCAATAGAGACAATCCCTGCCCACAACAGGCTTACAGTCTAGAAGGGGGGAGATGGACATTGAAACAAGTAAACATCATCATCATCATCAATCGTATTTATTGAGCGCTTACTGTGTGCAGAGCACTGTACTAAGCGCTTGGGAAGTACAGGTTGGTAACATATAGAGACAGTCCCTACCCAGCAGTGGGCTCACAGTCTAAAAGGGGGAGACAGAGAACAAAACCAAACATACTAACAAAATAACAGGCATAACTATAAATAAATAGAATTACATATATATTATATATAATAACGGCATTTATTAAACACTCCCTATGTGCCAAGCACTGTTCTAAGCACTGGGGAGGTTACAAGGTGATCAAGTTGTACCACGGGGGGCTCACAGTCTTAATCCCCATTTTACAGATGAGGTAACTGAGGCACAGAGAAGTTAAGTGACTTGCCCAAAGTCACACGGCTGACAATTGGTGGAGCCGGAATTTGAACCCATGATCTCTGACTCCAAAGTCCATGCTCTTTCCACTGAGCCACGCTGCTTCTATACATAAGTACTGTGAGGCGGAGAGAGGGGGGGAAAGAGCAAAGGGAGCGAATCGAGGTGACGCGGAAGGGAGGGGGAGTTGAGGAAAAGGGACCTTAATCTAGGAAGGCCTCTAGGAGGAGGTGCACCTTCAGTGGGGCTTTGAAGGGGGGAAGGGTGATTGGCGGATTTGAGGAGGGAGGGCATTCCGGGCTAGAAGTAGGACGTGGGCCAGGGGTCGATGGCGGGACGGGTGAGATCAAGGCACAACAAGAAGGTTAACACCAGAGGAGCGGAGTGTGTCGGCTGGGATGTAGGAGAGAAGGGAGATGAGGTAAGAAGGGGCAAGGTGATGAAGAGCTTTGAAGCCAACAGTGAGGAATTTTTGTTAGATAAGGAGGTTGATAGGCCACCACTGGAGATTTTTGAGGAGGGAGGTGACATGCCCTGAACGTTTTTGTAGAAAGATAATCCAGACAGCGGAGCCAAGTATGGACTGAAGTGGGGAGAGGCAGGAGGTTGGAAAGTCAGAAAGGAGGCTGATGCAGTAATCCAGTCGGGATAGGACGAGTGACTGTACTAATACGGTAGCGGTTTGGATGGAGAGGAAAGGGCGGATCTTGGCGAGGTTGTGAAGGTGAGATTGACAAGATTTGGTGTCAGATTGGATAGGTGGGGTGAATGAGAGAGTGGAGTCAAGGATGACATGGTCTTGTGAGACGGGAAGGATGTTTGTGCCGTCTACAATGATGGGAAAGTTTGGGAGTAGACAGGGTTTGGGAGGGAAGCATGCTATTTTCTGAGTTCTAAAAGTCTACCAATTCTGTTGTATTGTTCTTTCCCAAGGACTTAGTATAATGTGCTGCACAAAGTGCTCAGTAAGTATCGCTGATCCTTAAACACCATCGATTGATAATAAGGATGGTATTTATTAATTTTTTACTACCTGCCAAAAACTGGACTAAAGGCTGGAGTAGATACCAAATAATCTTACTGGAACATAGTCCCTGTCACGCAATATTTACTGAGCGCCTAATGTGTGTAGAACACACTGCACTTGGGAGAGTGCAATGCATCGAGTTGGCAGACACAAAATCTCTCCACCAAAATCTTGTAGTCTAGAAGGTGGAGACAGACATTAAAATAAGTTACCGATAGGGGAAATGGCAGCATAGAAGGATTTGGACAGAAGTGCTGTGGGCCTGGAGTGGGTTGCAGTGTGGCTCAGGGGAAAGAGTCCGGGCTTGGGAGTTAGAGGTCGTGGGTTCTAATCCCAGCTCCGCCACTTGTCAGCTGTGTGACTTTGGAAAAGTCACTTCACTTCTCTGGGCCTCAGTAACCTCATCTGTAAAAACCCTTCTAGACTGTGAGCCCACTGTTGGGTAGGGACTGTCTCTATATGTTGCCAACTTGTACTTCCCAAGCGCTTAGTACAGTGCTCTGCACACAGTAAGCGTTCAATAAATACGATTGATTGATTGATTGACTGTGAGCCTCATGTGGGACAAATTGATTACTTTGTATCTACCCCAGTGCTTAGAACAGTGCTTGGCACATAGTAAGCGCTTAACAAATACCATCATTTAGATGGTATTTAGATGGTACCATCATTAGCGTGGCTCAGTGGAAAGAGCACGGGCTTTGGAGTCAGAGATCATGGGTTCAAATCCCAGCTCTGCCACTTTGCTGGTTAAATACCATCATTCAGCACTTCTATACAAAAATAGACCACGTTAGGTTGATTTGACTAGCATTTTCTCACAAAAGACTCTTGACCCTTAAATTGAACAAGCTTCAAGCGCTTAGTTCAGTGCTTTGCACACTATAAGCCCTCAATAAATACCATTGATTAATTAAAGAGTGTGGATTAAGAGCTGTTTCAGACAGCCCATACAGGGCACCAAAAATATGCATAGAGTCTGGGGGATAGAAGTCTACAATATGTTGTAGATATACTGTAAGCAAATCTAGAGAAGCAGCATGGCCTAGTGGAAAGAGCACAGGCTCGGGAACCAGATGACCTGGGTTCTAATTCTAGCTCCACCACTTACCTGCTGCGTGACCTTGGACAAGTCCCTTAACATCTTTGTACCTCAGTTCCCTCCTCATTATCATCAATGGCATTTATTGCTTTTTCCCACTTCAAAGCCTTACTGAAGGCATATCTCCTCCAAGAAGCCTTCCCTGACTAAGCTCTCTTCTTCTCTTCTCCCACTCCCTTCTGTGTCGCCCTGACTCGCCCCCTTCATTCATCCTATTCTATTCTATTTATTTTGTTAATGTGCATTTAGCTTTAATTCTATTTGTTCTGACGACTTGACACCTGTCCACATCAATCAATCAATTGTATTTATTGAGCGCTTACTCTGTGCAGAGCACTGTACTAAGCGCTTGGGAAGTACAAGTTGGCAACATATAGAGACAGTCCCTACCCAACAGTGGGCTCACAGTCTAAAAGGGGGAGACAGAGAACAAAACCAAACATACTAACAAAATAAAATAGAATAGATATGTACAAGTAAAATAAATAAATAAATAAATAGAGTAATAAATATGTACAAACATATATACCTATATACAGGTGTTCTGCTTTATTGTCTGTCTCCCCCTTCTAGACTGTGAGCCTGTTGTTGGATAGGGACTGTCTCTTTATGTTGCCAACTTGTAATTCCCAAGAGCTTAGTACAGTGCTCTGCCCACAGTAAGCGCTCAATAAATACAGTGCTCTGCACACAGTAAGCGTTCAATAAATACGATTGATTGATTGATAAATACGACTGAATGAATGAATGAATGAATGTGTGACTTTCAGAAAGTCACTTCACTCCTCTGTGCCTCAGTTCTCTCATCTGTCAAATGGGGATTGAGATTGCGAGCCCCACGTGACAGGGACTGTGTCCAGCCCAATTTGCTTGTAACCACCCCAGCGCTCAGTACAGTGCCTAACAAATACGGTTATTATTATTCTTAGTATTATTATTGAGCAGTTGAGAGAGGACAATACCACCAGAAGCAATTTCCCTGGCCCACTCGGTGGCCTGGAGTCTCTCCCTGCAGGGCGGAGGGGAAGCCTACCTGCTCAACTTTGGAAGCCCGGAAAAGTTGGGATGCTGGCACTTGGGGTGCCCAAGTTGGGGGGCGAAGAGGGCCCCGGGCACCCTGCCTTTTGGCAGCCTAAAGCCGGGGTGTCCCCGGGCTGGCAGGAGGGGGCCAAGGCCTGTCTTCTTCTTCTTCTCCTCCTCCTTCTTCTCCTCCTCCTCCTTCTTCTTCTCCTCCTCCTCCTCCTTCTCCTCCTCCTCCTCCTTCTTCTCCTCCTCCTCCTTCTCCTCCTCCTCCTCCTTCTCCTCCTCCTCCTTCTTCTTCTCCTCCTCCTCCTCCTTCTTCTTCTCCTCCTCCTCCTCCTCCTCCTCCTCCTCCTCCTCCTCCTTCTTCTCCTCCTCCTCCTTCTTCTTCTTCCCCTGCCACGGGCTCCGGGAGTCCTGCCACGTGCGCTCCTCCAGACCCGAGCAACAAATAGGGACACGCCCCTGGGCACCAACAAGCCCCGCCCACAGGGGCTTTTTATTTTTAATTGTTCAATAATAATAATAATAATGACATTTATTAAGCGCTTACTATGTACAAAGCAGTGTTCTAAGCGCTGAGGAGATCACAAGGTGATCAGGTTGTCCCACGGGGGGCTCACAGCCTTAATCCCCATTTTACAGATGAGGTCACTGAGACACAGAGAAGTGAAGTGACTTGTCCAAAGTCACACAGCTGACAATTGGCAGAGCCGGGATTTGAACCCTTGAACTCTGAATCCAAAGCCCGTGCTCTTTCCACTGAGCCATTATGTGCAAAGAGCACTGTTCTAAGCGCCCGGGGGGATACAAGGTAATCAGCTTGTCCCCCATGGGGCTCACAATCTTAATCCCCATTTTACATATTTTTTTTTTTAATTTTTTAATTTTTTATTGTCCAGGAAAAAAGCCGGAGAGCAAACGAACGTTGCTACTGTTAACAAAAAGACCTTAAGCAGCTCACCATTAACATGGATATGAGGGTGATTTTACCAAAGTACTTGCTTTAATTATTCAAATAGACTTGCTCTTAAATAGGCCCTCGGCTATCTTCCATATTACAGGGATATGGCCAGAATGAGTAGATGAGAGCAATAGCAAGAGAGCATTAAAAGCATAAGGGATATAAAAAGAGCAAATTATAGTAATAAAATGTCTTAGAAAAGTATTAATTCATCTCAGAAAATTCTAATTAAGGGCAGGAATACTAGGGAAGTTGCCTAGGCCAAGACAAAACTGTATTTTCACTTGCTGGGAAGAATTAGGGAGTAACTACAGTTACTCCAAGCACATATTCATATTATTTCAAGTATTTTACAGTGTTTTTTCACCTGTATATCCTACCCAGATGTGAATAACTTTACACTTGCTTTATGACTTTCTCCAAATCCTATAAAATCCCCATCTGGAAATAGCAGAAGTTGAGGGGAATGGTCTAGAACAGTGCTTGGCACATAGTAAATGCTTAACAAATACCGTCATTATTATTATTTAAAAAATGGTCTCCACAGACAGCTGGGTGTGACCTACCACAGTAGGAAAGAGTTCTGAAATTGTCTTTAAAGCATTACACCCTAAATCATTATTAGAAGGAGGGGTTTAAAAACTCTTAAACTGTAAAGTTGTGGGCGGGGAATGTGTCTACCGTTAAATTGTACTCTTCTGAGTGCTTAGTACAGTACGCTGCACACGGTATGTGCTTAATAAATACCATTGATTTAAAACAACATTTCCCTTCAGGGAAGACCCCTTGAAGTTCTATAATCTTGGGTTTCTCTGGTTCTGCCAGAACCATTTGAAATAATGCCTGCGGTATTAGTTGCATTGGGCTAGAAGTTTAGAAGGACTGAGTGTGGAGCTCTTCAAAGATCATCGAGGGAATGAAATGGGAGTGTAAAGAGGAGTGCAGCAGAAACAGAAGCAGAGTGATGACTAGGTTATTTGAAATTATCCTGAGAAGGCTTCTTGGAAGAGCTGGGTTTTTTCATACCTGAGTCCATCTTAGATTGTAAGGTCTTTGAAGGCAGGGATTTGGTCTTTACCTGAATTGTATTTTCCCCAGGGCTTAGTACACTGCTCTGCACATGGTAGGGGCTGAATAAAAGCGATTGATTGAGATTTGGGGGGAGTCTCACACCCTATGGAGGGCTGTGACTGAGGAACAACTTCAGACACCCAGGAGTAGCAGCTGGGGTGGGAGATGTGCTGGAGAACAAAAACCCCCAATCTTTCATTAATAAATGAACTAGGGCAGCCTGAGAAATCTAGCCTCTAGTACTTCAGGCTCCCAAACAGCCTCGGCTTGTCTAGTGCCATCTCCCTGATCACTTTATCTTGGCATCCAAAGTTTGGTTTGACCCTTGTGAAAACAGGATAAAAGAAAAACTTTTGATTAGGAAATCCCTTGCAAAACTTGCCTGGGCTCCCGAGTGGTAGCACCAAAGACTGGAGTTTTCTACCTCCTTTTAATGCAACTTTTTAATGCTCTGACCTCACCCATCAGCCATCCACCTGCCCCATACCCTCACATAAGCCTTTTATTTAATCTGTTTACTTGCCCACTCTCCTTCTCGCACCCCATTCTCTCTGACTTCACCTCTGTTCTTTGAAATGTCTATCCTTGGGCCTCTCCAGTGCTCCTTCCCCAGGTTCCACATCCCTGAATTCACTTCCCTTCTCAGACCTGACCAGGATGACACTTGTGCAACCCCTTTTTTTTAAATTTCTGTCCCACCATCATCAATCCTCCCCATCTCAGGATGGTCACCTGGAGAGTTTCCAGTAACCAGTCTCAGCTGTGGGAGGGTGAGTCAAGCAGAGGCCTGCCCAGCCCATTCCTAGCTTGGGCAGTGGCTAGTGATTATGTTGCCAACTTGTACTTCCAAAGCACTTAATACAGTGCTCTGCACATAGTAAGCGCTCAATAAATACGATTGAATTAATGAATGAATGAATAGTGAGTAGAAGGCAATCTGCTACAAGTCACAACTCACCCGTGCTGGGCAGCAGTGACACTGGGGTGAGATTTGAGGGCAGAAACTCAAATTTACTGCATGGAAGGAAGAAATGGTCAACCACTTCTGTAGTTTTACTAAGAAAATTCTATGGATCCACTACCAGAACGATTGCAGGTGGGGTGGAGAGTTGTGTCTGTGGTGTCACTTTGGGTCAGAAATGACTTGATAGCATAAGACAAGACAGATTATCTAAGCGCTGGGGAGGTTACAAGGTGATCAGGTTGTCCCATGGGGGGCTCATAGTCAATCCCCCTTTTACAGATAAGGTAACTGAGGCACAGAGAAGTTAAGTTACTTGCCCAAATTCACACAGCTGACAATTGTCGGAACCAGGATTTGAACCCCTGACCACTGACTCCAAAGCCCATGCTCTTTCCACAGAGCCACGTTGCTCCTATGATGCAGTTGCATCTGGTGATTTCAAAATTCACCATCAATAATAATAATAATGGCATTTATTAAGCACTTACTATGTGCAAAGCACTGTTCTAAGCACTGGGGAGTTTACAAGGTGATTGGGTTGTCCCACGTGGGGCTCACAGTCTTAATCCCCATTTTACAGATGAGGGAACTGAGGCACAGAGAAGTTAAATGACCTGCCCAAAGTCACACAGCTGACAAGTGGCGGAGGCGGCATTTGAACCCATGACCTCTGACTCCAAAGTCCGTGCTCTTTCCACTGAGCCACAATGTTTCACCATTGAGCGACAAGGGTCAAATGAGACCCAATCTTGAAGAATTACTGAAATCCTCGTATTTCTTCCCATCCCCGGCTTCTGATACAACAAAAATCAATCGTCTTATTCAATGCACCATTAGTAGAGACCCCATAGTAGCTCAGTGACAATAATATTCTTTGATTAGTCTGACATATAACTATGAGGAAGGGGAGATCTCTTTTTTCTTTCTTATGGAATCAATATTGATTCTGTTTACACTCTATGTCTTTGTTTAAAAACTCCTGAAGGGTAGGAAGAGTGTAGAGTGTGAAAAACCACAGGATGCCTAATTCAGTGTCACGAATGCCACTGCTTTAATAGTGATAATACTCTTGATAATGATGGTGATCTTTTCCAGTTTGAGAGTGATCAACAGATGATTAGTCTCCCCACCTTCAAAGCCTTTTTGAAGTCTCAACTCCTCCTTAGCCTTCCATGACTAAGCCCTCATTTCCTCCTCTCCCACTCTCTCCAGCCTCGCCCTTGCATTTGGATTTCATCCATTCCTTCATTCAATCGAATTTATTGAGCGGCTACTGTGTGCAGAGCACTGTACTATGCACTTGGAAAGTACAATTCAGCAATAGAGACAATCCCTGCCCACAACAGGCTCACAGTCCAGAAGGGGCGAGACAGACATCAAACAAGTAAACGGGCATCAGTTGCATCATTGTAAATAAATAGAATTACAGATATATACACAGCATTAATAAAAATAGGTAGAATTATAATTATAAATATGTACCTATATAAATAAGTGCTGTGGGGAGGGGCGGGGTCAGTGGAAAGAGCACAGGCTTTGGAGTCAGAGGTCATGGGTTCAAACCCCGGCTCCGCCACTGTCAGCTGTGTGACTTTGGGCAAGTCACTTAACTGTGCCTCAGTTCCCTCATCTGTGAAATGGGGATTAAGGCTGTGAGCCCCAGGTGGGACAACCTGATCACCTTGTATCACCCCCAGCGCTTAGAACAGAGCTTTGCACATAGTAAGCGCTTAACAAATACCATCATTATTATATAGTATTATAATAATAATAATGAGGGGTTTCCTTTCACCTCACTAAACTTACATTCATTCATTCAATCGTATTTATTGAGCGCTTACTGTGTGCAGAGCACTGTACTAAGGTTTCCATTTTGAGCTGATGAGCAAATACCTTCTCCTAGAGGCAGATCCATGCGATTATGCAACTAGATCAGTTCAGCCTTGACATTGCAATCTTTTATCTCTACACAGCGCTTAGAACAGTGCTCTGCACATAGTAAGCGCTTAATAAATGCCATTATTATTATTATTATTACACCAGACTGCTTATTTTTCGGGCTAACTCAAAAGCAAAGAAATAGATGGAAAAGGTGGCATACGCTGCCCTCTCGTGGCCATAGTAAGTCATTAAGCATTCGGGAAAAAAAAGGTTTCCTGCCTATTGTAACACGGGAGAGCTGGTTTAAATACTACAGTAATTAAAACATTGTCAATATTATTTTTAAAAAATGATCTTTCATGCATTCAGAGTCATCCCTAAGTGGGTGCAGAGCCTGGAATACTTAACCTGGTATTTGACAAAGGAGGAGGGTGTAAAAAGATTTTAAATCTCTCCCCCCCAGCTTCCAATCTAAAATCCTTACTTTGCTCTGCCCAAGAGAAAAATAAAATAATAGCCAATCTGGACTCTAGGTATTAAGAATCCAAAATTGATCAGCAAGTGGCAGAAAACTGAAAGCTTGTCCTCTAAATGTAAACTTGGGTGTTTATTCCAAGATCTGCCACTTATGTGGGTGCGACCTTGGATAATAATAATAATAATAATTTTGGTATTTGTTAAGCGCTTACTATGTGCAAAGCACTGTTCTAAGCGCTGGGGAGGATACAAGGTGATCAGGTTGTCCTATGTGGGACTCACAAGCTTAATCCCCATTGTACAGATGAGGTAACTGAGGCCCAGAGAAGTGACTTGTCCAAAGTCACACTGCTGACAAGTGGCGGAGCAGGGATTTGAACCTCTGACACCAAAGCCTGTGCTATTTCCACTGAGCCACGCTGCTTTTCTTGGATAAATCACTTCACTTCCCAGTGCTTCAGTTTCCTCCTCTGTAAAATGGAGGTCAAATACTAGTCCACCCTTCCTTTTAGACCGAGGGGCTGATTAACCTGTATCAACTCCAGTTGCTTGGCATATAGTAAGTGCTTAATAAACACCACAATTATTATTATTATTAGCTAGTAGGGTAAGGAGCAAATGAATGCCAGTGATCCACACAACTCCCATCCTCCTGCTGTGTTTCACCATAATGATAAATCAATCAATCAATCGTATTTATTGAGCGCTTACTGTGTGCAGAGCACTAATCTCTGGCCAACAGATGAATGGCCTCTAGAACCTGGAGAACATTCACAATGGCTTACTCCGGTAACAAGGGTGCATTGTGTTCATGACTTCATTTCTTAAGCATCTCAAAAAAAAAACTTAGAAAAACTTGGTGGGGTCAGTCAGTTAACTGTATTTATTGAGGTCTTACTATACGCAGAACACTGTACAAACACATTCTCTGCCCACAACGAGCTTACAGTCTAGAGGGGTTAAGAGGATGTCATTATTTAGATTTGTCCAGACCAGTTGATCGTAAATAGGGCAGGTTGACAAGTTCAAAAATCTTACTTTTGCTAAGGAATGGGGAAGAAAATGAGACATACCTAGGAAAGATAAAGGCATTAAACTAGAGAAAGGCTGAACAGTGATTGAATAAAGGCCATCAAGAATAGAAAGGGAAGCTGCCATCAGGTGTTTCCAGTCTTTGCTGACAAGGAGGGCAACTGAATCCACTTTTCTCCACATCAAGCAGAAAACCGGGACAGTTGGTTTCAAAGTTCTCCACCAGGACTTTCCTTATAGATCCACTTTCTTCAGCTGGTAGTTCCCATCTCACTCACTTTAACCTCAAGCCTGCTTTCTTATTGTACCACACCCTTGATTTTCATGTCTCTAACTCCTTGTTCACATCTTTATTTGACTTGTACATATTTACTATTCTATTTATTTTGTCAATGATGTGCATCTAGCTTTATTTCTACTTATTCTGATGACTTGACACCTGTCCACATGTTTTATTTTGTTGTCTGTCTCCCCCTTCTAAACTGTGAGCCCGTTGTTGGGTAGGGACCATCTCTATATGTTGCCAACTTGTACTTCCCAAGCGCTTAGTACAGTGTTCCGCACACAGTAAGTGCTCAATTAATACGATTGAATGAATGAATGAATCTTACCTTTTGTCTGCAATTCTCTCCATCTGTTGTCTTCATCTTCAAAGTCTTCTTGAAATCCCACCTCCAACATCCAATGACTAAAGTCCACTATTTTCAACTTGCTCAGGAGCCCTGTATACATTGAACACTTTGTTCAGGTCTTTGAACACAATAGGTGTCCAGTTCAGTGCTCTACACACAGATGGCACCCAGTTCAGTGCTCAGGTGCCCAGGAAAATGCTCTGTGCATTGACTGGGTGGATGAATTTTACATTGCACTGTACTCTTCCAAGAACTCAATACAGTGCTCTGTAATAATAATAATAATAATAATAATAATAATAATAATAATGATATTTGTTAACCACTTACTATGTGCAAAGCACTGTTCTAAGTGCTGGGGGGGATACAAGGTAATCAAGATTGTCCCACGTGGGGCTCACAGTCTTAATCCCCATTTTACAGATGAGGTCACTGAGGCACAGAGAAGTGAAGTGACTTGCCCAAAGTCATACAGCTGACAAGAGGCGAAGCGGGGATTAGAACCCACGACCTCTGACTCCCAGCTCTTGCCGTTGAGCCACACTGCTGTACACAGTAAGGGCTCAATAAATATCACTGATTGATTTCTCCCACCCTTCCCTCCCTACCCCAGACTATGAACTCCTTGTGGGCAGGCAATCAATCAATCAATCAATCGTATTTATTGAGCACTTACTATGTGCAGAGCACTGTACTAAGCGCTTGGGAAGTACAAATTGGCATCACATAGAGACAGTCCCTACCCAACAGTGGGCTCACAGTCTAAAAGGGGGAGACAGAGAACAGAACCAAACATACCAACAAAATAAAATAAGTAGGATAGAAATGTACAAGTTAAATAAATAAATAAATAAATAAATAAATAGAGTAATAAATATGTACAACCATATATACATATATACAGGTGCTGTGGGGAAGGGAAGGAGGTAAGACGGGGGGATGGAGAGGGGGACGAGGGGGAGAGGAAAGAAGGCAATGTCACTGTTTATTTTATATTGTACTTTCCCAAGCACTTAATACAGTGCTCTGCACTCAGTAAGCACTCAATAAATATGACTGATTAGATGAAGTAGGAAACCATTTGGGTTAGCTAATAAGCTCTTAGTACAGTGCTCGGCACACAGTGAGCGCTCAATAAATAAGATTGAATGAATAATTCAACCCTTTTCATTCATTCAGCCGTGTTTGTTGAGCGCTTACTACGTGCCGTGCCCTTTCGGACCATCCGGGACACTATACCCTGGACAGGATTACCAAGGGATGTTCGGAGATCTTTAAAGCCGAATTATTTCAATGATATTTCTGTCCCCAGACTGTAAACTCATTGTGGGAAGGGAATATGTCTGTTATATTGTTATACTGTACTCTCTCGAGCTTAGCACAGTGCTCTGCACACAGTAAGTTTTCCATAAATGTCACTGATTGATTGAAGTAGGAAGCCATTTGGATTAGATACTAATTAAAATCTTTTAGATCATCAGGGACAGGATTAAACTAGAGAAAGACTGAGCGGTGATTGAATAAAGGCCATCAAAAATACAAAGGGAGGTATGCGATCAGATATTTCCAGTCTTTGCTGACAAAGAGGGCACCTGAATCCAATTAACTAAATAAGATGGAATGAATAATTCAAATGGATTCATGCAATCGTGTTTATTGAGCGCTTACTATGTGCAGCGACCTTTTGGACCATTTGAGATACTAAACCCTCGACAGGATCACCAAGGGATGTTCCGAGATCTTTGAAGCTGAAATTATTTCGATGATATTTCTGTCTCTAGACTGTAAACCCGTTGTGGGCAGGCAATATGTCTGTTATATTGGTATAGAATCAATCAATCGTATTTATTGAGCGCTTACTGTGTGTAGAGCACTGTACTAAGCGCTTGGGAAGTACAAGTTGGCAACATATAGAGACAGTCCCTACCCAACAGTGGGCTCACAGTCTAAAAGCGCTTTGAACAGTGCTTGGCACATAGTAAGTGCTTAATAAATGCCATTATTATTGTTATAGAAGTATACCTGGTATATTGGTATGAGAAGCAGCATGGCTCAGTGGAAAGAGTACAGGCTTTGAAGTCAGAGGTCATGGGTTCAAATCCAGACTCCGCCAATTGTCAGCTGTGTGACTTTGGGCAAGTCACTTAACTTCTCTGTGCCTCAGTTACGTCACCTGTAAAATGGGGATTAAGACTGTGAGCCCCCCCGTGGGACAACCTGTTCACCTGGTAACCTCCCCAGTTCTTAGACCAGTGCTTTGCACATAGTAAGCGCTTAATAAATGCCATTATTATTATTATTACAAGAGCTTAGTAAAGTTCTCTGCACACAGTAAGTGCTCAATAAGTACCATTGATTGATTGATTGAATTAGGAAGCCATTTGGGTTAGATGCTAATTAAAATCTTTTGGGCCATCAGGGATACTAAATCCTGGACAGGATTACCAAGGGACGTTCAGAGATCTTTAAAGCCGAATTATTTCAGTGACATTTCTGTCCCTAGCCTGTTAGCTCAGTGTGGGCAGGGACTGTACTTTCCAAGCTTTTAGTACAGTGCTCTACACACAGTAAGCGCTTAATAATAATAATAATAATAATAATAATAATAATAATAATGTTGGTATTTGTTAAGGGCTTACTATGTGCCAAGCACTGTTCTAAGCGCTGGGGTAGATACAAGGTAATCAGATTGTCCCACGTGGGGCTCACAGTCTTCATCCCCATTTTACAGGTGAGGGAACTGAGGCCCAGAGAAGTTAAGTGACTTGCCCAAGGTCACACAGCTGACAAGTGGCGGGGACAGGATTTGAACCCACGACCTCTGACTCCAAAGCCCGTGCTCTTTCCACTGAGCCACACTGCTGACTGACCCCTCTTAGAACAGTGCTTCGCACATAATAATAATAATAACAATAACAATAATAATAATAATAATGATAATGGCATTTGTTAAGTGCTCACTATGTGCCAAGCACTGTTCTAAGCTCTGGGGTGAGGGGGAATACAAGGTGAGCAGGTTGTCCCACGTGGGGCTCACAGTTAGACTGTGAGCCCACTGTTGGGTAGGGACTGTCTCTATATGTTGCCAACTTGTACTTCCCAAGAGCTTAGTACAGTGCTCTACACACAGTAAGCGCTCAATAAATACGATTGATTGATTGATTAATCTCCATTTTACAGATGAGGTAACTGAGGCCCAGAGAAGTTAATTGACTTGCTCAAAGTCACACAGTCGACACATGGTGGAGCCGGAATTAGAACCCATGGCCTCTGACTCCCAAGCCTGGCCACGCTGCTTCTCTGTGCACTGCCGAGCGCACATAACAAGAGTTTAACAAACACCGTCATTATTAATAATTAATCATAATAATGATGATGGACTAATGGAAAGAGCACAAGTCTGGGAGTCAGAAGGACCTGGGTTCTAATCCCACCACTTGTCTGCTGTGTGTGGCTCAGTGGAAAGAGCACGGGCTTGGGAGTCAGAGGTCATGGGTTCTAATCCCGGCTCTGCCACTTGTCAGCTGTGTGACTTTGGGCAAGTCACTTCATCATCATCATCATCAATCGTATTTATTGAGCGCTTACTGTGTGCAGAGCACTGTACTAAGCGCTTGGGAAGTACAAATTGGCTACATCTAGAGACAGTCCCTACCCAACAGTGGGCTCACACTCTAAAAGGGGGAGACAGAATAATAATAATAATAATAATAATAATAAAGTCACTTAACTTCTCTGGGACTCAGTGACCTCATCTGGAAAATGGGGTGAAGACTGTGAGCCCCACGTCGGACAACCTGATAACCTTGTATCCCCCCAGCGCTTACAGCAGTGCTTTGCTCATAATAAGCGCTTAGCAAATGCCGTCATTATTATTATTATTCTCTGGGCCTCAGTTGCCTCATCTGTACAATGGGGATTGAGACTGTGAGGCCCACGTGGGACTGCGTCCAACATGATTTGCCTGTGCCCACCCCAGCGTGTAGTACAGGGCCTGACACATAGTAAGCGCTTAACAAATACCATAATAATAATAATTTGTTAAGCGCTTACTATGTACCAGGTCCTGTCACTTCACTTCTCTGTGCCTCAGTTCCCTCATCTGTAAAATGGGGATGAAGACTGTGAGCTCCACGTGGGACAACCTGATCACCTTGTATTCCACAGTTTCTCTGCTGTGTGACCTTGGGGAAGTCACTTCACTTCTCTGGGCCATTTGGGATTAATACTGTGAGCCCCATGTGGGACAGGGACTGTGTCCAACCTGATCACCTTATAATAAGAATAAATTTGGTATTTGTTAAGCGCTTACTATGTGCCAACCACTGTTTTAAGCGCTGGGGTAGATACAAGGTTATCCAGGTAGAAAAGTAGTGTGGCTTAGTGGAAAGAGTCTGGACTTGGGAGTTGGAGGTTGTGGGTTCTAATCCCGCCTCTGCTGCTTGTCAGCTCTGTGACTTTGGGCAAGTCACTTCACTTCTCTGTGCCTCAGTTCCCTTATCTGTAAAATGGGGATGAAGACTGTGAGCCCCCCGTGGGACAACCTGATCACCTTGTTTCTCCCCAGGGCTTAGAACAGTGCTTTGCACATAGTAAGTGCTTAACAAATGCCATTATTATTATTATTATTATTATTATTCTCAGGCCTCAGTTCCCTCATCTGTCAAATGGGAATGAAGATTGTGAGCCCCACGTGGGACAACCTGATCACCTTGTATCCTCCCCAGCACTTAGAACAGTGTTTCGCACATAGTAAGCGCTTAACAAATGCCATCATTATTAATATTATTATTCTCGGGCCTCAGTTCCCTCATCTGTCAAATGGGGATGAAGACTGTGAGCCCCACGTGGGACAACCTCATCACCTTGTATCTACCCCAGCGCTTAGAACAGTGCTTTGCGCATAGCAAGCGCTTAATACATGCCATTATTGTTATTATTATTACTTCACTTCTCTGGGCCTCATTTCCCTCATCTGTAAAATGGGGATGACGACTGTGAGCCCCACGTGGGACAACCTGATCACCTTGTATCTACCCCAGCACTTAGAACAGTGCTTTGCGCTTAACAAGCGCTTAATAAATGCCATTATTATTATTATTATTACTTCACTTCTCTGGGCCTCAGTTCCTTCATCTGTAAAATGGGGATAAAGACTGTGAGCTCCACGTGGGACAACCTGATAATAATAATAATAATAATGATGGCATTTAAGCGCTTACTATGTGCAAAGTACTGTTCTAATCACCGTGTATCTACCCCAGCGCTTAGAACAGTGCTCTGCGCATAGCAAACTTTTAATAAATGCCATTATTATTATTATTATTACTTCACTTCTCTGGGCCTCAGTTCCCTCATCTGTAAAATGGGGATAAAGACTGTGAGCCCCACGTGGGACAACCTGATGATAATAATAATAATAATAATAATAATAATAATAATAATGGCATTTGTTGAGCACTTACTATGCGCAAAGCACTGTTCTGATCACCTTGTATCTACCCCAGCGCTTAGAACGTAATTTGTGCATAGCAAGCGCTTAATAAATGCCATTTTTATTATTATTATTACTTCACTTCTCTGGGCCTCAGTTCCCTCATCTGTAAAATGGGGATAAAGACTGTGAGCCCCACGTGGGACAACCTGATAATAATAATAATAATGGCATTTGTTAAGCGCTTACTATGTGCAAAGTACTGTTCTAATCACCGTGTATCTACCCCAGCGCTTAGAACAGTGCTTTGGGCATAGCAAACTTTTAATAAATGCCATTATTATTATTATTATTACTTCACTTCTCTGGGCCTCAGTTCCCTCATCTGTAAAATGGGGATAAAGGCTGTGAGCCCCACGTGGGACAACCTGATAATAATAATAATAATAATAATAATAATAATGGCATTTGTTGAGCGCTTACTATGTGCAAAGCACTGTTCAGATCACGTTGTATCTACCCCAGCGCTTAGAACAGTGCTTTGGGCATAGCAAACTTTTAATAAATGCCATTATTATTATTATTATTATTACTTCACTTCTCTGGGCCTCAGTTCCCTCATCTGTGGAATGGGGATAAAGGCTGTGAGCCCCACGTGGGACAACCTGATCACCTGTGAATGGTGCTTTGCACATAGTAAACGCTTAACAAATGCCATTATTATTATTACTATTATTATTGCTGTTATTATTGTTGTTATTATTATTATTATTATTATTATTATTATTATTATTATTATTATTATTATCAGTATTGCTACTACTACTAAGAGCCCCGGCCATCGCCTCAGGGCCTGGTGCAGGCCGCGCTTCCCGCCCCGGCTCAGAGTCTCGAGCAGGAACGTTCCACTAGACCCCAGAGAGGGGGGGGGTGGGATGGGGTTAGCAGGTTGTCGGCGGCCTTAAGAGCTAAAAAAAGCAGGTGTGAGGACGAAGAACAGACAGTTCACCTCCAGTCCGAGCTCTAACCCGTTAGAAAACGCGCGGAAAATGAAAAAATGGGAGGAAACCGGCTCCGACCTCCCTCTCGAAGTCGGTTTGGTACCGTCCGTTTCCTAGCAACGGGGGACGCGCCGGGCGCGCGACTGGCGCGCCCCCTCCCGGAGCCCTCATGGAGCCCGCCGGAGAGCGCCCCCTGGCGGTAGGGCTCTCCCGGCGTGAAACCGGCCCTGAAGAAGGAAGTGGAAGAGGAAGGTAATAATAATACTACTAATAATAATGTTGGTATTTGTTAAGCGCTTAAACTATGTGCCAAGCACTGTTCTAAGCGCTGGGGTAGATACAAGGTAATCAGGTTGTCCCACGAGGGGCTCACAGTCTTCATCCCCATTTTACAGATGAGGGAACTGAGGCCAAGAGACTGAGCGTGACCTAATAATAATAATAATGATGGTATTTGTTAAACGCTTACTATGTGCCAAAAACTGTTCTAAGCGCTGGGGTATATACAAGGTAATCAGGTTGTCCCACGTGGGGCTCACAGTCTTTATCCCCATTTTACAGATGAGGTAACTGAGACACAGAGAAGTTTACTGACGAGGGAACTGAGGCCCAGAGACTGAGCATGGCCTAATAATAATAATGATGGTATTTGTTAAACGCTTACTATGTGCCAAGCACTGTTCTAAGCGCTGGGGTATATACAAGGTAATCAGCTTGTCCCACGTGGGGCTCACAGTCTTTATCCCCATTTTACAGATGAGGTAACTGAGACACAGAGAAGTGGCTTGCCCAAGGTCACGCAGCTGACAAGTGGTGGAGCCGGGATTAGAACCTATGACCTCTGGCTCCCCAGCCCGTGCTCTACAAGCTAATCAGGTTGTCCCATGAGGGGCTCACAGTCTTCATCCCCATTTTACAGATGAGGGCACTGAGGCCCAGGGACTGAGCGTGGCCTAGTGGGTAGAGCCCCGGCCTGGGAGTTAGAAGGTCTTGGGTTCTAATCCTGCCTCTGCTGTTTGTCTTGGGCAAGTCACTTAATAATAGTGATGGCGTTTATTAAGCGCTTACTATGTGCAAAGCACTGTTCTAAGCTCTGGGGAGGTTACAAGGTGATCAGGTTGTCCCACGGGGGGCTCACAGTCTTAATCCCCATTTTACGGATGAGCGAATTTGAGGCACAGAGAAGTGAAGTGACTTAATAATAATTATGGTATTTGTTAAGCACTTACTATGTGTGAAGCACTGTTCTAAGCGCTGGGGAGGTTACAAGGTGATCAGGTTGTCCCACGGGGGGCTCACAGTCTTAATCCCCATTTTATGGATAAGGGAACTTGAGGCACAGAGAAGTGAAGTGACTTAATAATAATGATGGTATTTGTTAAGTGCTTACTATGTGCAAAGCACTGTTCTAAGCGCTGGGGAGGTTACAAGGTGATCAGGTTGTCCCACGGGGGGCTCACAGTCTTAATCCCCATTTTACGGATGAGGGAACTTGAGGCACAGAGAAGTGAAGTGACTTAATAATAATGATGGTATTTGTTAAGTGCTTACTATGTGCAAAGCACTGTTCTAAGCGCTGGGGAGGTTACAAGGTGATCAGGTTGTCCCACGGGGGGCTCACAGTCTTAATCCCCATTTTACGGATGAGGGAACTTGAGGCACAGAGAAGTGAAGTGACTTAATAATAATGATGGTATTTGTTAAGTGCTTACTACGTGCAAAACACTGTTCTAACTGCTGGAGAGGTTACAAGGTTCTAGACTGTGAGCCCGCCGTTGGGTAGGGACTGTCTCTATATGTTGCCAACTTGTATTTCCCGAGCGTTTAGTGTAGTGCTCTGCACACAGTAAGCGCTCAATAAATACAATTGAACGAATGAATGAAAGGTGATCAAGTTGTTCCACGGGGGCTCTCACAGTCTTAATCCCCATTTTACAGATGAGGGAACTGAGGCCCAGAGAAGTGATGTGACTTACCCAAGGTCACAGAGCAGACAAGCGGTGGAGTGGGGATTAGAACCCAGGTCCTTCTGTTTCCTGGGCCTGTGCTCTAGCCACTAAGCCATGCTGCTTCTCAGCAGCAGTGCAGATACTATTATTATTACTATTTATGTTACTATTTATGTTACTATGTTACTATTTATCTTATGTTGCCAACTTGTACTTCCCAAGCGCTTAGTACAGTGCTCTGCACACAGTGCTCTGCGCTCAATAAATACGATTGATGGATTGATTGATAGTCAGTTACTATTTCAGTTGCTATGGGAAAGCAACGTGGCCTCGTTTGAAAGAGCACTAGCCTGGGACTCAAAGGACTTGGGTTCTAATCCCAGCTCCACCAATTGTCTGCTGTGTGATCTTGGGCAAGTCACTTAATTTATCTGAGCCTCAGTTCCCTCCTCTGTCAAAACGGGATTGGAACTGTGAACCTCACATGGGACAGAGACTGTGTCCAATTTGATTTTCTTGTCTCCACCCTAGTGCTTGGCACATAGTAAATGCTTAACAAGTACCATCATTATTATTTATTATCATCCTTCTCATCATTAGTCATCAACAATAGTCTCTAAACTGTAAACTCACTGTGGTCAGGGAATGTGTCGACCAACTCTGTTAATATTGTGTTCGCCCAAGCGCTTAGTACAGTGCTCTCCGTACGGTAAGCACTCAATGGATAAGATTGATTGATTGATCAATAGGGTTTGCAATCATCATTATGGTCATCAACAGTGAGTACTTACTGTGTACAGAACACTGTATTAACACTTGGAAGCATGCAAGTAGAAGCCAGCTATTGCAAAGCTTACATTTTAAAGAAATTTTTCAGCTTTTTTTTTTAATGGCATTTATTCAGCGCTTACTCTGTGCAAAGCACTGTTCTAAGCTATCCTGACTGAAGGGTCTAATTAGTCAACCTAGTCAGCTCTAGATTGAGGGAATAGGCAAGATAAGGCATTCTTTATTTACCAAGCGAGTGCTAATTTAAATCAAGACAAACGTGATTAGAGAACAGATTTTACTTTAAGACTATTAGACTTTGCTAGAATTTAAAATACTATATTAAGCAGAAATGGTAAAAACCTAGTTAACAAGATTTTCATTAGGTTGATTGAGTTTATTAATACGGTTGGAAGAGTTTCTAAGCTTAGAATCGAAGCAGTCCCTACTTGGTTCTTATTCATGAATTTGATTGAATTAAATGCTGAATTAAAATAAAATTAAAATTTATGGGAGCTGGAGAAATAATGCAATCAAGTGGAGAAGGAGTTAGGTCTTGAAGATAATGAAGTTGTTGCAACAGTTGGCAAATATTTCTCAGTGCAGACCCAAAGCTCGGAAAGAAATCTGCCATAATTCCCATCTCCCATTGACTAATAATTTCTTTTAATGGGATTAAACTGTTTTTGGAGATGGGGACAAGGATCTGGGAGAGCTTTTGATAATGTAAAAGTCTCAGTTCGTTAGTATGTCAGTACACAGACCCTCCCAATCAGAAGGCCTCACCCTCACTCCATTTGTGGCCTCATTTCTCTCTTGGGTGGCAATTCCTTTCACAATGAAAGGGAGTCCTCCACGAACATCTTTCCAGAGTGGAATGACATCTCTTGCCAGGAATGTTATCCCTAACGGTGCCCCCTCTCTACATTTTAAATCTCTGGAAAGCTTTGGTTTGTGACTGACAATGATTCTCCCCCTGGCTTCAAAGCCTTATTGAAGGCTCATCTCCTCCAAGAGGCCTTCCCTGACTAAGCCTTCTTTTCCTTTTCTTCCACTCCCTTCTGCGTCACCCTGACTTGCTCCTTTTATTCAGCCCCCTCCCCACCGCCCCACAGCACTTATGTGCTTATCTGTAATTTATATTAATGTCTGCTCCCCTCCTGGACTGTAAGCTCCCATTGTTGGCTGGGGACCGTCTCTACATGTTGCCGATTTGTACTTTCCAAGCGCTTAGTACAGAGCTCTGCACACAGTAAGTGCTCAATAAATACGACTGAATGAAGGAATGAATAATAAATATAATAAAAATATTATATTTTTACATTGCACTCTTCCAAGCATTCAGTACAGTGCTAAATATGATTGACTGACTGACTGATTGGAAATTGGATGATTCAACCAGTTCACTTTACCAGCAGACTTTTGAACTCTGTCTTTTATGCTGTTTTAGTATTCATATTATTTCACCTTCCTATTGAGCCTGCTGCAAACCATGTTCTCACCTTATCCTCAGATTGTGAGCCTCTGGAAACCAGGGAAGGTGTCTAACATGTATATTTTTTTCCACCACCTTTTTACAGTGTTCTTTCTTTATGGTATTTATTGAGGGCTTGCTGTCTGTGTCAAATGCTGTTCTAAGCTCTGGGGTAGCTACAGGTTAATTAGGTTGGACACAGTCCGTGTCCCACATGGGTCTCACAGTCTAAGTAAGGAGAACTGAGGCACAGGGAAGTTAAATGACTTGCCCAAGGTCACACAGCAAGCAGTTGGCAGAGCTGGTGTTAGAACACAGGTCATTTGACTCCCAGGGCTGTGCTCTTTCCACTAGGCCATGCTGCTTCTCTGGAAATAGTAAGCACCATGTCTCACCTGCAGTGATGCAGCATATTTTGGCAATGAAGTTGAGAACAAAACACTCACTTTCAACAAGTTTTTCAGAGCTTAATATGTGATATTGTTTATTCTGAAAGATTCATAAGATTCCCTTTGTAATCATCTAGCAGGGATGAGGATTTTATAGGTTGGTTGGCTTTCTGAACTCAATAAAACCAGCTACTATCTGAAAATACTTTTCCTTTTTTAATTGCGAGGTCAGATTCTAAGGAGAAACAATGAGGTGCAAATGAGGGGCCCCCCTCACATTCTTTAAAATATAAACTTGAGATTTCTTCATTATGGACCCCCTCCATATAGTCTGTCTAAGAAATTGAGACAGCGCTTATTGTGCGATATTTATTAAGTTCTTACTCTGTGCTTACTTACACTGTAGTGTTTACAAGTTAAACAGGTCAGTAGGAGGCCAGTTACTTATATTAATTTCAGTCTCCCCCTCTAGACTGTAAGCTTGTTGTGGGCAGAGAATCTGTCTGCTTATTATTATGTTGCACACACCCAAGCTCTTAGTACAGTGCTCTGCAGAGATAAGCACTCAGTAACTACAATTTAATGAATGAAGTCAGAGTCTCTGTCCCAAATGGGGCCAGTGGAAGTAGAAATGAAGACAGATTTTCAGTCCCCATTTACAGATGAGGAAATTGAGGCACAGAGAAGTTAAGCAACTTGCCTAGGGTCACACAGCAGGCAAGTGGCAGAGTGGGGAATAGAACCCATATCCTCTGACTCCTGGGATCATGTGCTTTCCACTAGGCCATGCTGCTTCTTGACCCCTCTCCACCATTCTCGACTCCTTAATTAATTACGGTATTTGTTAAGCCCTTATTATGTGCCAGGCACTCTACTAAGCGCCGGGGTGGATACAAGCAAATCGGGTTGGACACAGTCCCTGTCCCACGTGGGGCTCACAGTCTCAATCCCCATTTTACAGATGAGGTCACTGAGGCCCAGAGAAGTGACGTGTCCAAAGTCACACAGCGGACAAGTGGTGGTGACTCCCAAGCCCGTGTTCTTGCCACTAGGCCATGCTGCTTCCCCTTCCTCTCTTCTACCTAGGGGAGGAGATGTGTGCTTATGTCACCTTCCTTTGTTTTGCAGTTGCATTCCTTGTTTGAAAACCTCACCGCCCTCAACACAATCTTCTGAAACTACGGTGCTCGAAACGAAAAAGAATGAATCTCCAGAAGAAATCCAGCTGCTTAAATCTATCTCGGGTGAGTAAAGAACAATGGCAACAGCCCATTTCCTTTGAGGTTGTTTTCAAAATGATCCTTGGGACCTAAGAGACCTCATCATCATCAATCAATAAATGAGACCATCAATTGAGGGTTTACTGTGTGCAGAGCACTGAAATAAACGCTTGAGAGAGAACAATATAACAGAGTCAGTGATGTATTTCCTGCTTTCAAGGAGCTTATAGTCTAGATTCTACAGTCTGACGCTTGAGAGAGAACAATATAACAGAGTTGGTGATGTATTTGCTGCTCTCAAGGAGCTTATAGTCTAGACTCTACAGTCTGCTCTCCTATTAGACCATCTTCATCCTCAATGTTATCTCTGACTCCAGTAGCTCCTCAACAGTGGTTTGCACATATTAAGTGCTTAACAAATACCATCGTTATTATTATTACTACGCTCTGTTGCCCAATTGTGAGATCAGATTATGCACATTTCAGCATAAATCACTCCAGTAACTATTGTACTTTCCCAAGCGCTTTGTACAGTGCTCTACACACAGTAAGTGCTCAATAAATGTGATTAAATGAATGAACAAATGAACAATTGAATGAATAGCCATTTCACTTTGAATGAAACCAAACGATCCTCACTAGGACTGTGTCTGTTTACTGTTACATTGTACTCTCCCAAGCACTTAGTACAGTGTTCTGGACATGATAAGCACTCAATAAATATAATTGAAGGAATATTAGCTTCAAAGCCCTCTGGCTTACATATCTGCCTTCCTCTCTTTTTACTCTGAAGAGCACCTTTTTAGTACAGGGCTCTGCACATGGTAAGTGCTCAGTAAATACAACTGATTGATTAATTAATTTCTGTGCCTCAAACATGATTCTCCCACTTCCAGCCTCCCTTTAAATCAGCTGCCTTCAAGGAGCTATTTGTCAAGAATAAATGACAAATGACTGTGTCCAACCCGATTATCTTGTTATCTAGCCCAGTGCTTAGTACAGTGCCTGGGACATAGTAAGCACGGAAAGAGTACCATTAAAAAACAAAACAACTCTTGCATTTCTTTTAGAAGATGGGAAAGATGAAGAATGGACTTTTTACCCCAGATTTGGACTTCACACTTACCAAATTGGCAAGCGATGCTTCTTTGATGGTGTCTTCCTCAGGAACAAAACATCTTCATCTGAAAACACATTAGCAAAATGCTTCGGGAGAAAAAAATACGGTAAACTTTCCAAATTCTCCATGGTTTCATTTCTCTAGACATTTATTTTAGGAAGAATTCCACCTCTAGACCGTAAGCTTGTGTGGGCAGGGAATGTATCTGTTTTATTATATGTCGCACTTTCCCAAGCTCTCAGTAGAGTGCCCGGCACATAGTAAGTGCTCAATGAATACAATTGATTAATTGATATTCCCAGCTGGTGATGCTGTCATCCTATAAACCTTGACTGTTTAGGAAGATATAATCCCCTCTGCCCATGGAATGGGGATAATGAATGGAGTTTTCATTTTCTATTCTGAGAATACCCAGTGTAGTGTAGAAGCAGATTGGACTCCCTTTTCCGAACCATCACAGAATGATGCTGTCTAACTGAAGTTTTAGTACATTTGCCTGTTAGGAAAATTATGATTGAATGAATGAATGAAAAGGATTTTTCAGAAACAGAGGAGAGAGACGGAGTGAATTGTTCTTCACACTCACAGAACTCATACTTAAATAAGATGGTACTGAGGAGACATTCACCCAAGCTGCATGTGTGTGTGTATGTGTGTGTATGTGAAAAAAGCCAATGAAATGCCCACAGATCGTGCATTCATTAATTCAGTAACATTTATTGAAAACCTTATGTGTCCACAGCTTTCTGGGAGAGACCTTTAAGAATAAAGACATAATCCCTGTCCTTCAGGAGCTTCAAGTCCTAACCACATAATGCACACATGAAGCCTGTCCTTGATTGAACTTCCTTGTTAATTTTTTGCAGTGCCTGGAACTATTTTCACTGTTCCCTAGTTATTCTATGATCCTTTCGAAATCTCCAATCAAGCAGAAACTGTTCCCTTCTTGATTGCAGCGGGCCAGGCTGGTCTCTCTGCCACAAATGCCTTTCAGTTTTTGGATGAGGTGCAGTATAATCTGAGGCTTTGTTTCCGCAGCAGGCTTAGCTGTATCCGTAGCATGTCCTCTTCATTCATTCAATCGTAGGTACAGAACACTGTGGCAAGAGCACTGTACTAAGCACTTGGGAGAGTACAATGTAATAATAAATGGACACATTCCCTGCCCACAATGAGCTTATAGAGTCTAGAGGGGGAGACAGGCATTAGTATAAATAAATAAATTGCAGTTACGGACATTAAGTGCTGTGGGGCTGGGACTTCCTCTCTCCACTTGCTTTCAGTTGTCCAGTTTCAACTAACCATACAGCAGTCATCCATTCTCCTCATGTGTCCCACAGCAAGGCTGTGTTGAAGTGAGAGTATTTTTATCTACAGTGCTTGACACATAGTAAGAGCTTAACAAATACCATCATTATTATCTAACTTGAAAGAAGAAATTGGAACCCTTCCAAAGTCTCTTCCTCAATTCCTCTTGTTTGGATGCATTATCCATCAACCAATCAGTGGTATTTATTGAATGCTTACTGTGTGCAGAGCACTGTACTAAGCTCTTGGGGGAGTACAATAAAACAGTGTAACACAGTTGGTAGATAGCTTCCCTACCCACAACGAACTTACAGTCTAGAGGACGAGCTCACTAAACTGCAAGCTCCCTGAGGTATTGATAATGTCTGTCAACTTTATTGTATTCTATTCTCCCAGACACTTAATACTAGAGTGTAAGCTCATTGTGGGCAGGGAATGTGTCTGTCATAGTATTGTGTTGCACTCTCCCAAGTGCTTAATACAGTGCTCTGCACACACTAAATGCTCAGTAGATGCCATTGACTGATTGCAAGTTCACAATATACTTGTGCACAAGTCTTTGTGTTTTACATTCTTTCCATTTCAGTCAATCATATTTATTGAGCACTTAGTGTGTGCAGAGCACTGTACTAAGCACTTGGAGTTTTTCTCACTGCACCAAAAATTGAGGCTGCTTTGTGGTATGATCATAAACAAGAGGTGCAATCAGCCATCCTGTATTTGGGATTACTAAAGAAAGATATTTAATTAAGAAGTCCATTCAGGAGCCAATTGAAAGTTTATGTAGGCCCCAGTGACCCTGACTGAACCAAACTCCCAAATTAGCTAATGATCAAAAAGGGATTTAATTCATAACACAAAAAAATCACAACAGAGGATAATAAAAGCGAAGTTTGCAAGTTAATAGCTACACTTACTGAGGTTTAAGACTGTCAAGGCTATACTGAGAATTTGATTAACCAAAGTCAGGCAGTTAAGCCATTTAGCTGCTTGAGAGCTATGTTTGGAGAAAAGGCTTAGAACCAAATTAACCTGCTCTAGTTTCCTTTTTATCCCACTCGTAGCATAGCTAGAGAGAATATATTACCACATAATAATGATGATGGTATTTGTTAAGCGCTTACTCTGTGCTAAGCACTGGGGTAGATACAGGCTAATCAGGGTTGTCCCACGTGGGGCTCACACTTTTAATCCCCATTTTACAGATGAGGTAACTGAGGCACAGAGAAATGAAGTGACTTGCCCAAAATCACACAGCTGACAAATGGTGGAGCCGGAATTAGAACTCGCGACCAATGACTCCCAAACCCATGCTCTTTCTACTAAGCCACGCTGCTTGAAGATCTTTTCTGGTTGAGTCTCAGTGCAACCAGAAGGAAGCTCCAACTCCATCACTTCCTTTTGCTCTGGTCTCAGGAGGGCTCAGTTCCACCCCGAAGTAGATGATGCTTTCTCTCTAATGGCCAAGAAGCCGATTCCTTATCATAATATTCAAAATGACCTTGGGGGTTGGAGGTGAAGGTGGAATCTTACCCTTTGCCAAACAGTGATCTTGCTAACAATGTGCAGTGTAAAGACAATATAATGGTTGCATATGCTAGTGGGCCCTAAAACTTTTGGCATGTTGAGGTATTTTTCTGGGTTGTGATGCTTTTAGGAACATTTCAACAGCCAAATTTAAAAAAAAATCATGAAATGATGAACACAGCCATTTGAAGACCTGTTTTTTTTTTAGAAATTTATGGTAAATGACCTGAGAAATGGAAAAAGGTAAGCAATTTAAAGTCATGTTTTCCCAAAGGTTTTTTTAAGAAAGATTCAGTTTCAGTTGGAGTGCAACTCTCATGCATTGGTTTTAAGAAAATGTGTCATCATTTAACTTCTATTTTATTACAATTTTATTTTTGCTAATGTATCTTTTATGAAATAGATATTGATCTCAGAAATGGAATTCCAGAAAAAAACCCAAGTGACAAACCATACATTCTTCCAGAACAAAGTCCAGACTTTCACAAGTTAGGCGCAACTTGTCCCTTGGTGAATTTTGCAGTGTAAGTTCTTATATTTTAATATTTGTGGTTTTAAAATTTGACTTGGCATAGTTGAATAATGATGCTTCTTTCTTCCATTTCAAGGAGAGATGAGTAAGAGAGAGATAATTCACACCGGTTTCCAGCAGAGGATAATTTGGACTCTTTGCATGGCCTAATTACTTCCTTCCTAGAGAAAAATGATGGGAGTAAATTAGAAAATTACTGATTCTATTTTTTGAGATACTTTCTCAACCCTTGAAGTTACTATGTGCAAAGCACTGTACTAAGTGTTTAAAATCTAACCAAAACCTTATAATGGCTTAAAACAACATGGTTTAGTGATGGTTCAGTCAACGGGAGTTTTCAGTCAATGGGAGTTTCAGTAGTGCTTTAGGAGTTTCAATGTGTAGGTAATTAATAAAAAGGTTGGAAAAATCAGAGATCTAGTAGATTGTGGTTTATTATATATATTTTTCTAATTTTCAATTCCCAAGCATCAACAGCTAAATGTTTTACTGAAAACAATTCCAATACTGTTAGGTCTGTACTAAAATGATGTCAATTTTATGGTTGCATTTTACTTTTCTTCCAGGGTCCCATATAAAAGAAAAACAGATACATTTATTCCTCTCCAGCCCTTACCACGAGTTCCTCAGTAAGTACTAAAACAGTATTATACAATGCTGAGATACAGATTATAATGTATTTATGGGATCTGTGTACCATTTTCAATTTTCATTATGTCTATGTGACTATTAATATATGCAATACATAGGACTGCTGTTCTTACATTGGCACTATTTTGGGGCATAGTTCTTAGCAAATTATGAAAAATTCAGTCAGCAAACATTATTCTTGCATAGTTATTTTTCGATTACATAATACAATGAAAATGAAAGGAACCACAAAAAATTATGTTACCTGTTTTTTGAGTCAAATTATTTATAGGGCACACAAACTGAGTTTGTGTTTTTGATATGTAAATAAGAAGCATAATGTTTTTGTGATATTGATCATTTTAGTTGTGGCAGAAGGATTTGCATGGTACTGAAGGCTTCTCCTATTTGAAGGCAGAAGATAGGTTAAAAGGGGATTAGATTAGATTAAATCTCTTTTAATCTTGAGAGTCTATTATTTTTATTTGCTTTATAACTTCTAGACTTATAAACACTCAGTAGTGGGGTATTTTTATTATGCACAATGTCTTGAAAATTTGAAACCATCAGTAAGTACTGATGGAAATGATCAGAAGAGTGCCTACTATTTCTCAAAGAATCTGATATTTTAGTATTTGTTGTGCATGAGAAAAGGAAGTGAAGTATATCATACTCTAATGCATTAAAGTACGGTATTCCATTGGAGCGACAGCTCGTTGGGTGAATTTAGATCAACATTTACCACTTCAAATAGGATTGAGGATATTTCCAAGAAAGTTAAACGGTTACTTTCCTTTAAGAAACTGCAAAGATACTGAGGCTGGAATCTATGGATTTTGTTTGAAAGGGCTTTGTTTGAATGACAGAAATCTATAAAAATGGCTAATTACTTTTCTTGTAGACTAATTTGTTCTTTGAAAGGAGCTAATTTTAACTCTAACAGGCCAGAGAGTAGCAGAGTTTGGGGGGAAACAGAAGTCCTAGAATTTAATCTTACATTTTCCAGTTTAATTATTTCTAAAGTAGAATCATACTCCTATCCCATCCTACAGCACAGAGATGGGTTAAGAGTGAATGAAATGATCGTAAATACTTCAGAGATCTTTGGAAAAACTAACTGCAGTTGGAATGTACTTCCCATACAGAAACAAACTACAAAATATTCCTGAATGATGTGTAAAAGAAAATCTAATTTTTGACTCCTCTTTTATCTTTGTCTATGTGCCTGTTTTTTTTTTTTCCATTTCTGCTTTGTTTTGGGTAATTTCTCTAGACCCTCTTTTTAGTCAATGTGTCCTGATCCCATAAATCTTTTAGAACAGATTTAAATTTACTCTTTGATAGGCTCTAATTTTTTAGGTATCCTTAGAGAATCGATGCTAACGAAGTCCCTTTTGACAACATCTAAAGATTTATCAATAAAGCAGTGTTCTCATTTACGGTGTCTACCTCTGTCGATATTATATTGTATGTATTTTTCTGCCGTCTAGTGTCAGATATCTAATGAAATCGATTGTTTTAGAACGTCGTATATGTAAAGATCTGAATGCCTTGGACATTACCTTATTTGCCTTCTGACTGTGAAAGAACTGCGACAGCACCGCATTGGAATGGATTATCTACTTGCATAAAAAGATTTCCTCTTTATCCCTGTTGAAGGTGAAACCATATCTATTCTTTGGTGGTGCTGCCGTTGTGTGCTTGGTTCCGTACAATGACTGTGGTATTTGTTAAGCTCCTACTATATGTCAAAGCACTGTACTAAGTGCTGGAGTACACACAAGATAATCTGATCCCACAAGGGGGTCACAGGCTAAGTGGGAGGGCGAACAGGTATTAAATTCCCAATTTGCAGATGAGGGAACTGAGGCACAGAGAAGTGAAGTGACTTGCCCAAGGTCACACACCAGACAAGTGACAGAGGCAGGATTAGAACCCAGGACCTTCTGACTCCCAGGTTGGTGTTCTACCCACTAGGCCATGACTCGTCTTGGTCCTGACGTGACCAGGGTTGTTCCAGAGAAACCCAAATTTCAGAGCTGCTTCTGGGGAATGTGGAGAGAAGGTGGTGAAACGCTGAGTATCCTCGTAGCCCTGATTACTCAACTTTGTAGGGATGCCAACATCTTAATAATAATAATTGCAGTATTTGTTAAGGGCTTACCATGTGTCAAACACTGTTCTAACTGCTAGGGTAGATACAAGATAAACAGAGCGGACACAGTCCCTGTTCCACATGGGGTTCACAGTCTAAGTACCAGGGAGAGAACAGCTAAAGAACCTCCATTTTACAGCTGAGGTAACTGAGGCACAGAGAAGTGAAGTGACATGCCCGAAGTCACCCAGGAGGCAAGTGACAGAGCCGGGATCAGAACCCAGGTCCTCTGACTCCCAAGCCTATTCTCTATCCACTAGGCAACTCTGCTTCTTTTGCTTCTGTCTCCCTGTGGCCCATTTCACATGCCAGTAGTAAGCAGCTTGGCCCCTCTTGGAAAATGCCATTATCCCTAAACTAAGGAAACCAAGTCACTAATGAGGTGAACTTACTCCTAGACAGTTCATGGTATAGGTAGACCTAGAATCCTCATCCTTTGAATTTCCAAGCAGATTTGTTAATTACCCCACACCACTCAGACTATCGCAGGGCAATGATTTATCCCCAGCCTTTTAATCAGTTAATCAATCAAACAACCAACGAACCAATCAGTGGTCTTCTTCAAATGCCACCGAGTCATTTCCGACCCACAGTAACTCCATGGACACATCCTCTTCAGAGCGTCTCATCTTCTGACGTAAAGTCATTCCGATATGTGTATCCATAGAGTTTTCTCGGTGGCGATAATGAAGTGGTTTACCATTGCCTTCTTCTACGTAGCAAAAACTGGAGTCTCTGCCGTTGTCTTTGATCAACATTTTGATCACTTCAGAAGCAGCCTGGCTTAGTGGAAGGAGCACAGGCTTTGGAATCAGAGGTCATGGGCTTAAATCCTGGCTCCGCCAACTGTCAGCTGTGTGACTTTGGGCAAGTCACTTAACTTCTCTGTTCCCTCATCTGTAAAATGGGGATTAAAACTGTGAGCCCCCCGTGGGGCAACCTGATCACCTTGTAATCTCCCCAGTGCTTAGAACAGTGCTTTACACATAATAAGCGTTTAACAAATACCATCAATATTATTATTATTATCCGCCTTTGACTGTTTGCCATGCTGCTGCTGTCCAGCACAAGCGAATCAACTTTATCTGATGCTTCTGCTTAGACCTTTCTATTATGTGTAGCCCTACATGGCATAGCTCTAAATTTCATCAGTGTAAGCAAACTCTCCTGCTACAATAAGGTGTCAAATTCATAGGCTTTAGGATTCATGATATTTCTTGAGTATCTACTGAAAAACACTATACATGTATAGTGTTTTGTAAGGGAAAAGACAATAGAAGCAAAATATTCATTTCCTGCCCTACCCACAAGGATCTTACAATCTAATGGGATGAGAATTATAGGCGTATGTCAACCAAATAGCCTGTTAGAAGAGCTTTCATCAGTTTTTAGAACTTGTCCGCTGACATTCAATTGCTCATGAAAACACGTCAAACCACCCATTAGAAAGCACAGAGGCAGCATGGTATAGTGGATAGCACACTGGCCTAGGAATCAGAAGGTCATGGGTTCTAACCTTGCATCTGCCACTTGTCTGCTGTGTAACCTTGGACAAGTGACTTCACTTCTCTGTGCCTCAGTCATCTGACCTGTAAAATGGGGATTGAGACTGTGAGCCCCACATGGGATAGGGACTGTGTCCAACTCAATTTGCTTGTATCTACCCCAGCGCTTGGTACAGTGCCTGGCACATAGAAAGTGATTAAGAAGTACTATCATCATTATAGCACAAGTAAGGAAATGTCTTCAGGTAATATTGAAGTCTGTGTATTTTTTTTGTCAGAAAGTGTATCATAGATTGACCAAGGAAGCTGCTTGTAAACAGGGAAACCTGACTACCAACTCTGTTATAGTACACTTTCCCCAGTGCTTAGTACAGTGCTCTGTACATAGTGTGTGCCTAATAAATACCATTAATTGACTCTGAGCTCATTGTGGGCAGGGAATGTCTGTTTATTGTTATATTGTACTCTCCCAAGCACTTAATACAGTGCTTTGCACACAGTAAGTGCTCAATAAATACAATTGAATGAAAGACTGAACTGTTACATTTTACTGAAGATTACATTTTGACCAAAGTCCTTAAATACATTCCTTTAGCATTCACTGTCTTTTCCACATTACGGTTATGCTAATTGGCCCTTTCTGGTTCAAATTATACAAATGTCTTTTCTTTGGCCTTTGCACTTCCACAGGGCAGCAGTAATAGAATTTCTTAGTCCCGAACAATGTGCAGAGCACTTAATTAACACTAGGAAGAATACATGGAATTGATTCAGAAATGTCCCTGGACCACAAGGATAGACATACTGTGAAAAGGTTAACAACGGAAATGAGTCAGAACAGATAAAATGGAACAAGCAAACATTTAGAATAGAACTATAACCATATTTTATCTTCTAGTCCTCGAGGGAGAGTCTGAGAAGCAGCATGGCGTAGTGGATACAGCATGGGCTTGGGAGTCAGAAGGTTGCGGATTCCAATCCTGGCTCCGCTTCGTCTACTGTGTGACCTTGGGCAAGTCACTTCATTTCTCTGGGCCTCAAATACTTCGTCTGTAAAATGGGGATTGAGAGTATGAGCCCCTCTGGGACAGGGATTGTGTCCAATCTGATTGTATCCACCTCAGTGCTTAGTACAGTGCCTGGCACGTAGTAAGCACTTAACAAATGTCACTATTATTATTATTATTATTATTTAACAGCACCTACCATATGCAGAACACTGTACTAAGCGCTTGGGAGAGTACAATACAACAAAAAACTGACCACATTCCCTGACCACAACGAGCTTACACTCTAGGGAACTCTGGATCTCCCCAGCAGTTAGTACAATGCACTGCACACAGTAAGCACTCACTAAATATGATCGATCGATTAATTACTACAAGATAATCAGGTCCCACATGGGGCTCACAGTCTAAGTAGGAAGGAGGACAGGTTTGCAGATGAGGGAACTGAGGCACAGAAAAGTGACGTGACTTGTCCAAGGTCACACAGCAGACAAGTGGCAGAGCTAGGATTAGAGCCTGGGTCCTCTGACTCTCAGCCCCGTGTTCTTCCCACTAGATCGCATTGCTTCCCTGTAGAAATGTCTGTGAAAGTTGCTGAGCTCTAAAACAACTTGGGGACTATAGTCACCTTGTCCTCAACAAAGCAGTGCATGGAGCCATGCAGGTTTCCTCTTTTTGTCCTCAACTAGTGTAATGTAATTCTGCACTGTAACATTTGAAAGAGGGTCTGAGTTCCCAGGCTTGTTGATTTTTGGCCTCTCCAGGGACCGCCAGACTCTAATTGTAGTTTTTGAGGCAGGGGCGCTTTTCCATTAGGAACAGGGAGGTCAGAGATCACCAATGCATTAAATCTCCATGGAGCAACAAAGCAGTCTTGAGATGGTAATGGCTGCCAATCACCAGCACCCCGGGCTGGTTGCCAACCCTGTACACTGGAGGGGAAAAGGCTAACAACCCACTGTCAGCACTTGGCATCCACCTGACGGGTCTTTTCTATTTAACACTGCTTCTTAGAACAAAAGAGCAAGCATCAACTTCTTTCTCTTCTGCTCTTTTTATGCTACTTGACTTCCCTGGCTCCAATTCAAACAAATATGTGATTTACAAAGCCCATGGGATTTGATACCCTTATCTCAGAGACGTAAGTCCGGAGATTCATTGTGCAAACTTTCATAATTGTATACATTTTATGACTTGAAGGCACCTTGATTTTTTTTTTCTAAATCTCATCTTTAAATCGTATTTATTGAGAGCTTACTGTGTGCAGAGTACTGTACTAAGCACTTGGGAGAGTACAATACAATAATAAACGGACACATTCCCTGCCCACAATGAGCTTACAGTCTAGAGGTGGGGAGACAGACATTAATATAAATAAATAAGTTGAAGATATGTACATAAGTGCTGTGGGGCTGGGAGAGGGGAAGAACAAAGGGTTCAAGTCAAAATGATGCGGAAGGGAGTGGGAGAAGAGGAAAGGGGATCTTAGGTAAGACTGCTTAGAGAAGATGTGCCTTCAATAAGGCTTTGAAAGAGGGGAGAGTAATTGTCTGTTGGATTTGAGGAGGGACGGCGTTCTGGGCCAGAGGCAGGACAAAGGCGAGGGGTCAACAGCAAAATAGATGGGATCGAGGCAGAGTGAGAAGGTTAGCGTTAGAGGAGCGAAGTGTGTGGGCTGGATTGTAGTAGGAGAGTAGCAAGGGGAGGCAGGAACGGGCAAGGTGATCGAATGCTTTAAATGTTAATATTCTGAAATTTACAGGTCAATATTTGCACAGAAGAACCAACCCTAGCAGTGTGAAAAAAGTAGCAAATCCTACTTCTGCCAATGGCCTGGTTTGTGGCCTTGGATAAGTCCTTTAACTATTGGATTCTTCCGATGAGTTGGTACAGTGCTCTGTACCTAAAAAGTGCTTGATGATTACCATTGATTGATTGACTTAACCTTTCTGGACCTCAGTTTCCTCATATGTAAAATGAGGCTTTTGAGCCCTGTGTGGGGCAGGGACTGTGTATCTACTCTACACTTGGCAGGTCATAAATGCTTAATAAATATCATTATCATAATAATGATGATGATGGTTATTAATAATAAAGGCAATTTAGGGTGTGGTAGAATCAGAACAATATATTTGAAAAGTGTCAGTTATCCTTAAAAGGTTGAAAACCAAATATCTGTACCCTAAGTACCCGTGTGATTTTTCTCCACCTATTATCTGGTCTATCCACTGAGGATGAGTTGAAATGATCTGCTTTTGACTCCCAAGTTCTTCCAGAACCCATAAGTAGTGATTTATTCGTGTCAGAAGATTTTTTTCTAGAACATTTCAGGAGCGGTACTTTATTTGATTTGCTTAACACATGATTGAATATTTTCAATGTCTCTTTTTTACTTCTTCCTAGGTGTAAGCTTGTCTTCTTCCTCTTTGTGTAATTTGTTGCCTATTCTGTCTCCCCCTCTTGACTGTGCTCGTTGTGGGCAGGAAATGTGCCTGCCAACTCTGCTGTATTGAACTCTCTCAGACACTCAGTACACTGCTCCCCTTCTAGACTCTAAGCTCGTTATGGGCAGGAAACGTCTCCACTATTTCTTTTATATTATACTCTAATTTCCAATACTCTACCAGTCTCGGCTATGGGAGGGAGAGTCAAGCAGAGACATACCCGTTCCTCGCTGATCAGTGGCTAGTGAGCGGAAGGCAATCTGCTACAAGTCAAAACTCACCCTTGCTGGGGCAGCAGCGGCATAGGAGGGAGTGGAGGGTGTTGACTCAAGTTTACTGTGCGGAAGGCGGCAATGGTCAACCAATTCCTTATTTTTACGAAGAAAATTATACGGATACACTACTAGAATGACTGTAGATGGAAAGTGGGGTGTTCTGGGAGAGATGTGTCCATGGTGTCACTTTGGGTTGGAAACGAATCGACGGCATAAGAGAAGTGCTGAGTATAGTGCTTGGCACATAGTAAGTGCTCAATGAATACCATTGATGATGACAATGATGGTGATTCTCTGTAGAAACCTTTTATTGGTAGTCCTACATTAATCCAAATTGCTGTTATCATTATTACTGCAGTATGCCTTTTGCAATGAAGGAGAAGCAAAAAGAACTGATGAAGGAGATAAAAGAAGTGCAAGAACTTGATGAATGGAAGCCAGCAGCTCCCTTGAGTCAAACTCTGTTTATCTCTGGTGGGCTACAGAAACAGAAAAAGTGTAATACTCACTGAAGGAGTGGGGAAAACCCAAAGAACCATCGGAACGAACCCAAAAGGAATAATGGCAAAGAGATGCTAGCTGTAGCCAGCTTGACTAAGGGGAGCACGAGTAGAATGTACGTCAGCAAATGCGAAGATTCTCTTCATATCTAGATCTTCCGTGCTAAGTTATAGTATTTGTTTGTAATCACTGCTAGCAATAACTGAATGCAACCCTAAATTTCTACACCCGCGCCAACTTTTCTATAGCATTATCAAGGTAGTGATAAAAGCCTCCCCCTTTCAAAACGTAGTCAGTTCAAAACAGCCAAGTATAATTCTGTGAATGACTGTTCAGTGCTTGCCACTTGAACTGAATGCTTTGCAGGTCATTAAAGATTTTAGAGGAAACTTTTAGCTTGGCTCTTCTCTGACCATTTTTGAGATGATTCAGAAACTTATTTTAAACCAATAATAGCTAATAGAGACATCCTTCAGTTTGTAAACTAAGCTGCTGATGTGGTGAGATTATGCCTATGAGTGTGCATACTTACACAGTCATCCTTATTTAAATAAAATATTACATAAATTCCTGAGCTGCCACATGTACCTAAGTGCTACGGGTGGTTGCATGCCAAAATTATCATTTGAGGTGGGATTTTAGTACAAAGTCATTCTTGCATTTTAGCTCCAACCCTTTATTGTAACATAGAAATTGAATAAAACCTACTACAGGCTTATTCCCATTCCTAAGCCTCTCAAGTTCAGGACAGTTTTGTCCACATGGAACACAGTGTCACATGTATCGAGCCACACCACTCCAGGTTCCTCAGCCAAAAGACACTGGTTGTTCCTGAGAGATTGCACTTTTCACTAAAAGTGAACAGAATTATTCTGGAGGTCCCTGGGGAGCTTTTAAATGGTAGGTTATTAAATGTGTTTGTCGATGAGGATTTCACTGCACAAGAAAAATGTCATATTATTATTCTGACTTCATTTTTTTAAAAAAATAATTCACAGCAGATGCCTATATACCTTTGGTTGCCAGAACACATTTAAATGATCCAGATTTTTAGTCTAAAACCAGATGGGTTTGCAGTGTTATCCTTTATTCTTTTCGTATATGTTTTTCTCTTCAAATAAACTCCTCTAGGTTTTGACAGGAGTCTTGGCTGTCTCCTAAATATTCACCTATGGTTTTCTAAGGCTGTAAAGACATAATGGGCCACTTGGGAATATTTCAGTACATTATGTCAAAAGCAGAAAATGTGCAGAAAAATGCACATATGACAAATGGATATTCCCCATAGCACTTATGTGCATATCTTTAATTAGTTAATTCATTTATATTAATGTCAATCTCCCTCTCTAGAGTGTGAGCTTGTTGTGGGCAGGGAATGTGTCTGTTATATTGTGCTCTCCCAAGGGCTTAGTACAATGCTCTGCATACAGTAAATGCTCAGTAAATATGATTGATTGGTTGATTGATTGATTGATAGATGCAGAATGAGGACTGTTCAGTTTTTAACAGTAGCTGTCCACTCTGAAGAAAAATGAACAATCCTTTAAACTATTGTGTGTCTATTAACTGTTGTGGAGATTTCAGGGAAATTAAAAACAATGTCCTTGCCGTAAGGAAGCATCATTCTAATTGGGAATTGAGAACAAACAAATTTCACACGAGAAGCAGCTTGATCTAGTGGCTAGAGCACAGGCCTGAGAGTGAGGAGGACATGGGTTCTAATCCCTGCTCTTCCACTTGACTGCTGTGTGACCTTGGGCAAGTCACTTAACTTCTCTGTGCCTCAGTTACCTCATCTGTGAAATAGGGACTCAGACTGTGAGCCCCGTGTGGGATATGGACTGTGTCTAACCTAATTATCTAGTACCTACCCCAGTGCTTAATACAATGCCTGGTACATAGTAAATGCTTACTTGAGAAGCAGCATGGCTCAGTGGAAAGAGCCTGGGCTTTGGAGTCAGATATCATGGGTTCAAATCCCGGCTCCGCCACTTGTCAGCTGTGTGACTTTGGGCAAGTCACTTCACTTCTCTGGGCCTCAGTTACCTCATCTGTAAAATGGGGATGAAGACTGTGAGCCCCATGTGGGACAACCTGATCACCTTGTAACCTCCCCAGCGCTTAGAACAGTGCTTTGCACATAGTAAGTGCTTAATAAATGCGATTATTAAGTGCTTAACAAATACTACATGATGTAGCGGATAGAGCACGGGCCTGGGAATCAGAAGGTCATGGGTTCTAATCCTGGCTCTGCCACTTGTCTGCTGTGTGACCTTGGGTAAGTCACTTCACTTCTTTGTGCCTGTTACCTTATCTGTAAAATGGGGATTGAGATTGTGAGCCCCACGTGGGGCAGGAATTATGTCCAAAGCACTTTGCTTGTATCAACCTCAGAGTTTAGTACAGTGCCTGGCACATAATAAGCGATTAATAAGTACCATAATTATTATTATCATTATTCTCTGGGCCTCTGTTCCCTCATCTGTCAAATGGGGATTAAGAGTGTGAGCTCTACGCGAGACAGGGACTGTGTCCAACTCGATTTGCTTGTATCCACCCCAGCACTTAGTACAGTGCCTGTAACATAGTAAGAATTTAACAAATGCTATAATAATAACAATATTACGTTATAACAATATAACAGACACATTCCCAATATAACAGACACATTCCTTGCCCACAGTGAGCTAGCAGTCTAGAGCTTACTATGTGTCAAATACTGTCCTAAGCGCTGGGGTAGATACAAGCGAATTAGGTTGGACACAGTGCCTGTCCTGCATGGAGCTCACAGTCTAAGTAGCAGGGAGAACAGGAGAACTGAGGCATGGAGCAGTTAAGTGACTTTTCCAGGGTCACCCAGCAAGCACTTGGCAGAGCCAGGATTAGAACCCAGGTCCTCTGACTCCAAGACCCACGTTTTTTCCACTTTTTCTCCATAAAGAAACACATGAAATTAATTGCATTTTACTGTATTCCAGTATACTATTTAGGGCCTGGAAGTGCAGTGGATTATCACTTCCACTTGCCTTTCAGGATGACTGGAGTTCTGGCTCCCTGGAATCCTATCTGTCTCCCCTCCCTAGACTGTAAGATCGTTGTGGGCTGAGAATGTGTCTGTTTATTGTTATAGTGTGCTCTCCCAAGTGCTTACTACAGTACTGTGCAAACAGTAAGCACTCAGTAAACATGAGTGACTATCAGTGATCCCCTCCAGACTCTCACGGCACATCATAAATCCTGAATGATTGCAGAGATGTTTTATTAAACCTTGAGAAAGGTTTGAAGCTACATATGAGTGAATGCTTATGTCGACCTGTCTCATTTAAAGCCCAAACTTTAGACGTTGTTATCAAGGATCAGTAGAAAGGGAAATACCGAAGAGGTTGAGGTGTTCAAAGGCACTTTTCCAACAGAAGATTGACGATCCCGTCCTGCTGGAGAGGGAATGTTAGCATGTTGATTCCGACTCCTTGTACCAGATTCCATTCTTGGTAAATTGATGCTTTTAGATCTACAAGGGGAAATAAGCCTTTTATTAATCCCAAAGGTTGTATCTTCAAAGTTATGTGCATTCCTACTCCCATTATTTGTAAATTAGTTTTGTCTCTCTGTCCACCCTATTATAATGTAAGCTTCTGGAGGGCAGTGGTTGTGTGTCTTGCTTCTCTTGTACTCTCCTGAGGGTTTAGCATAGTGCTTTTCACTCTGCAAATACTCAATAAATGATGATGATGAGTTTCTATCAAGGTCTTGAAATCTAGGCTTCTCCTACTAACATTGTTAATGTGTTCAAATGTTTACAGCAGAACAGGAAGGACTAATAGAGGAGGCTTTAGAATGTGAAAGTTCTTAATTGATAGTATTTATTGAGCACTTACTATGAGCAAAGCACTTGGGAGAGTACAAGAGAAAAAGCAGACACATTCCCTGCCCATAATGAGCTTACTTAGAACTTAAAAATGTAAAAAAATGCTATTATTAGGTCCACATCATCAGCATTTACTGAGCACAGTGTTGTACTTAGAATTGTTCAGTGGAAATAATCAATCAGGGTTCTTCTAGCCAAATAAACTCTCTCCAACAGTAGCAACAGGATTTTTAGAGGAGCTTTGTGTTGGTTGACCTCCTTGACACCCATCCATCAATCCATCCATCATGCATTCATTCATTCATTCATTTTTTAGTATTTACTGAGCAGCATCTATTTGCAGAGAACTGTAGCAGAGTCTAGGGAGAGTACCATGAAAGTAAAAGGCATGATTCCTGAACTTGGGATTCTTACAATCTAGTGGACGAGCTTACTATCCTAATGAACAGGGATGTACCATCTAACATCCGTGAATTTCCTCTCTATAAGTCCCTCGCCTCCCCTTTTAGGTGGGAAGTGCCTTTTGGATCGGAGGCAGAAAATTAATTATTATGCCGTCCTTTCCCCAGAATCACAGCGTTCTGCACAAAATAAGGATTTAACAAGTGCAATAAATAATGGCAACAGAAAGAACTGAGGCAGTGTTGCCTAGTGGATAGAGCATGGGCCTGGGACTCAGAAGGGCCTGGGTTCTAATCTCAGCTCTGCCACTTGATGGTTGTGTGAAAATGGGCAAGTCACTTCCATTCTCCTGAGTCTCAGTTACCTCATCTGTAAAATGGGGATTGATTGTGAGCCGCATATGGGACAGGGACTGTGTCCAACCCAGTCAGCTTGAATCTACCCCAGCACACAGTACAGTGCCTGGCACAGAGTAAGCGCTTAACAAATACCATTAAAAAATTTAAGATTCCTTAGACCAGAAGGATTACCAATGGCCATTACCATTCACTATGTAGCAGGAACCGAAGGCGTTATCTTTTCCCTTTTGGTTTGGGGTCGACTTTCCAGGGGGATGTTGACCTTGATGTAAAGAATAAATGAAGACAAGAGTGATCAGAAGCGGCTAAGACAAATAATTGCTGCATTTTCCAGTTTGAAAGTCAGAAATGGATTATTCTCTGTCAGTCATTCTTTGTGACTGTGAACACCGTACTCCTCCTTGACTGTCAGACACCTTCCATTCTCCCAATCTGACTCTCAGGCTGATAAGCAATAATAATAACAATAACAATAATTGTGGTATTTGTTAAGCGCTTACTATGTAGCAGGCACTGTACTAAGCACTGAGGTGGCTACAAGCAAATTGGGTTGAACACAGTACCTGTCCCACGTGGGGTTCACAATCTCAACCCCCATTTTACAGAGGAGGTAACTGAGGTACACAGAAGTGAAGTGATTGGCCCAAGGGGACACAGCAGACAAGTGGCAGGAGCTAGGATTAGAACCCAGGTCCTTCTGAATCCATTAGTCCATGCTGCTACTTGCTCATTACTGTCATCTTTGCCGGGTCAGCAGTGCGTCTGCTGGAAATAGCTTCCCTGTGATCACTAGACTGTAAGCTCCTTGAAGGCAGGGATTGCATCTATTGCACTTTGCCAGGCACTTAGTACAGTGTCCCGCACAGAAAAACCACTCAATAAATACTATTGATTTATTGACTGATTTCCAAGACAACCAGGTTTCTCCTCAGTACCCACAGCAGAGTCATGAGGGAGTTTTCCCTCTGCTCATAGTTAGCCGAATAAGATCATTTCACACATAATTGTCTGGCAAGCAACATCACTGAGGCCTAACCTTTTGAACAAATGATTATGATGCATCCTTAATGATAATAGGGATTTGTAGAGTGAAATGGCAGTGCCATTTCCCATCCTGAGGAAACCACAGAATCAAACTCTTATCACACTACTCATTCATTCATCATTCAGTCGTATTAATTGAGCACTTACTTTGTGCAGAGCACTGTAATTGCTTGTCAGAGTTAGAAATAACAATACTTACTCGAGAGGGGTGAAAGGTTTTGAGGTGGGCAGAGGGAAGGGGTGATATTCTGTCTTTTTCCACACCTGTCCTGATCTGTTTTCATCACCACCACCGCCACCGCAACCTCCGTAATCTCCTCCTTGCTTCAACGATTTCTTTGTACTCTTGCACTGTATACAAGTTTCCTGGAAGAAGTCAAGAGTGTGAGAAGTCCTCAAAGGAGGCTACATCTGCTCTTTGCCAGGAGCCTAAATGCCCTGATCACAGTCTTTCCCCGTAATGAAGGGGATTTAAAGCAGAGTACCTGTCCGACATTGCAGTATGGTTCTGTCCTCCTCAAGCCTGTCCTCTGCGGCTTTATTCAGAGGGTCCCGCAAGCGTGGGATTTTAACCTAGGAGAAAGGCATTTGTGGTCCAGGGGCCTCTAAACTGTAAGGAGATTGGCCTGCAATGTCAATCCTAGGTTTCTCAAATAGGCTTACAACATTCACACAATTCGTACACTCATTCGTATGCCTTAGCTTGCTCTCAAACATGGATCCAAGTTTAAACTAATTTCAAGTTTTAACAGTTTCGCGGATGTCTCAGAAGGCAAAGAGGCCAGCCGGGTTGGCAGATCTTACAAATCCAGACCAGGATATCAAGGTAAACCTTAACTAAACTGGCTGTCTGCTCTCAATGGGTTCCTTTGTCCTTTATTCAGTGATGGGGGGAGACTGTTTCTCAGAGACATTCTCCCCCTCTAGACTGTAAGATCATTCGGGGCAGGGAATATGTTTGTTCTTTTGTTATATTGTACTTTCCTAAGTGCTTAGTACAGTGCTCTGCACACAGTAAGCTCTCAATAAATTTCAATTCACTGACTGGCTGACTGGGCAGGGAACATGCCTGCCGATTCTGTTGTACTCTCCCAAATGCTTAGTACAGTGCAGTGCCCATAGTAAGCACTCGACAAATGCCATCGATTGATCTATTTCTGTAAAAATGCAGTCCAAAATATCAGGGAACCAGTAACCTGTCACAAAAAGTCCATTTTAAGAGCCTTTGTCAACAGGAATTCTTGGAATAATGACACTGTATTGTTGGATGAGGAAGCAGGATTGAATATGGAAATTCCTCACTAATCAATTAAAAAGGAGTAGCCTCTAAGATTGCTCCTGTAGTCGAGAAGTGCAGTTAACACTCTGTCAATTCAGAGGCCAGCTGTTTCCAAAATTGGATCTCCCCTAAAACTGTGACTAGAATTAAAGGGGACTTTTCTCCAGTCCCCTAAACCTGTTTGACAGGTGGGCAATTTATCTTGATGACTTAATGAAAATGATTCCAAAATGTGTGTCACTGATTCATTTCTAAATTGTGACCCAATTATGGTAAAACACATTTTCATATTTATCGATGCTTCACTCCTGATCTCTCAAATGTGGAGAGTCGGCAAGCGAAGGCAGATAGAGAGCCCACTAGATGTCTGTTTGAGATTCTAGGTTTTGGGGCCATCCCTGAGCTTCTAAGACCTAATGCAAACCCTTGGTGACTAAACCACCTCCAATTGACCCAGGTTCTTGTGTTGAAGTGGATCGTACTCTTCAGGATCATATGTTTCCAAAAACAGAGTGCCCTAGAGAAAGAATAGGTAACAACATATAAAAACAGTTGGCAAGAGGGTTAAATCATGGAGAGAGCCTCCAGATCTACAATAATAATAACAATAATGATAATAATAGCAATAGTATTTGTTAAACATGTACTATGTGCTAAGTACTGGGGTAGATGCAATAAAATCAGATCAGATAGAGTACCTATCCCACATGGCGCTCATGGCCTTAAGGGGAAGGAGAACAGATATTGAGTCCCCATTTTACAGGTAAGAAAACTGAGGCCCAGAAAAGAGTAGTGACTTGTTCTAGGTCTCATAGCAAACAGGTGGCAGAGCCAGGATGAGATCTTGGCTACTACTTATTTGTTCCATATCATGTTTCTCAGTGAAACTGAAGGAAAATTTAAGAATGAACCGAGGACAGAATTTACCCTGCAGTGAATAAGGACAGTCTAGTCAAGTAGCGCGAGAAGCATTCTCTCTATGATGAAAGTCACCTACTAGTAATATTATATAATTGGGCTTTCAGAGATTTGGGCATTGATGCTATGTTTCTTGCCCATAAAATTTTCTTCTTTTAAAATTGCTGATGTTTCCCATCCATCCTTCTGCTCTGTTCACATCCCCAATAAAGCTTTTCCACTCACTCTCTGGCAGGCCCGGTGTTGAAGTCCCTGGAGGAAACTGTCTTGAATTTAGCAAACTTTCAGGAGGGAATATGATGCATTCTTAAGGGTTCTCCAACAAGAATTCTCTGCCTCCAGACCCAACTCTTAGATGCAGAAGCAGAGCATTTGGGGAAATCTTAACTACTGAGGCTGATCATAGAATGGAGATGATCTCCAAAATAACCCACTCCATGGTCACCCTGATTTAAAGGATGCAAAATATTACCAGATTTCAGAGATTATAGCACTGCCCTTAAACAAAAATTACTGAGTATCACGGAATTAATTGGTCTTAGTACCTTTTCCTTTTGGTTTTTTAAATATTCCGCTAATTGAACTTGTCTTCTTCTCTCAATTTCTCTTGATGACTGGCTCTCGATTTTTTGTGAAACCGCACTGAGCAGAGGCCTAGAAACACTTTCAACCCATTGTTTATGCACCAATTCCTGCCTTCTCACATTCAACAACTCCTGATGCTGCAAATGCTTGTCCAATTCCTAGAGAAACAGAAAAAAAATCAATGATCCACAGATTTTCCCCCAGAAAGCACAAGTGAAAACTCTTTTTACCGTGGCACAGATCAGTAGCTCGACTGAATCCACCTTGTCTAGTCTCAGAAGCTAAGACCTAACCCAACTCATCTTTGTTTGGAAGGTCCTGGAGATTCCAGGTCATTGACTTTTTATAGAACTGGGAAGCTTTCTTGGGATCCTTTTCAACTTACGATACTCCAATTTTCATTTTTGTATTGTATTTAAGTATGTAATAATAATCATAATGTTGGTGTTTGTTAGCTTACTATATGCCCAGCAGCGCTGGGTAGGGAAGCAGCATGGCATTGAGGATAGAGCATGGGCCTGGGATTCAGAGGGACCTGGGTTCTTATACCAGCTCTGCCACTTGTCTGGTATTTTTTAGGGAATTTGTGCCAGGCACTGCATTAAGTAAACACTGGGGTAGACAAAAGATAATCAGGCTGGACATAATCCATGTGCTACATGGAACTCACAGTCTCAACCCCTACTTTCCAGATGAGGTATCTAAGGCACAGAGAAGTTAAGTGATTTGCCCAAGGTCACACAGAAGACAAATGGAACATCCAGGATTAGAACTCAGGTCCTTCTGACACCCGGGCCCATGCTCTATCCACTAGGCCATGCTGCTTCTTTATGTGCTAAGCACTTTGGTGGGTATAGGATAATCAGATTGGGCCCAGCTATTTACAGGTATTTAAATTTACAATTTACAGGTGAGGAAACTGAGGTACAAACTGAGTGCTCAGTAAATATCATAAATATTATTGTGGGTGCAGTAAGGAATTCTTACCTTCCAAAGATAATGTTCTCTGGATAAGAAAGACTGCACAGCAGTATCCACAGAATCCAGTCCTAATACCTAAGGCAAAAGAATTAAATATTGAGAAGTTAAAATACTGGGGAAATGAAATCATTAAAATTCTCTCTGAATTCACAGACCTTGATTATAACATGGAAAATTCAGGGTTTAGGAAATAACTTTTACCCAAGGAAAGCGCTTCTAAGATTCAGTGGAAGAGACTTGCCAAGTAGTCCTTTGTCTTTGCTTCTTTTCTCAAGTTCAGCCATTCACTTTGGACTGGGCTGATTTTTATACACCAGGCCAGACACAAAACATCCTAGATGTTTTTATCATTTGTAATTCCTCCGCCAGCAATAAAACTACATCTGGAGGTGGGGCGGGATTACAAGAATTGTAGCCAGATTCAACGGTTCAAGCCTATAGTTGAAAAGCAGAATAAACTAGTTCTGCAGAGAAGCAGCGTGGCTCAGTGGAAAGAGCCCGGCCTTTGGAGTCAGAGGTCATGGGTTCAAATCCCAGCTCTGCCAATTGCCAGCTGTGTGACTTTAGGCAAGTCACTTGACTTCTCTGTGCCTCAGTTACCTCATCTATAAAATGGGGATTAAGACTGTGAGCCCCTCGTGGGACAACCTGATCACCTTGTAACCTCCCCAGTGCTTAGATCAGTGGTTTGCACACAGTAAGCACTTAATAAATGCTATTATTATTATTAGTTGCAAATTAGCCAGCTCTTTGAAAAAGCAAATGCATAGGCTTGAGGGCCAGAGGTCATGGGTTCTAATCCCAGCTCTTCCACTTGTCAGCTACGTGACCTTGGGCAAGTCACTTAACTTCTCTGTGCCTCAGTTACCTCATCTGCAAAATGGGGATGAAGACTGTGAGCCCCCCGTGGGACAGCCTGATTACCTTGTACCTACCCCAGCGCTTAGAACAGTGCTTGGCACAGAGTAAGTGCTTAACAAATACCAACATTATTATTATCATTACCATTACTACTACTGCTATTGCTAGTACTACTACTACTATACTGCTGCTATTATTTTAATATTTTTCATCTCTAGCACGATGCTTAGAGAAGCCATTTGCTTGTTCCTCCTTGACAACCAGTCTAATATTTTATAAAATACTCCTACCCTTTTCTCTAGAAAATCATTAATTTACCCAAGCCCTCATGAATGTGCTAGTACTTTCTGAACAACTTCCTGAGGTAATGAATTGCACTTGCTCACCATCTGCTGGGTGACTATTCCTCCAGTAGAATTGTGATGATGTCATAATATCATGTGATGATGATCTTGGCTAAAGGCCATTCTAGACTATTCCTCCAGTAGAATTGTGATGATATCATATATAATAATAATAATAATAATAATTGCATTTATTAAGCACTTACTATGTGCAAAGCACTGTTCTATGTACTGGGGAGGTTAAAAGGTGATCAGGTTGTCCCATGGGGGACTCACAGTCTTAATTAATCCCCATCTTACAGATGAGGTAACTGAGGCCCAGAGAAGTTAAGTGATGATGATCTTGGCTAAAAGCCATTCTATCCCTCTAATTGGCAGAGGGATTATCTCTGATTCATCTCATGATTCTGAACATGACTAACATACAGCAAAACATTTCTATTTTTCTTTTAATGGCATTCTTTAAGCACTTAGTATGTGCCAGACCCATTTTCAGGATCATGGGGGGGGGGGGAGTTTCCAGTCCTTTACCAGTCTCCCCGTCCACGCAAGAAGCAGCGTGGCTCAGTGGAAAGAGCACGGGCTTTGGAGTCAGAGGTCATGGGTTCAAATCTCAGCTCCGCCACTTGTCAGCTGTGTGACTTTGGGCAAGTCACTTAACTTCTCTGGGCCTCAGTTCCCTCATCTGTAAAATGGGGATTAAGACTGTGAGCCCCCCGTGGGACAACCTGCTCACCTTGTATCTCCCCAGCGCTTAGAACAGTGCTTTGTACATAGTAAGCGCTTAACAAATACCATTATTATTATTATTATTATTATTATTATTATTATTATTATTATTATTATTATTATTATTACCAGTCTCAACTACAGGAGGGAGAGTCAAGCAGAGACAAACCCATTCCATTCCTAGCTTGGGCAGTGGCTAGCTAGTGGAAGGCAATCTGCTACAAGTCAAAACTCACCCGTGCTGGGCAGCAGCAACATGGGAGAGAGTCAAGGGCAGAGACTCAGGTTTACTGTGTGGAAGAAGGAAATGGTAAACCTCTTCCGTATTTTGACCAAGAAAATGCCAAGGATATGCTACCAGAGCTATTGAAGATGGAGGTGGGGCGTTCTGGGAGAGAGGTGTCCACTGAGTAGCCATGGGCAGGAGATGACTCAATAACACAAGACAAGGCAAGATGTGCCAGGCTCTGTACTAAGACCTGGGGTAGATACAAACTAATCAGGTTGGACACAGTCCAGGCATGGGGCTCCCAGTCTTAATTCCCCATTTTATAGATGAGGTAACTGAGGCTCAGAAAAGTGAAGTGACAAGGTCACGTAGCAGACAAGTGACAGAGCCGTAATTTGAACCCACAGCTTTCGGACTCTCAGGCCTGTGCTCTATCCACCGTGCCACACTCTTGTGGATTTAAGATACAGAAACAATTCTCCAAGATGATCTGGCGATGTACTGAATCCCGTATGAGATGCCCAGAATGTCTCAATTTCCAGAACAGTCTTGTAAATGATTACTCTCAGGAGGATAAGAGGGACCTTGGAAATGGAGACCCATTCTAAGTTGCCAAGAAATTACAGGGAGTGGGAGTGGAGGAGCGGATGAGGGATGGGAGTTGGGAAGGCCTACCTCTTTCTGGCTGTGAGTGTGATTGCTCTGAGATCTGGGCGAGGACCCAGGTGCTTTCCAGCTTGTGGATGACTGTACAGGGGATGGGGGTGGAGTGGGTACCGGATCAGGAAGGATCAACTCTTTCCCACTGCTGGGAATAATGTCCTGAGGCCTGGGTGGGCGTCCTTGGGTTTTGAGGTCTCCTGACGGGTGGACTTTGGTTGGTGGAGGCATGGGAAGCCCAGTGGGGGAAGCAGCCCAGGGCAGGAGGCCAGGTGGTCTGAGCTAGCTACCTGAATTCCACCATCATAGTGATGCCCTCCCAGACCTCAGAGAGGGATTATTACATCACCAAGGTAACAGAAGGGGGTAGCCTACTTTGCCCAGTACTGCCAAAAGGCAGGTTGGAGTCATAGAGAAACAGCGTGGCTTAGTGGAAAGACCCCGGGTTTGGGAGTCAGAGGTTGTGAGTTCTAATCCTGGCTCCACCACTTTTCAGCTCTGTGACTTTGGGCAAGTCACTTAACATCTCTGTACCTCAGTTACCTCATCTGTAAAATGTGGATTAAGACTGTGAGCCCCACGTGGGACAATCTAATTGCCTTGTATCTACCCCAGCATTTAGAACAGTGCTTAGCACAGAGTAAGTGCTTAACAAATTCCATCATCATCATCATTCATTCAATCGTATTTATTGAGTGCTTATCGTGTGGAGAGCACCGTACTAAGCACTTGGGAAAGTACAATACAACAATAAAGGGAGACAATCCCTGCCCACAGTGAGCTTACAGTCTAGAGGACAAGGCTGGCTTGGCCATCCAAAACCCTCAAAATGGTTCTCACTCTTTCACGTGCTATTTATCTGCTCTCACTTGTGCAGCTCTGATACAGGGGTTAATCGGAATCGTTCTAAACACATGTGCACTGAGCACATCTCCCCCCGCCCCCTCCTCTAAAACCACTAAGGCTGTTCATCTTTCTCTACCTCAAAAAGAAACTCCTGACCATTGGCTTGAAGGCACTCAATCAGCTCTCACTCCCTTCATAGCCACACTCCTCTTCCGCCACACCGCAGCTCATTCACTTCATTCCTCTCAAGCCAACCTGCTTACTGTGCCTCGCTCTCGCCTCTCTCAATGCCAACCTCTTTTTCATGGCTGGGACTCCCTCCCACTTCATATCTGGCAGACCACTGCTCTCCCTATAACTGAGGCCCTTCTGAAACGTCTTTTTTCTAAACAGTATTTATTAAACGCTTTCTATGTGCCGGGCACTGGGGTAGATTCCAGGTAATCCAGTTGGACACAGTCCCTGTCCCCCATAGGGCTCACAGTTTTAATCCCCATTTTACTGGTGAGGGAACTGAAGGCCAGAGAAGTGAAGTGACTTGTCCAAGGTCACACAGCAGACAGGTGGCAGAGCCAGGAGTAGAACCCAGGTCCTTCTGACTCCCAGGACCATGCTTTAACCGTTTAACCACTTTAACCACTAGACCTTGCTGTCTTTCCTGACCTGTATCCGCACAAGTGTTACTTCAGCCCTTCCGTGTCACCTAAGCACTTAGCTACTCACCCCTTCCTGATGCTCTCACGTACATATCTTTGCACTCTCCCTCCCATAGCCGAGACTGGTAGAGTACTGAAAACTCTCCAGGTGCAACCCTGAGAGGGCTATCATACTCTACCAACTGCTTAATACAGTGCTCTCCACACAGTAAGTGCTGTCAAAACTAATGATTGAATCACATATGGTGCCTGTTCTCTTAAAACTTTCTATCACCTCCAGTGAAACCCAGTCACCCACAGTGATGGAATATATGGGTCACTCCTCCAAAACGCCCAAAGTGGGCAGATAAGATCTCCACCATCCTTGGCCAAAATGGACCCATAAATAAGTCTAGAGACAGGGAGAAGGTGATTGGAATATTCCAGTGAAGCAGAGACGGGCAGGGATATACAGTCCGACGCATCGCACTGTTGAAAAACAAATCCTTCTTCTGATTTTGAAATCTGCCTCAGTATCTCATGTGACTTTGAGCTGCGTGACCTTTTTGAGGCTATTGTTTTGTTGCTGGTTGGTGCAAAGATTTCCTGGAATCCTATTCCGTCGGGAAGTTAATTATGAAATTAATAGTCCTTGAAGACTCAGATGACTACTGACATTGCAAAGTCCCTTTCTAACCAATCTGAGTGAGTCATTTTCGATGGATATTCCTGGTGGGGCAGCTAATGTTGAGAGTCAAAGCTACCAACCTCTTCTTCCCTCCCTCTCTCCTTCACCAATCATTTCCAACAGAGAGCACATTCCTTAATCGCCTCTCTGGGTTGAAGCCAGAGGTGAAAATGAGCCGAAAGCAACAATAAGAGCCGCCAGCTCTGAAAATGAGAGGAATGCTCGTTTTTTTTTCTTTTCCCATAAGGCAGGCCCCAGGGTGCAGTAATCAATTAATCAGTGGTATTGGTTGAGCACATTCTGTGTACAGAGCATTGTACTAAGCACTTGTACTTGATAGTTCTACTTTTCAGTAATAGTAGCATTCACTAAGCACTCACTTGGCAAACAGCGTGACTTAATGGAAAGAGCATGGGCCTGGAGTCAGAAGGACGTGGGTTCTAAACCCAGCTCCTCCATGTGTCTGTTGTTTGACCTTGGGCAAGTCATTTCATTTCTCTGGGCCTCGCGTCCCTCATCTGTAAAATGGGGATTGAGACTGTGAGCCCTGTGTGGGACAGGGACTGTGTCCAACCTGATTAGCTTGTTTCTACCCCAGTGCTCGGCACATAGTAAGCGCTTAACAAATACCACAATTGTTTTTATTAGTGGTGCACCATACAGGCACTTGGGAAGTACAAAATAAAAAAGTTACACAGTCCCTGCCTTGGTGAAACTTACATTCTGATAGAGAAGAAAAACATAAAAATATTTACAATGCAAATGGTTAAAATGAATACTTGAATGTGTGCTTTTATAACATAGCTAAGGAGGGAGAGCTGAAGAGGATACTTCGACTCAGAGTGCGGGAAAATTAATCAGAGAAGACTTGTTGGGGAGAGTGAGATTTTAAGAGGGATTTGAGTGTTAGGAGAAATGTGGCTTGTCTGAACTGGGGAGGGAGGGAGACGCAAACCAGGAGAACCACGAGCCCCACGTGGCTCTGGATAAGAACTGGGGCATGTGACTGCTCCACCACTCCACAGCATTATGTCCGTATCCTGACATTATGTATTATTTATTCATATTAACGTCTGTCTCCCCCTCTAGACTGTAAGCTCATTATGGACAGGGAACATATCTGCTGATTCTGTTGTTTTGTACCCTCCCAAGCACTTAGAACGATGTTTGCAATAGAGAGTGCTCAATAAAAACCATTGAATGATTGATTCATCCCAAGCACTTAGTACAGTGCTCTGCACACAGTAAGCGCTCAATAAATACGATTGATTGATTGATTGTTTGATTGCTCCAGGCAATGGCAGGGGAAAATATCAGTCTGGGGCTTCCAAGAGCCCAGCTCTTTCAGCCAGGAGGATGCCAACCCCAGCACGGCCAGGTTACCTGTGGATACCCAGTTACCATCAATCTCACCTCTTTCTGGGTGATGAACATAGGGGTGGTAGAGCAACTTATTCAAGTAACAAAAACTTTTTACTTTGAGAAGCAGTCTGGCCTGGTGGAAAGATCACGGGCTGTGAGTCAGAGGACCCCACCTGTCTGCTATTTGATCTTGAGAAAAATCACTTAACTTCTTTGTGCCTCAGTTCCCTCGTCTGCAAAATGGGGATTCAATATCTGTTCTCCTTTACCCCTGAAACTGTGAGTCCCATTCTAGACTTGCTTATCTTGTATCTTCCCCAGTGCTGGATACCACTAGTACAGCGTGGGCAGGGAATGTGTCTGTTCATTGATATATATCTCTCAAGTGCTTAGTACAGTGTTTTGCACACAGTAAGCACTCAATAAATACCATTGAATGAACCATTATTATTATTATCATCATTACTTATCGTTAGAAGCAGCGTGGCTCAGTGGAAAGAGCACGGGCTTTGGAGTCAGAGGTCATGGGTTCAAATCCCGGCTCCACCACTTGTCAGCTGTGTGACTTTGGGCAAGTCACTTAACTTATCTGTGCCTCAGTTACTTCATCTGTAAAATGGGGATTAAGACTGTGAGCACCATGTGAGACAACCTGATCACCTTGCAACATTCCCAGCGCTTAGAAGAGTGCTTTGCACATAGTAAGCACTTAATAAATGCCATTATTATTATTATTATTACTTTCAACCCTGTGTGGAGCTGGCATTAGGCTTGACTTTCTTGAGTGGGGGCACCCAGCTATTCTTGGGGTCTTGTCTTTACGCTCCGAACGCTCCGACTCCCACCTGCAATCTTTCTGGTAGTGTATCCGTAGAGTTTTCTTGGTAAAATTATGGAAGTGGTTTACCACTGCCTCCTTCCATGCAGTAAACTTGAGTATCCACTCTTGACTCTCTCCCATGCTGTTGCTGCCCAGCATGGGTGGGTTTTGACTTGTAGCAGATTACCTTCCATTCGCTAGCCACTGGCCAAGCCAGGAATGGAATGGGTAGGCCTCTGCTTGACTCTCCCTCCCAAAGTCAAGACTGGTAGAGTACTGGAAACTCTCTGCAAGGAGGAAATCCTGGAACACAGGGAGTGTAGGGGAGAGAGTGCAGCTAGGTTTACCAACTTTGTAGGGGGGACGGGACAAACCATATATAGCTCCAACACATGCCTCTCACTTGGGATGCCAGGTGATCGTACGTAGCATACTTACTTATTTTACTTGTACATATCTATTCTATTTATTTTATTTTGTTAGTATGTTTGGTTTTGTTCTCTGTCTCCCCCTTTTAGACTGTGAGCCCACTGTTGGGTAGGGACTGTCTCTATATGTTGCCAACTTGTACTTCCCAAGCGCTTGGTACAGTGCTCTGCACACAGTAAGCACTCAATAAATATGATTGATTGATTGATTGACTTAGGAGAAGCAGCGTGGCTCAGTGGAAAGAGCCCGGGCTTAGGAGTCAGAGATCATGGGTTCTAATCCAGGCTCTGCCGCTTGTCAGCTGTGTGACTTTGGGCAAGTCCTTAACTTCTCTGTGCCTCCGTTACCTTATTTAAAATGAGGATTGAGACTGTGAACCCCATGTGGGACAACCTGATCACCTTGTATCCCCCCAGCGCTTAGAACAGTGCTTTGCACATAGTAAGCGCTTGAGAAGTGCCATCATAATCATCATTACTCTCTCTGTATCTTATCCTCTCCATTGGCCAGAGGAGGAGGACATCAACCCAAAAAATCTGTCCTTGGGTGAATCTTCATCCTGCACAGGAGGCACTATCAATCAGATAGATTTCCTTTGAGCCACATTTACACATTAACAAGGAGATCTAATATTAAGCATTGCTTTTGTCATTAAAGCTCTTAGTTATTTACAGGGTATCCTCCTACCAATAAATGATTGACCTGAACTGAATGACAACTGCAGTAAAATCCTGAAGAAAATCACATACAGCAAAGGCAGTCTAGGGGCATGCCTAGGGAAACCTGACTCTTACTAAGATATGCAAATTGAATTGAATGGAGATAGCAATCCCGATTGGAAGCCCGGATGGCAAGGATTTGAAAGTTTTCCCCTCATTTGTCACGTTCAGAGAGCCAGATTTTGTTGGAGAGGGTGCATGAACAGTTTGATGCTATCTCTTATCTTTCCTGTGATTCTGCTTGAAACCTGCATTAATGTCCCTGAAAGTTAGCATTTTTCTGAGTTGGACAATGCCTTGGGGTAACTCTTTCATTTTTCAATTACTTTGTGTTATCAAGGCTAAGGCTTTTCCTTTGATATTTAATCAAGTCATTTCCAACACACGCTAAGGACCATGTTCTTTGTATCTCTGCATTAGGAGAAGCACTTTTGAAAGTTGAGCTGACCTTTCCATTTTAAACCCGGACTTCCCAGTAAATTGTGATTTGCCTATACTCATTTCCTACATACTGAAATGACGAGAGGAATTTTCAAGGAGGCTGACAGGGGATTGAGACATTCTCTGGCCATGTTAGCGTTCTGAAAGTGGCTAGCAATCAAGTTTGTCATTTTTCCCATCAATTTGATTTAAGAAAAAGAGAAATGCTCCTTTCTGAAACTGTTAGAGCATACGCAGGGCTGTGAACAAAGTTAATCAATCAATCTATGTTATTTGTTGAGTACCTGCTATGTGAAGAGCACTATACTGAGAGTTTGGGAAAGTCAATCCATGGTAGGCATGACCCCTGCCCACAAAGGGCTTATGGTCTACTTGGGGAGACAGACATTAAAATGGATTACATATAAGGGAAATCGTAGAGTATAAGGATACATACATAAATGTTGTGGTTCTGGGAAGAGCATTAAAGTGCTTATGGGGTACTCATTCATTCGTTCATATTTACTGAGCACTTACTGTGTGCAGAGCACTGTAGTAAGCGCTGGAAAGAGTAAAATGCACCAATAACCAGACACATTCCCTGCCCACAATGAGCTTACGGTCTAGAGAGGGAGGGCTACAGACCCAAGAATATGTGATTTCTTGGAAACTCAGGATAGGACTTAGAATGATGTGATTCAGTAGAAATAAGATCTTTGCATGCACAAATGATTCTTGAATTTGGGGTCTGAAAGGGAATTTGTAGTCACAGCCTAGATCAATAGATTACTCAATCAGTGGCATTTATTAAGCACTTTCTGAATGAAGAATATGAGCAACACAGGCGTCTGGCACAGAGTTTTAGAGCAAACCAGCCTACGTCACTTGTACCTCAGTTTCTTCAGTACGAAAAGCAGCAACAATAATTTGATGGATTAAATCCAAAAAAGATGACATTCACAGCTCCTGCTTCACGGTTGCCAATTCAGCAGAAAATTTTGTGGCTCTGTGGACCAGGAATTCTGAATTGTGTGGATTTGAGTTCCTTCCACAGGAAGCAGTGTGGCTTAGTGGAAAGAGCCCAGGCTTGGGAGTCCGAGGATGTGGATTCTAATCCCAGCTCCACCACTTGTCAGCTGGGTGACTTTGGGCAAGCCATTTCACTTCTCTGTGCCTCAGTTACCTCATCTATAAAATGGGGATTAAAACTGTGAGCCTCGCATGAGACAACCTGATAACCTTGTATCCATCCTAGTGCTTAGAACAGTGCTTGACATATAGTGAGGGCTTAACAAATACCATCATCATCATCATCGTTAATGAATTGCTGGGGATTCCTTCTGCAGCTTTTCTCCCTCTATCCTAGAGATCATCATTGACACCATCAGTGGTGCTGATGGAGACCCTGGCCAAAGGGAACTCAGATATGCCTTTCTGCCTGAGCTTCACTATCCACAGTACTATTTATTGAGCAACTTCCATGGAGGTCAACTGCTATAGTGAACGCTTGAAGAGCTGGAAAAGAAGGCAATGAGGTGATTCCTGCTCTTGAAGAGTTTTCAGACAAAATAGCCAGGAAGAGCAGAGTCGATTCATGGGGGAGAGGGTGGCTAGTAGGAGAGACCTACCATTACCTGGACTGGCTTTGGGAAGAGTGGGAGCACAATTCCCACACTATCCCTGCCCTATAAGCTAATGGGAGGAACTTAGAGCATACCTATCTATGTGCTAACTGAGACTTTTGAGTCTAGTTCCAGTTTCCTAAATAAGTCATTTGTGGGGACTTTTTCAATTGTGGTGCCACCCCCTCTACCTGTTTAGGGGAAGCAGTTTGGCATAGTGGAGAGAGTACAGGACTAGAGTCAAAAGGTCATGGGTTCTATGTCTACTTGTCTGCCACTTGTCTGCTGTGTGGCCTTGGACAAATCATTTCCCTTCTCTGTGCCTCAGTTACCCCAGCTGTAAAGTGGGAATTAAGACTGTGAGCCTCATGAGGGACAGGGGCTGTGTCCAACCCATATTTCTTGTATCCACCCCAGCGCTTCATACAGTGCCTGACACCTAGTAATCACTTAACAAATTCCACAATTATTATTATTTTAGTGAAGAAGAAGAGGTTGTTGCTTGTAACCACCCCAGTGCTTCATATAGTGCCTGGCACCTCGGAAGCACTTAACAAATTCCACAAAAATTATTATTATTTTAGTGAAGAGGAAGAGGTTGTCTACCCAAGGTTAAATGGCAGAACTGAGGGTGAAACTGCACGTCAATTTCTACAACCATATTTAGACTAAAGCTCCACTTGGCTTATTAAGCATTTACTCTAATCACTGCCTATTATCCACTTGTACATCTGAAGTTAAAAATAAGTTCTACATTGTAAAGCAGTGGAGGCTCTGGAGAATTCTGAGAAATAGCTCCCTGTAGAAGTCCAGGAATTTAAGTTAATACGAACTAAGGGTATTATAGTCAGTGTCTTTCTTGCTGTCTTTTTCTTCTGTAATCTATTTGGACTTCCTCAATAGTGTTATCAACAGGTAGGGTGCAAAATAAGTTAACCAGTGTAAATCGTCCGCAGGGTTAGAGAACCCAAGGTGGGTGACGCAGATAGGAAAAATGACTCAGAGACATTGAGTTCAGATAGAGCAGTAGAAGGAAGCATGGCTCAGTGGAAAGACCACGGGCTTTGGAGTCAGAAGTCATGGGTTCAAATCCCGATTTCCACCAATTGTCAGTGACTTTGGGCAAGTCACTTCTCTGTGCCTCAGTTACCTCATCTGTAAAAGGGGGATTAAGACTGTGATCCCCCCGTAGGTCAACCTCATCACCGAGTAACGTCCCCAGCGCTTAGAACAGTGTTTTGCACATACTAAGCACTTAATAAATACCATCATTATTATTACTATTATTGGTAGAGGTAGGAAAGCTGACTGCTCACCCATTCACCTCCCGAGAGGTACGAGTGACGAACAGCGTGGCTCAGTGGAAGGAGTAAGGGCTTTGGAGTCAGAGGTCATGGGTTCAAATCCTTGCTCCGCCACTTAGCTGTGTGACTTCGGGCAAGTCACTTCACTTCTCTGTGCCTCAGTTACCTCATCTGTAAAATGGGGATTAAGACTGTGAGCCCCCCGTGGGACAACATGATCACCTTGTAACCTCCCCAGTGCTTAGAACAGTGCTTTGCACATAGTAAGCGCTTAATAAATGCTATCATTAACAGCCCCAATTCCAGCCGCTTCTTCCTTTTTATTTGGTTCCCCATCGGACTACACGAAGAATTCCGCATTTAGGTGCGAAACTTTGACACCCTGATAAGGAGGTTTTAGCAGGAGACATCGCCCACAAAGGATGGGGTCATCTCAGACAGGGCGTAGCGGATTTGATCAGTGTCAGCCCTCCTGGATTACAGAATCTTCCCCGAGGCCAGCTCCTATTCCTCACACATCCTGTCGTTGAGCTTTGCCCACAGTGAAGTCGGTTATGCTAAACCTTTAGGGAAAATGCAGTCAAGGCCAATTCTGCTGGAGTACCTAGGGTGGACTACAATAGGTATGTAAAAATTCTAGAAATTGAATAAATTTTGTATCTATGCAACCTTGATTCGAATCTTAAACAATTCTTCCTACTCTCTATTAGCAGTCTTCTTTAGCAAGCGTTTCACTTGGGGGAAAAATGTTACTTTTCACCTAATAATAATAATTCTGGTATTTGTTAACCGCCTTTGTGTGCCAGCCACTGGAGTAAGTACAAGCAAATCGGGTTGACACAGTCCCTGGTCCACGTGGGGCTGGCTCACAGTTTTAGGAAACACACGTGCTTCTCTGTTGAACAAACATAATGTGATGTCATGGGAGTCATTTGGGGGAACGCTATGGCTTTCACCCAATCCTAGGGCATTTCTCAGGGGGAGACCCTGAACGTTTTACTGGCCCCAGAGCCTTTAACACTCCCTTCCGAGGTCAGTATAAGAGTTGGGGAGGAGATCTGAGTGAGGAACAGTGTCAGGAGCTGTGCTGGTGGGGAGGCTTGGCTTCAGAAAAAAAATTTAACTTATGAGCGTCCATTTCTGCTACAAAGATGGACAGGGGAAAGACCCACTGAAAACTGGACTTCCAGGGGACTGTACCCCCCAGCAGATGATACACGGCAATTGATTCTTTAAGAAGATGAACCAGGAATCAGTGCGGAGGATAGACTGAAGTGGGGAGACTGAGTCAGCAGTCTAACTGTGAGCTGACAAGAACTTGCACTGGTATGAATGTCTCCTTGGTGAGTTAATATCTACTATGACATGTTCACCTAAACTGTCACCTAACTTTCTGAAGTCTCTACAGGTCAAATAGGAGAAAGGGAAAAAAAAAGACAAACTTTGTTGCCCTGAGTTTTCCTAATAAGAAAAATACACCCCTATAAATCAAAGCAAAGGAAAGCAAAAAAAAAAAAAAAAGTTTCCCAGGTACTGAAGGAAGGATAGTCTATTTTCAGTAGGGTTGTCTTTAAGGTTCACTGATATTTTTACTTTGCGGAAGAAATCAGATCAGTATGATAGCTCAGGGATTTTCTGTTGGTAAATTAAGGCAAAATTCTAATGTAATGACCTTGTCTGTGTGGAACAAACAACGTCCTGGTGAAAACATTTTATCTTAATGACCCTAAGGATATCTGACTTGTTTGCGGGCTGAAGATATAGAGATTTGGTATTAGCACATTTTGTTGCAACTCAGCACAAAAGTGATGAACAACATTGAACTGAGCTGGAAGAGATAGGGATTTGTTTCCTTATAACATCTTGAATTTGCAGAGTGTTTTTTATTTTCCCCAAGTGCTTTTTATATTACCTCATTTTTCAATCAGTCAGTGGCATTTTTATTAAGCACTTACTGTGTGCATATAATAATTCTAATAGTAGTTCTTGTGGTATTTAAGAATTTACTATGTGCCAAGCACTGTACTGAGCTCTGGGGTAGATACAAGATAATCAGGTCCCACATGGGGTTCACAGTCGTAGTAGAAAGGAGAAGAGGTATTGAATCCCCATTTTGCAGATGAGGGAACTGAGGCACAGAGTAGTTATAATCACACAGCAGGTACGTTTTGGAGGCTGGTTTAGAACCCAGGTCCTCTGATTCCCAGGTCTGTGCTTTTTCCACTGTGTTACGCTGCTTCTCCAGGTTAGAACACTGTATTAACCACTTGGTAGAATGCAATACAACAGAGATGGTAGACACACTCCCTGACCATAAGGAGTTTACAGTCTACAGGGGACCTTTCAATCTAGAGTCTTCAGGTTCTCACAATAGCCCTGAGAGACAGGAATTATTATGCCTGCTTCGCAAATGAGGGAACAACTTCTCTGGACCTCTAAGTGACTTGCTTGAAGCCACACAGCAGTGACAATGGTGGAGCTGGATGAAAAATCACATTCTGTAATTCCCAAACGTGTGCTTTATTCCCCCATTCAGGGCAGTGCTCTGCACACAGTAAGCACACAATAAATACAGTTGAATGAATTAGGCAGCAGTCCCACATTTCTTAGGTACATATCCGTAACTTATTAATGTCTGTCTCTTCTGGACTGTCAGCTCCTTCAGTCAGTCATTTATTGAGCACTCACTATGTGCGGAGCACTGTACTAAACGCTTAGTACAATTCCCTTGCAGGCACAAAATGTTTCTACCGACTCTATTGTACTCTCCCAAGCACTTACTACACCGTTCTGCCCCTAGTAAGTATTCAGTAAATATGATTAATTGATTAGATCTCATTGCCTCATGCCTTTTAATAAATTGAGATTCTCTCTGATTGACACCTGCTTCTTTGTTGAGCCTGCAGTCTTGGGCTTCCTTGACAGTTTACTAAATAGCTCCAAAACATAAATCTTGCCTGTAAAGAATATACTCTGTTCTCTTTCCTTTGCTACATAACGATAGATTTGTCCAATGTAGATTTGGAGTGAAAGAAGAATATTCCATTAGAGTTTTAGATTTGGAGTTGGTTTTTTCATTGGAGTTGCTCAATGGGGAGTTGAAAACACGTGTTGACCATCACTGAAATCTTGTCTGTAAAACAAGTATTTTCTATACCTCTACCATCAGATCACAGACTGTGAGACCCATAAAGACCATTAAAAATAAAAGCAAAAAAAAAAGTCCCCCTAAACTCTTCTGCTCTGAGACCACTAGCTTTCCAGACTCCATGTGACTGATTGAGTTTAAGGAGGCAATTTATTATTTCTTTATTGTGCTGGTGATGACATTTAAATCGAGGTCAGTGGCATGGCATTGAAGCCGAGATGCAGTGCCTTACTGTGTGGCCCTGGGCATATTGCTTGGCTCTCTGAGCCTCAGTTTCCTGATCTATGAAATGGTTGTAATCTTTCCTTGGAAATCTATTGAAGAATTAAACCATTCTTTCTTTCAATTAACTCCAATATTCACTTGCATACTAATCTAGATTCCCTGTGATTAAATGATTACTAAAGTCCTATTTCAAATGGAGAGTGCTTTAGTATATTTTGATCATTAAGAGTTACATATACTTATTAAACATCATTCTGATTCAGAGATGATGATACTGAGAATGACACTTCATGAATTTGGGTTTGGCTGAAAAAGGCCGTGTGAATAATCCGCTTCATAGTGTATATATGTAATGGTCTTTCTTTGCCATGCTCTTGCATTTGCTGCATGCAAGGAGGCACTTCTCAATTTTGCTTCTTAGCATCACATTTTGTCTGAAGCTCCGACTCCAAAATCGTCACCCTGTTCCTCACTGCTGCCTGCCAAGGGAGTCAATCAGCTGCTCTCTTCCCAGCTGTCTTCAGTGATACTGCATTGCTTCAGTTCTGCTTCACTGCATCTTTAATACATTTCATCTGCCCTCCTTGGTTAAAATCCTCTCACTTCAGTGCTCTATATCAGGGAATGAATTTGCCTAATAGAAAAGCATTGAAATGTGTTCGACTGCATCTGTGTTTTGTTCTCCGTCTCTCATTCACCAATTTAGGTGCCGTGTTCAATATAGTTTGTCCTCTGATCTGTCTGGGAGAAGCTGAGACTGGAATGATAGGCTATTCTGCCTGGCATAAGTTTCTGAAAAAGGTTCTTTACTCTCTGTAGATTTCCCTTCCCGTTCTTGTTGCAGTCTTCAAATCAGGCCATTTTCTTGTACTGAGACCTGATACAATTACCATTCTTCACACCCATTAATCTCAAGGCTGATTCAGCCCATAAGGCAAGGTTAGATTTTACTGCCAGGGTGAGTTACCAAAAATGAATTTTAGGGTTAGAACTGCATGCCTTCTCTTTGGAGAAAAGTGATGTTTGATGATTTTTTTTCCCCTAAGATTATATTTTCTGACTTTCCCAAAGGATACAATTGCCCAAATGTTGCTTTTTATGTGATCTTTTAAGCACTTACTATGTGTCAAACACTGTTCTTAGCATTGGGATGGGTGTAAGTTAATTAGATCAGACATGGGCCCTGTTTCTCATCAGGCTCAAAGTCTGAGGAGGAGGGAGGACAGGTATGCCCATTTTACAGATGAGCTAACTGAGGCACAGAGATGTTAAATGATTTTTCCCAAGGTCACACAGCAAGCAATTGACAGAGCCGGGTTTAGAACCCAGGTCCTTCTGACTTTCACACCTGTGTTTTCTTAGAGAATAGACAATGGGCATGGGAGTCAGAAGGTCATGGGCTCTAATCCTGGCTCTGCCACTTACCTGCTTTGTGACCTTGGGCGAGTCACTTTACTTCTCTGGGACTCAGTTACGTATCTGTAAAATGGGGATTAAGAGTGTGAACCCTATGTGGGGCAGGGACCGTGTCCAACGTGTATCTAGCTCATTGCTTAGAGCAGTGCTTGGCACATAGTAAGCGTTTAACAAGTAACAAGTGCCTAGGCCATGCTGCTTCTTTAATTCTAGCAGTTTTACAAGTGGTTGTGGCTGAATACTTTCCAGGTCTGGACATTTTTATGATACAGTGGGATTAGGACCCATCCCAGTTATTCAGCTTCTCTCTATTTTCCTTCGGAAGTCTGCTCAGGGTGGTTCTTTTGGTGTGAATTTCAGTTCTACATTTCAGTCGCTGGTTCAATTTTTACCTTTGATTTGCTTGGTGTATTCACTGGGGAAAAGAAGGCAAATACAAGATTTCGCATGAGAATAAATATCATATGAGAAATGAATGTCAAGACTTCAACATCAGCCTGCTGAACTCTGCTACTCCCTGAGATCCACACCCTCCCCCCGAACCCACAAACAGGCCACACACTGACCTTGACCCTCCCTGATGTCAACATTTTGTAAATAATTGAAAGTATTTTTATGTCGGTCTCCATTGCTAGAAGGTAAGCTTCTTGGGAAAAGTGTCACTTCATTATTCTATATCTCCCAAGTGTCTAGTACAGTGCACTGTACCAAGTTGGCATCTATAAATAATAACAATAATAATATTGGTATTTATTAAGCGCTTACTATGTGCAAAGCACTTTTCTAAGTGCTGGGGAGGTTACAAGGTGATCAGGTTGTCCCACGGTGGGGCTCACAGTCTTAATCCCCATTTTACAGATGAGGTAACTGAGGCTCAGAGAAGTTAAGTGACTTGCCCAAAGTCACACAGCTGACAGTTGACGGAGCTGGGGTTTGAACCCATGACCTCTGACTCTATTGATACTACAATAACTGCTCTTTAATCTGTCCATTATGAGCTATGTGCCTTGCTACCGTTGAACTCTCCCAAGCACTTAGTTCAGTACTTAAGAAGGTGTTCAAGTAATAATAATAATGATGGTTTTTGTTAAGCACTTACTCTGTGCACAGCACTGTTCTAAGCACTGGGGTAGATACAAGGTAATCAGGTTGTCCCACGTGGAGCTTACATTCTTAATCCCCATTTTACAGATGAGGGAACTGAGGCACAGAGAAGTTAAATGACTTGCCGAAGGTCACACAGAAGACAAGTGGCGGAGTAGAGATTAGAACCCATGACCTCTGACTCCCAAGCCAATGCTCTAAATGCCACTGATGGATCCGTGGAGATAAAATACCTCCTTGATGGAAATATTTCACTTCAGTAGGGGATATATTGCCCTCTCAGGGTTGCACCTAGAGAGTTTCCAGTACTCTACCCGTCTTGACTATGGGAGGGAGCGTCAAGCAGAGGCCTGACCATGCCATTCCTAGCTTGGCCAGTGGCTAGGGAGTAGAAGGCAATCTGCTACAAGTCAAAACTCACCCACGCTGATTACTACATGGAAGGAGGCAGTGGCAAACCACTTCTGTATTTTGACGAAGATAACTCTATGTATGCACCACCAGAACGATTGCAGGTGGAGGTGGGGCATTCTGGTGGTGCAAGATATGTCCGCGGCGTCGCAATGGGTCGGAGACGACTCAACACCACAAGACAACAGGGATTAGAACCCAGGCCCGTGTTCTATCCACTAGGCCATGAATAAATCAATAGACATCCTCTATGCACCCTGGATAAGCATATAAAGACTCTAGAGAGGGTAACTTAATACCTACAAACTTTCCAACCAACTTTTGTTTAGCAGACATTGCCTTTGGTGTTTTATAGGAATTTTTCCCATCTCAGTCTGCGGGGCTCGAAACTGTAAGTGTCTTTGTAAACAGAAGGGTGTACAAGGTTAAGAGAACCTAGTTGAAACTGTGCCTAAAATAAATGGGTTCTCAGAGCCCTAGAGAGCCAGGTCTGAACTCTGGTTTCTCCTCCGGTGACACTAATGAAGTGTTTCTAGTTTAGCACATGAGTCAGCAAAACTCGGCTGTCAGTAAACTTTTCCTGAAGGCTTTGGACCCTGGAAGGGCTGGAGTTGGTGGGGGAAGGTTTAGAGGTGGGGAGGAGGAGAGAAAGAGGAGAGGGCCAGCAATCCAGTCACATGACACATGTGCATAGTTTTCCAGCTATGTGATTTTGGTAGGAAGCACCTTTGGAGAATCACAAAGCCTGAGTTTTAGTCTTGCCATGATCAGTGTTTCACTGCGTACTTCAGAACGCTTGCCTATAATAATGCCCGTAATAATAATAATGATGGCATTTGTTAAGTGCTTACTTTGTGTCATGCAATGTTCTAAGTGCTGGGGAAGATACAAGCTAATCAGGTTGAACACAGTCCCTGTCCCATGGGGCTCATGGTCTTAATCTCCATTTTATAGATGAGGTAACTGAGGCACAAAAAAGTGAAGTGATTTGCCTAAATGATGGAGCTGGGTTTAGAACCCGGGTCCTTCTCATTCCCAGGCTCATGTTGCATCCACTAGATTGTGCTGCTTTCCGTGCCTCAGTGCTTTCTCATCCTATCCCGACTGGATTACTGCATCAGCCTCCTCTCTGATCTCCCATCCTCCTGTCTCTCTCCACTTCAGTCTATACTTCACGCTGCTGCCTGGATCATCTTTGTGCAGAAACGCTCTGGGCAAATTACTCCCTCCTCAAAAATCTCCAGTGGCTATCAGTCAACCTACGCATCAGGCAAAAACTCCTCACTCTCGGCTTCAAGGCTGTCCATCACCTTGCCCCATCCTACCTCACCTCCCTTCTTTCCTTCTCCAGCCCAACCCACACCCTCTGCTCTTCTGCCACTAATCTCCTCACCGTGCCTCGTTCTTGCCTGTCCCGCAATCGACCCCCAGCCTACGTCCTCCCCCTGGGCTGGAATGCCCTCCCTCCCCACATCCGCCAAGCTAGCTCTCTTCCTCCCTTCAAAGCCCTACTGAGAGCTCACCTCCTCCAGGAGGACTTCCTAGACTGAGCCCCCTCCTTCCTCTCCCCCTCCCCATCCTCCCCCCAACTCCTTCCCCTCCCCACAGTACCCATATATATGTTTGTACATATTCATTACTCTATTTATTTTACTTGTACATATTTACTATTCTATTTATTTTGTTAATGATGTGCATCTAGCTTTACTTCTATTTATTCTGATGACACCTGTTCACATGTTTTGTTTTGTTGTCTGTCTCCCCCTTCTTGACTGTGAGCCCGTTGTTGGGTAGGGACCATCTCTGTATGTTGCCAAATTGTACTTCCCAAGCGCTTAGTACAGTACTCTGCACACAGTAAGTGCTCAATAAATACGATGGAATGAATGAATGAATGCCTAACTTCCCTGGGCCTTAATTTTCCTCTCTGCAAAGTCCTTAAAGAATGGTCAATATTTTTGAGGCATAGAAGATGGGGGCTGGGGCTGGGAAGGGGAGGTGGGAGAGAGGGAAAAGATGAAGATGATCTCAGAGTTGGTTTTGGGAGTAAGGAGGATCAAAGGAGGAGGGAAACCATCCAAGATCTGCCCAATAATATCAATAGATCAGTGGTATCTATTGAGCACTTTCTATATGCAGAGTACTGTACTAAGCACTTGGGAGAGTACAACACAACAGAAATAACAGACACATTCCCTGCTCATAACAAATTTACAGTCTAGTGGTAATATTCAAGTACCATCCTTAATAGGGACTGGGCCTGTGCATTCTCTGCAGATTCACAGTTTGTTTGGCAAAAGGGAGAGGGTTTGCATTCATTCAGTCGTATTTATTGAGCACTCACTCTGTGCAGAGCACTGTTCTAAGCGCTTGGGAAGTACAAGTCAGCGACATATAGAGACGGTCCCTACCCAACAATAGAGAGAGGGCTTTCTCTCCCTCGCTCTGCTTAAGAGAAGTCTGGAAGAATGCTGGAGTCCAGACTGGAATGGGAATCAAGAAAACCTGATTGGCATCTCAGAGTAGCAGCGTGGTTTAATGGAAAGAGCACGGGTTTGGGAGTCAGAGGATGTGGGTTCTAATCCCAGCTCCACCACTTGCCTGCCGTGTGTCCGTGGGCATGCCACTTAACTTCTGTGTGCCTCAGTTACCTCATCTGTAAAATGGGGATTAAAACTGTAAGCCCCACGTGAGACAACCTGATTACCTTGTATCTACCCCAGCTCTTAGAGCAGTGCTTAGAACAAATACCATAATTATTATTATGTCCTGTTCTGCTTGTCGGCATTGACCAACAAATATCATCCCGTGCTTGAAGCATGGAGCAGCATAGCCTAGATGAAAGAGCATGGTCTTGGGAGTCAGAAGACCTGGGTTCTAATCCTGGCTCACCGACTTGCTCTCTGTGTGACCTTGGCCAAGTTTCTTAACTTCTCTGTGCCTCATTTTCCTCACCTGTTCTACCTCCCCTCTAGACTGTGAGCTCCTTGTGGAACAGTCTAATGGGATTGTACTGTACCTACCCCAGAAGCAGGATGTGGGAGTGGAAAGAGCACAGGCCCGGGAGTCAGAAGATCATGGGTTCTAATCCCAGCTCCTCACTTGTCTGCTGTGTGACCTTGGCAAGTCATTTCACTTCTCTGTGTCTCAGTTACCTAATCTGTAAAATGGAGATTGAGTCTGTGAGCCCCACGTGGTACAGGGACTGTGTTCAACTCAATCTGAATCCACCCCAACACTTAGTACAGTGCCTGGAACATAGTGAATGCTTAATAAATACCATCATTATTATTATTATTACGTGGTACACATTAAGTGCTAAACAAATGCTATTATTATTATGAAATGAAACATGACTATTTGTAATAAATGTTTTTATGGCTTATTTGTCTAGTCTTCCTTTTATGGATAGCGATGGAATACTTAAAGAGTGACATTCTCCTAACTTAGATTCTGAGAAGGCTGCCTACACCCAGTGATTTCTTCTCCTCTGGCTAGGGAAAAGTGATTTCGGGAAGCAAAGGCCAAAAAAGGAGAGGAAGAGATGAAAACATCCAGAGAAATTAGATTGATGTTTGCCTTTTGCAAGTCTGTTCTTTTTCATCATTCTACAGTGAAGTCCTCTAATAATTCCAAAATGGCCAGAGGAGGAAATCGGAGGGAAGTTTATACTGATCTAAGCTGATGACCCTGCATTGAAATCCAACTTGAACAAAAGCATTTTCCATAACAATCTTTTCATCTTCTCCTGCCCTCACTTCATTATTGGCTGTTGGGTTGTAGTAGTAGTAGAGGTCTTAGCATTTATTGAGAGAAGTAACCCCTACTATACATTTGATCCTGCACATAAATAGACAGAATTAATCTGAGCAGGATGGGAAATACCAAAGTGGCTTTTCACCAAAAATCTTTCAGCTAGTGCTGGGTATCTTAACTGAGAGACAGCCCGGGCCATGCCTGTTTCACCAAACAGTAGTTTTTTTTCAGCTTTCAAACTATTTCCAATCAGAAGCACAATTCCTCTGTTTCTCCTACCCCGTCTCTGACTTTGTCTGTCTTGCACTCTCTCTTTCTCCAATAGTTGTCTTTAAAAGATACCCTCCCCTAAAAGTCAGTCTGTCCTCAGCTGTTACCTGAGTCAAACTCCCTTTTCTTTCAAATGCTCATCAGAATTTCATTAGCCACGAAAATGGTGATTTCTGAATGTAAAAAACAGCGATTTTTTTTCTCTTATGAAAAGTGGGGTCGGGGTGGAGCAACTTGTGTCAGGATCTTGTCTATAAACTAAAATAATCTGATTGGCTATTTACCCAGGCAGGGGAAATAAGTAAAAGCAGCATGTCCAAAAATGATATAATCGAAATGTGGAAGATTTTCCTGTTGAGTTTCATAAAGATGCAAGAAGTCAAAATGACTTTAAATTAGGGTACTGCATGCCTTATATCTAAGAAAATGGAGAACAAAAAGATCATTGCTGGCTTTAATTAAGAAAAGCCCAGGGTAAAGATCCAATGTAATCCCCAACAAGAGTCTAAACCTTATTTCCATATTTATTATGCAAATTGCAATGCTTCTGCTCTAGAATATTACAGGACAAGGTAATGATTATTAACCGCATTCACTTAACCGCAAATGCATCTCCTGTTGATAACTGCAAAGTCATTAACATAATAATGTCAGTGTGGGCTCAGCATTTGTTGGAGAACTCTTTTCACAATAACGTGCAAGAACCATGAATTAATCCTGTCCACAGTTAACCCATCGTCTACAGGTACATGCCGTAAAGAATGTGACCTTAGTGACTTGTCGCTTTAATAATTTATTCTTGCCTCCAATCTAGCAAATGGAATACAAAAGGCTAAAGAATGTCTACTCATCACTGTGCATTTAAATGACATTATTTTCGCCGAGGGCATAGTGGAAATGGTTATTGCTTATTTCTTCCTGCAGCCGTTTAACAGGGATGAATCTGATTCCAGTTTTTTTCAATGAGGATTTGCCCACCTGTGCATAACAAATAGGTGGAGAATAAAGAATTAGAATATAAACTCCTTTAGAGTGTAATTTTTTAACCTCTATTGTCTGCTCCCAAGCTCAGTGCAATGCTTTGCACACAGTAGATGCTCAACAAATAGTAATGAATGATTGATTGATTAATTGGAACCCAGGACTCCTGGAGCTGCAGGCCCGATCTGTTATATATGTTGATTCTATCACCTTGACATCCTCCAGTGAGAATTTATGGGTCTCTGCCCTGTATACAACCTAAATCCCTCATTTTTTTGCCACTTTTGATTTCAGTGCCTTCATCTTTTGATCAATCAATCAGTGGTATTTATTGATCCCTCACTGTTTGCAGAGCACTGTGCAAAGAACTTGGGAGAGTCCAATAGGGAAAAGTTGGTATATATGTTGTTCCCTGCCTACAATAAGCTCACAGTCTTGAAAAGAGGACAGATATTAATATTAATAAATTATGGATATGTATGTAAGTTCTGTGGGGCTGAGGGAGGTGTGGATAAAGGGAGCAAATTCAAGTGCAAGGGTGACACAGAAGAGAATGGGAGAAGAGGAAATGAAGGCTCAGGCAGGTAAGGCTTTTTAGAGGAGATGTGCCTTCAGTAAGACTGAAGATGGGGAGAATGATTGTCAGATATGAAGAAGGGGGGTGTTCCAAGCCAGAGGCAGGACATGGGTGAGGGGTCTGTGGTGAGATAGACAAGATCGAGGGACAGTGAATAGGCTGGCATTAAAGGGGTGAAATGCGTGGATTGGCAGTAATAGGAGATCAGGGAGGTAAAATAGGAGGGGGCAAGGTGACTGTACTGAACTGACTCTGCATACTGTAAGTGCTCAATGAATAAAATGGACTGATTGATTGTTTCACGAGGACTTTACCTGAGTATGATGATTATTCATTCATTGTTCTGAGAAGCAGCATGGCGTAGTGGATACAGCAAGGCCTAGGCGTCAGAAGGTCGTGGGTTCTAATCCCAGCTCTGCCACTTGTCTGCTGTGTGACCTCGGACAAGTTACTTCACTTCTCTGTACCTCAGTTACCTCATGTATCAAATGGGGATTAAGATTGCGAGCCCCATGTGAGACAGGAACTGTTTCCAACCTGATTTGCTTGTATCATGTAGCTACAGTGATTATTGTCCTTATAGATTGCTGTAATTCCTCATTCATAATTTACAGTTGAATATTTCTAAGAAAATTAGGAGTCCTTTGTCCTCTCTGGATCCAGGCATGAATGCTGCTTTGGATATTCAATCAATCAGTGGTATTTATTAAGCACTTATCATGTGCAGAGCACTGCTGAAAGCACTTGGGAGAGTACAATGCAACAGAACTAGCAAAATCCTCCATCAACTTCGCAATGAGAAGTGAGAACCAGGAGAGAAATCGCTTGAGTTTATTGTGGTGTCCAAATTAGGTGTGTAAAATGGTGGCTTAGTGCCAGGGTCAGACTACCACTATCCACCTGACCATTTTCCAGAGGCTTGGCTTTAGGAGGGTTTGTCAGGATGGAGGTTTCTGGAGATGGATGATGTTGCAGGTGCCATCTTAGAGGGTGTTTTACTGCTCTGACTCCCACACACCACTAACATCATGCTGAAGGTGCAACTCACTCCAAAGGCTAACTGGTAAATGCTTGATTGCTCTGTAGAATAGTCTAACCTGGTTTTTATGGAGGAAGATAGTTGTCTCTGTTCTGGGTCCTTACAATGGGCAGTAAGATGGCAACAAGGAGAATGATTCTTATTCCCTATCTACCTCAGTAGGACAAGGTGTAGTTCAATTAGGTATACCATAAAATAATTTTCTATTAATAACAAGAACACTTGGTAAAGAGCTCTGAACCTTTCAGGTAAAGAAACCTTGAAAATACTTATTTTTATTCTTTTTATTTCTGCCTAGCCCTTAAAATGCTACTTAGGTTTCTATGCAGAAACAAAAGTGCAACTATGAAATTTCTGTTTTCGTTGTTATTTAAATTTAAATGCGCCAGGCTGTCAACATATTTTTTGTTCCCCCTGCTTTTTCTGTATCGGGTGATCAGCTTTAGGATGGAATGAGTGTGTAATTTCATTTCATTGGTTTTCTCCAAGACTCAGGGCAGTCATTTCTTTCCAAGTTTATTCAAAACATTTCCTCCCTCTGCAAGCAGACATTCCTGCCAGTTCCATTAAGCTGTGAGTTTATTATAGCTAAGCAGTGCATTTTGGAAACTGAGCGCTGGGGAACATTTGCTACCTAGCTGGGAGCGTCTGGCTTTTTACATTCAATGTGTCCTGAAAAGTTTAAACAAGCATTATTAGCCAGACTGAAAAACTTGGGGAGATGGTTTGATGATAGGTCAAATTCTTCAAGACATTTTCTCCCTCTAAATGTCCTTACAGCTATTTATTGCGCATTTAGAGGACCGGTTTACCTAATTATGCGGTAACATGGACCAAAAAAAAAAAAAATCTTATTTCCCCTGAACTACCAAGGTAGTCGAAGCAAGTTTAAGTGTTTATTGGCCTGAATATGGGCACAGGGTGTACAAGTGCCCCAGATTTTCTCAGCAACCCTCTCTCCCTCATGGAGGCAATCTCACCTCAGAAACATCAAAAACCATGCCCAGATTTTATTAAAAATAGTGGTATCTTTTGAGCCTGTTGTTGGGTAGGGACCGTCTCTATATGTTGCCAACTTGTACTTTCCAAGAGCTTAGTACAGTGCTCTGCACACAATAAGCGCTCAATAAATACAATTGAATAAATGAATGAATGAATCTCATAATAATAATAATGGTATTTATTAAGTGCTTGCCATGTGCCAAGCACTGTTCTAAGCACTGGAGTAGATACAGCGTAATCAGGTTGTCCCATGTCTTTTTCCCCATTTTACAGATGAGGTAACTGAGGCCCAGAGAAGTTAAGTGACTTGCCCAAGGTCACAAAGCAGACAAGTGGTGGAGTCAGATTAGAAGCAGCGTGGCTCATTGGAAAGAGCACGGGCTTTGGAGTCAGAGGTAATGGGTTCAAATCCCGGCTCCGCCAATTGTCAGCTGTGTGACTTTGGGCAAGTCACTTAACTTCTCTGGGCCTCAGTTACCTCATCTGTAAACTGGGGATGAAGACTGTGAGCCCCCCGTGGGACAACCTGATCACGTTGTAATCTCCCCAGCACTTAGAACAGTGCTTTGCACATAGTAAGCGCTTAGTAAATGCTATCATTATTATTATTATTAGAATCCATGACCTTCTGATTACCAGGCCTGTGCTCTATCAACTACACCATTATGTTCCAAGTGCTATGTTTAAGCACTGGGGTAGTTGCCATATGATCAGATTGAACACAGTCCCTTGCCCACGTGGGGCTTGCGGTCTAAAGGGGAGGGAGAACTGCCAGTCAGTCCATCATAGTTATCGAGCACTTACTGTGTGCAGAGAAGCAGCGTGGCTCAGTGGAAAGAGCCCGGGCTTTGGAGTCAGAGATCATGGGTTCAAATCCCAGCTCCGCCAACTGTCAGTTGTGTGACCTTGGGCAAGTCACTTCACTTCTCTGGGCCTCAGTTACCTCATCTGTAAAATGGGGATTAAAACTTTGAGCCTCCCGTGGGACAACCTGATCACCTTGTAACCTCACCACTGCTTAGAACAGTGCTTTGCACATAGTAAGCGCTTAACAAGTACCATCATTATGAGAAGCAGCATGGCTCAGTGAGAAGCAGCATGGCTCCGTGGAAAGAGCACGGGCTTTGGAGTCAGAGGTCATGGGTTCAAATCCCAGCTCCGCCAACTGTCAGCTGTGTGACTTTGGGCTAGTCACTTAACTTCTCTGTGCCTCACTTATGTCATCTGTAAAATGGGGATTAAAACTGTGAGCCCCCCGTGGGACAACCTGTTCACCTTGTAACCTCCGCAGCGCTCAGAACAGTGCTTAACAAATACCATCATTATTATTACTGTACTAAGTGCATGGGAGAGCACAATATAAATATAAATATGACAGACACATTCCTTGCCCACAATGAGCTTACGATCTAGGGGGGGAGACAGACATTAAAGTAGATAAATAAATTGCAGATATGTACTTAAGTTCTATGGGACTGGAAGGGGGGATGAATAAAAGGAGCAAATCAGGGCGACGCAGATGGGAGTGGGAGAAGAGAAAAAGAGGGCTTAATCAGGGAAGGCCTGTTGGAGGAAATGTGTCTTGAATAAGGCTTTGAAGCCTGGGGAGAGTAACTGTCTGTCGAACAGAACAGATATTGAATCCCCCTTGTACCAATGAGGTACAGAGAAGTTAAAAGACTCATAAATATCCCCCCTTCATTTTTATTCTAACATAAGCAAGAAGGCATTTTCTGTGTTGTCACAATTTCAAGTTGAGCCCATTTAGTTTCTGCTTGTGATCTGTGGTCCCCGATCTCACTGCTAGTACCCAGATCCAAAGCTGTGGTCATTCTATGAAAGAGACAAAAGCTCCTCTCTCATGGTGGTATGTGATCATTCATGGAACCACTTGAGAGTTGAATGAACGAGTCTCACCAAAATTGGTTCAGGAGAGATCTGAAGCCGAGAGACCAAGTTAGATCAGATCTGTCTGTTGGCTAAAATAGAATCCTTGCCAATCATATTTATTGAGTACTTATTGTAGGCAGAGCACTGTACTAAGCATTTGGGAGAGTACAATATACCAAAGTTGGTAGACACATTCCCTGCCCAGATCCTACAGGGTTTAGAGGAAATTGCCTTAGGCGATCCCAAGCAGGAATTTGGTTAATCAATCAATCCTATCTATTGAACGCTTACTCTGTGCAGAGCACTACACTAAGCACTTGGGAGAGTACGATGTAACAGAATCAGTAGACATGTTCCCTGCCCACAGTGAGCTCTCAGTCTAAAGAGGGCAGTGAGCATCAAGGTAAACAAATAAATTATGTATATGTACATAAGTGGCATAGGACTGAGGGTGGGGTGAATAAAGGAGGCATTTCCAAGTACAAAGACAACACAGAAGGAAGTGGGAGAAAAGGAAATAAAGTCTTTGTTGGGAAAGGCCTCTTGGAGGGGAAGGGCCTTCAGTAAGGCTTTGAGGGAGGGGAGAGTGATAGTCGTATGGAGTTAAATGGTTAAATGGTATAGAAGGAAAATCTTGCTATAAACATCATGGAAGTCAGGGGCAAAGGACATTTTTTACGGTATTTTAATGTTTTCTGTGTGTCAAGTACTGTTCTAAGCACTGGAGTAGATTATAAGTTAATCAAACTCCCGGTTACAGTCCCTTGCCCCACCAGTCTAAGTAATTGGGAGAAGTCTAAGTAGGAGCAGGCATTGTTCACTCCAGTGGTCCAGGGTAGCTCAGGTCGAGGTGAGGACAACAGTAGAAAGAAAGATGAAGAAATTCCATCTTTATGTGGTTGCTTTTGATCCTTGCTGTATTCGTACAGCTTCCCTTGGGTAATAAGATCATATATTCCACCTGGGACTTTCTGTACTGCGTGATTTCATTAAACTGCAAAAGAAAAAAACACACCCAAGAATAACAGATTCTTTTTCCCAGACTTGGTGTCCCCATTTGACATTCAAGGCTATGGGCAGCTAGCCATAGAAAACAGAGAATAAGAAATCTGATGATTTGAAGAGAATTTGGCAGCGTACCTCAACAGTGAATACCTTGGCTTGGCGTAGTGAATAGAGAACAAGCCTGGGAGTCAGAAGGTCATGGGTTCTAATCCTGGTATTTATTGAGCGCTTACTGTGTGCAGAGTACTGTACTAAGTGCTTGGGAAGTACAAGTCGGCAACATATAGAGATGGTTCCTACCCAACAACAGGCTCACAGTCTAGAAGGGGGAGACAGACAACAAAACAAAACATGTAGACAGGTGTCAAAATCGTCAGAACAAATAGAATTAAAGTTATATGCACATCATTAACAAAATGAATAGAATAGTAAATATGTACAAGTAAAATAGAGTAATAAATCTGTGTATATCTATCTATCTATCTATCTATCTATCTATCTATCTATCTATCTATATATATCTATATATCTATATATATATATATATATATATATATACAGGTTCTGTGGGGAGGGGAAGGAGGTGGGGGGGATGGGGAGGAGGAGAGGAAAAAGGGGGCTCAGTCTGGGAAAGCCTCCTGGAGGAGGTGAGCTCTCAGTAAGGCTTTGAAGGGAGGAAGAGAGCTAGCTTGACGGATGTGTGGAGGGAGGGCATTCCATGCCAGTGGAAGGACGAGGGCCAGGGGTCGATGGCAGCACAGGCAACAACGAGGTACAGTGAGGAGGTTAGCGGCAGAGGAGCAGAGGGTGCGGGCTGGGCTGTAGAAGGAGAGAAGGGAAGTGAGGTAGGAGGGGGCAAGGTGACGGAGAGCGTTGAAGCCGAGAGTGAGGAGTTTTTGCTTGATTGTCTGCTCTGTGGCCTTGGGCAAGTCACTTCACTCTGTGTCTCAGTTACCTCATCTGTAAAATGGGGATTAAGACTGTGAATCCCAGGCGGGACAGGGATTGTGTCCACCCCAATTTGCTTGTATCCACCTCAGCGCTTAGGTGCACATAGTTACCGCTTAACAAATATCATCATCATTATTATTATTATTACCACAATTATGATTCCTCAACATGTGCATTCACCTTTGAGCTCCATGGTTGGAGGTTGGAAGAAGGTAGCATTATTCCCTGTAACCTTCTTGCCTCTCCACCCTTTGTCTTCCCCACCCTTGTATCTCACTCCAGAAGTCAATACCTCCATGGCCTATGGAATCCCGCTCCATCACAGGCAACCTCCCTTTCGTCCACATCCTGCTCCTAACTTATTGACTCCTTCATCTTGGACAAATGACTCTTTCCTGACAACACTGTCTCCCTCAAGGCCCCTATCTTGAAGGGGGCTCATCTACTCCCACCCTCTCTGGCTTCCAAGGAAAAGGATGGCATCAGACTGCTCCTTAACCCCCTCCTCATCCCACCTGATATTTCTTTCACTCTCTCTCACCCCCTCTATCTCTTTCCTTCTACTCTTTTGAACCCCATTTCATCAGTGTCTACCAGCCTCTCCCGTTACTAAGTTTTGTTACCTTCCAGCTGTACCTTGCTCTTGACTTTCCTGCCTCCATCCTCTCATGCTGTTTGTTCCCCTGGGTTGGAATTCCCTCCATTCCCTCCATCAGACAGATCATAGCTCTCCCAACATTCAAAACTCTCCTCCAATCCCTCTTCCTTCCCCAGTTAATTTCCCAGCACCCTGCACTATATCATCCCTTTGTCCATCTCTGGCACTTCCTGGCTTATTTCCACACTTCTAAGACTCACGCATACAAGTCCAGTCAAATTATTTATTTTGACAATGTTGTGAATGTTTGTATGTTTATCTTCCCTGTTAGATTATAAACTCCTTGTGGGCAGGGCATGTATCATTTTGGTATTCTGTATTTCCCAAATGGCATAGAGAAGTAGTGTGCCCTAGTGGAAAGAGCACGGGCCTGGGAATTAGAAGGACCTGGGTTCCAATCCTGACTCCACCACTTGTCTACTCTGTGACCTAGGGCAAGTAATGTCACTTCTCACAGTCTTAATCCCCATTTTACAGATGAGGTAACTGAGGCAAAGAGAAGTTAAGTGCTGATAAGTGGTGGAGCCGGGATGAAAACCCACAACCTCTGACTCCCAAGCCCAGGCTCTTTCCAATAAACCATGCTGTGTCTCTGTGACTTTAGGCAAATCACTAAACTTTTCTGTTCCCTCATCTGCAAAATGGGGTTTAAATCCTCGTTCCTCCAGGCTGTGAGTCCCATGTGGGACAGGGACTGTGGACAACCTGATAAACTTGTGCCTACACTAGCACTTAGAACAGTGCTTGACACATAGAAAGTGCTTAACAAATACCATTAGCCCCCCCCGCCAACCCAAAACCCACCTCAGTTCTCCTGATATCTGGAACAGTGCTGTGTTACCAGAACCACTGCTATAATGGAAATTAACAATTTGAAAACATCAACGTAAAACATATAAAACATATAAATTGTACATTGTTATATTATTGCTATGTCCACCACCAGCCCAATGCCTTACTCCCTTGCCCCTCATTGCCCACCATTTTAATAGTGGTGGTAGTTGTTAAGCACTTGGTATATGCCAAATATGCCAAGCACCGAACAAAGCATTGGGTGAGATACAAGGTAATCAGGTCCGACACAATACCTGTCCCTCACTGTGTTAGTAGGATGGATGACAGGTATTGACAGACTTTCCTAACCAGAGTCCAGAGATGGCAACCCTGACCTCCAGGCACATGAAAAAGTTCTGGATCTATCAACTGCAGCTTCCCGCACAAGTTACGCTGAACAATGGCAGTTCCAAAAATATTTCCGGGAACCATGCGCAGAAGGTCGTTCATCATTTTGTGGCACTTTGACATCTCATTGCGAAGGAAGGTGGGAATTGTTTCTGTGATACTGGGGCTGGCAAACAACAGATTGTACAACCTGCGTGGAAAGGGACAGGAAAAGGGGGACAGGCTTCCACTATAGAGTGACAGTACTTTCTGTTAAGTCCCTAGAGGTTGGCCGTCTGTTCGTCTGGGTAAAACAGCTGTCATTTCTGCCTCAGTTTCTTGGAATTTCATCATTTATGTTTATGATGCCATTTCCAGGTGAAGGAATTCATTTCAAATCTGTTTACAGAGCTGGTTTTATGATCATTACTATGATTTTTTAAAATGGTATTTGTTATGCACTTACTATGTGCCAGACACTGTACTAAGTGCTGGGGTTGATACAAGCTAGTCAGGTTGGACATAGTCCCTGTCCCACATGGGGCTCAAAATCTTAATCCCCATTTTACAGATGAGGTAACTGTGGTGCAGAGAAGTTAAATGACTTGCCCAAGGTCTCACAGCAGACAAGTGGCAGAGTTGGGATAAGAACCCAGGTCCTTCTCACCTCCAGGCCCATGCTCTATCCACTAGGTCACTCTGCTTCCCTATGGATATGTACATAAATGCTGTGGGGCAGAGAGTGGGGTGAATAAGGGGTACAAATTAAAGTGTAAGAGAGATGAAGTAGGATAAATGAGAGCTTAGTAGGGGGAGATATCTTGGAGGAGATAAAATTTAAATAAAACTTTGAAGGTGGGGAGAGCCATGGTCTGTCAGATATGAAGAGGGAGAAAGTTCCATGCAGGAACATGAGAATGTGGCTGTGGAAACCACTATCATGATATCAGTTCCTCTGGGCAGGTTCTTGGTCCTGAGATCTCTAGAGCAGATCTCAGCTCATCCATCACTCCTGAACTTGTCTGCTGTATCACCTTGGGCAAGTCACAATTTCTCTGTGCTCGCTTACCTCATCTGTAAAATGGGGATTAAGACTGTGAGGCCTATTGGGGGAGGGACTGTTTCTGACGTGATTATCTTCTATCTACCCCAGTACTTAGTACAGTGCTTGGCACATAGTAAATTCTTAGCGTATACCACAATTATTATTCTTAATGGCTAGCAGCCACTCACCCTCCCATGACAATCCTAATATACATCAATCAATCAATCAATCAATAGTTTTGAAAGAGCACTTCGGGTGAGCTGAGCACTGTACTAGATGCTGCATTGCAATTAGCTAGGCTCCAGTTGACATAACCAGATGATCTGGTCCTCCTAAGAGTGATTGACAGATCTGTAAGTACCTCTTTCTTAAGGATAGGTGTGTGTTTTGTGGGTGTGTGTCTTCCGTATGTCACAGACCATCTCATGAGGGTCCATATTCACAGGTGATAATAATAATAATAATAATAATGTTATTTGTTCAGTCTTACTCTCTGCCAAGTGCTGTTCTGAGTGGCAGGCAGGTACAAGATAGGTCAGACACAGTTCCTGTCCCTCACTGTCTAAAGGAGAGAGAACAGGTATTTAATTTCAATTTCACAGATGAGGAAACTGAAGCCTGGAGAAGTTGTGACTTGTCCAAAGTCACATTGCAAGAAAGTGGCAAAGTTAGAATTAGAATTCAGGTCCTTGGACTCCAAGCTTAGGCTCTTTCCACTGAGCCACGCTGCCAGCGTGGCTCAGTGGAAAGAGCATGGGCTTTGGAGTCAGAGGTCATGGGTTCAAATTCCTGAGCTCCACCAGATTGTCAGCTGTCTGACTTTGGGCAAGTCACTTAACTTCTCTGTGCCTCAGTTACCTCATCTGTAAAATGGGATTAAGACTGTGAGCCCCACGTGGGAAAACCTGATCACCTTGTAACCTCACCAGCGCTTAGAACAGTGCTTTGTACATAGTAAGCAGTTTAATAAATGCCATTATTATTATTATTATCTTGGGGATAGTGTTTAAGGTGACAAGACTCCCTGATATTTCAGCTGCATCAGATACTATAATCCACTGCCTAGCCTCTGAAATTGTTGATTGGTCTGTTAGCATCATATAAATTACTATAGCCTGTTTACCCAGCAAGAAAGCTCCAGATCTGAAACAACGCTTTCCAATTCCACTTTGCCCAGTAGTTTAATCTCTCAGCAAGAGGAGATAATGTTTCCTGAATGACTGGAGAATGGCCTTATCTGATGATTATTTGAGACTAGTTATGTCTGCCAACAGAAGAGCCAGTTTGTTGTTAGAACCTGACTCACAAAATGACACAGGAAGAGGATGGTTTTTGAAAGCTCCAACCATTCTCAATTTTTAGACCTAACTAGAAGCCTCTATAGCTATCATCCAAGAAACAAGATTGACTTTTAAGTTTTGAACAGCCCCAGGCAGCGAAAAATCTAAGATTCACGGATACATTGAATCATTAATGGGTTGAATTTACGTCTCAGTTTTATTGCTTTAGAATTATAAACTGTCCTGTGTTGCAGCCTGAGGAAGACAATTTTCTACCTGGGCCTTCATGATTTATGATCTTCCTTAGCAATATCCCAGCTTCTTCTCTCTGTCTTTTCTCAAAATGGTTTTTGTTAAGCACTTACTATGTGCCAGGCACTGTACAGCGTAGTGTAGAGAGGCGGCATTGCATAATGGATAGAGCACGGGCCTGGGAGTTAGAAGGTCATGGGTTCTAATCCTGACTTCACCACTTGTCTGCTGTGTGACCATGGGCAAGTCACTTAACTTCTCTGTGCCTCAGTTACCTCATCTGTATAAAATGGGGATTTAGAGTGTGAGCTCAACGTGGGTCACACCTGGTTAACTAGTATCTACCCTAGTGCTTAGAACAGTGCTTGGCACATAGCATTTAACAAATACCATAATTATTATTACTAAGTGCTGGGGTAGATTTAAGATAAATAGGATGGACAGAGTTCCTGTCCCACATAGGGCTCACAGTCTTAATCCCCATTTTACAGATGAGGGAACTGAGGCCCAGAGAAGTTAAATGACTTGCCCAAGATCACACTAGTGGCAGAGCTGGTATTAGAATCCCGGTCCTCTGATTCCCAGGCCCAGGCTCTTTGCGTGGCTCACTGGAAAGAGCCTGGACTTTGGAGTCAGAGGTCATGGGTTCAAATCCCGGCTCCGCCAATTGTCAGCTGTGTGACTTTGGGCAAGTCACTTAACTTCTATGGGCCTCAGTTACCTCATCTGTAAAATGGGGATTAAGACTGTGAGCCCCCCGTGGCACAACCTGATCACCTTGTTACCTCCCCAGCGCTTAGGACAGTGCTTTGCACATAATAAGCACTTAATAAATGCTATTATTATTATTATTATTATTATTATTATTGGGTCACTCTGCTTCTTTCTTCACTTAATTTAGATTCCCCCATCAGGGTCAACAACTTCACACGAAGAGGAATGTTGGAATGTACTATGGGACCCTTGTATAAATTAGAATGGGTCTCAATTTTATTTTCTGTAAAATGGGGATAGTCTTAATAGTGACCCTGTTACTTCCTAAGGGAAAGGAAAAAATTGGAGATGTTTTACCTCTAGAACTTTACACTGAGTTCAAAAGTAACTATTGTTCAAGATTATCTGTGGAGGTGGGCAAGACTTAGGAGACCTTCCCTACCAAGCACACTGCACTGGGCCATTTTGTGTGTGGCCAAATAGAAAGAGCATGGGCCTGGGGAACAGAGGACCCGGGTTCTAATCCCATCTCCACAACTCACCTGACTTTGGACAAGGCACTTAACTTCTCTTTGTCTCAGTTCTATCATCTGCAAAATGGGGATTCAAACCTGTTGTACCTCTTACTTAGACTGTGAGCCCCATGTGGGACTTGATTATCTTGTATCTACCCAGTGCTTAGTACAGTATTCGACACATAATAAGCACTTGACAAATACTGCAGTTATTATTATTATTACTATCATGATCTCTGTGAAACCCCTGCTCAAAAACTGCAAACCATTCAAGAGAATCAAGGACTCCATTCTGCCTAATAATAATTGTGGTATTTGTTAAGAGCTTACTCTGTGCCAAGCACTGTACTAGCGCTGGGGTAACTGGGGTAGACACCTGTGACTCTTTTTTCTCTCAGACGTTCTCAGCAATGCCATGTGGTTGGAGATTGTACTTCATACTTTACTATATCTTTCAAATGTCTGGTTATGTCGTCGAAGAGCTTTCAGATTTTAGGAAGAAAAACAATGTATGAGTAAAACCTATAACTATAAATACTTCACTGGAATCGTTGCAAAGTAAATTCAACTGTTGCCTGTTGGAATGCATATTATTGAAGCATAATGGATCCATTTTAAATAGGTACCTTTTAGTCATTTCAAGATTTAAATGCATAAAGAAACAAGTGCTCTTTCCTATTTCTCCAGAAGAGGAGAGAGAAAAATTATTCTCATATGCAAGATTATTAAGCTTTCACCATAGATGTTCCTACCTAGAAGTGGCTGTGGAGACAGCACCCTGTTTCACTATTACCAGACACTTTACAGGCTCCTCAACTGAGAGCTTTTATTGGCTAAGCAATCAATCAATTAATGGTATTTATTGTGTGCTTCCTGCGTGCCGACTTCTGTACTAAGCACTTGGGAGACTAGAATGGAGTGGGTAGACGTGATTCCTGCTGTCAAGGAGCTTATAATCTAGTTGGAGAGACAACCATTAAAATTAATTTCATATAGGGGACTAGGCAGAGTATAAGGATATGTACCTAATAATGATAATAATAATAACAATTATTATTATTATGGTATTGATTAATACCTAACTGCCATGGACTTGGAGGCGAAGTAACAGCCTTTAGATGATGGAGAAGGGAGGGTGAATAGAGTAGGGAAATGAGACGGGTAAGTGGTGGTCTGTTGGTTTTGAAGGCAGAGGAGAATTCCAGGAGGGAGGGAGGAAGGAAGTTGGCTTTAGGGGAGCAAAATGTGCAGATTGGATTGTAGCAAGTAAGTACTTTGCAATATTCATTCATTCAACAATATTTGCTGAGCCTCTACTTGATATATGGATAGCCCTGTTCTGTACCCTTGGGAGAGTACATTGGAAGAAAAGATAGTATCCCTGCCCTCAAGGAGCATGCAATCGATATATTCCTTTTGTATTCAAACAATCAATCAACCAATGGTATTTATTGAGCACTTACTGTGTGCAGAGCACTGTACTATGTGCTTGGGGGAGTAATAATAATAATAATAATAATAATGTTATTTGTTATGCGCTTATTAGGTGCCATGCACTTTACTAAGCACTGGGGTGGATATAAGCAAATGGAGTTGTACACAGTCTCCATCTCACATGGGGCTTTCAGTCTCAATCCCTATTTTACAGATGAGGTAACTGAGGCCCATAGAAGTAAAGAATCTTGCTGAAAGTCATCCAGCAGACAGGAGGCAGAACCGGGATTAGAACCCATGACCTTCTGACTCTTAGACTGTGCTCTATCCACTATGCCTTGCTGCTTTTAATGTAGCAGAGTTGGTAGACAAGTTCCTATTCTAGATATCAGTTGAACTCTAAGGAAGCAAACTGAATATTCTTCCCAAATCCTCTTGTGGACAACAACCATTGCATAGAAAAATACTGGGCTCGAAAGCAGTGGTTGGAAATTAAGCCTGCTACTTAACAGTCCGTGAGATGGACTTGAAAAAGAACCATTCAGCACCGATTTATAGCCTGGCTGTTGGCCTGTCGTTTCAAGACTTTTTTTCATCTGTTTTTCAGGATGGAAAGTCTAGCACTAACTCAGCAGATCGGCTTGGGCAAGTAGGTTTCAATCACCCCAGCCTTTTGGTGTCCTTGGTGTGAATGACTTTGGATTAGATTTACAGATGAATAACACCAGATGCACTCATGTCCCCCACGCAGCTGCAAGTCCAAAAGCAACTCTTATTATTTCTTATGGCATTTATTAAGAGCTTGCTATGTATTAAGAGCTGGGCAGATACAAGCTAATCAGGTTGGACACAGCCTTGCCCACATGGGGCTCACATTATTAATCCCCATTTTGCAGTTGAGGTTACAGGGGCATAGAGAAGTGACTTGCCCAAGTGGCAGAGTTGGGATTAGAGCTCACATCCTTCTGAATTCCAGGCCTGTGCTCTCTCTACTAGGTCACCCTGCTTCCCATAATATATATATATATGATTATTCATAATATGTACACTATAATTATTAATAAGAAAAATTCATACACATTCTTAGAGGCTGATTCCCAATCGCAGAAGGTAATTTAAGGTGTACTGAGGCATTTACTGGTTCTCTCAATGATTAGAATATGTTATTCATCAGTTTATTGCTAACGATTTGGGGGACCCTTTGTTCTTTTTTTTTCATCAGATCTTCTGCTCAAAGAAGTGACACATATGATCTTTCTCATTGGTGTTTTGCTCTTGCTTTAAAGGTACTTCCCCCCAAAAAAGCCACACAACTGTTTTCCTGCGTAAGAATGTAGAAGCTAAGAGCTCTCCATTTCCATCCATTGTATGGTGCCTAGGTCCATGGCCCCAGCTTAATTTGATTCCTTAAAATCACCTTTTCTTCCTTTTTTATAATGCAACTTTGAGTCTTTGAAACTTAATGTATGAGTTTATCATTTCTCACTGATAAGTAATTCCATACCAAAGTTCCTGATGAAGACAGTCCTCATATTTTCCACCTGGGTGAATTTTTCAAATACTCAGGTCTGGAATGCTTGAGAATCTGACGCTGAGGTTGAGAGTTCCTCAAGGGCAAGGATAATCTTCAGTTTATTCTCCAGGATCTTAGTACAGTGCTCTGTATTGCTGTAGGGACTCAGTACATTCCACGAATAATAATACAATAATGAAAAAATGTACAGCATGGTTAGGTTTCTTCATCGGGTGACCGGACAGTAGAGAAGGCACAGTGTAGTGATGATGTATCATTTCTTTGCAAGTCAGCCTCAGCTGTTTGAAACCCTACATTAAGCAGGTCCATTGCTTTTATCCTTACATATTGTTGCTGCTTCCAGCTATATTCTTGTTTTCTCCTTTTCCGAGTATTTAGAAATAATTAATGCCTCTCTGTCTCCCCAACTAGATTATAAACTTCTCAAGGGCAGAAACCCTGCATTATGCTTCTGTTCTACTCTCCCTAGCATTTAATATTGTGCTATGCCTTCAAAAGACATTCAATAAAACCCATTGATTGGATAATAATAACAATTATAGTGATAATTGTGGTATGTACTAAGTGCTTACTGTGTGCCAGGCACTGTGGTAAATACAAGTTAATTGGGTTGGACTCAAGTCCCTGTCCCACATGAGGCTCACAGTCTTAATCCCCATTTTACAGATGATGTAGCTGAGGCCCAGAGAAGTGAAGTGATTTGCCCAAGGTCATGCAGCAGACAAGTGGTGGAGCTGGGATTAGAACCCAGATCCTTCTGAGCCCCAGGTCCTTGTTCTATCCACTAGGTCATACTGCTTCTCTTGGTTGGCTAACTGATTCCTGTGAATCACTGTTCCAAGCACTTACCTTTGGATTGACATTTTGTTGTGCTTGCTCTTTCCTTATATACTTATGTCCATATTCATAATTTACTTCTATTAATGTCTGTCTTTCCCTCTAGAGTTTAAGCTTACTGTGGGCTGGGAGTGTGTCTGTTGTATTGTTACATTGCACTCTCCCAAGCACTTAGTACAGTGTTCTGCCTCCAGTAAGTGCTCAATGAATACAATTGATTGATTGATTTTAGCACTTCTGCAAATTGTTAGGGCTATAATTTGCCTTTCAAAGTGTCCAGGTCTCTTTCTTCCTTTCCTTCCCTTCCCAACCTCCCCTTGACTTCTCCAGAATTAGCCAAGTCAGACTAACTGGTGAAAGAGCAGCCACAGATGTACATTACAAATCCTTCCGATCAACACACTTCCTTCCAGAAGTAAGAAGGACCTGGGTTCTAATCCCATCTCTGCCACTTGTCTGTTGTGTGACCTTGGACAAGTCACTTCACTTCTCTGGATCTGTAAAATGGGGATTAAGACCATGAGCCCTGTGTAGGACAGGGACTGTGTCAACCTCAACCTAATTATCCCAGCACCTAGTACAGTGCCTGGCAAATAGTTAGTGCCTAACAAATGCAATTTAAAAACTAACCCCTTGGTTGGCAATGACCTCAGTTCTTCTAGAAAATGTGAGTGGTTTTGCTCATCTTCTAGTCATGTCTGTCTGTTCCAGATCCCCATGGCAGATGATTTCAATTTGCATTTAGGGACAATAATTAGAGAAATAGGATTCCATTGGATTTGCTTTTTTTTCTATTGCATTTATTTGGAAAAGGACATCAAGTGCCACGCTAGAAAAGGATCTCAGATGTCCCGGCCTTTGTAATTTTGGATTTATCATTCCAACTATGAAGTAAAGGGCTCTCTGTTACCGGACCAATGACCAATCTTGGCTGGTTTCCTTCTGATACACTTTTGATATTTGGAAGGGAGTCCAGTGTTATGTAGTTGGAAAAAAAATCAATGACTGGATGAGTCCTTTAGAGAGTAGAGGCTCTTTATTGGATTTTCTGAAAGTAGAATTTGCTAGGAAATAAGTTGTTCATCTTCTATTCCCTCTGCATCATTTACTGGAGTTGAGATCTTTGGTTTAATGTAATGACTCTGAAAACCACTTTGTGAAAAACACATAGTAGTTGAGATTTAGAACTCAAATTCCTTGATTTGCTTGCCTATGGCTGTCTTGGACTGTTGAGAAGATGAGTTTCATTCTACTAATTAGGTTAAGAAAAAACCCAACATTGGTTGTACTTTGCAGTGAGTTGCATCCCAACGGACTTACTCTGTTGGGGCACTAAGTGGAGCAGTGCAAACTCTACCACAAAAACAGTTCCTCCATCTAGGTTCTCCATCCTGAAATCTTAGGATCAAAATTAGTCCATCATTCCTGATGAGAGGCAAGAAACAGCATGGCTTACAGAAAAGCACACTGTCCTGGGAGTCAGAAGACCCAGGGTTAAATCCTGACTCGGCCAATTGATTGCTGTGTGATCTTGGGCAAGTCACTTAACTTCACCGTGCCTTAGATACTGCAACTATAAAATGGTGAGTCAACACCTGTTCCCCTTCTTACTTAGAGTGTGAGTCCCATGAGGGATAGGGACTGTGTCCAACTGAATTTATTTGAAGCTTCTGCAGCACTTAGAACAGTGCTTGACACATGGTAAGCGCTTAACAAATACCGTCACTTGTGGTCATAGACTATCTGTCCTAGTCCAGCTCTGTAGATTTCCTCAGTAGCTGAGTTTTTAAAAGTGAGAAGAGATGGAGGGCAAAAGTAAGGTTATCCATTTAGTTTAGAAGGAAAAACATAATCAAACTGTGGAATTTAAGTGCTTTCTATGTGCCAAACTCTGTAGGAAATAGATATGATAAAATCATATCAGACACAGTTTCCATCCCATGTGGGATTCACAGTCTAGAGATAAGGAAACTGAGGCACAAGGAAGTTGAGTGATTTGCCCAAGGTCACACAGTGGGCAAGTGACAGAGCTGAGATTAGAATTCAGGTCTCCTGACCTCCAATTATGTGCTTTTTAATGGTATTTGTTAAGCGCTTACTATGTGTCAAGCAGTCTTCTAAGCACTGAGGTAGATTCAAGTTTATCGAGTTGGACACAGTCCCTGTCCCATATGGAGCTCACAGCGTAAGTAGGAGGGAGAGAAGGTATTGGACCCCATTTTACAGTTGAGGAAATGGAGGCACAGAGAAGTTAAACAACCTGTCCAAGGTCATACAGCAGGCAATTCGTGGCTCAGTGGAAAGAGTACGGGCTTTGGAGTCGGAGATCGTGGGTTCGAATCCCGGCTCCGCCAATTGTCAGCTGTGTGACTTTGGGCAAGTCACTTCATTTCCCTGTGCCTCAGTTACCTCATCCGTAAAAAGGGGATTTAGACTGTGAGCCCACCGTGGCACAACCTGATCACCTTGTAACCTCCCCAGCACTTAGAACAGTGCTTTGCACATAGTAACCACTTAATAAATGCCATTATTATTATTATTATTATTATTAAGTGGAGTAGCCAAGATTAGAAACCAGATCTTCTGAGTCCCAGGCCTGTGCCCTTTCTACTGGTCCATCCTTTTCTCTGCTTTTAGTCATCTCACAGTCTCTTTTGTTTAAATAACAAAAGAAAGGTCTATCTTCTCCAGGAAGTTTCCCCAAATAACTTGGCCAGAGAGTAATCTGTCATTCTCTAGATTGATCTGTAACCCCTTCCATGTGCACAACTCCTAACAGAAGACCTAACTAGAGGACTGGTAGCTCAGACCATAAAATCTTACATTTACTCTTCCTTCTAGGATTCAACCACTGCCACGTTTCTTCTTTGCCAACTGTTCACTGTCATACTCACCACACCCTGTAACAGTTCTCTGTTTATTGACTGTCATTCCCTTTTAAGTACTCAGCCATTCATTCATTCAATCATATTTACTGAGCGCTCACTGTGTGCAGAGCACTGTACTGAGAGCTTGGGAGAGTATAATATAACAATAAACAGACATTCCCTGCCCACGACGGGCTTACAGTCTATACATATCCCCAAGTCATAGATGTTTCCAACTTTAATGTCATCTTTCAACTCTGTTTTTTAAGATCTCATATTCATTCTATTGCTAATCCCCATCAGTTTTTCTTCTAAAGTATTTCTTAAATACACTCTTTGGTCTCCATTCCAATAGCTGCCATCATGGTCCAAGTGCTCGTTAGAGCCCAGATAGATGATTTTATCAGCTATCAGTGTTCTGTAGTAGGCACTCAGAACAGTGCTCTGCATACACTAGACATTTAGTTCAGTATTTTGCATACAATAGGGGCTCAATAAATGCTACTGATTATGATGAGTCAAAAGTTTTGAGCTTGGATGAAGAGTTCTAATGGATATTACGTGAAAAATTTCCAAGAAAATCATCCCTCCATAACTCATTTTTTTCTTCAGGAGAGTCCCCAGGATAATGTTAAGTTTCTAATAGTAATGGATCATTTTGACACCTAACCTGATTTATTATTACATTGTGTCCTAAAAACTGTATACTTGAGGGCACTATGATGACTCATAACTTCAGATCTCAAAACCTGATGTCGAGACTTGAAATAAATCCAGCTAGATGTGATCTCATGGGTCCTAAAGTTAAGTCATTAAGGATTTTGGAGGAGAAGGAAGGAAACTTGCGCAGAGAGAATGAGTGCATGTCCTAGAGAGCTTGTCTATGTAGGTGTTATATTGTTAGCACCTAATAGTAATAATAACACTAATAATTGTACTTGTTAAGAGCTTACTACTAACAGTGCCAGGCACTGTTCTAAGCGCTGCGGTAGATACAAGTTAATCCCCGTCCCGCATTGGGCTCACACTCTTAATCCCCAATTTACAAATGAAGGAACTGAGGCAAATAAAAGTGAAGGACTTGCCCAAGGTCACACAGCAGACAAGAAGCAGAGTCAGGATTAGAACCCAGGTCTTTCTGACTCCCAGACCTGTGCTGTATTCTCTAAACCACGCTGCTTCCTAATCAATCTCATATGATCAAGCTCGGTTCTTACTCTCCATGAAGGACTGAGTAGAGGCATACAGACTGCATAAATCAGAGTGTAAGATAGTTGAGAGCAGGGAACATGTCTTTTATTTCTAAGCACCTTAGAATCTAATTCAGTGTTCTGCACACTTGTAAGAATTTACAAGTCTTAGTAAATGCAATTGATTGATTAGCTTCATTTAATTGGTTGGTCCAGGGTTTCAAGTTGGCTTATACCTGGAGCTTTTGTTAATGGTATTTGTAAAGTGCTCACTATGTGTCAAACACTATTCTAAGCACTGGGATAAGTATAACAATTATATGGGGCTCACAGTCTAAGTAGGAAAGAGAACAGGATAACTTAGGCACAGAGAAGTTAAGTGACTTGCCCAAGGTCACATAGTGAGACACTGGCAGAGCTGGGATTAGAACCCAGGTCCTCTGAATCCCGGGTCTGTCCTCTTTCCACTAGGTCATGCTGCTTCACACAAAGTCACTACATTCCCTGAATTTCCTGTTTAGAATGGGATTTGGTTATTTGAAACTATGAGTCCTATGTATGCAAAATGTTCTTAGGATTGTTGATTTCTGTTCTGAGCCTCACTAGGACATTGAGGTGGGGAAGAATGAAACACTCAATATTGTCATTTCTAGAGTCTTCACTTCCTTCTGTCCAGTGCATTAGCGTCGTGGTTTGCTGGCTGGAGTAGAGACCAGGTGAGACAGTAGAAGGACTTCTTCACCTCTCATTTTCGTATTCCAACCAGGCCTCATAGGGAGGAAGGAGTCTTTAAGGTGACTCTAAGAATGCAGAGAAGTAGCGTCATAAATGTAAGCTTGGAGCTATTTTTAACAGTAGGGAACAGAGGAGTAACAGCCCTAAATTTGAAGATAAATTGATTTTAAGATTCTTGAAGTCCCCAAAAGGGTCAAGAAACAAGGAGATGGTAAGTGGCCTGAGGATTTCATTTGTGCAACAGTGGACACAGGGCAGGGTCTGTAAGATGGTGAGCACAGGGGAGTGTCAGCCTGGGGACAGTGGTGCATTGCACCAATAATAAAGGAGTCTGTGTGGGAAGGACACTTGGTCTCTTCCTCTGGCTCCTGAGATTCAAGCTGGTGATTCCACTCTCCTTCCCGCCTGTCCCTCTGGGGCCTGCTCCAGTAACAGTAGCCCCCAGAGCCAGAAGCTACAGTTGGGCTGCATGGACCATGGCAGTCCCAAAATTCTTTCTTCCCGGAAGCCCTCCCTAAGTCGGGTTTGCAGAAGATGTCACTGGGAATGGAATGATTCTGATGATGGTGTTTATTAAACGCTTACTGTCTACCAAGGACAGCGCTAAATGCTGAGATAGATGCAAGATAATCAGAAGGGACACAATTCATGGTCTCAAAGGGAGGGAGAGAAGGCATTTAATCTCCATTGTACGGATGGGGAAATTGAGGCTCAGAGAGGTTGTGACTCGCCCCAAGTCACGTAGCAGGCAAATGGTAGAGCCACCGCCTCTCCAGTCCTGTGCACTTTCCACTAGACCATGTTTCAAAGCTGGGCACTTGGGTACAGGTATTGAATCCCCATTTGGCAGATGAGGGAACTGAGGCACAGAGAATTTAAGGGACTTGCCCAAGATCACACAGCAGGTAATTGGAGGAATCGGGATTAGAACCCAGGTCTTCTGACTCCCAGGCCCCTGGTCTTTCCATTAGACCAAGCTGCTTTTTGATGGTAGCGTTGGTAGCGTTTTCTGTGGTGATGGGAAAATAACGGGGTGGACTGAGTTTGGGTGGGTAGATGAGCAGTTTATAACTCTCTCACTCTGTGACTATTTATTATTATAGAATTTACTAAGTGCTTACTATGTGCTAGGCACTGCTTTGGGTAGATTAGGCTCCCAGGCCCGTGCTCTAACCACTGCCCCATGCTGTCTCTGCAGCGTGAGATAGAGTTCAGAAGATGTGTACATAAGTGATGTGTGGTATTGTGAATATGTACGTGCTCAGGTGATGCAGAAATGCTGAAGTGGTAGTTTAGGAGAGTTAAACTGTGGGGGAAGACTAGAAATTAACCTGGTAAGGCCTCCTGGAGCGGATATCAATCTACAGAGACTTTGAGGTTAGAGAGATGTGTGGACCCTCAGATTGGAAAGGGGAAAAAGAATTCCAGGCAGGGGCAAGGAAGTGGGCGAGGCATTGATCATGAGAGAGATGAGGAACAAGGCACAAGAAGAAATGCATAAGCTCGAGCTTCATTGTCTGCATCTATGGTGCTAATGGAAACTAAAAGCTGTAATGCATTCATTACATTGGGAGTTTGCTTCCCAAGATGGATGGCCTGATTTTTCAATAAGGGTTGAGAGGCGACTAAAGCTTTTGGCACCCTTTGTAGGGTTTTTTTTCCAGTGTGAGCCCTCTGATGTACAATATGGTGCAGACTTTGAAGATTTTGCCACTCTCATTTTGTTTATAGTGTAAGAATCCTCTGATGTATAATAAAGTGTGAATTCCATATGAGACTTTCCCGCATTTATAACGTCCACAGGTTCACTCAAAAATCTCTTTGCTCGTTGGGGAATTTTCTCCAGCTCCCAACTGTGAGGTTGTTACACTGTCTGCCTGATTTGCCCTCATAGTTACAGGCTTATTCTTTCACAAAAACCATGAGAATCTGCTGTGGGAGTCTTTTTTATAGTATCTGTTATGCACTGACTATGTTCCAGGCACTCCACTAATCACTGCAGCGTGGCTTAGTGGAAAGAGTACGGGCTTGGGAGTCAGAGGACATGGGTTCTAATCCTGGCTCCACCACTTGTCTGCTGTGTGACTTTGGGCAAGTCACTTAACTTCTCTGTGCCTCAGTTCCCTCATCTGTAAAATGGGGATTCAAAGTGTGAGCCCCACGTGGGACAACCTGATTACTCTGAACCCATCCCAGTGCTTAGAACAGTGCTTGGCACATAGTAAGCACTTAACAAATACCACGATTATTATCCAAGCTAATCAGGTTGGACACAGTCCAAGTCTGACATGAGACTGACAGTAGTAATCCCATTTTACAGGTGAGGGAACTGAGGCACAGAGAAATTAAGTGATTTGCCCAAGGGCACACAGCAGACATGTAAAGGAGCCAGAATTAGAACTCAGGTCCTTCTGACTCCCAGGCCGTGCTTCTTCTCAGTAATGTCATATGTGAATATGAGTCTTCAGAGACATTCTCCTTTGGAGGAATGACGACAGTTTTAGACTCTGTGTGGCAGTCTCTCAGGGGCTCTTTGACCTCTGCTCCCTGCGGATGCTGACAACAGGGATCTTATTCTTCGTCCAGCTGGGTCACCACGTCAGGTTTGGAAACTTGAACTCCCAGGGACACAAGGTCCTCCTTGATTCTCCTTAATCAATTCCTGGACAATCTGGAGAAGCAGTTTGACCTAGTGGAAAGAGCGTGGGCTTTGGAGTCAGAGGACCTGAGTTCTAATCCAAATACTGCCATTTGTCCACTCTATGACCTTGAGCAAGTTGCTTAACTTCTCTTTGCCTCAGTTACCTCATCTCTAAAATAGGGATTAATAATAATAATAATAATGATATTTGTTAAGCACTTACTATGTGCCAAGCACTGTTCTAAGCTCTGGGGTTGGATAAGAGGTAATCAGGTGGTCCCACGTGGGGCTCACAGTCTTAATCCCCATTTTACAATGAGTAATTGTGAACCCAATGGGATATGGACTGTGTCCAACCTCGAGATCTTATATCTGTTCCTCAGTGCTTAGTACAGTGCCAGCCACATAGTAAGCACTTAACAAATATCATTTAAAAAAAAATCGTTTGAGCAGGATTCAATGCTTCTACTCCATGTGAGTGAAAAACACCCTGACACATCATCCAGTATTATCACGGCATGAAACAATGCATGTGCCCATTCAGTTCCATAAGCTCCAAGCACAAATCTGCTACTCAGATGTGAAACCTGGCTCTCTGAAGCACATCAGACATCGTGTGGTTTCCACTCTTGTACCAAGGCAGAGTCTCATAGAGCTGCAGAGCCAGACAGTCCCCCAGTTCCTGAGCTCCCTGCAACTGGGACAGACAGATGGACTTGGACACACCAAACCTAGACAGGGCACATTTTCACTTAAATACTAGTATTCTGTGGGATAACTAACATCAACTTCCTCAAAGCCAAATTTCTCAGAAAGTTGGTTCATTCTTTTTGGTTTCTCAGCTGGTATAGTCTTGTCTCATGGGCCAGAGTCAGAAAGGTAGTTTACAACAAAGTTAAATATTTCCAATAACTTCCTTGTCTTTAGAACAGTCAAATTTGTAATTGCCTGTATCTTCTCTCAACTAGTTGCCATTTCTGCCAATCTACATTCAATTTCATTCTTTTTCATTAGTCAGTTGATCTATCATTCATTGCTATTTATTGAGGGCAAACTGTAGGCAGAACACTGTTCTAAATGCTCAGGAGAGAACAGTGCAACAGTTTGGTAGACATATTCTGTGCTCATAAGGAGCGCACAGTTAAAGGGGGAGAAAGACATTAAAATAAATTACAGGTCATTCAGCTGGGTGAAGAGCACTGTACTAAGTGCATGGGAGATAGATACAGTGTAACAGAGTTGGTTGATATGTTCCCTACCCACAAGGAGCTTACAGTCTAGAGGGGGAGACTGTCATTAATATAAATGAATTAATTAATTGTAGATATGTACATTAGTGCTGTTGGGTGAACAAACGGAACAAATCCAAGACCAAAGGGGACACAGAGGGAGAGTAGGGGAATGAGGACCTAGTTGGGGAAAGCCACTCAGGGGAGATGGGATTTGAATAAGGCTCCGAAGGTGAGTAGAGTGGTGGTCTGTCAGATGTGAAGGAGGAGGGAGTTCCAGTTTCACATTTTAATGAATGTCCCTTCAAGTTTCTCTTTATACTCCTTTAAAGTTTTACCACGAATCATTATGCCATCAAAGTTTACTTAGGGCCTTTGTAATTTCCAATGGCTTTTGAAGCCCTTTTAGGGAAAAATCTCAGGAGAAGAACCCAATTCAAATGGTAGCTTATTCAAACAACAACTTCTGAATGGCACCTGAGCAGGAGTCAGTGCTTCCATTACTAGAGGTTTCCAATCAATCGATCATATTTATTTATGACTCCTTCTCTTCACTAAAGATTTCTTCTAAGAATGATAAGATGTTATTCTTAATATACTTATTTGGGGGAATAGAAAAACAGCCTCTTTTCCTGCTATCACTAGGGATGTTCTCATTCCATGAACTTGCTTAATTTCTTATTTCTTGCAAGACTAATTAATTTAACTCCTTGGAAATTTTCTATCTTCTTATAAACATTTGGTAAGCAGAAGTTGTGAAGTCCCTGAATGAGTGAATGATGCTCTTTTCAGGCTCTGACAGATCCAAGATTCAAGCCGTTAATCATTGATGAAGCTTCGTTCCGGGCAATATTTAGGAATATTGAGTCTTTTTTCCACTCCTCTGTTGGATCTAGTTTACTTGCTTTTAGGAACAAGTCAGATGGTTACAAAAATAGGTTGTAAACCACTTGAGAAGCAGCATGGCTTAGTGGCAACAGCCTGGGCTTGGGAGTCAGAGGACATGGGTTCTAATTCCGGCTCTGCCACTTGTCTGCTTTGTGACCTTCTGCAAGTCACTCAACTTATCTGGACCTCAGTTACCTCATCTGTAAAATGGGAATTAAAAGTGTGAGCCCCAGTTGGGACAACCTGATTACGCTGTATCTACCCCAGCACTTAGAACAGTGCTTGGCACATAGTAAAAGCTTAACAAATACCACTATTATTATTATTATTATTATTAGAGGGCTTAGAGGATGTCCTTTGCTTCTAAGGCTCTCTCCCAAGCATAGTGATCTGTGCATGGTAGGTGTTCAAAAAATACCACTGATGATTCTGACAGTGCTCTGCACACAGTAAGTGCTCAATATATACGATTGAATGGATGAAAAAATCGTTTTCACCCACCAGCAGCACTGTCAGTGTGAATTGCTAAGTATTTTTAACTGATGAGATCTGACTGGGAATCTTACTTCAATCTCCAATCTGAAAGCTGTGTGTTTCTTTTTTAAGAAGCATAGTAGACACTGCAGAGTTTTTTGAACAAATAGACTTATTTATTTATGAGATCAAACTACGTAATATTGAGCCCATGTCAAGGTCTGCTCAGCTGCTACTCTGGGGCACTGTTTGTCTATTGTAAAAGTTCCTGGGTCTTCTAGAATGTTCCTTTCTTAAAGGTGTATGATACTAAAACAGCCCCTTTTAGCTCCTGAAAATTGATTGGCCAGTAACTCCCCACACGTGCACAGGAGTTTCTGATAACTAATCAGTAGTCATGTTGCATTAGTATAGTGCAATATCCAGGTTAGCATTCTTAATTAGTTCCATTAAAATAGTGTTAATTGAAAAATCATTCAGTGAAGTTAGGTTTCCCATAGGAAATAATGCAAAGTGTAGTAATGCATTCTCAAGATCCAAAAATTGGACCCAAGCTTGTAAACATATTAAACAGAGTGATTTAAAAACACAATAATTTTAATCACATGACCAAATAGCATTGTAAGTGCTTACCAATAAAAAAGCAATAAAGCCTACTTATTGTGCTTTGTTCTCATTTCACTGGCCATTGATTTTGGGTTCACGTCCTCGCTTCTGCCTGGAATTTTCTCCCCATCTCCAAGGCCCTACTGAAATCACATCTCCTCCAGAAGGCTTTCCCCAGATTAATTCTCACCTCCCCCTCCTATCTCCCTACTCTAACACCCCTCCCTCAGTTTTCCTCCTACTATCATTTCAACACAAATGGGGATTCAGTACCTGTTCTCCCTCCTATTTAGACTGTGAACCCCTTGTGGGATAGGGATTGTAGTCACCCTGATTATCCTTCATCTTCCCAGTGCACAGTACAGTGCTTGACACATAGTAAGCATGTCACCGATATCACAATTATTATTATTTTTGCATAATCGGGGTGGGACCATGTCTGTCAACCTTTAGCACCTATCTCTGGCCAATCACTGGACATTGTTCAATCACCGCAAACACTGATCAGATACAACCTCTTCAGTAACCTACAGGTGATATGTCTAAGTCTAAAAATAATTTCAGTGAGACAAGAACGAGAAGCCAATTCAAGCATTTGGGGAAACGCTTCATTCAGAAGGATTAGGTAACATTAACAAATTGGTTTGTTATCTAGCTGATTTTTTTTTAAATGTCAAGATCAGCAGATATTATTCACATTCAGGGAATCTGGTGCTGATTATACAAGAGCAAGTTACGTTCCTTAAAAGACTCCCAGAGAAGAAAAAGCTGACATTTTTGTTTCTCATAAAATCTTTTTACTGAAAGTACTTGCAAACACCTTAATACCAAGGGGCTACCAAGGTGTTCTAGACAGTATCGACTTGTAGTGTTTAATGTTGAAGGGCGTAAATTACTGTTTCCTTTGATCAGCATATTTCCCTTGAGGATTTATAGGATCAGGTCCTATCCATCTGAGAGGGTATGGGATTGATTCCATGTGTCATCAGAATAACTTATTTTCTTTGTTAGGTCTATCAGCTGTTTACATGACAACGTTAGTGTGTGAGTGGAAGGTCAGCAAAAAAGGTCAGTAATAGACAGCTGAAGAGGTATTACTATTTCTTGAGTCAGGATTAGATTTAATGGTGGATGGGCCTGGAAGAGCCTGAGAGAAACATGCCAGTCCAAAAAAACCAAAGGTAAAAAGCAAAGTCAGACACACTGCTAGTGACTCATTCTTTGCTACAATGATGTTTCTGTTGAAAACTTTAGAGCTTCTCCTGGCAGCCAACGCTCTTGAGTACTTTCTGGCCTGAAATGCTCATTCAGAGGAAGTTATTTCTTCACTTTTGTGCTGAAAGAGATGTCTCAAGAACACAGGAGCTGGCTGTTCTATATAGAAGAATATACTTTATTTCCCCTCCCTCTGAGTTTAGACAACATCTTTCCCTGGGTGTTCATCTCTGTTAATTAAAGGTGTCTTGAAAACCTAACAGAAAGCCTCACAGACAACACTTCGGGTAAGGTTTGTAATAATTTAAAATGAAAAAATACCCCTAAAAACAAACAAAAAATATAATCCTCACCCCCTGATGGAATTAGAATCACATTCATTGACTCTGTTGGAGCTATGTAATATCCGGCCTCGATCCACAGAATCAATAACTTTCTGTCCCTCATCTCCAGCCAAGGACGAGACTTGGTCATAATTTTATAAATCCTTTACATGGCATACTACAACCGAGAGAGGAATTGAGTGAAATATGTCCGTTTGTGCACTTGTTAATTACTTGGGATCGTGACTGAAGACTAGGGGATTGCCTACCAGGGTATTTAAAGATAATAATTACGACATTTGATAAGCACTTACTACAAACCCAGGTGCTATACTAATCTCTGGGGTAGACATGAGATAATCAGGTTGGACACAGTCTCTGTTCCACATGGGGCTCACAGTCTAAGTTGGAGGGAGAACAGGTACTGAATCATCATTTTACTGATGAAGAAATTGAGGACCAGAGAAGTGAAATAACTTGCCCACGGTCAAATAACAGGCAAGTGGCAGAACCGGGATTAGACTCCCAGAACTGTGCTCTTTCCACTAGGCAACAACACTTCTCTAATCCGAAGGAAGGAACAAATGTGTTATGGCCCCTGATAAAAGGAATAACTCATAGTTGCTGTATTGGACAATGTCTTTTTTTATGCTGCTTGAAACAGCCAAGTAAAGAGCAGGAAATATAAAACATGGAGTAAAAACAGCCTTTTCACACTGGTAATACTATACCTGGATTTCTAAAGAAAACCGAATTACTGGCATGTTCTGAATTATTCTCACAATTTTCAGCATGTTGGCAGCAGAGGTAAGACCAAGGAGTTTCCGAGTAGCCTGCTCAAGAATCATTCTGAAGTAAAAGTAACCAGCTGATCTCAGCTGGTGAAGACAATCCTACTTTTAGGATGTTGGGCCCATCTTCTGAAAGGCCCAAGGTGGGATCTGTTTGAATCTGGCTTTCGGCTATGTAATAATAGTAATTGTAGATTTTTATTTCGTGCTTATTCAGTGCCAAATATGGTAATTCATACCGGGGTTGACACGTTCCCTTTCTTTTTTTTTTTATGGTATCTGTTAAGCGCTTACTATGTGCCAGGCACTGTTCTACATGCTGGCACTGTTCTAAGCTTTCCCAAATGGGGTTCTAAGAGGCAGGGAGAATAGGCATTTCATCCCCATTTTTCAAATGAGGACACTGAAGTACAGAAAAGTCAAGAGACCTGCCCAAAGTCACACAACAGGCAAATGGCGGAGCTGGGATTAGAACCCACTCCCAGATCATTCATTCATTCATTCAGTGGTATTTATTGAGCGCTTACTGTGTTCAGAGCACTCTACTAAGCACTTGGGAAGTACAATTTGGCAACATATAGAGATAGTCCCTACCCAACAACAGGCTCACAGTCTAGAAGGGGGAGACAGACAACAAAACAAAACATATTAACAAAGTAAAATAAATAGAATAGTAAATATGTAAAAGTAAAATAGAGTAATAAATCTGTACAAACATATATACAGGTGCTGTGGGGAGGGGAAGGAGGTAGGGGCGGGGGGGGATGGGGGAGGGGGAGAGGAAGGAGGGGGGCTCAGTCTGGGAAGGCCTCCCGGAGGAGGTGAGCTCTCAGTAGGGCTTTGAAGGGAGGAAGAGAGCTAGCTTGGCGGATGTGCGGAGGGAGGGCATTCCAGGCCAGGGAGAGGACGTGGGCTGGGGATCGACGGCGGGACAGGCGAGAATGAGGCACAGTGAGGATGTTAGCGGCAGAGGAACGGAGGGTGTGGGCTGGGCTGTAGAAGGAAAGAAGGGAGGTGAGGTAGGAGGGGGCGAGGTGATGGACAGCCTGGAAGCCAAGAGTGAGGCGTTTTTGCCTGATCTGTAGTCTTTCCACTAGCTCATTTTTTATGAGATTTGTTCAGTGATTACTTTATGCCAGGCACTGTACCCATGGAAGGGCAGAATAAATGACACAAAGCAAGTGAAGTATAGTTTGAAAGTAAGCATTAGAGCTGCGGGCTGATGGGATATTACTGCAGTAGATGGGTCAGCTTCGCAGAAAGAAAATCGGAGTAGGGTTGCTCTCTTTGAGCAAAGTCTTGCTGAGGATGAGAAAATCAAGAGGCAGGATGGAAAAGTGAGTGGGGAAAAACAGAGACAGGCCCTGAATCGATGAAACCCACAAGGGATGCAGTGCCTACCTTGATGGGCAGACAGTGCGAGAGGGTGCGTAGTCTCTTCAGCCTCACTCACTCACAGAGGGTGGATCTCAACATCAATACTTCTGTCTTCAAACACGTGGGCAGCTGCATACATCTTTACGTATCATAGTGATTGATGCCCAAGGCCTGTCATCGATTCTCCCCATGCCCATCCTCTCCATTTTATCTCCTCTGCATTTTTACCTTTGTTCTGGATAACAGCCAAATTTGAGCCCAGGAGGCTTGACAGAGTCATTATGAGCCGCTAATGAGTCTTGCTACTGGTGCGGGCATAGTGGTCCATGCTGACTGGGATTCAGTAGGAATCACCGCTTTGGGAGTTGCTGATGTGAAAGAAGGGGACACCAAGACTGGGAAAGTTTGCCTTTCACTCTCCAATCCCCTGCCTGGTGGTAGGAAGGGAAGGAGGGTGAGCAGTTGATCTCTTATGTCTAAGTACTATTGCTGCCTGGATAACAATTACCCTTCTTAAACATGACTTTCCCTTTCAGAAGCATAGTCTGTGTAGCGTTTTTAGATAGCTGGCGCCATCCCTCTCTCACTGCTTTTCCTCCATATCTTGGCTATGAAATGAAGTGGTCTTTAGCTGTACTACTACCAGTAATAATTGTGGTATTTGTTAAATGCTTACTATGGTCCAGGCACTGTACTAAATGCTGTGGTGAATTCAAGCAAATGGACACAGTCCCTGTCTCATGTAATAATAATAACAATAATAATAATGGCATTTATTAAGTGCAAAGCACTGTCCTAAGCACTGGGGAGGTTACAAGGTGATCAAGTTGTCCCACGTGGGGCTCACAGTCTTTAATCCCCATTTTACAGATGAGGGAACTGAGTCTGAAAGAAGTGAAGTGACGTACGTGCCCAAAGTCACACAGCTGACAATTGGCGGAGCTGGGATTTGAACCCACGACCTCTGATTCCAAAGCCCAGGCTCTTTCCACTGAGCCACGTTGCATCTCAATCCCCATTTTACAGGTGAGGTAAATGAGGCCCAGAGTAGGGAATCGACTTGCCCAAGGTCACAAAGCAGGCAAGTGGTTAAGCCGGGATTAGAACTCATGACCTTCTGACTCGCAAGCCTGTGCCCTATCCACTACACCTGCTATAACGAAATGTCTGAACGATTCAGTGCTGTCTAACAGGAAGTACGGAATTTGATTCCAATTTCTAAATGCAATCAGCCTCCTCTCCCCACCAACGAACTTTTTTGGCACCTGCTTATATAGTCAACGTTGTCCAAAGCTTTACTGGGGCTGTGCTGTGCCCTGCATAATGCAATTTACAAGATTTGGAAAAAGAGCACATTTGTAGCACTCACTCAAGTTTGGGATTAATGAGCTTGCTCTTGGCAAGAATGTGAAACCCAGAAGGGAACAGGACTGTGAGTAATTTCCCTTATTCACCTCAAACGACTTTGGATTGAAATCTTTGGACTCTAGGTGGCCGACTAGGAAAATCAAAGAATCCTGTTTCAGCACATCTTAGGAGAGGCGGAGTTGAGGTCTGCCTGTGTGATGGAGTAACAGGCCCCCTCTGCAGTATTTTCATTCTTTAGCTCCTGCTTAATCACGGTGGAAATAAAAACTGGGGGTAATGGTTTTCTTTTCCTGCAGATGAATAGAGTGGAAAGTAATGTGCAGAGAAAGCCAGGAATGAGGGGTTTCACGTGATGTTTAGAGAAAGCCAGGAATGAGAGGTTTCATACGACTTAAACCTTTTAAGAATGGATCCAGAGGCATGGAAACACCTGCTTCCTGTCATCTACTTGTTGGGTATTAGAGAAGACTTACTCATACTGTAGGTTGTGCGTGGCTGGTCAGAAAGTGGAGTTTGAGAATAATGTCCTGTTTAGGGAAACATGAAGTAAAAACGATCAGCTCTCTCCCTCCTACCTCTCCTCACTCATCTTCCCCTAAAACCCAACCCACACAGTTTGATCCGCTAAATGCCAACCTACTCATTGTAACTTGCTATCACCTTTCTCACCTCTCAAAATGTGTCACTTGCTTCTCTCAAAATGTGTCACTTGCTTGTTTTCACTTTCCAGCACTTAGTACAGTGCATTATATCTAGTGGGAGTTTAGTAAGTGCAAGTACCCCTACTACTACTAAGGCTGAAAATAAAAGCCTTGGTTCCTGTGGCTGATGTTCACTACTTCTTGGGCTAATATTCAGAAGCAGCATGGCTCAGTGGAAAGAGCACGGGCTTTGGAGCCAGAGGTCATGGGTTCAAATACTGACTCCACCAATTGTCAGCTGTGTGACTTTGGGCAAGTCACTTAACTTCTCTGTGCCTCAGTTCCCTCATCCGTAAAATGGGGATTAAGACTGTGAGCCCCCCATGGGACTACCTGATCACCTCGTAACCTCCCCAGTGCTTAGAACAGTGCTTTGCACATAGTAAGCACTTAATAAATGCCATCGTTATTATTATTATTATTGTCAATTTCTCCTGCAAGGCCCGTCTGTCACATATGACCTTTACAAAGTGAGGAGATTGCCATGAACTCTTTACTTAATTCAGTAAAGATTCTTCTCCCGACACATAACGGTCTGGGTCTGAAGGTGACACTGCTGACATTGAGATGTTTACATATCTAAACGTAATGCTTTTTTGTAGCTCCAAAAAAAGCATTTGAAATGAAATTCCACTATTTTAAGTCAACGTTGTCTGTCCATCTTGATGGATTGTGTTTGCATCCTATGGTACATTTCAATTTTACTTCCCCAGAGGATACGGCAGAGTAGCCCCTGGCTGTGTCCTGCCACCCATTGCTAATTCATTCTTCTTCTTGCATATTGCCATTCTTGACACGCATTATCCTGGGTACTCTGCTCTCAGGGAAGTGTTCCCCTCTTGCTGATCTTCAAACATTTAGCTGCTGTGTCCTGTATTAGGTGCCTTTAATAGAACTTTAATTTGTTTCACTTATGCTCACCAGACTAATCTTCTTGATATAATATTGATAAGCCTGTTTGCAGCAATTGATGTCAAGGTGATCTGGCGCCTTCCCTAAAATACCCAACATATAGGAACAAATGGAATCCCCTGGTCCATTTGTTCCTTCTGGTCACTTTTATCAAGCAAGATACTGTGGATTGGCAAAATCATAAATCACCTGTTAGAGTCCCGTGACACGTCAATGATCCAAATCGATAGAAGTTGTGGACTTTTCTTTTTGAAAACTTTAGCGGGGCTTGAAGGCAGGAAATGTACCTACAAACTGTTGTATCCGTCTCCACCAATCCCTTAGTACAGTCCTCTGCACACAATAAGTGCTCAATAAGTACCATGGATTGATTTGATTTAGTCATCTTTGCTACTTAGGCTCCCCAAGGATGGACACAAGGGGATATTGAGGAGCATGGGTGCTTCTGGGAGTCAGAGTCCGCACAAAAAGTAATTGTTTTAAATACCTGACACGGCTAATTGAGTAGAGTGGGGGTGGGGAGATAATCAATGAAGGCTTTCTGGAGGAGGTGGCTTTTCTGCAGGGCTTTGGAGTAGAGAGTGATGTGGTTTGGCAGATTTGAGGTGGGGATGGAGTGAGCCAAGTAGGAAGGAAGCTGTGGTGTCACAGTCGAGGTCATTCATTCAATTGTATTTATTGAGCGCTTACTGTGTGCAGAGCACTATACTAAGAGCTTGGGAAGTACAAGTCGGCAACATATAGAGACGGTCCCGACCCAATAACGGGCTCACAGTCTAGAAGGTCAGTTCAATCACTGTAGACATCACCATCATCCTTCCCCTTTCACAAGCATATAACCTTGGCATTATCCTCAACTCATCTCTTTAATGTAACACACAAATTGAATCTATCACCAGATCCTGTAGGTTAAACCTTCACAACATCACTAAAATCCACCCTTTCCTCTCCATCCATGTTAATCCAAGCATTTATCCTATCTCGCCTTGACTACTGTATCCGCCTCCCTCCTAACCTTCCTGCTTCCTGTCTCTCCCCACTTCAGTGCATACTTCACTCTGCTGTCCGGATCATTTCCCTACAAAACCATTCAGTCCCTATTTCCCTTTGTGACCTCATATGTGTCACTTGATTTCTCTTTGCCTCATCTGTAAAATGGGGCTCAAAATGCCTGTTCTCCCACTGCCTTAGACTGTCATCCCCATTCATTCAATCGTATTTATTGAGCGCTTACTGTGTGCAGAGCACTGTATTAAGCGCTTGGGAAGTACGTTGGCAACATATAGAGAGGGTTTCTACCCAGCAACGGGCCTCACAGTCTAGAAGGGGGTGACAGGACAACAAAACAAAACAAGTACAGGGACTGTGTCCAGCCTTCTATAGTACAGTGTTTGGTGCATAGTAAGTGCTTAAAAAATGTTACAATTTTGACTTGTTATTTAGGTTGGCATTTCCCCTTTCAGAGGCTCTCACTTTTATATGGGCCTTTTAGTAGCATCTCGGATCAGATCCTTGGAGACAGTTCGCTTGGGGCCCCACTGCAACTTGCTTTTAAATACAAAAACTATAGAAACTTGCTTTTGATTGGTTGCGACATCTCTTTGAGGTGGTTAGATAAGCTGAACATCATGAAGCAGGCTAAACCCTGGGTCTGATTCAGCCTAAAGATCCTTTGCATTTCAATCAATCGTATTTATTGAGCACTTACTGTGTGCAGAGCACTGTACTAAGAGCTAGGGAGATTACAGTAATAATGTTGGTATTTGTTAAGTGCTTACTATGTGCAAAGCACTGTTCTAAGCGCTGGGGGGGAGATACAAGGTAATCAAGGTTGTCCCACATGGGGCTCACAGTCTTAAACCCTATTTTACAGATGAAGGAAACTGAGGCACAGAGATCTTAAGTGACTTGCCCCAAATCACACAGCTGACAAGTGGTGGAGCCGGGATTAGAACCCGTGACCTCTGACTTCCAAGCCCAATGCTCTTTCCACTGAGGCACACCGCTTTTTCTAATATAATAGAACAATATAACAGTCAGTAGACACACTCCCTGACCACAACGAGCTTTCTTTAATTCAGGGCTCAGAGAGCACCAGAGGCGTCTTTAGCCAGTCTAGAAGAGTGCCAATCATTTCAATCGTATTTATTGACCACTTACCATGTGCAGAGCACTGTACTAAGCGCTTAGCACTGTACTAAGGCAGGGCCAATTATTTTCATGTCAGCAGCCTTGCCTTTCATCTTGTGTTAAACCAGCACCTCTGTTGTTGCCCAACATTCCAAGAACAATCAACAAATAAACAATCAAAATGATAATTCTGGTATTTGTTTAGTGCTTACTGTGTACCAGGCACTTGTACCAAGCACTGGGGTGGATACAAGCAAATCATATTGGATGCAATCCCGGTCCCACACGGGGCTCACAGCATCAAGCCCCATTTTACAATGAGGAAACTGAGGCACAGAGAAGTCAAGTGACTTGCTCAAGGTCACATAGCAGACAAGTGGCAGAGCCAAGATTAGAACCCACAACCTTTTGACTCTCAGGCCTATGATCTATTCACTATGCAATGCTGCTTCACCCACTAAATACTGTTGACTGTCCAACTACTTCAACTTCCCTGGAGAGTTGGACAAGATTTCAGCGGGCAGTAAAGAGCACAGTCACTGAGAAAGATCCTGAGGGGGATTGGACATTCAGGAATGCTCTGTTGATACCCATCTGGCAGAGATAAATGGGCAATCTCTCGGCCATCTTATTAACCTGATATCTTTGCCTCTCTGACCCATTGTTATCTTTAAATTCCACGAATATTCCCTGGGCAGGAGGAACATTTGTGCTGCTAATGACAGGATGGAAGATCAGACCAGCTGGGCTGGGGAAAGAGATGATGCATATGGTTGACCATGCGTGCATTGAGACGGACAGGAATATTCAGTCACGGATGCGTTCTCTTGCAGACTGCTGAAAGAGAAGGCAACTCAAGGTGCCCCATGGAGGAGCCATTTAATTTCTCTGACTCTGTGGTAAACATACCCCAGGAACTCACTGGGAGCATCAGTCAACTTAATCCATCAATCAGTCAATGCTGTTTATCGAGCACTTACTGTAGTAGCACCTGGAAGAGTACAATACAACAGGATTAGCGGATGTGTTCCCCTTCTCATAACCATCTTAGTACAGTTTTCATCTGAATAATGGTGGCCACAGAGCCACGGAGAAGCAGTGTGGCTTAGTGGATGGAACATGGCTTGGAAGTCAGAAGGACCTGGGTTCTAATCCCAGGTCCACTACATGTCTGCTTTGTGACCTTGAGCAAGTCATTTTACTTGTCTGGGTGGGACTCAGTTACCTCATCTGTAAAATGAAGATTAAGAGTGTTAGCCCCATGGGGGACAGGGACTGTGTCCCACCCTGATTAACTTGTTTCTACCCCCCAGTGCTTAGAACAGTGCTTGGCACATAATAAGTTCTTAACAAGTCACCATTATTATTATTATTATTAATATTGTTATTATTATTACAGAGCACTCTGGGGACGATCCCAGGCAGGAGCTGCAGCGTGCTGACAAAGAGACACACTTCTCCTGCCTCCATAGATTCAGTGCCGCTGCTGGAGAAATAATCATGTATGAGGCAGTAGTTAGTGGCAAATCTAAGGAAAACATTTTCTCCAGTAAATGTAAAAGTTACTCTACTTTCATTACATTTGGCAGAATGAATGTGTTAATTTTAAATATTTTATATTACATTTACTTAATCTTGCTTGTTATTTTTAAACGCCCCAATTCCAAGCCCTGCATGTTCAATAAAATTAATGACTTAGCCCCAATCGTAACCCTAATGCTAACACAACCTGACATAAGATGAAATAACTCTTTCAAACAGCATTGTCTTTGGCCATCAGTCAATCAATCAATAGTATTTATTGAGCGCTTAATATGTGCAGCTCACTGTACCTAAATGATTGGAAGATTACCATAAAACAGAGCTGGCTAGACACATTCTCTGCCCACAAGGAGCTTACATTCTAGAGTCAGAGATAGACATAATATAAATAATAAATTATAGATATGTATGTAAGTGCTGTGGGGCTGGATGGGACTGAATAAAGGGTAAAATTCAAGTGTGAGGGTGAGGCCAGAAAGGAGTAGGAGAAGAGGAAATGAGGTGCTTAGTCGGGAAAGGCCTCTTGGAGGAGATATGCTTTTAATAAGGCTTTGAAGGTGGGGAGAGTGATCATCTTTAGGCATAAGTGCTTAAAAGGCATGGACAGGTCTTCCCTTTCTCTCCTACCCCACACTGTGATGTTCTTTTTTGGATGCTCTTTCTCAAAAGCCCTTCTGAATTTTAATGATTTTTTTTTCCAGCATTCACTTTTACTTACAAATTAAATTCCATCTTTCAAAGTGCTTTGACTAACTTGAAACCATGTCACGTTTAGACATAGATTATGACAATTCTCAAATATGTAAGTGCAAGGCTCCTTTTGCTGGTTAGGATGGAAGGATAACATCGAAAATCTTAAAATTCACGTATTCCACACATAGAAAACAATCTAATATAAGGTAACTACTCATGGTTACCTAGTTACAATGATATTGGATCCTTGTGTTTATTGTATTTTGATTCACTGTTTCTTTAACATATTTATGTAGATTTGGTCAATTATTGGATGTTGATGTGGCATTATTGCACTTTTCACTACTTCTCCCATGGGAAACATCTGCCTTGTACTTGTTTTCTTGACTAGTGCAGTGCAAGGATGCCTTTCTGTGGTTTTCTTTAAATTGGCAACAGTCCTCTCAAACTAGGACAAAAAGGCCAAAAACTGGGATTGGGACTGATTTTCCCTGGATTGATAACAATATCAAAAGTGCTAGCTCTCCATTTTGGACCATATTTTTCTAGAGCTCATTTTCTTATTTTTCGCATCACTATAAGTAGAGAACTGTCCTCACATGATACCTCTTCAAGGTGAATAACACATTCCTTTGGTCTTTCTTCTCAGGTTCTGTTCTTGATTTCTTCAACGTCTGAGGCTCTTCCGTATGTTTTTCAAAATTTTAAGACTCTTTTCTAATACAGTGCTACTTCATCTGTAAATGAGTCCTATGATTCATTTGGATGGATAAAAAGCAGTATTTTGGGACCTTCCCTTTCATTTGATTCATTTATTTCTTTTCCCTTTTATTTGATTTTATCTTAGCCTTCAGGCCCATTGATTTGGTGTAAGTCATGAAGCTGTGCTACATTCACAACTGACTAGATGCCTTAGGGTTTGACAGATGGGGACGTGTGAAGAAGCCAAGCCAAATCTTTCCCCTTGTGCAGAAAACTCATCACATCGACTAGTGAAAAACTCTTTATGAAGTAGACTTTTTTGTTCGTACCTTGTCTTATGCTGTCGAGACGTCTCTGACCCATAGCCGATGCCATGGACATAATCTCTCCCCAGAATGTCCCACCTCCATCTGCCTATTGTTCTGGTAGTGTATCCATAGGGTTTTCTTGGTTAAAATATGGAAATGGTTTACCATTGCCTCCTTACATGCAGTAAACTTGAGTCTCCCACCCTCAACCTTTCTCTCAAGCCGCTGCTGCCCAGCACGGGTGAGTTTTGACTTGTGGCAGATTGCCTTCCACATCGCCTAGCCACTTCCCAAGCTAGGAATGCAGTGGATATGCCTCTGCTTGACTCTTCCTCCCATTGTGGAGACTGGTTTAGAGCACTGGAAACTCTCCAGGTGTGATCCTGAGAGGGGGTCTTCTGTGTCCCAGCCTGTCTAAATTTCTTATTCCATGGTAATTTCGTTGTTTGCTGGAAAGAGCACAGGAGTGGGAAGTCAGTAGCCCTGGGTTTTAATCCCAGCTCTGCTGTGTAACCTTGGGCAAGTCACTGTGAGCAAATGTGGGAGTATGTCTGAACTGATCATCGTGGCACATACACAAATGTGTGGTGTTTAACAAATACCCACAACTTCTCTGTGTCTGTTTTTCCAACCTGTAAAATGAGGGTATAGATAACCCATCTCCCCTCCCACTCTTAAATTGTGAGTTCTATGTGGGACAGGCCCTGTCTCTAATCTGATTATTTTGTATAATAATTTTGGTATCGTTAAACTGTTCACTTGTGCAAGCACTATTGTAAGCACTGGGGTAGATATAAGTTAAGAGGTTGGACACAGTCCCTGTCCCAACCACATGGGACTCACAGTCTTAATCTCCACATTTTATAGATGAGGTAAACTGAGGCCCAGAGAAGATAAGTGACTTGCCCAAGGCCGCCACAGCAGACAAGTGGCAGAGTCAGGATTAGAACCCAGGTCCTTTTGACTCCCAGGCACTTACTCTATCTACTAAGCCATACTACTTCACACTAGCCACATTGCTTCTCTATCCCAGTGTTGAGCACAGTGCTTGAAATAGCTAGCGCTTAAAGCCATCAATATTAAATAGGATAATCTGATAATAGGATAATAAATTGGAGCAGCAGAGTTATTCCCTCCATTTGACTTTCATTCCCCACCACTTTTTCCCAAGATCCTGTCGCTGGAGAGGAATGCACTCAGACACAGCCTGTTCAGGCGTGCTAAAGTTCACTGTAAAAAATAGACTCCTGTGATGAAGAAGAAGATGGGAAAAGGATTCTCATTTGACATTTATTCACACATCAGAGCAGCTCCAATCCATGGGGGAACCAGCCATATGGAGAGCAATCAAGCATAAAGTATGTTATTACACCACTCTCTCATCTTTAAAGCCTGACTGAAATCACATTTCCTCACCAGGGGCCTGACTACTAACCCTGACTTCCCCTCTTTATCCTCCCTTTTGGGTTGCCAGTGTACTTTGCAGTTTGCAGTACCCTTAAGCAGTTCGATTTTCACCCCACTCCCCACAGCACTAACATACCTATCCAGCTGCAATTTATTTCTAATATCTGCCTCCTCCTTTAGTTTCTAAGCTCCCAGAAGGCAACCATGTTGTCTCCCAACCTTTATTGTATTGGCTTCTTCACGTATTCCCAGTCCTGTCAAGAACCCCAAAGCACCTAGGACAGCCTGACAGAGCAGAGATACCACTGAGTAAGCTGAGTAAAGACACCGCCATCTTCTCTTCCCACCCTGAAGACAATTTCCTTTTTTCCTTTAAAGGGGGACCAAGGACAAAACGTGGCTTCCACCTCCAGTGTTCTAATTTTAAAATAGGTTTAAATTGAGTTGATCCTTCCTGTTCAAATGGGAATGGATTTCAGGGGGCCTTATTGGGCAATTTTAGATACAATAGTTTAGAAGGGTCTGAACAAGGTGTTGGAGATTATAGCTCTGTTTGGCTAAGTAAATATGATGTGGAGCTGAAAGTGTGGGGCACCTTCATAGCATAGTAGAATACTCGAGGGAGATAAAAGCAGAAGAAAACAGTAAATGAATTTGGCTGTAATATCTATAAACTCTGTGTAGGGTCAATCTTTGATTTATTTTGCACTTAAAAAGCAATCTAAATTCATCAGCTGGTTTTTCATAGACACATTACTTGATGCTGAATGGCAGCATATTAACTGAAGGGAAACAGATTCTTTTTTTTCTTGGTAGCTGACTTGAAACTGGAGAGAGGGTTGACCAATTTAAAAAGCGAAATAGCTCTTAGTAAATCATGACTTCAAGGGCTCTTTATATTAACACTGAGAAATTAAATAAAAATGAATCACTGGGTTTTGTTTCTCCTTACAGCAACCCTATTCCTATTCCGTTGTGGCTCTTCTAGATCTTGAATTGTGAGCATTAAAGTACCTTGACAGAACTGCAAGTTCTTTTTTGGCCAAGGCTCCCTGCCCAAATGATGGAGCAAATTGAAGTAATTCCCTAGATAATTCAGAAAAAAGTCACCGTATCCACGATGAGTGCAAAACCATTGATTTATGTCACAGTTAGCTTAAATGTTTTAGTTCTTTGCAGTTTTCAGGTCAGGGGACCCGTGGCCTGTGAATACTTTAAAAGCTACATTTTTAATTAATGAAAACTGTCCCATACACTGACCTCCAGGGAAAGATGATGGGAGAAATAGAGATTATTCTCTCTAGAAACTTTTAGCCTCATCGATTTCTCTCAATGTCTCTGAATGAGGAAGGCATTAAAATACCAATTTTACAGATGGGGACACTGAACTGAGGCTCAGAAGGGCTATTCCTGAATCTATAGGAATCCCTCCTCCATCATTTGCCTGCCTGTGTGATTCTTGGGCAAGTCACTCGACTTCTCTGTGTGCCTTTGTTTCCTCAACTGTAAATGGGAGTCAATATTTAGATTGTGAGGCCCCATGTGGGACAGGGACCTCTGTTCCACCTGATTCCCTTGTACCTCGATCTTGTCCATCTCACCGCTGACCTCTCGCCCCAGGTCCTGCCTTGCTTGGAACGCCCTCCCTTCTTCATATCTGACAGACATTTAGTCTTCCCCCCTTCAAAGCCCTATTGAAGGCACATCTCCTCTAAGAGGCCTTCCTGCCTAAGCCCTCTTTTCCTTTTCTTCCATTCCTGTCTGTGTCACCCTGACTTGACCGCTCTATTCATCCCCCAACCCAGCCCCATAGCACTTATGCATATATTTTCTAGACTGTGAGCCTTGTTGTTGAGCAGGGATTGTCTCTATCAGTTGCCAAATTGTACTTTCCAAGTTTAGTGCAGTGCTCTGCATGCAGTAAGTGCTTAATAATTACAATTGAATGAATATCTGTAAATATTATTTATTTGTATTAAAGGCAGCCTCCCCCTCTAGACTCTAAGCTCATTATGGGCAGGGAATATGTCTTTTATATGTTATAATGTACTCTCCCAAGTGCTTAGTCCAGTGCTCTGCACACAGCAAGCACTCAATAAATGACTGACAAAAGTGCTTGACACATAGTGAGTGCTTAACAAATGCCACTGAAAAAACCCCCAAAACACAACAGTTAAATGCCATACTGTGGCCATGCAACTTGGCTCTTTGAGCTACAGGCCCCATTAACTCTGTGGATGATGTGCTTCCAGTAGCCTTGGTATGAACAGATGTGTTCAGCATTAGGAATTGCCAAGAGGAATGGCATAAAGGCCCACTTCGTGTCACTGATTTCAGTTTTTGTCCCTTTTTTTCTATGATGAGGGCCACATCAACTCTCTAAAGCATATCTTCCCACTATATCAATGTTACATAATAATAATAATGATGATGTATCTTGTTAAGTGCCTCACTATGTGTCACCACTGTTCTAAGCGCTGGGGGAGATACAAGGTAATCAGGTTGTCCGTGTGGAGCTCACAGTCTTAGTCCCCATTTTACAGATGAGGTAACTGAGGCACGGAGAAATTAAGTGACTTGCCCAAAGTCACACAGCCGGCAAGTGACAGAGCCGGGATTAGAAACCCATGACCTCTGACTCCCAAGCCCAGGCTCATTCCACTGATCCACACGGCTTCTCTACAGTTTCCTGCTCTTTAACATAAAGTTTGGCCCTCAGGTATTCCATCAATCAGTGACATTCCAGGACTCTTTTCGTTTGCTTTTCCTCTAAGAAAGGATGAAACATTCTAACCTACAGCGGGGTCCATTGGTGTTTTCAGTGTGCTCTCTTTTCTAAAATTCATTCAGGTGAGAGATACCCATTGAAAATGGAAACACTGAAGAAGCATGGCCTAGTGGATAAAGCATCGGGCTTGGGAGCCAGAGGACCCGAGTTCTTAATCCCACCTCCATCACTTGCCTGCTGGTGTGGCCTTGCAGCTCACTTCACTTCTCTGGGCCTCTGCTCTCAATTGAAAATGAGGATTCAATGTGTGTTCTCCCCACTACTTAGACTGTGAGGCCCATGTGGGATTGGGAAGGTGTCCGACCTGAATAACTTATATCTATCGCAGTGCTTAGAACTGTGCTTGACATATAGTAAGTACTTAATAAATGTGATAAAAAAAAGTGAAGAGCAGGGGGTAGGTGGTTGCTATAATCCAGTGGGCAAGCATACTCATTTTCCCCTCTAGACTGTAGGCTTCTTCTGGGTAGGAACTGTGTCTACAACCCTATTGTATTGTACTCTCCCAAGCATTTAGTGCAGCTCTCTGCCCCAGCAAGTGCTCAATAAATACCATTGACTGATTCCCAAAGAATTAATCAAGTTTGAATGGGCTGGGAGGTGTTGGGTTAGGAGTTCTACTGGGAAAGGTGTTGGGTTAGGAATTTTCAGTGGGAACAGGAAGTCTGAGGAGAGCTGAAGAAAAAGTAGAGGAACAGATCACAAGACTAGCACTTAGAACAGTGCTTGGCACATAGTAAGTGCTTTAACAAATACCATGTTATTATTATTGGTCTATGAAGAGTCTAAGATTATACCCAGATGACCCGCAAAATTATAAACTCCTTGAAGGCCGGGATCATATCAACTTTACTGTACTTTCCCAAGTGTCCTCATAAGTGTTAATAAATACCACTGATTAGTCAATCAATCATCATCAATCAATTAATGATGAAGCTGGTCCGGTCAGGACAGGCAGGGCCTTGTCTGATCCTTCTCCCAGCATTAGTTGAGTTCAGTCAGTCAATTCAGTCCAATCAGTCAAATCAAGTCCATACAGTGATATTTATTAGCGCTTTCTATGTGCAGAGCACTGTACTAAGTGCTTTAGAGAATGCATTATAACAGAGCTGAAAGACATATTCCCTTCCCCCAAGGAGCTTACAGTTTAGAAGCGAAGACACATTGATATAAATAAATAAATTTAATCACATTTGGTAATAGGTTCAGTCTTATCAACCTATAGTAGGTAGTGTGGCTGAGCAGTTTAAGGCACTCAGTCAAGGCTCACAGTCTCTCTGGGGGGCGTGGGTTTGAATTCCACCACCTGAGTTCTAATCCTGGCTTGCCACATGTCTGCTGGGTGACCTCGGGCAAGTCATTTCATTTATCTGGGTCTCAATTCCTTCATCTGCAAAAAGGGTATTCCATACCTGTTTAGATTGTGAGCCCCTTGTGGGACCTGATTATCTTGTATCTTCCTCAGTCTTAGGTACACTGCTTATCACATAATAAGCCACTTCACAAATACCACAATTATTATTATCCATGCAACCACACTCAAGGACCACAGGATTATAGAAGTTGGTTTCAGAATAAAATGAAAATCCTCCCAATAAACTGGCTAAAGAATACTCCAAGGTCTTGAAAGAGTTTACGTCAATAACTAGAAGCATAAACAAAGAAGACAAACAGATGAATATGAATTGTTTTTCAGAAGAATTAAATCACATTAGATTTACAATCAACTCTGAAGAATACTGAGGTATTTGTGTTCTGGGCTGTTTCCTGACATACCTTACACCCGAACAAGGATCTTCACTGGGTTACAGAGTTAAATGATATCGCTGTATTCTGGCAGTCACTACCCAATGGTGCCGTGAATGGACATAGAGGTAGAATAATGGAATTTAAAAAGGCTTAGATATCCACATGGGCCATAGAGAAACAGTGTAACCTAATGGAAAGAGCCCAAATATGGGAGTGAGAGGATCTTGTTTCTAATCCCAGCTCTGCCAGTTGCCTGCTTTGTGACTTCGGGCAAGTCACTTGGCTTTTTTTACCTCAGTTCCCTCATCTGCAAAATGGGGATTCAATATCTGTTCTCCCTCCTACCTATCTATAAGCCCCATCTGGGACCTGATGATCTTGTATCTACCTTAGTACGTAGTACAGTAGCACATCTAAACACTTAACAAAAATCCCCAATTATTGTTATTATTTCTGTTATTATTATCGTTATTATTAGGCAGATAAAATGAAGGTCTATGGGGCACTTATAGTATCTGCTGTTCTACAAAGAGTCTTGGATTTGCCACATCATCAGCTGATTTTAAGAGCAATTTATCAGCATGACCTCAAACTCACGACTGAATGTCCATGGCAGGAGAGGATTAAACAATGATGTCCCCTAGTATCAAAGCAATGCTCATCGCCATTGCAAGTTCAGCGGGCAAATTGGCTGAAGAGAATGGATTAAGATTTTGAAATGGGCAGAGTTCTTCAGTCAACTTATTTGAGAAACTGTAAACGGGGAGGGCAGAAGAAACCCGTCAAAGACCCAGTGAAGGGAAACCTCAGATGATGCTAGGTAATCACGGACAATTCTGAGGCAGTAGCTGGAGAAAGATGAGTTTTTAGCAAGCAAAGGCTTAGAAAAGGCTGTGACTTCAATGAGTATAAATGAAAATTATGGCAGGCACTGTAGGAAGCAAATAGAATAATGAAGCAAGGGATACATTTTATCCGCATAAAATTTAGAAAGAATAATCACATTGATTTTACCCATCTACCCAACTTTTATTTCACTTACTCATCTACCCTCCCCACTCCACCCCATCTTGTTTCTTCATTCCTTTCAAGTTCATCTTCTCACTGAGCCTTGTGCTCAACACTGTCATCCTGCCTCCCTGTTTATACCCGTCCTCCTGACTGAAATCATATTTATTGAGCATTTATACTGAAAATTTGCAGACCTGAGCTCTCCCCATTTTCAAAGCCTCTCTGAAATTCTACCTCCTCCAGGAAGTCTTCCCTTATCAATTTTCTTCCCTCCAACTATTTTTATGGCACCTCTGCAGTGACACACTCACAACCACATAATTGCACTTCGGGATCATACTCAAAAACTCAATATTTTAAGTACTTATTTACCCACGTGGCCATCTTTCCTTTCTCCTTATTCCCTGTTACAGTGGAAACATCCTAAAGGCAGGAATCATGTTTTCCAAATCTATTGTTCTCTTCCAAGTGCTCTGTACAGTGCTCTGCACACAGGGCATAATCAATATAGGATGATTGATTGCTGATTGTATTAGCCACATCTGTCCACACTGATAAAATCTCACTGTCCATAAAGTCTTCAAATCTTGAAGGACAGAAATATAAGTATGGTTAATTCCTTTACAAGTAATAATTATTTGACCCTACAGAAACCACACAGTAAATGGTTTGATTATTGATGAAGGGATACAACAGGAGAAATATCAAGAAATAACTCTGAGCATTAGGAGCACCTTAATGGGTAATAAAAGAGTTGTGTCATCAGACGGGGATTTCTTAGGAACCTCAAGGTAATAAAATCCTTTCTGCCATCTGTGACTGTACCTTCACAGAGTGGAGCAGAAAGAATTGTGAACTCACTCAAAGTCACCATCCAGCCCTCCTTTCCTCCATACTGATTTTTAGTAGGTTTGACTCCGCCTACTTTCTACTCCTGACACTTTGGAAAACATCTGCATTTATTCCTTGCAAAGAGAAAAACATACTCAGGTGCTTCATAAAGACTAACTGTAAACTGTATACTCCTTGTGGGCAGGGATCATATCTACCAACTTAATAATAATAATAATAAGGGTATTAAGTGCTTACTATGTCGTCAAGTACTGTTGTAAGGACTGGATAGATACAAGCTTCTTAGGTTGGACAAAAGTTCCTTTCCCACATGGGGTTCACAGTCTTCATCCCCATTTTACAGATGAGGGAACTGAGGTCCAGAGTCTAAAGTGATTTGCCCAAGGTCATCCAGCAGACAAATGAGAAGCAGCGTGGCTCAGTGGAAAGAGCTAGGGCTTGGGAGTCAGAGGTCATGGGTTCTTATCCCAGCTCTGCCACTTGTCTACTATGTGACCTTGGGCAAGGCACTTAATTTCTCTGCCTCAGTTATCTCATCTGTAAAATGGGGATTAAGACTGTGAGCCCCATGTGGGACAACCTGACCACCTTGTATCCCCACCAATGCTTAGAACAGTGCTTCACACACAGTAAGTGCTTAACAAATGCCATCATATTAAATGACTGAGCCGCTATTAGAACCCAGGTCCTTTTGGATTCCCAGGCCTCATACTCTACCCACTGGGGCCTCTATTGCATTGTAGGAGAAGCATGGTGAAGGAGAAGCAGTGTGGTACAGTGGATAGAGCACAGTCCAGGAGTCAGAAAGTGCTTTGCACATAGTAAGTGCTTAATAAAATACCATTATTATTATTATTATTATGAGTTCTAATCCTGGCTCCTTCACCTGTCTGCTGTGTGACCTTGGGCAAGTCACTTCTCTGTGCCTCAGTTACCTCATCTGTAAAATGGGAGTGCGACTGTGAGTCCCACATAGGACAGGGACTATGTACAACCCGATTTGCTTGTATCTAACCCAGCACTTAGACCAGTGCTTGACACGTAGTAGGCATTTAACAATGCAGTTATTATTATTATTAGTCTCACAAGCACTTGAGTACAGTGTTCCACTCAGTTCTTGATGGATGTGTGTTGGCGGGTATGGTCACTTTCCTTTGTATTCAAAGATAACCCTAATGAGGATGAACTATATCTTAAGTGGTATTGATTCAGCTCTTACTATGTGCAGATCACTACTAAGCACTGGGAGTGTACAATTCAACAGAGTTGGCAGACATCTTCCCTGCACATTACAAACTCACAGTCAAAGGAGGCAAGCTTACACAATATCTGTGTGTGTAGATGTAGCTGAAAATATCTATGCCTCACTGAAAATGTCTTCTGTCCAATACATTCCTAAAGATTGTCCTCTACTGGACAGTTGCATTTTCAATTTGCAGGTTTTTTTTTTACAAAATTTGTTAAGCGCTAACTATATGTGAAAACACCTGTCTTAAACTCTGGGGTAGATACAAGTTAATCAGGTAGACTCAGTCCCTGTCCCACATGGGGCTCACAGTTCTTGGCAATTCTTTTCATTTGCATTCTGTTCTGAAAGAATTCTCTGAAGCCTCCTGATATTCACTTGCCAGGCTTGTTTGCATGGAGCTGGAATAGTCCAGGAATCACAGGAAAACAAGAGAGTCATAGGATGCTGACTACCATTCCTACTTTCCCGTGATAGATCCAGAATGCTAGAGGTTTAGAAAAATATAGTGATGGGTTTTTTGTAGCACAGGAGCTGATAATTCTAGCCAAGGAGACTTGGAACAAGTGGGCTAATCCATCAAACCATCTGTTTCCAAAGGATTTCATATTCACCGGGTCCAAGCTGCGTAGAGTGAGAAGGAATGTGACAGTGGAGTAATTGGGCTTAGACGATTAGCACAGTTTCCTCTTGCTCCCAAGTGTACTTGCACAGTTAATGATGCGTCTGCTCGCCGATAAAGAATGATAGTTGTGCCTTTTGTTGTGGCTCTTTCTCTCATCCAAGCCACTCCTCCATTTACCTTCTTTTCCCTTAAACAGGTTTTTGGGCCATTCTTAGGGACTGATCAGTATAGCCTAGTGGATAGAGCACTGGCCTTGAAGTCAGTAAATGTGGGTTCTAATTCGCCTCCGCCGTTTGTGTGCTGGGTGACCTGGGCAGGTCACAGCTTCTCTGTGCCTCAGTTACCTTGTCTGTAAAATGAAGATTAAGGCTGTGAGCCCATGAGGGACATGGACTGTGTCCATCCTGGATTAGCTTGTATCTACCCCAGTGCTTAGTAATAATAATAATGATGATGATGATGGCATTCATTAAGCGCTTACTATGTGCAAAGCACTGTTCTAAGTGCTGGGGAGGTTACAAGGTGATCAGGTTGTCCCACGGGGGGCCTCACGGTCTTAATCCCATTTTACAGATGTGGGAACTGAGGCCCAGAGAAGTTGACTTGCCCAAAGTCACACAGCTGACAATTGGCAGAGCCGGGATTTGAACCCATGACCTCTGACTCCAAAGCCTGTACTCTTTCCATTGAGCCACGGCACAGAAAGTACTTAACAAATCATAAAAAAAATAATTTCAATACCCTTCATATCTCCCTAGTTCTTGGGAATTTTTACTCCTCCCTCATTCCAGAGCTGTGCTGCCTTGCATTAAATTCATTCATTCAACTGTATTTATTGAGCACTTTCTGTGTGCAGAGCACTGTACTAAGTGCTTGGGAGAGTGCAATAGAACAATGAACAGATATTTCCCTGCCCACAACAAACTTACAGTCTAGTGGGGGGGGACAGACATTAATATAAGTAATTATATTACAGATATGTACATAAGTGCTGTGGGACTGGAAGGGGGGGATGAATAAAGCTAGCAAGTCAGTGCAATGCAGAAGAGAGTGGGAGAAGAGGAAAGGAGGGTTTAATTAGGGAGGCTGCTTGGAGGAGCTGTGCCTTCATTAAGACTTTGAAGAACGGGGAGAGTAATTGTCTGTTGGTGTTCTCTCTTACTGGAGAGTCGTTTCTGACCCAATAGCATTCCTTGACCTATCTCTCCCGGAACTCCCACTCTTCATCTGAAATCATTCTGGTAGTGTATCCATAGAGTTTTCATGATAAAAATCTGGAAGTAGTTTACCATTTCCTTCTTCACGCAGTAAACTAGAGTCTCCACTCTCTCCCATGTCGCTGCTACCCAGCACAGGTGAGTTTTGATTTGTAGCTGATCGCCTTCCACTCGCTAGCCACTGTCCAAGAAGCCAGGAATGGAATGGATATGCCTCTGCTTCACTCTCCCTCCCCACAGCCAAGACTGGTAGAGGATTGAAACCTTTCCAGGTGCAGTCCTGAGAGGGGAATTGTCTGTTACTTGTCTGTTAGTACATGGCTTATCCTCTTGGACTTCAGGGGCTTCTCAGATTTTGTGTTTTCTGGGCTCAGCTGAGTTTGGGGGTGCAGGATGGCATTGCAGGGAACAGAAGTGGATTACAGAGTTGCTTAGAGCCCTCTCTGTCCTTTTGGAGGGAACCAGAATCCTCTGCTGCAAACAGATGTTTCTGTGTCATTCCTGAGGTTGCAATGCATCTCACAGAATACGTGCGGGGATTTCGGCACACAGGATTTCTTTCACAGGAAGAGAGCTGAAGAAAAATAAAAATCAGTGCACAGTGACAGAGCAATCGCGATGACATTGTGCCTTTGTGCTACAGAATGAAAATCATCAGAAAACAATTAGCTTGCTGCTCCCTTTTAGGATGGTTCTGCTTGCCAATTCTGCATAGAACCTGAGAAGGGAAATTCTGTGGACACCCTGGACTAGTATGTAGCTTCCCTTTTGGGCTATAATGACTTGGGGACAAGTGAGAGGGGGGGAAGAGAGAAAGGAGAGAGAGGGAGAGAGAGAAAGAGAGAAATGGAGAAATAGAAAAGGGGGCCCTCTATGGCAGTGTGTATTTTAAAGAATGGATGCTGCTGTCTTTAGAATGGGGAGAGCTACGATGTGTGTGAAAATATTCAGGACAGTCAATCTCATGGCAGGGTTTGCCCAATCATCCAATTTTTAAAATTAATGAATTAGAAAAGCTGGTATAGGTCTTTTATACTCTTAACCTAAAGCTTAGGAGTTACAATGGAAACTAAATTCCAATTTGAATCCAATATAATGCTAATAAAACTCTGACACTGTATAGCCCAGCTTTAATAGTCCTGTAAATGAGAAATAAAAAAGATATCACCCCCTTTAAACAGAGACTGCAGCTCTCTGCCAATGGAAGCCATTACTCAAATTGGGACACATTAAATGTTTGTGTTGAAGTTTTGTCACGTTGATGCATGCTTTACCCAGGTTATTTCAAAACTGCCAGACAAAATAAACAAACACTTGATAGATTTTTGTTTGGAAATGAGAATCAGCAGAATTTGTGGGACTGAAAATGAATGGGCTAACAGGATCTTGGACTATCCTCCTTGAAACACAGAGGCTAATAGTTGGAGTTATTGGTTCAGATACCTTCCCGGCAAACAGCGCTGAAAATCAATGAATTGAATCACAGTGACTATGTTCACTTGCGGCTCTGTTACTGCGTAATTGAAATTTATGCCAATAGGCTGGGCTTTAGGGTTGTATTTTACATTCATTCATTCAATCGTATTTATTGAGCGCTTACTGTGTGCATGATCCTTCTCTCTTGCCCCCGGAAATGAGTGGGCTCCAGTGACTCAGCCCCAACGAGATCAGGATTTGAGCACCCACTGCGTGCATGGCATTGAACTGTGTGCCCGGCACTTAGTGAGGCGGGAAACACCAAGGACATCAACAACAGGGAATCATACAGCTGGAAAGGCGCTCAGGAAGGTCAGCTGGTCCATTCCCCTGCCTCTGGTTATATAAATGTTTGAACAAGGTACTGTTATCCCCACTAGAATGTAAAGTAGAGAGAAGAGCACGAGAGAGAGCGACAGAGACAGAGAGCGAGTGAGCAAGTGAGCCCTAGAGAAGCAGTTTAGCCCAGTGGAAAGAGCTCAGGCCTGCTAGTCAGAGGACCTGCATTTTAATCCCTGTTCCACCACTTGTCTGTTTTGTGACCTTGCGCAAGTCACTTATTCTCCGTGCCTCAGTTATCTAGTTAGAGAAACATCATAGTGTAGTGGATAGAATACGTGCCTCAGAGTCAGAAGGTCTTGGGCTCTACTCCTGGCTCTGCCAATTGTCCGTTGTGTGACCTTGGGCAAAGCACTTTCCTTCTCCGTGCCTCAGTTCCTGCATCTGTAAAATGCAGATTGAAACTGTGAGCCCCACGTGGGGCAGGGACTGTGACCAACCTGATTTGCTGGTATATTCCCCAGTGCTTAGTACAGTGCCTGGCACATAGGAAGCACTTTACAAATACCATAATAATAATTATATTATTATTATTATCTGTAAGGGGATTAAGACTGTGAGCCCCACCAGAGATATGGGCTGTGTCTGACCTGATTAGCTTGTATCTACCCCAGAGCTTAGTACAGTGCCTGACTCATAATAAGTGTTAACAAATGCAATAAAAAAAATCCTTGAAGACAGGGATTGTGATTATTGATTCTACCATATTGTACTCTCTCAAGTGCTTAGTATAGTTTTCTGTATACTTTAATAGTGAGGCATACATTAGGGAAGCAGCATGGTCTAGTAGAAAGATCACCGGTCTCGGAATCAGAGGACGTGGGTTTAATCCCGGCTCTGCCACATGTCTGCTGTGTGACCTTGGGCAAGTCACTTCACTTCTTGTGCCTCAGTTACCTGATCTGTAAAATGGGTATTAAGACTGGGCTTTGCACATAGTAAGCGCTCAATAAATTAATGAATAAATGAATGAGCCCCATGTGGGACATGGTCTGTTTCCACCCAATTACCTTGTATCTACCCCAGCACTTAGAAGCAGTGCTTGGCACATAGTAAGTGCTTAACAAATACCAATTGTCATTGTTATTGTTATTATTAGTATTAATAAACACCTAATAAATACGTTGATTGATCGATTGCCAAAAGCTAGTTCATTGTCTCTGCTTCAGGTTCCCAATTTCCATAGATTACTTGAGGGTAACTGAAGTTCACTGTGGCTGGATGCTTAGTGGTAATTGATCTTCAACAGAGATGATTGGTTCTCTGTGCAATGAACAACCAACAGAATGATGGAGTAGCACGAGATGATGTGACTGGCAGACATATCAGGTGTCAATTCCATTAAATAATGGGCCAGTTTCCTAGATATTGGAGTTGATTTTCCTACCACCCACATCCCATGGGTCTGACAAGATCTGAAAGCTGTCAGTAAGAATTCGGAAGCTCCGTAATGGTGCTTTTCTGGCTCTCTTGAAGTCTGTCCTTCCCAAATCCCTGCCTCTTTCTACCCCACATGCAAAATGAAAAGTTGGCTCCTATTGCATTTCCCCCCATGATCCTTCTTGAATTGTGCAGTATTTGGCTCCTGAAACTATCTGCAATTGGTCAATCTGTGGATTTATCAATCAATCTGTCAATCAGTCCTATATTAGCATAGCGCTTAGAACAGTGCTCCAGTGCTTAGAACAGTAAGCGCATAGTAAGCGCTTAATAAATGCCATCATTATTATTGTTATATACCATAAAAAAACCCAAAACAAAACAGAGTTGGCAGACAGTTCTCAGCCCACGAGGAGCTTACAATCTAGAGAAGAAATGGTAGATTAAGGTTTTTTCAAACTATGTTAGTCATTCACAAGACTGAAGCCCAATATTACAGTTTTAAGATTTTTTTTTAAAAGAAAATTTAAGCTTCGATCAGAGCTCAGGGTAGTACTGCTGTTACATGTGATTAACCAAACACTACAATGTTATCCCAGCAAAGCTGTGATTCATGAAGTGGCAAGTGGAGCATTAAAATGCAAGTGAAATGGCTGGATCTAGTTACCTACGTTTATTATGCTTCTTGTTCCATAACAATAGAATATAGCTCAATTACGGTTCCTTCCTGTCTTTCCAGGAGAAACATCATCGATGACAACAAACCTTGACTACATGCATATTTACTTTACAGATGGGCTGATGAAAGCAGCATGACATAGTGGATCAAGCTCGAGCCTTCGAGTCAGAGGTCATGGGTTCTAATCCCAGCTCTGCCACTTGTCTGTGGTGTGACCTTGGGCAAGTCATTGTAATAATAATAATAATAGTAATAATAATAATGTTAGTATTTGTTAAGTGCTTACTATGTGCCAAGCACTGTGCTAAGCACTGGGGTACATACAAGATGATCAGGTTGTCCCATGTGGGGCTCACAGTCTTAATCCCCATTTGACAGATGAGGTCAATGAGGCCCAGAGAAGTGAAGTTACTGCCCAAAGTCACACAGTTGACAAGTGGGGAACCGGGATTAGAACTCACAACCTCTACTCTGAAGCCTGGGATCTTTCCATTAAGTCACGCTGCTTCTCCCAAGCCACATTGCTTCTCCCAGTAATGGTATTTGTTAATCATTTACTATGTGCCAAGCACTGGGGTAGATACAAGGTAATCAGGTTGTCCCACATGGGACTCACAGTCTTAATCCCCATTTTACAGATGAGGGAACTGAGGCACAGAGAAGTGAAGTGACTTGCCCGAGGTCATAGCAGACAAGTGGTGGAGCTGGGATTAGAACCCACAACCTCTGACTCCCAAGCCCAGACTCTTGCCACTAAGCCATGCTGCGTCTCAATTGTACTTCTCTGTGCCTCAGTTACTCATCTGTAAAACAGGGATTAAGACTGTGAGCCCCACATTGGACAGGGACTGCGTCCATCCTGATTTGCTTCTATCTACCCCAACCCTTAGTATGGTGCCTGGCACATGTAAGTGTTCAACAAATATCACAATTATTATTATTGATTCTTTTACAAAGCATGTTTCGGGATCATCTCTTGAATATTAAGTCAAACTTTTTCTCACAATGTAAACGCTAACGGACTGCTATAGCTCAGGTAAGGCTCAGCAATGGGAACTTAATTGCAACTTTTTTTTTTTTTTTTTTAGATGGCAAAGTTTCAGCTGAAGCAGAATGTTGTCAAATCCTTTTAAACAGCCCGGCCAGAATAACTGCAGGGAAGGAAGCTCCAACTATCATGCCTATAGTGTAAGTTTGGCCTTCATTTCCCTGAAGTCATTGGGGGCATTCTGGGAAGAGACTAGCTTCTCTGCCAATAGTGGGAGAGCACCACTCCCTGGGAATGGGGCAGAATTCCTCAAGGAAAGCATGGAGGGGTTGTTTTAATCCAACTTCCTGTGCTGTGCTTCTCTGTCGGCTTCCTTGGGACTCAGGCAGATGTTTCTGTGGTAATATATTTATTGCTGTGTCAACTATATTTGGGGCATTGAGGCCTAAACCCCTTTCTGCCCACTTCCCCAAACAAAGCCTTCAGGTGACCGTTTTGCTAAGCACGTGGTGACTGGCCTCTGGGAAGTAGGGAATCAAACTCTACATTTTCAGCTTTAAATCTCCATGCCTTAAATGTTATTCTGTGAGCCTCAGCTTTGATATCTTTATCCTTTCCAACTCCTAATATTGATTAAATCTCAGCTTTGGCCATTTTCCTATTTGGGAATCTAGTTTGGCCGTGCTACTGGGGTTTTCCAGAGCTTTCAATTAAAACGTGGCTGGCATTTCAAGTCCTGCACCGTTCTTGGAGTTCCCTGAATATAAGATGGTTGACTTTAGCCTTTATTTGGTGTTAAGCAGTTTGATGTCATGAAGCAAAAGATTTGGCCTTAATCTATGGTATTTGAGTGCTTACTGTGTGTGGTGTGGAGTACTAAGTGCTTTGGAAAGTGAGTACATTAGAGTGGTTTGACACGATCCCTCCACTCAAGGTCTGTAATAATAATAAGTGTAGTATTTCTTAAGTGCTTATTATGTGCCAGGCACTGTACTAAGTGCTGGGGTGGATACAAACAAATTGGGTTGGACATAGTCCCTGTCCCATGTGGGGCTCACAGTCTCAACCCATGTTTTACAGATGAGGTAACTGAGGATCAGAGAAGTGAAGTGACTTGCCCAAGGCCACACTGAAGACAAGTAGCAGAGCCAGGATTAGAACTCATAACCTTTTGACTCCCAGGCCTGGGCTCTATTCACTACGCCACACTGCTTCCTGTACAATCTAATGGGGGAGACAGATTTTTGAAATAAATTACAAATAGGGAAAGAAACAGCTGTTAAAGCAGGGGATGTGGTGAGAATCAAAGTTCATAGGAGGTATGGACTTAAATACACAGTTGATGCAGAAGAAAGGGAGGCTAGAGTGGGAAGATGATAGTTTAGTCAGGGAAGGCTTCCTGGAGGAGATATGATTTTAGTAGGGCTTTGAAGATGGAGAGAGTGGTACCCCTTCAAGATGGAGGCCACTTTCTACCATTTTGTCTCTTCTGTCTTTGTTAGGGGCCATTGACTTAAATTAATTTTGATTTTTGAGCATAAGTTAGTGGCTAGAGCATGTGCCTGGAAGTCAGTGGGTAATGGGTTCTAATCCCAGATCCCACCATTTATCTGCTGTGTGACCTTGGGTAAATCACTTCTCTGTGCCTCAGTTCCCTCATCTGTGAAATGGAGATAGAGACTATGAGCCCCTTGTGGGACAGGGACTGCATCCAACCTGATTTTCTTATATCCACTCCAGGGCCTGGCTCAAAGTAAGCACTTAACAAATATCACAATATTATTTATTATTATTTCACACATGACACACTTTGTCACTGCTATACTTTTGATCTCTTGGCCTGTCAGGATGGAAATTTCAGTTCATTATTGGGTTAAATAACAAAGCCCCATGGGTCAAATTCAACTCTGTTTCCTGAAGATCATTCTGTACTATAATGCCTGACAGTCTTTTCTGGTGGGAGTTTGGCAACAAAAGAATTTCAAATTCATCTTCTCCATTAGTAATCCTATCTGGCTTCCCTGGAGTCGTAGTGAAAGCCACTCTAACTTGATGATCTGACAGTTGTTCTTTCTCAGAGACTTTCTCCGCTAATAAGGTTGGCTGGTTGGACTGAAGCCATTTTCCTGATGACTGGAATGGAAGTTGATCAGGCTGAGAGCAAAATTCCGAACAAGGGGATGATGCCAGTTGTCAGAATTGCCCCTGGAGTTCTTATATCAGCAAAGAAAAGGATGTGGGAGGGAGAGACAGGATGTCTCGGCTTGTCAGTGGGGGGTTGGTGTGCTGTGCTCTCTGTAACCCCATACTTCCAAGAGATAAAAGGTAGAGTCAAAAGATGACAGTCCTACTATGCCATCTCTCTCCCGAACCTGACAGCAAGGAATTCTTTGGCACCAAAAGTTGTCAAACTCTTTATTTTGCTCACCTGCCCTTCAGTAGTTCACAAGGGCTGCAAAATCTCACTTTATAGTATCTGTGCTATATTTTGGTCCATTTCCATGAAGTGGGAGACAGGCAGAAGTAATCGGGTGTTTAAAACCTGGGTAGACAAACTTCTACACTGTAATCACATTGTTGGTGAGCAGTGTGTGTAATCATAATAATGATAATGATATTTAAGTGCTTACTATGTGCCAGGCACTGTACTAAGCACTTGGGTGGATGCAAGCAAATCAATTTGGACACACTCCCTGTCCCACGAGGGGCTAACAGTCTCAATCCTCATTTCACAGATGAGGGAAATGAGGCACAGAGAGGTGAAGTGACTTGCCCGGTGTCAAAAGCAGAAAAGTGGTGAAGCTGGGATTAGAACCCTTGACCTTCTGACTCCAAGGCTCATGCTCTATCCGCTATGCCATCCTGCTTCTTGCCAACGCTGTTCTCTAGTACCTCCCAAGCTCTTAGTACAAGCTGATTGTGGGCAGAAAATGTGTCTGTTTGTTGTTGTATTGTACTTTCCAATAGCTTAGTATAGTGCTTTGCACACAGTAAGTGCTCAGTAAATATGATTGAATGAATGCAGTGCTCCCTCTAATAATGGTAATGATGATATTTGTTAAGCACTTACTTTGTATAAGGCACTGTTCTAAGCACTGGGGAGGTTACAAGGTGATTGGGTTGTCCCACAGGGGGCTCACAGTCTTAATCCCCATTTTCCAGATGAAGTAACTGAGGGCCAGAGAAGTGAAGTGACTTGCCCAAAGTCACCCAGTTGACAATTGGCGGAGCCGGGACTAGAACCCATGACCTCTGACTCCAAAGCCCGGGCTCTTTCCACTGAGCCACGGTGGTTCTTAGCGTGAGCCCCATGAGGTAAAGGGACTGTGTCCAACCTGACTAGCTTGTTTCTAACCCAGCACTTAGTACAGTGCCTGGCACATAGTAAGTGCTTAACAAATGCTGTGAAACAAAATAAGTGGCCCGGTGGTAGGCTGAGGCCTACACTATCTTCCTGTCCACTCCTTTTGGCTCTGATGCTTGACATCGTAAGCTACCATTTGATCTTCTGCTGAGTTGAGAAATAGAAATATTCTGGATTGTTAACTGCTCACAGTGAATGGACCTTTTCAAAGCTCAGGGGGGCTGCTAAATGAACTGATTGAAGAAATATTCCTAACCCTGGGAAGAGTTAATTTAGATCTCTGCATGCAGAGTGAGTCCCAAGATGGTTTTTTGACATGCATCATCGGATGTGGGTCCACAAAATGTTTTACAGAACACGTTTATGAGGTGGGGAAGGTGAGTGGGGTGTTCCTAGCAGTTCACTTTACTCACCTCTGATTCCTCTTAATAATAATAATAATAAATAATAATGCGTGTTTGTTAAGCGCTTACTATATTGCCAGACTATATTAAGCAGGGGTGAATACAAGCAAATCAGGTTGGACACAGTCCCTGTCCCATACAGAGCTCACAACCTTAGAGAAGCGTGGCTCAGTGGAAAGAGCACGGCTTGAGAGTCAGAGGTCATGGGTTCTAATCCCAGCTCTGCCACATGTCTGCTGTGTGACCTGGGAAAGTCACTTAACTTCTCGGTTACCTCATCTGTAAAATGAGGATTAAGACTGTGAGCCCCACGTGGGACAACCTGATCACCTTGTATCTCCCCCAGTGCTTAGAACAGTGATTCGCACATAGTAAGCTTAACAAATGCTATTATTATTATTATTATTATTTAGAGCTGAGGGAACTGAGGCCCAGAGAAGTGAAGTGACTTGTCTAAAGTCACACAGCAGAGAGTGTGGAGTCAGGATTAGAACCCATGACCTTCTGATTCCCGGCTCATGATATATGCAATAGACCATGCTGCTTCCCCTTTAATTTTCCTCTTTACTGTGCACAGCCACTTTGCCAATCTAATCCTTCCTGCTTTTTTATGTTGTTCCTTTTCCATGGAAGATGGCTTCCCACCCACTTCCTGGACCACAACTTCACTCGTTTCCACCTTCCTCTCCCTAAAACCTCCTTCCAGTTTCTCCCTAAAACATGAAGACTTCTGATGACTCACTGGTGACACTCTCTAAAAGAACAGGCAGAGGTTGGTGGGAGAACGAAGTGACTATCTTTGTCTCACTTCAATTGTAAGTATAAGGACTTGGGATTTAATACCTATTAGATAAAGCGATGGTTTTGTATTCTCCTAAAAATTTGGAGTGTTATCTTCCAGCAGAAGGCTGGAATCCTATATCTGAACTCTTATACCTTCCCGATCCCCTTTGTGAATGCTTTTTCATCCCTGCAACCTCTGTCTTGATACTGTTTTTCTCATTCATATTTCATTTTCACTGAATAGAGACCATCTGTTTATCAATGTGGACCACCACTATGCCATGAGGACTCAATAAATATTATACAATAAGGATAAACACAGTGTCTAGCCACGCACAATGATTGGGTGGGGGGAGATAGAGGAAGGAAAGTCGACGGGAGAGCATGAAGCATCAGCAGGTTATAGGGTGAAGAGAAGCCAAGGATGGAGACAGGTTGGGAATTGTGGAGTGGCTGGAAAATGAGACTTTAATGAGAAAGAGTAGGTTGAAATGGGATTCTGACACATGAAGGCAAATTGCTAGTCTTCTGGATGAAAAAATGCAATCAAAGGGGTTTTTTTGTGACTGGGGGATATGTAATACGCTCAGTAGGTGACATGAGGAGAATATGTAATGAATACCATCAGTGATAGCACCAGTGCGGCAATCCTAATCTGGGCCATCATTCCATTTCTGAGTTATTTTAAAACACAAGTTACGGTAGTTGAACAAATTCCTCCCTAAACAAGATAATGTGAATATCAGAATGGGGTCCTTTCAGTTGTAGAAAGTAGAATTTAATGAAACTAAAAGAGGAACTCAGCATAAGAGCAGAATCCAGCCCTTTTAAAGAGAAATTCAGAGAAAGGGGAGAGATAGAATTTGCTGAGAATAATGCAGTCAATCAATCGATAGTATTTATTGAGTGCTTATTGTGTGCAGAGCACTGTACCAAGCACTTGGGAGAGTTCAGTACCAGAGCAGGTATAATAATAATAATAATAATAACAACTATTATTATAGTAATAATATTATAGCAAGCACTTAACAAGTACCATAATAATAATAGTAGTTATTATTACTACTATAGTACTAATAGTACTATAATGATAGGAGTTATTATTATGGTACTTGTTAAGTGCTTACTATGTGCAAAGTACTGTTCTAAGTGCTGGGTTAGAATCAAGTTAATCAGGTTAGAGACAGTCCCTGTCATGGATGAGGCTCACAGTCTCAATCCCCATTTTACAGATGAGGTAATAGGCACAGAGAAGTGATGTGACTTTCCCAAGATCACACAGCAGATAAGCAGAGGAGTCATGACCTTCTGACTTCCCAGGCCCGTGCTACTTTTAGACGATGGTTTCCCATCCAACCTTTCTCTAGTTGCTCTGACTGCTTCCAGCTTGGGGGATGAGGAGCAGGAAGATGTTACAAGACTGAGGAGATGGGGAAATGGATAATGGGCTTCAATTTGAGAAAGAGGAAGGTGCCCCAAGGGAAATGTAATCCAAAAATATAACTCTATCCTTGTCTCCCCAGCTTATCCTCATTTCTCTCCCACAGAGCCCAGGCTGTACAGTTTACTGCTCTAATGCCAGTTTACTCACTGTCACCTCTCATTCATTCATTGTCATATTTATCGAACACTTACTGTGTGCAAAGCACTGTACTAAGCACTTGAGAGAGTACAGTATAAGAATAAACACACACATTCCCTATCCACAATGAGCTCATAACCTCCCTCCTGCCTTTCACATCTGCCAAACCATTATTCTCCCCATCTTCAAAGTCCTACTAAAATCATATCACCTCCAGGAAGCCTTCCCTGACTAATCTCTCACCTCCCCTCTCTAGTTTTGTCCCACTGAGTCATTGATTCCTCACTCCTCAAACACTTAGGTACTCACTCCTCTTCAGCACTTCTGTAAATCTCTTTAAACTTGGTTGTTTCCAGCTATCTATAATTTGTTTTAGTATGTACCTCCCCTTACTAATGATGTCATTTATTAAGCGCTTACTGTGTGAAAAGCACTGTTCTAAGCGCTGGGGAGGTGACAAGGTGATCAGGTTGTCCCACGGGGGCTCACAGTCTTAATCCCCATTTTACAGAAGGTAACTGAGGCACAGAGAAGTCACACAGCTGAAAAGCGCGGAGCCGGGATTAGAACCCATGACCTCTGACTCCAAAGTCCGGGTTTTTCACGCTACTTCTCTGCTCTTACACTTCTCTTACTAGACTGTAAGTTTCTTGAGGCAAGGGATCATCATGTCTACAAACTTTACTGTTCTCTCCCAAGTGTTTAGTGCCACGCTCTGAACAGAATAAGTGCTCATTAATTCTATAGATTGTTTAAACTATTCAATAATACCTCACTGCTATGGGACCAGACTGAGTAAAGATCTAGAATTCACTGACTGCTGTTTTTCAATCATCAGTCCAGTGTGCAGTGATCACTAAAAAGGCCAGTCAAATCCTGGGCATCATCCAAATGAGAAGGAACAAAAAACGGGAGAGAGACAGGGCACTCTGTGAAGCTGATAAGGGACACAATCATAATCACAATTTATGCACTTACTATGCGCCAGGCACTGTACTAAGCCTTGGAATAGATACAAGATATCTACAGCTTGATATATGAGGCCTTCCCAGACTAAGCCCCCCTTTTCCTTTCGGGTAGATAGAGGAAATATCCCCCTCCCCATTGCCCCAATCCGCTCCCTTTGCTCTACACCCCCTCCCCCCCCACAGCACTTGTGTATATATGTACGTATTTATAATTATAATTCTATTTATTTTTATTAATGATGTGTATATATCTGTAATTCTGTTTATTTATTATGATGCTACTGATGCCTGTTTACTTGATTTGATGTCTTCCCCCTTTCTGGACTGTGAGCCTGTTGTGGACTGGGATTGTGTCTGTTGCTGAATTGTAGTTTTCAAGCATGCTTAATAAATACGATTGAATGAATGAACAAGATAATCAGGTTGGACACATTCCTCCTCCACGTGGAGCCAGTAGTCTAAGTTGGTGGCAGCAGGGCATAGCTGAAGTTTACAAAATGCTGAACGCTGCAGATAGGGAAAAACGTGAATTATTAAATCCCACAACTTCAGGATGAGGAGAAGCTCACTATTGCTTGAGGGTGATAGGCTCCAAAAGAAACCAAATGGAAACCTTACTTCTTCACATGCTGGGAGGTAAGAAAATTGAAATTCTTGCCATAGCAAATTGTGCAGGGTAAAAATATCTGTGGTTCAGGGGGATTGGATTAATGAAGTCTGCTACGTTAGTCTTATCTGGCATGCGGGACACAAACTACAAAGCCTAGACAGGGTTCTGACCCGGAACCTGGGTTCTGTTTTGAGAAACAGCTGTGACAGCTTCTGTCTCCTGTTAAATGGGAATTAAGACTGAGAGCCATTTGTGGGACATGTACTGTGTCCAACCTGATAAGCTTATATCTACCCCAGCGCTTAGTACAGTGCCTGGCTCATAGTAAGTGCTTCACAAATACCATAAAAAAAATGCCAGATGAAATGGCTGGAACAGCTGGTTCTTCTAGCCCTTGAATGTGCAAAATGGAGACCCTAGTTTAGGGATCCAACATATCATCAATGAATAATTATGACATTTACTAAGCATGTACTATGTGCTAAGCACTGGAGAAGAAACAATGTTATGGGATTGCATACTGTACCTGTCCCACATGGGGCTCACACTCTTATCCTATTTGTTTAGCGCTTACTATGTGCCAGGCACTATACTAAGTGCTGGGGTAGATGCAAGCTAATAGGTTTGGACACAGCCCGTGTCCCACATGGGGCTCACAGTCTTGAACCCCATTTTACAGATGATGTAACCGAGGACCTGAGAAGTTAAACGAGTAGACCGGTGACAGATCATCTGATTCACAGGAACTCATAGTCTAGTGTGGAAGACAGGCAGACACAAGACTGATTATGCAAAGGAGGTGAGAAAGAAAAGGTGGTTACATAAATGAGTAAAAACCCAGTAAATGAGCAGAGAACGTGTCTACCAACTCTGTTACATTGTACTCTCCCAAGCGCTTTGTACAGTGCTCTACACACAGTAAGTGCTCTGTAAATTCCATTGATTGATAAATGAGGAATATTCCAGTCTTTCAATTACCTTCAAGGCGCTTAGTCTGCCGCTGCGTACAGATTCCAAGACAGCTTTGGGTGTCATGAGAAGCACTGTGGCTTAGTGGAAAGAGCATGGGCCTGGGAGCTAGAAGACCTGGGTTCTAATCCCAGCTCTGCCACATGTCCTCTGTGTGACCTTGTTCAAGTCACTTAACTTCACTGGGTCTCGGTTACCTCATCTATAAACTAGGAATTAAGACTGTGAGCCCCTAGTAGTTCATGGACTTTGTCCAACGTGATTAGTGTATCTACCCCAATGCTTAGCACCATGCTTGGCACATATTAAGCACTTAACAAATACTATTAAAGAAAAACCACAAAAAACAAGCCCCTTTGGAACACCCTAGGTACTGTACTACAGCAACCATGTATGGCCAAATCAAATCTAATAGGCTAGAGACCACTAATTCCACTTTAAGATTTGGAATGATATTCTCTCTTGGGAACACAGCAGAATGTCATGCATTTAAATGCCTGCAAATGAGAGGAAGCGAACACTCTTCACGTGAAAATTATCCCTGAGAGTAGCAAATGGGTATTTGAAATAGAATTAATAGATTACTCTTAGACCAATAATTGCTCCACAAATATAATATAGTTCAACATAAGTTTACTTTTAAGTGTGAAAGTTAGAGGGGGCTTTATCTGGCAAATAGATGGATGTGATTTTTTTTTAACTGATGGCCATTCTTCATTCAGATATTAAGAATATGGCACTTCCACATCAGTCAAATAGACAATGTTTTATTACTTAAATAACAAGGCTCTTGCCTCTGGAGGTGTTACTATTATCATTGCCTATTAGCTGGATGGCAGAGTGTGGTACTTAGGAATCTGGGTTGCCAGGACACACATACATATCAGTATTTATTACGTTCATGTATTGATCTATATCCCAGGCAGTGAAATGGTGATTTCTGGCCAACTAAAATTTAGTAGCAAAAATGGCTTCTGGATATCGATGCTATTAGCTCGTTGTGGGGAAGGACTGTACCTACCAACTCTCCCAAGTGCTTAGTACAGTGCTTTGTATGCAGTAAGTGCTCAATAAGTACCACTGATTGACTGATTGTTAGCAGAGGAGGAGGAGATGGACGAGATAGTGTCTGGCATAGTGGACAGAGCACAGCCCTGGGAGTCGGGAGACCTGGGTTCTGTGCCCAGCTCCATCACTTGCCTGCCGTGTGACCTTGGGTGAGTCACTTAAGTACTTGGGGCCTCAGTTTCCTCATCTATAAAATGAGGATTAATTACCTGTTCTCCCTCCCGCTTAGACTGTGAGCCCCATGAGGGATAGGAACTGTGTCCAATTTTGTTATCTTACTTGGCACATAGTAAGGGCTTCACAAACATCCCAATTATTATTGGTCATTTTGTACTACTATTTCTGCAATGTGGGGATTTCTTTTCCTGTGAATCCCGCCCCCTACCTTAAATCTAGGTTACGCCTGGCTAGGGGGCTCTTGATGGGAGGGTGGTTTTAAATAAAGTCAAATTCCCATGTGTGATTTTAAAGTCAAATTCCCATGTGATTTTGACCCTCTAGAATAGTAATAATAATGGTATTTGTTGAACACTCACTATGAGCCAAGCCCTGTTCCAAGTGCTGGGGTAGATACCAGGTAATCAGGTTGGACACAGTCCCTGTCCCATGGGGGGGCTCACAGTCTTAATCCCCATTTTACAGATGAGGTAACTGAGGCCCAGAGAAGTGTAGTGACTTGCCCGAAGTCACACAGCTGACAAGTGGCAGATTCTGGATTTGAACCCATGACCTTTGACTCCAAAGCCTGTGCTCTTTCCACCGAACCACACTGATTCTCTACATTGTAGTCAGTCAGTCATATTTATTGAGCACTTACTGTATGAAGAGCACTGTACTAAGTGCTTGGGTGAGTACAATATAAGAAACACATTCCCTGCCCACAGTGAGCTTACAGTCTAGAGGTACTCTTCCAAGCACTTAGTACCGTCTCTGCACACAGTAAGCACTCAATTAATGCAACTGATTGATCGATACAATCCCTGCCGTTATGAAGCTTAAAATCTAGTGGAGGAGACAGACACTAAAATAAATTACAGGTAGCGGGAAGCAGTCGAGTTGAAAGATTTGTTCACAAGGTCACAAGTGAGTGATGGTCCAAGTGCACAGTTGTAGGGGGAAATAAAGTGGGGAGATGAGAGATTAGTCAGGGAAGGCTTCCTGGAGGTGTGATTTCAGTAGACCCTTGAAGATACAGAGAGTAATGACCTGCCAGATATGAAGGAGGAGAGTATGAGTGATGGATCAATAGTGAAAGAGATGTGAGGAAAGCACAGTGACTTTGTTGGCATAATAATAATAATAATAATAATTATTATTATTATTATTATAGCACTGTTCTAAGTGCTGGGGTAGATACAAGGTAATCACGTTGTCCCTCATGGGACTCACAGTCTTAATCCCCATTTTACTGATTAGTAACTGAGGCACCGAGAAGTGAAGTGACTTGCCCAAGGTCTCACAGCAGACAAGTTGCAGAGCCTGGATTAGAGCCCATAACCTTCCAACTCCCGAGCCCGGGTTCTTGTCACTAGGCTACGCTACAAGCTAGGCTGTAGTGCGGGAGGATTGAGGATAAATTACGGGGAGACAGCTGATGGAGTGGGACCGAGGCACAGAGAAGTGAAGCGACTTGCCAAAGGTCACCCAGCAGGTTGGTGGAGCTGGGATTAGGACCCAGGTCCTTCTGGCTCCGAGGCCCAAGCTCTCTTCACTAGGGCATGCTACTTCGTGAGAAGCAGCGTGGCACAGTGGAAAGAGCACAGGCTTGGGAGTCAGAGGTCACGGGTTCTAATCCCGGCTCCGCCACTTATTGGCTGTGTGACTTTGGGCAAGTTACCTAACTTCTCTGTGCCTCAGTTACCCCATCTGTAAAATGGGGAGTATGATTGTGAGCCCCACATGGGACAACCTGATCACCTTGTATCCCCCCAGTGCTTAGAACAGTGCTTTGCACATAGTAAGTGCTTAACAAACACCATTATTATTATTATTATTCTTGAGCACGTACTATAAACAGAGTACCGTCCTAAACACTAAAAGTACAATACAATGGAATGGGTAGACATAATCCCCGTCCTTAAGAAGTTTAGGAGGGATTGTAGATGGGTGGGGGTAGTTATAGGTGGCTCAGTAAGGGCCCCAGTAAAGAGCACCATCTCTGGCTTAGACCAGACTCTGAATCGTCTAGTGGCAGGTCAAAATTGGAATTGTCAAAGGCAGCTATTACCACGTGAAAAAAAAAAAAATAAAACCTTTCTTAGCTTCATTACACCAAAGCAACCGCCACGCAGCCTTTTGATTACCAAAAAGCTTTCAGCTTAATTGCCTGGTTATGAATTCCTTTTAAATTTGTGAAGCGTTTAATGCTGTCTTCGAGCCATCTCTAATTGAAAGGCATCCAGAAGAGGAGGCTGCAGAAGGCGGAATGGGCTGGCTGATTGTTCCTTTAGCCTCTGACTTGCAGGAGAAAGAGTTACCAAGCCTGAAGGAGAAGAAGATAAAAATGAGGGGCTGTCTTTCGTGTCTTCATTGGGTAAAACGGAATTTCAGTTTGGGACCTATTGCCACCCTCCCCCAAGCAAGGAGTCTAGGCAATTTGGTCTAGGCAAATTGCCCCGCATCGTGCCTAGTTGGAAACGTAATTAGCTCAGTTTATTACGGCATTGATTTCTAGATTTTCTTCTCTTGTGCTTGAGTAGCAGAGACACCCGAGGCCTCTGCTTTGTTTGTGAAGGAGGGGGAGGTGATTGGAGGGCCTGGAGAGGAGAGCTAGCGGATGAAAGCATTGCACATGGTGAGCGCTTAACGAATGCCATCATTATTATTATTAATATTAATATTATTACAGTGCCTGGTACAAAGTAAGCATTTACCAGCGCTTAGAACAGCACTTGGCACATAGTAAGTGCTTAACAAATACCATCATTATTTCTACAATATGGTAAAGTTGGTAGGCACATTCCTTGCCCACAAGGAGCATACAGGCTAGCGGGGGAGACAGACATCACTCAATTAGTGGTATTTATTGAGCACTTACCTTGTGCACAATACCGTACTAAGCACTTAGGAGGGGACAATATTTATTTTACTTGTACATATTTATTGTATTTATTTTATTTTGTTAATATGTTTTGTTGTCTGTCTCCCCCTTCTAGACTGTGAGCCTGCTGTTGGTTAGGGGTCATCTCTATATGTTGCCAACTTGTACTTCCCAAGCACTTAGTACAGTGCTCTGCACACAGTAAACACTCAATAAATATGATTGAATGAATAAAAGGATTCAAGTTGAAATGAGGGCGGAGATGCATTTGTTAAGTAAAGGGCAGACCTGCTGAGCTGAGAGCACTCCTCCTCCCTAAACTATCTCCTAGATTTTCTAAGAAGGGGAAGTTCAAGCTGAATTCTGCACTGGTTCGATTAGTTGAGCTGGTTTATTCCTTTTCAGCATCCTCAGCATCAACAGGGTGGCTACATTGTGCAGAACAGAGTGGCTTAAATAATAATGATAGCATTTATTAAGCGCTTACTATGTGCAAAGCACTGTTCTAAGTGCTGGGGAGATTACAAAGTGATCAGCTTGTCCCACGGGGGGCTCACAGTCTTCATCCCCATTTTACAGATGAGGTAACTGAGGCCCAGAGAAGTTAAGTGACTTGCCCAAACTCAGCTGACAATTGGCAGAGCTGGGATTTGAACCCATGACCTCTGACTCCAAAGCCCGTGCTCTTTCCAATGAGCCATGCTGCTTCTCTAGTGGCTTAGTGGAAAGAGCACTGGGAGTCAGAGGACCGGGGTTCTAATCCTGGCTCCGCCACTTATCTTTTGCTTGTGACCCTGGGCAGCGTCATTTCTCTGGGCCTCAGTTTCCTCATCTACAAAATGGGGAGAAACAGTATGGCTTAGTGGATAGAGCATGGGCCTGGGGGTCGGAAGGACCTGGGTTCTAATGCAGCCTCCACTCCTCATCTGCTGTGTGACCTTGGGCAAGTCACTTAACTTCTTGGTGCCTCAGTTACCTCATCTGTAAAATGGGGATTGAGACTGTGAGCCCCATGTGGCACTTGGACTGTGTCCAACCTGTTTGGCTTGTATCTAAGCCAGTGCTTAGAACAGTTCCTGGAACATAGTAAGCACTTAACAAATGCCATAAAATTTTTTAAAAAAATGTTTGTCCTCCTACTTAGGCTGTGAGCCTCATGTGGGACAAGGACTGTGTCCACCCTGATTATGTCATATCTACTCCAGTGCTTAGTGCAGTGCTTGTCACATAGTAACACGCCACTGCTGCCCGGCAAAAGTGAATTTTGACTTGTAGCAGATTGACTGCCTTCCACTCGCCGGCCACTGCCCACGATGGGAATGGAATGGGTATGCTTGACTTTCTCCCTTAGCCGAGACTGGTAGAGTACTGGAAACTTTGCAGGTGCCATCCTGAGAGGGGCAGTTGGCCCTTCAGTACTCCCCTGTAGAAATGATTCAGGGTCAGGGGCATTCTAGACTTTTTATTCTACATTATCATCAATATTGATCAACTACCTTATAAAGTCCCTGCTCAGGATCGCATAGGAGAGAGTGAGGGTGGAGATTCAAGTTTACTGCACAGAATGAGGCAATGGTAAATCACTTCTGTAATTTTCCCAAGAAAACTCTATGGAAACTACCGGAACGATGCAGATGGAGGTGGGGTGTTCTGGAGAGATGCATCTGGAGTCGCTATGGGTCAGAGACGACGTGACAACATAAGACAAGATGACTATATAAAGCATTAGAGAAGCGCGTGAACTGGTGGAAAGAGCACGGGTTTGGGAGTCAGAGGTCGTGGCTTCTAATCCCGGCTCTGCCACTTGTCTGCTGTCTGAGATTAATCACGTCATTTAACTCCTCTGAACCTGTTACCTCATCTGTAAAAATGGGGATTAGGAGTGTGAGCTCTAAATGGGACAGGGACTGTGTCCAACCTGATTACCTGTATTTAATAGAACTTAGTACGGTGTATTAATAATAATAATAATAATAATGGCATTTGTTAAGCGCTTACTATGTGCAAAGCACTGTTCTAAGCGCTGGGGGGGGATACAATGTGATCAAGTTGTCCCATGGGGCTCACAGTCTTAATCCCCATTTTTACAGATGAGGTAACTGAGGCTCAGAGAAGTTAAGTGACTTGCCTAAGGTCACACAGCAGACTTGTGGTGGAGCCGGGATTCAAACCAATGACCTCTGACTCCAAAGCCCGGGCTCTTTCCACTGAGCCACACTGCTTCTCTTAAGTACACTCTTACTAAGTACACTTAGTACTTTGTGTAACCAGCACTTAGTACAGTGCCTGGCACATAGTAAGTGCTTAATAACCCGTTGTTGGGTAGGGACCGTCTCTATATGTTGCCAACTCGTACTTCCCAAGCACTTAGTACAGTGCTCTGCACACAGTAAGTGCTCAATAAATACGATTGAATAAATGAATGAATGAATAATAATAATTGTGGTGTTTGTTAAGCTCTTACTATGTGCCAAGCACTATATAAATTGCTAGGGTAGATACAAGGTAATCAGGTTGTCCCATGTGGGGCTCACAGTTTTAATCCCCATTTTTACAGATGAGGTAACTGAGTCACAGAGATGTTAAGTGACTTTCCCGAGGCCACACAGCAGACAAATGGCAGAGCCAGGATTAGAACCCACAAACAAATACTATATATGCATATAAATACATATATTGACACACAGATGTTAGTACATCTGTGTGTGTGTATATAGAAAACAAAAACGAACGAAAGGATGTTTTTGAATAACTGCCGATCAATCTGCTCATAGTTTAAATCATTAGGTGCCTGATCTTCCAAAGCAGGGTGTGGCATGAGAGAAGAGGAAGATGGGTCTTTCGGAGGAGTTTCATAGAAGATAGGGATTCATGCAAGAGCAGATTGGGGATGGAAACATTCATGATTTCCTTCAAAACTAAAGCGTGTGTGGGTAAACCTGCAACTGGCCACAAAGTGGGGAATGCAGTCTGGGCCACCGGAGCCAGCCAGGATTCTAGTTTGGGTGGCTTCCAAGGCCAACATCAGCACTAGGCTGTGGTCACTTGGACTGAAAATGGAAGGGAAGGGAAGATCAATGGGAGGAAGCATGGCCTAGTAGATGGAGCAAAGCCCTGGGAGTCAGAAGGACCTGGGTTCTAATCCTGGCTCCGTCCCTTGTCTGCTGTGTGACCTTGGGCAAATCACATCACACCTCTGTGCCAGAGATACAAAATGGAGATTAAGACTGTGAGTCCCATGTGGGACAGGGACTGTGTCCAACCTGATTGCTTGTATCTACCCCAGCGCTTAGAACAGTACCTGGAGCATAGTAAAATCACTTAACAAATACCAAAAGTATCTTGCCATTTCCCACCACACTCCCCTTGCTCTCAACACCTCCTCTTTTCCAACAATTATTGGGGACCATTCATTCCCTAGACAATCAATGGTATTTATAGAGTGCTTACTGCATACAGAGCACTGTATTAAGCACTTGGGAGAGTACAATATAACAGAGTTGGTAGACACATTCCCTGCCCTAGTACTTTGTACATCAGCAAGGAGCATTTTAAATGCATATCCAAACTCAGATCTCCTGAATTCCAGTCCTGTGTACCTTCCACTAGTTCACCTGGTGCAGTGAATGTACAGAGCATGTGTTCAATAAGGACCATTGATTGATAATTCTGTGCAAATTTCAGCTTCTCTCTCTTCTCATTCTTCTTTCCTCTCCTAATTCCCAGAAGAGAAAGAAAAATCTGAAATCAATGCTCTCCTGTGAAATTTCTTGCTCGGATAATAGGTTTCCACTCTTCCCTTGGATGTGAGATTACTGGAGGAGCAATAAAGGCAGGCCCATGAAAGCCAGGACTCTCTTCAGCAGTTAAAGGACTGGTTTCGGTTGAAGCAGATAAGATCACAGGTCCAAAAGTAGGTCTGAGCACCTGTTTATTAAACTCGCTCTTGTCCCAGGAGAATATGCTGCCAGATCTTGACTTCAGCTTCTCTACAGACCTCAACGAAGTTCTGCTTTTTCGTCTCCTCCCTTCCCCTACCTTTGTAAATCTAGCTCTCTATCTTACTTCCAACTTGGTTACTCTATAGAGAGACCTCTTCTCTGGACAGTCAACATATTGGACTGGTCAGTAGAGTATTAGCTCTTTGCTGCTTTTTTGCAAATCCTACCTCAGGACTTCTAGGCCTGAGGCAGCGTACTTTAGAGGTATCTTTATTAAATGCCCCTGTTTAAAAAAGCAGTTCTGCTCTGTTCACAGTAAGCTGGAAAGCTGTTTGGTTATGATTATTCTGGTATTTCAGAGGGAGACCATTGATTCAATCATATTTATTGAGCACTTACTGTGTGCAAAACACTGTACTAAGTGCTTGGGAGAATACAGTATAGACTATGGGATCAAATGAGGGAGTACACGTCTACACCTGTTCTTTTCCTTCAAGGTGGAAGGTTTCAGATTGACAGGTAAGTGCTAACCATTTTTTCTGCCAAGACATCCAGGGAAGGGTACATTCAACAATTATTCATCAAGGAAACTAAACGAGGGAAGCAATTACTACTCTCTTCTGACACTCTTTAGTAAGCTACAGAGAGTCCTGTGCTGGTGAAGGTGCATTCTTTGAAGGTGTTTAAGTAATGATTTAAGACATTTGACCTTCATTAGCTGGCAGAGAAGTGGACCACAATTATAACAGGGTTTCTGCACTTTGAGAAGGCCACCAGAAACAAAAAACTGCTCACCCACTTTTAGCCTCAGTTTCTCCAATTATTCATGAGGTTAATAACATAAGAGAAGATGTACCACTCAGTGAGCATCGTCTGTTGATTTCCTTGACTGTCCTAGAGAAAGGGGCTACACTATTACTACTGAAGTTTGAGCGATGAAAACCACCACTACAAATCGTGTTTTCTATTTTTCTTCCTGGTTTCATATTTGATGATTTATTCGGCTGAGGTATTGTCTTTGGCAGTTTCTCCTGGAACTCATTAGATAGTGTCACAGAGTCCCCACTCTGGCAACATTCCAATGATTGTGAATACCTCTGTGGTCCTATGGCATCAGACTTTCCAATTATCCATCTTCGTTGTAAGAATATGGACCTGTTTTTCACTGTTTGGGAAGACAGGGAGAAACAATGCAGTCACAAAAACATTTGATGAATAATCAAATAATAGTGATAATTGTGGTCTTTGTTAAGCACTGTGTGCCAAACAATGTTCTAAGTGCTGGGGTAGATGCAAGTTCATCCGGTTGGACACAGTCTCTGTCCCACATGGATCTCGCAGTCTTAACTCCCATTTTACAGATGAGGTAAATGAAGCACAGAGAAGTGACGGGATTTGCCCAATGTCACAGAGCAGACATTGATGTCTGTCTTCCCCCCTCTAGACTGAATGCTCGTTGTGGGCAGGACATGTGTCTGTTTACTGTTGTATTGCACTCTTCCAAGAGGTTAGTACAGTGCTCTGCACAGGGCAAGTGCTCAATAAGTACGATCGATTGAATGAACGAATGAATGATGAATGGCATGTGGCAGATCTGAGATTAGGACCCACATCCTCCAACTCCCATACCCATGCTCTTTCCACTAGACCGTGCTGCCCTTGAATTTGTTTAGTGTTTTTATTTTTCAAGAAGCACTTTCACATCAGTCATCTTCATCCTTTTGACACCCTGCCAGGTAAGGCGAGGAAGATGTTATCTCCACTTTACAGATGGAGAAACTGAGGCTTAGAGTCTTAGTGACTCGTCATTCAGCGACTACTAGCAGAGGTTGGATTAGTAGCCAGGTGTCCTCACTCTCCTTGTCTCTCCCTTAAAGACCACACAGATAAGATGTGTGGTCTGAATTTACAAAGCGATGAATTTCTTTTCTCAATAATAATAAATAGTAATGATGGTATTTGTTAAACCCTTACTATGTGCCGAGCACCGTTCTAAGCCCTGGGGTAGATATAAGATTATCAGGTTGTCCCACGTGGGGCTCACAGTCTTAATCCCCATTTTACAGATGAGGTAACTGAGGCACAGAGAAGCTAAGTAGTTTGCCCAAGGTCACACAGAAGATAAGTTGAGGAGCCAGCATTAGAACCCACATCCTCTGACTCCCAATCCTGTGCTCTTACTACTAAATCACGCTGCTTCCCTTTAATGCCCTTCAGTACTCCCAAACTATTCCCTGAGAGAAGTGTCCTGCCCTTTTACTTGAATCCAGAAATTCCATTTAGAAGTCTCTAGGTCTGTGGCAGGTAGGTTTTTCTGTTTTTTTTTTTTACTGGAAATTGCTAACTGCTTACTATGTGCCTGGCACTGTTCTAAGTGCTGGGATACAGCTAATCAGGTTGACACAGTTCTTGTCCCACATGGGGCTCACAATCTTAATCCCCATTTTACAGATAAGGTAACTGAGGCACAGAGAAGTTAAGTGACTTGCCCAAGGTCACACAGAAGACAAGGGACAGAGCTGGGATTAGAACCCAGGTTCTTTTGACTCCCAGGCATGTGCTCTATTCATGTCCTTCAAAATGGTCCCTTTAAAAAAACTCAACTTGAGTTTCTCTACTGGAGGCTGGGCTGAAGATTCATTTGCCTTCCGGGTAACATTTTCAGCAGCTGGCTTATAAAATGTTTTAGTCAATGACTACCAATCAGTAAATGGATATAATCCATCAGAAGATAACAAGCTTTTTATGATCATCTCTCCTTTTGGCTATGTCTTCAAATTTCCTTGACTTACTTGCATTGTGAATTGAGATTGGTTCTTTCTCACAGTAGCATTATTTGAGGAAATTTGTAAACTAGGAATGAAAGAGCTAATTGTAGCCCTTAGGATATTTAAAAAGAGTATTTGTTGTCAGTTGGAATAACAAGATGTTTATGGACTCGAAATCCGAAGAATTCTGAAAACATTCCTTAAATGGGTTTCTATTGAACATAAAACACAGTGTCCTAAAGGAGTGGAGTTGACTGAATGTGTTTTAAAACGATTAGGGCTTTTCAAAAACCATTTAATTGCGAGGGTGGTTTTTAGGCACTGTGAATGCAATGCATCTCCATTATGCTTGAAGTAAGAGTAAAGCCATTTCTACTCTAAGAACCTGCTGAGTGATTACCCAAGGCAGTCACTAAAGAAAATCTAGAAAACTTGTCTTCCAGAAAACTCACTTTCAGGAAGCAGGAATTTGTTTTCTAGGAGCTGATACTTTTGATTCCTACATCTGTTCACCAGAACGGAATGCCCACCCATACCGAAACCCTCTACTTCAATCTTGGTTTTGCAGTCAATCTATCAATCATATTTGAGCACTTAATGTATACAGAGCACTGCACTAAGTGCTTGAGAGTGTACAATATAACAGAGTTGGCAGACGTGTTCCCTGCCCATAATGAGCTTATAGTCTAGAGCCTGTTCAGCATCTAACTTGAGTGTGATACAGCATTAGTGCAAGATTTGTTCAGGCTATAACGATGGTATTCATAGTAGCTGTAGATTCCTGGGGTCTGTGAATTTGTCAGTTGCTCCAGAACCTTTGCATTTTCCTACCAGGTCCAAATGAATTCCGTTCCTGTGTCCAAGCCTTGGAACTGGGCAGCTGGGGCTGTGATGGAGGGAGGTTCAGCACTGAAAATTAAAAAAAAAATTCTGGACATGAAAGCAACTGGTTGGGTATCGCCTCAGAAACCTGAATGTCCAGTATCAAACTGATTGAATGAAGCAGCATGGCTTAGTTGGTAGAGCACGGGCTTGTGCAACTTTGGGCAAGACACTTCAGTTCTTGGTTCCTCGGTGGCCTCATCTGTAAAATGGGGGTTAAGAGTGTGAATCCCATGTGGAACAGGGACTGTGTCCTACCTGATTAACTTATATCTACCCCAGCACATAGAATAGTGCTTGACACATGGTAAGTGTTCAACAAGTACCATCATTTTTATTATTATTCCCTTCCTCTCTCTGATTCCCATCCCCTCTCCCCCCTCTACTTCCCATTCCAAACTTTCCTATACCTTCCTCTCCTTCCAGCTTCCCTCTGGCCCTCCTGGGTAGGCACCCCTATCCAGAAAAGGGGGAGGGAGGAGAAGGGGGGCTGGAGCCAATAGCTCATATGTACCGTGAATGTCTTACTGCTTGCTAAAAGGTGCAGGGTGCTTCCCACCTAGCCTCCCTGTGCACAATTAATTCTACCAGTTCCAGGCAAGAGAACATACCTGCCTTGCAGATGAGAAACAATGCTTTTAATGATCAGAGACCTCAGTCTTCAGGATTCACGATTTATGTCCTAACGAGGTTATTATGGATGATCGATGTGTTGCCTACTGAAGTTATACTACTCAGTTATATACTGCTGCACGCTCCGTTGTCCGTATATATTATCCTGCGAATTTGGGTGATAATTTTGAAAGGTGAGTGAGCTCAGGTCTTGCTGAATGACAACAGTCAATTACAGAAAGACAAGGGGAAGAAGAACAGGAGCCAGAAAAGCCAGGGAAACTAACCATCATACCTGCTGGTTCTTTTTGGGGCCTGCTGGTCCACCTAAGCCAATTCACATTGATTTTCAGGGTCCGACATCACTCACTTATACCAGAAACCCAATTAGGAACCCGATTTAGAAAGGATCCACTGCATAAATCAAGAGCTTCTTCATACTGTTCTATTTTTTGCCTTCCCATTCTTTTAAGGAAGAGATTCTAACTTGGAAGTTTTTTCTGAAAACTCCAAACAAGCATTAACCAACGAGCCCCAGTCCCCTGTCGAAATGACATGTGGGAAAGGGAATCGGGATAACGTTCAAGATGCTGATTAGAATCAATGAATTGATTGAGGGAGATTTGGTTAAAGAAGCTATCATCAGACACATTTTAAATTAAAATGTCTGGTGAGTAACCTGCCAAGAGAGGTGTTCCAGATAAAAATTATGCTTCAAACTCTGAGTTTCTAGGAGACAAGAGGAGATAGAATTCCTTCGTGGCATTGGGCATTGCTGGGGATGATAGAAATGGTTTCCGTCTTTTACTTTTTGATATGCACCCCCCTCCAAAAAAAAAAGCCGAAACAAAACCTATCAACATGTGGGTGTCCTGTCCGCATGGTTTGAAAAGAGCAGGTAGAGCCAAGGATCCAGAAATCTACTGGATCCTCGTTATTGTTGTCTTTTTACTTAGCTACATTCGAAAGGCAGAGCGACCTATGCAAGATGGTAGGGTTTCTTCTGCCCCTAAGGAGTTCTTATATTTGCACCCTTTAGCCACTTCTTCTTCAGCCCCACCGCATGCACTTACAGATCTGTGATTATATATATATATATATATATATATATGTTAATGTCAGTCTCCGCCTCCAGATGATAAGCTTGTTGTGGTCAGGAAATTGTGTACCGTCTCTGTTATATTGGACACTCCTGAGCGCTTAGTACATGTTCTGCACTCAGTAAAATGGAGATTAAGACTGTGAACCCCATGTGGGTCATGGATTGTGTCCACCTGATTAGCTTGATTCTACACCAGCTCTTCGTACAGTGCCTGACAGCATTTAACAAATATGATTGAACCACTGAACAAATTATTATATCACCTACAAAGCAGAGTGCTTGAATTATTTTCAGTCATTGATGTGTTATTTATTTATCTTACTTGTACATATCTATTCTATTTATTTTATTTTGTTAGTATGTTTGGTTTTGTTCTCTGTCTCCCCCTTCTAGACTGTGAGCCCGCTGTTGGGTAGGGACTGTCTCTATGTGTTGCCGACTTGTACTTCCCAAGCGCTTAGTACAGTGCTCTGCACACAGTAAGCGCTCAATAAATATGATTGATTGATTGATTGATTGATTGTTACTGAATTAGATGTTGAGAGAATTAGATATTCAGAGAAGCAGCGTGTCTCAGTAGAAAGAGCGTGGGCCGTGGAGTCAGATGTCATGGGTTCAAATCGCAGCTCCACCAATTGTCAGCCGTGTGACTTTGGGCAAGTCACTTCTTTGTGCCTCAGTTACCTCATCTGTAAAATGGGGATTAAAACTGTAAGCCCCCTGTGGGACAACCTGATCACCTTGTAACCTCCCCAGTGCTTAGAACAGTGCTTTGCACATAGTAAGTGCTTAATAAATGCCATCATCATTATTATTATTATTGTAAAGTTGCAATCACAAAGAAACACATGGAACTGTACAGTACAGTAAATTGAGGCATGGGCTGGGAAGTGTGGCAACAACAGAACTCGACAAACACCGTATGCATGAACAACTGTATCTTCCTCTTCTGAATCTTATGTAACATGTTATCCCCAGAATAGACTCAAGCTGTGAGAAGAACATTCCCTAACTCTTCCATTGTATTATTTCAAAATCGTGTAACAGAACTGGGGTGGCAGGTAGGGAGTATCATTTTTCCAAAGTAGACTCCAGGTGTCAGCTTTCATTTTTCTTCTCCCCTATCCCTTATTCTACCACCTCTCTTCTCAATCTCCGTACTAGTAATTGTGGTGTTTTAAGTGCCTACTACGTGCCAAATGCTTTGCTTAGCACTGGAGTTGTAGTCACTACAATCAGATTAACACAGTTCTGGTCCCACATGACACTAACAGTCTGAGAGGGAGATCAGAAAGCTGAGGAACAGAGAAATCAAGTTACTCGCCCTGGGTCACACAGTGGATGAGTGGTGGACACAGGATTAGAACCCAGGACTCCTGATTCCTAGACCTGTGCTCTTTCTCCTAGGTCATTCATTCATTCAATCGTATTTATTGAGCACTTATTGTGTGCAGAGCACTGTACTAAGTGCTTGGAAAGTACAATTCAGCAACAAAGAGAGACAGTCCCTGCCCACAATGGGCTCACAGTCTAGAAGGGGGGAGACAGATATCAAAACAAGTAAACAGGCATCAATAGCATCAGTACAAATAAATAGAATTAGAGATATATATATACACACATCAGAACAAGTAAAACAGGCATTAATAAAATTAATAGAATTATTGATATGTACATTTATACATAAGTGCTATGGGGCGGGGAGGAGGGTCGAGCAGAGGGAGCGAGGTCATGTTAAGCTCTCCCTTTGCACTTGATATTACTCATTCACGGCCACTTTAAGATTTCTGTTCTCCAGAGACCTTCCCTCCTTCCTTCCTCCAGTCTGCCTGCCCCTTCTCTGATGGCCTTGGAAACAAAAATGATCCTGAAAAATCAGAGCCACAGCCACAACCAAGACAATATAGCTGAAATGTTTTAGCAGGGTGTCTGCACAAAGACACTCCCAGTGGTTTCCATCTTGCCCCCTTCTCGTTCCTCCGCAAAATAAAGACATCTCACCTGATGGTATTGTAGCTGCCTTGGTGCTTAGTACAGTGCTTGGCACATAGTATGCATTTACCTAATACCACAATTATTATTATCTAGCTGAGCTGCTTTTTATTGTATTTGTTAAGTGCCTACTATGTACCAAGCACAGTACTAAGTGTTAGCGTAGATACAAGCTAACCGGTTTGGACACAGTCTGTGTCCCACATGGGGCATACAGTCTCAATCCCCATTTTACAGATGAGGAAGTGAGGCATAGAGTAGTTAAGTGACTTGCCCAGGGTCACACATCAGACAAGTGGCAGAGCAAGAATTAGAACCCAGGTCCTTCTTACTCCCAGGCCTGCGCTCTGTCCACTAGGCCATACTGCTTCTCTGTTTTTGGACAGAGGCTGGAGGGGTATGGAATCATATAGGGAGGGTTTTCTGGAGGCTGGGGAAAGGTGATTAATTGTTTAATAGTGAATGGGAGGTAAGTCAATATGACCATTCTCATTTCTAGAGGTAGAAAATGAGCCCCAGAGATTGTGACTTCTAGAGCACTGGAACAGCCAAAATGATTCCTCCTTTTGTCCAACTTTCAGCACAGATTTGTTTTATTTCTTACTCAGCTCTATGCCGAGCCCTTCCTGTTCCCCTAATTGTATGATCTCCATTTCCAGGCCCATAACCCTTGTCCACACAGGTATTATCAGGTTTCATTATGCCTAGTCGACCATCAATTATTGCTCTCCGTGGAACTAAATCACAAACCCTGTTTTGTCGCTGAATCTGTGATTGAATGAATGAATGAATGACTTGTGAAATTCCTAAGAATGCCTTCTGGGAATGCGGAAAAAAAAACCCAGTCAGTCCAGTGTAAATAAGATTGAATAAAGTGTGGAAGGAAGGGTAACACTATAACATTCACATTGAAGAGTTCCAGTCCCACAAGGAGAGAGGAATTGATAACTTTTGGTTCCCAGGTTATCAATAATAGATGAAGTTGGAGGAAGGAGAATGCATAAATATCAGGAAGAATTTCTTCCTACTAGATAGGGGAATTGTCTTCTGAAGGAAGGGGTGTTCATCCTGTTATTTCACTCCTAAAATAATCCAAGTGAAAGCTAATAAAGTTGAGGAAAGAGGCTAGAAAATAAATGGCATGTGTATGTTAACCTTCCATTATATATATTGAGCAGTGTACTATACAGAAACAGACAATAAAATATCTCCTCAGTGACCCTATAAAAATCTAATGAATGCCAACAGGGCATAGTAAGAGCACCAACTATTCCTGACTTTTAACTCCCTCCTTAAATGTCCACTGTCCCAGCCTTCCCCATCTCTCTTCCTGTTGTCCTTGATATCTACTTAATTGACAAAACTGAAACTATCAAGTGCGAACTTTACCAAATCTCCTGACTCCTGCACAGTTCTCTACTCTACCCACATCCATTTACCCCCAGCTTAGGGGAAGTAGTGTGGCCTAGTGGAAAGAGTATGGGGCTAGGATTCAGGATACTTGGGTTCTAATCCTGACTCTACTACCTGCTTGCAAGTCATTACACTGTGCCTCAGTTTCCTCATCTGTGAAATGGGGATTCAATACCTTGTTCTCCCTCCCATTTAGACTGTGAGCCCCATGTGGGACAGAGTCTATAACGGATCTGATTGTCTTGTATTTACCTCAGGACTTAGTGTAGTACTTGGCACGTAGTATGTGCCATCGTTGGACAGATATAGTCAGTGTGTGTCTCCCAGAGTAGATTTTGAGCTCTTTAGGGGCAGAGATTGTGTCTACTAATTCTATTGTAAATTCCTAAACACTTTCTTCAATGTTCTGATTAGGTTAAACAGTCAATAAATGTATTGATTGATTAAAGGAGAGTCCTCTTTGATCCGTTTTAAAGAATGCGTAACCCTCTGGAGCAAGGAAGTCTCCTCTTCACCCAGGGTTAACCTGGTGTTTTACACTTTCATCTTCTTGTATTCCCTTAAAACTGTGCTGTATTTAGTCAGTGCCATCGAGGGCAGGGATTGTGTCTGTTTATTGTGTTATACTGTGCTCCCCCAAGCACTAGTACAGTGCTCTGCACATTGTAAGCGCTCAATAAATACCATTGAAAGAATGAATGAAAGTCTGCATGATATACTTGGAAAAGTATAGAAGAGGAAATCAAAATGATGTTGGACATGGACTGTGTCCAGCCTAATATCTTGGACCTACCCTAGTGTTTAGTACAGTGCCTGGAACATAGTAAGCACTTAACAAATATCATTAAAGAAAAGAGAGAAGGGAACTCAGAACAGAGCATTGGTGGATACTCTAATGTCTGTCTCCTCCTGTAAATTGTAAGATCCTTGTGGGCAGGGTTTGAGCTACAAACTCTGTTGTGTTGCACTTTCCCAAGTGTTTATTACAGGACTCTGCACGCAGTAAGTGCTCAAGAAATACCATTGATTGATTGATTGATTGAACCACAGTTAGGGAGGGGGAGGCAGAGGAAATTCTGGCAGTAGAGTTCGTGGTCAGAGAATGTGTCTGTTTATTGTTATAGTGTACTCTCCCAAGTGCTTAATTCAGTGCTGTGTACACAGTAAGTGCTCAATAAGTATGACTGACTGACAGACTGAGTTTGAAAAAGATTGGCTGGGAAGGAGAGGAGAACCAGGAGAGAACTGTCAGAAAAATCAAATCTTTGACACTTCACCAGAGAGCACAAACATTCAAAGACATTATCTCAAAAGTTGCACTTGGGTAGTATAGGGTTTTAGCCACTAAGAGAGTGAAATTATTCAGTGAAAGAAACTATTTCTGCTTGGCAGTAATAACCCCAAACTAACATTTAAACTCTTTCCTGTCTGCCAGTTGCCACTAATGATACAATCAATCCATGCTGCTGGTTATTAAATGAGCACTTCAGATAACCTTTTTCATCACTGACTGTGCAGCCTAGCAGGAAAAAATGATACCAAACAGGACAGTAAAATCATGGAAAAATAAGGGAAGGGTTGATAAATTAGAAAACAATTTCTACCTTCTTCTGCAAATGATTGTCCTGAAATGACCTTTAAAAAGAATTTGAAGACTTCAGTTAGAGCAGTAGTAATGGTCCAGTTGAAGTGTTTCAGCAGTCATTGTCCTAAGGCCTCCACAACTACCATATTTTTATGTGTGCCATTCATTTATTTATTAATCATATTTATTGAGCACTTAGTATGTGCAGAACACCGTACTAAGCACTTTAGAGAGTACAATATAACAGTAAACAGACACATCCCCGCCCATAATAAGCTCACAATGTAAGCACTGCTCTAAGCTCTGAGGTGAATACAAGTTTATCAGGTTGGACACAGTCCCTGTTACACATGGACCTCATAGTCTAAGTTAGAGATCTCAACATTTCATATTATTTTATTTTATGGTATTTGTCAAGCATTTGCTGTGTACCAGGCACTGTACTAAGCTCTGAGGTAGCTGCAGTCAGGTTGGACACAGTCCTGTCCTCCACAGGGCTCACAGTCTTAATCCCCATTTTAGAGACTATGTAACTGAAACATAACAAAGTCAGCTGACTTGCCCACGGTCACACAGCAGGTACATGGAGGAGCCTGGATTAGAACCCAAGACCTCTGACTCTCAGGCCCATATTTTTTCCACTAGGCCAGCCAGTGGAAGATAAACAATTTAATTTATAAAGCTCTCAACAGCTTAATACTGGCTGCTCTTTAGATTACCACTGTTCCCCCTGAAATTTCCTAAAGAGATCAAAGTCAGCCAAGGTTTAGAGGGCATTGCCCTCATTATTTTTTTGGGGGGGAGGTGGGTGTATATTTATGATTCTGCCATCCCTGATTTTCAGAGTCAGACCCCCTCCCTGAGATTCCTGGGTTCTCTCGCTCTTCTCCGAACACTGTGATCTTCTCATACACCTCATCAGTCCCCCTGTGCTCCTCTTTATTCTAAATCTTTCCTTCATTTGTTCATTTGCATTTATTGAGCACTTACTGTGTGCAGAGCATGGTACTAAACATTTGGGAGAGTACATAAACAGACACATCCCTGCCAACAACGAGTACCTTTTTATTTTTTTGTTTCTCCAACACAGTGGACTCTCCATCTTCTTTCCTAGATCCTCCCTTCCACCAAAATTTCCCATCACTGGAGAGTCTCCACCATCTGAAGTCCACAACCTTGGCATTATCCTTGATTTTGCCATCTCTTCAATCCCCGGTCAGTCTGGCACTAAATCCTGTCTATTTTTCCCTCACTCTGCATTTCCAGGCTCCACCCTTTCCTCTTCAACCAAATGACCAGCATGCTGATACTGGGACTATCATATCATAGTTTAATTACAGCATTAGCCTCCTCATTGGTCTCCCAGCTTACTGTCTCAACCCTCTCAATCCCATATTTACTCTGCTTTCTGGATCATTTTCCTAAAATATGGTGCTTTGCACACCTCCCCACTCCTTGGCAGCCCAAATAATGCTGTTGAGTGATTGATGTTTACCTCAATTCTAAAGGTGGTAGAAGGGCTAATTAATCAGAAGATGGGACAAGTGAACCCAAGGGAGGTGGGGAAATGGAGAAACTATTGGGATTACAGAATCATAAAGTTGGGCTGGAACTAGAAATCAGCAATTATTCCATACACAGGTTGTCAAGAGGCTAGTCCTGTTACTAAATTGCAAACTCCTTGAGAGCAGGCATTTGTTCTAGTTACTCTCTTGAGGACACTCAGTAGAGTGGGGTTCTTAGTACTGTGCTCGGCACTGAGTAAGAGTTCAGTAAAACTATTGGTTGATTGGTGTCATTTTAACCTCAGTGATTTGCCCTTCCCTGGTTGTTACCCTTGTGTTTCTGCTGCATTGCTACTCAGATTAGTCGAAGCAGAGTAACTAAATGGAGAGGGATGCATTTAAAAACAAAAATTGCTGTGTACAGAGAACTCTTCATTCTGGAAAATGCATTAAATGGTAGGAAGGAGCCAGTTAAAAATAAGGATGGTTGCTTCTCCTTACTAAATAACGTCTGTAAATAAAAAATGGCATTGCTATGTGATTCTGTAGGGGAAATTATGGGAACTAATGCTGCCAAGAGGCCCTTGAAAAGAAACCTGTGGTTCTTTAGGCCTGAAAACTGCAAAGCTAAATTCTCCTCTTCCCAGACTTTTTCACACAAAAGTCCTAAATGGCTTTGTTTAAGTAGTAGAAGGATATAAAATAAGCCCTTTGCCAGCTGAGATACTTGGGATAACTCCTGATGTTCATTTCACTGATTGGTTCTGGGGTCACCTACAACCCCAGTTTAGAACTGCTACCTCTCCCAGTTTCACTGCTCCCTGCATGGAGAAGAGGCACTCTGAGATTTTTTTATGGTATTTGTTAAGTACTTATATGTGCTAGGCACTGTACTAAGCACTGGGATGGAAACAAGCTATTTGGGGTGGACACAGTCCCTGGCCTACATGGGGCTCACCATTTTAATCCCCCCTTTACAGTTGAGGTAACTGAGGCACAGAGAATTGCCCAAGGTCACTCAGCAGATAAGTGGCAGAGCTGGAATTCCTCTGACTCCTCTTTCCATTAGGCCCTACTGCTTATCTGAACATTCATTCATAAGAAGGGATGTGAAACTGTAATGTAATCCACAGTCAAGCTTTGTTGGTGGAAATCCAGGACCCCGGTGGACTTGAGCCACTTGAAAGTTCAAGTTTACAGGCTCTAACTCCACCTTCCTTTCCACACAGCAGCTCTGCTTCTCTCCTCCCTCACTCATTGCCCCCACCTCCAGACCTCCAGTGGTTCCACCTGCCCAACTCTCATCCCTGATGACCTTGCTAGCTTTGTTGACAAAAATCGATGACTCCTTCCTGACCCACATTTGTTAGTCTTAGGAAACAAAGCAATCTTTCTTGACTGAAAGCTCATGTGTCTCCATTATATTGTACTTTCTTAAGCACTTGGTAAAGTGCTCTGCACATGGTAAGCACTCAATAAATATGATTGATTGACTGAGTCTCTGATCCCACTGCCCCATCCCAGTTACCGCCCATTCATTCATTCATTTAATTGTATTATTGAGCGCTTACTCCGTACAAAGCACTGTACTGAGTGCTTGGAGAGTAAAATTTAGCAATAGACAGACAAATTCCCCGTTCTTCAAATAGGGGTATGTCCTCCTCCACTTTCTCTCCTCCAACTTCATTCTGACACTTTTGTAATGTGGTTTTACCCATCTCACTCCAGGGAGACTGCTCTCTTCAAGGACACCGATGACCTTCTTGCCTAATCTAAGGTGTTTCCTAATTCTTCTTGATCTCTGTGGCCAGCAACATGGGATGACTCCCTTCTTGAAACACGGTCTTATCTTTTTCTATTCTACAGCTATCTGGGACCCTCCAAGAACTATTAAGAGAATCTGCCTTGAGACTGCTAGCTCCTTAGTGGGCAGGAAATGTGTCTACCAACTCTACTATATTGTACTTTCCCAAGGGTTCCCAGTGCTGTGCACAAAACAAGATCAGTAAATACCACTGATTGATCAGTTGGTGATGGAAAAACATGTGAATGGGAATGCCAATTTCAATCTCTGTGGGTTTTTTTTGAGAACTTACTGTGTGAGAGGCAATCAATTAATCCATCAGTGATATTTACTGAGTACTTACTATGTGTCGAGCATTGTATTAAATGCTTAGGAGAGTACAATACACAAAATTAGCGGATATGTTCTCTGCCCTTACTGAGCTTATAGTCTAGAGCACTGCATTAATCACTTGGAAGAGTATAATACAAGACAATAAATAGATATGATCCTTGCCCTGAAGGAACTGAAAATCTAGGGGATGTATAATTGGAATTGTATATATATATACACACATATATACACATATATATATATATTAATATATATATATAATAAATATATATACAATTCCAATTCAGAGTCATTAGTGAAGAAGTATAGGTTCTGCTGATGCAGTAGAGAGCAGTAGAATGAATCGGACTATTGCTGGAATTCCATTACTTTGTTTTCTTCCCTTCTCGTATAATTTGCTCTGATTTAGCCCCATCAAACACAATGCACAGTACATTAGGTCATAGTTAAGAATATAGAAAGTTTAACCTCAAAGGAAATACTAGGCCATAACGATTTAATGGGCTGTGCTTACATCATAAACCAGGAGAACACAGCCCAAGTAGCTCTGAAATGACAGCAAAAAGCCTCATAGTGAATTACAGCTCTGCCATGATAGAAGGCTTCTAGTTGATGGAGGCTCCAGTTTGGGGTTATCATTGTATCGGTTTATTTGCTGTGATTTTCTTTCCAATTACTTGTCCGTCAAAGTTTGTATCTTGTTTTTGTATTTTTTAGTTC